>NC_090823.1:86506924-87851269 GCF_000390325.3 Nicotiana tomentosiformis
GCAGTCATATGTTCCATGAAAACTGTTTGGGAAAATGGCTAATGCATGGGAATGGGCAATCGACTTGTCCACTTTGTCGAGATATTATAATATTGGAAAATATATTTGAGAAACAGATAAAAGATGAAGATGAAGGACAAACGAAGAATAGCTTTGAGGAAGAGTTAGCTATGCTTTTGCTATCTAGGTTGAGTTGTAGTAGTTGTTGGCAAAGGTGTTAAAGTCACAAACCTTCTGAATGGTTCAAAGGGCCTAACTTTGACTGTAAATTTAGACAAAAAACCCGTAAGTTTCTTTAAAATAAAATTTATTTATTTAAAAATTATATAAAATATTATGTAAGTTATAATAATTTTTAATAAAAAATATTTATAAAATATTTAAGAAAACATAGTAAATAAAGAGCCTCTTTGACTTTCCAAATTAATAGTAATAGTGCCACATTAATTAAAAAATAGTTCATAGCCTAATTTGCTGAAGTAGTACGGTTTGTGTTATAAATATATTATATTATGGATGTTCATTTAGTACTCCGTTGTAAATAAGCTTTCTGAAGAAGCTTATCCATATGAGATTGCGCCGTAAATATGTTTATCTATTTTGTACTCTATTGGAAATAAGCCTCCTAAAGAAGCTTATCTTTTCAATACCCCGTTATGGATAAACATTACCCCGGTAGAAGATTATCTATATCTGGTACAATAAGCTTATCCTTTCCGTACCCCGTTATGGATAAACATTACCTCCGGTAGAAGATTATCTATATCTGGTACAGTAGCAGATTACACAGCAGCTTGCTTTCTTCTATAAATAGAGAAGATTTCAGTTCATTATGTACATAAGTTTGAGGTTTGAATAATATATCAGTTTCTCTCTATACTTGTCTTTAATTTATAGTCTTTATTTCACAACACGTTATTAGCACGAGACTCTGCCATCTCGCACAAATACTTTGAAAGTATCAGAGGTATGAACTTTCCTTTTCTAAATAATGTCAAATCTTTCTAAACTTGAATTTGTAGCCACGGATATATCAGGCAAAAGCTATATGTCTTGGGTGCTTGATGCTGAAATTCATCTTGATGCAATGGGTCTGGCAGACACCATCAAGGACAAAAATCAAGCATCAAACCAAGACCGTGCCAAAGTAATGATATTCCTACGCCATCACCTTGATGAAGGCTTGAAAATAAAATATCTCACTATTAAAGATCCAGTCATACTGCGGAATAATTTGAAAGATAGATATGACCACCTGAAGATGGTCGTTCTTCCACAGGCACGTTATGATTGGACTCATATAAGGCTACAAGATTTTAAATCTATCAGTGAGTATAATTCTGCTATGTTCAGAATTATTTCCCAATTGAAATTATGTGGTGATAATATTATTGAACGTGATATGTTGGAGAAAACTTTCACCACTTTTCATGCCTCGAATATGCTCCTGCAGCAGCAATATCGAGAGATGGGATTCAAAAGGTATTCATAACTTATCTCATATCTTCTTATAGCCGAGCAACATAATGGGGCTATTAATGAAAAACCATGAAAGTCGACCTACTGGTTCTTGTCTATTCCCTGAAGTGAATAAGACGAACTTCCACCAAGCTAAGCGTGGAAGAGGACATAGCCCCAATCGTGGTCATGGCCGTGGTCTGGGAAGAAACTCTAATCATGGTAATAATAATGCACCAAAGAACCCTCCTCACCATCAGTAGTGGAAAACGAAGGAACAAAAGCATGAAGTGGTGCAAGCAGCAAAGACAGAAAATGCATGCTATAGATGTGGAGGAAAAGGGCACTGATCACGTACATGTCGTACGTCAAAGCACCTGGTTGAGCTGTATCAAGCCTCCCTGAAGAAGACAGAGAAAAATGCTGAAGCAAATTTTTTTTCTGAAGATAATTTAGACTTCATGCATTTGGATGTAGCTGATTACTTTGCACTCCCGGAAGGAGAAACATGTCATGTGATCGGTGATGAATCTGTAGAAATATAAATATTTTATTTTTTATTGTTTGTAGTAGATAGTATGGTTATGTAATTGTTGTATATAAATAAAAGGTATGCTTTGATAATGATATTTACTATCATATTTATTTTGTTTATGTCATTTTAAAGAATATGGATAATCCTCAAATTATGTTTGGATCAAAGACCAATCATGAAGATATTTGTGTAATTGACTGTGGAACAATTCATGCCATATTCAAAGATCAGAAATACTTTTCTTATTTACATAAGGAAAAATCGAATGTTTCAACAATTTTTGGTAATATAAGTTTAATTGAAGGTTCCGGAAGAGCCACTATATTTATGTCTAAGGGAACAAAACTTATAATAGACAATGCATTATTCTCCTCCAAGTCCCAAAGAAACTTGTTGAGTTTTATAGATATCCGCCGAAATGGGTATCATGTTGAGACGATAGATGAAATGAATATGGAATATTTTTGTATTACAAAGAATGTTTCTGGCCAGAAGTGCATTGTAGAAACATTACCAACTTTATCTTCTAGCTTATACTATTCAAAGATTAGTACAGTTGAAGCACACTTTATCGTAAACCAGAAGTTTACTGATTCAAATATTTTTGTGCTTTGGCATGACCGTTTGGGCCATCCTGGATCAATAATGATGAAGCGAATTACTGAAAATTCGAGTGGGAATCCATTAAAGAACCTAAAGATTCTTACAAATAATAAATTTTTCTTGTGATGCTTGTTATCAAGGCAAAATGATCACTAGGCCATCACCAATGAAGGTTGGCATTGAATCCCCTACCTTTTTAGAACGTATACATGGGGATATATGTGGACCTATTTACCCACCAAGTGGGTTGTTTAGATATTTTATGGTCCTAATAAATGCATCTTCAAGATGGTCTCATGTGCGCCTAATATCATCTCGCAACCTGACGTTTGCAAAGCTATTAGCTCAAATAATTCGATTAAGGGCACAATTCCCAGATTATCCTATAAAGGCTATTCGCCTTGATAACACTAGAGAATTCTCATCTCAAGCTTTTGATGATTATTGTCTATCAGTTGGGATAAAAGTTGAACATCCTGTAGCTTATGCTCCTACTCAAAATGGCCTTGCAGAGTCATTTATTAAACGCCTGCAATTGATTGCAAGACCACTACTTATGAAAGCAAAATTGCCCACAACTATTTGGGGCTATGCTATTTTGCATGCAACATCACTTATCCATCTCAGACCGACATATTATAATAAATATTTTCTGTCACAATTAATTTTTGGTCATGAACCAGATATTGCCTATCTACAAATTTGTGGATGTGTTGTGTATGTGCCAGTAGCACCACCACATCACAGTAAGATGGGCCCACAGAGAAGGTTAGGAATATATGTTAGGTTTGAATTACATTATATTATTCGCTATCTTGAACCATTGACAAGAGATTTCTTTACTGCTCGATTTGTAGATTATCGGTTTGATGAATCAAATTTCCCACAATTGAGGGGAGATAAAAAGGAAATCAAAAGAGAAATTGTGTGGAAAGTTTCATCATTATCTTATTTTGATCAACGTACCCCTATATGTAATCAGGAGGTCCAGAAGATCATCTATTTACAAAATATAGCAAATCAAATGCCATACGCATTTACTGATTTGAAAAGGATAAATAAGCCACATATCCCTGCAGAGAATGTGTCTATACGAATTGATGTCCCAGAAGGACCATCTACTAGCATGAGAGCTAGTGAACCTAAAGCAAGCCTGAAGCGTGGTAGGCCTTTGGGTTCTAAGGATCGAAATCCTCAAAAAAGAAAATCGACAAATGATCAAAATGATACAATGAAGGGATCCTCTGAAGAGACCCAAGATCTGATTAGTTCTAAGATTCCTGAAGAAATCTATGAACTTGAGACTCAAGTGAGTGAGAAACTTTTAATAAGTTCTACTGGTGAAGGGATTAATTTAAATCGATCTGAAATAGTGGTGATAATATTTTTTGCATATAATTTTGCACTTAACATTATGCAAGATAGTCAGGATCTTGAACCCCGATTTGTCAAAGATCTGATTGGCCAAAATGGCAAGAGGCAATTCAATCAGAATTGAACGCACTTGCTGAAAGAGAGGTCTTTGGACCAGTAGTCCAAACACCTGCTGGTATAAAACCAGTTGGTCATAAATGGGTTTTTGTGCGAAAAAAGAATGATAAAAATGAAATTGAAAGATGCAAAGTTTGTCTTGTCGCACAACGATTCTCACAACGACTTGGAGTCGATTTTGATGAAACATATTCACCTGTTATGGGTGCCATAATATTTTAATATCTTATTAGTTTAGCACTACATGAAAAGCTTGAAATACATCTAATGGATGTAATTACAGCTTATCTGTACGGTTTACTTGATAATGAAATTTATATGAAAATCCCCGAAGGACTTAAAATGCCTTAAGAAAATCCAAAATCTCGGGAAATGTATTCAATCAGATTACAGATCTTTGTACGATTTAAAGCAATCTGGGCGTATGTGGTACAATCGTCTTAGTGAATATTTGTTGAAAGAGGGTTACATAAATGATGTTATTTATCCATATATTTTTATAAAGAAAATGGTATTAGAATTTGTTATACTTGCTGTTTATGTTAATGACATAAATCTTGTTGGAACTCCAGAAGAGCTCCAAAAGGCAATTGAATATCTTAAGAAAGAATCTGAGATGAAAGATCTTGGAAAGACAAAACTTTGTCTTGGTCTGCAAATTGAATATTTAGCAGACGGGATCTTTATCCATCAATTTGCCTATACATAAAGGGTCTTAAAATATTTTTACATGGACAAAGCGCACCCATTAAGTACACCAATGGTTGTTAGATCACTTGAGGTGAATAAGGATTTGTTCCGACCTCCATAAGAGGATGAGGAACTCCTTGGTCCAAAAATACCTTATCTTAGTGCAATTGGTGCACTTATGTATCTTGCTAATGCTACAAGGCCTGACATACCATTTTCTGGTAATTTACTAGCAAGATATAGCTCTTCTCCTACACGGAGACACTGGAACGGGATTAAGCATGTATTGCAATATTTAAAGGGTACACTTGATATGGGTTTGCTTTATTCTAAAAAAGGTAGTGCAGATCTTGTTGGTTATGCAGATGCAGGTTATTTATTTGATCCACATAAAGCTCGATCTCAAACTGGGTACGTGTTTACATGTGGAGGTACTGTCATATCATGGTACTCCACAAGCAATCTATTGTTTCTACTTCTTCAAATCATGCTGAGATAATAGCTATTCATGAAGCAAGTAGGGAATGCGTATGGTTGAGATCAGTAATTCATTTTATTGAAGAAAAATATGGTTTGGAATGTGATACTATCCACAATTTAATACGAAGACAATGTTACATGCATAGCCCAATTAAAGGGAGGATTTATAAAAGGAAATAGAACGAATAACATTTCACCAAAATTATTCTACACGTATGATCTTCAGAAAAATGGTGACATTGATGTGCAACAAATCCGTTCAAGTGACAATCCGGCAAATTTATTCACTAAATCTTTTCAAACTTCAACTTTTGAGAAGATGGTATATAAGATTAGTGTAATGACTCGGCCGGTCGTTTTGAGAGTTGTAGCCGTGTTCCCCCATTTATTGCTCTATTTGTGCTTTATAGCTGTTATATGACTTATCGGGTTAGTTGGTTCAGGTCCTGAGAGATTTCGAAATGAATTGAGACACTTAGTCTCACAATGGAAAGCTTAAGTTGGAAAAGTCGACATGATATTGACTTATGTATAAACGACCACAGATTTGAATTTTGATGGTTCTGTTAGCTCCGTTGGGGGATTTTGGACTTAGCAGCGTGTCCAGATTGTGATTTGGGGTCTGGAGTTGAATTAGGCTTAAAATGGCGAAAGTTGAATTTTAGGTAATTTTGACCGGGAGTGGATTTTTGATATCGGAGTCGGATTCCGATTACGGAAGTTGGAGTAGGTCGGTGGTGTCATTTTAGACTTGTGTGCAAAATTTGGAGTCAATCAGACGTGATTTGCTAGGTTTCGGCGTCTGGTGTTGAGTTTGGATGTTTCTGTCAAGACCCAAAATCCTAACCTGTCGTGATGGTGCCTATCTTAATACTAGGCAAGCCGATAACCTCAATAAATCACAATAATCTCTTAAGTTTGAAAATATAATATTTGAATTCCATAGAACACCTCACAATTTCAGATACAAAACACTCCCAAAACCCGGTGTCACTGATTACATGAGCATCTATACATTACAAGTCTGGAAAACATGGTCTATAATAGTCTGAGATCAAATACAGTAAGCAAGGAGATGGGGAAGGAGAGACAAGGTATGTGAAACATGGAAGCTACCTCGAAATATCTGGAAAAAATCAATTGGGTGAAAGAATCAACATCCACTGTGTCCGGGATCACCTGGATCTGCACACGAAGTGCAGGGTGTAGTATGAGTACAACCAACTAAGTAAGTAACAATAATAAATAAGAACTGAAGGTAGTGACGAGCTTCACAGCTAAGTCCAAATACAGTACTTTCCAACATAAAAGGGTAGGCATGCTTTCAAGTTCAACATTTAAAACTCCACAGTAATTTCATATCAAATTTGACTGAAACAGAAAATAATGTTTTCCCGAAATTTCCAAAATAGTGATATATGATAGCTGAAGTGCAACAATAATGAAATAAATGAATCCTCTCAAAGTAACAGCCACTCAGTACTCCCATTCACTCCAACCACACAATCACTCTTTCCTCACAGTCACTCATTCCTCTCAATCACTCAGCACTAGGCACTCGGCACTCGCACTCAGTAGGTACCTGCACTCACTGGGGGTGTGTACAGACTCTGGAGGGGCTCCTTCAGCCCAAGTGCTATATCAAGCCAATCATGGCATATAACAATGAAACATGTTGTGGCGCGGAGCTCGATCCCATAAATATCCCCACAATTAGATCCCCGACCTCAATCAATCATCAACCTCTCCAGTCTCTCGGGCTCAAGATGTCATGAAAATCAGCCCAAAAGTGATAATATGATGTATCAATAAATAACAACAGAGACTGAGATATGATATGAAATGAATGAATATGACTAAGTGTAAAATTACAATTTGAACATATAATTCAACCACAAAAATGACCCTAGTGGGTACCTACAATAACAACATATGTCTAAGCATGATTTTTAATACGAGTCTCGGCTCAATTTTCTCTAAAACGTAGAGAATGTGCTGTCACGACCCAAAATCCAACTAGTCGTGATGGAACCTAACCTAACCCTCTAGGTAAGCCAACTTTCAACTATTCAATTCCAATAATAATTATTTAAGCAATTTAAGTAAATAAAGATTTTAATCTTATATATTTCCCAAGAATTGGTAGTAAAAATCATGAGCTTCTAAGAATAGAATTTACAAAGCTAATAAGAAGTAAATACATATTCTATTTGAAAAGTACATAACAATGTTTTATAATCTAAGGCTACCATGAACAAGAGGCAGCTACAATAGGAACGTAGGTACATCTTCAAATCCGGCAACCATCGAGCACAGCAACAACAGCAGCCAACATCTGCACCCAATGTGCAGAAGTGTAGTATCAGTACAACCGACCCCATGTACTGAGTAAGTAACAAACCTAACCTTAGGTTGAAAGTAATGACGAGGGTTTACCAAGGTCGGGTCCAAAACCAATAGTCAACCACAGTCCATAACAACGTAAAGCAAATAATACAAGAAGTAACTCAGAAATAAAATGCTCAGCTAAATCATGATTTCTAAAAATAGTTCTTCCTTTCAAGTACATCAGTGAAAACCCAAATCGTTTACCGAAGTTGCCAACAATATGAATAAGTTTGAAAATAATAATTTTCCCAAAATCCTTTCAATAATAAATGAGATGTTTCATTTTCTTTCCAGATAACCCGTGTAAAACAAATGCATCTCTATGCCCATCTGTCAACATGTGTGAGAAATCATGTATGATGTGATACTGTACAACATGAGGAAAATACATCTCTATGCATGTATGTCATGTGTGCATGTCAATGCGATGCAACTCAGTGATAAAATCATATGCATACTCTTAGAGTATCACTTCACTCAGTCCTCCCAGTCGCTCGATACTCGCACTCGGCACTCGCACTCAGTATGTACCTGCACTCACTAGGGGTGTGTACAGACTCCGGAGGGGCTCATTCAGCCCAAATGCTATAATCTGCACGGACAACTCACGTGTTGCACAGACAACTCACGTGCTATAATAATATCTGGATCCGTACGAACAACTCACGTGCTATAATAATATCTGGATCTGCACGGACAACTCACGTGCTGCACGGACGACTCACGTGCTATAATAATATCTGGATCTGCACGAACAACTCACATGTTGCACGGACAACTCACGTGCTATAATAAGCCAATCTAGCATGTTGCGGCATGCAGCCCGATTCCATAATTATCCTCAAAATCATGCCCTTGGCCTCACTCAATCATCAATATCTCCAGTTTCTCGGGCTCACAATGTCATGAAAATCAGCCCAAAAATGATGATATGATGTATCAATAAATAGCAATAGAGACTGAGAGATGATATGAAATGAATGAACATGACTAAGTATGAAATTTCATTTTAAACAATTAATTTAACAACAATATGACCTGTGTGGGTCTCGATAATACTGGCACATAGCCTCAACATGATTTTTAATATGATTCTCAGCTCAATTTCTTTAACACATAAAACTGCATGGCAAATGCCAAGATTATTTGACTACAAAATTCCAGGAAATAATTACGTCAAATTTCTATGGTGCACTCCCACACGCCTGTCACCTACCATGTGCGTCACCTCCAAACAATTCACATAATACGTATATTCAGGGTTCATACCCTCAGCTCCAAAAGTAACTCAAAAATTGCCCGTGGGGCCCACGTCTCAGAACCTAACAAAAGTTACAAAATATGAATGCCCATTCAACCACGAGTCCAACCATATAAATTTTACCAAATTCTGACATCAACTCGATATCAAAAAGTCAACCCATCGGTCAAACTTCCCAAAAAATCAACTTTCGGCATTTCAAGCCTAATTCCACTACGGACCTCCAAATAATTTTTTGGAGACGCTCCTAAGTCCAAAATCACCATACGGAGCTATTGGAATCATCAAAATTAAATTCCGAGGTCGTTTACATATAAGTGAATATCAGGTCAACTTGTCCAACTTAAGTTTTCAATTGCGAGACTAAGTGTCTCATTTCACTCCGAAATCCTTCCGGACCCGAACCAACCAACCCGATAAGTCATAAATAAACTGTGAGGCATAAATTGAGCAGTAAATGGGGGAACGGGGCTATGATACTCAAAACGATCGGTCGGGTTGTTACATTCTCCCCCACTTAAACATACGTTCGTCCCCGAACATGTCAAGAGTTGTTCTTAACCTTCAAATCTCTATTTCACCTTACCACGCACATACCCGAGGGTGATATCACGTCACCCTATTCTATATAGGCCTGATCACACAACATAACTGAAAATCATTAATTTAACCTAAGCCCAAAAACCATTGAGCTAAATTTCTATCATCCAGAATTTTTTTCAAGACCTGAATCTCACATCTACACATTGTATAAGCTTGAACAAGTTGTATCCATCCATAAGTATAATCCCAGATATAATCACATAACATACCACACAGCTCGCATACTCGTAGCACCATTTCTGATCACAGTAACTACTCAAAACCAACCAAATACTAGTATAAAACCCTACATTCAATCGAACCTCATTCTGAAACCTTCGTACACTACCAATGATGAAAGAAACAATCAAAAACTCATAACCACTCATAAGATCAACTAGCCATGGAGCTCTCTCTCCCCAACTAGAACCATAATCCTCTCCTAAGCCGACTTTCAATATTATCCTCCCGAATATACCATCATCAAGCCTGATAGTACCCATTCTACGTCCAATGACCTTATATTATTAAACACAACTATCCCACAAACACGCCACATCAATATAACACAATCCACAACTGCGCAATCTATGCACCCAAATATGGGAGATGTCTCAAGGAAGAGAACCGTATTGCAAGTTCAACAAGCACCACCACAACCGCAATGTTATAACTAACTCCTCAAATTTTGTGAAGAGGATAACCGTAGGTGCCTGTGCACAATTGCAGAGGAAGGAAATTAATAGATCAGATAAATTATTATAGAAATAGAATTCCCACACGCGGCATGGACAACTCACGTGCTAATAATATGAATCGCCGGGCATGGTCACAGGCATCCAGTCCCAGCATATTATACATGATCAATTAAACAAGTACACTTGTATATGATAATGAAATAAGATTCTCATGCTCCTGGACTGGTAGAAATATCACGCCATAATGTAAGCACGTGCATAGTCTGCTATCACACTAACTATCCCGTTTATTTAGGGAATTATCTTCTTTGTAACCTCAAGTATAGCCAAGATAGTTCTCAACAAAGGTAAGAACATGAGAAATGTTATAACTTTACAGTTAACAGTCAACTCTAGGCATATCATAGCCTAAGCATTCTTTCGAGTATAAATACCTTCCCCAATGCCCGCACATTGGCTCAAACCTCATATATATGCACACTTTTAGCGCGTATCTATCACAAATAATTAACGCAACTATTGCCTCCACTGAGTTAAAATAAAATACTCACCTTAAATAGGTCGCAACCCGATACAATACTTCTGAGAAATTTCAGTCTCCAAATTCATCGGACATATTAATCACCGTAACTGATCTCAACTCCATTACTATAATGACTAACACATTCTTCACGCACGATCATCCCACGAGGAAATTTTCATAATTCTTCTGTGCCACATAGAAATAATTTGAATATCAACAGTCTATCAACCATGTGAGTACCGCAATACTAATCGTATATCCGTAAGTCAAAATACAATGCACCTTCTTAAATCCGCACCCTTCTCATACAACACCAAGTAGTAATAGTATTCATCTAGTTATTTGTAACCGCCCATGTTGTCCAACATTCGTTACTTTCTCTTCAAGACTGAACTGCCACCTTGTACATGTAAATTTAACTTCCGTACAACACATAACATCTATCTTTCCATCATGTGAAAAATACAAGAATCTCATTATCAACTCTGGGTCATCAGCAAATTACATACTTAGTTAGTTAGAAACATTCCTTTTGCTTCCTTTCAGGAGGAAATCACAATACACAACACGATTCCCATACCAATAGAAAATATACGGTTCAAACCATGGTAAAAACTATCAAGAACACTTTGAAATCCATATGCACATAACCAAGCTATTAGAACTAAATTCCTCTAACTCGACCAAACTACGTAGGTCACCAAACCCAAGAATATTGCCACCAAAACATCTGTAGAGTCTCACCATATCATAATTACCCCTATACATACCACAACCGAAATAACCACTCTAAAAATACCTTATTTGAGTCTAAGGTTGTTTCATTCACCTTCCTGATACCGAAATATAAAATCCATGATGATATACAAAACATGCCACAAGTCTCGACACCATCCAACTTAAATATCAGATTTTAGCCATAAACAAATCCGCCAAAAATTCTCAGTTGTTACATATTAATCTCGAATCCATTAGAACTTTCTAGAGAGTCACCCCTTTTGTTCAAATCCACATTACACCGCCCAAATGGGCCAAAGGACACGTGCCCCATTAACACAATAACACGCAAAGAAGTAACTCTACTTTAATACCACCTATCAAATTCATACTCTGTGCACACTGCATCATTCATAAATAACAACTC
The DNA here is from genome assembly GCF_000390325.3 of Nicotiana tomentosiformis. Classification (NCBI taxonomy): domain Eukaryota; kingdom Viridiplantae; phylum Streptophyta; class Magnoliopsida; order Solanales; family Solanaceae; genus Nicotiana; species Nicotiana tomentosiformis. The sequence goes on from NC_090823.1 coordinate 86,518,778, forward strand.
ACTCATCCCACGATTTTCATATACTCATAAGTGCAATATAACCCGTATCCAGGAATTTCCTTATTCGAGTCATCCTCGATCTCAACTTCTGCAAGTCATAACTAACCCACCAGTATGTCTCAGCCCAAAACTAAACCATTACATATAACCATGAAATTGAATTATCAATAACAGGCTCCCCCACTTGACTCAAAGCCATAGATTAAAATATTCCATAACTCACAATACCAATACTCTATTACTGCCATAATGCCATAGTTAGTTCAACAAAACTTCTTCTCAAACTCATGCAATGCCAATCATAAAAATACCCTAAATCATCCGCTAAACTCGCAATCATTCTCTTGACACTCAAGTCAACTTTCTCAGCTAGATTCAAATTCAAATCTCCACACATATGCCCTGCTGGCAGAAAAGAAACTCTCCACTCACATATAAGGAACATACTTACGTAGATTACTCTCCAGGAGATAACACACCTCCTTAGCCTCAAATTAGCATCTTATTATATCTTTTCGCAGTCATAATTACTACGCAATAACTTAGTCTATCTGAGTCCAAACTCATTAACCAGACATGAGAATTTAATTTGTCCCAAAATTTAACAATGTAAAAGATTCTTCAAAATATTCATACTCGAGACTATACGTCACATCAAAACAAAAATCAAGCACCCAATGGCCTTTCATTTACATTTTACGGAAACACTTATCGTCATATTCAATGCATCTTAACATATCCTGCAGTTACATCGTACTCATCACAAGGCCATTGCACCGCTCATCGATCCACAAATTCCACCTGTAGGGATATTACCAGACATATGAGTCCAAATGTACAAGTTATAATTGAAGCTATCAAGCTTAAACTGCGGTCTAACCATGCCTCAAGTCCTCCAGACTGGACCATCACCAAAACATAGAATACACATCTCGCACATCATCCCTGAAATCACAAGCCGGCTATACACAACTGATACTGAGCGCTCATGTGTGCATACGAATGTGTGGAAGGAATTCAAAGAGTTATATTTCAAGCTAAATCAATTCTGCACGATAAAGAAAGAAAGATGGAAAATTATCCTAAATGCCCTGTAGCCTCTAGAAGATAAGTACGAACGTCATCATACCAATCCGCAAGACTCTACTAGACACTTGCTCATGATTTGTAGAACCTATGAACCTAGAACTCTGATACCACCTTGTCACGACCCAAAATCCAACTAGTCATGATGGCATCTAACCCAACCTACTAGGTAAGCCAACTTTCAACTATTCTATTTCAATAATAATTATTTAAGCAATTTAAGTAAATAAAGATCTTAATCTTATACATTTCCCAAGAACTGGTAGTACAAATCGTGAGCTTCTAAGAATAGAATTTACAAAGATGATATGAAGTAAATACATCTTTGGTTTGAAAAGTACATAAATAGAGTTTTTATAATCTAAGGCTACCATGAACAAGAGGCAGCTACAGTAGGAACGCAGGTTCATCTTCAAATCTGGCAACCATCGAGCACAACAACAACAACAGCCAACATCTGCACGCAATGTGCAGAAGTGTAGTGTTAGTACAACCGACCCCATGTACTGAGTAAGTAACAAATCTAACATTAGGTTGAAAGTAGTCACGAGCTTTTACCAAGGTTGGGTCCAAAACCAATAGTCCACCACAGTCCATAACAACGTAAAACAAATAATACAAGAAGTAACTTAGAAATTAAATGCTCAACTAAATCATGATTTCTAAAAATAGTTTTTCCTTTCAAGTACATCAGTGAAAACCCAAATTGTTTACCGAAGTTGCCAACAATATGAATAAGTTTGAAAACAATAATTTTTTCAAAATCCTTTCAATAATAAATGAGATGTTTCATTTTCTTTCCAGATAACCTGTGTAAACCAAATGCATCTCTATGCCCATCTGTCAACATGTGTGAGAAATCATGTATGATGTGATATTGTACAACATGAGGAAAATACATCTCTATGCCTGTATGTCATGAATGCATGTCAATGCGATGCAACTCAGTGATAAAATCATATGCATGCTCTCAGAGTATCATTTCACTTAGTCCTCCTAGTCACTCAGCCCTCGCACTCGGCACTCGCACTCAGTAGGTACCTGCGCTCACTGGGGTGTGTACAGACTCCGGAGGGGCTCCTTCAGCCTAAGCGCTATAATCTGCACGGACAAATCACGTGCTATAATAATATCTAGATCCGCACGGACAACTCATGTGCTATAATAATATCTGGATCCGCACGGACAACTCATGTGTTGCACGAACCAACTCACGTGCTATAATAAGCCAATCTAGCCTACTACAGCGTGCAGCCCGATCCCATAATTATCCTTAAAATCAGGCCCCCGGCCTCACTCAGTCATCAATATCTCCAGTCTCTCGGGCTCACAATGTCATGAACATCAACCCAAAAATAATGATATGATTTATCAATAAATAGCAACAGAGAGATGATATGAAATGAATGAACATGACTAAGTATGAAATTTCATTTTAAACAATTAATTTAACAACAATATGACCTATGTGGGTCTCAATAATACTGGCACATAGCCTCAACATGATTTTTAATATGATTCTCAGCTCAATTTCTGTAACACATAAAACTGCATAGAAAATGCCAAGATTATTTGACTACAAAATTCCACGAAACAATTACGTCACAATTTCTATGGTGCACGCCCACACGGCTGTCACCTAGAATGTGCGTCACCTCCAAACAATTCACATAATACGTATATTCAGGGTTCATACCCTCAGCTCTAAGATTAGAAGAATTACGTACCTCGAACAAGCCGAATCTAATTTCGAGCAAGCTAAACAATGCTCCAGAAATTCTATTCTGCGCGTAGCAACTTCCGAATAGCTCGAATGTAGTCACAATTAATTTGATTTAGTCAACCCAAATTATAGAAATTTATTCCATATCAAAATACTAATTTTGTTTTCCACAAAATCCGAAATTAACTCAAAAATTGTTCGTGGGGCCCACATCTCGGAACCTGACAAACGTTACAAAATATGAACGCCCATCCAACCACGAGTCCAACCATACAAATTTCACCAAATTCCGACATCAACTCGATATCAAAAAGTCAACCCCCCGGTCAAACTTCCCAAAAAATCAACTTTCGGCATTTCAAGCCTAATTCCACTACGGACCTCCAAATAATTTTTCGGACATGCTCCTAAGTCCAAAATCACCATACGGAGCTATTGGAATCATCAGAATTAAATATCGAGGTCATTTACACATAAGTGAATATCCGGTCAACTTTTCCAACTTAAGTTTTCAATTATGAGACTAAGTGTCTCATTTCACTCCGAAATCCTTCCGGATCCGAATCAACTAATCCGATATGTCATAAATCAACTGTAAGGCATAAATTAAGCAGTAAATGGGGGAACGGATCTGTGATACTCAAAACGATCGGTCGGGTCGTTACATGTACGGATATCAATAGATTATTCAACTATACAGTTCCATGGAATTTGACCAAGTAACAATTCCTACGGTGCACGCCCACAGGCCCGTCACCTAGCATGTGCATCACCTCAAAACCAATCACATAACACATAATCCGGGGTTTCATTCCTTCAGGACCAAATTTAGAACTGTTACTTACCTCAAACGGTGTAATTCTTTATTCCGCTATGCCCTTGCCACGAGAATTGGTCTCCGAAAGCCTCGTATCTAGCCACAATTAATTCGATTAAGTCAATACCAATTATTGTAATTAATTCCATAAGGAAATACTAATTTTCAAATAAAATCCAAAATTAACTCAAAAATCGCCCGTGGGCCCCATATCTCAGAACCCGAAAAACATTACAAAATATGAACGCCCATCGAACCACGAGTCCAACCATACAAATTTTACAAAATTACGACATCAACTCGACCCTCAAATCTTCAATTACAGTCTTTGAAGATTTCTACCATTTTCAACCCAATCTTTACCAATTTGAACTCAACAGTGTTTTTTTAAGAAACCTTATTGGTATGTTTATGTATAAGTAATACTCTTACACCCAAGAATCATACTATTAATCCCTCATCTTTTACTCCAAACTCGAAATTGAGGAATTGGGGAAAGAAATTCTTACCTCTTTGAACCCCTAGCAATATCCTTGTGAAATTTTCAAGCCTTGAACAAGAATTAATGAACAATTGACTAACTCTTCACTTTCTCTCTCTAAAATGATCTCACCACTCTCTAAATTATTAGATGAAACCCTTCAAAATGACCCCCAATAGTGTTTTATAAGAATGGGGCCAGGTTTATATAACTAGAAAAATAAGCCCCGAAACACACTCTGTGGTCGCATATGCGACCACATAATGCTCATAATGCTCCTGCGGCCGGCATATGGGTCGCAAAAATAGACTCCGGAACTTGGCAACGTTGCCTCAGTCTGCAGTCGTTATGCGGTCTGCAGACCTGTTCTACATTCACATAATACACCACAGAACTGATCTGCGATCGCATAATGCGCCGCAGACTTTCCTCCACACTTTCCCCACTCTTGTTTCACTCTGCGGCCATTATGCGGTCCGCAGAGTGATTCTGCGACCGCATAGTGGGCCGCATAAATGGCCTTTTTCTTGCAAAAATTTCTTTTACTCATTGGCACATTGTTCAACCCATAAAGTCAACCTTTGTACTAATTAATCTTCCTCGGCACCACAAAACCTTAATTTTCATAGTAAAATTTCTCCGGGGCCGTTACACATAAGTCAACATACGGCTACCCTTTTTAACTTATGTTCTAAACCTTGGAACTAAGTGTTCCAAACCTCACCGGACCCGAACCAATTATCCCCGGCAAGTCAAATAACAATCGTAAAGCACAATTTGAGCAGTAAATGGGTAAACATGGTTGTAATACTTAAAACGACCGACTGGGTCGTTACATTCTCCCCCTATTAAACAAACGTTCGTCCTTGAACGGGTTTAGAATTATACCTAGAGTCTCAAATAGGTATGGATATTTAATCTGCATCTCCCGCTCAGTCTCCCACGTAGCTTCTCCGACTGGCTGGCCTCTCCACGGCATTTTCACTGAAGTTATGTTCTTTGATCTCAACTTTCGAACCTGCCGATCTAATATAGCCATCGGCTCCACGTCATAAGTCAAATTTCCGTCCAACTGCACTGTACTGAAATCCAATAAATGAGACAGATCCCTAACATACTTTTAGAGCATGAATACATGGAATACTGGATGAATACCTGATAGACTAGGTGGCAAGGCAAGTTCATAAGCCACCTCTACAGTTTTCTTAAGTATCTCAAAAGTCCAATATACCTAGGACTCATTTTACCCTTCTTCCCAAATCTCATAACACCCTTCATAGGCGAAACTCGGAGTAGTACCTTCTCTCCTACCATGTAAGCAATATCGTAGACCTTCCGGTCGGCATAGCTCTTCTAACTAGAATACGCCGTGCGAAGCTGCTCCTGAATCAATTTAACCTTCACTAAAGCATTCTGAACCAAGTCAGTACCCAATAGCCTAGCCTCACCCGGCTCAAACCTACCCACCAGAGACCGACACCATCTCCCATATAAAGCATTATACGAAACCATTGGAATGATTGGTTTGTAGCTGTTATTGTAAGCAAACTCTGCGAGTGGCAGAAATGTATCCTAAGAACCCCCAAAATCAATGACGCAAGCGCGTAGCATATCCTCCAATACCTGAATAGTGCCCTCAGACTATCCGTCCGTCTAAGGGTGAAATATTGTACTCAACTGAACCTGTGTGCCCAATTCTCGCTGCACTGCTCTCCAAAACTGTGATGTAAACTGTGTGCCCCGATCTGAAATGATGGACACTTGCACACTGTGTAGGCAAAAAATCTCGCGGATATAAATCTCAACCAACCACTCCGAAGAATAATTAGTACCAGCTGGAATAAAATACGCGAACTTAGTCAATCGATCTACAATCACCCAAACAACATCAAACTTCCTCAAGGTCCGTGGGAGCCCAACTAGGAAATCTATGGTAATACACTCCCATTTCCACTCTGGATTTACAAGTCTCTGAAGCAATCCTCCCAGCCTCTAATGCTCGTACTTCACCTGTTGACAATTTAAACACCGAGCTACAAACCCAACTATATCTTTCTTCATTCGCCTCCACCAATAGTGCTGCCTCAAATCCTGATACATCTTCGCGGCACCTGGATGAATAGAGTACCACAAACTGTGTGCCTCATGGAGAATCAACTCATGCAAACCATCTACATTAGGCATACATAGCCTGCCCTGCATCCGTAATACACCGTCATACCTAATAGTGACTTCCTTGGCATTACCGTGCTGAACTCTGTCCTTAAGGACAAGCAGATGGGGTTTATCATACTGACGTTCTCTGATACGATCATAAAGAGAATATTGGGAAACCACACAAGACAAAACTCGACTAGGCTCAGTTGTCGTGTCCCATTTTTCTCTCTCGAAAAATAGGCATCGACGTGTGACAACTCTTTTAAAGGAGGGTATTAAAAGAGGAGAGTCACCACCTAACGATTTAAGGTGCGTTAGGGCATCTATTTGCATATGACTCAAGTTTGACTAGTTTGCATCACCAGAGATTGGGTAAGGGCTCGAAATTACCTCGAAGAGAAGGTGTTAGGCACTCTTCGAAGTCCGCAACTGTGGGTCCCGGGCGAACTTGAATTATATGAATTAGTCAGATACACACAGACAGAGAAAAAAAGGAGTTTGGGAAGTTTGACTATCAAATACTTTGAGTAAATACAAACACTTGATTCAAAGATAAATGGGGGGTCCTAAGTCTTTTAGCCTATAGGATCACCCCGTGCAACATAAATAATACTTTGTAACTCCCTCAAGATGGGGTTTTACTTGTATTATTTAGCGGGCACAGAGTATCATCTCCTGCTACCTGATTACTATCTTTAAGTTATTACCTAAAGCGCACTAGTTGATTCTAAACCGTGCCTTATGCGTGCACTACCCATCCCATTCCTATGATCCACGAGGCATTTGGACCTCTATTTTTAGGTGGTTCTAGACTTGACTTAGGCTGCTCAAAAATGTTAAAACTAGGTGATAATTCAAACAAATAGGACTGCAATCAAACCCAATAAAAGTCTCACATTAGCCTCCGCAATTAGGAAAACAAATGCATGCAAACAGATTTTACATGTTAGGCAGTTTTCAGAATTGAAGGGATTGCAGTTGTTAAATTCTATAGGCTTAGTTTCTAGATGATCTGATTCAGATGCGCAAGCCACTTTAGACCTAGGATTTCTAAATCACCAGTTAGTAAGTGCCAGATGCTGTTAAGTGGCTTATTACAGATTATCAGTGGACAAACCTATAGGCATGATTTCTAGGTGACTTATACAATAAGGAATAATGAAACTCATTAGAAGTGCTCAAAATTAATACACTTCCTAATAATCGCGTGGATGAACATAAAACAGCGTTTGAAAAGTGAGTAGTGATATCCTATAGGCATGATTTCTAAAGCTTGGAGATTGGAACAGATTCTCATACAATTAGCTCCTATAGGCATGCTTTCTAGATGGACGATGAGATTGCAATAGCGAATTAATTAGTTAAAACCCTATAGGCATGATATCTTTTAAACAGATTAAGGAGCAGTAAACACAAGATTAGATAAAATACTCATGCATTGACAATATTCTAATTATGTGAATGTGTGGTTCCCTAATGACATGATTTCTAATAGTGCATAAAGAGATTCACGTATAATAGGTCGGATAGCAAATAGATCACACAAACCCTATAAACATGCGTTCTACCCTTTTCATGAAAGTATTAGGAGATACCCCATTTTCCAATTCTATTATCACCCTAATTGTTATTACAGAATTATTACAGGCCAAATAATGAGTAAAGTAACAATATGACATAACAGTGAGCAGGCCCACATGAGGCCCGAATAAAATAACTAAACACCCAGCCTTACTGGGACTTCAACAAAGAGCCATTTTCAATGCACGATCATGGGTCCATAGAAGAACTCATACCAATTCAGTGAGCCACAACACCAAGTGATGCACCACTTGAACCAACCAATTCAGGTACACATAATAGGGGAAGTAGAGAGAAGAGGAACAATTTTGAGGTTGAGGGAGTGACTAAGGACCAAGCCCTAGTGTGTCAGAGTTCACAAGGGTCTCAATTGGACCCCGAGCAATGCTCACACTAGGGAGGCTAACAATAGAACCTGGATAGCCTTGGCTTTCAGCTTGCTAAGAATGAGAATTTAGAATAGCATGAGTAGCAAGTAAGGAGAATGGATAGTGATAGAGGGACAGGAACTAAGTACTACACCAAGTGGAGCATACAGAGCAACTAATCAAGCAGGCCAGTAGGTTCATCAGGACATCAAAGCACTACACAGATAGCCCCATGTTGAAAGAAATTGGTGAAGAAACATATTTTCAAGGTTAACAAAGATTATCATGCACAAGTGCATAATATTGACAAATTGAAACCTAAAAGGTCCAAATTATTCTAAGCATGCATCCTAATATCATAAGATAGACATATTAACTCTCATCAAGAAACAGGATTGCATTGAGACAAGGTAGGGAACACACATTATGACAAAACCACATGTGGGAACAGTCAGGGGAGAAACAAGTTTGCAGTCACAGATGCACAATACCAACAAGTTCAAACCTAAGGGATTATGCCAAACATATAGCCTAGTGTCATGCGAATCAGTATTTAGACATGATGGGGGATAAACATTGTGACAAGCCAAATAATCACTGAAAGGACAGGATATCAGATGAACCATAGGCATGTTGGTGGACATATTAGCACAGAAACGAGATTATAGAGGATGGTCATAATACAAATTGAAACACATTGGACATGTAAGACAAACATTGCAGAGATTCAGAGCAGTGTGAGATAGTAAGTTCATACCAAATAGCACATGTAGGGATTCTGGGATTGGCACGATAGACTAGTTAATTAAAGGAGATCTAAATCATGCCATAAAACAAAATGGTTCAAACAGGGCAAGGAAAACAAGTTGAAGCAACTGTTAAGATCTTAGTCAATTACTAATGGGATATAGGGATAATGCTGAGTGACACCATAACAGGGAATATATCGTAATTAACACAAGGAGTTCCAGTATAAGTGTGAAGCATCCATTACACAGATTAAGGACAAAGCAAATAAGCATGCTTTAGGGAACATTCAAGCAACAATACACTGGTTAAACGAACTTAAGAGAATCAGATTGTCCAAGTTAGACATAGACAACCTTAGAACTAACAGCATCAGAAGGAGTTAAATGCTAGAAAGGTTTAAGACGAGTGTAAAGCTAACAGACTTGTGCATAAAAGTAGCCCAGAAACACATTAAGCCATAGATTTCATAAGTGAGAGCACATGCAAATCAGAGACACATAAAAGATGAAATTACAAAAGATCTAGCGACTTACTAGTTGAAAGGACAACAACAAAGAATAAAAATTCCACAAGAACCCAAAATCTCAATGCGTCAAAGTTCCCAAGACCTTCAAAAGAACTTCGGGAATGCTCGCACCAAGGGAAAGTTCGAATAACAGAATCTCAGTGGCCTTGGCTTTCAGCTGACCAAAATGAAGTACAGAACAAAAGGATGAGGGAATCACAAAGCTCCAGTTTTTAGTGAAAGTATCGATTCCCGTCCCTTTCAAAGGGGGATGGGGAGGGGTTTATATAGTGACCGAAATTGAACGAGTAAATAAGGAAAATTGTAAAACCAAACATAAATAAGGAAGAATTGACATGCAAAATCAATAAAATTGGATTAGGGAAAAAAAAAACAGGTAAACCCTAATTGACAGAAATCAAAGATTGGCCAAAAATCCCGGTAAATCGGACCCATATAGCCATGGTCATGATGTATATGGACTAAATACTGTCCAGATTCAAATGATTGAAGTCGAATGGGTAGAGTCGGAGAGATGGTACTTTCCATGTTTAGGCAAGTACCAAGTAACACCATAATCTTGCAAGTAACAACGAGATAACACGTAAAAGGCAAATAAATCAAAGAGGAAATCCATGATTTACTCGGATTTGGAGAAGATTGAGGAGGCGGCTAGGGTTTCTGTGGAGAGAGGAGAATAAAGAGGATTTTAGGGCGGCGGTCTCAGGGAAATGGGGTTAGGGTTTGGGTGAGGGGATATAAGGAAGGTGGGGGGAATTATTATGGGTCGTTGATCGTTTGAGATCAACGGCTAGGATCGAAATGGAAGTGGGGCGGGTTTAAAATGGGTCATGACCGGATTTTTAAAGGGGTTGTTTGGTTTGGGCTGTTGAACGTTTAATGGGATGGGCCAGCTGCTTTGGGCCTGGTTTTGTTCGAAATTAGCCTAAAATTGGGCTAGGAGTTAAAGATACGAAATTGTTTAAATAAAAATAATTAATAAATAATAAAATATTACTTATGTAATAAAATGACTGAAAATAATAACTTAACATTATAAAACACATAAAAATGCTATTGTAGCATGAATAATGTAATAATTGTAATTATGCATAACATATAGGCTATTATTGCAAAATTAGATAAATAGCTTAAAACTGCTATTGTAATTACCGTGGAATGAAATAAAATATTTGAACATATATTACATGTGCAAAAATAATAATTTTAGGTAACTAAGTCATTACAAAATAATTTAAAGGGATAATTACTAAATATTTATATAATAAAAATGTAGAAAGATATTGATTTAGAGCTTTAAAAATTATGGACAATTATAGAAAACACTTGTATAGGTTTGTAAACTAAATGATGATGCAAATATGCCATGTTGAAAGTATATATTTATTTTAGAAAATATGAGGGAAAAATTGGGTATCAACAGCTGCCCCTCTTTACCCAGAAATGATGAAAGAATTGTCGGGTAAAGAAATGATGACCGATTTTGACAGAATGGGATGATTTGAAAAATGGAGGCCGAACTCTACTTTTTGAGTTGCCTACATATCCCTGGTGTTACGGAAATCAGGTCGTGTGTAGTTCTAGATCCAACGGTGAACTGAACCGATGGAGTTGTTATAGGAACAGTCGTATACTTCGGAAAGGGTTCTTTTGAGTAGGACAATATCAGATGAATTTACGCGAAATCATGAATGTGAATCTGAAATGTTATGGATGTATCTCAAAACGAGTATCTGAACGGTTATCAAGTAAAAGTGGGTAACCGATGGTGGTTGGTTGCGTTTGAAATAATTGAAGGATGTGAACGTTGAACGGAAACTAAAGCGAAGATTGCTCCCGTTAGGAGAACGGTTACTTCCTGGATTACCTGCAAAACTTAAACACGATGCACACAAGAATATATTGATTATTGCGAGAATTTAAACATGATGCAAACTCCCTTTGGACCATGAAAGTTGTCTTTGGACGGTGGGGATGATGTCCTTAGACCATGACGTCCTAGGCCATGAATCATGTGATAAGGGATTCGCAGTTCATGAAATGATGTCCACGGGCCATCAAAATGGTGCCTCTTAACCATGACTCCTTTGAATAATGATGTGCAATACCAGGAGATCCTCAGGCCATGGAATAGTGTCTTCCGGCTATGAGGATGATGCCTTCGGACTATGACGCCTTTGAAAAAAATAGCGATATTTCAGCCTATGAAGTGCAAAGATATTACGCTTGGTCACATGCGAAGATGAGACAAGACAAGTCTTAGACTTGTGTATGATGAGGCCAGTACTTAGCCCTAGGTGAACAGAGGATAGTGCTAGGTCTTAGGTGGCGTAGTGGGAATAGTATTTAATCCTGAGGAAAAGGCAGTGCTTAGCCGTATGCAAGAGGGGGCGGGGCTTAGCCTCATGCAAAGTAGGGGACAACGCATAGTCTCATGCGAGTAAGGTAAGCGGTGCTTAGCTTCATGCAAAATAGGAGACAATGCTTAGTTTCATGCAAAGAAGGCAGTGCTTAGCCTTGTGCAGATAGGAGGCGATGCTTACCCTCGTGAAAATAGGAGACAATGCTTAGTCTTGTGCAAAGAAAGGAGATAACTCTTAGTCTCATGCAAGGAAAGGCAATGCTTAGCCTTATGCAATTAAGGAGGCGATGCTTAGCCTCATGCAAATAGGAGACAATGCTTAGTCTCAGGCAAGGAAAGGAGACAACGCTTAGTCTCATGCAAGGAAAGGCAGTACTTAGCCTTATGCAATTAAGGAGGTCATTCTTATCCTCGTGCAAATAGGAGACAATGCTTAGTCTCATGTAAAGAAAGGCAGTGCTTAGCCTTATGCAATTAGGGAGGCAACGCTTAGCCTCATGCAAAATAGGAGACAATGCTTAGTCTCGATGCAAAGAAAGTCAGTGATTAGCCTTATGCAATTAAGGAGGCGATGCTTAGCCTCATGCAAATAGGAGACAATGCTTAGTCTCGATGCAAAGAAAGGCAGTGCTTAGCCTTATGCAATTAAGGAGGCGATGCTTAGCCTCGTGCAAATAGGAGACAATGCTTAGTCTCACGCAAAGAAAGGCAGTTCTTAGCCTTATGAAATTAGGGATGCAATGCTTAGCCTCATGCAAAAATAGGAGACAATGCTTAGTCTCGATGTAAGGAAAACAATGAGTGACAGTGGAGTGTTTCTTAGCTGGAGATGCTTGGGACAGATAATCCGCTATCTTGAAGGTAGTGACTTGATGTGTCTGTAGATATTATTGTCTTATTGTGCCTGCATCCATAGAAAAATTATGAGTTTCGCAGGGGAAGGTTGGTTTGCGCTTTTGTCTTTTGCTTTGCCTGTGCTCCTGTCTTGAGATCATGTTTGAGTCACCCTGGGTAGCATCTGGTTGTTTATAGAAATAAAGTTTTGCGAAAGAAATGCGTGCATTTGATGAATGTAGTTATTTAAGATATAGTAGTATGCAATATCAACTAAGTTAGATGAACCAATGATTGTGACATATTTTAGAGACATTGCGACCTCCTTGCTTTAGAAATTTGAGGGTCCTCCTCAAAATTCTGCCCCAGTTTAAAAGCAATTCTTTGACTGTTTTGTGTATGATGAAGTTGGCTGGACTTACTTTAGAATTTTGAGGGTCCTCCTCAAAATTCTTCCTCAGTTTTTGACCATGGCAAAAATGAAGATTTTATTAAGATGTGACTGAATCCACAGGGCTGCCTACATATCCCCTCTTAAACGGGAATCAGGTCAAGCGTAGTTCAGTTACATCAAATGAAGAAATGTAAACAATATAAACATAGTATCTCTTGACTGTGTCTGAGTTGATAGGTTTTGGCCAAACTTCTCCATCCATCTCTGCAAGTATGAGCGTTCCTTCTGTTAATACTCGATGAACCATGTAGGGACCTTGCCAATTGGGTGAAATTTTCCCTTTGGCTTCATCTTGATGCGGGAAGATCCACTTCAGCACCAGCTACCCCAGTGTGAATTGTCTAGATCTGACCATTTTGTTGAAAGCTCTGGACATTATGTTCTGGTAAAGTTCACTGTGACATATTGCGTTCATTCTTTTTCTGTCAATGAGAGCCAGTTGCTCATAATAACTTTGTATCCATTCTGCATCACTGAGTTCAGCCTCTTGTATGATTCTCAAAGAAGCGATTTCTACCTCGGCGGGAATGACGACTTCAATGCCATAGACTAACAAATAAGGAGTTGCCCCAGTTGATGTGCAAACCATGGTACGATATCCAAGTAGGGCAAATGGTAACTTCTCGTGCCATTGTTTGTAATTATCTACGATCTTCCTTAATATCTTCTTGATGTTCTTATTGGCGGCTTCCACAACTCCATTCATTTGTGGCCTATATGATGTGGAATTCTTATGCTTGATCCTAAAGGTTTCACACATGGATTTTATCAAATCACTATTAAGGTTGGCGGCATTGTCAGTGATGATTGATTCTTGTGCCCCGAATCAACAGACAATACGATCCCTAACAAAATCTGCGACGATCTTTTTAGTTACAGCCTTGTAAGATACGGCTTCAACCTATTTTGTGAAATAATCTATGGCTACTAGAATGAACCTGTGCCCATTTGAAGCGGCGTGTTCGATTGGACCGATGACATCCATCCCCAAAGCAGAGAAAGGACAAGGTGCACTTGTTGCATTGAGTTCATTGGGTGGCACTCATATCATATCTACATGTATTTGACACTGATGACATCATACCTGATGCAGTGTATTTCCATAGTCATCCAAAAATATCTTGCTCTTAATATCTTCTTGGCTAAAATGAAACCGTTCATGTGTGGTCTGCAAGCTCCGGCATGTATCTCTTCAAGCAGTTTGGAAGCTTCCTTGGCGTCAACACACCATAATAATCCTAGGTCTGTAGTCCTTCTGTACAGAATTCCCCCACTTTGGAAGAAATGGTGGGATAATCTTTGGAGTGTGCATTTCTGAGTATGATTTGCGTGCTCCGGGTACTCTCCTTTTGCTAGATATTCTTTGATGTCATGAAACCGCGTATTCCCATCAGTTTCTTCTTCAACATGAGCAGAATAAGCTGGCTAATTATTGATCCCTACTGGAATAGGATCGATGAAATTCTTGTCTGGGTGTTGTATCATGGAAGATAGAGTGGCCAACGCATCTGCGAACTCATTCTGGATTCTCGAACATGTTTGAACTCTATTTTTGTAAATCTCTTCCTCAATTATTGTACGTAGTACAAATATGGTAATATTTCGGTATTCTTTGTAGTCCATTCTCCTAGAACCTGATGTACCAAAAGGTCTGAATCTCCAATTACCAGTAATTCCTGAACGTTCATGTCAATGGCTAACTTGAGCCCCAAGATGCAGGCCTCATATTCTGCCATATTATTGGTATACGGAAACCTGAGCTTTGCGGATACTGCATAGTGTTGACCTGTTTCTGACACTAAAATTGCTCCAATCCCTACTCCTTTGAAGTTTGCATCTCCATCGAAGAACATTCTCCAACTGTCATAGGTTTCAGTGATATTTTCTCCTACGAATGATATCTCTTCATCGGGAAAATATGTTTTTGGTGGTTCGTATTCTCCACCCACAGGATTTTCTGCCAGATGATCTGCCAACACTTTCCCCTTGACTGCCTTTTGAGTTACATAAAGAATGTCGAACTCACTCAGTAGTATCTGCCATTTTTCTAACTTTCCCGTAGGCATGGGTTTCTGGAAGATGTATTTTAACAGATCCATTCTTGATATGAGATATATGGTGAAGGCACAGAAGTATTGCCTCAACTTCTGAGCTATCCACGTCAAAGCGCAGCAGGTGCGCTCCAACAAAGAATATCGTGCTTCATAGGGTGTGAACTTCTTACTTAGATAGTATATGGCCTGTTCCTTTCTTCCCGTCTCATCGTGTTGTCACAAGACACAATCGAAAGCCCCATCCAGTACAGATAAATAGAGTAGCAAAGGTCTCCCAAGTTCTGGTGGGACCAGAACAGGTGGTGTGGACAAATATTCCTTGATTTTGTCAAAGGCTTTCTAGAATTCTTCAGTCCAACTTGTCGCAGCGTCTTTCTTTAACATTTTGAAAATTGGTACACAAATCACAATTGATTGTGCTATGAAACGGCTGATGTAATTGAGACACCCCAAGAAACTCATCACATCTTTCTTGTTCTTCGGAGGTGGAAAATCTTGGATAGCCTTGACCTTTGATGGGTCTAGCTCAATCCCTCGATGGCTGACGATGAACCCTAGCAGCTTTCCAGCGAGGACCCCGAAGGCACACTTTGCAGGGTTCAGTTTCAGGTTGTACCTTCGATGTCGATCAAAGAATTTCCTCAAATCTGCTATATGATTTGTGCTTTTTTGGATTTGATGATGACATCATCCACGTACACCTCTATATCCTTGTGTATCATGTCGTGAAAAATGGTTGTCATGGTCCTCATATAGGTGGCTCCAGCATTCTTTAGGCCAAACGATATCATTTTGTAGCAATACACTCCCCATGGTGTAATAAAGGTTGTCTTTTCGGCATCCTCTTTATCCATCTAGATCTGATGATATCCTGCGAAGCAATCTACAAAGGATTGGAATTCATGCTTGGCACAATTGTCAATCAATATGTGTATATTGGGTAAAGGGAAATCATCTTTGGGACTTTCTCTTTTTAAATCCCGATAGTCGACACACACTCTGACTTTCCCATCTTTCTTTAGAACTGGCACAATGTTAGCCAACCAGGTCGGATATTCAACCACTCTGAGAACCTTGGCTTTTGTGTGCTTGGCGACTTCCTCCTTTATTTTCAGACTCATATCTGGTTTGAACTTTCTGAGCTTCTGCTTTACAGGCTGACACATAGGGTTGGTAGGTAGTTTATGAGCCACTACGGACGTGTTCAAACTGGTCATATTATCATAGGACCATGCAAACATATCCTCATACTACTTCAAGAACCGGACGTACTCTGCCTTCTCTAACGGTGATAGGTGAATGCTTACATGCATTTTCTTGACTGTTTCGGAGTCTCCCAAATTAACTATTTGGGTCTCATCCAAATTGGACTTAGGCTTGTTTTCAAAGTTTTTCACTTCTCTGACAATTTCCTCGGGTATTATATCCTCATCCAGATCTTCTGAATCATTATCCTTATGTTGTGTTGTCTCATTGCATGTCATGGTCGTAGGTTCATTGGGATAGGTAATAATAATGTTGTAGAGAAAAATGTAAAGAATAATAATAAATACTAAAAATAACAATGCATTAGATAAATCTTGAAAACATCAAACAAGTACGGCTCGATGACTCAAGCAACATGCTTAAAACAAAATACTGAAATTATCTTAAATGCTCATAAAATTGCTTTTGAAATAAATGATTCTAATTGCCAGGCTACCCAGGAACTCGACGGGCCCCTGATGGTGCAGCGGTCCAATTCTTGAGAATAGCTCTTTTCTCCATGGTCTAAATAATAAGGCCTTCCTCCTCCTCCTCCTCCTCCTCCTCCTCAACTATCGCACCGCAATCCATGTCTTCATCATCCAGAAATAGATTCCTTATGCCAGCTAGAACTTCATCTTCTTCGAACTCCCACATTATGTCGGCTTGATGAAATGGCTGGCTCAAATGTGGTACTGGTTGCTTTATAGGGTAATAAGGACCACGCCATGGTGGCGACCAATTCTGATACTCGTGCCAGGTGTATTCGTACCAAAGCCCAAAAGTTGTGTCGTGACGCTTTAGCCATATCGGTTTGGTGATTCCCTGGAGATTCTTACTGAGACCCTTGCCAGGCTCATACCCTGTCCATGCCAATATGCCTTCTATCTTACTGCTTCACCATTTGTCCTTGTCAATTGCGTTGACGCGCTCAATGCGATGGTATGTTTCTCCGCCCAACTTCCTTCTATTATCGATGACCAGAACAGTTTGACTGGTGTAAATGGGATTACTTTTGTCCCCATGGATGATTACTTCCTTATGGTTCCACTCAAACTTCATGACCTGATGTAGAGTAGAAGCTACGGCCCCAACGACATGTATCCAAGGTCGTCCCAACAATAGGTTGTAGGTAGCAGATATGTCCAACACTTGAAACTCAACATCAAACCAAGTTGGGCCCATCTGTAGACTGAGGTTGGTTTCCCCAATTGTGGCCCTTTGAGACCCATCAAATGCTTTCACATTCATACTTCCTGCTCGTATCTCGTGGAGGCCTTTACCCAATCTTTTCAAAGTAGTTAGTGGACATATGTTAAGACTCGAACCCCCCATCTATCAGGACTCTGGCAATGAACTTGTCTTCAAACTGCACTGTAATATGCAGTGCCCTATTGTGACTTAGTCTTTCTGGCGACAGCTCGTCTTTATGAAAAGTGATCTTGTGAATTTCCAACACTTTCCATACTATGTTGGCCATCTCTCCACTGGTGATGTTGTTGGGTACATAGGCTTCATTCAACACCTTTATCAGGGCATTCCTATGTGCCTCGGAGTTTTGCAGCAGTGATAACATGGATATTTGAGCAGGGGTTTTGTTCAGATGATCAACCACAGAATACTCTCTTGCCTGCACCTTTCTCCAAAGATCATCTGGGTCAGTCTCAATGACAGGCGGTTTAGAGGTGGCTTCTTTGCTTGTTCATCCCAAATACTTGGGTGTATAAATCCTACCAATTCTGGTCATGCCTTGCACTGCACTTGTTTCTTCCATTTTTGCCTTTTCTTTCCTTCTTGCTTCCACAACATAATCCCATGGTATAGCATTAGTCTTATAAGACGGCGTAGGCGCTACCATCACGGTTAAGGGCATTGTCACTTCAACCTCAAACGGAGTTGGTGCAGCCACCTCAACTTCAACAGGTGCCTGAGTCTGTACCATAATAGGTATGAGAGTGACTGGAGATGTTTCTGAATTATCCCCTTCTCGAATGAGCCCAATTGATCCCTCTAAGTCTCATTCTTCATCGGTCTCTATCACGCTTACCCCTCTACCCTTGTGATCTGGGAGAAGATTGTTACGGATATTGGGTGCAACCTCCTTTGCCTGTGTGACTTTGGTGTCAATTATTATCTGAATATTATCCTTCAAAGTACGACACTCATCAATAGTATGACCTTTCATGCTTGAGTGATAGGCACATGTCTTATTTGGGTTAATCCACTGGGAAGAGTTTTCCATAGCAACAACGGGAATGGGAGTGATATAACCGACAACCTTCAGTCTCTCGTACAGCTGGTCTATAGGTTCAGCAATTGGGGTGTATTGTCTGGGCAGTCTGCGGTCGAAACTTTGTCTAGGTTTTTGGTAGTTTTGGCAGGCTGGTGGTGAGTGGTAGTATGCTGGTTGGGTATTATAAGTATTGTAAGTGGCGGTAGGTTGTTGGTAACTGGGAGGTAAGGGCTGATATGTGGGTGGAGGTTTTTGGTACGTAAGAGGAGACTTTGGACCTTGGGCTACCATCACCGCACCTACTTTTTTCTTCTTGGAGATACCTCCTGACTGTAAGGCTTTATTTGTGGTTGGAGTGCTTCAAAATTTGTCATCATTCCACTTTTGATGCCCTCTTCCATTCTCTCTCCCAGTTTGATGATGTCAGAAAATTTATGGTTTTCAATAACCATCAGTCTTTCGTAGTATTGTAGATCCTGAGCTCTGACGAAGAACTTATTCATCTGTTATTCTTTTAGTGTTGGTCTTACTTTCGCAGCTTCCGACCTCTACCGAGTAGCATACTCGCGGAATGTTTCTGTTGGCTTCTTCTTGAGATTTTGAATGTAGAAAACGTCTGGTGCGTTTTCTGTATTAAACTTGAACCGATCCATGAAATTCGATGCCATGCTCACCCAATTAACCCATTTCTTTGGGTTCTTACTGATGTACCAAGACATGTCGTCTCCAGTGAGGCTTCTCATGAACAACTTCATGTGGATTCTTTCATCCTTGCCAACCCCCACAAGCTTGTCACTATACGTTCTCAAACGCACCTTCGGATCACCAGTCTCGTCTAATATTTTGAACTTAGGAGGTTTGTAACCCTCTGGCAGTTCTACATCTAGCTTAATACACAAATCTTTAAAATTCAAATCATCAATGCTTTTGCCCCCTTCGACACTTTGAACTTTGCCAGTAAGTTTCTTGAGTTCCTCCGCCATGTTTTTGATGAGCAGGTCTGTTACACCCTGTGCATCCCAAGGTGATGTAATGAATATGAGAATTGTTAATTATGATTTAAAAGATTTTAAAGTCATAATATGGCTATATATGATGTTTGGATAGAAAATATGAAGTTTGAGAAAAATCTGATTAAAGTTGCGGAAACACCGACTAAGGATTTGCCATGTAACAGAGCGTTTTGAGAAATATATTTCGTATTTTACATGAGGTCTTTTTGGGACATATTATATATCAAATTGTAGGTCTTGGAATGTCGTTTCTAACGCACTTAACCGTTTGTTCATACGACACCCGGATAAAACGTTATAAGCGTTGGAAGAAGGGCCAATCATAGGGTGCCAAGTAGCACCTTTATGACTTTTAAAACAATTGAGATATTTGCATCCCATCTCGTCTCTTTCTCCATTTTTCCAGAGAGTTCGACCAAATAACACCCCTAACTTTACTCTTAATCTCCCTACAAGAGCTTCAAATAAACCTAACATCCACGGTACGAAATCGAGAAGCGATAACATAAGAACGATCCCTACGACGTAAGTATCGCTATATCACCTCTCTTTTTCTTTGTAGTTTGAGTTTTGGAATGTATTTAATATTTAATAAAAATTTATAATTTCTGTATTTAAGCTTTAAATATCAAGAAAAGTTGATAAATTCGTTTCCTAATAGTTAGACCTCACGGGACGGTGATCGAAAGTCGTGAGTTCGAGTTATTTGACTTGTAGTGGACTGTTTTGTGGGCTATTTCGTGTTTCCTTTGGGCTGTATATTAGTCTACTGTTTAATGGAGTTTTGGAGGACAAATTGTGTGGATAAACACCACATAATGACTGAATGGTGGGCTGGTCGTTCGTCGTTATATATTTTTAAGTTGTTTGACACTACTTTGGTTGTCGTTTTATGTATGAAGTGATTAGGGTGTGTGGGTTATTTTGTGGTATATTGTGATGGAGATAAGGTTGAAAAATGATGCTTACATTTTGTTATTGTTGTGTTCTTGTTGTTATTGGTATATGGTATTGGAGGAGGGCCTAGTTACAGGGGAGATGCTGCCCAAATTTACGTAAATGAGCTACTAGTTCAAGTTGAGGACTTAGCCTTTACTCAGCACTGATTTTGAATCTCCTTATGATGTGGTAGATTGAATTGAGTTGTTTGAAGAATTTCTTAGAAGGTATTAAGGACTCAACAAAGTTAAGGTATGTTAAGGCTATCCCTTCTTTCTTTTTGGCATGATCCAAATGATACAAACGAAACGAGCAAAATATGCAACTTTTATAAATGACTCTATTCATAGAAATACTAGGGGTGTCTATATTCTTGATTCCCCATGTGAATTATTATTTTATCCTCTATTCATGGGTCTCAGAAAAATACGTATTTGATAAAGTTTGTCCGAAAGGCATATTGATTTTGTGATATTCGAGAAATCCTATTAACGTATTTCTCATGCATTTCATGCATTTATACATGTACATTGACCCATGATCAGAAGGTGTTATATATGCGTATATTATATGTATAATGGGATATGGGAAAAGGTTAAGGTATTATATACGCACCACCACCTGATCAGCTGGTATGTGTTGATGATTTTGCCCACAGTGGCTGAGATGATATGATGGGATGCCCTCGGAGGCTTGATGATGTTATGTACGCATATACCTATGCATGGTATGGCATTTATATGCTCATGCATGACATTATAAATTTTCATGATTCACAAAGCTATTCAAAATTACATGTTGAGTTCTTTACTCCAGGTTTCTTTCATGTCTTTTATATACTACTATCATGCCTTACATACTCGGTACTTTATTTGTACTGACGTCCCTTTTGCCCGGGGACACTGCGTTTCATGACCGCAGGTCCCGATAGACAGGTTGAGAGTTCTCCAAGTAGGCTATCAGCTCAGCAGAAGATGTTGGTGCGCTCAATTTGCTCCGGAGTTGCCTATTTGGTCAGTATGATTTGGACGTGTATTGTTTAGTATGGTGGGACCATGTCCCTACCTTTATGATATTTATGTACTCTTAGAGGCTTGTAGACAGATGTCATGTATACGGAAACTAGTATGGCCTTATAGGTCAGTACCTCATATGTATAAGTCGGTATATTAAGTTGGGTCACCCTATATTGAGTATTTCTTCATGTTTTATTCTACTTATTTCATGACAGCCTCTCCGGCTCATTTACCTATGATAGTATGATACGAAAGATACATTACGTTGGTACTCGGTTGAGTAAGGTACCGGGTACCCATCGCGGCCCATCGGTTTTGGTCGTGATAGAAGTGGTATCAGAGTAGTTCCGTCCTAGGGAGTCTACAAGCCGTGTCTAGTAGAGTCTTGTTTATGGGTGTGTTGTGCACCACACTTATAAGCAGGAGGCTATAGGGCAATTAGGACTATCACTCTTTCTTCTTACTCTAGATCGTGTGGTAGAGCTCAACTATAAGAAATTCAAATTCCTAAATTCTATTTTATTCATTATACAATGACATCTACATCCAGAAAGACAGTTGGTAAGAGATTGAATGTGGCTGTGGAAGAGTTGAGTCAGAGGAACTCGATTTTGCGCCATGCTTATGATGAGTAAATGTAAGGCCTTCAGTAGATTATGTGTGTACTACGACATGTGAACTTCTTGATAAGGAGACCTAAGGCATGAATATCTATCTACCTCTATGGTAAATAACAACTAGAGAATCATAAGGTAAATACAAGTTTTAACAAAAAGAAGCTAGGTGAAGAAGGATACGAGGTACGCAGTTAGTGAAGATTATCTGTATTTACAATTCAGGCAGAAAAATATAAGTATTCTGAGTTACTTTCAACAGTAATAGAGATATATACAATTGGTCACACCTATCTCAATTATGTCCTATGGGAGCTAACAGATATAATTTAAGAGAAGGATGGGATATCAGCGTCCAGCTAGGGTTAGGGTAACCCAAAATTGTGGATGGATTGTTATCATTAGCTCACATTTTCGAGGGATATTGCAAACGTGGTAATGGTTCGCCTTGTGAGACACCCAGATAGTGCACTCTAGAATAGTACAATCAGATATGAATACTAGAATGTTCAGAAATTTCAGAAGATTGGCATTGGAATCCTAGAAGGGATAAATATTTACCTTTTTATGGCTCTTGTCCCTAGTAAAGAGAGAGTGTTAGGCGACCCGAAGAGCCAATGAGTTGAATCAATGGGGGGCTAAAAATGAAAGAATGTTTTGAAGAAGTTTTCATAATAATGTGATAGACAGAAATTTAAGCAGGAGAATAAGAAGAAAGTAAATGAAGCATTATCGGTAAGATGTGATAAATGGATGATAACGGTAAACTAAATATGACAGGACTACAGATTCTATAGTCAAGTGAAGGAAAAGACAAGAAGTTACATGCCTTGAGACAATAAAAGAGTATAAGCCATAAGGTCATGTCCCCATTTCGAGAAATGAGTTGGTTACTCATACGTGATTACCAGAAGAAAAAGTTAGACCTCTAGAGTAATAGAAATTAGTATGGTCTAGTGAATAAGATAAACTGAACATGAATTCGAGACTGAAGGATTTGATAATAGTTGACATCGTGAGAATTTCAGAGATTGCGTTCTGGGCGATAATTGAATGGACAACAGAAGAATAACTTTTAAAGGTAATTCAGGAAGACATTTCCCTAAAACAAGCGATGTGAGCAGAGTTAAGCTCAAGAGACTAAGTGTGCTAGTTATACTAGGTGTCACCTTTGTGTGTAAGAAATTAAATTATCCCTGGTACAGAAGGGTTACCTCAAGGCAAGTAAGAGTCCGTGAAGATGTGAAAAGACGCCAAATATGAAGAGGTGAAACATTTATAGGTAAATCTTCATAGCAATAAATGTTAGTACTCCCCTAAAGGGGGAAAGATGGTGTGATATGGTATTAAGTTGGAGTTATATGGTTATGGTTACTATGGAATAGTAAAGGAAGAATGTGGTAGAAAGGAGAAAGGAATGAGATTGCATTTATTCAGATCCTACGGATATGATACGACTCCAGAACATTATGTAAGCATGATGACAGGGAGAGGCAGAAAGGGTTCCATCACTAGATGTCATTGATAAGTAAGTGTAAATGAACATTGGATACATAAGGATCCAGTGTGCGAGGTAAGTTAAGACAAAGGATATAACTCACGAGAGATTATGCAGAATATAGATATGATAATAGACTAACATGTAGTTAGTAGTTGATTCAGGAAGAGCCTAGCCATGGCTAAACAAGAGGGTACCGACAAATCAGCAGGTTGTGCAAGATAAACATAGCGAAACCCAACATAGGGAATTCAGTCTCGCAAATATGATGACATCGTAATCCTTGAGAAATATTCAGATAGGAGTTGGGGTTGTTAAAGGTACCGTATAAGTGTTATGAAAAAAACAAAATTGTGCCACTGAGAAGACAGTCAAAAATTTCAGTTTAGAATCACCTTACGAGCACAAGGGCACGGAGGTAGGTAATTAAGGATAATTATAGGCGAGTAAGAACGTCAAAAATTCTTTCGGGTATACGATGTAATAAGCTCACAGCTATACAGAAGTCAAAGGGTCTCTCTTAAGTACTACAAAGAAAGACTAGCTGAGGAAATAAGGAAGAAGGCTTCAACTTAAGTATAGTGACATAAGGAAGAAATGGTCTTGTAACAACAGTCTCACAACAACATTATATGCACTCCATAAGAAAGTGGCACCTATAATGGCTAATGAACAGGATAAAAAAATCAAAAGATGATATTTGAGATCATATGAGTTACAGGAAATTTCAGTATTTGTGGGCAATGAGATAAGCCATGTATTCATGCAACAAGTGGCAGAACGACTATGAAAAGTAATTGCTTATGTTTAAAGAGAACTAAGAAAGCACAAGAAGAATTATCCGACCCACGATTTAGCGTTAGCGGTGATTCATGCACTAAAGATGTGGACGCACTATTTGTATGGCATTCATGTTGATATCTATAAGGATCATAAGAGCCTTCAATATATATTCAATCAAAAGGAATTGAATTTACGCCAAAGGCGATGGTTGGAACTAAAAGACTATGATGTTTATATTTTATACCATCTAGGAAAAGAGAATGTAGTAGCCGATGCCCTCAACCATAGATCTATGGGTAGCATGTCATATTTACAGCCAGAGAAGTATGGGATAGCCCATGAGATTCATCAGCTAGCTAGTCTAGGAGTTCGATTACTGGACTCAGGTGATACCGGAGTTACTATTCAGGGTACGGCATCATCCTCTTTAGTAACTGAAGTGAAGGAATGCCAGTATGAGGATCCTTTTCTAGCTCATTACAGAGATACATCCTCTCAAAAGGAGAATACACCATTTAAAATTACAGGAGATGGAGTCCTCAGATATCAAAGTCGATTATGTGTTCTAATGTGACAGGGTTGCGCCAACAGGTTATGGGGGAAGCTCACTATTCTCATTATTCTATTTATCCAGGAGCTACGAAGATGTATCCTGATATCATGGGAATATACTGATGGGACGAAATGAATAAGGATAGCAGAGTTTGTTGCTCAGTGCCCAAATTGTTAGCAGGTTAAGATTGAGCATCAGAAACCCGATGGATTATTATAGGCTATAAAGATTCCGACTTGGAAATAGGAAGTGATTAATATGGATTTCATCATAGGCTTACCTCGTACCCAATGTAAGTTCGATTCTATATGGGTTATTGTCGATAGACTTACAAAATCAACCATTTTCTGCCTGTCATGACTACTTATTCAGCAGAGGATTATGCAAGGCTTTACATTAGGGAGATAGTATGACTTCATGGTGTCCCTATATCTATTATCTCATATAGAGGTTCTCAGTTTACAGCTAATTTCTAGAGGTCCTTCCAAAAAGGATTGGGGACTCAGATAAGTTTTAGTACATCATTTTATCCCAAGACAGATGGTCGGGCTGAACATACAATTCAGACACTGGAGGATATGCTACGGGATTGTGTGATGGACTTCAGGGGTAACTGGGATTATCATCTTCCACTTATTGAGTTCGCATATAATAATAGTTATCATTCCACCATTCAGATGGCTCCATACGAAGCTCTTTACAGACGGAAGTGTAGGTCACCTATCAGATGGTTTGAGATTGGGGAAACTAAGTTAGTAGGACCAGAGTTGGTACAACAGGCAATTGAGAAGGTTAAGCTTATAAGGGAAAGGCTATTAGCAGCACAGAGTCATCAGAAGTCCTATGCAGATAATCGACGGCGAGACTTGGAGTTTCAGGTAGACGACTAGGTAATCCTAAAGGTATCACCGATGAAAGGCGTTATGAGATTCGGTAAGAAAGGAAAGATTAGCTCTCGGTACATTGGACCTTATAAGATTATACGCAGAGTGGGACAAGTAGCATATGAGTTAAACCTGCCTTCCAAATTGAAGTCTGTACATCCAGTATTTCATGTGTCTATGCTCCGTAGGTGTATTGGAGATCCATCTAAAGTCATTCCAGTTGACGATGTTCAGGTTACAGAGTAGCTATCATATGAGGAAGCTCCCATTGCTATACTAGATAGACAAGTTCACAGATTAAGAACTAAGGATGTAGCTTCGATTAGAGTACTTTGGATTAATAATAATGTGGAGGAGATGACTTGGGAAGCTGAAGAAGAAATGAAGACTAGGTATCCTTCCTTGTTTCCACTTCCGGAGGAGGATCAGACTAAGACATCATAGCCTTTAGGTACATATATGGTTCTTGATTCTTATGTTAGTTATTGCTATTGGTCGTGTGAGGTCACTGGTGTTATTGATGATTGTGGCCCTGTGTGACTTTGTATTGTTTTGTTTGATGTGTGACAAGTTGGTAGTGGTACCGTTACAGGGGAGACTCAGCCAAAATTTCTATAGATTTCTGGGAGTTTAACATTCGAGGACGAATGTTTCTAAAAGGGGAATATTGTTACACCTTATGCGTCCCTAGGTGATGTAATAAATATGAGACTTGTTAATTAAGATTTAAAAGATTTTAAAGTCATAATATGTCTATATATGATATTTGGATAGAAAATATGAAGTTTGAAAAAAATCGGATTAAAGTTGCGGAAACACCGACTAAGGATTTGTCATGTAACAGAACTTTTTGAGAAATATATTTCGTTTTCTATATGAGGATCTTTTTGGGAAATGTTATATATAAAATTAAAGGTCTTGTAATGTAGTTTCCAATGCACTTAACCGTTTGTTCATACGACACCCGGATAAAACATTATAAGCATTGGAAGAAGGGCTAATCATAGGGTGCCAAGTAGCACCTTTATGACTTTTAAAACAATTGGGATATTTGCATCCCATCTCGTATCTTTCTCCATTTTTCCATAGAGCTCGCCCAAATAACACCCCTAACTTTACTCTTAAGCTCTCTACAAGAGCTTCAAATAATCCTAACATCCCGGGTACGAAATCGAGAAGCGATAACATCAGAACAATCCCTACGACGTAAGTATCGCTATATCGCCTCTCTTTTTCTTTGTAGTTTGAGTTTTGGAATGTATTTAATAGTTAATAAAAATTTCTAATTTCTGTATTTAAGCTTTAAATATCAATAAAATTTGATAAATTCGTTTCCTAATAGTTAGACCTTACGGGACGGTGATCGGAAGCCGTGCGTTCGAGTTATTTGACTTGTAGTGGACTATTTTGTGGGCTGTTTTGTGTTTCCTTTGGGCTGTATATTTTTATTCTGTTTAATGGAGTTTTGGAAGACAAATGGTATGGAGAAACACCATATAATGACTGAATGGTGGGCTGGTCGTTCGTCGTTATATATTTTTAATTTGTTTGACACTACATTGGTTGTCGTTTTATGTATGAAGTGATTAGGGTGTGTGGGTTTTTTTGTGGTATATTGTGATGGAGATAAGGTTGAAACATGATGCTTACATTTTTTTATTATTGTGTTGTTGTTGTTGTTGGTATATGATATTGGAGGAGGGCCTAGTTACAGGGGAGATGCTGTCCAAATTTACGTAAACGAGCTACTAGTTTAAGTTGAGGACTTAGCCTTTACTCAGCATTGATTTTGAATCTCCTTATGATGTGGTAGATGGAATTGAGTTGTTTGAATAATTTCTTGGAAGTTATTAAGGACTCAACGGAGTTAAGGTATGTTAAGGCTATCCCTTCTTTCTTTTTGGCATGATCCAAATGATACAAACAAAACGAGCAAAATACGCAACTTTCATAAATGACTCGATTCATAGAAATACTACGGGTGTTTATATTCTTGATTCCCCATATAAATTATTATTATATCCTCTATTCATGGGTCTAAAAAAAATATGTATTTCATAAAGTTTGTCCGAAAGGCATATTGATTTTATGATATTCGAGAAATCTTATTAACGTATTTCTTATGCATTTCATGCATTTATACATGTACATTGACCCATGACCAGAAGGCGTTATATACACGTATATTATATGTATATGGTATATGGGAAAAGTTTAAGGCGTTATATACGCACCACAACCTGATCAACTGGTATACGTTGATGATTTTGCCCACAGTGGCTGAGATGATATGATGGGATGCCCTCAGAGGCTTGATGATGTTATGTACGCATATACTTATGCATGTTATGGCATTTATACACTCATGCATGACATTATAAATTTTCATGATTCACAAAGCTATTCAGAATTACAGGTTGAGTTCTTTACTCTAGGTTTCTTTCAAGTCTTTTATATACTACTGTCATGCCTTACATACTCAGTACTTTATTTGTACTGACGTCCCTTTTGCCTGGGGACACTGCGTTTTATGACCGCAAGTCCAGAAAGATAGGTTGAGAGTTCTCCAAGTAGACTATCAGCTCAGCGGAAGATGTTGGTGCGCTCCATTTGCTCCGGAGTTGCCTATTTGGTCAGTATGATTTGGACGTGTATTGTTTAGTATGGAGGGACCCTGTCCTGATCTTTATGATATTTATGTACTCTTAGAGGCTTGTAGACAGATGTCATGTATACGGAAACTTGTATGGTGTTATAGGTCAGTACGTCATATATATAAGTCGGTATATCAAGTTGGGTCACCCTATATTGAGTATTTTCTCATGTTTTATTCTACTTATTTCACGACAGCCTCTCCGGCTCATTTACCTATGATAGTATGATACGAAAGATACATTACGTTGGTACTCGGTTGAGTAAGGTACCGGGTGCCCGTCGCGGCCCATCGGTTTAGGTCGTGAAAAGGTCCTTCTGGGTAGATTCGGGTATGTATAGGATCTGTTATGGGGTGTGTGTTAAGGTTTCCACATATATGGTATTGCTTTGGTGAACTCCGGGAATCTGGGAGTAATGGTGGTCATTGGTTAAGTTTTTGCTGGTCAGGAGTAGGCTGTAGCACATTTTGAAGAGTGTGGTAGGTGGTGGTTTATGGATACTAGGTCGGATGATGATGATGTTGTGGAGGGGTTGGTACTAGAGGAGGGTTGGGGTTTTTAGGAGGTGTGGCGTATTAATGTGGTGCAAGAGGATTTTGTGTGTTTTGGGGAGGTACCGGGTTTTGGGCATTTGTGTTTGGTTGGTTAAGGTCGGGGACGTTTAGGGTGAGGGAAAAGTTTGCCAAATTCCGGACCTGCTCAAGTTCCCCTTGTAGCTCCAATATTTTCTGTTCCAGATGTAGGACCAATTCGTTCTATGCTGGAGTACTCCAACCGTACGAGGTTTCAACGAACTAGGATTTCTAAATCACCAGTTAGTAAGTGTCATATGTTGTTAAGTGGTTTATTATAAATTATCAGTGGACTAACCTATAGGCATGATTTCTGGGTGACTTATACAATAAGGAACAGTGAAACTCATTAGAAGTGCTCAAAATTATTACGCTTCCTAATAATCGCGTGGATGAACAATAAAACAACATTTGAAAAGCGAGTAGTGATGTCCTATAGGCATGATTTCTAAAGCTTGGTGATTGAAACTGATTCTCATACAATTAGCTCCTATAGGCATGCTTTCTAGATGGACGATAAGATTGCAATAGTGAATTAATTAGTTAAAACCCTATGGGCATGATATCTATTGAACAGATTAAGGAGCAGTCATTAACGATTATTTTCTATTGGCATGCTGTCTAGCAACACATAGCAGCAAATACAAGAATAGATAGAATACCCATGCATTGACAACATACTAATTATGTGAGTGTGTGATTCCCTAATGACATGATTTCTAATAGTGCATAAAGAGATTCACGTATAACAGGTCGGATAGCAAATATATCACACAAACCCTAGAAACATGCTTTCTACCCTTTTCATGCAAGTAGTAGGAGATACCCCATTTCCCAATTCCAGTATCACCCCAATTGTTATTACAGAATTATTACAGGCTCAATAATGAGTAAAGTAACAATATTACATAACATTGAGCAGGCCCACATGAGTCCCGAATAAAATAACTAAACACCCAACCTTACTAGGCCTGCAACAAAGAGCCATGTTCAATGCACGATCATGGGTCCTTAGAAGAACCCATATCAATTCAGTGAGCCACAACACCCAGTGTTGCACCACTTGAACCAACCAATTCAGGTACACATAATAGAGGAAGTAGAGGGAAGAGGAACAATTTTGAGGTTGAGGGAGTGACTAAGGACCAAGCCCTAGTGTGTCAGAGTTGACAAGGGTCCCAATTGGACCCCGAGCAGTGCTCATACTAGGGAGGCCAACAATAGAACCCGGATAGCCTTGGCTTTCTGCTGGCTAAGAATGAGGATTCAGAATAGCATGAGTAGCAAGTAAGGAGAATGGATAGTGATAGAGGGACAGGAACTAAGTACTACACCAAGTGGAGCATACAGAGCAACTAATCAAGCAGGAAAGTAGGTTCAGCAAGATAGCAAAGCACTACACATATAGCCTCATGTTGAAAGAAATTGGGGAAGAAACAAATTTGCAAGATTGACAAAGATTATCATGCACAAGTGAATAATACTGACAAATTGAAACCTAAAAGGTCCAAATTATGCTAAGCATGCATCCTAATATCATAAGATAGACATATTAACTCTCATCAAGAAACAGGACTGCATTGAGACAGGATAGGGAGCACACATTATGACAAAACCACATGTGGGAAGGGTTAGGGGAGAAACAAGTTTACAGTCACAGATGCACAATACCAACAAGTTAAAACCTAAGGGATTATGCCAAACATACAACCTAATCTCATGCGAATCAGTATTTAGACATGATGGGGGATACACATTGTGACAAGTCAAATAATCACTGAAAGGACAGGATATCAGATGAACCATAGGCATGTTGGGGGACATATTAGCACAGAAACAAGATTATAGAGGATGGTATTAATACAAATTGAAACACATTGGACATGTAAGACAACATTGTAGAGATTCAGAGCAGTGTGAGTACCAAATAGCACATGTAGGGATTCTGGGATTGGCACGATAGACTAATTAATTAAAGGAGATCTAAATCATGCCATAAAATAAAATGGTTCAAACAGGGCAAGGAAAACAAGTTGAAGCAACTGTTAAGATCTTAGTCAATCACTAATGGGGTGTGTGGATCATGCTAAGTGACACAATAGCAGGGAACATGTCATAATTAACACAAGGAGTTCCAGCATAAGTGTGAAGCATTCATTACTGAGATTAAGGACAAAGAAAATAAGCATGTTTTAGGGAACATTCAGGCAACAATACACTGGTTAAACGAACTTAAGAGAATCAGATCGTCCAAGTTAGACATAGACAACCTTAGAACTAGCAACATCAGAATGAGTTAAATGCTAGAGAGGTTTAAGACGAGTGTAAAGCTAACAGAGTTGTGCATAAAAGTAGCCAGAAACACATTAAACCGTAGATTTCAGAAGTAAGAGCATATGCAAATCAGTGACACATAAAAGATGAAATTGCAAAAGATCAAGTGACTTACCAGTTGAACGGACAACAACAACGAACAAAAATTCCACTAGAACCCAGAATCTCAATGCGTCAAAGTTCCCAAGAGCTTCAAAAGAACTCCGGGCAATACTCGCACCAAGGAAAAGTTTGAATAAAAGAATCTCAGTGGCCTTGGCTTTTAGCCAGCCAAAATGAAGTACAAAACTAGAGAATGAGGGAATCACAAAGCTCTACTTTAGTGAAAGTATCGATTTCTGTCCCTTTCAAAGGGGGATGGGGAAGGGTTTATATAGTGACAGAAATCAAACCAGTAAACAAGGAAAACTATAAAATCAAACATAAATAAGGAAGTATTAACATGCAAAATCAATAAAATTGGATTAGGGAATAAAAACAGGTAAACCCTAATTGATAGAAATCAAATATTGGCTGAAAATCTAGGCTAATCGGACGCATATAGCCACGGTCATGATGTATATGGACTAAATATTGTCCAGATTCAAACGATTGAAGTCGAATGGGCAGAGCCGGAGAGATGGTACTTGCCATGTTTAGGCAAGTACCAAGTAACACCATAATTTTGCAAGTAACAATGAGATAACGCGTAAAAGGCAACTAAATCACAAAGGGAATTCATGATTTACTCGGATTTGGAGAAGATTAAGGGGGCGGCTAGGGTTTCTGTGGAGAGAGGAGAATATACAGGATTTTAGGGCAGCAGTCTCAGAGAAATGGGGTTAGGGTTTGGGTGAGGGGATATAAGGAAGGTGGGGGGAATTATTATGGGTCGTTGATCATTTGAGATCAACAGTCAGGATCGAAATAGGAGTGGGGCGGGTTTAAAACGAGTCATGACCGGATTTTTAAAGGGGTTGTTTGGTTTGGGTTGTTGAACATTTAATGGGGATGGGCCAGCTGCTTTGGGCCTAGTTTGGTTCGAAATTAGCCTAAAATTGGGCTAGGAGTTAAATACACGAAATTATTTAAATAAAAATAAATAATAAAATATTAATTATGTAATAAAATGACTGAAAATAATAACTTAACATTATTAAACACATAAAATGCTATTGTAGCATGAATAATTTAATAATTGTAAATATGCATAACATATAGGCTATTATTACAAAATTGGATAAATAGCTTAAAATGTTATTGTAATTATATGGAATGAAATAAAATATTTGAAACATATATTACATGTGCAAAAATAATAATTTTAGGTAACTAAGTCATCACAAAATAATTTAAAGGGATAAATACTAAATATTTATATAATAAAAATGTAGAAATAAATTGATTTAGAGCTTTAAAAATTATGAAAAATTATAGAAAATACTTGTATAGGTTTGTAAACTAAATGATGATGCAAATATGCCATGTTGAAAGTATATATGCATTTTTAGAAAATATGAGGGAAAAATTGGGTATCAACATCGGTAATATCCAATCTGACAAACTATTTGGCCAAGGCCTGAACATCCAAGGCTAAAGGCCTCTATGCTACCGATAAGTATGCTAAGCTGCCCAAATTCTGTGCCTTACGACTTAAGGCATCGACCATCACATTGGTTGTTTTGGGATGATAGAGAATGGTGATATCATAATCTTTAAGGAACTCCAACCACCCCTGCTGCCGCAAATTAAGATCCTTTTATTTAAACAAATGTTGTAAACTCTGGTGATCGGTAAAAACCTCACAGTGGACACCGTACAAATAATGTCGCCAAATCTTCAAGGCATGAACAATAGATGCTAACTCAAGGTCGTGGACCGGATAATTCTTCTCATGTACCTTTAACTGTCTGGACGCATAGGCAATTACCCTACCGTCTTGCATTAGCGCTGCGCCGAGACCAATACGCGATGCGTCAAAATACACAGTATAAGACACAGAATATGCAGGCAACATCAACACTGGGTTGTAGTCAAAGTTGTCTTGAGCTTCTGAAAGCTCTCTTCACACTCATCCGACAACCTGAATGGAGCACCTTTTTGGGTCAATTTAGTCATAGGCACCGCAATAGACGAGAAACCCTCTATGAAGCGACGATAATAACCGGCTAAGCCGAGAAAACTCCGAATCTCGGTAACTGAAGATGGCCTGGGCCAGCTCTGAACTATCTCTATTTTCTTCGGATCCACCTTAATCCCTTCACTGGATACTATGTGTCCCAAGAATGCCACCAAGCTAAGCTAGAACTCACACTTAGAGAATTTGGCATAAAGTTTCTCCTCTCTCAAGATCTATAGTACAATACTCAAGTGTCATGAATGCTCCTCCTGGCTACGTGAATACACCAGGATATCATCAATAAATACTACGATAAATGAGTCAAGATATGGCTGGAATACACTATTCATCAAGTGCATGAATATTGTTAGGGTGTTGGTTAGCCCAAAAGACATCACAAGAAATTCATAGTGGCCATAACGAGTCCTGAATGCCGTCTTTGATAATATCCAAATCCCAAATTTTCAGCCGGTGATATCCCGATCTCAAATCAATTTTGGAGAATACCCTCGCTCCATGAAGTTGGTCAAATAAATAATCAATACGCGGCAAAGGATATTTGTTCTGGATTGTAACTTTGTTTAGTTGTCTGTAATCAATGCATATTCGCATAGTACCATCTTTCTTTTTCACAAATAATACTGGTACACCCCAAGGTGACACACTAGGCTTAATAAACCCCTTATCAAGGAGCTCCTGAAGTTGCTCTTTCAATTCTTTCAGTTCAGCTGGTGCCATACGATATGGAGGAATACAAATGGGTTGTGTGCCCGACACCAAGTCAATACCGAAATCAATATCCCTATCAGGTGGCATACCCGGCAGGTCTGCAGGAAATACATTCGAAAACACTCGCACTACCGGTACTGAATCAATTGTAGGAGTATCCGCATCAACATCTCTCACAAAGGTCAAATATGATAAACACCCATTCCCCACCATACATTGGGCCTTCAAATAAGAAATTACTCTACTGGGAACATAATCTAGAGACCCTCTCCATTCGACCTTTGGCAACCCCGGCACTACCAACGTCACGGTTTTTGCGTGACAGTCTAGAATAGAATGACATAGGGACAACCAATCCATACCCAGGATTACATCGAAATCAACCATACTAAGCAATAAGAGATCAACTCTAGTCTCCAGTCCCCCAATAGTTACCACACATGACCGATACACATGATCCACAATAATAGTATCGCCCACCGGCATAGATACTCGAACAAGTGAAAATAAGGACTCACTGGGCATATCCAGATAATGAGTAAAGTACGATGCCACATATGAATAAGTAGAACCAGAGTCAAATAATATACAAGCCTCGCTATGGAACACTGAGACAATACATGTGATCACTGCATCTGAGGCAACAACATCTGGCCTGGCAGGAAAAGCATAGAATCGGGCCTGACTTCCACCTTATCGGCCTCCCCTCCCTGGGCGGCCCATAGTTTCCTGACCCCCACCCCGAGCTGGCTGGGCGGGTGGCGAAGTAACTGGTGTTGAAGTCATAGTCTAACTCATTTGCTGCATTGGACCTCCCAGGCGATGAGGACACTGCCTCCACTTATGTCTGAATTCCCCGCACTCAAAGCAGCTCCCCGGTACTGGTAGTGGTGCAGACTGAATCGGGCTCCGAGAATCAAAATAACTGTTAGAAGCACCCGGTGCAAATGAACCCTAAACTGAAGGCGCACGGGTTGAATTCTGGGCTGGAAAGGCACTAAGAGATGACTGGCCCTGATGAAAACTATATGAACCATGGCGGGTGACGCACCACGATGAACTGGATGACCCATCTGAGCGTGTCTGTAAGAACGACCCCTACCGCAGTAATACTGACACCCTGAAAGAACACCGCTGAAATCACCTGGACTACGAGGCCTCTTGGCCTCCCTCTCTCTGCGTTCATGACTACGGACCATCTTTATATGCCTAGCAATGTCAACTACCTTATCAAAAGTAGCACCAGATACTCTCTTCCGAATCATAAGTAACCACAGCTAATATGTGAGGCCATCAATGAACCTCCTAATTCTCTCCCTATCAGTAGGAACCAAACAAACCGCGTGATGATCCAACTCATAAAATCTCATCTCGTACTGTATCACAGACATACCACCCTAACATAAGTGCTCAAACTGTCTATGCAGCTCCTCTCTACGAGACTCCGGCACAAAATTCTCCAAAAAGAGAAGGGAAAATTCCTGTCATGTCAGTGGTGCTGCACCGATCGGCCTGTGCCTCTCATAAGTCTCCCACCATGTGAATGCAGCCCCAGAAAACTGAAAAATAGTGAACAAGACCCCACTGGTCTCCAGAATACCCGGTGTATGAAGCATTCATTGGCACTTATCCAGAAAACCCTGAGCATCCTCTGACTCAGCACCGCTAAATTATGGGGGTCAACGCCTCCTAAATCTCTCAAGTCTTCTCTGCTCATCATCTGCCATAACAGGAACTACCGGGGCTTGAGCAGCTGTAGCTGGCTAGGCTGGTAGTGCCCCTGGTATCTGAAGTCCAGGTACTACCTGATCTAGAGTACGGAAAACTAGGGTATGAGTACCTCCCCCAGCCTGAGAAGTGGCAGGTGCGGCCTGAGCTAAAACCACCTGAGCAAGGCTAGTACGAACTGTCAATATCTATGCTAGTGCCTCCTGAAGGCCTGGAATCACAATAGGTGTAGTTGGTGCCTGAGTTGGTCCTACCAGCTCAGGTACATCTAGAATATGCTCCTGAGATGGAGCAACGGGTGGTGCTACAGGTGATGCTCCAACTGCTGTACGAGCTGCACCTCGACCTCTACCTCGGCCCCAGCCTCTTGCGGACCTAACTGGTGGAACTGGTGGCTAACCGTCCGATCCGGTAGTGCGTGTTCTCACCATCTGTGAGAGAATAGAATAACAGAATTTTTAGTTTTCCGGAATCAACAAGTTTGCAAGACCGAATACAAGAAGGTAAAATTTTCCTAAGGGTTCGGCAGCCTCTCGAAGATAAGTACAGACATCACCATACCAATCTGCAAGACTCTACTAAACTTGCTCATGGCTCGTGAGACATATGTAACCTAGGCTCTGATACCAACTTGTCACGATCCAAAAACCTAACATGTCGTGATGGTGCCTATCCCAACACTAGGCAAGCTGATAACCTCAATATATCACAATAATCTCTTGAGTTTGAAAATATAATATTTGAATTCCATAGAACACCTCACAATTTCAGATTCAAAATACTCTCAAAACCTGGTATCACCGAGTACATGGGCACATATGCATTACAAGTCTGGAAAATACGATTTGTAATAGTTTGAGACCAAATACAGTAAACAAAGAGATGGGGAAGGAGAGACAAGGTCTGTGAAATATGGAAGCTACCTCGGAATCTCCGAAAAATCAACTGTGCGAAAGAATCAACACTCATTGTATCAGGGATCACCTGGATCTGCACACGAAGTGCATGGTGTAGTAGGAGTACAACCAACTCAGTAAGTAACAATAATAAAGAAGAACTGAAGGTAGTGACGAGCTTCACAGCTAAGTCCAAATACAGTACTTTCCAACATAAAAGGGTAGGCATTCTTTCAAGTTCAACATTTAAAACTCCACAGTAATTTCATATCGAACTTGACAGAAACAGAAAGTAATATTTTTCCAAAATTTCCAAAATACTGATATATGACAGTTGAAGTGCAGAATAATGAAACCAATGCATCCTCTCAAAGTAACAGTCACTCAATACTTCCATTCACTCCAACCTCACAGTCATTCTTTCCTCACAATCACTCTTTTCTCACAATCACTCATTCCTCACAGTCACTCGGCACTCGCACTCGCACTCAGTAGGTACCTAAGCTCACTGGGGGTGTGTACAGACTCCGGAGGGGCTCCTTCTGCCCAAGCACTATATCAAGCCAATCATGGCATATAACAACGAAACATGTTGTGGCGTGCAGCTCGATCCCATAAATATCCCCACAATTAAGTCCTCGGCCTCACTCAATCATCAACCTCTTCAGTCTCTCGGGCTCAAGATGTCATGAAAATCAGCCCAAAAATGATAATAAGATGTATCAATAAATGGCAACAGAGATTGAGATATGATATGAAATGAATGAATATAACTGAGTGTGAAATTACAATTTGAACATATAATTCAACCACAGAAATGACCCCAGTGGATACCAACAATAACAACATATGTCTAAGCATAATTTTTAATACGAGTCTCAACTCAATTTTCTCTAACACGTAGAGAATGTACGGATATCAACAGATTATTCAATTATACAGTTCCATAGAATTTGACCAAGTCACAATTCCTACGGTGCACGCCCACACACCCATCACCTAGCATGTGCGTCACCTCAAAACCAATCATATAACACATAATCCGGGATTTCATACCCTCAGGACGAAATTTAGAACTGTTACTTACCTCAAACTGTGTAATTCTTTATTTCGTTATGCCCTTGACATGAGAATTGGTCTCTGAAAGCCTCGTATCTAGCCACAATTAATTCGATTCAGTCAATACCAATTATTGTAATTAATTCCTTAAGGAAATACTAATTTTCTAATAAAATCCAAAATTACTCAAATTTTTCCTATGGGCCCCATATCTCGGAACCCAAAAATAGTTACAAAATATGGACGCCCATCCAACCACGAGTCCAACCATAAAAATTTCACAAAGTTCCGACATCAACTCGACACTCAAATCTTCAATTAAAGTCTTTGAAGATTTCTACCATTTTCAACCCTATCTTTACCCACTTGAACTCAACAATATTTTTTCACAAACCTTATTGGTATGTGTATGTATAAGTAATACTCTCATACCTAAGAATAATACTTTTAATCCCCCATCTTTTACTCCAAACTCCAAATTGAAGAATTGGGGAAAGAAATTCTTACCTCTTTGAAGCCCTAACAAGATCCTTGTGAAATCTTAAAGCCTTGAACAAGAATTGATGAGCAATTGACTAAGTATTCACTTTCTCTCTCTAAGATGCTCTCACCACTCTCTAAAATATCATATTAAACCCTTCAAAATGACCCCCAGTAGTGTTTTATAAGAATGGGGTCAGGTTTATAAAACAAGAAAAATAAGCCCCGAAACACACTCTGCGGTCGCATATGCGACCGCATAATTCTCGTGCGGCATGCATAATGGGTGGCAAAAATGGCCTCCGGAACTGGGCAATGCTGCCTCAGTCTGCGGTTGATATGCGGTCCACAGACCTGTTCTGCGATCGCATAATGCACCGCAAAACTGATCTGCAGTCGCATAATGCGCCATCGACTTTCTTCCACACTTGCCCCACTCCTGTTTCACCCTGTGGACATTATGCGGTCTGCAAAGTGATTCTGCGACCGCATAGTGGGCCGTAGAAATGACCTTTTTCCGGCAAAAATTTTCCTTTACTCATCGGCGTATAGTTCAACCTAAAAAGTCAACCTTTAGACTAATTAATCTTCCTCGGCACCACAAAACCTTAATTTTCATAGTAAAACTTTTTTCGGGGTCGTTACACATAAGTCAACATACGGTCACCCTTTTTAACTTAAGTTCTAAACCTTGGAACTAAGTGTTC
The DNA here is from genome assembly GCF_000390325.3 of Nicotiana tomentosiformis. NCBI lineage: Eukaryota > Viridiplantae > Streptophyta > Magnoliopsida > Solanales > Solanaceae > Nicotiana > Nicotiana tomentosiformis. The sequence goes on from NC_090823.1 coordinate 86,558,006, forward strand.
CAAATCATTCTGAACCTCACCGGACCTGAACCAGTTACCCCCGGCAAGTCACATAACAATCGTAAAGCACAATTTGAGCAGTAAATGGGGAAATATGGTTGTATTACATAAAACGACCGATCGGGTCATTACAGTTTCAAAGTTCATTAGGCCTGAATATATGTGCGATTTGTGTTTTTGATGTTGTTTGAGGTGATTTGATGGTTTGACTAAGTTCGTATGATGGTTTAAGACTTGTTGGTATGTTTGGTTGAGGTCCCGGGGCTCTCGGGTTGATTTCATATGGTTAACGGACCAAAGTTTGAAGTTGAAAATTTGCTGAAGATTTGCAACTTCTAGTGTAATCGCACCTATGAATTGGGAATCGCAGATGCGAGCTTGTAAAAGAGAGGAAGGGGCCGCAAAAGCGGTCAAGAAGGAAGCTGGTAGAGGTTGCAGGTGCGAGGTCATTTTCGCACCCGCGTGTCTGCAGATGCGGGTGTTGGATCATAGAAGCGCATGGGCGCTTGGTGAGGCAGCTTCACAGAAGCATACGACCCTTTACAGAAGTGTGTCCGAAAAAGCAGACTGGGCGTCGCAGAAGCGTGAAAGGGCACAGATGCGGTCAAGTGAACCGCAAAAGCAATTTTGAAAGGCAAAATTAAAAACATAAGGATTCGCGATTTTCTCCATTTCCAAACATTATGAACTCGGACTAGGGCGATATTTGAGAGGGTTTTCGAGGGGATTCTTGAGGTAAGTCCCTTGTGCTTGTTTTTTATCAATATTCTTGTAGCCCCATTGATTTTCCCACCTAGTTTGGGTGTTTGTGAGATGTAATTTTGGAGTTTGAGGCTAGCGATTTGGAGAGTTTATTTGGGGGATTTGGGTGACGATTGGGTGTTGGATTTTGATAAAAATTGTATGGTTGGACTAGTGGTTAGATGGGCTTTCGGATTTTGTGAGTTTTGTTGGATTACGAGATGTGGGCCCGGGAGGAGGGGTGAACCAATTTCGGATTTTGAGTTATAACTTAGTAATTTATTGTAGAATTGATTCCTTTAGCCCGTATTGATTGTATTGCACTATTTGTGGATAGATTCGGATCATTTGGAGACCGATTTGAGAGGCAAAGGCATATTAGAGTAGAGATTTTCTTGGATTGAGGTAAGTAACACTTCTAAACTTGGTTCTAAGGGTTCCAAACCCTGAACTTATGTGTTATGTGATTTGTATTATGGTGACGCACTTGCCAAGTGACAGGCGTGCAGGTGTACACCGTGAGAATCGTGACCTGGTCGATTCCATGGCACTGTATAGTGGTTCTATCTTGTTTATATCCTTGTTTTCATCATGTGATAAAGTAATTTAGTTGTCACTCATACTAGATATCATGTTTAGGCTTTATGCTGGTACTAATGGGACCCATAGTGGTCGTTTCATGTTGTTGTCTTACTGATTTTATTGATATTTCGTACTCAGTCATAGTCATTCATTTCATAGCATATCTGTCACGACCCAAACCGATGGGCCGCGATGGGCATCCGATGCCTTACTTAACCGAGTACCAACGTTACATATCTTTTTTATTACATCACCGTGGGTAAGTGGGCCAGAAGGGGTGTCATGAGATAACCAGAGTAAACATGAGGAAATATCTAACATAGAACGACCCAACCTGATATAGAAACTCATACATGTGACATACGGGCCTATAAGGCCAATATGATCATTTGTAAACTCAAAACATAGGCGGACAAGGCCATACAGGTATTCGTATACATGACATTTGTCTACAAGCCTCTAAGATTACATAGTCGGGACAGAGCCCCGTTATACCAATCAATACATATCTTAATCATACTAACCAAATAGCAACTCCGGGGCAAATGGAGCGCACCAACACCTTCTGCTGAGCTGATAGCATACTTGGACGAATCTCGACCTATCTATCGGGACATGCGGGGATGAAACGCATCGTCCCCATGCAAAAGGGACGTTAGTACAAATAATGTACTGAGTATGTAAGGAATGAAAATCAGTAAATAATAGACATGAGAGAAACATGGAGTAAAAGACTCAACATGTAAGTTTGAACAACTCTGTGAGTCTTTAATATTTACAATATCATACATATACGTATAAATGTCATACCATGCTTAGGTATATGCATTCATAACATAATCAAGCCTCTGAGGGAATCCAATCATATCATCTCGACCACTGTAGCCAAATCATCAACGTATACCAGCTGATCAGGTATTGGTGCGTATATAACGTCATAATCTTTTCCCATATCCCATATACATATAATATACACGTATATAACGCCATATGTTCATGGGTCAATGTACATGTATAAATGCATAAGAAATAGGTTAATAAGATTTCTCGGAATGTCATAAAAATCAATATGCCTTTCGGATAAACTTTATCCAATACGTATTTTGTTTTCTGAGACCCATGAATAGAAGCTATAATAATAATAATAATAATTCACATGGGGAATCAAGAATATAGACACACTTAGTACTTCTATGAATAGAGTCATTTATAAAAATTGTGCGTTTACTCGTTTCGTTTGCATCGTATGGATCATGCCAAAAATAAAGAAGGGATAGCCTTAACATACCTGAGTCGGTTCTCTTGACAATCCCTCTAATACACGACAATCGCGACAAAACACGTGACGACAAGATCGGAGTAGGAAAATATTTGTATAATATTCTTGAGAAAGATTGTACCGTACTCCCTTAGAATTGCAAATTTCACGCTTTATCGCATTATAAAGTTTCAAACGAATTACTTGAGTTCCATCCGTTACTTAGCAAGCTTTGCCTCAAACCTTAATGAAGTAAAGATATTTCTTTAAAATTGTGAGCTCCATCCGTAACTTTGTATAAGCATATCCATTATGTGATTTAGAGAGGCCTTTTATATTTGTGGGTGTGGGCCCCATTTATGTAATGACTTAGCCAAAAGACCCTCTAAATATGCCAACTTGTAATGTAAAATAAGAGTCACATTTACCTTGCTCTTGGCTGCCATGTTGAAGTTCCATAAGCTTGTCCAAAGATTTTAACTAATTATCCACCAATTTCTTAATCAATTTGTTAATCTTTCATTAACTAATAATTAACCAATTACCCCCATAATTAAGAATTAACACAAATTACTTATGATACTACTCATTTTTAACATACCTTATACATCTTACTATCAACGTCATGTGGTACCTTATATGGCACAAGTCCATAAATACGGGGTATTATGGCTCGGATCGTATTATATCCCAAATTGACAACCTTCAACGAAACTCATTTTCTTTGATTTGTTTACCTTTTCACCTTTACGAATTTATCCATCACTTATTTGAAATAGCATAATACTTATAATATCCAAATAATCTTGTCCTTGAACTAATGTCAATCAGCTTACGACAAATTCAACTACAATACTACATGGTGTAACCCCATCATAATATAATACTGCGGGGCGTAACATCATCGTAATATAATACTGCGGAGTATAACATCGACGTAATACTGCGGGGAGTATCATCATTCCCCCCTTTGGAATATTCGTCCTTAAATGTTGACTGATGCACTTATCATCTTCATAACTTATGTCTTCTGAATGCTTTAGTACTCTCTTTGCCATCTAGGCAACTGTTCTGTGAATAAATCCAAAGGCCAGGGCATTCCCCCTTCTAGGCCTCTTTCTCACACCATGACTTGTGGTCGGAATCCTTCCAATCTCATAACTGTTGCTACCTTCTGTCATGCAGCATGTACGACTCTGACCTTGTAAGTGCGCCTATGCAACTCTTCTCTCCTTTTTCCTCTGGCTTTTAGCCAATCTCTATGCCTCACTTTGTAAACATATACAAATCTTGATAAGGTGTCCCTCTGGGCATCTAAGGGTATACTGAAGTTATTCGCTCGGTACTTTGTTGGACTTACAGACATTGCTATATCTTATTTCATGGACCCGGTTATCTATCCACATGACTTTACTGTATCTTGGTGGGTCATACTATACTTCGATTTAGCGTTACTCAGGTCTGCTACCAAACTCTAAGTTACTTTCGTTGCTTATCCTATATGTATAAATCTAAGTCCTTTAATACTTTTTCGTTACTGTTCATCTTAAGAATGGTAGCCTGATCTCATCTCATACTATTGTAACTTTTATTCATCCATTATTGATTCACCTCAATGTTGATCTACAATCTACCACCGATAACTTGAAACTTCTTACGTAATACTTTGCCACTAGGGCTTACGTTACATCGAGGAGTGTTTGAAGTGATTTTCCTTATCCACTTAGGGGCGATACTGTACTTCAATAATTGTATTTTAATCCTATACAATTCATGAAATACTCTTCAAATCATTACTCAATTGAAGGCCCAAATGTCATCCTTTATCTATCACAATTACACCCTCATTGTACTACCATGGCAACATTCCATCTCTTCTAAATGCTACTAGTCTTAGACTCCTTTGAGTTCATTCAAGCTATACTGAGCTTTCTATAACTTAGAGAAACCATCAGCTCTCTTATTTTTATGAGCTTAATCCCGAGGATTTATCCATTCTGGTCACCTTCTCACTCGCCTCTTCTTATTCTTACTCTTGTCTTCCTAAAACCTTGTCGCTCTACCATACTTTAGCTTGCGACCTACACATATCTATTAATACTACTCGTAACCTTCCTTCAACTTGCTTGCACTATATATTTCCTTATGTTATTCTGAAACATCAAGTGATACATTACATCATCTCAAACTCTTCTTTACTCTCTTAACTAGGCCTTTCGATACCTAGAAACCATAGGCTGGAAGACATGCTACTGACGACGCTGCTATCATTCCTGGATATTGAATCCCCGTGCTTCTAGCCTTCTATCCGAAGTATGGGCTATTCACAACCTTCTGCATTCGAGTATCTCGTATGTTGTTCACATTTACCTTACTTACCTTGAAATTTCGCATCACATCTTTTATCTATTTCATGACCTCCCTTCCACACAAGTATATTTCACATCCACAACTTGAAGCTCTATTATAATACTTGCACCTCTGATATTAAGAGTGATTCTGCAATGTTCTCAATCATGATTTATATAATTTTATGGTCGTTCTGCCACTTGTCGCATGAATACTTGGCTTATATTAGTTCCCACACATGCCAGAATTTTTGTACAACTCATATGGTCTCGAATATTACTTTCTATTTTACTCCCTATTCATTAGTCACGGTAGGTGCCACTTTCTTTTGGAGTGCATATAATGTTGTAGTGAGACTATTTTTACATGACCATTCCTTCTTCAAGTTGCTATGCTTAGGTGAAAGCCTTCTTCTTCATTTTCTCAGCTAGTCTTTCATTGTAGTACTTACGGAGGACCCTCTGACTCTTGTAAAGATGCGAGCTTATCACATCGTATACTCGACAGAATTTTTGATGTTCTTCCTCGCCTATAACTATTCTTAGTTACTTACCTCCACGTCCTTGTGCTTGTAGGGTTGCTTCTGAACTGATATTTTGACTTTCTTCCAATGGCACTCTCTTTTATTTCCATAACACCAATACGATACCATTAACTACCCCAACTCCTATCTGAATATTTCTCAAGTCTTACAATGTCATAACTGCGAGACTGAATTCACTATATTGGGTTTCACTATGTTTATCTTGCACGATCTGTTGATTTGTATGTATTCTCTTGTCTAGCCATAACTAGGCTCTTCCTGAATCAACTATTAACTACTCGTTGGCCCATTCTCATATAAATATTCCGTGTAATCTTTCTTGGGTTATGTTTTTGTCTTAACTTTCCTCTCGCATTGGCTCCTTATTTATCAATAACATCCTGGGCCGGAACCCTTACTTCCTTTCCTTGATATCGTGCTTGCATAATGTTATGGAATGGTATCATATATGTAGGATTCAGATAAGTGCAATCTTATTCCTTTCTTATTTTTTTTATCGCATTCTTCCTTTACCATTCCATAGTTACTAGAACCACTTAATTCTGTCTTAATGCCACATCACACAGTCCCTTAAGCTTAACTTTGCTCATATTTCTTGCTTTAGTAAAGATACTTCCTAAATGACCTTTAAAGGTTATTCTTCTGTCGTCCATTCTATTATTTCCGGAACGCAATCTGAAATTCTCATGATGCCGACTATTATCAAATCACTCAGTCCCTAGTTCATGTTTAGTTTATCTTGTTCACCAGCCCATACTGATTTCTATTATTCTGGGGTCTAACTTTTCCTTCCGGTAGTCGCGTTGGAGTCACGAACTTATTTCTCGAAATGAGGATATGACTTTATGGCCTATTCTTTTTTTTTGTCTCAAGGCCTGTCACCTCTCATTTTTTATTTCCTTCTCTTGACTATAGACTCTGTAATACTGTCATTTTTTTTATCTACCGTTGTCATCCATGTATTATATCTTACTCATAATTCTTCATTAACTCTCTCCTTATTTCTCTGCTAATATTTCTCTCTATCACTTTATTCTGAAAACTTCAACAAGACATTCTTTTGCTTTTAGCTCCCCTTGCTCTATCCATTGGCTCTTCGGGTCTCCTAACATTCTCTCTCTACTAGGGACGGGAGCCACACTAAGGTAATATTTATCCTTTCCACGCTTCCAGTTCCTATCTTTGTAGTACTCATATCTAGCTGTACTATTTTAGAGTGCACCATCTGGGTGTCTCACAAGGAGATCTATTAGCACATTTGCACTATCCTTCGAAAATGTCAACTAATGCAAACAATCCATTCACCATTTTTGGTTACTCTAACCCCAGACAGATCCTGATATCCCGTCCTTCTCTTAAACCATATTTGTTAGTTCCCATAGGGCATAACTGAGATAGGTGTGGCCGATTGTACATACCTCTGTTACAATTGAAGGTAACTCAAAATGCTTATATTTCTCTGCTTGAATTGTAAATACTGTTAATCTTCATTAACTAGGTACCTCGTACCCTTCTTCACCTTGCTTCTATTACTTGCTGAAACTTGTGTCTACCTTCCAATTCTCTTATTCCTTTTTACCGTAAGAGTGGATAGATATTGTTGCCTTAGGGATCCTTATCAAGAAGCTTACACATCTTAGTACACACATGATCTACTGAATACCTCATATTTATTCATCATAAGTATGATGCAAAATCGAGTTCCTCTTACTCAACTCTTCCACAGCCGCATGCAATCCCTTACCAACCGTCTTTCTAGATGTAGGCATCACCGTATTATGAATAAGATAGAGTTTAGGAAATTCAGTTCTTACAACTAAGCTTTACCACATGATCTAGAGTAAGAAGAAAGAGTGACAGTCCTAAATGCCATGTAGACTCTTGCTTATAAGTGTAGTGCACAACACACACATAAACAAGACTCTACTAGACACGGCTTGTAGACTCCCTAGGACAGAACTGCTCTGATAGCACTTTTGTCACGACCCAAACCGATGGGCCGTGACGGGCACCCGGTGCCTTACTCAACCAAGTACCAACGTTACATATTTTTTTTATTACATCATCATGGGTAAGTGGGCCAGAAAGGGCGTCATGATATAACCAGAGTAAACATGAGGAAATACCTAACATAGAACGACCCAACCTAATATAGAAACTCATACCTGTGACATACGGCCCTATAAGGCCAACATGATCATTTGTAAACTCAAACCATAGGCCAACAAGGCCATACAAGTATCCGTATACATGACATCTGTCGACAAGCCTCTAAGACTATATAATTGTCATAAAGGTCGGGACAGAGCCCCGCCATACCAATCAATACATATCTTAATCATACTAACCAATTAGCAACTCCGGAGCAAATGGAGCGCACCAACACCTTCCACTGAGCTGATAGCCTACTTGGAGGAATCTCGACCTGTCTATCGAGACCTACAGGCATGAAACGCGACGTCCCCAGGAAAAAGGAACGTCAGTACAAATAATGTACCAAGTATGTAAGGAATGAAAATCAGTAAATAATAGACATGAGAGAAACATGGAGTAAAAGACTCAACATGTAAGTCTGAACAACTCTGTGAGTCTTTAATATTTACAATGGCATACATATGCGTATAAATGTCATACCATGCTTAGGTATATGCATTCATAAAATCATCAAGCCTCTTAGGGAATCCCATCATATCATCTCGGCCACTGTGGGCAAATCATTAACGTATACCAGCTGATCAGGTGGTGGTACGTAAATAACGCCATAACCTTTTCCCATATCCCATATACATATAATATACACGTATATAACTCCATCTAGTCATGGGTCAATGTACATGTATAAATGTATGAAATGCATAAGAAATACGTTAATAAGATTTCTCAGAATGTCATAAAAATCAATATACCTTTCGGATAAACTTTATCCAATACGTATTTTTTTCTGATACCGATGAACAAAAGCTATAATAATAATTCACATGGGAAGTCAAGAATATAGACACCCCTCGTACTTCTATGAATAGAGCCATTTATAAAAATTGTGCGTTTACTCATTTCGTTTGTATCGTATGGATCATGCCATAAAGAAAGAAGGGATAGCCTTAACATGCCTGAGCCGGTTCTCTTGATAATCCCTCTAATACATGACAATCGCGACAAAACACGTGACGGCAAGATCGGAGTAGGAAAAAATTTGTATATTCTTGATAAAGATTGTACTGTACTCCCATAGAATTGCAAATTTCATGCTTTATCGCATTATGAAGTTTCAAACAAATTACTTGATTTCCATTCGTTACTTAACAAGCTTTGCCTCAAACCTTAATGAAGTAAAGAGATTTCTTTAAAATTATGAGCTCCATCCTTAACTTTATATAAGCATCTCCATTATGTGATTTAGAGAGGTCTGTTGTATTTGTGGGTGTGGGCACCACTTATGTAATGAATTAGCCAAAAGACCCTCTAAATATGCCACCTTGTAATGTAAAATAAGAGTCACATTTACCTTACTCTTGGCAGCCACGTTGAAGTTCCATAAGCTTGTCCAAAGATTTTAACTAATTATCCACCAATTTCTTAATCAACTTGTTAATCTCTCATTAATTAATAATTAACCAATTACCCACATAATTCAGAATTATCTCAAATTACTTATAATACTACTCACTTTTAACATACCTTATACACCGTACTATCATGGTCATGTGGTATCTTGTATGGTACAAGTCCATAAATACAGGGTACTATGGCTCGGATCGTATTATATCCCAAATTGAACGAAACTCATTTTCTTTGATTCGTTTACCCTTTCACCTTCACGAATTTACTCATCACTTGTTTGAAATAGCATAATACTTATATCTCCAAATAATCTTGTCCTTGAACTGATGTCAATTATCTTACGACAAATTCAACGTACAATACTATAGGGTGTAACATCGTCGTAATATAATACTGCGGGGCGTAACACTATCTCAGTCTCTGTTGTTATTTACCGATACATCATATCATTATTTTTGGGCTAGTATCATGACATTGTGAGCCCGTGAGAGAGAGACTAGAGAGGTTGATGACTGAGTGAGGACGAGGGCCTGATTATAAGTGACATTTATGGGATCGGGCAGCACGCCGAAGTGGTTATATTGATTTATGATAGTGCTTGGGCTGAAGGAACCCCTCCGGAGTCTACACACACCCCCAGTGAGCACAGTTGATTATATTGAAGGATGGATCTTCCTTGGACATTTTTCTTGTCCGAAGCATTATATACCTGGAGATGGATCTTCTCCGCTGGCTGAATTGGCCCTACTCAGTACTAGGTGACTGATGGTCAGTGATGTATATATGCCGGGATAGATCTTTCATGGGCCGTATGGGCCATATACAGTACTGAGTGATTGAGTATTTGAGAGTGTGAGCACATGCGATTGTCAGCATGGTGTGTCATATACAACATGTGCATTGCCATGTAGAAGTAGAGGGGTTATATTCTTCATATCATTCAGATTTGATCCATTTTACTGTTTTGAGATATCTATCGAACTTGAAAGCATGTCTACGTTGTTGCACTGTTATTTTCTATATTGAACTGTGTTGGCTGAGTTCGTCACTACTTTCAGTCCAAAGTTTGGATTTGTTACTTATTGAGTTGGTTGTACTCACGCTACACCCTGCACCTCGTGTGCAGATCTAGGTGCTTCCGATTACGGCAGTTGCTGAGTAAGGAGTTGAGTTTACGGAGACTATCGAGGTAGTTGCATGGCATTCGTAGGCCTTGACACTCCTTCATTATCTTTATTTCTATTTTCGTTCCTATTTCTCAGACATTGTAGTAGGCTGTATCCTGGTATAGATGCTCATTTACTCGGTGACACCCCAATTTTAGGAGAGATTTGTATTGCGTTGTGGTTTTATTTCAGTTTTTAAAGAGATTTTCTTAAATATTAACTGCTTCCATTTAATTTTCAAAGTTTTATTTGGTTAAACTGGTTGAGTAGTTGTCTTGCCTAGTTCCACGATAGTCCCCATCACGACGGTTTGTTTTGGGTCGTGAAAAGTTTTTCTGCCTTCACGGTGTTCCATTGCTCAACATTTCAAATCGAGGCATTCAATTTACATCACAGTTCTGGAGAGTAGTAGAGCGAGCATTGGGCACCTAGGTTGAGTTGAGCACATCATTTCACGCTCAGACGGACGGAAAGTCCGAGCATACTATTCATATATTATAGGACATGCTACGCACTTGCGTCATTGATTTTGGGGGTTCTTGGGATCAGTTTCTGCCACTCGCGGAGTTTGTCTACAACAACAACTACCAGTCGAGCATTCAGATGGATCCGTATGAGGATTTGTATGGGAGACAATGTAGATCTCTGGTGGGTTCGAGCCGGGGGAGGCTAGGCTATTGGGTACTGACTTGGTTTAGGATGCATTGGACAAGTTTAAATTGATTCAGGAGCGGCTTCGCATGACGTAATCCATACATAAGAGTTATTCTGACAGGAAGGTATGTGATGTTGCTTACATGGTTAGGGAGAAGGTCCTGCTGAAGGTATCACCCATGAAGGGTGTTATGAGATTCGAAAAGAAGGTGAAGTTGAGCCCTCGATACATTGGGCCGTTTGAAGTGCTTCAGAGGATTGGGGAGGTGGCTTACGAGCTTGCCTTGCCACCTAGTTTGTCGGGCGTGCATCTAGTATTTTATGTTTCTATGCTCCAGAAGTATGTTGGCGATCCGTCTCATGTTTTGGATTTCAATATAGTTCAGTTGGATGGTGATTTGACTTATGATGTGGAGTCGGTGGCCATTTTGGATCGGCAGGTTCGAAAGTTGAGGTCAAAGAATATAGCTCCAGTGAAGGTGCAGTGGATAGGTCAGCCCATTGAGGAGGCTACTTGGGAAATTGAGCAGGATATGCAGAGAAGATATCCACGCCTATTTGAGACTCCATGTATGTTTCTAGACCCGTTCGAGGACGAACGTTTGTTTAAGAGGGGGATGATGTAATGACCCAGTCGGTTGTTTCAAGAGTTATAGCCATGTTCCTCCATTTACTACTCCATTTGTGCTTTATAGTTGTTATACGACTTATCGGGTTAGTTGGTTCAGGTCCGGAGAGATTTCGAAATGAATTGAGTCACTTAGTCTCATAATGGAAAGCTTAAGTTGGAAAAGTTGACTGAATGTTGATTTATGTGTAAATGAACCCGGATTTGAATTTTGATGGTTCTGTTAGCTCTATTGGGGGATGTTGGACTTAGGAGCGTGTCCGGATTATGATTTGGAGGTCTGCAGTTGAATTAGGCTTGAAATGGCGAAAGTTGAAATTTTGGGAAGTTTGACCGGGAGTGGACTTTTTTATATCGGGGTCGGATTCTGATTTCGGAAGTTAGAGTAGGTCTGTGGTGTCATTTTACACTTGTGTGCAAAATTCGGAGTCAATCTGACGTGATTTGATAGGTTTCGCCATCGGGTGTTGAATTTGGAAGTTTCAAAGTTCATTAGGCTTGAATCTATGTGTGATTTGTGTTTTTGATGTTGTTTGAGGTGATTTGATGGTTCGACTAAGTTCGTATGATGTTTTAAGACTTGTTGGTATGTTTGGTTGAGGTCCCGGGAGCCTCGGATTGATTTTGGGTGGTTAACGGACCAAGGTTTAAAGTTGAAGAATTGCTGAAGATTTGCAATTGCTGGTGTAATCGCACATGTGGATTGGGAACCGCAGATGCGAGCTCGTAGAAGCGAGGAAGGGGCTGCAGAAGTAGTCAAGAAGGAAGCTGGCAGAGGTCACAGGTGCGAGGTCCTTTCTGCACCTGCGTGTCCGCAGATGCGGGTGTTGAGTCGCAGAAGCGCATAGGCGCTTGGTGAGGCACCTTCGCAAAAGCAGACGACCCTTTGTAGAAGCATGTCCGCAAAAGCTGACTGGGCGCCGCAGAAGCGTGAAAGGGCACAGATGCGGTCAACTGAACCACAGAAGCGGTTTTGCTGGGCAGAATTAAAAATATAAGGGTTCACGATTTTCTTCATTTCCAAATATTTTGATCTCGGACTAGGGCGATTTTTGAGAGGGTTTTCGTGGGGATTCTTGAGTTAAGTCCCTTGTGCTTATTTTGATCAATAATCTTGTATCCCCATTGATATTTCCACTTAGTTTGGGTGTTTTTGAGGTGTAATTTGGGAGTTTGAGGCTACGGATTTGGAGAGTTGATTTGGGGGATTTGGGGGACGATTGGGTGTTGGATTTTGATAAAAATTGTATGGTTGGACTCATGGTTGGATGGGCTTTTGGATTTTGTGAAAGTTGTTGGATTCCGAGACGTGGGCCCGAGGGAGGGGTTTGAACCAATTTTGGATTTTGAGTTATAACTTAGTAATTTCTTGTAGAATTGATTTTTTTAGCCCGTATTGATTGTACTGTACTGTTTGTGGCTAGATTCGGATCATTTGGAGGACGATTTGCGAGGCAAAGGTGTATTGGAGTAGGGATTTTCTTGGATTGAGGTAAGTAACACTTCTAAACTTGGTTCTGAGAATTCGAAACCCCGAACTTATGTGTTATGTGATTGGTATTACGGTGACGTGCATGCCAAGTGACGGGCATGCGGGCGTGCACCGTGAGAATTATGACTGGTCGATTCCATGGCACTGTCTAGCGGTTCTATCTTGTTGATATCCATGTTTTCATCATGTGATAAAGTAATTGAGCTGTCACGCATGCTAGATATCATGTTTAGGCTTTATGTCGGTACTGTTGGGACCCATAGTAGTCGTTTCTTGTTGTTGTATTACTGATTTTATTGATATTTCGTACTCAGTCATAGTCATTCATTTCATATCATATTATATCTCAGTCTCTGTTGTTATTTACTGATACATCATATCATTATTTTCGGGCTAGTAATATGAGATTATGAGCCCGTGAGAGAGACACTAGAGAGGTTGATAACTGAGTAAGGCCGAGGGCCTGATTATGAGTGATATTTATAGGATTGGACTGCACGCCGAAGCGGTTATACTGATTTATGATAGCGCTTGGGCTAAAGGAGCCTCAAGTGAGCGCGTTTGATTATATTGAGGGATAGATCTTCCCTGGATATGGATTTTGTCTGAAGTATTATATACCTGGAGATGGATCTTCTACGCGGGCTGGATTGGCCCTACTCAGTACTGGGTGACTGATGGTCAGTGATGTATATATTCCGGGATGGATCTTTCTTGGGCCGTATGGGCCATATACAATACTGAGTGATTGAGCATTTGAGAGTGTGAGCATATGATATTGTCAGCATGGTGTGTCACATAAAACATGTGCATTGGTATGTAGAAGTAGAGGGGTTATATTCTTCATATCATTCAGATTTGATCCATTTTACTATTTTGAGATATCTATCGAACCTGGAAGCATGTTTACGTTTCTGCACTGTTATTTTCTACATTGAACTGTGCTGGTTGAGTTTGTCACTACTTTCAGTCCAAAGTTTGGATTTGTTACTTATTGAGTTGGTTGTACTCACACTACACCCTACACCGAGTGTGCAGATCCAGGTGCTTCCGATTACGGCGTCTGCTGAGTGAGGAGTCGAGATCTCGGAGCTTATCGAGGTAGCTGCAGGGCGTTCGCATCCCTTGACTCTCCTTCATTATCTTTATTTGTATTTCAGTTCTTAGTCCTCAGACATTGTAGTGGGTTCTATCCTGGTATAGATGCTCATTTACTCGTGACACCCCAGTTTTGGGAGATATTTGTATTGCGTTGTGGTTTTATTTTGTTTTTTAAAGGGTTTTTCTCAAATATTAAATGCTTCCGTTTAATTTTTAAAGTTTTTATTTGGTTGAACTGGTTGAGTAGTTGGCTTGCCTAGTTCCACGATAGGCGCCATCACGACAGTTGGTTTTGGGTCGTGACAATCGGAATACGAAGACTCAAATATTTGAAACAAGGTTTTTATGAGGGGGAGTAAAATACGCGCTATACTTTTTTTTCCTTACTAAGTTTTTTTCCCACAGGGTTTACCTTATAAGGTTTTTAATGAGACAACTAGTTATGCGTATTACTAAATATATGTACTCTTTTCCGTTCACTAGGATTTTTCTCACGGGATTTTTCCTAGTATGATTTTAATTAGACACATTATCTTTTAATGAATATCCAAAGGGGGGGTGTGTTATTAATATATTATATTATGGATGTTCATTTAATACTCTATTGCAAATAAGCTTTTTGAAGAAGCTTATCTATATGAGACTCTGCCGTAAATATGTTTATCTATTTAGTACTCTATTGGAAATAAGCCTCCTGAATAAGCTTATCCTTTTAGTACCCTGTTATGGATAAATATTACCTCCGGTAGAAGATTATCTATATCTGGTACAATGAACTTATCCTTTCAATACCTCGTTATGCATAAACATTACCCCCACTAGAAGATTATCTATACCTGGTACAGTAACATCTTACACAGCAGCTTGCTTTCTTTTGTAAATAGAGGAGATTTCAGTTCATTATGTACATAAGTTTGAAGTTTGAATAATATATCAGTTTATCTCTATACTTGTCTTTACTTTACGGTCTTTATTTCATAATAATTTGAAAGTATTAGTTTTAAAAAAAGGAATAAAACATCCACAAATCTTTGAAAAAAGAACTACGTACAACAAAAAGAATTTGTAGAAACTAAAAAGAAGAAATTCTAAATTCCAGTAATATTTTAAGATGAAAATAGAAAACATTGTCACCAGAAAACTCTCAAAAACGGTGATGAGAAGTAAATAAGTACGACTGAATAAAAGACTATTTCTTAGAATGTATCATTTACTCTTTCTTTCCACTCCTTTCCTTTCCTTTCCTTTTACCACCCTTTCGGCTAGGGTTGTGCATTATTTGGATTAAACCAAAAATTCGAATCGATCCGTGTTATTCGAATTGGTTCGAATCAAATCTCAACTTTTTGGATCGGATTTAATATTAAATATTTAATTATTTTGAATATCGGATAGGATATCGTTTGGCTTAATTTAAATCTGAACCGATCCAAAATCTGAAATATAGGGTCTACATATAAAAGTGAGGATGCCATCACATAAAGATAGGTTTCATTTATCTTATTTCTCTCATATTCTTTCATGAAGAGCACATATCGACCGAAATAAAGGCTCTCAATGGGGTCTAATGCTAGTTGAGAAACTTGCAACAATACCTAATGTTGATTGTCTTGTGCAAAATAATAGGAGAAGTTGTTTAGATAGTAAGAGCATCAAAGTATAATTCATTATCTGACAACAGTTAGTAAAAATTTGGACATGTCTTGTTTCTCCGAGTTTTCTTGCTGAGAAACACAAGTGTGGTTAATCATGTCCTTATATTTTTGTTCTAGCTATGTATGTGATGGTTGAAACGGGTGTGCTTTTGCCTGTTTCTCAATCCAAGTGTGTTGTGATCTTACATAGTTTCCTTATCATGAAAGATTTGAGTAATTATATGGAATGTTGTGTATGACTCGTTAGTTATAGCTAGCTACTTAAAGTCTTTTATTTTAGTATCTTAATATATAAGGCTTACAATTCGAACCGTAATCTAAAATATTTATTCGATCCAAATATCAAAATCCAAATCCGAACCGAATTTAATTTGGTTCGGATTTGGATTTACCAAGTCCAAAATTCGAAATTATAGTCCAAAATATGCCAAATTTGATCCAATCCGATACATGAACGGGGCTACTTTCGGCTCTCTCCCCCACTCAAATCTCATACATGACGAATTTACAGAAATATGAATTTACTTAGTATCATATTATGAACCTTACCAAAAGAACCATATCCTGTCCTTTGGCTAAAGAAATTAGACATAAAAGCCAAAGAAAATATAATCACACCCTACATTTTTTGCATTTTAGTGTAAATTTCAAATCCTGGACCAATGGACTTCACGAGCTGGGCTTTTAGAGATGAGGTTTTTTGGCCAATCCTAGTCAATTTTGGGCCACCAAATCCTACAACCGATGAGAAGGTCCTATGGAGTAAAGGAAAGCATAATTTGAGAAAATGATAAAAATGATTCTTAATGCATGGACTTTGGATTCATTAGGTCCTTCTTATATAAACCCTAATGTGAAAAGGTCCTTAATGTATCCCAAAAGCTTATCAGTTTGTTATTTCGCCCTACAAAAGTGACGATAAAATCTGTCAAAATAAATAGAGGCCTCATCATGTGCAACCACGCGAAATATCAAAATACAAAACAAAAGCTCTTGTCTTCTTCGATCAACCCCAAATGTGAAAATCCCTTACCCTAACTTGAAAGAGCCACGGACATAGTTCCGATTAAGGGGTAAAAGCTCTCATCTAATTCATGTGTTTCCAAGAAATATCGCCTTGTTGTTTTGCTAGAGAAAGACGATATTCTTTTTTCAAAAAAATCGATTTCTCATCAAACTACTCACTAAAACTTACTGCTTGATTATATGATTGTTACCCATCGTTTTATAATGTATTGTATTACACTGTATTATATTGTATTGTATTGTATCGTTTTATAAATACAATATTTGGATAAAGTGTATTATTTGTTGTTGTTAAATAACATTTTGTTGTTTGATTTGACTGTATCGTATTGTATTGTAACTGATAAATTTATGAAAATACCATCAATTATTTAAGTATTAAATTTATCAAAAATTACGCATCAAGAATTAATCAGATAACTTTTTCCTCTA
The DNA here is from genome assembly GCF_000390325.3 of Nicotiana tomentosiformis. Classification (NCBI taxonomy): domain Eukaryota; kingdom Viridiplantae; phylum Streptophyta; class Magnoliopsida; order Solanales; family Solanaceae; genus Nicotiana; species Nicotiana tomentosiformis. The sequence goes on from NC_090823.1 coordinate 86,575,195, forward strand.
CTTATCGATCTAGTTGCTCATTGTTTTTATCACTGAACCAAAGATATTTATATTGTCTTCACCTTCTTATCTTCAAATTATAAAAAAGTTTTAAAAACAATTTTATTGCTTTTGTCCTGCTTTTATCTTCTAAGTCACAATATTTTTGGACTTTTGGGATTATATTTTTTGTTAACTAACTGACTGACTAGAAATCCAATGTTAAGGATTTTTGTTTGTAAATCTCAATAGTTTCTAACTTTTCTCGCACTAGTGTTCAACAACATTATTGTACCCAATGAGAGAGTAATTAAATTACTTAATTATATATATTTGGGTTTAATATAATACTTGGTGAATTACATTAGCAAATCATTCTGATCATCAGGTACTTATATCATACAAATAAGAATCTCCACAATAATCATACATAATTGCAGCATAATAGGTGGTTAACTACTCAAACAACTAGACGTACAATAGGAAAACAAATGGTAACTATCAAAAAAATAAGAAAAGAAGTACCTGTAACTTGAAAACAATAGCAAAAACCCGAAGGAAAAAGTTAACTATCATTAGAAAAGGAATAAAGAACTATGATAAAGAAAGGAACGAGAATTGACAAAACAAATAAATAAAGAATTGGAGTTCAAAGTAATTAGAATTTGTCACGACCCCAAATTCTCTCCGTAGAATGTCGTGATGGCACCTACTCTCTAAGATTAGGTAGGCCTAACAATATGCGGAAACATTAAATAAAACTTAAAATTTCAAAACTCCAACAAATAAATAGAAACAATAAACTCAATACGTACAACTCCCGAAATCCTAGTGAGATATAAGTCACAAGCTCTAGATACAGTGTTGGATAATCCAATACATCGTTGTCTATAAAAGTATAAAGAAATAAGGAAGAACAAGATAGAAGGGGACTCTGAGGCTGCGGACGCAGGTGTATCATAAAGTCTCCAAACGAAGCAACTCACCGCACTAATACCAGGACTGATAAGATGTACCTGGATCTGCACAAAATATGTGCAGAAGCGTAGTATGAGTATACTACAACGGTACCCAGTAAGTGTCAAGTCTAACCTCAGTAGAGTAGTGACGAGGTCGGGTCAAGACCCTACTGGACAATAAGATATAAGATAGAAGACATAATGATATAATGATAATGACAAAGGAAGTGAAACAATAAAGAATTTGCGGAAAGTTAACAACACGGAGTCAAGGCAGTCAATACAAGCAGAAATGAAGACAAGGATTTTATATGTTAAGAAAAATAACAACCAAACAAATATAGCAAATAGAGAAAAGATCAACAGGGGCACTCCCGAGGTACCGCCTCGTAGTCCCAAATCATAAAAGTAAATCACAGTCTTTTCTTAAATCACCGCGGGGCCTTTACATTTAGTTTTGAAAATTATTTTTCCGAAATAGCACCCCGCGTTTTAGCTCACCTTATCACACCGCATGGCTTCTAGTAGTTCTCTTACTAGCCACGCATATCAAGCCCGCCTTATCTCACCGCATGCGTTTAACACCCGGACCTTATACCACCGCAAGTATATCAATAGTAACAACGGCACGGTAGAAACCTTGTGCAAACAACCAAACAATCCTCTCAACAATAACACGAATGCCAAAACATAACAACTCAATAAAAATGATATTTTGCAACTTACACTTTACCTCAATAGAAACCACGTCCTTTGCAACTCAATACCAAACTCAACCGCATAATACTCCAAGAATAGTAATTTCAAGTAAGGGCTTAACAGTTAAATAATGAATACAAAATAGAAGAAAACAAGTAATTCAACTAAACACGTAGGGCGATTTGCAAATAAGACATACAACAAATAGGCATGTGAAGTTAGACTAAACATGATGTCTATAACATATTAAAGTAACCCAATTAAAGAATGAAAGGAAACTACATAGCAAAAATCCGAAAATTTCACATTTAGCCCGTGTATGCACTCGTCACCTCACGCCCACGGCTTTCACATTTCACAATTATCACAACAATACCAATTACAAGATGTAATTATCAGTAGATTCATAGGAATTAATCAAAAACGAGTCAAGAATCCTTACACCAACAATTCCTTTGAACAACCCTCAAAATTTTGCCTCAAGCCGACCTCCCAAAATCCCAAAATAAATAATGAAGCAAAACTCTCGCAAATTCCCTTTTCTGCCCAGTTAAACCACATCTGTGGGCCCTTTATCGCATCTGCGACACCACACCTGTGAAAAAATCATCGCAGGTGCGGTCCAAACTTAAGTCCAGGTGCCCCGCTTCTGCGGATAATAGCTCGCATCTGTGAGACCGCTTCTGCGGAGAAACGACCACATCCACGGTCAACCCCAAGGTTGTTTCCCCAAGTTTCGTGTCTGTGAAGGAAGCCTCTGCATCCGCGAGTCCGCTTCTGTGGACAAATAATCGCACATGCGATCCCAGCTGGGCTAGACAAAATCCATTTCTGCGATCAGTGGCTCGCATTTGCGAGCCCGCACCTGTGGCCAATCACTCTGCAGGTGCGAAGACACCAGAACCATCCCAACACTTCAGTAAATCACTAAGTCCAAAAATGATCTAATTTCCATCTGATTCACACCTGGGGGCCCCGGGACCCCGTCCGAATATAACAAAAGTTTCAAATCACATAACGGACCTACTCGAGGCCACAAATCACATCAAACAACACAAATTCTACGAATCGCAACCCAAATTCAAGCGTATGAACTATGAACTTCATCTAACTTCCAGAATTGGAATCTAACCCCGATATCAAAAAGTCCACTCTCGGTCAAACTTTTCAAAATCTTCCAACTTTTGCCAATTAACACCGAAATGACCTGCAAACCTCCAAAACAACATCCGAACACGCTCTTAAGACCAAAACCATGCTACAGAGCTATTGGAACCGTCAAAACTCCATTCCAGAGTCATCTTCACAGAAGTCAAACTACGGTCAACTCCTACAACTTAAACTTTCATTTTATGGACTATTTGTCCCATTTCACTCTGAAACTCACATGAACTCAAAACCAACCACCCCGGTAAGTCACGTAACCATAATATAGCATAGAGGGAGCATATATTAGGGAATCAGGGCTAAAATATCCAAAACGACCGGCTGGGTCATTACATCCTCCCCCTTTTAAAATAAACGTTCGTCCTCGATCGAGTATAGAGACATACCTGAAGTGGTAAAAAGATGAGGATAACGGCTACGCATATCATTCTCGGTCTCACAAGTCGCCTCCTCAATTGGTTGACCCCTCCACTGAACCTTCACTGAAGCAATGTTCTTCAACCTCAAATTTCGAACCTGCCTGTCCAAAATAGCCATTGGCTCCTTAACATAAGACATGAGACGGATCGTCGTGATACTTCTAGAGCATAGAAACATGGAACACTAGATGAACTGCAACTAGACTAGGTGGTAGTGCAAGATTGTAGGTCGCATCTCCAACCCTCTCAAGAATCTCAAAAGGTCTGATATACCTAGGGCTCAGCTTGCCCTTCTTCCTGAACCTCATAACACCCTTCAAGGGTGAAACCCGAAGCAACACCTGCTCCCCAACCATGAATGCAATATTGCGAACTTTTCGATCCACATAACTCTTCTTTATGGAATGGGTTGTACGAAGTCGATCTTGAATCAATTTAACCTTTTCTAAAGCATCTTGAACCAAGTTTGTACCCAATAGCCAAGCCTCACCCGCCTCAAACCAGCCCACCGGAGACCGACACCATCTACTATACAAAGCCTCATACTGAGCCATCTGAATGTTCGACTGGTAATTGTTGTTGTAGGCAAACTCCGCAAGCGGCAAGAACTGATCCCAAGCACCCCCAAACTCCATCACATATGCATGAAGCATATCCTCCAATATGTGAATAGTGCGCTCGGACTACCCGTATGTCTGAGGGTGAAATATTGTTCTCAACTCCACCCGTGTCCCTAACTCATGCTGAACGACCCTCTAGAACCATGATGTAAACTGCGTACCCCGGTCAAAGATGATAGATAATGGCACGCCATGAAGCCTGACGATCTCGCAAATATAAACCTGAGCCAGCTGCTCTGAAGAATAAGTAGTCACCACTAAAATGAAATGAGCTGACTTGGTCAACCTATCCACAATCACCCAAACTGTATCGCACTTCCTCTGAGTCTGTGGGATCCCAACAACAAAATCTATAGTAATCCGCTCCCATTTTCACTATGGGATCTCTGAAGCAATCCACCAAGCCACTGATGCTCACACTTCACCTGCTGACCGTTTAGGCACCAAGCTACATACTCCACTATGTCCTTCTTCATTCTCCTCCACCAATACTGTTAAACTCAAGTCATGATACATCTTGGCAGCACTCGGATGAATGGAGTACCGCGAACTGTGAGCCTCCTGGAGAATCAACTTACGCAAGCCATCTACATTGGGCATACATAGCCTACCCTGCATCTGTAATACACCGGCATCCCTAATAGTGACATCTTTGACATCGCCATGCTAAACCGTGTACTTGTGGAAAGGAAGATGGGGGTCATCATACTGACGCTCTCTGATATGATCATAAAGAGAAGACCGAGAAACCACACAAGACAAAACTCGGCTCGGCTCAGAAACATCCAATCTAACAAACTAGTTGGCCAAATCCTGAACATCCAAGGCTAATGGCCTCTCTGCTACCGGTAGATATGCTAAGCTGCCCAAACTCTTCGCCTTGCGACTCAAGTCATCTGCCACCACATTGGCCTTCCCAAGATGACATAGAATGGTGATATCATAGTCCCTAAGCAACTTTAACCACCTCCACTACCACAAGGTAAGATTCTTCTGTTTGAAAAGATGTTGTAGACTCCAATGGTCGATGTAGACCTCACAAGGGACAACATACAAATAGTGCCACCAGATCTTCAAGGCATGAATAATAGCTGCTAACTCAAGGTCATAGACAGGATATGTTTCATCTCATGTACCTTTAGCTATCTAGACGTGTAGGCAATCACCCTACCGTCCTGCATCAACACCGCAGTACAACTAATTTGCGACACATCACAATACACAATATAAGACCCTGAACCCGAAGGCAACACCAACACCAGGGTTGTAGTCAAAGTTGTCTTGAGCTTTTGAAATCTCCTTTCACACTCCTCCGTCCACCTTAACGAAGCACCCTTCTGGGTCAATCTAGTCATAGGTGATGCAATAGACGAGAAGCCCTCCCCAAATCAACGGTAATACCCCGCCAAACAAAGAAAACTCCGGATCTCCATAGCTGAAGATGGTCTGGGCCAACTCTGCACTGCTTTAATCTTCTTCGAATTCACCTTGATCCCCTCACTTAACACTACATGACCCAAAATTTCCACCAAACCAAGCCACAATTCACACTTTGAAAATTTTACATATAACGTTTTTTCTCTCAAGGTCTGAAACACGGTCTTCAAGTATTGCTCAAGATCCTCCCGGCTCCGAGAGTACACCAGAATGTCATCAATAAACACAATGATGAATAAGTTAAGATAGGGCTGAAATACACTGTTCATCAAGTGCATGAATGTTGTTGGGGCGTTGGTCAGCCCAAATGACATCACACGGAACTCGTAATGATAGCCTGAATGCAAGTCAATCTTAGAGAACACTTTGGAACCTTGTAGCTGATCAAATAGGACATCAATACGTGCCATTGGATACATGTTATTCAATGTAATCTTGTTCAACTGGCGATAATCAATACACATACGCATAGAACCATCCTTCTTATTTACAAATAAGATTGGAGCACCCCCAAGGCGACACATTAGGCCGAATGAAGCTCTTATCAAGCAACTCTTGCAACTATTCCTTTAAATCTTTCAACTCTGCTGGGGCCATACGATAAGGTGGAATAGAAATGGGTTGAGTGCCCGGTAACAAATCAATGCCAAAATCGATATCCTTGTCGGGCGGCATGCCCGGAAGATCCACCGTAAATACATCTAGATAATTGCTCACTACTGGAATTGACTCCACGGTAGGAGTATCAACATTGAATTCCCTCACGAAAGCTAGATAAGCATTACACCCCTTCTCAACCATACGGTCAGCTTTTAGAAATGAGATAACCCTGCTAGAAACGTAATCTAAAGCACCTCTCCACTCTATCCGTGGTAATCCTGGCATAGCAAATATCACAGTCTTGGCATGACAATCGAGAATACCATGATAGGTCGACAACTAGTCTATACCCAAAATAATATCAAAATCTATCATACTGAGCAACAATAGATTGGCTCTGCTCTCAAAACCACCAAACAACTAAACACGACTGATACACACGGTCAATTCAACAATAGAATCTCCCACAGGTATGGACACATAGATGGAAGAACTCAAAGAATCATGGGATACACCCAAATATGGAGCAAACTAAGACGACACATAGGAATAAGTGGAGCCTAGATCAAATAAGATTGATGCATCTCTATGACAGATCGGAACAATACATGTGATGACTGAGTCAGATGCAACTACCTGTGTACTAGCAGGAAGAGCATAATATCTGGACTGGCCTCCCCCTCTAGGGCGACCATTATCTGCTCGACCTCCACCTCTAGCTAGTTGTGCAGGTGGAGTGGAAACTGGTGCGGCGACCACGGACTGAGAAGCCTAAGGACCCGGTGAAATACGCGGAGCCTGAGTAGTCGGTGAAGGTGCACCCCTCCTGAGTCTAAGGAAATCCCTCACCATATGATGAGTGTCACCACACTCAACACAAGCTCTTGTAGGACGTGGTTGTTGTGGCTGGCTCAGGCCTAATCGGCTGGACTGGCCACTGAAAGCACCCTGTTTAGGAGGTGCACTAGACAATGGTGGTGCATTAATAGGGAGCTTGAGGCCTAGGAGTGGCCGGAATACCGCTGGAGGCTGGAAGTGCTGAATGAATAGGGAAACTCACATAGCCCCTACCACGACGAGCTACAGATGGGGAACGGGTACCACTATATGTGCCAGAATCTCAAGGCCTATTGGCCTCCCTCTCCTCTCTCTCTCCCGAGTCCACATACCCTCAAATCTCCTAGCGATCCTCACTACCTGCTGGTATGCGATGTCCATCTCCAACTCTCGGGCTATGCTAAATATGATACCGGGGTTGAAACCCTCGATAAATCGATGAACTCGCACTCTAACAGTAGCAACCAAGGCTGGTGCATACGTAACCAAATCATTGAACTGGACCGCATACTCTGACATGGTCATAGAACCCTGGCACAACTGCTCAAACTTTGCACGCCATGCATCTCTGAGACTCTAGGGGAACAAAATCCCTCAATAACATATCCGAGAACTGAGTCGAAGTAAGTGAAGCTGCCTCGGCCGGACTACCCAACTCATATGTTCGCCACCACTGATAAGTCGCTCCCTTAAGCTGGAACGTAGTGAAAGTAACCCCACTAGACTCTACAATTCCCATAGTACTGAGGATACAGTGGCACTCCTCAAGAAACCCTGGGCATCCTCTGAAGCCAAGCCACTGAAAGTAGGAGGGTGGTACTTCTTATACCTCTCGAGCCTGAGTTGATCCCCCTCAGAAACTGTTGGCCTAATCTCGGACTGAACTCGGGTGACTGGTTGCACTGGTATGACCTCTGGGACATGATCAACCTACACCCACTGCTCTGGGGTAGGGGCGGCGCGGTTCTATGATCCTTTCCTGGACTGAGATATGGCAAGAGCAAGTGGGATCAACCCTACTTGAGCTAAAGTGCCGAACAAGCTGAGAAACTAGGCAAAGGCCTATTGAAGTGCTGGGATAGTAAGAGGCATCTCAAGTTCCTACTGTCTAACTGGAGATACTGGTGGCTCCTCTGTAGAATCTCGTGTAGGTGCTCTGGCTGCACCATATGGATGTTCTTAGCCTCTACCCCGACCCTGACATCTGGCTGCACCACATGTACGTGTCCTCACCATTTGTTAGAGAATAGAAAGATAGAAATTTAGTATTCCGAAGTCAACAATTTTGCACGATAAGGAATCAAAGAAGTGGAGATTTTCCTAAAAGTTCCATAGCCTCCCGAATATAAGTACAAACGTCTCTGTACCGATCCGTGAGACTCTACTAAACTTGCTTGTGACTCACAACACCTATGAACCTAGAGCTCTAATACAAATTTGTCACAACCCCAAATTTCCTCCGTAGAATGTCATGACGACACCGAGTATCTAAGACTAGATAAGCCTAATAACATGAAGAAACATTAAATAAAACTTAAAATTTCAAAACTCCAACAATTTCATAAATAGAAACTATAAAATCAATGTGTACAACTCCCCAAAACCTTGTGAAATATAAATCACAAGCTCTAGATATAGTGTTGGATAATCCTATACATTGTTTTCTATAAAAAGTATAAAGAAATAAGGAAGAACAGGATAAAAGGAGACTGTGAGGCATGCGTACGCGTGCAGCTGTACCTTAAAGTCTCCAAACGAAGCAACTTAGCACTCTAATACTAGGACTGATAAGATGTACCACGATCTGCACAAAACATGTGCAAAAGCATAGTATGAGTACACCACAACAGTACCCAGTAAGTGCCAAGGCTGACCTCGGTAGAGTAGTAATGAGGTCGGGTCAACGCCCTACTAGGATAATAAAATATATTATATAAGGCATAATGATATAATGATAATGACAAAGGAAGTGAAACAATAATGAATTTACGGAAAGTTAACAACACGGAGTCAATGGAATCAGTACAACACGAAAGGAAGACAAGGATTTTACATGTTAAGGAAAATAACAAACACAAAATACAGCAAATAGAGAAAAGATCAACAGGGGCACTCCCGAGGTACCCCCTCGTAGTCCCAAATTATAAAAATAAATAACAGTCTTTCCTTATAATACTGTGGGGGCCTTTACATTTAGTTTTGAAAATCATTTTTCCGAAATAGTACCCCGCGTTTTAGCCAAACTTATCACACCGCATGGCTTCTAGTAGTTTCCCTACTAGCCACGCGAATCAAGCCCACCTTATCTCATTGCATTCTTTTCAATACCCAGGCCTTATATCACCGTATGCGTATCAATAGTAACAACTGCACGGCAGAAACCTCGTGCAAACAACCAAACAATCCTCTCAATAATAACATGAATGCCAAAACATAACAACTCAATAAAATTATATTTTGCAATTTACACTTTGCCTCACTAGAAACCACGGCCTTTGCAACTCAATACCAAACACAACAGCAAAATACTCCAAGAATAGCAATTTCAAGTAAGGGTTCAACAGTTAAATAATGAATACGGAATAGAAGAAACTAAGTAATTCAAGTAAACACATATGGCAATTTGCAAATAAGAGATACAACAAACAGACATGTGAAATTAGACTAAACATGATGTCTATAACATATTAAAGTAAATCAATTTCATAATCATCACAACAATACCAATTAGAAGATGTAATTATTAGTAGATTCGTGGAAATTAATCAAAAATGAGTCAAGAATCCTTACCCCAACATTTTCTTTGAAAAACCCTCGAATTTTGCCTCAAGCCGAGCTCCGAAAATCCCAAAATAAAAATAAAGCAAAACCCTCAAAAATCCCTTTTTTGCCCAGTTAAACCGCATTTGCAGGCCCTTTGTCGCATTTGTGATGCCGCGCATGCGAAAAACCCATCGCATGTGCGGTCCAAACTTAAGTTCAGGGGCTCCGCTTCTGTGGATAATAGGTCGCATATGCAAGCACGCTTCTGCGGAGAAACTCCGTGGTCAAGCCCAATGTTATTTCCCCAAGTTCCGCTTCTGCGAAGGAAGCCTCCGCATCCGCGAGTCAGCTTCTATGAAATCGCACTTGCGATCCTAGCTGGGCTAGACAAAATCTGCTTCTACGACTAGTGGCTTGCATTTGCAAGCCCTCACTTGCGGCCAATCCATCCGCAGGTGCAAAGATACCAGAACTAGCCCAATACTTCAGCAAATCACTAAGTCCAAAAATGATCTGATTTCCATCTGATTCACACCCGGGGCCACCAGGACCCCATTCAAATATATCAACAAGTTTCAAAACACATAATAGACCTACTCAAGGCCAGAAATCATATCAAATAACACAAAATCTATGAATCGCAACCCAAATTCAAGCCTGAACTATGAACTTCAAAATTCTGAAACCCACACAGATTCATACTAAAATAACTCTGATTGACACCAAATTTTGCACACAAGTCACAAATAACATTACAGACCTATTCCAACTTCCGAAATCAGAATCCGACCCCGATATCAAAAAGTCCACTCCTGATTAAACTTTCCAACTTTCGCAAATTAACGTCGAAACGACCTACGAACCTCCAAATCAACATCTGGATACGCTCCTAAGACCAAAATCACCCTGCGGAGCTATTGGAGCCATCAAAACTCCATTCTTGAGTCATTTTCATACAAGCCAAACTACGGTCAACTGCTACGACTTAAACTTCTATTTTAGGGACTATGTGTCCCATTTCACTCCAAAACTCACCTGAAATCAAAATCAACTACCCCGGCAAGTCACGTAACCACAATATAACATAGAGGGAGCATAAATTAGGGGATCGGGACTAAAATATCCAAAACAATCGGCCGGATCGTTACAAAATTAGAGTTAAAATCACATTAGGAGAAAAATATGAAACAGAAAGAAGGCAAAACCTATATCTTTTACGCTGGAGTTGGAAGCGACAGAAGTTGTAGGAAAAAAGGGACGAAGATTTGGAGTTAAAATAATAAAAAAAGTAAAGGGTAAAATAGAATTATGGAGTAATAAGTTAGGACATAATTGGAACGAAAAATAGGAAACATCCTATCACACCAAATCGGTTGTTTCAAAAAATGGGACTTTTCGTTATTCTAGAATAATGGATTTAACAATACAATACAACCAATTTTAATGAAACAATCAAAATAAAAATTATTTTGGGATAACAATACAATATGATACAATAGATAACAACCATCTAAACAAGTTGTTAGCTAAGTTCTTTTCCTATAAGATATTTTGATTTGCTATTGTTCCCTAAGAAATAGAGTTAGTTGAAACGTTACTAGTTGATTGAGAAGATTACTATCAGGATCAATTTCACATATACACTTCAAACAATTATCATATCTATGGAGGCTTCAAGTGATCAATGCTATCTTGTTTCCAATCCATAGCTTTTGGGAGGATATATTTATTCTGCCATAAATTATTTTAAAGGAAGTTGATAAAAAATATAGAGATTATCTTTGGTACTGTGCGAAAGAGAAGATAAGAGGAAAGTTTCCTTAGTAGCTTTGGAGAAAGACTGTTTTCCTAAGAAGTGCGAGGGAATGAATATTAAATGGTACAAAACTGGAATTGCGCATATGTTAGAACATTATTGTGGTATGTAATTGAGATTTGATGTTTTATACTTCAATGTCGCACAAGAAAGGATGATCTGTGTGGTGTCCAATTTTTCAAGTGCACAGATCATAGAAGGACCTGGTTCTTTTAAAATTTCCTTAAACTACAATTGCGAAATAATAAATGCAGAAAGTAAAGAACACAAGTATTTTTACGTGTAAAATACCCAGCTCAAAAGGTAAAAAAACTACGACCTACTTCCTAGTATAATTGTTTCCAACACTTTACTAAATCACTGAGCCAAACAACAATGTTTACAAAACTCTTGTAAACCTAAGGATTACCTCTAACCCTTGTCTCAACCAGCTACAGGCTGTTGCGACAGCTTCAAATTAACACTAACTTGAACAATACAACTCAAAGTACCTAGTACAAATGCTCCGAAAGAAATCGAAAAGGTACAACTCAAAAGCACTACTACAAATTTAACTAGAATAAAAGACAGAGTCTTGGAACTTGTTCTTCTATCTAATTCATGTAGCTTCAGATTCGCACACTTGAAACACACATGAATTGCTTGCAAAATGCCTTGCTATTTTGCTCTCAATTCTAGCTTAACTTCAGCATTTGTGTGTCACCTATAAAAGAGAACACAACTATATATATATATATATATATATATATATATATATATATATATATATATATATATATATAGTTAGTAGAATAAGGATTAACTAGAATTCTAATGCTTTACTCTTCCATGGTGGAAGAGTTCTAGTTATATTCAACTTCTAACTCCTCTCTTATCTAGGATAGAGTTCTCTTTAATTAAGGAGTCATGCTCCTTATCAATTATGCAACATTTTTGTTCAGAAGATATCAGATATAACCACTTATGCTTAACCTCTTCACGTGCATGTCTTGTGATTGAATCTGCTAGTGCCTTGTGTACACTATGTATGGATTTGGTTCATGCAAGTGTTCCTTTGTCAATCATCAAAATAAAACTTACTCATGCCAACAAATTCTCCTTTTTGATGATGACAAACTCGGTGCTTTTCATAAGCATGAAACCTATTTCAACTCAGCTCAAGATCAACACAATGTTATTACACTTTCCATTTTAAAGTCACAAATCATCAAGGACTGGGTTCATTAAGTTATAAATATCACAGTCCAAAGCAAAAGCATAACCTATCTTTCCCCTTTTCGCAAAATCGAAAAGTTACATAATTAAGTTATATAACCAGATTTTAGAATATCTTAATCATGGCCATTTAGGCTACTTCAAATACATTCATGGATTCAAGTTTCTCTTATCAATATAAGGATATTAGCCATCTAATAAATATCAACAAATAATTATAGCAAAATCAGTGATTATCATTGATAAGATTCATCCATAAAGCATAAAAAGAAATAAAAGTACTGAACCATGAGCAAAAAGACAAAAAAATAAACATCCCACTCGGGTCACTGGTTACAAACTAGGCTAGGAATGGTTTAAGACTAGGAAGGACCGGGTTCTTAGTTTCTATCCTGAAGTAGATTCAACATGTCTTGAAGAATGTCTTCATTCTTCTCATTCTCCTTTGCAAGCTTAGACCTGTGTAAACAGATCCGGATCAGTTCTTTGACAGTTCTGGTAGATCCGTATTGTGATTTGGGACTCGGGCATTTTCCCAGAATCGAATTCGGAAGTCCCTAACTTGATTTATCATAATTTGTTGAAAACTAGAAGTTTAAAGGGTTAAAGAATTCATAAGTTTGACCGTAGTTTGACTTTGTTTCTACCGTATTTGGATTTTGGAACCGGAACTTGGTATATGTTCATTTTATTATTTATGACTTGTCTGCAAAATTTGATGCAAAACGGAATGGTTTTGACGTGATTCGGACGTCCGGTTGTAAATTTGTATGTTCTCAAGTTTTTTTGAAAATTTCATTCATTTTGGTGTCTGATTCGTGGTTCTAAGTACTATTTTGGTGTTTTGATCATGCGAGCGAGTTCGTATGATATTTTTGGACTTGTATGCATGTTTGGTTTAGAGCCCCGAGGGCTCGGGTGAGTTTCGGATAGGCTAAGGAGTGATTCTCGACTTAGAAGAATAGCTGATAACCCTATGTTGCTGGTGTGGTCTGTAAACCTCGCAAATTGCGTGGTGGGAGATCGCATATGTGATATCTGGCCATGTCTATCAAGATCACATTTGCGAATATTTTGTTCACAATTGCGATTAAGTGATCGCTTTTGCAAAGCTCCAGTGTTCGCATTTGCAATGACAGCAGAGATGCGACTTCTTCGCATTTGCGGGGTTCGCAATTGCAAATCCTAGGTCTCAATTTCGATATTTGCGCTAGGACAAAAGGCTGAGATACCGGGATTTAGCTCATTTTTTCACAAACTCTCAACCCTAAACACCCTAGAGATAATATTTCCAAGAGAATTTCTTCTTAAATACATTGCTAAGTGAATTTACTCTATTTCCTTTTAATTACCCATTATATTTTATAAGTTTTCAACATAAAATCTAGGATTTTCATGGTAGAAATTAGGGATTTCGGTAGAATTAAGGATTTTTTAAAATTTGGGATTTAGACTTTGAATTGAGGTCGGATTTCGAAATAAATTACATAACCGGGCTCGTGGGTCAATGCGTAATCGGGTTTTGGTCTGAATCTCGGATTTTGACCAAACGAGTTCGGGTTGACTTTTGTTGATGTAACGACACAACCGGTCATTTTGAGTATTTCAACCTCGTTCTCCCATTTACTGCTCAATTTATACTTTACAATTGTTATGTGACTTGCCAGAGTAATTGGTTCGGGTCCGGTGAGGTTTTGGAATGAATTAGAACACTTAGTTCCAAGGTTTAAAACTTATGTTGAAAAGGTTGCCCGTATGTTGACTTATTTGTAAACGATCCCAAAATAGATTTTTGATGATTCCAATAGCTCCTTATGGTAATTTTGGACTTATGAGCGTGTCCGTAAATTATTTAAAAGTCCGTAGTTAAATTATGCTTGAAATGGCTAATATAGAAATTTAAGTTTGAAAGTTTGACCGGGAAGTTGACTTTTTGATATCGGGGTCGGAATCCGATTCTGAAAATTTGAATAGTTTCGTTATGTCATTTATGATTTGTACGCAAAATTTGAGGTCAATCGGACTTGATTTGATAGGTTCGGCATCAAATATAAAAGTTAAAATTTTTTAATTTTATTAAGCTTGAATTGGGGTATGATTCGTGGTTTTAGCGTTGTTTGGTGTGATTTGAGGTTTCGACTAAGTTTGTATGATGCCTTAGGATTTGTTGGTATATTTAGTTAAAGTCCCAAAGGCCTCAGGTGAGTTTCGGATGGTTAACGGAACAATCTACCTAGTGTTGGTAAAGACACCAATTATTGTCACCGGCAATTACAATAGTCACTAAACCTGCCTAAAAGATATGCTAGCTCATACATTCAGTGGCATTTATTATTGCCGCTAAAGATCGATTAATTGATGTGAAAGAGGAACTCTTTTAACGGCAGTTGTAATGGTGACTAATACTACTCTTAAATTTTCCTTTATTGATGTCCTTAATGGCTTTTCTATAGTTGACAAAAAATTATTTTATAAAATAAAACATGCTAATATCAAATCCATTGAAGCAAAATGTATTTCATTACATTCAAAACAAATACAACTGCTAATTTATCGTTTCAAATGTAAATACATAGGAGGAGGAAAATCATTTGAATCCAATACATTTTCATGTTTAACAAATTTCTTTATTCCTTGATCATAATGGAAGTCTTCCATATGTGCCACGCGTACTTGCACAAGCTTAAAGATCCATTTGTGCACCGAAATGATGGGCTAGATTGCACCAGATCAAACCCTCTTATGCACCAGGATAAGGAGCTAGATTGCACTAGATCAACTTCTCAAATTACACCAGCATGGTACAAGTTTTGTGCATGCTATCAATGCTTGAAAAAGTAGCATACTAAATATGACTATGGTTCAGTGAAATATTGATAAAAGAGTGACAATTTGTTTACTAAAAGAGAATTTGGTCATTACATTGAACTTCCCATGATCCCTTGCGTTAATTGCATCAATCCTTTTGTGCTTTAACTAGGCTTGCACTTCCATGATCATCAGAGAAAGTGTATTGTCATGATCTTAACACTGAAAGGAACGTTAATCGAAAGAAAGCTTCCTCAAAACTTTCAGTATGAATATTATCTAACAAATGGAAACTTGACAAATCAAATACATCAAGCTCAACTTGCATGACTTAAATATTAATTGTTGCGTAGAAGCAAGCAGAACATTATACAAGATCAATGAACTGCAACTTCACAAACAAGGTTTCCAGGTCATGAAAACAAATTTACTAGCAGAAAAAGCCAATCTGATGGAAGAGCAAAACAAGATTGAATCTCATCACATATGGAGAATGATCAAAATAGCTAACCACCAAAATAAAATTGATAAGTAAAGGTAATTAATGATATCCTACTACCAAGATGGTACTAATCCAGTACAAAAATAAAGTTAAATTAATTATTTCATATCTTACCACAGAAAGCAAGAATGCAACATATTTACTAACTACTCACGTAAGCAAAGCTGAATTAATTCTTTCATATCTTACCACAGAAAGACAAGAATGCAACATATTCAATGAATTTTCATGAAAAGTTTATCTTGTTCTCACTTCTCCATCCCTACTGACAGATAATGAAACAAACAAGTTTAAATCTCACATAGGGCCAAATAACCAAAAGAAAACATGTAAAGTTTTTATCAAATGAGTACATAAGTCTCTTTACCCATTCCAATATTCGGGTAATACTCTCATATGTTCCAAAATGCTTGACTTTCCCTGTTTCAAAAACTCAGACTAAATGGCTTTAACTAATATGTTAAAATGAATACTTTTGTCATATGGAAATGAGGATAACTACAACTATATAGTTTCTAAATATAAAAAATGCTAGTAACAGTTTAAACAATTGCTCTTAACGATTTAGTTATGAAAATTAAACAAATTGAGAGTATATCTATTTTTCCAATTTAGCAGTGAAGTGACTAATTTCATTTCAAGTTTGCACTAGAAAATATTATTTTGTTGAAAAACTGTAATGAAAGAAATTTACTAATTTACTAATTTCCAAACATCCTTCTAGAAAAGACTTTTGTGAGAAAGAAACATTACAACAAGGAAATCCAGTTTCTTACGATAATGCTATGGTAACATAAAAGGAAAAATAGCTCCAACAAAAATCTCCGTGAAATACCAATTGTAATCTATATACAAATGATTCACCATCACTACTCTATTTTCTTCTGGGGGAAAAAGAAGCAAATTCTCCTACAATATAATGAAGGTAATTATTGGTATATAAAATGTACTTACCATGACCAAATTAAAAGCATATTCGGCTTGTATCTATAAAATTTGAAGTTTATTTGTGACTTCTAGATTTTAGAACAACCATCAACAACAAGAAATCAAAACCTAAAGAAAAAGAGGTAGAGATAGAGAGAGTAGAGAGAGATTACCTGGTGATATTGGTTGGTGATAGTGAGAGAGACGACGATGAGAGAGAGGTTTACTTGTGGGTAACGATCATGAGAGAGATGAATCAAGAAACCCCAGTTCTTCTATGGCTTACTGTGGCATAGAGGAATCCTTTTGCAAATTGTGGGTGAATATGTGTGCGGCAGAAGAGGGAATATTTCTTTGATGAAATAATTGGAGGGAAGTAAAAATTAATACAATAAGTTGAACCAAATATTTGGAGGGGGGTCAAAACTTAAAATATGTACTCAGTTGTATACACTTTGTGCTGACCATTATTTTGAATTGCCGCTAAACAAGCATAATTGCCCCGCAAATATTCAAATGTGGGTAATACTTGTATGTGGAGAACAAACTAACGGCAACTATTTATTGCCACTATATAATTACAGTTAAAGACCATTTTTGTTGTAGTGTTTGGACTTGGAATTTTGCTGGAGTTTTTCTAATGCAGTGTCTGGTTTCCTTCTTCGCGTTCGCGAGACGGGTCTTGCGTCCGCGAAGAGGAACTAGAGGCAGGCGAGTTTGTTCTTCGCATTCGCAATGCAGGGATCGCGTTCGCGAAGGGTTGATCCAGTGTTCATCGCGAACGCGTGATGTCATTCGTGTTCGCGTAGAAGGTTTTGGGGCAATGAATCATTAAAGCTTCGCATTCGCGAAGGCCAAGCTTAGTAAAGCATCGCATTCGCGAAAAAGTATTTGGGTCAACACAAAAATGTGCTTCGCGAACGTGAGGGAACTGTCGCGTTCATGAAAAAGAAAGGCCTGGGCAGAAACTTTAAGTTCAACTCCATTTTAGACAAATTGGAGCTCGGGAATAGGCGATATTCTGGAGATTTGTAAGGAAAATAACGGGGTAAGTGTTTTTAACTCAATATTGGTCAAATTACCCGAATTCATGGTAGTTTTTAACATTTAACTGGTGAATATTGAAAAACTTAGAAAACCCTCTCGGTTTAATTTGAAGATTAAAGGGTTGAGTTGATGTCGGAATTTGGTAAAATTTGTATGGTTGGATTCGTGGTTGAATGTGCGTTCATATTTTGTAACTTTTATCGGGTTCCGAAATGTGGGCCCTACGGGGCAATTTTTGAGTGTAATTTCGAATTTTGTGGGAAAATTAGTATTTTGATATGGAATTAATTCCCATAATTTGTGTTGACTAGATTCGAGCCGTTCGGAAGTTGATACGCGCAGAATAGAATTTTTGGAGCATTGTTTAGCTTGCTCGACATTGGATTCGACTTGTTCGAGGTAAGTAACATCTCTAATCTTGGAGCTGAGGGTATGAACCCTAATTATACGTGTTATGTGAATTGTTTGGAGGTGACACACATGCTAGGTGGCGAGCGTGTGGGCGTGCACCATATAAATTGAGACTCGATTGATTCCGTAGAGATGTAGAGTCAATTAACTTGTATTTTTCCATGTATTTTTATGTGTTAGAGAAACTGAGTTGTGACTCATGTTAGAAATCATGCTTGGGCAAATGTTGGTATTATTGGGACCCACTAATGTCATTTCTACTGTCAAATTATATGTTTAAACTGTAATTTCATACTCAGTCATATTCATTCATGGCATATCATATCGCAGTCTCTGTTGTTATTTATTGATACATCATGTCATCATTTTGGGCTGGTTTCATAATATTGTGAGCCCGAGAGACTGGAGACATTGATGACTGAGTGAGGCCGAGGGCCTGATTGTGAGGATAATTATGAGATCGGATTATCCGCCGTATCAGGACAGATTGGCTTAGTACAATATGGGAGTTGTCTGTGCATATCCAGATATTGATACTATAGTACGTGAGTTGTCTGTGGAGCACGTGAGTTGTCCGTGCGGATCCAGATATCGATACTACAGCACGTGAGTTATTCGTGCAGCACGTGAGTTATCCTTGCAGATTATAGTGCTTGGGCTGAAGGAGTCCCTCCAGAATCTGTACACACACCCAGTGAGCGCAGGTACCTATTGAGTGCGAGTGCCGAGTGCCTAGTGCCGAGCGATTGGGAGAATTGAGTGACTGTGAGGATTGAGTGACTGGGAGGACTGAGTGAATTGATACTCCGAGAGTATACATATAGTTTTATCATTGAGTTGCATGGCATTCAACATTCACACTTGACATACAAGCATAGAGATGCACTTTTGCTCATGTTGTATGATATTGTGTCATTCATGACTTCACATACTCATTGGCATGTGGTCATAGAGATGTATTTTCCTCATGCCAATTGTAAATGAAACATCCTATCTATTGTTTAAAAGCTTTTGAGAAAAATCACAGTTTTACAAAATGTACTCATATTTTGGTGATTTCGGCAAAGGATTTGAGTTTTACTGTTATAATTGCAAAGAAAACATTTATTTTTCCAAAATTTTATACGAGGTGAGCATTTTATTGTTGAGTTATTACAGGTATTATTTTCATTATATTGTTATGAATTGTTGTTGGCTATTGGTATTGGATCCTGATCTTTGTTCCAGCTCGCCACTACTTTCAACCTAAGGCTAGGTTTGTTATTTATTGAGTACATGGGGTCGGTTGTACTCATACTACACGTCTGCACCTTGCGTGCAAATATTGGTTGTTGATGTTGCTACGATCGACGAGAGCTGGAATTGAAGACGTACATGCATTCTGATCGTAGCTGTCTGTTGTTCATGGTAGCCTTAGATTTATAAAAATCTATTTATGTATATTTCGAACAGATGATGTATTTATTTCATACCAGCTTTGTAAATTCTAATATTAGAAGCTCATAATTTGTACTACCAGTTCTTGGGGCAATGTATCAGTTTCAAATATTTTCTTTTAATTAATTGCCTTATTAATTTCATTGGAATTAATTAGTTATTAATTGGCTTATCTAGAAGATTGGGTTAGGTGCCATCACGAATAGTTAGATTTTGGGTTGTGGCAAGTTGGTATCAGATCTCTAGGTTCATAGGTTCTACAAGTCATGAACGAGTGTCTAGTAGAGTCTTGCGGATCGGTATGATGACATTCATACTTATCTTCGAGAGGATACATGGCATTTAGGATAATTTCCTTTCTTTCTTTCCTCATCGTGCAGAATTGATTTAGCTTGAAACATAACTCTTTGAATTCCTTCCATGCATTCGTGTGCGCATGTGAGCGCTTGGTATCAGTTATGCATTGCCGGCTTATGATTCCATGAACGAGGTTCGAGATGTGTATTTTGTGTTTTGGTAATGGGCTAGTATGGAGGACTTGAGGCCAGGTTTCGACAGCAGTTTAAGCTCGGTATTTTCGATTGTTAGAACTTGTACGTTTGGATTTATGCGACCGATAGTGTCCCTATGAGTGAAAATTTGTGGCTCGATGAGCTGTCGAATGGCTATATGATGAGGATTATGTGATTGCAAGATGTGTTAATATGGTTTGAATGTGACGAGAAGTGTTAATGGGCTATTGGGTGCTTGTTGTCCGTATTTGACGTATAGTCTCGAGTATGAATATGTTGAAGGATCTTTCATGTTGTTTAATTGTGAAATGAAGTAGATTTCTCATGTCTTGTTAATGATTTTGGACTCAGAAAGATTAAGTGACCGCGTAGTAATTGTGGTTGCGAAAGGGTATAGCAAGATGCCAATTTGAGGCTAAGCAGATGGGTTATCTCTTGCAAAGTAATCTACGTAGGCGTATTCCTTATAATGTTGAGTAGAGAGTTTCTTTTCTACCAGTGGGGTATATGTATTGAGATTTGAATTTGAATCTAGTTGAAAACGTTTACTTGAGTGGTGAGAGAATGAATGCGAACTTAGCGGGTGATTGAGGTATTTTTATGGTTGGTGTTACCTGAGCTTGTGAAAAATTTTCGTTGAACTGACTTTAGTATTATGTCAGTAATAGAGTATGATTATTGTAAATTATCGAGTGTTTAATCCATAGCTTTGAGCCAAGTGGGGGAGCCTTCTATTGACCATTTAATTTCATGGTTATGTGTTAAATTTTAGTTTTGGTATGAGACATACTTGTGGATCAGTTATGACTGCAGAGGTTGAGATCGAGGATGACTCGACTAAGGAAATTCCTAGATACAGATTATATTGCACTTATGAATATATGAAAATCATGGGATGAGTAAGTTATTATTTGTTAAGGATGTAGTACACACGGAGTATGGATTTGATCTGTGGTATTAAGGCATAGTTACATATTTGGGTGTTGTTATGCTAATGGGGCATGTGTCTTTCAGCCCGTTTGGGTGGTACAATTTATATTTGAGCAAAGTGGGTGACTCTCAAGAAGGTTCTAATGGGTTCGAGATTTAAATATAACAATTGAGAATTTTTTTGGACTTGTGTGTGGATAGAATCTGAGATTTGCATTTAATGATGGCGGAAATTGCGATAATTCTGTATGACTATGGATTCTACATTTTAGTGTAAGAAAGGTAAAAGAACAATTTTAAGTTCACATAAGGTCTTTTCAGAGTGGATGTCTTGGTTGTGGTATTTATGGAGGTGCTTAAGAAGAATGCATTGGCTTATGGGCCTTAGGGCGGTGTGGTTTTATGTTAGGATGTCTTGTAGTGAGCTTTGGGTAAGGATCATAGTGTTCTGACAAGGAGAAGTGTCAACTTGAGGGTTATTCAGAAGAAACTCAGAGAAACTAGGACAATTGGGTAGTAGGCTAGACCAAGATGGTAATGGTATGCTCGGTTCTTTTGGTTAATTATGATGTGGTAAGACTTTACAGATATTTTGGTGGCAATATTCTTGGGTTTGGTGACCTGCGTGACTTGGTCGAGTTAGAGAAATTTAGTTTTGATAGCTTGGTTATGTGCATATGGATTTCAAAGTGTTCTTGATGGTTTCTACCATGGGTTGAATCGGATATTTTCTATCGGTGTGGGGAAACGTGTTGTGTATTGTGATTTTCTCCTATAAGGAATCAAGAGAAAGGTTTCTAACTGACCGAGTATGTAATTTGGTGGTGACCCAGGGTTGATAATAAGATTCTTGTGCTTTTCACATGTTGCATGATAGATGTTATGTGTTGTGTGTGATTAAGATTTATATGTACAAGGTGGCAATTCAGTATTGAAGAGAAGGTCACGAATTTTGGACAGCATGGTTAGTTTCAAATATTTAGATGAATGTTATAACAGCTCGGTAATTCTTGAGAATGGTGCGCATTTCAGAAGGCGCGTTGTGTTTTGACTTACGAATATTCATCGGTATTGCGGTACTCATCTTGTTGATAAAATGATGATATTCAAATTATTGCTATGTGGCATGGAAGAATTATGAAAGTATTCCTCGTGGGGTGATGGTGCATGAACAATGTGTTAGTCATTCGAGTGCTAGAGTTGGGATCAGTTACGGTGATTCGTGTGTTCTATGAATTTGGAGACTTGGAGTTCTCAGAAGCATATTGTTTCAGGGTTGCGTCCTGTTTGAGGTGATTATTTTATTTAAACTCAGTGGAGGAACTAGTTGTGTTAATTATTTTTGATAGCTACGCGCTATGAGTGTGCATATATGTGAGGTTTGAGCCCATGTGCGGGCATCAGGGCAAGTATTCATACTCGAAAGAATGCTTAGGCTATAATATGCCTAAAGTTGACTATTAAGCATAAAGTTATAACGTTTTTTGTATTCGTACCTTTGTGGAGAATTATCTGGGCTATACTTAAGGTTACAAAGAGGTTAATTTTGTGAGTAAACTTGGTAGTTACTATTTTTGCGTTAACTTGCCGATTTGAGTTGTGATAGCAGACTTTGCACATGCTTACACTATGGTGTGTTATTTATATCAGTCCAGGAGCATGATAATCTTATTTCATTATCATATACATATATACTTATTTAATTTCTCATGTATGATATGCTGGGACTGGAGGCCTGCGACAATGCCAGGCAATTTATATTATTGGCACGTGAGTTGTCTGTGCCGAGTGTGGGAATTATATTTCTATCATAATTTATCTGATTCATTACTTTCCTTCCTCTACAATTGTGCACATGCGCCTATGGTTATCCTCTTCACGAATTTTGAGGAGTTGGTTGTATCATTGTGGTAGTGGTAGTGCTTGTTGAACTTGCAATACAATTGTCTTCCTTGAGGCATCTCCCATATTTGGGTACACGGATTGCGCAGTTGTGACTTGAGTTATATTGATGTGGCATGTCTGTGGGATAGTTATGTTTAACAATATAAGGTCATTGGACCTAGAATGAGTACTATCAGGTTGATTATGGTATATTCGCGAGGATAATATTTAAAGTCGTCTTAGAAAGTGATTATGGTTCTGGTTGGGGCGAGAGAGCTCATGATTAGTTGATCTGATAAGTGGTTATGAGATTTCGCGTGCTTATTTTATTATCAACAGTGTACGAAAGTTTTGGGAACAAGGTTTTGTTTGATATGTGGTTAATACTAGTACAAGGTTGTTTTTGAGTAATTACTGTGAACGAAAATGGTGCTGCAAGTATGCGAGTTGTGTAGTATATTATGTGATTATATCTTGGGTTATGGTTATGGTTGATACAACCTGTTCAGACTTATACAATGTGTAGATATAAGATTCGGGTCTTGTAAGAAATTCTAAATATTAGAAATTTGGTTCTAAGTTTTACAGACTAAGGTTAAAGGAATGATCTTCAATTATGTTGTGTTGTCAGGCCCATATGGAATAGGGAGACGTGGGATCACCCCCCAGGTATGTGCATGGTAGGATGGAACAACGATTTAAAGGCATGGGAACAACTCTTGGCACGTTCGAGGACGAACGTATGTTTAAGTAGGGGAGAATGTAATGACCCGGCCGGTCGTTTTAAGTATTTCAACCTCCTTCTCCCATTTACTGCTCAATTTATGCTTTACAATTGTTATGTGACTTGCCGGGGTAATTGGTTCGGGTCCAGTGAGGTTTTGGAATAAATTGAAACACTTAGTTCCAAGGTTTAAAACTTAAGTTGAAAAGGTTGACCGGATATTGACTTATATGTAAACGACCCTGGAATAGAGTTTTGATGATTTCAATAGCTCCATATGGTGATTTTGGACTTATGAGTGTGTCTGAAAAACTATTTGGAACACCGTAGTTAAATTAGGCTTGAAATGGCTAATATAGAAATTTAAGTTTGGAAGTTTGACTGGGGAGTTGACTTTTTGATATCGGGATTGGAATCTGATTCTGGAAATTTTAATAGCTTCATTATGTTATTTCTGACTTGTACGTAAAATTTGAGGTCAATTGGACTTGATTTGATAGGTTTCAGCATCGAATATAGAAGTTACAAATTCTTAATTTTATTAAGCTTGAATTGGGGTATGATTCGTGGTTTAAGCATTGTTTGGTGTGATTTGAGGTTTCAACTAAGTTTGTATTATACCTTAGGATTTGTTGGTGTATTTGGTTGAGGTCTCGGAAGCCTCGGGTGAGTTTTAGATGGATAACAGATTGAATTTTGGACTTGAAACTTTGCTGGAATTTGTTTGATGTAGTGTCTGGTTTCATTCTTCGCGTTCGCGAGAGGGGTCTCGCATTCGCGAAGAGGAACTGAAGGCAGGCGAGTTTGTTCTTCACGTTCACGATGCATGGATCGCGTTCGCGAAGGGTTGATCCAGTGTTCATCGCGAACGCGTGATGGCATTCACGTTCGCGTAGAAGGTTTTGGGGAAGTGGAGAATTAAAGCTTCGCGTTCGCGAAGCGGAGAACGCGTTCGTGAAGGACAATCTTGGTAAAACATCGCGTTCGCGAGGCTACCTTCGCGTTCATGAAGAAGGATTTGGGGGAGCACAAAAATGTGCTTCGCGAACGTGAGGGAACGGTCGCGTTCGCGAAGAAGAAAGGCATGGGCAGAAACTTTAAGTTTAGAAAATGGGACTTCGTCCTATTTTTCATTTTTGACGAATTGGACCTCGGGAAGGGGAGACTTTCGGGAGATTTTCAACGAAAACAACGGAGTAAATATTCTTAACTCAATAATGGTCAAATTACCTGAATCCATGGTGGATTTTAACATTTAATTGGTGAATTAAGTTAGAAAATGTAAAAAACCCTCTCGATTTAATTTGAAGATTTGAGGGTCGAGTTGATGTCGGAATTCGGTAAAATTTGTATGGTTGGACTCGTGCACCATAGAAATTGAGACTCGATTGATTCCGTAGACTGTATTGTAAGGCCCCATGAAAAGTTTCCTAAAAATCGGGGTTCTGTGATGCCGAGGCAGGCGTAGAGGTTAATAATAGTAAAACTTCTTCGGACTTTTCTTATTGAACAGTGAACTGGGGAGTTGAAGAAAATGTTGGGCAAAGATAGGCATTTGTGCGGAAGGAAATAAGGCTGAATCATCGCTTGTTGTGGAAGTCAAAGAGAAGCAATACAACGACCCGTTTTTGGTGCAACTGAAACAAAGGGATTCATAAACATAATACTATGACTTTTACTCTTGGCATGGATGATGGCACACTAAGGTACCAAGGGCGGCTATGTGTTCCAAATGTAGATGATTTTCGGAAAAGAATCATGACTGAGGCTCACACTTCTAGGTATTCCGTGCACCCAGGTTCTACGAAGATGTATCATGATCTCAAGGAAGTTTATTGGTGAATGACATGAAATGGAACGTGGCGGACTTTGTGGCAAGGTGTCTGAATTGTCAGCAAGTAAAGGCCGAATACCAACGGCCTGATGGGTTGGCACAGAACATAGAAATTCCAATATAGAAATGGGAAATGATTAATATAGATTTTGTGGTAGGATTACCGCGTACTCCGTGCAAGTTTGACTCAATTTGGGTGATTGTGGATCGGCTCATGAAATCAGCACATTTCTTGCCATTTAGATCTACTGACACAACAGAATAATATGCTCAGTTGTATATTAAGGAAATAGTCAGGCTACATGGCACTCCAGTTTCTATCATTTTCGATCGAGGGGCTCAGTTCACGACAAAGTTTTGGAAGAAATTTCAGCAAAGTTTGGGTACTCAGGTGAATCTTAGTACAACATTCCATCCACATACCGACGGGCAAGAAAAGAGAACTATTCAGACGCTTGAGGACATATTGCGTGCTTGTGTTCTCGACTTCAAGGGTAGCTGAGATGATCATTTGCCACTCATAAAGTTTGCTTATAACAACAACTTTCATGCTAGTACTCAGATGGCACCATTTAAGGTATTATATGGTAGGGGATGGAGATCTCCCATTGGGTGGTTTGAGATTGGGGAAGCAGAGTTTATAGGGCCACACCTCGTGCATCAGGCTGCGAAAAAGGTTAAGATCATTAAGGAGCGGTTGAAGACTGCTTAGAGTCATCAGAAGCCCTATTCAGATGTTAGTCGTAGGGATTTGGAATTCAAAGAAGATGACTGGGTATTCTTGAAATTTTCCCCCATGAAAGGTGTAATGCGAGTTGGTAAGAAAGGGAAATTGAGTCCGAGGTATGTCGGACCGTACAAAATCATTCAGAGGATTGGTGAGGTGGTGTACAGGCTTGAGCTATCACCTGAGATGTCATTAGTTCACCCAGTATTCCATGTGTCTATGTTGAAGAAGGTAGTTAGAGATCCGTCAGCTATTGTGCCGGTTGAGGCCATTGAGGTTAATGAAGAACTGTCATATAAAGAAATTCGAGTTTCCATTCTTGATAGGCAAATCCGGAAGTTGAGAAATAAAGAATTTGCCTCCGTGAAAGTGCTATGGCGAAACCAACAAGTTGAAGAGGCTACTTGGGAGGCCGATGAAGAAATGAAGAAAAAATATCCTTATTTGCTTGAATACCCATGTATTTATAAAGTTGTGTTCTATGAAAATTCTAAGGGTTACCTTTTATGAATTACGTATCATTTGTACAAATTGACGTTAAGGGTGTTCCTCTCTAGTAATATAATGTATGTGAGGCCACCGTTGGTATTGTTTTGTGTTATGTTACGTCATTAGTTTGTGTATATGTTTTAGGGATGTGTTTCTGGGACTCTCTAACACGTGGATATGCCTAGTTACAAGGGAAACACTAGAAACATTTTGAGAGTTTAGGGAGTTAGTCAAATTTTGGGTTGTTGGTGTGTGGTATGAAAACTAAGTTGCATAAGATGCTAATAGTGAACCTTGACCCTCATTCGAGGACGAATGATCTTAAGTGGGGGAGGATGTAAGGTCCCGATAAACTTTTCCTAAAAAATGGGATTCCGTGATGCCGGGGTAGGCGTAGAGGTTAATAATAGTAAAAGTTCTTCGCGGTAAGCTTGCGAGCCGTGGTTCGGACTTTTCGAATTGAACAATGCGCTGGGGAGTTGAAGGAAATGTTGGGTAGAGGTAGGCATTTATGTAGCCGCAGAACCACTCTGCGGACCGCAGATTGGTCACAGAGTGAGGCAGTTTTTTCGGTCTTTTCGATGTCATTTTTGTGGACACTTTATGGGACCGCATAACTATTTTGCGGGCCGCACTCTTATCGCATATCCAACTTTGAGCATTTTCGGAGGAAGGTTATGCGGTGCATTATGCGACCACAAAACCGGTTTGTGGTGCATTATGGTTCTGCTTTCATATTCGCTAATCGTAGAGATTCTTGTGATTTGAGTTGTTGAATAGATTTTATTTATCGAATTGTGTTTATGGATCGGGTCGCACGCCGCAACATGTGGAATAAAGAGAGGATTGATATTGATATAATGTGATCGAGTTGTACGCCGCAATATGTGGAATAAGGGAGGATTGATATGGTGAAATAAGGATGAATTATGATATTGATTTTGTTTGTACGGTGGGATCGGGTTGCGCGCCGCAACATATTTTACTTATTATTATTATTATTATTATTATTATTATTATTATTATTATTATTATTATTATTATTATTATTGTTATTGATATGGTGAAATAAGGGAGGATCGTGTTTGTACGGTGGGATCAGATTGTGCGCTGCAATGGTTTGTGTGCTTTGTATTCCTTGTTATAGTATTGTGGCTTATGTGTTTTCGTACGAGATTCTAAGGATTTGAAATTCAGGTTTTACTGGTTTTCGAGGATTGAGGTTACTGTCATGAGTTAACTGCTTTGTTTTCTTGTATTTCCTTTCCTGTCATTATTATTATTATACTACGCACATGTTATTATACGTGACCTTCCTTAGCCTCGTCACAACTTCGTGGAGGTTAGGCTAGACACTTACATAGTACATGAGGTCGGTTGTACTCACACTACATTCTGCACTTCTTGTGCAGACTTAAGAGTCGATCCCAACGGCGGTTAGTAGATTGCTTGGATCAGACATCCTAGCTGCTTACTTCTTTTCAGACAATTTTACTTTCATTCAGACCATTGTATGTATTATTCTAGTCGCTCGTGCACTTATGACACCAGTTCTGGGTTGTATTTTTGGTTGTTATAATTTTTCACACTTTATTTCAGTTATATTACAATTATTTCAGTTCAATTGGCATCAGTTAAGTTGATTTGTTAAAAATTATTTAAAACTATCCTAATGTTAGCTTCCCTAGCAAGTGAAGTGTTAGGCACCATCATTGTCCCGAGGGTTGGAATTCCGGGTCGTGATACTAAATCTCTAACTTCTCCAATAACATCACCATTCCTTCCTCTTCCAAATCTTTGAGGAGCCTCCCCTTTGGAATTGTTCTTTTTCCAAACTTAACCATCTTGTCCTTTTCTTCATCAATCTCCTCTTGATCTGCACACTCTTCTTCCACTATTTGCACTTTTCTTTATTTTCTGGCAGACCTAGTTCTTTTTGCCAAGCCAGAGCATTCTGTATCAACAGATTTTTGCAGGGGACTTCTTCTTAGAAGTCTTTCTCTTCTTAGCACTTGAAGTTTCAAAAAGTTAAATTGCCATTATTGGGACCCAAGGAAGGCTAGAGATTGCTGAACTCATATGGAGTGGAGTAGTTCAACCAAAATATATTAACTATTACCTCCGTTCTAGTTTATGTGAACCTATTTTCTTTTTGGTCTGTTCCAAAAAGAATGACCCCTTTCTAAATTTGAAAACAATTTTGCTTAAACTTATAATTCTACCCTTAATTAGAAACTTTTAAAACCACACATATACTCTGGACCCCTTTTTGAATTGTTTAGGACCACAAATTCTAAAAGTCTTCATTTTTTTTAAACTTCGTACCCAGTCAAACAAATTCACATAAATTGGAACGGAAGGAGTATATAATAAGGGAAGTTTCGTAGGACGACTAAGGGCCTTTTCGGTATTTAAATATTTGTTAGGGGTAGTTTGGTGATTCAGTCTCATGGTTGATACCCACGTGAGCTTCTCCTATGTTGACTTATGGACTTCCACCCAGCACGTGGGTTTAGTTCCTTTTTCCTACATTTCTCAATTTCCCTTCCACCGACTCTTTCTCTTGCTGATGCCTTTTTCTTCTTCCCCCTGTTAATATTTTGCTCAGTTTTTAGATTTAGTCCCATCTGGGTTCATTTTTTTAATATTTATGTGTTACCTTTGGCTATTATGAAGATGGAGAATATCTTTTATCTTTTATCTTTTACCATTTCTAATTTTTTTAATGTTACAAGGATTGGTGAGTCTTATGTGGCTACATTATTGAATTGTGTCTATTTAGGTTTTCAAAGTGTATGAACTGAAAGTTTGAAAAAGAAAATTGAAAGATGGAAAATTTGGGGTTTCTTTGGTGACTTATCTATCAGTTTCTCCTACTAAGAAGCAGGGAATTGGACACCTTCTTTGCATCTTCCTTTGTTTTCTCGGCTATGCATGTGTTTGGATCCTGTTTTTAATATAATTTTTTGGGCATCTTGAACTTTTGGGTAGTATTTTATTGAATGTTATACATACATGTCAGTAGATATGTTTGATTTACTCATGCACAATATTTTTCTCACACAATGTTCTTTAATTGGGTTTATCTTCTTCTTTTTCAAAATTATTACTCCTATTTTTTTTTTTTTTGACGAGACTCTATTAAACTGAATAGTGTATCGCTTACTTGGGTTTTGTTTGAAATATGAACTTTTGATATTACCGAATATTTTTGTATTCATTTAGTAGGAATATAATGGTCCCAAAATATTGATTTTTCAGATTTTTCTTAAAGGAAGTTGTTAACTGAAAGTGGGGAAAGGAATATTGCTTCACTTGTACCAGGTAAGTTCTGCACATTTTGGTTTACTTTTACTTACTTCCCCTTTTCAATATTAGTAACTCATTAAAAATGCAATTATCCCCAAGAACAAAAGGTTTTTTATGCTTAATTCATGAGATTTTCTATTACATTCACAAAGACATCCAGTAATAAGTTCCTTCGTGCTTTTTTTGCACAATGTGGAAAGAAACTATAGTTTTTTTCAAAATACTTATTGGGCCTTAGCATGTATTCAATTCAAGTCATTGCAGTTTGTGTATTCTTGGTGTAATTGTAAGATGGCCCCAGGATCTAAACAATTTTGTGGATTTTCTAAACTGCTGTAGACATGAGAGGATAGAATTAAATGAGAAGTAATATTTATCTGACTGTTGACGGTAGTTGATGCATACTTTAAAGGACTTCTTAGCTAACAAGAAATAATTGTATGTTAGGCTATCCGAATTTAATGTTTTACAAGGCTTCTTCAACAGTACTGAAATTAGCAAACTAATGTTTCAAATGCATTCTTTTTATTTTTAATGTACAGCCAAGAAAAATACTTGTGTTCTTTCACTTTTGTCTTCTTATAGAGATTTTATATGTTTAAAAACTTTATTTGGGAAAAATGATTAATGAAGTATTTACAAAATTAAGTTGTTCTTTTTAAAACCTCGTGAAGTGGAGAACGATCCTATTCCGACTTTAGGAAAGTATAGTCTCAGGTTGAGCTTGAGAAGATATGAATCAAAATTTTTACTAAATTGAGTTCTTTTTATTTCAGGAAAAATGTGCTCAGCATATCTGATTCTATACTTTGACCATATTTTCTCCTTATATTGCTTTTGATTAAAAAGGTAAATTTTCTAATTACAAACAACACCGAGATTGTGCTGGTATGTTCAACAAACTAGCTAGAGTACAATTCTTTCGGGTATTACATACAGTATTATGGGCTTTATCATCTTACTAGCCGTCATGAACACTTTTCAAATAACATTACAGACCTTACAATAAACTACATCTATAACACCAAAATCGCCAACTCGGAACAAAGAATATATATCCATCTTTTAGAACTTTCAAATTTCTACATTCACTTGGCATCTTTAGAATGCTGAAAGTGATCTAGGGCGTGGGGTATCTTTATGAAATTTCATCTTCAAACCTTCTATGTGTCCACTGTCTTACTCTATTTCTCGAAGATAACAATGGAAGAGGAAAGTTTACCGTCTTATTTTGTCACTTCTTTTTGGCTATGACAGCATCCAAAGAAATAGGATGATGTATGGAATGGAGGTTGATTGATTGGAATATACATGATTAGGAAAAGCTTAAAGTTATTTGCCTACTTTGATTTGTGGGATGAATGCTTAGGAAAAGTTTATGTTAGGCAACAAATCTATAGTTGTACTTATTCTTGTTATAAAAAAGAAGATAAAGGATTGAAGAAAATAGTAAGAAAAAAAGTATTTAGACTACATGGGAGTAAGAACCTCTTACTTCTACAGGTTTGGGCGACTTTGCACATTAGAATTGCGTTGTGAGATGATAAAGGTGCACTGAAATTCTATTTGGGAATTGATTTAGAAATTAATTGAAGAGTGGCAGTGTCGTTGTTCTTTCTTGCTTTAGAAATAAAAATAGGGATGTGCTGCAGTTTTGTGTTGTTGTCCCTCTGTTTCCTCTGGGGGTTGGTTCCGTGTCAAAAGTGATCTATGGCCAAACGGGTCTCACATTTCAACAATAGCTCTCTGATCTATGCAATATTACAAGGACAATCAATTTTGTTTATCTATCATCGTTGAATTATTATTGTTTCTTCGTCATTTTTTGAATCTTTCTACTTCTGATTTGTTGGTTGTAACTCCATAAAACTAATCTACAACATAGTATCAAAGAAACAAAGCTGGAATTTATGGTTGTTGCTTTTAGGTTACAACTGAGATTTATTTGATACTCAAATGACATAAGTGTTCAGAACGAGATATTAAGATTACTCTAGAATTTGAGACATTATCGCTCTATGCTGGAGTATAATGAAGATTAAGAGCTTTCATTCATTGGGTTGTCTGATTTGGTTGATACATTTGAAAATCAAGTAGCAGCTAAGAAGATCATTCGGAGATCATCTTTATGTCATTTTATAATGTGAAAACCCCAGAATTACTATCTCGAGAGGGACTAGAGTATGTGCAGGAAATGAAGATTAATCCTTGAGAAATTCTTGAAATATTTCAATCAACTCCTCCGAGATAGTTCAAATGCTTGCATATTCTGAAGTCCTGCTAACTCCTATGCTTTTACACAGAGAATAAAAGTTACTAAGCTACTCAAACATAAAAATTTAGCAACAAGTTTAAATGTTCGTTCGCAAATATCCTAATTGATTCCCTCATATAAATTAGTAACATGTTTTCTATACATCAACAATTGTTTTGCAGGAAAATAAAGTCCTTACCGCAGCTTGCTTATGACTTTTTATCTTGTACATAGATGTTCCGGTGACTACTATACGCGTGGAGCAAAAGTAATCAAAATTACAGCTTTATCTTTTCCTTCCCTTCCATTTTTTTCAATAATACTCCCTCTGTTCCAATTTATGTGAACATGTTTGACTGATCACGGAGTTTAAGAAAAAATGATGACTTTTTTAGAATTTGTGGTCCTAAACAAGTCAAAATGGGGACCAGAGTATTTGTGTGGTTATAAAAGCTTCTCATTAAGGGTAGAATTGGAAGTTTAAGCTAAATTGTTTCCAAATTTAGAAAGGGGTCATTCTTTTTGGAACGGACCAAAAAGGAAATAGCTAGGTTTACATAAACTGGAACGGAGGGAGTAATAATTGCGGCAAGTTTGAACTTTGAATAATGCTTCTGTCACATGATAGTATCTTCTTTAGTTGGATTGACAGTCCTTTGCCGATCAATCTGGTGTGCTGCGATTGTATTAATTGGTAAGCTATGTTCTCTGATTTTGTTTTTTGAGCATTTGATTTGTTTGATTAGTGGATGTCTGCATGTGAGTTTTATTTCTCCAGTTTTCTCTTTGCACTTCATTCCTAGCCTCAACATTCCTTTCTTCTTTTCACTTTTTTTAAGTTGTCAGGGTACGGGGGTATTTTTATTATGATATTTTGAATTGACCAAAATATCAAACATTTTCCCCTTGATTAGTTGAGATCAATCAATATCTACTTATCGGTATAGACGCACGCTTTATTTCATATAGATAAGGATCGAGAAAGAACTGATGGCATGTGATAAGTGATAACTGTTGTTTCCAAATCTCTCGCACAACATGTTGAATATTTTTCACTAGCCTCAAAAGCAGCAAATTATAAATGATGAACTCTCACTGAAGCCCCACCAAGGACAATAACATGGACATATCTAGAATGATCAGGTTGCAACATCTTTAGCCCACACATTCACTTAGTTTGTCATTAGTAAGTTTTGCAAGGAAATGAAAAAACAGACTTGTCGTTGGCAATATGCTTCTTTTCATTGTATCCTTTAACATGTGTTTAAATACTACTCAAAACTTATATTTTGAAGGTTCGTTTATCTGCTTTATGTTTTTCAGATCTTTTTGGTGCATCTCTTCGATAGATGGTCATGATGAGATGGTCGTTGCTTGTAAGTATATAATAGAAATAAGGCAATTGAAGTAGTATTTGCAGAAGTTAGAATTTGTCTAGAAATTTTTGTAGTAACCTGGACGCATTCATTCAACATAGATAGCAGTTGTTCTCATTAATAGAGTAGGGTCAGGTGATTGAAATAGAAATACCACTACATGATCTCTCCTAAGTCACAGAATATGCGAGTATGGTTGTGAATTGTGATACTGGTAGTGCTTCTATTGCAGATTTTCTATTTTAAATTTGGTGTGTATCACTTTTCAGTTATTACATCAATACCAAAATCAATGAAGATAGTCTCCTCCAATGAAATAGGTTAAAGGTTCATATCCCTAAATAGGTCCTCCAAGGTTGTAAATCATTATTTAATGCCTAGCTATAGATTGCTAAAAAGAAGAGACCCAATTCAGATTTAGAACATGCCTTTGATGGGGGCATTTCAATAGGTCTACCGTGTCTGAATCTTTTCTTTCTCCTCTTAGTCCATGCTGATATTTTATGCCCCTCTTTTTCCTCCAAAATTAATGAATTTATGATTGTTTTGCTGAATATGCAAACTAGCTGAATTTTATGATTGTTATACTACCATATGTAAGTCTTACCAATAATACTAATGCTTGATTTTCTTTTCTTTAGGTGGATATAAGATGAAGTATTTGTTGTCAACTGCAACTGTCCAAATTTTATCCAATATTTTGTATTAGTGGGACTACCAACATGAACACGATTTATCTGATTGTTTTTATCTTTCTCATTCTCATAGAAGCAAGCTAAAAATGCAATTGGACTAATGAAGCTAAACAAATGAATGTGGTGTATTATGTTGTAATATTTAGTCAACGGATGGTATTGCTTCGTCATTTTATTTTTCGGGGGTAATCTTACTACACAAGTATGAAATTATCTTTCTTACTCTCGGACCTATTTTGTGCAGTGGTGTTAGGCTTATGGTCGTGTTAGGCCCGTGCACAACACATGCACGGGATATCTAGTATTTATATATAGTATGGTTGGTTGTTCAATGAAGGCTGCTTAGGAAGTAGAGGTTACTCAAGTTACATATTCATGTGAAACATATGACATGTTGCTTATGTAGCCTTCAACATGTATCCTTAGAATCTCCCCTAGCTCATTATCATCAAACTTCACCTTTTACTCATTTCACCACACTATTTACTCTTTCATTCTCTATCTTAAACTTTTTAGGGCTAACATTCCTTCCAACTGAGGGACCATGTCCTTCCTTCCTCTTCCAAATCTTTGAGGAGCCTCCCCTTCAGAATTGTTCTTTTTTCAAACTTCACCATCTTGTTCTTTTCTTCATCAGTCTCCTCTTCCTCTTCACCCTCTTCTTCCACTATTTGCACTTTTCTTGATTTTCTGGCAGACCTGGTTCTTTTTACCAAGGCAGAGCTTTCTGTATCAACGGAATTTTCAGGGGACTTCTTCTTAGAAATCTTTCTTTTCTTAGCACTTGTAGTCACAACAAGTTAAATTGCAGTTATTGAGACCCAAAGAAGGCTAGAGATTGCTGAACGCATCTGGAGTAGAGTAGCTTAA
Organism: Nicotiana tomentosiformis; assembly: GCF_000390325.3. NCBI lineage: Eukaryota > Viridiplantae > Streptophyta > Magnoliopsida > Solanales > Solanaceae > Nicotiana > Nicotiana tomentosiformis. The sequence continues at coordinate 86,610,442 of NC_090823.1, forward strand.
CCAAAATATAGATTTATATATAGTATGATCAGTTGTTCAATGAAGGCTGCTTAGGAAGTAGAGATTACATATTTATGTGAAAAATATGACATGTTGCTTATGTAGCCTTCAACAGGTATCCTTAGAATCTCCTCTAGCTCATTATCATCAAATCTCACCTTCACACCTTTCACCACATTGTTTACCCTTTCATTATCTATCTCACAATTTACAAGAAATTCCACAATTTTAGCTCGGGCTAACCTTCCTTCCAGCTGAAGGACCATGTCCTTACTTCCTCTTCCAAATCTTTGAGGACCCTCCCTTTAGAATTGTTCTTTTTCCAAACCTAACCACATGTCCTTTTCTTCATCAGTATCTTCTTCCTCTTCACTATCTTCTTCTACTATTTGCACTTTTCATGATTTCCTGGTGGAACTGGTTCTTTTTGGCAAGCCAAAGCGTTCTGTATCAACAAACTTTGCAGAGGACTTCTTCTGAGAAGTCTTTTTCTTCTTAGCACTTGGAGGCAGAAGAAGTTAAATTGCCATTATAGGCACCCAAAGAAGGCTAGAGATTGTTGAACTCATCTTGAGTGGAGTAGCTCAACCAAAATATAGATTTATATATAGTATGGTTGGTTGTTCAATGAAAGCTTCTTAGGAAGTAGAGATTACTCAAGTTACATATTCATGTGAAAAATATGACATGTTGCTTATGTAGCCTTCAACAGGTTTCCTTAGAATCTCCCCTAGTTGATTATCATCAAACCTCACCTTCACCCCTTTCACCGCATTGTTTACCTTTCCATTCTCTATCTCCCAATCTACAAGGAATTCCACAATTTCAGCTCAGATTAACCTTTCTTCCAACTGAAGGACCCTTCCATCCTCTTCCAAACCTTTGAGGACTCTCCCCTTGAGAATTGTTCTTTTTCCAAACCTAACAATCTTGTCCTTTTCTTCATCAATCTCCTCTTCCTCTTCACTCTCTTCCACTATTTGCACTTTTTTTGATTTCCTGACAGACCTGGTTCTTTTTGCCAAGCCAGAGCTTTCTGTATCAATAGACTTTGTAGGGATCTTCTTCTTAGAAATCTTTCTCTTCTTAGCATTTGGAGTCACGAAGTTAAATTGCCATTATTGGGTCTCAAAGATGGCTAGAGATTGTTCAACTCATCTGGACTGGAGTAGCTCAACCAAAATATAGATTTATATATAGTATGGTTGGTTGTACAATGAAGGCTGTTTAGTAACTAGAGATTACTCAAGTTACAAATTCATGTGAAAAATATGACATGTTGCTTATGTAGCCTTCAACAGGTATTCTTAGAATCTCCCCTAGCTCATTATCATCAAAGCTCACCTTCAGTCCTTTTACCATATTGTTTACCCTTCTATTCTCTATCTCACAATTTGTAAAGAATTCCACAATTTCAGCTCAGACTAATCTTCCTTCCAACTAAAGGACCATGTCCTTGCTCCCTTTTCCAAATCTGTGAGGAGCCTCCCCTTCAGAATTGTTCTTTTTCCAAACTTAACCATTTTGTCCTTTTATTCATCAGTCTCCACTTCCTCTTCACTCTCTTCTTCCACTATTTGCACTTTTCTTGATTTTCTGGTAGACCTGGTTCTTTTTGCCAAGCCAGAGCTTTCTGTATAACAAAATTTGCAGGGGGCTTCTTAGAAGTATTCTCTTCTTAGCAGTTGAAGTCACAAGAAGTTAAATTGCCATTCTTGGGACCTAAAGAAGGCTAGAGATTGCTGAACTCATATAGAGTGGAATAGCTCAACTAAAATATAGATTTATATATAGTACGGTTGGCCTTCAATGAAGGCTGCTTAGGAAGCAGAGATTACTCAAGTTACATATTCATGTGAACGATATGACATGTTGCTTATTTAGCTTTCAACAGGTATCTTTAGAATCTCCCCTAGCTCATTATCATTAAAGCTCACCTTCACTTCTTTCACCACACTGTTTACCCTTCCATTCTCTGTCTCACAATTTGCAAAGAATTCCACAATTTCAGCTCGGGCTAACCTTCCTTCCAACTGAAGGACCATGTCCTTCCTTCCTCTTCCAAATCTTTGAGAAGCCTCCCCTTCAAAATTATTTTTTTTTCAAAGTTAACCATCTTGTCTTTTTCTCCATAAGTCTCCTCTTCCTCTTCACTATCTTCTTCCACTATTTGCACTTTTCTTGATTTTCTGGCAGACCTGGTTCTTTTTGCCAAGCGAGAGCTTTCTGTATCAACAGACTTTGCAGTGAACTTCTTCTTAGAAGTCTTTCTCTTCTTAGCACTTGGTGTCACAACAAGTTAAATTGCCATTATTGTGACCTAAAGAAGGCTAGAGATTAGTGAACCCATCTGGAGTGGAGTAGCTCAACCAAAATATAGATTTATATATAATATGGTTGGTTGTTCAATGAAGGTTGCTTAGGAATTAGAGATTACTCAAGTTACATATTCATGTGAAAAATATGACATGTTGCTTATATGATACTCAGGAACTGGAAACTAATCAGGAACTGGAAACTAATCAAGACCTATTTGTGGATTGCACTTGGGCTCAAACTGCCAGGGAACCCCTTATGCAATGAGCTGGAATTCAAATGCAAGTTGGTGATGCAAGTCTTAGGCAGAATCAAAAGGAAGCGTTCAAAGTAATTCAAGAAGGATGTGATAACTGCAATTTCTGGCGAGGGGCTATGATCTATCATATATGGAGAGCTAGGAATTGGAAATTATTTAAAGGATCGTAAATGTGCATACGGAGGTGGCAGTCACACAGATTAAGAAGGAAATAGTAGCAAATATTTACTTAAATTTTCTAAGAAAATGCATGTGTAGATGTGTTGTGCAAAGTTTACTAATGTAATTAGTGACTGTCTTGAGGCGTAAGTTTCACTTCTCCCTTTTTAGAAGGTGGTTGTAGGATTAGGTGCTCTAGGTACATTAATTATTTATTTATTTATTATTAATGATAACATTCACGGTTGTTGCTAAAAGAATTTAGTTAAGTAGTTTGAATATAGTCTATTAGTCTAGTGACATAATATTTTTTCATTTATTTGTTGATAATTACCAGTAAAATTAAGATAGTTTTGTCATATATTACAATATGACAATATTTTCAAGTTGGTTGAACTGTTGTGCATCAACTATGTTTTCCCCGCTAAAATTTGCCCCAAGAATTGCTTTTTTGTTTTAATTTATTAACCGGTCCTTTGATTTCTGTTGTAGATATTACGCATGAAAATTCTTTTCTTGCACTTTGAACCCATTTTTTGCTAGAACGACGAAATTTATATTAATAATTAAGTAGTAGCATTACATAGAGGAGAGGTGATGTCTCATTAGGGGCATCAAAAATACCTGAGCCAGAGGGGCTGCTAGCCATATTACAAAAGCTATTAAAGTTCCCAAGTTCGGCTAGTTTGTTTAGTACATTGGTAGACACTAATCTAGTAGTAGATGCTCCAGCTTTGTCCTCCTATAGCAACTTTTAAAAAACATTTGGTGGGTGGAACTTTGTTGATAAGGGAGTATTGCTTGATTGCTTGGATCCTTCCTTTGCCAAATTATGCGCAAGTTTGTTCCCCTCACGAAAATTGTGTCGGATCATTGGATTCTCCAGATCTTTCAGTAACAACATGCACTCATTAACAAGGTTAGAGTAGAGAGAACAGTTGTTATGGGAAAGCAGGTGAGGTATTTCAGTAGCCAGTTTCAATTTCTAAGCTATGGAGATTATGATTTTTTGCTATTAGAAGTCCACTTTTTAGCGCGAGGAGTTCCATGTAGGTGGGGGTGTAGCCATAAGCGTACATTTTGTAGCCCAAGATCCAGTTTTCAGATTTATCCCGGAATATTCGACCAATCCCGCCTTTTTTATAGCTGCCTTTGAACACCACATCAATGTTGAGTTTTAGCTCAGTTGACAATGGGGGGGGGGGGGGGGGGGGCTCCATTTTACCGTTATTGGGGAGGTGTGATGTTGTTAGTAGGAGACATACTGGTGTATTTATATTCCACACAACGTATAGTCACAAAATTTAAGGCAAGAAGATTACAGAGCTTGTTGAAATGATTGTTATTTCTGTTCAACCATAGGTGCCAAATGGTAATTGGAAAGAATTCATTCCAAGTGAGATTTAGATAGTCTACATTAATGGTCCAGTCTTTGAGTTTAATAAGCCAGTGGTCAGAGTTGTAGTCCAGAACTTAATTTTGTGGGCCTACTTCCTCCCAAAAGGACTTGGCTATTGGGCATTCAAAGAGTATATGGATTAATAGAGTATGTGGGTTAATGATTCATCAGCTCCTTTACATATTGGGCATATACTATCGATATTCAAGCCTATATGATGTAGATATGAATTTGTGGGTAGGCGATTATGGGAGCATTGCCATAAGAAAAACTTAATCTTATTAAGAGTATTTAACTTTCAGATCTAGTGGAATCTATAGCTAATAGGTTCAGTGAGGAGATGAGTTTGTAGGTTGTTTGGGTGGTAAAGGAGCCATTGGACGTAAGAGCCCAAACATGTATATCTTTTGCACCCTGTAATTCTGAGATGTTGATAGAGTGAATTTTTTGGGTGATGTGTAGATGTAGGTGAAAGGAAAGCTTTTAGAGATCCCATCGATTATTGGGTTAGAGGTTTATGGACAAGGGAGTTGAGTGGAGGGAGTTTGGGAATCCATGCCGATGACCAACAACTAATATATCATGTCCCAATTATCCATGAATGACCCTCTAAGCAATACTTCCATCCCGTTAGGATATTGGACCAGATAAATGAGTGAGATGTGGGGTTCCTTTTATGGCTATATTTACTCATAAGAGTGGTGGCCCAAATAGAGTTTGGATTGGAGAAGAGGCGCCAGGATAAGCTGGACATTAACGGTAAGTTTTTGTCTTTTGCTTTTTTGATACCTAGACCTCCGTCTTTCTTAGACTGAGTAATAATATCCCACTTAACATAGTGAATTTTCTTCCTAGTTGTAGTACCCCATATAAAGTCACGTTGGATCTTGTCGATTTTTGTGAGGGTTGAGGTGGGAAGTAGGATATATTGCATGAAGTGATTTGGGAGGGAGTTAAGAGTGGGCTTGGCCAGTGTATTCCATCCAGCTAGCCTAGAATTCATGTTGTCGATAATGTACTGGAGATCAGAAGCTTTTGGTTTCGAGGGAGTATTGGGAATCCTAACTACTTCCCAAAGCTATTACTTGTATTGATATTGAGATTATAAGAAAGATAGTTTTGGGTATGAGACTCACAGTTTTTAGAAAAGATTATTTTAGACTTACTGGAGTTAATTTTTTGATCCGAAAGTTGGCTAAAGAATGCCAGACATTGGTTTATGGTCTGAACTGATTTAACATCGGCATTTGTTCCTAGGGTGAGGTCATATGTATAAAAAGATGAGAGAGGGGTGACCTTGATTGACTAAGTTAAATAGGGTCCCATAGGCCGATGTTGCCCTGGTGGAAAATGTATTTAGAGAGAAAATCCATACATAGTATGAAAAGGTAATGGGACATTTGGTCTCCTTGTCTAATGCCTCTAGTTGAATTGAAAAACTCCATCTTAGAGACATTGACTAGGATTGAAATTCTGGAGGTACTGACACAGCTCATAATAAGCTTGGTTATGCGAGGGGAGAATTTGAAAAAGTGAAGGGCTCCATAGATAAAAGACCATTCTAGTCAATCAAACGCTTTTTCAAGATCAATTTTCAAGAGGACTTTTCCCCAACGCCCTCTAAGTTTTTGGAAATGGTTCATGATTTTTTGAATGATGATAGCACTGTCACTAGTGCGTTTTCCTTTTAGGAAGCTTGATTGGTAGAGGCTGATAAGTTTATCCAAAAAAGGTTTTATCCTATTGATAATAATTTCTGTGATGACTTTTTAGATAGTATTACATAGACCTATAGGTCGAAAGTTATTGAGGTTATTAGCATTTTGAAATTTAGGAATTAGGCAAATATGGGTCGAGTTGAGGTTTTCAGGAATAGAGAGGGTTTTGAATATTTCATGGCACTAAGATATGATCGAGTCTTTGACAAGGTGCCAATAGTTTTGGTAGAAAAAAAGGTTGATGCCGTCTGGGCCAGGTGATTTAATGGTTTAAAGGAAAATATAGCACTTAAAATCTCATAGTCTTGCAGAGGGCGATCTAGTGGAGTGAGGTCAATATTGTCAAAACTAGTAGAGAAGTCGAGAATATTTTTCCACGGAGTTATTATGTGCTCGGTGGTGAATGCGATTTGGAAATGGCTTAAGGTATGATTTAGAATTTGTTACGGGTCTGTTATCCAGGAACTCACACTATTTTTAAAATAGGCAATATTGTTAGTTCGTCGTCGATTGACGATGCTAATATGAAAACATTTTGTGTTAGCGTTACCTCATTAATCCAATTAATGCGAGAGCGAATTTTCCAGTAATCTTCCTCAATTCTAAGCAGGTTATTGTATTCGTTAATGAGGTCTTTTTCTAAAAGTTGTAGGAACATGCTAGTAAGGTAACACAGGGAGGCCTGAATTCCTTTAGTTTTGGCCAGAACCTGTCGCTTCTTTTTATTGGTATTACCAAACATTGCTTTTGCCCATTCTTAATCTTGAAGGAGGAAGGTTTCAGTACCTTCCATTAAAGGTTTTCTATGCCATCTAGTTTTTACTAAATTTTCAAAACTGTGATGGTGGCAGAAGAAGGTTTCAAGCTTGAAGGATTTGCTACCAGGTTGAGGGATTCTCCTGGTAATATTTAGAAGGAGAGAGGTGTGGTCGGAATGTATTCTAGGTAAGTGAGTTATGGTGGCAACATGATATTGTTCTAACCATTGGTCATTAGCTAGATATCTATCAAGCCTCTCTAAAATTAATCCGTTAGTTCTAACTCTACAATTTCTCCAGGTGTACTTAGCCCCTTTATATAACATAGATCCATTAGTTGGCAGTGGTTGACACAAGATCAAAACTTGGAAACACGGTTAGTGTTGATAGGTCTACCACCTCACTTATCATCTTGGGACAGGACCTCGTTAAAGTTCCCTCCCAGAAGCCATGGTCCATAATAGTTGGAAGCTATAGACCGGAGGTTATCCCAAAGATTATTACGAATATTAATAGAAGTGCTAGCGTAAAAAATACTAAGGAGCCAAGGAGTGTGATAACATGGCGTGGATTTCCCGGTGTGCTTTGCTAATTAGGTTAACGGTGACAAGATTCTCGAACCAAAGAATAACGATGCCTCCAGCAAGTCCAATAGCAGGGACTTCCAACATGTTAGTGAAGTGAAAAGTATCCCTAATCTATGCATGGTTAGTCATTTTTGCTTCTAGCAGGGCAACCATGCAAGGGTTGTGAGTGTGGAAAAGCTCCCTAAAATTTCTCTTAAAATCTTCATTATTTACACCACGGATATTCCAGATGACTAAACTAATAGGACTATTCATTTGAGCTAGGTAGGGGGTGGTTGATCTTCCTGCAGTATTTGGGTATGTCTTCTCAACGATAGACTCAGTACCACTGCGAAATTCCTTGTTGCTTCAAGAATTGGAGGACAGATTGTTATGGAGCATTTGAAGAGGGATACTGGGAATTTGAATATGTATTTCCTATCCTCCATCTCCTAAAAGAGCATGAGTGATGCTTCTCTGATGCTTGAAATTTCGGTGAATGAACCCCGGTGGTGAGGAACTATTATTTCCTCTATTAACTCGTCTTCTATCTCTTGTTACTCTTGTTCTAGTTCGTTAGGAGAGGGTGGTTGTTGGTGATGGATGTCTAGTGGTATTGGGTAATGTTGGGGGATAGGTTTCCATGAGAAGAAAATGGGTTTGTTAGTTACTTGCTCCTCGAACGTGAAGTATGGAAGTTGGTAGATTAGGTTCATTTGTTGAGTGGATTGAAGTGGTATGGAAGATTCCACTGAGCTTGCATGTTGTGGAATAGTGCTGGAGCCCTAGCGGGGGCTAGTGGGTCGAGTATGTTAGCCATCCACATGTGGTTGATGTAGTTCTCCATGGCAAGAGTCATTCCTTCATAGATTGGTTGGTCTAGGAAGTTCGATTTTTGGAGAACAATCCATACTTCCTGGCCATTGATATTCATAGGGAAGAAGGTCGCATGTCCCCGGAGACCCTGTTCTATCCATGACATTGGGTCTTGGTTTGGAGGGAGTGGTGGAGATACATAAGTGGATGGGTGGAAAGAAATTTGCGGTGGGAAGGGAGGCGAATTTGTCATGAATTGTTGTTGAGTATTTTTCAGTAGAGTATGGGTCGGTTGGGAAGAATGGTGCTAGTTGATATAGAGGAAGTAGTAGTATTGTTTGAGTGTTTGTTGAGAGGTAATAATTGCAAATCATTTGGTGAAGATTGTATTTGCATTAGGTTTGTGGTGCCTTGGAGAAGAGGATCTATGATGATTGGTTTTTCAAGGTTCATTGATACTTGGACAATGGGTTCGGCCAAGTGTGTGGCAATGTTATGGACCATTTGAAAATTGTGTTGATCAACTATATGTGTATTAATAGTTAGGTTAGCTGTCAGTAGGCTAGGGTTTCGTGTGTTGCATGGTTTTTCTGTGCCACGTGGCAGTGCCAGATTGGCTTGTGTGGCACTTGGTGATGGTGGCTGCCTAGGGAGTATCGAAGAGGTGGATTTGGGAGAATGTTTGTCTCTGAGTTCATCTGATAGAGTCTTAGAATTGGGGGGATTATTGTCTTCCTCCATTAAAGAGGAAAATTTATTAGAGGTATGAATGCTATTAACTTCCTCTTTTGTGAGAATATGCCTTAGAGGGGCGACTGCTTGAAGCATGTGAGCCAAGACTTTTGAGTTTTCAAAGTCTTGGGTAGAAGAAGTGGTGTAGTAGTTAATTAATGAAGGCTTTGAATACTATGATGCAGTATTAAAGTCGATTTCTTTTGCTTTATAAAATAATTTTTGAGTGTTAAGATACTTACATGATGCTACATCAAATATATTTTTACGTCTATTCCTATTTTGGAATTTAAAGAGGCATCACGGAGTTGTTCTTTTGGTAATGGTTGCAGCTTCTCTATCTTCCTTGATTTGTTGTAGTTTCTTCTTTTTGGAAAAGAAACTGTGTGCCAAGTATCATTTGGTAGATGTTATTCTTCCTATGAGTTTTTGTTCTCCATGGCTACTAGGTTCATTTGAATGTAGGGGAAGGAGGGGTCAGTGTGCCCTAGTCTGCAACATATTTTTCACAAAACATTTTCCCCTTCATAAGATAATTGTTGGAGATGAGATCCAATTAAAATACTTGGTTGGACAGGATTCTCCAGCAAAACCTCTACACATAGTCTTGCATAGCGGCCCCTTACTGTTACACTGGTGCATGCATCAACCTTTAGTAGTTTTCCAATAGAATTACCAATCTTCTGTAGTATTAATCCATCATAGAATTCCGTAGGTAGTTGTGGTTGGCATACCCATACGACGGTATGAATATGTTTTTCTTTTCCTGCTACAAAATTTGGTTCCCATTGTTTAACGAATAGGAAATGTCCATTAATAAACCAAGGTCCATTTGTAGGGCTTGGATATTGTTTTATTCTTTGGTGTAATTTATCACAAAGTAGTCATGGCCTAGATCGATCAAAGAGAATGCTTCTGTGGGTTTTCATAGCTTGATGATTTTTTCCTTTAGGTATTGGTGTTGTATATGCTTCCTAATTTATTTGACTATTAGGGAGTGTTTCCAAGGAGAATACATACAATTATGATCTTCATCAATTAATTGGATATGTTTGATGCCTTTGATGTTCAATTCTATCGTGTCTTCTTCCCCAATCTCCTCTTCCTCCATAGGTTGAGTTGAATGTGAAAGTGGGGATTCGACTGAGTTGGCGTTGTTGTTAAGGTGGATTGTCCCAGAATCAGTCATCTTCTCGTAGGCTGGGAGTTTATCTTTGAAGGAGGGTACTCAATTTTGATCTTCTGTTCTAATGTGTTAATTGGTTATATCACGGGGTTTTGGGGGAATGAATTTTCCTAGATCTTTGTCTGGGTTTTGGATGAGTTGCTGCATGAAGGTTTGAGTATTCGGACACCTTACTGTTGCTCCAAAATTAGACTGATGTTTTCGTTATCCCTAGTGGTGGTAAGCATCTAGACCACTTTGAACCCTTATAATGTAAAGATAAACAAAATACGTATACATACATATTCTTTCTCCTTGTAAGGCATAAGAAACACTAGCTAACCAAAAATGAGAAGCAATATTTTCAAGTTAATTTATAGCCTGCTTGGCCAATCTTTCTTTGGTCAAAAATACTTTAATTTTTTTTTTTTGTGTTTAAAGTGAAGGTGTTTGGCCGAAAGTTTAAAAGTAAAAAAAGTACTTTTGAGTAGAAATAGAAGCAGTCTTTGAGAAGCAGAAAAAAATAGTTCTCCCAGAACCAATTTTTTAAAAATTACTTTTGAGAAAAATACACTTAATTAGAATTATTTTTTATAACTTGGCCAAATTCTAGTTGCTGTTCAAAAGTGTTTTTCAAATTAATTAGTCAAACACAAATTACTTCTCACCAAAAGTATTTTTTAAAAGCACTTTCAAGAAAAACACTTTAAAATAAGTTGATTTTAGATGTTTGGCTAAACAAACTATTAGTCTACAAATTAAAGCACAAGTAAAGATGTGGGTTCCTGTCACGACCCAAAATCCAACTAGTCACGATGGCACCTAACCCAACCCGTTAGGTAAGCCAACTATTCACTATCCAATTCCAATGTAATTTAACAAGATAATTATTAAAGAAAATATATGAAACCATTACATTTCCCCAAGAACTGGTAGTACAAATCATGAGCTTCTAAAAATAGAGTATATAAAGCTGATATGAAATAATACATTATCTGTTTGAAAAGTACATAAACAGAGTTATCATGAATCTAAGGCTACCATGAACAAGATGCAGCAACAACCGGAATGCAGGTGCATCTTCAAATCCGGCAACCATCGAAAACAGTGATGTTTGGCATATTTCGATATGTGTTGATGTTACTTTACCCATGTTTTAACCGCTTCTTGATGTTATTTGATCTTTAAAATGCCCAACATGATTTAATTATTGGTTTTATGACTAATTGAGTTGTGTGTGGTGAATTAGGGTGTTTGGAGTGCAAAAATATGAAGAAAAGGTGCTCTAGGTAGAGGAAGAGAGATTGGATGCGTCGCATCCATCTAGAAAAAGATCAGTTCGCGCAACCTTAGCAGTGAAGTCAGCCCATAGCATCCGCCATAGCATCCGCACCTGGGCAAAGCTGAGATGGAGGAACTAGGGGTGGATGCGTCGCATCCACCTTCGCATGCAAAGCTGAGAAATAGAGGACAAGGTGGATGCGTCGCATCCACCTTCGCAGGCAAAAATTGAAATGGAGGACAAGGTGGATGCGTCGCATCCACCTTAGCATCAATCCCTGAAGCCGATTTGGACTAGGAATAGGAGAGCTTTGGCCCACGACTTTTGTACGCAATATATAAGCTAAAAACGCCTCTTTTAGGTTATCTAACATATTGGGAAGGGAAAAAAAGCCACGACAAAGCTGTGGAGGCCGGAATTCATCAAGTTCCATCTTTCTCCCACCAAACTTAGTAATTTTTATGTTTCTTTATATGATTTGTTATTTGGCTACCATGTCTATATGGAGCTAAACTTCACGTTCTAGGGTTGTGGTTCTTTCATGACTATTGTTATTCGGATATTGATTTTGACTTCTTGATTTATCATATTAGTTTATTTATTCAATCTTGCGCTTAATTATTTAATTGCTTGATCACCAATTGAATATTATCTACGAATCTAGAATTGAACTCGAAAGTGGGAATTCTATATTGCATATAGGATTGAGTAGGGCAAGTTCTTGAACTCGGGCATCGGGGAACGGATTCGTAGTTAGGATAGACATATACCTAATTGCCTTGCTTGGTTGATTTACAGGAATTATAAATGCGTTCTTGTTGATTCTAACTCCATAGACATATAGGCGTTAGGTTAGCTTGAATAGGCGAGTAAGAACTCGACAGATTCTTATGAGCATTAACCCTGTCAACCAATAAGCTAGATAAATTAGTCGGTCAATTCAATTGAAGAATACAATAGGATTGTTAGATAGCCCATAACCCTAGATCGTTTTCATTACATTGATATCATTAAAATCTGCTCTTTCTCTGTTCAAAGTTTATTATTTATATTTTTCTTATTTAATTAGTTTAGAATAAAATATTTTTAGATTTAATTCTTGTTTAGATAATTGGGATAGTCTAATTTAGTTAATAGTTAATCATAAGTCCTCGTGGGTTCGACATCCGACTTTTAGTCACTTTATTACTTGACGACCGCGTATACTTGCGTGAGTGTGTTTGGTCGCAACAAGTTTTTGGCGCCGTTGCCGGGGACTTAGAAATTTGCTATTTTTCTAGATTAGACATTTTTTTATCTATTCATGTTTTTTTTATTATTTTATTTTAGTTAGTATTTTTTATTTATTTTAGCATGGCATCTTGGAATAAAAATTATTCGAATGATGGTTATTCTTATTTTGATGATCCTTGTCCATATTGTGGAGGACCCCACTGGTGGAAAAATTGTCAGAATGTTCCCAGGAGCGAGTTGTGCGCACAATCTCAATCCTTTGAGTGGAATATTTGTAATATGTGTGGTGGTCAAGATGGCCATTGGGATGGTTGTCCTAATTTTGTTCATCCTTCTCTGAGCCCTTATTATGATCTTTCTAATGATATTTCTGAGTTTGATAGGGGCAATGAAGTGCAGGATATGGAGCCTGATGCATATATTAGGGATATTCTGAGGCAAGTAGCAGAGCAACAGGATGAACTCAAAAAAGATATGAAAAGAATGAGGGCAGCAATCACAAGAATGAAGGCCAATATGGAAGAATTGAATGAAGAGAGCGAGTACCAGCAAGAGAAAATTTTTGAAAAAGAGGAGATTTTGAGCCAAACTTGGCTGGCAGAACAGGCTGAAAAGTTAGAAATATATGAAGCTCAACATGAGGAACTTACTGATGGGATGAGACACTTTATAGAGGGAAGATCTAAACTGGGACAAGGGATCTATAAATTTGTCACTACTATTCACGACTTGCAAGATAAATTAAATGCAACGGTTGTTGCGTCTATCGCCCAACAAAATAGTAATGAGATGTCAGAAGCTGAAAAGGAGCTTATACGCCAAATTGAGGAGCTAAAAGTGGAGAGCCAATCATTCGAGCATATTTCTGTTGATGATGCCCATGTTGAGAAAAGTACACTAGAGCCATGCGAGGTAGCAGATAATGTTATATTTGAAGACTCTAATGTGTGCACATATGAGGATATAAATAGTAATACAATTCTAAAGTTGGGGCGTGTTGGTCCTCATTCTAAATATTTTTCGACATTGTATTTGGATGATGACATGGAAATCGAGTCATCTAAGCCTTTGGAGGAGTCAATGGAAGAGGAACATGATGCCTATATTTTTGAATTTGTCATGCCAAAAAGCAAAAAATACATTCCTCATCTAAAGGCCGAGAAGTGTAGAGTGAAAAATTTATTACTTGGCCTGGTTATCTTTGTAGCCCCACCACTGGAGCATAGCCGCAAACTGGATGCCATGTTAGGGGCTCAATTCATAAGTTCGAGGTGGAGGCAAAAAGTGGTTCACGTCGTGCCGCTACGTTAAATCAGGCGCTTGTTGGGAGGCAACCCAGCGTTACTGCTTTCTTTTATTTTTGTTCACTTTTTATTTTATTTTATTTTTATTATTTTGTAGTATTTATTTTTGTTTTGTAGGATTATGAGCATAGGAAGCAAAGCCATTAGAAGAGTGCAAAAGCGAGCTAGATGGTGAGGACTAAGTGTGGGGTGCCCACACAAAGGACGATGCCTGGGGGAAGTCTGAGTACCTCGTGAGCCGCTATTGCTTCGGCCTTTGGCCTACCAGGGAGTCTCGTTTACCCTCTTATTATTTATAATGTGCATTGAGGACATTGCAAAATTTTAAGTGTGGGGTGAGGAGATCGTTTGGATGAGTTTCTGTGCTATTTTAGCTTAGTTGTAGTACTCATTCTTAAGTGTAGTAGCTTTTGTGAAAAAAAAAAAAGAAAAAAAAAATTAAAAAAAAAAAACAAAAAAGTAGAAAAATTGGACTTTTCCCGACGATTGATCTCCTAGACAGTTTTCTTGAGGGATTAAAGTCTAAACAAAAATTCAAAATATGTCTTTTAGCTTTCTTTAGGTAGTAATAATCCCCTGTGGTTTTTCTTTGTGCCTCGGTTCTTTTCCATGGGATGTAGTTTGAACCGGATAGTTTTTTTCTTTCCGAGTAGATTAGGAATTTAGGGAATAAAAGGAGCAAGAATGGTGAACCTAGGCGCCCTTGACTTGTTTGATAGTAACATATTTATACTTTCGCATGTGTAGTATCTTCTGTATGATTTGAATTTATTAATGATGCCTTGTTAAATTGGATAGCATGTTTTGTGGCGCCTATGTCTCGTTTACATGACTTATGTTCACCTTGTGTTTAATACTTAATATCTCGTGGCTCCGTGAATACTTGCATTGCTTGAGAGTCGGAATGTGATCATCCTTAGTGAGTCATGTGCCATGTGTGGTGAGTTTTTTGTGTTGTCCATGTATTGTACTTGTGTCTAGAACTTGCCCGGTATGTGAGTTGAAGCGAAATTTTAGGTGATGCTCGGTTTGAAAAATGATTTTAGGATTTCTTTGATCTTTTTGAGCTTATTGCTTATCACAAATAAAATCTATCCCTAGTTAACCCTTTTGAGCCTGTAGACCTTTTATTTGGTACCCACATTACAAGCCTACACCCTTTTTATTCTTAATTGACATTGTTTTGATCTTTTTACCTCTTAAAGCACTTTAATTGTTAGATGAGCGCTAAAAGAAGTAAGAAGGGACTAAGTGTGGGGTGACTTTTGAGTGGAACCAATGAAAGAAAGAAGGGTGCACTTATTTTGTAAAATAATACACCACTAGCGAAAATTGAAAGAAAAAAAAAGAGAAAAAAATCTGGAAAAAAAAGAAAAGAAAAATATAGATGAATAAATTGTTGTCTTGTTCTTGCTAGTGGGTATGAACTAAAGTAGTGCTTAAAGAAAAAGGGACTGTTTTGGGGGTGATATTGTTTGTGAAATTGAAGTGGGGTTGAAGAAAAAAAATGCTTAAAGTAATTTTGTGATGTATTAAAGTGCTTAGGAGGGTGAGTCACTATTCCTTAAATATATCCTACCCGTCCCTTAGCCCACATTACAACCATGAAAAAGTCCTAATTGATTTTAGATCGAGCGAGCTTACATTAGTAGAGATTTACATTAAGGGCAAGCCTATGGTACCAATTACATGCATGTGACTTCTTTTGTGAGAGTGAGCAATTTTCTTTGTGAGCATGAGATTCGAATGTGTGGATTGATTTTACTCTCTCTGCTTTTGTTGTGAGGGCACATGGTTTCACGAGGGATAGGTAACGTTATTAGACTTCTCTATGATGTTGGTTGTTCAAGCCATGAGTGCATAGTGACATTGAGTCGGTTTTTGAGGTTAGGATTGTTGTGAGCATGTTGTCTTTGTTCGAATATTTTTAAAGAATGGCTTAAGTAAAGGGAAGGGTATGTGATGCATAGCCTAGAGCCTAATTGTTGCAAATAACCACGGTCATAGGTGCAGTGTGCTTTGAATGATAAGAGCTTAATTTTGTTTTGTCTACTATAGGATGGTTTGTTCGAGGACGAACAAAGGTTTAAGTGTGGGGTAGTGATGTTTGGCATATTTCGATATGTGTTGATGTTACTTTACCCATGTTTTAACCGCTTCTTGATGTTATTTGATCTTTAAAATGCCCAACATGGTTTAATTATTGGTTTTATGACTAATTGAGTTGTGTGTGGTGAATTAGGGTGTTTGGAGTGTAAAAATATGAAGAAAAGGTGCTCTAGGTAGAGGAAGAGAGATTGGATGCGTCGCATCCATCTAGAAAAAGATCAGTTCGCGCAACCTTAGCAGTGAAGTCAGCCCATAGCATCCGCCATAGCATTCGCACCTGGGCAAAGCTGAGATGGAGGAACTAGGGCTGGATGCGTCGCGTCCACCCTCGCATGCAAAGCTGAGAAATAGAGGACAAGGTGGATGCGTCGCATCCACCTTCGCAGGCAAAAATTGAAATGGAGGACAAGGTGGATGCGTCGCATCCACCTTAGCATCAATCCCTGAAGCCGATTTGGACTAGGAATAGGAGAGCTTTGGCCCACGACTTTTGTACGCAATATATAAGCTAAAAATGCCTCTTTTAGGTTATCTAACATATTGGGAAGGGGAAAAAAGCCACGACAAAGCTGTGGAGGCCGGAATTCATCAAGTTCCATCTTTCTCCCACCAAACTTAGTAATTTTTATGTTTCTTTATATGATTTGTTGTTTGGCTACCATGTCTATATGGAGCTAAACTTCACGTTCTAGGGTTGTGGTTCTTTCATGACTATTGTTATTCGGATATTGATTTTGACTTCTTGATTTATCATATTAGTTTATTTATTCAATCTTGCGCTTAATTATTTAATTGCTTGATCACCAATTGAATACTATCTACGAATCTAGAATTGAACTCGAAAGTGGGAATTCTATATTGCATATAGGATTGAGTAGGGCAAGTTCTTGAACTCGGGCATCGGGGAACGGATTCGTAGTTAGGATAGACATATACCTAATTGCCTTGCTTGGTTGATTTACAGGAATTATAAATGCGTTCTTGTTGATTCTAACTCCATAGACATATAGGCGTTAGGTTAGCTTGAATAGGCGAGTAAGAACTCGACAGATTCTTATGAGCATTAACCGTGTCAACCAATAAGCTAGATAAATTAGTCGGTCAATTCAATTGAAGAATACAATAGGATTGTTAGATAGCCCATAACCCTAGATCGTTTTCATTACATTGATATCATTAAAATCTGCTCTTTCTCTGTTCAAAGTTTATTATTTATATTTTTCTTATTTAATTAGTTTAGAATAAAATATTTTTAGATTTAATTCTTGTTTAGATAATTGGGATAGTCTAATTTAGTTAATAGTTAATCATAAGTCCTCCTGGGTTCGACATCCGACTTTTAGTCACTTTATTACTTGACGACCGCGTATACTTGCGTGAGTGTGTTTGGCCGCAACACACAGCAACAACGACAGCCAATATCTGCACGCAATGTGCAGAAGTATAGTATCAATACAACCGACTCCGTGTACTGAGTAAGTAACAAACCTAGCCTTAGGTTGAAAGTAGTGACGAGCTTCTACCAAGGTCGGGTCCAAAACCACTAGTTCACAACAGTCCATAACAACTTAAAGCAAATAATACCAGAAGTAACTCAAAGAATAAATGCTCAACTAAATCATGACTTCTGAAAATAGTTCTGCCTTTCAAGTACATCAATGAAAAACCCAAATCGTTTACCGAAGTTACAAAATATGAATAAGTTCGAAAACAGTAATTTTTCCAAAATCCTTTAAATAATAAATAAAATATCTCATTTTCTTTCCCAGATAACCAGTGTAAAACAAATACATCACTATACCCATCTGTCAATATGTGTGAGAAATCATGAATAATGTGATACCGTACAACATGAGAAAAATACATCTCTATGCATATATGTCATGTGTGCATGTCAATGCAATGTATCTCAGAGATTGCACTCATGTACTCACGCTCTCAGAGTACTCAATCTCACTGTCTCGCATTCTCTCTCACTGTGCTCAGCACACTCAATCACTCAGCGCTATACAATACCTGCTGCGGCGTGTAGCCCGATCCCTGTTTATAGTCAACTATGCTCACTGGGGGTGTGTACAAGCTCATGAGGGGCTCCTACAGCCCAAGCACTATAAGCACGAAAAACTCACGTGCTGCACAGACAACTCACGCGCTATAATATCATATCTGGATCCGCACGGACAACTCACGTGTTGGACGAACAACTGACGTGCTGCACGGACAACTGACGTGCTATAATAATATCTGGATCCGCACGGACAACTCACGTGCTATAATAAAGACTATAAGGCCTGTAGCAGCCGTGCAACCCCGATCTACATAATAATCCTCACAATCAGGCCCTTGGCCTCACTCAGCCATCAGTCTCTCCAGTCTCTCTCTCATGGGCTCACAATGCCATAAAAATAACCCAATATAATGATATGATATATCAATAAATAACAACAGAGACTGAGATATGATGTATAGTGACATGAATATGACTGAGTATAAATTTTCAATTTAAAACAAATAATTCACAGCAATATGACCTCTGTGGGTCCCAATAATACTGGAACATAGCCTCAACGTAATTTTTATTAAGCTTTTCAGCTCAATTTCTTTAACACATAAGACTGCACGGAAAATGCCAAGATTATTTAACTATAAAATTCCATAGAAATAATTATGTTACAATTTCTATAGTGCTATAATAATATCTGGATCCGCACGGACAACTCACGTGCTGCACGGACAACTCACGTGCTATAATAATATCTGGATCCGCACGGACAACTCACGTGCTATAATAAAGCCTATAAGGCCTGCTGCAGGCGTGCAAATCCAATCCATATAATAATCCTCACAATCAGGCCTTCGGCCTCACTCAGCCATCAGTCTCTCCAGTCTCTCTCTCATGGGCTCACAATGCCTTAAAAATAGCCCAAAATAATGATATGATGTATCAATAAATAACAACAGAGACTGAGATATGATGTGTAATGACATGAATATGACTGAGTATAAATTTTCAATTTAAAACAAATAATTCACAGCAATATGATCTCTGTGGGTCCCAATAATACTGATACATAGCCTCAACGTGATTTTTATTAAGCTTTTCAGCTCAATTTATTTAACACATAACACTGCACGGAAAATGCCAAGATTATTTAACTACAAAATTCCAAAGAAACAATTATGTTATAATTTCTATAGTGCACGCCACCACCCCGTCATCTAGCATGTGCGTCACCTCCCAACAATTCACATAATACATATATTCAGGGTTCATACCCTCAACTCTAAGATTAGAAGAGTTACTTACCTCGAACAAGCCAAATCCAATGTCGAGCAAGCTAAACAATGCTCCAGAAATCCCATTATGCGCGTATCAACTCCCGAACGGCTCGAATCTACTACAATTAATTTGATTCAGTCCACACAATTTATAGGAATTAATTCCATATCAAAATGCTAATATTTTCCACAAAATCCGAAATTGCGCCCCCAAAATCACCAGTGGGGCTCACGTCTCGAAATCCGAGGAAACTCACAAAATACGACAATCCATCCAATTACAAGTTCAACCATACTAATTTCACTCAAATTCGACTCCAAATCGGTATTCAAACTTGAAAATTTCATTTTGTGACATTATAGAAATTTCCTTCTATTTCTCTTGAAGATTCAATAATCTTATACCAAAAATGAAGATTAATTCATGGAATATAACCATAAGGGAGTTAAAGACACTTACCCCAAGTTGTGTGGAAATCTTCCTCCACAAAATCGCCCAATCCGAGCTCCAAAAATCCGCAAATGGTGAAAATGTCGAACCCTCGAATTTTAAGGTTCTGCCCAGTTGATTTTCGCATCTGCCGACAGTATTTGCGCACCTGCGCCTCCGCTTGTGCGAGAAAAATGTCACATTTGCGGACTCCACTCGCTTGCCCAGTTTCTGCTTCTGCGCGCATCCTCCCGCATCTGCGCTCATACAGGTGCGGAATTTTCCCTCGCACCTGCGACCAATGCCTCACAGCCCTTAGTCCGCATCTGCGCTATTTGTCACGCAGGTGCGATTCCGCACCTACGAAGTTCCTTCCGCACCTGCACACCTCGCTTCAGCACACCCATGCTCGCACTTGCGAGCTCGCACCTGCGACTACTTTTCCGCAGGTGCGATTACATCAGAAGGCTTCAGTTCCAGTAGTCTTCCAAATTCAAAAATCAATCCGTTAACCATCCGAAACTCACCCGAGGCCCCCGGGTCCTCAATAAACTATATCAACAAGTCCCATAACATAACACGGACCTACTCGAGGCCTCAAAATACACATAACAACATCGAAACGACGAATCACACCTCAATTCGAAATCATTGAACTTTGAAACTTCAAATTCAATATCTTGTGCCAAAACACATCAAATCAATCCGGAATGACTTCAAATTTTGCACACAAGTCACATTTCACATTAGGGACCTATTCCAATTTTTAGAATTAGATTCCGACCCCGATATCAAAAAGTCAACTCCCAGATCAAACTTCCCAAAAATTCATCTTTCGGCATTTCAAGCCTAATTCCACTACGGATCCCCAAATAATTTTTCGAACACGCTCCTAAGTCCAAAATTACCATACAGAGCTATTGGAATTATCAAAATTCCATTCCGGGGTCGTTTACACATAAGTCGACATCCGGTCACTATTTTAACTTAAGCTTTAAACCTTGAACTAAGTGGTCTAATTTATTCCAAAACCTCACTGGACCCGAACCATTTACCCCGGAAATTCACACAACAACTGTGAAGTACAATTTGAGCAGTAAACGGGATTGTAATACTCAAAATGATCAGCCTGGTCGTTACATTCTCCCCCACTTAAACATACGTTCGTCCTCGAACGTTCCAAGAGTTATTTCCAAGTCATCAGATCACTGTTCCATCTTACCACACACGTACCCGAGGGTGAACCCACGTCACCCTATTCCATATAGGCTTGACAACACATTACAACTGAAATCATTGATTTAACTTTAGCCCATAAACCTTGGAATTTAATTTCCAACCTTTAGAATTTCTTTCAAGACATGAATCTTACATTTACACACTGTATGAGTTTGAACAAGCTGTATCAAGCCATAACCATAACCATAACCACAGACATAATCACCTTTATATTACACAACTCGCATGCTCGTAGCACCATTCCTGATCACAGTGACTACTACAAAACTAACCAAATACTAGTATTAAACCCATATCGAACCAAACTTCATCCCAAAACCTTCGTACACTGTTGATAATAAAAGAAACACGCGAAATTTCATGACCACTTGCCAGATCAACAAGTCACGGAGCTCTCTCGCCCCAACCAGAACCGTAATCACTTTCTGAGCAGACTTTCAATATTATACTCCCGAATATACCGAACCTGATAGTGCCCATTCCAGGTCCTATGACCTTATATTACTAAACATAACTGTTCCACGGACATACCGCACCAATATAACTCAGAGTCACAACTCGTGCAATCCGTGCACCAATAAGCAACAATTCAAATGTATCCAGTCATGAAAAATGACTCGAATGAGAGAACTGCCCCGCCAGATGAACAAGTACCGCCACAACGAAATGTTGAAAATTTATCATACACCGTAGAACCATCACCTGATTCTAACATAAGGTTCATATTATACACCTCGAGCCACCCTGCTCCAAATTAATAACGACAGAGAGGTAAATGACAAAAATTCCACACAAAACCTGAAAGGACATAACCATTACGCAATCAATCATGCAATTCCCAAATACTCATCACGCTCAAATTCCGCTATAAGACTGAAATAGAACCGCACCATCTGTGCGCATAACCAATGAATCATAACTCCTCGTAGCATAAAAGAGTAACTCACATATCATTTCAGAACACAAATAAGTTCAACATCAACCGAATGGCACATCCCTCAACAATAACAGTATGGAGCCAACCATCTCTGCTCGGTGTAGAATACATATCCTAATTGGTCATATCAATGGACCCCCAAATCACTCTAGTTACCCACAAATAGATAAAAATCCCTCCAAAAATCCATAGTGACTGAATCATAATACATTATATCATCTGGATAGATCCGACCACAACTTCACAGTCCACAACCATGAAACAATCTGTTCCTGACAACTCCTAGTCTCCAAATCCATAGAACACACGCACCACCATTTCTAGTCTCATCTCCGCTACCTGAATGTCTAACACAAATCTCATACACGATCATCCCACGAGGAATATTTCTAAAATTCTTCTGTGCCACAAGGCAAAATTTGAACATCAGCAATCGACCAACCAGGAAAATGCCACAATACCTATGAAATATCCATAATACAAAACATAGTGCGCCTTCTGAAATGTACACTCTACTCACGCAATACAAAATAGTTATAGCATTCATATAAACGTCGAAAACTGTTCATGCCCTCAAAGAATTTATGACCTCCCTTTCATAGCCAAACCATGACCTTACACACGCCAACCTTAATCCTACACAACACACCGCATCTATCATGCCATCAATAGAAAAATACAAGAACCTCATAATCATTCTGAGCCACCAGCAATTTACAAACCCTATTATTTAGAACCCCTTTCTCTTGCTTCTTCTAGGAGGAAATTACAATACACAACACGTTCCCCATATCGGTAGAAAGTATTCGACTCAAACCATCCAGAGTACTTTGGAATCCATTTGCACATAATCAAGCCCTTAGAATTAAATTTCTCTAACTCGACCAAGCCTCACAGGTCGCCAAACCCAAGAATATTGCCACCAAAACATCTGCAAAGTCTTACCACATTGTAGTTACCCAAAGGACCGATCCTACCATTACCATACTGGTCCAGTGTACTACCCAGTTGTCCTATTTTCTCCGAGTCCCTTCCGAATCTGTCTTCAGATTGATACTTCTCCTTTATAAAACACTATGATCTTTAACCACAATTCACCACACGAACCCTAGCATAGAACCACAACGCCCTTAAGCAACTGTATTCTTCTTAAGCACCTCCAGAAACACCACAACTGTAACACTCACTCCGAAAATACTTTATGTGAATCTAAAACTGTTCTTCTTACCTTCCTTATTAAAAAATGTAGAATCCATAGTCATATAGAATTTTCGCAAGTCCAGGCACCATCAAATGCAAATCTTAAGTTTTATCCATACACAAGTTAGGAGATATTCTCAATTGCTATATAAAATTCTCAAACCCACTAGAATTTTCTCGGAAGTCACCCACTTTGCTCCAACCTAAATTGCACCGCCCAATTGGGCCAAAAGACGCGTGTCGCATTAGCACAATAATACTCAAAGAAGTAACTCTACTTTAATACCCCCAATCAAATTCATACTCCGTGCATACTACATATTTTGAAAATAACAACTCACTCATCCCACGAATTTCATATACTCATACGTGCAATATAATCCTTAACCAGGAATTTCCTTATTCGAGTCATCCTCGATCTCAGCTTCTGCAAGTCATAACCAACCCATACGTATGCCTCAAAGCAAAATAAAAATTTAACACCTAACCGTGAAATCAATTTGTCAATAGCAGACTCCCCCACTTAGCTCAAAGCCATAGATTAAAATATTCCATAACTCACAATACCAATACTCTCTTACTGCCATAATGCCACAGTCAGTTCAACGAAACTTCTTCCCAAGTTCATACAACGCCAACCATAAAAATACCTTAATCATTCGCTAAGCTCGTATTCATCCTCTTGACATACAAGTCAACTTTCTCAACCAGATTCAGATTTAAATCTCCACCCATACGCAGAAAAGAAACTCTCCACTCATATTACAAGGAACACACCTACGTAGATTACTTTTCAGGAGATAACCCACCTCCCTAACCTCAAATTGGCATCTTGTTATATCTTTTCGCAGCTACAATTTCTATGCAATCACTAAATCTTTCTGAGTCCAAACTCATTAACCATACATGAGAGTTTAATTTGTCCCAAAATTTAAACACGTGAAAGATATTTCAAAACATTCACACTCCAGACTGTATGTCACATCAAATCAAAATATCAAGCACCCAATGTCCTTCCCTTTACATTTCAAGGAAAACACTCCTCGTTATGTTCAAATTGTCTTAACACATCCCGCGGTCACATCATACCCATCTTACCGCCATTTCACCGCTGGGCGAGCCACAAATTCCACTGTAGGGTCATCACCGAACATAGGAGTCCAATTGTACAAGTTACAACTGAAGCTACCAAGCTTAAGTTGCGGTCTAAACCTGGCCTCAAGTCCTCCAGACTGTCCCATCACCAAAACATAGAATACTCATCTCGAATTTCGCTCATGGAATCACAAGCCGGCGATGCACAGCTGATATTGAGCGCTTATGTGCGCATACGAATACGTGGAAGGAATTCAAAGAGTTATGTCTCAAGCTGAATCATTCCTGCACGATAAGGAAATAAAGATGGGAAGTATATATCCTAAATACCCTGTAGCCTCTCGAAGATAAGTATGGACGTCATCATACCGATCCGTAAAACTCTACTAGACACTTGCTCATGACTTGTGGAACCTATGAACCTAGAGCTCTGATACCACCTTGTCACGACTCAAAATCCAACTAGTCGTGATGGCACCTAACCTAACCCGTTAGGTAAGCCAACTATTAACTATCCAATTCCGATGTAATTTAACAAGATAATTAATAATGAAAATATATGAAACCATTACATTTTCCCAAGAACTGGTAGTACAAATCATGAGCTTCTAAGAATAGAGTATATAAAGCTGGTATGAAATAATACATCATCTGTTTGAAAAGTACATAAACAGAGTTATCATGAATCTAAGGCTACCATGAACAAGAGGAAGCAACAACCGGAACGCAAGTGCATCTTCAAATCCGGCAACCATCGAACATAGCAGCAAAGACAGCCAATATTTGCACGCAATGTGCAGAAGTGTAGTATCAGTACAACCGACTTCGTGTACTGAGTAAGTAATAAACCTAGCCTTAGGTTGAAAGTAGTGACGAGCTTCTACCAAGGTCGGGTCCAAAACCACTAGTTCACAACAGTCCATAACAACTTAAAGTAAATAATACCAGAAGTAACTCAAAGAATAAATGCTCAGCTAAATCATGACTTCTGAAAATAGTTCTGCCTTTCACATACATCAATGAAATACCCAAATCGTTTACCGAAGTTACCAAAAATATGAATAAGTTTGAAAACAATAATTTTTCCAAAATCCTTTCAATAATAAATAAAATATCTGATTTTCTTTTCCTAGATAACCAGTGTAAAACAAATACATCACTACGCCTATCTGTCAACATGTGTGAGAAATCATGAATAATGTGATACCGTACATCATGAGGAAAACACATCTCTATGCATATATGTCATGTGTGCATGTCAATGCAATGTATCTAAGAGATTGCACTCATGTACTCGCGCTCTCAGAGTACTAAATTTCACTGTCTCGCATTCTCTCTCACTGTGCTCAGCACGCTCAATCACTCAACGCTATACAATACGTGCTGCGGCGTATAGCATGATCCCTCTTTATAGTCTACTGCGCTTACTGGGGGTATCTATAGACTCATGAGGGGCTTCTACAGCCCAAGCGCTATAAGCACGGATAACTCACGTGTTGCACGGACAACTCACGTGCTATAATATCATATCTAGATCCGCATGGACAACTCGCATGCTGCACGGACAACTCACGTGCTATAATAATATCTGGATCCGCACGGACAACTCACGTGCTATAATAAAGCCTATAAGTCCTGCTGCAGGCGTGCAAATCCAATCCATATAATAATCCTCACAATCAGGCCTTCGGCCTCACTCAGCCATCAGTCTCTCCAGTCTCTCTCTCATGGGCTCACAATGCCTTAAAAATAGCCCAAAATAATGATATGATGTATCAATAAATAACAACAGAGACTGAGATATGATGTGTAATGACATGAATATGACTGAGTATAAATTTTCAATTTAAAACAAATAATTCACAGCAATATGATCTCTGTGGGTCCCAATAATACTGATACATAGCCTCAACGTGATTTTTATTAAGCTTTTCAGCTCAATTTATTTAACACATAACACTGCACGGAAAATGCCAAGATTATTTAACTACAAAATTCCAAAGAAACAATTATGTTATAATTTCTATAGTGCACGCCACCACCCCGTCATCTAGCATGTGCGTCACCTCCCAACAATTCACATAATACATATATTCAGGGTTCATACCCTCAACTCTAAGATTAGAAGAGTTACTTACCTCGAACAAGCCAAATCCAATGTCGAGCAAGCTAAACAATGCTCCAGAAATTCCATTATGCGCGTATCAACTCCCGAACGGCTCGAATCTACTACAATTAATTTGATTCAGTCCACACAATTTATAGGAATTAATTTCATATCAAAATATTAATATTTTCCACAAAATCCTAAATTACACCACAAAAATTACCTATGGGGCTCACATCTCGAAATCCGACGAAACTCACAAAATACAACAACCTATCCAATTACAAGTTCAACCATACTAATTTCACTCAAATCCGACTCCAAATTGGTATTCAAACTTGAAAAATTTATTTTGTGATATTATAGAAATTTCTTTTTATTTCTTTTGAAGATTCAATAATCTTACACCAAAAATGAAGATTAATTCATGTAATATAACCACAAGGGAGTTAAGAACACTTACCCCAAGTTGTGTGAAAAACTTCCTCTCCAAAATCGCCCAATTCGAGCTCCAAAAATCTGAAAATGGTGAAAATGTCGAACCCTCGAATTTTAAGGTTCTGCCCAGTCGATTTCCGTATCTGCCGACTATATTTGCGCACCTGCGCCTCCGCTTGTGCGAGCAAAATGTCGTATTTGCGGACTTCACTCGCCTGCCCAGTTTCCGCTTCTGCGCGTATCCTCCCGCATCTGCGCTCACGCAGGTGCGGAATTTTCCCTCGCACCTGCGACCAATGCCTCACAGCCCTTTGCCCGCACTTGCGCTCCTTCTCGCGCAGGTACGATTCCGCACCTGCGAAGTTCCTTTTGCACCTGCGCACCTCGCTTCAGCGCACCCCTGCTCGCACGTGCGACTACTTTTCCGCAGGTGTGATTACACTAGAAGGATTCAGTTCCAGCAGTCTTGCAAATTCAAAAATCAATCCGTTAACTATCCGAAACTCACCCGAGGCCCCCGAGACCTCAACCAACTATATCAACAAGTCCCACAACATAACACGGACCTACTCGAGGTCTCAAATTATACATAACAACATCGAAACGATGAATCACACCTCAATTCGAAATCATTGAACTTTGAAACTTCAAATTTAATATTTTGTGCCGAAACACAACAAATCTATCCGGAATGACTTCAAATTTTGCACACAAGTCACATTTCACATTACGGACCTATTCCAATTTCTAGAATCAGATTCCGACCCCGATATCAAAAAGTCACCCCCGGTCAAACTTCCCAAAAATTCACCTTTCGGCATTTCAAGCCTAATTCCACTACGGATCCCCAAATAATTTTTCGAACACGCTCCTAAGTCCAAAATCACCATACAAAGCTATTGAAATCATCAAAACTCCATTCCGGGGTCGTTTACACATAAGTCGACATTCGGTCACTACTTTTAACTTAAGCTTTAAACCTTGAAACTAAGTGGTCCAATTCATTCCAAAACCTCACCGGACCTGAACCATTTACCCCGGCAATTCACACAACAACTGTGAAGTACAATTTGAGCAGTAAACAGGGTTGTAATACTCAAAATGACCGGTCGGATCATTACAGTTCCACTGTAAGCATTTGTCCAGTGTAGTACTAGAAAATATTCCTTTAGGAATTAAGACAGCTATTAATTCCTCTACAACAGTTTCACTATCAGACCAAAATTGACATTTCGTTAATTAAGGCCGTGGAAGCAACAAGTTCACAGTCCATAGGCCCATTTTTTTCTATTACGCCATTAGAAGCAAAAGTTTGGCAAAAACTCCGTTTTTTTGTAGTACTTTTTACTACTATTAATGAGAGGGAACCATGAGGAGCTTCCGGTTAACGTAAAACTACGAGAAAACTATAACATTTGTATTTATTCCGTATTTGTCCTAACCACATGCAGAGGTTATTTTCGGTATTCTAAGATCTTTATGTCGTGAGACTGTTGTATATGATGGCTTTGTGGTGGTGGTGGGGGGGCTCAGGGTCGGCCTAATGACCAAGCAAGTAAAGCACTTGCTTAGGGCTCCTTATTTGTAGGGGCCCCAAAATTTTCTAACAATTAATGTATTTTGTCCATTTTTTTTAACAATATTAAGTATTTGAAAAGAAAAAAAAAATACAAGTTTCAAAGAAAAGAGACCGTTGGAGAACAATTGGAAAAGGAATATATTTTTGCGATGGAAAATTTTAAACGACAATGTACCCAGCCTAACTCTTAAATCATTATCACAAACGCGTTGGGAAAGTCGTATTGAATGTATTAAAGCAATACGATTTCAAATTCCACAAATAAGAAATGCTTTATTGAAATTAGTAGAAGTTAGTGAGGATCCAAAAATTAAAAGCGAAGCTAGTTTTTTTGTAGCTTGTGAGCTTCAAAATTTTAAGTTTTTACTGGGTATGACTATTTGGTATGATATACTATTTGCAGTTAATTCAGTTAGCAAACATTTACAATCAAAAGATATGCATATTGATGTTGCCATAGATTAACTTAGGGGTTTGATTTCTTTTTTCAAAAAATATAGAGAAGAAGGATTTGTAACTACCATGATTTCTTCTAAGAAAATTGCATACGAGTTGAATATAGAACCTGAATTTCGTAATAAATGTGTAATATATAGAAAGAGATAATTTGATGAGAATATTGATAATGAAATTACAAAGTCTCTTGAATAATCTTTTAGAGTCGATTACTTCTTATACATAGTAGACCAAGCTATTTTGTCATTCAAAATAGATTTGAACAATTGAAGCGTATGAAAATATTTTTTGTTTCCTATTTAGTGGCAAAATATTGAGATCTCTAGATGATGAGAACTTCAAGAAAAATTGTCTTAACCTTGAATGTTCTTTGAAACATAACAGTTACTCTGATATTGATGGTTTAGACTTATTTTCTGAATTAAAAGTTTTAAGGGAAATAATACATGTAGAAGATGATACTCTAATCAATATACTTAATCATATAAAAAGACTTGATTCTTTTCCAAATGCTTATATTGTTTATAGAATAATGTTAACAATTCATGTAACAGTTGCCTCAACGGAAAGAAGATTTTCAAAATTAAAATTAATAAAATCTTACTTAAGATCAACAATGTCTCAAGAGAGATTAAATAGATTAGCTATATTATCAATTGAAAAAGAATTATTAGAAGAAATCGATTATAAACAAATTATTAATAATTTTGCATCTCAAAAAGCTAAAAAAATAAATTTCAAATAAAATTATGAGTTTTCTTCTACAACAAAAATTTTAGGGCCCCTCAATGAAGTTTGACTTTATACCACAAATATCATTGAGCAGCTCCCGGGGGCGTACGTCTTGGAAAATGGGCAGAACTAATAAACCACATTTCGATTGATTAAGAGAAAACTACATGTGAGAACACTTTTAAAAAAGTTATTTAAGAAAATGATATCGCTTATTGTTTATTCCATATATAGCAGAATATTTTACAATATAGCACATTATAAAATTTTTACATACAACTGATTGCACAAATCAAAGGATCTGATGTTTATTCTTATTTATCTTTTACCCGTTCTCTCTTCTTAGCAGTTTTAAAAATAAATTAATCCACAAAGCAAGGGGTCACATAACTCTTTTTTTATTTACTTAAGGGATAAAAATAATACGTTTATAGAGAAATTTTCTTACAGTTCCTCAATTATACCATAATCGAGTCCTCAAAATGTTGGATAATATCTAGATAAAGTACATACTAACTAAACCCAATTAGATAAATAAAATAAACCATGTATTTTGAAGACAAGGTACATACAATTTTTATACCTAGTTAATACAATTAAATAAATATAATATACCATATATTTTAATTGTGTTTAGGTATAATAATAGTATATAGTTTTGTCTTTTGTTCAAAAGACATAGTATATATTATTTATTTAATTCTGTTTGGTATATATATGTATAACACACTCTCTCTCTCTCTCTCTCTCTCTATATATATATATATATATATATATATATATATCAATTTAAACGTGATTTATTGCGGGGGAGGGGAGGAGGGTGTAACGACCCGACCGGTCGTTTTGAGTATTATAACCCCGTTCCCCAATTTACTGCTCAATCTATGCCTTACAATTGATTTATGACTTATCGGCTTAGTTGGTTTGGGTCCGGAAGGATTTCGGAGTGAAATGAGACACTTAGACTCATAATTGAAAACTTAAGTTGGAAAACTTGACTGGATATTGACTTATGTGTAAACAACCTCAGAATTTAATTCTGATGATTCCAATAGCTCCTATGGTGATTTTGGACTTAGAAGCGTGTCCGAAAATTTTTTTGGAAGTCCGTAGTGGATTTAGGCTTGAAATGCCGAAAATTAAATTTTTGAGAAGTTTGACCGGGGGGTTGACTTTTTGATATCGAGGTCGGAATTCGATTCTGAAAATTGGAATAGCTTTGTTATGTCATTTATGACTTATGTGCAAAATTTGAAGTCATTCCGAATTGATTTGATGTATTTCGGCACAAGATATAGAATTTAAAAGTTCAAAGTTCATTAGGCGTGAATTGAGGTGCGATTTATGATTTTAGCGTTGTTTGATGTGATTCGAGGCTTCGACTAAGTTCGTATGATGTTTTAGAACTTGTTGGTATATTTGGTTGAGGTCCCGAGGGGCTCGGTTGAGTTTCTGGGTGGTTTCAGACCATTTCTAGGCCATTTTTAATTGCTGGTTTCTGCCTACAGAGGTGTGCATTGCGATCGCGAACATTTGGTCGCGTTCGCGAAAAGCAAACAACAGTTTGGGGCCTTGTGAATCGCGATCGCGGAAGCTCTTTCAATATCGCGTAGAATAAAATCTCTGCTGCACTAACCCGATGTGAGAAGCTTATATCTCGCAATATATAAGGAATTTGGAGTTGATCTAAAAATTAAAGTTGTAGCTCTTGATATCTAGTTTGCAGAAAAGTAAATCATTTGTCATTTGGAGTTGTGTACAAAACGTTATGGTGGATACACTATAGGCTGTCCGAGAGGAGTTTGGAAATCTCTGTTGCACAGGGCTGATTTTGGAAGCTTATATCTATAAATATATAAGGAATTGGGAGATGAACAACAAAAGAAAGTTGTAGATCTTGATGTCTAGTTTTCAGAAAGTTAAACCATTTGAAATTTGGAGTTTTGTACAAAAGGTTATGGTCATTATACTAGAGGCTGTCTGGAAGAGTTGGGGGAGTTTGTTCTTCGTGATTGCGTCTGGTTTTCCGTGATCGAGAAGAGCAATTTTGGGGCTGAAAAATTTTGTGCTTCGCGATCGCGAAGCATTTTCCACGATCGCGAAGAGTAAATGCATGGACAGAAGATATATTTGAGGTTTCAGCCATTGTAACGTATTTGGAGCTATGGAGCTCGAATTGAAGCAATATTTGAGGTAATTTTCACCATATGGATTGGAGTAAGTGTTCTATATCCGAAAGGGATTATACTTCATGATTCAATGGTTATATTCATCATTTATTTCGGATTTAAATGGAAGAAAATCAAGATTTTTGCAAAATCTTCCAAAAAATTTTTTTTAAGATTTGGAGGTCGAGTTTTTATCGGAATTTGATAAAATTGGTATGGTTGAACTCGTATCGGAATGGGTGTTTGGATTTTGTAACTTTTTTCGGGTTCCGAGATGTGGGCCCCACATGCGATTTTTGAGTTAAATTTTGGATTTTTATGGAAAAATTGTATTTTCATATGGAATTAATTCCAATAAATTTTATTGAGTGGATCAAATTATTTGTTGCTAGATTCGAGGAGTTTGGAGGCCAATTCACGAGGCAAAGACTTAGCAGAAAAAATATTTCATGGTTTGAGGTAAGTAACAATTATAAATCTGGTCATGAGGGTATGAAACCCCGAAATTTGGTATCATGTGATTACTTTGGAGGTGCCGCACATGCTAGGTGACATGCGTATGAGCGTGCACCAAGGGGATTGTGACTTGGTCCGTCCCGTAGAAATTGTAAAGTTGAATAACTTGTTGTTAGCTATGTGCTCTCTATGTGTTGTGAAAATTTGACTGCATGTTTAGGATATATGTTAGTACTGTTGGGACCCACAAAGGTCGTGTACATGTTGAACTATCTGCTTAATTGTTGTTTTGTATTCAGTCACAATTTACTTGATTATTTTATCCCAGTCTCTATTGTTCATTATTGATGCATCATATCATTGTTGTTTGGGCTGATTTTATGATCGTTGAGAGCCCGAAAGACAGGAGATATTTATGACTGAACGAGGCCGAGGGCCTGATTGTGAGATATTATATTATACCACGTGAGTTTTTCGGGCAACACGTGAGTTGTCCATGCGGATCCTTATGTTATACTATAGCACATGAGTTGTTCGTGCAGCACGTGAGTTGTCCGTGCGGATCCAGATATTGATATTATAGCATGTGAGTTGTCAGTTCAGCACGTGAGTTGTCTGTGCGGATCCAGATATTGATATTATAGCACGTGAGTTGTCCGTGCAGCACGTGAGTTATCCGTGCAGCATGTGAATTATCCGTGCGGATCCAGATATTTATACTATAGCACGTGAGTTATCCGTGCATCACGTGAGTTGTCCGTGTAGATTATAGCGCTTGGGCTGTAGGAGTCCCTACGGAGTCTGTACACCCCCAGTGAGTGTGGGTACCCATTGAGTGTGAGTGCTGAGGGCTGAGAGCCAAATGGTTGAGCTATTGTGACGAGTTGAGTGACTGTTGCCCTGAGAGGCTGTACTTGCTTTTCATTTGTTGCACTTAGTTGCTATCTATCATTGTTGTGAAATTCTCTGAAATATTTTATATCCAGATTACATGAACTTGAACTGTATAAAATTGATTTTACTTAAACTGCTGGATTTGAAAGCATGTCTATTCTTTGCTGGAATTACTGAAAGTGAACTATAACTGTGTAGCTCGTCACTATCTTCAGTTCTTTATTTATTATTGTTACTTACTGAGTTGGTTGTACTCATACTACACCCTGCACTTCTGGTGCAGATCCACGTGTTCTCGGTCATTGCGGGTGTTGATTCTTTCAAACAGTTGATTTTTCGGAGATTCAGAGGTAGCTGCCGTGTTTCGCAGACCTTGTTTCTCCTTCGCTATCTCCTTGTTTACTGTATTTGGTCTCAGACTATTATAGACCATATTTTTCAGACTTGTATTCATATTATATGCTCATGTACTCAGTGACACCGAGTTTTGAGAGTATTTATATTTGTACTTGTGAGATTTCTTCCGCTGAATTTAATCATTTTGTTTTCAAATGTAAAAGATATGGGGTTTATTGAGATTTTTGGCTTGCCTAGTACTGATATAGGCGCCATCACGACGGGTGAGATTTTGGGTCGTGACAAGTTGGTATCAGAGCTTTAGGTGACATAGGTTTCACGAGTCATGAGCAGGTTTAGTAGAGTCTTGCGGATCAGTACAGAGACGTCTGTACTTATTTTCAAGAGGCTTCCGAACCCTTAGGAAAATTTCACTTTCTTGTATTCTATCGTGTGGAATTGATTCAACTTGAAACATAACTCTTTGAAATTCCTTCCACGAATTCATATGCGCACATCAGCGCTCGGTATCGGCTTTACATCGCCGGTTTGTGATTTCATGAACGATGTGTGAGATGTGTATTCCGTGTTCCGGTGATGGGCTAGACTGGAGGACTTGAGGCCAGGTTTAGACCGCAGATTAGGCTCAGTAGCTTCAGTTGTAGCCTGTACATTTGGACTCATATGTCCGGTAATGTCCCTACTGGTGGAATTTGTGGCTCGATGAGCGGTGGAAAGTCTTTGTGATGAGTATGATGTAACTACGGGATGTGTTAAGACGATTTAAATGTGACGAAAAGTGTTTCCTTGAAATGTAAAGGAAGGCCATTGGGTGCTTTATTTTCATTTTGATGTGTCTTATAGTCGCGAGTGTGAATGTTTTGAAAGATCTTTCACGTTGTTAAATTTTGGGGCAAATTCAATTCTCGTGTCCGGTTATAGAGTTTGGACTCAAAAAGATTAAGTGATTTCATAGTAACTGTGGCTGCGAAAGGGTGTAACAAGATGCCAATTTGAGATTAAGCAGGTGGGTTATCTCTTGTAGAGTAATCTATGTAGGTGTTTCCTTATGATGTGAATAGAGAGTTTCTTTTCTGCCAGCGGGGCGTTTGTGTTGAGACTTGAATTTGAATCTGGTTGAGAAAATTGACTTGAGTGTTAAGAGAATGAATGCGAGATTAGCGGATGATTGAGGTATTTTATGGTTGGTTTGTCTTGAGCTTGAGAAGAATTTTTGTTGAACTGACTTCGGTATTAAGGCAGTAATAAAGTATGGGTATTGTGAGTTATCAAATATTTTAATCTATAACTTTGAGCCAAGTGGGGGAGCCTGCTATTGATAATTCAATTCATAGTTATGTGTCAAATTTTTGTTTGGTCTGAAGTATACTTGGGAATCAGAGATGACTTGCAGAGGTGGAGTTCTCGAGAATGACTCGAGTAAGGAAATTTGTGGATACATGTTATATTGCGCTTTATGAGTATATGCAAATCGGGGGATGAGTGAGTTGTTATTTATGAATGATGTAGTGCGCACGAAGTATGAATTTGATAGGTGGTATTAAAGTAAAGTTACTTCTTTGAGTGTTGTTGTCCTAATGGGGCACGTGTCTTTTGGCCCATTTGGGAGGTGTAATGTGGATTTGAACAAAGGGGGTGACTCTCGAGAGTTCTAATGGATTCGAGATTAATACATAACAATTGACAATTTTTGGCGGATTTGTTTATGGCTAAAATCTGAGATTTAAATTGGATAGTGTCGAGCCTTGTGGAATTTTTGTATATCATTATGGATTTTATATTTCGGTATCAAGAAGGTGAATGAAACGACCTTAGACTCAAATAAGGTATTTTCAGAGTGGGTGTTTCGGTTGTGGTATTTATAGGGGTAATTATGATGCGATGAGACTCTACAGATGTTTTGGTGGCAATATTCTTGGGTTTTGGTGACCTACATAGTTTGGTTGAGTTAGCGGAATTTAGTTCTAATAGCTTGGTTATGTGTAGATGGATTTCAAAGTGTTCTCAATGGTCTCTACCATGGTTTGAACCGTATATTTTCTACTGGTGTGGGAAACGTGTTGTGTATTGTGATTTCCTCCTCGAAGGAAGCAAGAGGAAGGTTTCTAACTAACCGGGTATATAATTTGCTGGTGACTCAGAGTTGATAATGGGATTCTTGTGCTTGTCACATGATGGCATAATAGATGTGGTGTGTTGTGCGAGATTAGGATTTGCATATACAAGGTGGCAGTTCAGTCTTGAAGAGAAGGTAACGAATGTTAGACAACATGGCCAGATTCAGATATTTCGATGAATGTTATAAATGCTCGGTAATTCCTGAGAAGGGTGAGCATTTCAGAAGGCACGTTGTGTTTTGACTTACGGATGTTCATCAGTATTGTAGTACTCACCTGGTTGATAGACTACTGATATTCAAATTATTGCTATGTGGAACGGAAGAATTATGAAAGTATTCCTCATGGGATTATCGTGAATGGAAGGTGTGTTAGTCATTTTAGTGCTGGAGTTGGGATCAGTTACAGTGATTCATGTGTTCGATGAATTTATAGACTGGGAGTTCTCAGAAGTATATTGTTTCGGGGTTGCGACCTATTTGAGATGACTATTTTATTTAAAACTTGGTGGAGGCACTAGTTGCGTTAATTATTTGTGATAGCTATGCGCTATGAGAGCGCACATATATGAGGTTTGATCCATGTACGGGCATTAGAGAAAGTACTCATATTCGGAAGAATGCTTAGGCTATAATATGCCTAGAGTTGACTGTTAAGCGTAATGTTATAACGTTTCCCGTATTCGTACCTTTGTTGAGAACTATCTGAACTATACTTGAGGATTACAAAGAAGATGATTCCCTAAATAAACGGGGTAGTTACTAATTCTGCGTTAAATTGCTGATTTGAAGTGTAATAGTAGACTTTGCACATGCTTACACTATGTCGTGCTATTTATACCAGTCCAGGAGCATGAAAATCTTATTTCATTGTCATATAAAAGTGTACTTGTTTAATTGCTCCTGTATGATATGCTGGGACTGGATCCCTGTGACCATGCCAGGCAATTCATATTGTTGGCACGTGAGTTATCCGTGCCGTGTGTGGGAATTTTATTTCTATGATAATTTATCTGATTCATTAATTTCCTTCCTCTACAATCGTGCACATGCGCCTACGGTTATCCTCTTCACGAAATTTGAGGAGTCAGTTGTAACATTGCGGTGGTGGTGGTGCTTGTTGAACTTGCAATACGGTTCTCTTCCTTGAAACATCTCCCATATTTGGGTATGCGGATTGCGTAGTTGTGGATTGAGTTATATTGATGTGGCGTGTCTGTGGGATAATTGTGTTTAATAAAATAAGGTCATTGGACCGAGAATGGATATTATCATGCTTGATTATGGTATATTCGGGAGGATAATGTTGAAAGTCGGCTTATTAGAGGATTGTGTTTCTGGTTGGGGCAAGAGAGCTCCGTGGCTAGTTGATCTGATAAGGGGTCATGAAATTTCTGCATGTTTCTTTTATTATCAGAAGTGTACGAAGGTTTTTGGAACGAGGTTTGGCTTGATATGAGGTTTTATACTAGTACTTGGTTGGTTTTGAGTAGTTACGGTGATCAGAAATGGTGTTATGAGCATGTGAGATTTGGGTCTTGAAAAGAATTCTGGATGTTAGAAATTTGGTTCCAAGGTTTTTGGGCTAAGGTTAAATTAATGATTTTCAGTTATGTTGTACGGTCGAGCCTATATAGAATAGGGTGACGTGAGATCACCCCCGGGTACGTACATGGTAAGATGAAATAGTGATGTGGTGTCTTGGAAACAACTCTTGGCACGTTCGAGGACGAACATATGTTTAAGTGGGGGAGAATGTAACGACCCGGCCGGTCATTTTGAGTATTATAACCTCGTTCCCCAATTTACTGCTCAATTTATGCCTTACAATTGATTTATGACTTATCAGGTTAGTTGGTTCGGATCTGAAAGGATTTCGGAGTGAATGAGACACTTAGTCTCATAATTGAAAACTTAAGTTGAAAAAGTTGACAGAATATTGACTTATGTGTAAACAACCTCGGAATTTAATTCTGATGATTCCAATAGCCCTGTATGGTTATTTTGGACTTAGGAGTGTGTCAGGAAAATTATTTGGAGGTCCGTAGTGGAATAATGCTTGAAATGCCGAAAATTAAATTTTTGAGAAGTTTGACCGGGGGGTTAACTTTTTGATATTGAGGTCGGAATCCGATTATGGAAATTGGAATAGCTTCGTTATGTCATTTATGAATTGTGTGCAAAATTTAAAGTCATTCCGGATTGATTTGATGTATTTCGGCACAAGATATAGAATTTAAAAGTTCAAAGTTCATTAGGCTTGAATTGAGGTGTGATTCGTGGTTTTAGCGTTGTTTGATGTTATTCGGGGCTTCGACTAAGTTCGTATGACGTTTTAGGACTTGTTGGTATATTTGGTTGAGGTCCCGAGGGGCTCGGGTGAGTTTTGGGGTGGTTTTGGACCATTTCTAGGCCATTTTAATTGCTGGTTTCTGCCTACAAAGGTGTGCATCGCGATCGCGAATATTTGGTCGCGTTCGCGAAGAGCAAACAACAGTTTTGGGCCTTGTGAATGGCGATCGCGGAAGCTCTTTCGCGATCGCGTAGAACAAAATCTCTGTTGCACTGACCCAAATTGGGAAGCTTATATCTCATAATATATAAGGCATTTGGAGATGATCCAAAAATTAAAGTTGTAGCCCTTGATGTCTAGATTTTATAAGGGTAAACCATTTGTCATTTGGAGTTGTGTACAAAAAGTTATGGTTAATACACTATAGGCTGCCTGGGGAGAGTTTGGAAATCTATGTTACATAGGGCTAATTATGGAAGCTTATATCTAGAAATATATAAGGAATTGGGAGATGAGCAACAAATAAAAGTTGTAGCTTTTGGTGTCTAGTATTCAGAAAGTTAAACCATTTGCAATTTGGAATTTTGTACAAAAGGTTATGACCATTATACTAGAGGCTGCCTGGAAGAGTTGGGAGAGTTTGTTCTTCGCGTTCGCGATTCGTTTTCCGCGATCGCGAAGAGCAGTTTTGGGGCTGAAAAATTTTGTGCTTCGCATGCTTGGACAGAAGATATATTTGAGGTTTCAGCCATTTTAACATATTTAGAGCTATGAAGCTCGGATTGAAGAGATTTGTGAGGCGATGTTTACCATATAGATTGGGGTAAGTGTTCTATATCTGAAAGTGATTATACTTCATGATTCTATGGTTATATTCATCATTTATTTCGGATTTCTATGGAAGAAAATCAAGATTTTTGCAAAATCTTCCAAAAACGAAAATTTAAGATTTAGAGATCGAGTTATTATCGGAATTTGATAAAATTGGTATGGTTGAACTCGTATCAGAATAGATGTTCGGATTTTGCAACATTTTGTCGGGTTTTGAGACGTGGGCCTCACAAACGATTTTTGAGTTAAATTTCGGATTTTTATGGAAACATTGTATTTTCATATGGAACTAATTCTAATAAATTTTATTGTCTGGATCAAATTATTTGTGGCTAGATTTGAGGCGTTTGAAGGCCAATTCACGAGGCAAAGGCTTAGCGGAATACGAATTTCACGGTTTGAGGTAAGTAACAGTTATAAATCTGGTCCTGAGGGTATGAAACCCCGCATTTTGGTATCATGTGATTACTTTGGAGGTGACGCACATGCTAGGTGATGGGCATGTGGGTGTGCACCGAGGGGATTGTGACTTGGTCCATCCCGTGAAAATTGTAAAGTTGAATAACTTGTTGTTAGCTATGTGCTCTCTATGTGTTGTGGAAATTTGACTGTAAGTCATGTTAGAAACCATGTTTAGGCTATATGTTGGTACTATTGGGACCAACAGAGGTCGTGTACATGTTGAACTATCTGCTTAATTGTTGTTTTGTACTCTGTCACAATTTACTTGATTATTTTATCCCAATATCTATTGTTCATTATTGATGCATCATATCATTGTTGTTTGGGCTGATTTTATGATCGTTGAGAGCCCGAGAGACTGGAGAGATTTATGACTGAGCAAGGCAGAGGGCCTAATTGTGAGATACTATATTATAGCACGTGAGTTGTCCGTGCAACATGTGAGTTGTCTGTACGGATCCTTATATTATACTATAGCACATGAGTTGTCCGTGCAACACGTGAGTTGTCTATGCGGATCAAGATATTGATATTATAGCACGTGAGTTGTTCGTGCAACATGTGAGTTGTCCGTGCGGATCCAGATATTGATATTATATCATGCGAGTTGTCCGTGCAACACATGAGTTGTTCGTGCAGCACGTGAGTTATCCGTGCGGATCCAGATATTATACTATAGCACGTGAGTTGTCCATGCAGATTATTGCGCTTGGGCTGTAGGAGACCCTCCGGAGTCTGTACACCCCCAGTGAGCACGGGTACCCATTGAGTGTGAGTGCTGAGAGCCGAGCGGTTGAGCTATTGTGACGAGTTCAGTGACTATTGCCCTGAGAGGTTGTACTTGCTTGTCATTTGTTGTTGCACTTAGTTGCTATCTGTCATTATTGTGAAATTCTCTGTAAGATTTTATATCTGGATTACATGAGCTTAAACTGTATAAAATTGATTTGACTTAATGTCACGACCCAAAATCCTAACCTGTCGTGATGGCGCCTATCTCGATACTAGGCAAGCCGAAAATCTCAATATACAAAACTTCTCTTTAAGGTTGAAAATATAATATTTAAATACAATACAAACACTCCCAAAACCTGGTGTCACTGAGTACATGATCATCTAATATGAATACAAGTCTGAAAAATATAGTCTATAATAGTTTGAGAGCAAATACTGTAAACAAAGAGATAGAGAAGGAGAGACAAGGTCTGCGGAATACGACAACTACCTAAATATCTCCTGAAAATCAACCACTCAAAATGATCATCACCCGCTATGTACAGCAATACCTGGATCTGCACACAAAGTGCAGGGTGTAGTATGAGTACAACCAACTCAACAAGTAACAATAATAAATAAGGAACTGAAGATAGTAACGAGCTACACAATTATGGTTCATTTCGAGTAATTCCAGCAAAGAATAGACATGCTATCAAATCTGGCAGATTAATGTCAAATCAACTTTTATACAGTTCATGTTCATGTAATCCGTATATCAACAATCTTTCATAAATTTCACAACAATGACAGATAGCAACTAAGTGCAACAACAAATAGAAATCAAGTACAACCTCTCAGGACAACAATCACACATTGGGCTCCCAACCCTTATCACTCCTTGGGCTCCCAGCTCTCATCACTCCTTGGGCTCCTAGCCCTCATCACTCCCTGGGCTCCCAGCCCTCATCACTCACTGAATAGGTACCCGCGCTCACTGGGGGTGTACAGACTCCGGAGGGGCTCCTACAGCCCAAGCGCTATAATCTGTACGAACAACTCACGTGCTGCACGGATAACGCACGTGCTGCACGGACAACTCACATGCCATAATATAAATATTTGGATCCGCACGGCCAACTCACTTGCTGCACGGCCAACTCACGTGCTATAGTATCAATATCTCACAATCAAGCCCTCGGCCTCACTCAGTCATAAATCTCTCTAGTTTCTCGGGCTCTCAATAATCATGAAATCAGCCCAAACAACAATGATATAATGTATCAATAATAATAACAGAGACTGAGATAAAATGTGCAACTAAAAACTGAGACTGAGTACATATAACATTTAGCAGGTAATTCAACAAGTACTCGACCTCTGTGGGTCCCAACAGTACTATCACGTAGCCTAAGCCTGATTTCTAACATGATTTACAGTCAAATTTTATCAACACATAGAGAGAATATAGCTAACAACTAATTATTCAACTTTACAGTTTCCTGGGACGGACCAAGTCACAATCCTCTCGGTGCACGCCCACATACCCGTCACCTCCAAAATAATCACATGATACCAAAATCTGGGGTTTAATACCCTTAGGACCAGATTTAAAACTGTTACTTACCTCAAAACATGAAACTCTTTACTCTGCTATGCCTTTGCCTCGCTAATTGGCCTCTGAATGCCTCGAATCTAGTCACAAATAATTCGTCTCAGTTAATAAATTAATTCCATATGAAAATACTAATTTTTCATAAAAATCTGAAATTTAGCTCAAAAATCGCCCGTGGGGCCCACGTATCGGAACCCGAAAAGTTACAAAATCCGAAAGCCCATTCAACCACGAGTCTACCCATACCAATTTTACCAAAATCTGACCTCAACTCGACCCTCAAATCTACAAATCTTATTTCTAAATTTCTAAGTTCCAATCTCCGATTTACACCTCAAAATCATGTAATCTAGTCGGATTATTCGATGATAATTCAATATTATGGAGTAGAAATGATCACAAGGGACTTACGTCAAGTTTTCCTTGAAAATATATCAAACATTGCCTCTCTTCAAGCTCCAATTTTTCAAAAATGGTGAATGGGACGAAGTCCCTATTTTTATAATTCTGCCCAGACTGCCTCGATCTTGGCCTTCGATCGAGGTCCTCGATCCCGGGCCTCGATCCCGGGCCTCGATTCTGACCTTCTATCATGGCTCTCGACCCTGCCTTCGATCGTGGCCCTCGACCCTAGGCTGGATCGTGACTTCGAGCCTGATCCTCGACCCTACCTTCGATTGTCTCGACCCTGGACTCGATCGTCCCTGATTCTGGGCTCGATTCTGGGCTCGATTTATTTGAGCTCGATTATGGGCTCGATTAATTTGAGCTCAATTTTCTGGCAGAAGAAATTTCCAACAGAAGGAAATTGCAACAGTTGTAGTAGTTCAATTTTTGATCCGTTAACCATCCGAAACTCACCCGAGGCCCTTGGGACCTCAACCAAATATACCAACAAGTCCTAAAACATCATACGAACTTAGTCGAATCCTCAAATCACCTCAAACACCGTTAAAACCATGAATTAC
The DNA here is from genome assembly GCF_000390325.3 of Nicotiana tomentosiformis. Lineage (NCBI taxonomy): Eukaryota > Viridiplantae > Streptophyta > Magnoliopsida > Solanales > Solanaceae > Nicotiana > Nicotiana tomentosiformis. The sequence continues at coordinate 86,652,627 of NC_090823.1, forward strand.
GTTCCAATTCAAGCCTATTGAACTTTGAAATTTCTAATTTCTACAAATAACACCGCAACCTATCAAATCACGTCCGATTGACCTCACATTATGCACACAAGTCATAAATGACATAACATACCTATTACAATTTTCGGAATCGGATTTTGACCCCGATATAAAAAAGTCAACCCCTCGGTCAAACTTCCAAAAAATTCAACTTTCGGTATTTCAAGCTTAATTCCTCTACGGACCTCCAAAAACTTTTCCGCACACGCTCCTAAGTCCAAAATCACCATAAGGAGCTATTGGAATCATCAAAATTCAAATCCGAGGTCATTTACACATAGGTCCATATTCGGTCCACTTTTCTAACTTAATTGTTTTTCAATTATGAGACTAAGTGTCTCATTTCATTCCGAATTCCTTCCAGACCCGAACCAACTAACCCGATACGTCATAAATCAATTGCGAGTCATAAATTGAGCAATAAATGGGGGAACGGGGTTCTAACACTCAAAACAGCCGGCCGGATCATTACATTCTTCCCTTCTTAAACAAACGGTCGTCCTCGAACAGGTTTAGAACAATACCTGGAATCTCAAATAAGTGTGGATATTTGCTCTGCATCTCCTGCACAATCTTCCAAGTAGCTTCTCCGACTTGCTGGCCTCTCCACTGCACCTTCACCGAAGCTATGTTCTTTGATCTCAACTTTCGAACCTGTCAGTCTAAAATGGCCACCGGCTCCACATCATAAGTCAAATTACTATCCAGCTGTACTGTGCTAAAATCCAGAATGTGAGACGGATCCCCGACATACTTTCGGAGCATGGATACATGGAACACTGGATGAACACCTGATAGACTAGGTGGCAAAGCAATTTCATAAGCCACCTCCCCAATTTTCTTAAGTATCTCAAAAGGCCCAATATACCTAGGGCTCAACTTGCCCTTTTTCCCGAACCTCAACACACCTTTCATGGGTGAAATCTTGAGCAGAACCTTCTCTCCAACCATGTGAACAATATCACGAACCTTCTTGTCGGCATAACTCTTCTGTCTAGACTGTGTCGTGCGAAGCCGTTCCTGAATCACTTTGACCTTCTCTAAAGCATCCTGAACCAAGTCAGTACCAAATAGTCTAGCCTCACCCGGCTCAAACTAACCCACCGGAGACCGACACCGTCTCCCATATAAAGCTTCATACGGAGCCATCTGAATGCTTGACTGGTAGCTATTATTGTAAGCAAACTCTACGAGTGGCAGGAATTGATCCCATGAACCCCCAAGGTCAATGACACAAGCGCGTAGCATATCCTCCAATATGTGAATAGTACGCTCGGACTGTCCGTCCATCTTAGGGTGAAATGTTGTACTCAACTGAACCTGTGTGCCCAATTCTCGCTGCACTACCCTCCCAAACTGTGAGGTAAACTGCGTACCCCGATTTGAAATAATGGACACCGGCACACCGTCTAGGCGAACAATCTCGCGAATATAAATCCTAGCCAACTACTCCGAAGAATAATTAGTACCGACTGGAATAAAATGTGCGGACTTGCTCAACCGATCTACTATCACCCAAACAACATCAAACTTTCTCAAAGTCCGTGGGAGTCCAACTACGAAGTCCATGGTAATACGCTCCCACTTCCACTCCGGAATTTCAAGTCTCTGTAGCAATCCGCTCGGTCTCTGGTGCCTATCTCGACCCAAAATCCTAACCTGTCGTGATGGCACCTATCTCGATACTAGGTAAGCCAAAAATCTCAATAAACCAAAACTTCTCTTTAAGGTTGAAAATATAATATTTAAATACAATACAAACCCTCCCCAAAACTTGGTGTCACTGAGTACATGAGCATCTAATATGAATACAAGTCTGAAACATATAGTCTATAATAGTCTGAGAGCAAATACAGTAAACAAAGAGATAGAGATGGAGAGACAAGGTCTGCGGAATACGGCAGCTACCTAAAAATCTCCTAAAAATCAACCACTCGAAAAGATCAACACCCGCTATGTCCGGGAACACCTGAATTTGCACACAAAGTACAGGGTGTAGTATGAGTACAACCAACTCAGCAAGTAACAATAATAAATAAGGAACTGAAGATAGTAACGAGCTACATAGTTATGGTTCTTTTCGAGTAATTCCAGCAAATAATAGACATGCTATCAAATCTGGTAGATTAATGTCAAATCAACTTTTATACAATTCCTGTTGATGTAATCCGTATATCAACAATCTTTCAGAAATTTTACAACAATGACAGATAGCAACTAAGTGCAACAATAAATGAAAATCAAGTACAACCTCTCACGACAACAATCACACACTGGGCTCCCAGCCCTCATCACTCCTTGGGCTCCCATTCCTCATCACTCACTGAATGGGTACTCGCGCTCACTGGGGTTGTACAGACTCCGGAGGGGCTCCTACAGCCCAAGTGCTATAATCTGCACGGACAACTCACGTGCTGCACGGACAACTCACGTGCTGCACGGACAACTCACGTGCCATAATATAAATATCTGGATCCGCACGGCCAACTCACGTGCTATAGTATAATATAAGGATCCGCACGGCCAACTCACATGCTATAGTATCAGTATCTCATAATCAGGCCCTCGGCCTCACTCAGTACCAAATCTCTCCAGTCTCTCGGGCTCTCAATAATCATGAAATCATCCCAAACAACAATGATATGATGTATCAATAATAATAACAGAGACTGAGATTAAATGTGCAAGTAAAAACTGAGACTGAGTACATATAGCTTTTAGCATGAAATTCAACAAGTACGCGACCTCTGTGGGTCCCAACAGTACTATCACATAGCCTAAGCATGCTTTCTAACATGATTTACAGTCAAATTTTATCAACACATAGAGAGCATATAGCTAACAACAAATTATTCAACTTTACAGTTTCCTGGGATGGACCAAGTCACAATCCTCTCGGTGCACGCCCACACGCCCGTCACCTAGCATGTGCGTCACCTCCAAAATAATCACATGATACCAAAATCTGGGGTTTAATACCCTCAGGACCAGATTTAAAACTGTTACTTACCTCAAAATGTGAAACACTTTACTCTGCTATGCCTTTGCCTCACAAATCGGCCTGTGAATGCCTCGAATCTAGTCACAAATAATTCGTTTCAGTCAATAAATTAATACTCGAGGCCTCAAATCACACCTAACAACATCGAAACGATGAATTACACCTCAATTCAAAATCAACGAACTTTGAACTTTCAATTTCTAAATCTTGTGCCAAAACACATCAAATCATGTCTGATTGACCTCAAACTTTGCACACAAGTGAAATTTCACATTACGGACCTATCCCAATTTCCAGAATCATATTTCGACCCCGATATCAAAAAGTCAACCCCTTGGTCAAACTTTCCAAAAATTCAACTTTCGGCATTTCAAGCCAAATTCCACTATGTATCTCCAAATAATTTTCCGGACACGCTTCTAAGTCCAAAATCACCATACAGAGCTATTGGCATTATCTTAACTCCATTCCGGGGTCGTTTACACATAAGTCGACATCTGGTCACTATTTTAACTTAAGCTTTAAATCTTGGAACTAAGTGTTCCAATTCATTCCAAAACCTCACCGACCCGAACCAATTACCCCGACAATTCACACAACAACTGTAAATTACAATTTGAGATATAAATGAGAAAGCGGGGTTGTAATACTCAAAACGACCGGCTGAGTCGTTACATCTTTGTAGATGCCTCCGGCGGAATAATATTTCTATGTCATGCATTACTTGCAAATATCATATCAAGAGGCATGAAACTGTTAGCAATAACAGGAAGTGGTGTACCAACAACGATTTTATTGTGAGGTCACCCACTTTTGATTTGATATACCTCTTTATTAGTGTCACCGTATATATAACAGACTAAGTTGATCTTCCATTGTATATAGGTTAAATTTGAAGAAAAATATGCCTGTCATGCTACTGAAAAACTTAAATACACCGAATAGCTTATATAATAGCACACAGATGGTATATAGAAGTTTTGACAATAACGTCGTACATGCAAAAATTATGATACTGGTCAATGTGCTTTTAAGTATATTCTTTTCTCTGAATTCAACTTTCGTCTTTCGAAACTAAAGAATATCCTTTTAAATTTGTGTGTAAATAATTTTTAGTATGTTTATGATTTTCAAATATAATAAATAAAGTACAAGAACAAACATACTAAATATTGGACTATATTTACCGCAATATATTTTCTTGCACGAAAAGCTGTATGTTGCACTTTCAAGAGGGATATCGAGATCGACAACAAGAGTTCTGGTTAAGGCAGAGAAACCAAAGCATTAGGAGGAAACATACACAAAACAATATTGTCCACAAAGAAGTGTTCATTAAGATACCATCACATTAAATACTTTTAAACTATAATACATAATTATCTAACTAACATGACAAAATTTATTATTTGTGTAAGTTTTGATGATGTCCTTTTATTTTAAATTCATATATTATGCTAATGTAATAATAGTTTTCGACATTTAGATGATTGTTGTATTATTATACATATAATTTATCTTATTAATTAAATTTTATTGTTCCTTCATATAAATAAATATTTAAATCATCACGTGTCATTATTAACGTGCAAAGAACGTTCATAGATGCTAGTAGAACCTATAAATCTAGACCGTGAATCACGTTTAAAAAACAAATCAATCGTTTTAGTTCCTAAAAATCCATCCAAAATATTAGGACCTCAATAACTCCTCCTATAACCAAGGCACCCTGGATTTCACACTTCCTCAATTTCATGCCATCACCTAAATCACATTCATTGCTAACACATCATCCCCTCTGTCACGACCCAAAATCTCATCCGTCGTGATGGCGCTTATCTCAATACTAGGCAAGCCAAAAATCTCAATAAACCATATATCTTTTAAATTTGAAAATAAAATGATTAAATTCAGCGGAAGAAATCTCAAAAGTACAAATATAAATACTCCCAAAACCCGGTGTCACTGAGTACATGAGTATCTAATATGAATATAAGTCTGGAAAATACGGTCTATAATAGTCTGAGAAGAAATACAGTAAACAAGGAGATAGGGAAGGAGAGACAAGGTCTGCAAAACACGGCAGCTACCTCCGAATCTCCGAAAAATTAACTGTGCGAAAGAATCAACACCCGCTATGACCGAGAACACCTAGTTCTGCACACGAAGTGCAGGGTGTAGTATGAGTACAACCAACTCAGTAAGTAACAATAATAAATAAAGAACTGAAGATAGTAACGAGCTACACAGTTATAGTTCACTTTCAGTAATTCCAGTAAAGAATAGACATGCTTTCAAATCCAGCAGTTTAAGTGTAATGACCCGGCCGGTCGTTTTGAGTGTTATAACGTTCCTCCATTTATTGCTCAATTTATGCCTCACAATTTATTTATCACGTATCGGATTAGTTGGTTCGGGTCCGGAAAGAATTCAAAATGAAATGAGACACTTAGTCTCATAATTGAAAAGAATTTAATTTAGAAAAGTGGACCGGATATGGACCTATATGTAAATGACCTCTAATTTGAATTTTGATGATTTCAATAGATCCGTATGGTGATTTTGGACTTAGGAGCGTGTCCGGAAAAATATTTGGAGGTCCGTAGAGGAATTAGGCTTGAAATGCCGAAAGTTGAATTTTTGGGAAGTTTGACCGAGGGGTTGACTTTTTGATATCGGGGTCGAAATATGATTTCGAAAATTTTAATAGGTATGTTATGTCATATATGACTTGTGTGCAAAATTTGAGGTCAATCGGACGTGATTTGATAGGATTCGGCGTTATTTGTAGAAATTAGAAATTTCAAAGTTCAATAGGCTTGAATTGGGACGTAATTCATGGTTTTAGCATTGTTTGAGGTGATTTGAGGATTCGACTAAGTTCGTATGATGTTTTAGGACTTGTTGGTAAATTTGGTTGAGGACCTGAGGGCCTCGAGTGAGTTTCGGATGGTTAACAGATCAAAAATTGAACTACTACAACTGGTGCAATTTCCTTATGTTGGAAATTTCTTCTGCCAGAAAATCGAGCCCAAATAAATCGAGCCCAGAATTGATCCCAAATAAATCAAGCCCAAAATCGAGCCCAGAATCAGGGACGATCGAGCTCAGGGTCGAGGGCCACGATCGAAGACAGGGTCGGGGATCAGGCTCGAAGCCACGATGGAGCCCAGGGTTGAGGGCCACAATCGAAGGCAGGGTCGAAGACCAGGGTCGAGAGCCATGATCGAGGCCCGGGATCGAGGACCTCGATCAAAGGCCAAGATCGAGGCAGTCTGGGCAGAATTATAAAAACAGGGACTTCGTCCCATTCGCTATTTTTGACAAAGTGGAGCTTGAGGAGAGGCAATTTTTGATATATTTTCAAGGAAAACTTGAGGTAAGTCCCTTGTGATCATTTCTACTCCATAATATTGAATTATCATCGAATAATCCGACTAGATTACATGATTTTAAGGTATAAATCGGAGATTGGAACTTAGAAATTTGGGAATAAGATTTATAGATTTGAGGGTCGAGTTGAGGTCGAATTTTGGTAAAATTGGTATGGGTAGACTCGTGGTTGAATGGGCTTTCGGATTTTGTAACTTTTGTCGGGTCCCGAGATGTGGGCCCCACGGGTTTTTTGAGCTAAATTTTGGATTTTTATGAAAAATTAGTATTTTCATATGGAGCTACAATTCTCGTGGGTGTTTGGGGCTAGTTCATTTTATGTATTTAGGTATCTATTGTCATAGAAGCTCTATGTACACGATGGGTTATGTGCTTAAAGTTTTGAGTTTTGTCATGTATCTATGTTCAAAGTATTTACAGTTATTTATAAAGCTCTATATTAATCATTAGGAGAATTTTACGCCATTGAGCCAAATTTATTCAATTTGAAAGTCAAGATCTAATTATGTTATGCTAAATCATGCATGAGTAATGATGAGAGGTTAATGTAAATTAGGCTTGCTTGACTGGGTTTACTCGGTTAAGTGCCGGTCGCGCTCCTTGAGGTTGTGGTGTGACGGTATGATAGTCGTTTGTTACATTTTGAAGTCAAGCGAGCTGTGGAACAAAAATTGGCAAAGGTCATCACAAGTTACATTCATAAATATGCTGAACATTAGGTCAAATGTAGCTGAGATTTTCTCCCAATATACTATGAATTACGGGATGATTCACCTATCAAATTCAATATCTACAAGTCTAGTTTCTAATGCATTAAAATGTTCATTGATACGACATCAGAGTAGAGAGATATTTGCATTTTTGAGAGACCGCGCAAGCAACTCCAAATGGGACCACTTAGGCGGTGGACTACCCTTGAACTTTTTAAAGGGGTTGGACGGCTCATTTTTTGTCATTTTCGACCAATAATAGTTTCCAAAATCCCTCAACGCTTCACTAACAGTTCTCCAAGGTTCCAAGTCGAATCCAATATATGGTTTTACCTAAACCTAACCTCAAAAGTTAGCCTAAGTGAAGAAGAGAGTCTCTATGGTGTTGTGATGTTATTAAGGGTGCTTGTAACCTTAGGAAAACTTTGGTTCAAGTTTTTTATGATTATTTAAGGTATGTATTTGCTTAAGCTTATCTATATATTTGTTAAGTTATTTGGATGAAGAATTATAAGATAGCATTTGAAATGGCATAAGAAGTTGTTATCTCTTGTTGGACTATTTTGGAGTTGTATATGTGACTTCATGTGGCTGGAAATTGTGGGGAATACCTTGTTTATAATGTTGTTATTGTTTTTATTCTTGTCAATATGTTGAGTATGTTGATGATGCTGTAAATAGGAGAAGAAGCAACCACACAATACGTAGAAGTTGTTCGTGTCGTTGTTATATCTTGTGGGGGCTGTTTGATGTTACTTTTATGATGGATATAAGGTTGGAATATCATGTAAATATATACGGATCAAATTCGGACTTAGAAGAAAAGCTAAAGTTTCTGCCATCTGATACAATCTCACCTCCGAAAATTCCATCACAAGCGCAGATGTGGGCAGGGACTATGAGGCATTGGTCGCAGGTGCGAAGGAAAATTCCGCACCTGCGTGAGCGCAGATGCGGAAGGTTGCGCACAGAAGCAAGATGGATGGAAGGTGAGGACTTTCGCATCTGCGATGTCTTTCCCGCAGATGCGGCCTCGCAAATGCGATGGTTTCCTCGCAGGTGCGCAAACTGGGCAAGCAAATGAAGTTCGCAGATGCAATATTTTGCTCGCACAAGCGGAGGCGCAGGTGCGCAAATCTTGTCCGCAGGTACGGATCGACTGGACAGAATCCTTTAAGTTCGAGGGTTCGACATTTTCACCCATTTTCGCATTTTGGAGCACGTTTTGGGCAATATTTGGAGAGGATTTTTCCACACAACTTGGGGTAAGTGTTCTTGACTTGATTGTGATTATATTTCATGAATTAATCTTCATTTTTAGTGTAAGATTATTGAATTTGCAAGAGAAATAGAAGGAAATTTCTATAATGTCACAAAACAAAATTTTCAAGTTTAAATACCGAATCGGAGTCGGAATTGAGTGAAATTAGTATGGTTGAACTTGTAATTGGATGGGTTGTCGTATATTGTGAGTTTCATCGGATTTCGAGACGTGGGCCCCACAGGTGATATTTGGGGCCTAATTTTGGATTTTTGGAAAATATTAGTATTTGGATATGAAATTAATTCCAATAATTTTTATTGACTGAATCGAATTAATTGTGGCTAGATTCAAGGCGTTTGGAGGCCAATTCACAAGGCAAAGGCATAGCGGAGTAAAGAATTTACACGGTTTGAGGTAAGTAACACTTCTAAACTTGGTTCTGAGGGTATGAATCCCGGAATTTGGTGTGATATACATTGTTTGGAGGTGACACACACGATAAGTGATGAGCATGTGGACGTGCACCATATAAATTATGTCTTGAATAAATCCTGTGCTGTTGTAAGTTAAAGAATCATGTTATTATCTGAACATGCCACACGTGTTAGAGAAAATGAGTTGATGCTCCTATTAAAGATCATGTTAGGCTACACGCCAACATTTTCTGACCCATGGGGTAGTGTTGTTGTTGAATTAATTATACAAAAATATACATTTCACACTCAGTAATAATTGTCCATTATGAGGATATTTGTGGGATTGAGCCGCGTAACGCAGCAGACCATAATGGCTTTGTACATCATCATTATATGGAACGGGGCTGCCCGCCTACAGCAGGTCTTATAGGCTTTACTATTCTATAGATCGGGGCTGCCCGCCTATAGCAGGCCTTATTAGCATTATTATTAAATGGATCGGGACTGCCCGCATGTAGCAGGCCTTATAGGCTTTACTATTATATGGATCGGGGCTGCCCGCCTGCAGCAGGCCCTATTGGCTTTATTATTAAATGGATCGGGGCTACCCGCCTACAGCAGGCCTTATAGGCTTTGTTATTATACGGATCGGGACTGCCCGCCCGCAATAGGCCATATTGGCTTTGTATTACGCTTGGGCTGAAGGAGTCCCTCCGGAGTCTGTACACACCCCTAGTGAGCGTAGATGATCATCGATATTCGGGATGGATTTCCCAGGGCATGGACTTGCCTTACTTACTGCTTATATATATGATTGGAATGGATTTTCCCAGGGCATGGACTTGCCTTACTTATTTGTATTGCAATGAGTTATCTCGACATGGATCTTGTCCGTATCATTTATATTTAGGGATAAATTATCCCAGGGTTGGATTGTCCTTATACGGTACTAGGTGATTGACTGTCAGTTGATGTGCATATATATATATACGGGTTGGAACACCCCTGGGTTGGATTGGCCATAAATAGTACCGAGTGACCGGATAATTTGTGAACAGTATTTACATGAGGTTTTTCTACTGAGATGTCATATGCCTCATATCATGCAGTATTGATCTATTTCACTTGTATTGAGTTTAACTGTTGAACTTGAAAGCATGCCTATAATTTTTGTACCATTATTTTTACTGGACTGTTCCTAGAAGTTCATCATTTCTTTTAGTTCAGAGGTTAGTCTTGTTACTTATTGAGTTTGTTGTACTCACACTATACTCTGCACCTCATGTGTAGATCCAGGTGCTCCCGGATACGACGACTGCTAGAATTCAGTGTTATTTCTGTTGGAGAATATCAAGGTAGCTGCTTGACGACCGCAGACTTGATTCCCTTCCTATTTAGTTATTGTACTATTCTATACTTCAGACAGTGATGTTTATCAGTTAGACTTTTTTTTTATTTAGATGCTCATGTACTCAGTGACACCGGGTTTTGGGAGTGTTATATTTGAAATTATGAGATTTCTTCCGCTGAATTAAATTATTTTGCCTTCCAATTTAAAATATATGGTGTTTTATTAAGATTTTCGGCTTGCCTAGTGTTGAGATAGGTGCCATCTCGATAGGTGAGATTTTAGGTCGTGACAAGTTGGTATCAGAGCTTTAGGTGACATAGGTCTCACGAGTCATGAGCAGGTTTAGTAGAGTCTTACGGATCGGTACGAAAACGTCTGTACTTATCTTCGAGAGGCTACAGAACCCTTAGGAAAATTTTACTTTTTTGTATTCTATCGTGCAGAATTGATTCAGCCTGAAACATAACTCTTTGTATTCCTTCCAGGTATTTGTATACGCATATGAGAACTCGGTATCAGTTGTGCATCGTCGGCTTGTGATTTTATAAATGAGGTTCAAGATGTGTATTCTATGTTTTGGTGATGGGCCAGTCTGGAGGACTTGAGGTTAGGTTTATACCGTAGCTTAGGCTCGGTAACTTCAATTGTAATCTGTACATTTGGACTCATATGTCCAGTAATGTCACTATGAGTGGAATTTGTGGCTCGATGAATGATGGAATGGCTTTGTGATGAGAATGATGTAACTGTGGGATGTGTTAAGATGATTTGAATGTGACGAGGAGTGTTTCCTTGAAATGTTAAGGAAGGCCATTGGGAGCTTTATTTTCGTTCTGATATGACGTACAATCTCGAGTGTGAATGTTTTGAAAGATCTTTCACGTTGTTAAATTTTGGGGCAAATTAAATTCTCGTATCTGGTTAATGAGTTTGGACTCAGAAATATTAAGTGATTTCATAGTAATTGTGGCTGTGAAAGGGTATAACATAATGCTAATTTGAGACTAAGCAGGTGGGTTATCTCCTGCGGAGTAATCTACGTAGTGTGCTCCTTATAATGTTGAGTGGAGAGTTTCTTTTCTACCAGCGGGGCATATGTGTTGAGATTTGAATTTGAATCTAGTTGAGAAAGTTGACTTGATTGTCGCGAGAATAAATGTGAACTTAGCAGATGATTGAGGTAGTTTATGGTGGGTGTTGCATAAGCTTGAGAAGAATTTTCGTTGAACTAACTGAAGTATTATGGTAGTAATAAAGTATGGGTATTATGAATTATCGAGTGTTTTGTTCAATGGCTTTGAGCCAAGTGGGGGAGTCTGCTATTGACAAATCAATTCATGGTTATATGTTTAAATTTTAGTTTTGGTCTGAGGCATACTTGTGGTTTAGTTATGGCTTACAGAGGTGGAGATCGAGGATGACTCAGGTAAATAAATTCCTGGATACGGGTTATATTTCACTTTATGAGATGATTAAATTGTTATTTGGAAGGATGTAGTACGCGCGAAGTATGAATTCGATTGGTCGTGTTAAGGCAGGGTTACTTCTTCGAGTGTTGATCGTGCTAAAGGAGAACATATCTTTCGGCCCGTTGGGGTGGAGTAAATTAGATTTGAGCAGAGTGGATGACTCTCGAGAGGGTTCTAATGGATTCCAAATGTATATGTGGAAATTAAAATTTTTTTGAATTTGTATATCACAAGAATCAGTTACATACATTGGATGGTATCGGGACGTGCGGTAATTCTGTTTGACTATGGATTTTACATTTCAGTATAAGAAAGGAAAGGGGAACAATTTTAAATTCGCATAAGATATTTTCAGAGTAGGTATTTCGATTGTGGTATTTATAAGGGTAATTATGATGTGGTGAGACTTTACAGAAATTTTGGGTGGCAATACTCTCGGATTTGGCAACCTGAGTGGCTTGGTGGAGTTAGAAGAATTCAGTTCTGATAGCTTGGTTATGTGCAAATGGATTTCAAAGTGTTCATGACGTTTCTACCATGGTTTGAACCGGATATTTTCTACCAGTGTATGGAACATGTTGTGTATTGTGATTTCCTCCTGGAAATAAGCAAGAGAGAGGTTTCTAACTCATAGGGTATGTAATTTGCTAGTGACTCAGAGTTTATAATGAGATTCTCTTGCCTTTCACATGATAGATGTGATGTGCTGTGCCGGATTTAGATTTACATGTACAAGGTGGCAGTTCATTCTTGAAAGGAATATCACGAATTTTGGATAGAATGGTTAGTTTTAGATATTTAGATGAATGATATAACTGCTCGATAATCCCTGAGAAGGGTGCGTATTTCAAAAGGCGCATTGTGTTTTGACTTACTGATGTTCATTGGTATTGCAGTACTCACCTGGTTGATAGACTGTTGATATTCAAATTATTTCTATGTGGCACTGAAGAATTATGAAAGTATTCCTTATTGGAAGATTGTGAGTGGAAGATGTGTTAGTCATTCTAGTGCTGGAGTTGGGATCAGTTACAGTGATTCATGTGTTTGATGAATTTGGAGACTAGGAGTTCTCAGAAGTATATTGTTTCGGGTTGCGGCCTGTTTGAGGTGAGTAGTTTATTTTAACTCAGTGGAGGCACTAGTTGCACTAATTAATTGTGATGGCTACGCGCTATAAGTGTTCATATATGTGAGGTTTGAGCCAATGTGCGGGCATCAGGGCAAGTATTCATACTCGAAAGAATGCTTAGGCTATGATATGCCTAGAGTTGACTGTTAAACGTAAAGTTATAACGTTTCTCGTGTTCGTACCTTTGTTGACAACTACCAGGGCTACATTTGATGTTACAAAGAGGCTAATTCCCCTGAATAAACGGGGTAGTTATTATTTCTGCGTTAACTTGCCGATTTGAAGTGTGATAGCAGACTTTGCACATGCTTACGCTATGGCGTGTTATTCATATCTGACCAGGAGCATGAGAATCTTATTTCATTATCATATACATGTGTACTTGTTTAATTGCTCCTGTATGATATGCTGGGACTGGAGGCCTGTGACCATGCCAGGCGATTTATGTTATTGGCACGTGAGTTGTCCGTGCGGGTCCAGATATTGATACTATAGTACGTGAGTGGTCCGTGCGACTGATGATAATGTGAGCTCTAGAAGCGCTGGTTACTCTTATTAAGTTCGTGTGTCTTAGTTTTACTATATATAATGATCTTATAGCATTGACATTGTGGTGGTGATTGTTGAACTTGCAATACAGTTCTCTACTTTGAGACATCTTCCATTTTGGGTACAAGTTGCGCAGTTGTGGCTTGAGTTGTATTGGGGTGGCATGTTAGTGTGATAGTTGTGTTTAATAATGTAAGGTCATTGGACCTAGAATGGGTACTATCATGTTTGATTACAGTATTTTTGGAAGGATAATAGCGAAAGTCGGCTTAGAAAGTGAATATGATTCGGGTTGGGGCGAGAAAGCTCGATGACTTGTTGATCTAATAATTGATTATGAGATTCCATGTGTTTCTTTAAATATCAACACTGTACGAAGGTTTTGGAATGAGGTTTGGCTTGATATGGAGTTTAATACTATTACCAGGTTAGTTTGGAGTAGTTACTGTGATCGAAAATAGTGTTGCGAGTATGCGAGTTGTGTAGTATGTTACGTGATTATATCTTGGGTTATGGTTATGGCTTGGTACAACGTATTCAAACTCATACAGCGTGTTAATGTGAGATTCGTGTCTTGAAAAGAAATTCTGAAAGGCTTGGAATTGAATTTCCAAGTTTTTTGGGCTAAGGTTAAATTAAGGATTTTCAGTTGTATTGTGTTGTCTGGCCTATGTGGAATAGGGTGACGTGGGATTACCCCCGAGTACGTGTGTGGTAAGATGGAATAGTGATTTGATGGCTGGAAACAACTCTTGGCATGTTCAAGGATGGACGTACGTTTAAGTGGGGGAGAATGTAACAACTCGGCCGGTCGTTCTGAGTATTACAACCCCGTTTCCTCATTTACTGCTCAAATTGTACTTTACAATTGTTGTATAAATTGCCGGGGTAATTGGTTCGGGTCCGGTGAGGTTTGGAATAAATTGGAACACTTAGTTCCAAGGTTTAAAGCTTAAGTTAAAATAGTGACCGGATATCGACTTATGTGTAAACGACCCCGGAATGGAGTTTTGATAATTCCAATAGCTCCATATGGTGATTTTGGATGTAGGAGCGTGTCCGGAAAATTATTTGGAGGTACGCAGTGGAATTTGGCTTGAAATGCCGAAAGATGAATTTTTGGGAAGTTTGACCAAGGGGTTGACTTTTTGATATCAGGGTCGGAATCCGATTCTGGAAATTGGAATAGGTCCGTAATGTGAAATTTGATTTATGTGCAAAATTTGAGGTCAATCGGACCTGATTTGATGTGTTTTGGCACAAGATGTAAAATTTGAAAGTTCAAAGTTCGTTGATTTTGAATTGAGGTGTAATTCATCGTTACGATATTGTTAGGTGTAATTTGAGACCCTGAGTAGGTTTGTGTTATGTTATGGGACTTGTTTATATAGTTGGTTGAGGTGCCGAGGGCCTCGGGTGAGTTTCAGATGGTTAACGGATCAAATTCGGACTTAGAAGAAAAGCTGACATTTCTGCCATCTGATGCAATCGCACCTGCGGAAATTCCATCACAGGTGCGAGCTCGCAGAAGCGATCCTGGCAAGCGCAGATGCGGGCAGGGACTGTGAGGCATTGGTCGCAGGTGCGAAGGAACATTTCGCACCTGCGTGAGCGCATATGCGGAAGGTTGCGCGCAGAAGTGAGATGGCTGTAAGCTGAGGACTTTCGCATCTGTGATGTCTTTCTCACAGATGCGGCCTCACAAATGCAATGGTTTCCTCGCAGGTGCGCAAACTGGGCAGGTAAATGAAGTCCGCACATGCGACATTTTTCTCGCACAAGCGGAGGCGCGGGTGCGCAAATCTTGTTCGCAGGTGCAGATCGACTGGAAACAATCCTTTAAGATCAAGGGTTCTACATTTTGCGCCCAATTTTGGATTTTGGAGCACAGTTTGGGCGATTGTTGGAGAGAAATTTTCCACCCAACTTGGGGTAAGTGTTATTGACTTCCTTGTGATTATATTTCATGAATTAATCTTCATTTTTGGTGTAAGATTATTGAATCTTCAACAGAAATAGAAGGAAATTTCTATAATGTCACAAAACGAAATTTTCAAGTTTGAATACCGATTCGGAGTCGGAATTGAGTGAAATTAGTATGGTTGAACTTGTAATTGGATGGGTTGTCGTATATTGTAAGTTTCATCAGATTTCGAGATGTGGGCCCCACAGGTGATTTTTGGGGCCTAATTTCGGATTTTTGGAAAATATTAGTATTTGGATATGAAATTAATTCCAATAAATTTTATTGACTGAATCGAATTAATTGTGGCTAGATTCAAGGCGTTTGGAGGCCAATTCACAAGGCAAAGGCATAGCGGAGTAAAGAATTTACACGGTTTGAGGTAAGTAACACTTCTAAACTTGGTTGTGAGGGTATGAATCTCCGAATTTGGTACGATATAAATTGTTTGGATGTGAAACACACGATAGGTGACGAACATGTGGACGTGCACCATATAAATTGTGTCTTGAATAAATCCTGTGCAGTTGTAAGTTAAAGAATCATGTTATATTTGAACATGCCACACGTGTTAGAGAAAATGAGCGCAGGCTACTATTAAAGATCATGTTTAGGCTACGCGCCAACATTTTGGGACCCATGGGGTCGTGTTGTTGTTGAATTAATTGTTCAAAAATATACATTTCACACTCAATAATAATTGTCCATTGTGAGGATATTTATGGGATAGAGCTGCGTAACACAGCAGGCCATAATGGCTTTATACATCATTATTATATGGAACGGGGTTGCCCGCCTGAAGCAGGCCTTATAGTCTTTACTATTATATGGATCGGGGCTGCCCGCATGCAACAAGCCTTATTGGCTTTATTTTTAAATGGATCGGGGCTGCCCACCTGCAATAGGCCTTATAAGATTTATTATTATATGGATCGGGGCTGCTCGCCTGCAGCAGGCCTTATTGGCTTTATTATTAAATGGATCGGGGTTGCCCGCCTGCAGCAGGCCTTATAGGCTTTGTTATTAAATGGATCAAAGCTGCCCACTTGCAGCAGGCCTTATAGGCTTTGTTATTATATGGATCAGGACTGCCCGCCTGCAGTAGGCCATATTGGCTTTGTATTACGCTTTGGCTGAAGGAGCCCCTCCGGAGTCTGTACACACCCCCATTGAGCATAGATGATCATCGATATTCGGGATGGATTTCCCAGGGCATGGATTTGCCTTACTTACTGCTTATATATATGTTTGGGATGGATTTTTCCTAGGTCATGGACTTGCCTTACTTATTTGTATTGTAATGAGTTATCTGGACATAGATCTTATCCGTATCATTTATATTTAGAGATAAATTATCCCAGGACTGGATTGGCCTTATACGGTACTGGGTGATTGACTGCCCGTTGATGTGCATATATATATATATATATATATATATATATACACGGGTTGGAACACCCCGGGGCTGGATTGGCGATAAACAGTACCGAGTGACCGGATAATTTGTGACCAGTATTTATATGAGGTTTTTCTACTGAGATATCATATGCCTCATATCATGCAGTATTGATCTATTTCACTTGTACTGAGTTTAACTGTTGAACTTGAAAGCATGCCTACATTTCTGTACCATTATGTTTACTAGACTGTACCTACAGAGCTCGTCATTTCTTTCAGTAAAGAACTTGGAAGTGTTATATTTGAAATTGTGAGATTTCTATTGCTGAATTTAGTTATTTTGCCTTCAAATTTAAAAGATATGGTGTTTTATTGAGATTTTCGGTTTGCCTAGTATTGAGATAGGTGCCATCACGACAAGTGAGATTTTGCGTCGTGACAAAAGAATAATCCCATTATAGCAGAGTAGGTTCTTTAAAATATAGTCTTGAAAGCTTGTTCTTGTTTAGGATTTAGCTTTGATTGTGCTTTCTCAGATACTTGTATAGCATTTACATTTGTATAGCATTTTGGTTCATAATAATGAATTAACCTTTTTACTTTGTGTTCTAACGCTCTTTTTAGGGAATTAATTTATGTACCCTAAGATTGTTTTTAACTTGGATAAGAATTTTACTCATATGATGAATTTAAAAAATAATTGAATTGGATTCTCTTGCAAAATAATTAATTAAAAGATTTAATGATTTGATTTTAACATAAAAAATAATTTATTTTATGTTGATTCAGATCTTAATATTAGTTCATCTTGTTTTGAATATTTAATTTTAATTATAATTTTATCCACCATAAACTTTATTTTCAAAGAGTAAAAGATTGATATGGCATTTCACTTTTAGATCTTTATGTCTGTAAAATCATTAGTGGTATTGACTATTACCAACCATTTTTTTTCTCTTTCTCACACATTTATATTCTTAAATAATTTCTTAATTGTTGTTTATCAATTGAGTATTTTTTTTAATATTACTTGAAAAATTAATAAAATAATATTATTTGAGTAGAAAAATAGTTCAAATATAATATAAAAATATATTATCATGGAGGTATTTCTTTTCTCGATGTCAACTCTTTATGCATTTCATTTAATATTACTTTTAATTTTTTGGTATTGGACATTATGAAGTGGTAATGAATTACCAATATAGAGGATTCTGATAAAATTCATTTCATTAAACCTTCCTAAATAATTTTAATAAGAATTTAATAGACAATTTTTTTTAATTTTAAAATTTTAAATATTAAAAATTAGCATAGAAGGTATTGTAGTCCAAAAAATAAGTTAATGCAGTTATGCCCTTTCTGTAACGATCCAACCAGTCGTTTTGCCTTTTAGAACCCTGTTCCCCTAAATAAAACTCCTCGTATGTGCTTTTACTGTTTTGTGACTTTCGGGGATGGTGAGTCTGGGATTTGGAAGTGTTCGGGTTGAAATCGGAACACTTGGTTCCTTAGTTTGGCTTTAAAAGGCCAAGGTTGACTTCAGTCAACATTTTTAGAAAACGACCCCGGAATCGGGATTTGACCGTTCCAATAGGTTCGTATGATGATTTTGGACTTGGGCCTTATCGGTCTATGTTCAGTGTACGAGTGATGATTTTGGTCTTATAGGCCGTATGTCTTATGTATAAGTTGGTATTACATGTTTTATTCTATTTATCTCACGACAACTTTTCCGTCTCATTTTCCTATGATAGTATGATACGAAAAGATACGTTATGTTGGTACTCGGTTGAGTAAGGTAACGGGTACCCGTCGCGGCCTATCGGTTTGGGTCGTGACAATACACAATCCGGTGGGAGCTTCATACTAACTTCTTATGAGGCTAGTACTCTTTCTAACTCTCTTTATCGTAGAGCCGTTATAGAATATGGTTGTTGTACTATCTCTCTTGTAACTCTGATATTAAGAGTGATTCTGCAATGTTCCCAATCATGATGTCTAAAATGTTCTGGGTCCAATAAGCAGACTCCAAATTTGCTTCGTTGATGTAACTCTTTAATTTCCTCTTCCTTCTGATCAGCCTTTATGTAGGCTTAAGCTATCTTCCGATCTGCGGCTCCTGGTATTAGTTATTACTGTAGACTTTCATAGACGCTATGGAATATCCGTGATACCATCATCTAATAATTCAATCCCTTGTTTATGACCTGGACTCAATTCTTTCTTTTAACTTATACCAGAGTCTTCTACAGTTGTCTAGTTGTCAACATATATGCTGCATGGAAAATACTCTGAACTCTTAAATGCATTCATAATGTAACTAATTCTGGATCATTGATCGAATAATTCCTTTCGTTCCATCTCAGCTTTCTTTAAACGTAAGCAATTACTTTTCCTAGTCTTTTTGCCCCCTTGTTACATGCATACTTAGCTTATCTTAGTTCCCATGCATGTCAGAATTTTATGCTATTCATATGGTCTCGAATATTACTTTTGGTTTCATTTCCCGCTCATTAGCCACGATAGGTGCCACTTTCTTATGGAGTGCATACAATGTTGTTGTGAGACTGTTGTTACAAGACCATTTCCTCTTTAGGTCATTGTGCTTAGGTTGAAGCCTTCTTCTTTATTTCCTCGGCTAGTCTTTTGTTGTAGTACTTAGGGAGGACCCTCTAACTCTTGTAAAGCTGCGAGCTTATCACATCGTATACTTGACAGAATATTTTGATGTTATTCCCTGCCTATAATTATCCGTAGTTACTTATTTCCACGCCCTTGTGCTTGTAGGGTTGCTTCTGAACTAATATTTTAACAGTTTTCCTAGTGGCATTACCTTTTATTTTCGTAATACTCATACGGTATCTTTAACTACCCCAACTCCTATCTAAATATATCTCAAGGATCACGATGTTATATGTGCGAGACTGAATTCCCCATGTTCGGGTTCACTATATTCATCTTGCACAATCTGTTGATTTGTCTGTATCCTCTTGTCTAGCCATAACTAGGCTCTTCCTGGATCAACTACTAACTACTCGTTGGCCCATTCTTATATCAATATTCTGCGTAATCTTTCTTGGGTTATTTCCTTTGTCTTAACTTACGTCTCGCGCATGCTTCTTCTCTATAAATAACATCTCGGGCAGGAACCCTTACTTTCTCTCCTTGACGTTGTATTTGCATAATGTTTTAAAATCATAGAATATCTGTAGGATTTGGATAAGTGCAATCTCATTCCTTTCTTATTTTTATCGCATTCTTCCTTTACTAGTCCATAGTTACTAGAACCACTTAATTCTGACTTAATGCCACATCACTCCATATTCCCCCCTTTAGGCGAGTACTAAGATTTAGCGCTACGACGATCTACCTATAGATGTTTTACCTCTTCATCTTTGGCATCCTTTCACATCATCGATGACCCTTACTCACCTTGCGGTAATCCTTCTGTACCAAGGATAACAAAATTCCTTACTCGTGAGGGTGGCACTTAGTGTAACTGGCACACACAGTATCTTAAGCTTAACTTTGCTCACATTGCTTGCTTTAGGGAAGCGTCTTCTTGAATGACCATTCTCTGAATTTATCATGAATTTTCTTCTGTTGTCCATTATATTTTTGTGGGAACGAAATCTGAAATTCTCATGATGTCGACCATTATCAAATCACTCAGTCCATAATTCATGTTCAGTTTATCTTCTTCACCAGCCCATACTAATTTCTATTATTCTGGGTCTAACTTTTCCTTCTGGAAGTCGCATTGGAGTCACAAACTTATTTCTCGAAATAAGGATATGACTTTATGGCCTATACTCTTTTGTTGTCTCAAGGCCTGTCACCTCTCGTCTTTTCCTTCACTTGACTATAGACTCTGTAATACTGTTATTGTTTTTTGATCTACCGTTTTTATCCATGTATCACATCTTACTCATAATGCTTCATTAACTCTCTTCTTATTTCCCTGCTAACATTTCTGTCTATTACTTTATTCTGAAAACTTCAACAAGACATTTTTTTACTTTTAGCTCCCCTTGCTCCATCCACTGGCTCTTCGGGTAACCTAACATTTTCTCTCTACTAGGGACGGGAGCCACGCTAAGATAATATTTATCCCTTCTAGGCTTGCAGTGCCTATCTTTGTAGTACTCATATCTAGCTATACTATTTTAGAGTGCACCATCTGGGTGTCTCACAAGGAGATCTATTAGCATATTTGCAATATCCTTCGGGAATGTCAACTAACACAAATAATCCATCCACTATTTTGGGTTACCCTAACCCCAGCTAGATCCTGATATCCTGTCTTCTCTTATACTACTTATGTTAGCCCCCATAGGGCATAAATGAGATGGGTGTGGCCGATTGTACATACCTCTGCTACTGTTGAAGGTAACTCAAAATGCTTATATCTCCCTTCCTGAATGGTAAATAATGATAATCTTTGGTACCTCGTACCCTTTTTCATCTTGCTTCTTTTACTCATTAAAATTTGTATCTATCTTCTGAATCTCTCATTGCCTTTCACCATCAGGGTAGATAGATATCCTTGCGTTAAGGCTCCTTATCAAGAGGCTTACACGTCTTAGTACCCACATGATCTACTAAAGACCTTACATTTATTCATCATAAGCATCATGAAAAATTGAGTTCCTCTGACTCAACTCTTCCATAGCCACATTCAATCTCTTACCAACTGTCTTTCTGGATGTAGGTATCGTCTTATTACGAATAAATTAGAAGTTAGGAGTTTGAATTCTTATAAGTGAGCTCTAGCACACGATCTAGAGTAAGAAGAAAGAGTGACAATCCTAAATGACCTGTAGCCTCCTCCTTATAAGTGTGGTGCACAACACACCCATAAAAAAGACTCTACTTGGCACGGCTTGTAGACTCTCTAGGACAGAACTGCTCTGATACCACTTTTGTCACGACCCAAACCGATGGGCCGCGATGGGCACCCGGTACCTTACTCAACCAAGTACCAACATAATGTATCTTTCCGTATCATACTGTCATAGGAAAATAAGACGGAAAGACTGCCATGAGATAACTAGAATAAAACATGTAATACCAACTTATACATAAGACATACGGCCTATAAGACTAAAATGATCTCTCGTACACTGAACATAGGCCGATAAGGCCATACAATCTTTCATATACATGACATTTGTCTACAAGTCTCTAAGAATACATAATTGTCATAAAGGTCGGGACAGAGCCTCGCCATACCAATCAATACATGTCCTAATCATACTGACCAAGTAGCAACTCCGGAGCAAATGGAGCACACCAACACCTTCCGCTGAGCTGATAGCCTACTTGGAGGACTCTCAACCTGTCTAACGGGACCTGCGGGCATGAAACACAGCGTCCCCAGGAAAAAGGGACGTTAGTACAAATAATGTACTGCGTATGTAAGGAATGAAAATCAGTAAGTAATAGATATGAGAGAAACATGGAGTAACAGACTCAACATGTAAGTCTGAATAACTCTGTGAATCATTTCATACTTATAATGTCCTGTATATGCATATAAATTTCATACCATGCATAGGTATATGCGTTCATAACATCATCAAGCCTCTGAGGACATCCCATCATATCATCTCGGCCACTGTGGGAAAATCATCAATGTATACCAGCTGATCAGGTGGTGGTGCGTCTATAATGCCTTAACCTTTTCCCATATCCCATATACATATAATATACATGTATATAATGCCATCTGGTCATGGGTAAATGTACATGTATAACTGAATAAAATGGATATGAAATACGTCAATAAAATCTCTCAGAACGTCATAGGACCATTATGCCTTTGATTAATGTCATGAAATAAACTTTAGCAACTTACATATTTTCTGAGACCCATGAACAAATGATAGAATAATAAGACACGTGGGGAGTCAAGAATATAGACACCCCTAGTATTTCTATGAATAGAGTCATTTATGAAAGTTGCATATTTTGCTCGTTTCATTTGTATCATGCCAAAAAGAAAGAAGGGATAGCCTTAGCATACTTGAGCTGATCTCTTGACAATCCATCTAACATACGTTAATTGCGACAAATCACGTAACGGCGAATCGAAGTAGGAAAAAATCTGTATGATATTCTTCAGAAAAATTGTATAGTGCTCCCTTGGAATTTGCAAATTCACGCTGCCATTACATAATAACTTCTTCGTATGAATTGTTGAAGTAACTCATGTTACTATTGCAATATTGTCTTTGTTGAAGCTCTCTTTGAATTAGGTATGAATTAGCCACAAGAATCCTCAACATGTGCCACATATCCACTTAGTAAAAGAGTCACAATTTAGGTCTTTGATCTTTGTTCCACTTGCTGCCACGTTGGGCTTAATTAGGCTTATCCATTATTTCCTTAATTAATTAGGTAATCTCTCACTATCCAATAATTAACCAATTACCCACATAATTAAAAATTATCTCAAATTACTTAAAATACTAATCCCTTTTAATCCACTTTATATACCTTACTATCATGGTCATGTGATACTTTGGATGACACAAGTCCATAAATACCGGGTATTATAGCTTGGAGCGTATTTTATCCCAAATCGACAACCTTCAACAAAACTCATTCTCTTCGATTTACTTACCCTCTCACCTTCACGAATTTACTTATTACTTGTTTGAAAAAGCATAATACTTATAACCTCAAAATAATCTCATTCTCTAGCTTACGTCGATTAACTTACGATGAAACTTTAATGTACATTTTGAAAATGCGGGATGTAACATCTCATTTCCGAGCTTATATCAATTTACTTATGGCGTACTTTCACGTATGAAAACATGGGGTGTAACACCTTTCTAGAACACCTAAGGTATTTTTGGAGGTAATGAACTATACTCTTATTTCTTATGTTGGTGACTTTATAATTTTTGTGGATGATGATATTTCGATGCATATCAAGTCATTAACTGTAATATCTAAGTTCAAGTGCAAGAGTAATTTACCATCTTTTTGAAATTTAGTATGACATAGATTATTATGTATTCCAACTTGGTGCAAAGAGACATGAAATTTATGAGAAGAGGCTTGCGAATGAGTTAAATATTTCTTCTTCCCTTATTCAAGTGTCTAATGAGTTTTCATGAGATAAATTGCTAGAATGTGATTTATATTGTGTGATGAGTCATTCTTCAAGTAATGTTCATTGTGAGCTTGTAAAAGTGTTTGCTACTAGTAAAGAGGATATGCATGATTGTTGTGACGCTTGTGATCAAATACTCTTTCATGTAGAGGAATGCATGAGATTTGTAATTGTAGATAGTTGGCTATATCATAAAAGTGTCTTCTTTGATATATGTGGTAGAGATACTTATATTAAATGGATGTGTGGTCAATCCTTTATAATTCCTTTGTCATGTATACCTATGGACTACCTTACCGACAAGATTGAATTGCAAGTTCCATTGCATAGTGCATCTAAGAGAGGTTTTTATTAAATTAATCTAGGTAGGCATAAATTTTATTGGGATGATGATGTCCATATATTTTATAAGGGAGTATTTACACCTACTAGGATTAGTTGGCTTAAATGGACACACTATCTTGTTTTATTCCTACTATTTTTTCAAATTAGTGGATGTCATTTACTAGTGCGTGTTTTGTTTTTTTGCAAGGTCAAAATTTGAGGACGAATCGTCTTGAAGAAGAGGGTAATGCTAGCATCCTAGGAATATCAACTATATTCAAGGACAAGGGTGAAGGTTTGGAATCTCAAAGAGGGCCTTTAACAAGATGCCAAGCTAAAGAGTTGCAAAACAAGGTCATTATACTTCAAGTGCAAAAAAAAGAAGTTGTTAATTGGGAGGAAGAGCTCAAGGAAAAAGGATGTGAATTGGCTAAGTGTTACAATTGTTTTATGGCCCAAATTTATGTCCAAAAATAGGAGTATTAGATCCCAAGACATATCCTTTGAAGAAGGTCCTAATCAGTCCACTTTTGGACCATTTTGGCACCTAAAATGTGTCCAAACTTGCAGCCCAATAAGTCTTACATGAAGTCACGTTTTTATAACATAAAAAGGACATATTTGATGTCAAAGAAGGGTACAATAGTCGTGCTATAAGTTGAGTGCAAGTTGGAGCCAAGTTGCTTGCAAATGTCCTTCAAGATTTCCAAGATTCTATCGAAGATTGGTTTTGAACTTTCAAGATCCTATCCTAAGGTAGTTGGACTTTTTGTCCAAAGTAGTTAGCACTTTCTTTATTTTCCAAGATTGGTTTAGGAATTTCAAGATCCTATCCTAAGAAGGTAGTTGAACTTTTTGTCCAAAGTAGTTAGGACTTTCTTTCTTTATTTTTTTGGTAGAATTTCGTGACT
The DNA here is from genome assembly GCF_000390325.3 of Nicotiana tomentosiformis. NCBI lineage: Eukaryota > Viridiplantae > Streptophyta > Magnoliopsida > Solanales > Solanaceae > Nicotiana > Nicotiana tomentosiformis. Next base: position 86,677,682 of record NC_090823.1, read on the forward strand.
CCCTCTCTATTTAAAGGGTGTCTTATTTGTTTTTAGGAGAGGATGATACACAATATCAACAAAAATTGTGAGATTTTTCTTGCACTCTTGTGTGTGGCTACTCTTGTATTTATTCTTCAACCTTCAAGAATCAACTTAAGATGGTAAGATTAAACCCTTTTTGAAATCTTATATAACTCCTAGCTATTCAAGAAAGGTGATAAGTTTAGGCTTATTGTTGTTCTTGTTATTCTAAAGGGTTGGGTTTCACAATCTATCTCTTGTTTTTAATTCTCTACCAAAGGCGATTAATTCGTCGTTAGCTAATTGTTGTTGCTAGGATTCAACTTCAAGAATAGAATTCTTAAATTCAAGAAACTCTTTCTTGAATTCAATTTATCTTTAATTTATATCTTCTTTTTCATTTTCCTATTTTCTTTTAGCTTTCACACGTTTCTTGATTTTCTTGTTTTTCTTTAGTAAATTCTTCAATTCCCTATCGTGTTGTTATCAACTCCATCTCTTGAAATCTCAAATGGTGTCTTCTCCTTATGAGGGGTTGTATCTCTGTAATGAGCTAACACAGGATCCTCGTACTAGCGTTCCTTCACTTCAGTTACTAAAGAGGATGTTGTCGTGTCCTGAATAGTAACTCCGGTATCACCCGAGTCCAGTAATCAAACTCCAAGACTAGCTAGCTGATGAATTTCATGGGCTATTCCACTATTCTCTGGCTGTAAATATGACATGCTACCCATAGATCTATGACTGAGGGCGTCAGCTACTACATTCGCCTTCCCCGGATGGTATAAAATATCAACGTCATAGTCTTTCAGTATCTCTAACCATCTCCTCTGACATAAATTCAATTCCTTTTACTTGAATATATACTGAAGGCTCTTATGATTTGCATAGATATCAACATGAATGCCATACAAATAGTACCTCCACATCTTTAGTGCATGAATCACTGCGACTAACTCTAAATCGTGGATTGGTTGAATTCTGTAGCTTTCCTTGGGCATATTATTTCAGGTGAAGGTATCCAGGTTGATACTCAGAAGATTGAGGCAGTGAAGACTTGGCCTAGACCCACGACACCGACGGAGGTTCGTAGCTTCCTGGGTATGGCAGGTTATTCCAGGAGATTTATAGAGGGATTTTCTTCTCTTTCAGCACCATTGACAAAGTTGACTCAGAAGGGAGCTACGTTTCCAGGCATTGAAGGACAAATTGACTTCAGCACCGGTTCTGACACTCCCAGATAGAACCGATGGTTATGCTATCTATTATGACGCTTCTATCACTACCCAAACTGATGGGCCGCGACGGGCACCCAGTACCTTACTCGACCGAGTACCAACGTAATATATCTTTTCGTATCATACTATTATAGGTAAATGAGACAAAAAGGCTGCCGTGAGATAAGTAGAATAAAACATGAGGAAATACTCGTCATAGGATGATCCAACATGATGTACCGACTTATACATATGACATACGGGCCTATAAGGCCGGTACAATCCTTTATATACTCTAAACATAGGCCGACAAGGCCATGCAAGTATCCATATACATGACATATGCCTAAAAGCCTCTAAGAGTAGATAAATACCATAAAGGTCGGGACAGGGCCCTGCCATACCAATCAATACATGTCCAACTCATACTGACCAAATAAGTAACTCCGGAGCAAATGGAGCGCACCAACACCTTTCCTGAGCTGATAGCCTACTTGGAGGACTCTCAACCTATCTACCGGGATATGCGGGCATGAAACGCAGCGTCCCCAGGCAAAAGGGTTGTCATTACAAATAATGTATCTAGTATGTTAGGAATGCAAATCAGAAAATAAAAGACACGAGAGAAACATGGAGTAACAGACTCAACATGTAAGTCTGAATAACTCTGTGAATCATTTCATACTTATAATGTCCTGTATATACGTATAAATGTCATACCATTCATAGGTATATGCATTCATAACATCATCAAGCCTCTGAGGGCATCCCATCATATCATCTCGGCCACTGTGGGCAAAATCATCAACATATACCAGCTGATCATGTGGTGGTGCATATATAACGCCGTAACCTTTTCCCATATCCCATATACATATAATATACACGCATATAACGCCATCTGGTCGTGGGTCAATGTACATGTATAAATGAATGAACTGCATAAGAAATACGTTAATAAGATTTCTCGGAATGTCATAAGATCAATATGCCTTTCGGATAAACTTTATCAACTACGTGTTTTTCTGTGACCCATGAGCAAAAGCTATAATAATAATTCACATGGGGAATCAAGAATATAAACACCCATAATACTTCTATGAATAGAGTCATTTATGAAAGTTGTATGTTTGCTCATTTTGTTTGTATCGTATGAATCATGCCAAAACGAAAGAAGGGATAGCCTTAACATACCTGAGCCGATTCTCTTAACAATCCCTCTAACACATGTCTTTTGCGAAAAACACGTAACGGCGGATCGGAGTAGGGAAAATTTCTTATGATATTCTTGAGAAAGATTGTACCGTGCTCTCTTAGAATCGAATCTCATGTTGCTTCAGCGTTATGAAATGTCATATGAATTTATTTGGGAATTCATCTGTTACTTAGCACATACATCCCCCTTACAGATGTAGGAAGATGTCTTAAAATTTTAGGTTGTGGGCCCTATGTTTTTTGATGATTTAGCCACATAATCCTCCAAGTGTTCCACCTTATTAAATGAACATAAGAGTCACATTTATCAAAGGTCCTTGGCTTCCACGTTGATGTTCATTAGGCTTATCCAAAGATCTTAATTAATTAGCTAATCTCCCACTCATCATTAATTACCCAATTATTCACATAATTAAGAATTATCTCAAATTACTTAAAATACTACTCACTTTTACCGCACTTTATACACCTTGCTATCATGGTCATATGGTACCTTGTATGGCACTAGTCCATAAATACCGGGTATTATAGCTCAGACCGTATTTTATCCCAAATTGACAACCTTCAACGAAACTCATTTCTTCGATTCATTACCCTATCACCTTCACGAATTTACTTATCACTTGTTTGAAATAGCATAACACTTATAACCTCAAAATAGTCTTGTCCTTAAACTGATGTCAATTATCTTACGACAAATCCAACGTACAATACTACGGGGTGTAACATTAACGTAATACTGTGTGGTGTAACAACTTCGGGCGTTGGATTGGGTTGTGTATTGATGCAACATTACCAAGTTTGTCATGACGCAAACTGGAGGTACATGACTGGCACCTAGGGTCTACTCAACCGAGCGACACGTACCTTATCCTTGTTTATTATCAAACTTATCACGGGTCATTATAGGCCACATCAACCAAAAGCTGATATCTGGAGGCAGCCTACAATGGAGGGTTCTCGCCTCGTCCTATATGAGAGCCTTGATCAGACACACTTCAAAGAGGAATCTTCATATCCTTATCATCTACCTTCCTCCTCTTGGCCCGACTAATCTTCGTTTCCTCTACATATCCCATGACATACACAGACGAACCTTGATTGACGAATTCCTAAGCCTTTGGACTATCTGGCAAATCCGTAAATACTATCTGGTGTCTGTAAATACCCTAACATAGTTTTGAGCCTGAGGGGAACCCGTCTATGCCAATCCGTGCACCACTCCCTTTATACATTGCACCACTCCCTTTATACCCTGATCAAAGGGCCCAGATAATGAAACTAAGGGCCTTGGTGAGGTCGAAACTCCTCTCACCCCATCTTCTGTCGGCGAAATCGAAACTACTCGAACGGATGACTCATATGGATCCTTGGAAGGATCCTCCTCAATAGAACCCATGATTTCCGATGGGTCTGATTCCATAGTGTAACTTATATATCATTTTAACACTTTCGTAGCCTTATGAACGGTACTAGCTACTGACGCCTGTCGTTTAGTAGTAATAGGCATTACTAAGAACATAAATAAGGTAAAGATTAGGAGTGAATATTTAAGACTCAGTTGTATCGCACAATCCAGATCAGAAAGAAAAGTAACCATCCTAAATGTCCTATATCATCATGTCTATAAGTGTGGTGCACAACACACCCATAAACAAGACTCTACTAGACATAGTCTGTAGACGACCCTAGGATATAACAGCTCTAGTACCACTTTTGTCATGCCCCAAACCGATGGGCCATGATGAGTGCCGAGTCCTACCAGTCTGTAACAACCCGACTTGTCGCTTTGAACATTTACACTCCTTTCAACTATTTGAAGTCTTGAGTAGCTTCATATGATGCATTATGACCAAGTTTGAATTTTTTGTATTCAACCTCGAAACAAAGTTTTGATGATTCCATTACGTCCAGATGATGATTTTAGACTCGGGCGTATACCTGGAATGTAATTTGGATATTTTGAGAATGTTTCGACGTTGTTTCTTCTAGTATAAGTGGTATCACATTAAGAACATGAGGTCAAAATTCTATTTTTATTGAAGCATTATATCTATATTACAATTACTGATCCATAGCAAAAAGAATCGTCGAATTCGGACATCGTATGAGAGAGTTATGCCCATTTTCCCATCACCAATGCCCAGGGTAGTGCGAGACGCTATCCTTGACGCTGGGATTTCTTTCAGGTACTGGAACCAGTGCCACAGGCATCCCCCGGTTGTCACGACACAAACCGATGGTCCGCGACGGGCACCCGATACCTTACTCAACCAAGTACCAACGTAACATATCTTTCGTATCATACTATCATAGATAAAGGAGCCGGAGTGGCTGTCGTGAGATAAGTAGAATAAAACATGAGGCAACACTCAACATTGGACGACCCAACATGTACTACAAACTTATACATATGACATACAGTCCTATAAGACCAAAATGATCACTCATACACTGAACATAGACCGACAAGGCCATACAATCTTTCACGTACATGACATATGTATACAAGCCTCTAAGAGTAGGTAAATACCATAGAGGTAAGGATAGGGCCCCGCCATACTAATCAACTCCGAAGCAAATGGAGCACACCAACACCTTTCGCTGAGCTGATAGCCTACTTGCAGGACTCTCAACCTGTCTATCGGGACTTGCGAGCATGGAACACAGTGTCCCCAGGCAAAAGGAACGTCAGTACAAATAATATACCAAGTATGTAAGGAATGAAAATCAGTAAATAAAAGACATAGAGAAACATGGAGTAAAAGACTTAACATGCAAGTATGAATAGCTCTATGGATTATTTCATATTTATAATGCCATGCATATGCGTATAAATGTCATACCATGCATAGGTATATGCGTACATAACATCATCAAGCCTCTGAGGGCATCCCATCATATCATCTCGGCCACTGTGGGCAAATCATCAACGTATACCAACTGATCAGGTGGTGGTGTGTATATAAATCCGTAACCTTTTCCATATCCCATATACATAAAATATACGCGTATATAACGTTATTTGGTCATGGGTCAATGTGCATGTATAATTAGATAAAATGCATAAAAAATATGTTAATAAGATCTATATACCTTTCGGATAAACTTTATTAACTAAGTATTTTTCTGAGACTCATGAATAAAAGATATAGTAATATGTCACATGGGGAATCAAGAACATAGACACCCCTAGTACTTCTATGAATAGAGTCATTTATGAAGGTTGTGCATTTGCTCGTTTCGTTTGTATCATGCCAAAAAGAAAGAAGGGATAGCCTTAACATACCCGAGCCGATTCTCTTGACAATCCTTCCAACACCCGTCAAACGCGATAAAACATGTAACGGCGGATCGAAGTAGGGGAAAATTCATATGATGTTCTTGAGAAAGATTATACCGGGCTCCCTTAGAATTGCAAATCCCGTTGGTATTACGTAGTATAACTTCGTATGAATTTTTGTTGTAGCAAATCACGTTGCTATCGTCTAATCTTGTATGAATTTTGTGGCTACTTATTTCTTGTCTTGGATGTTCTTTTGTATAAGTTTGCTGAATAAACATCACGTTGCCATAAGCATTGTAAAGGATTCATATGAATTCCTTCTTTGACAAATTTCATCTGTTACTTTGTACTAAGAATCTCAATATTGTAATTTAGAGAAGCTTTTTATATTAGTGGGTGTGGGCTCCACTTTTGGGGATTTTTTTATCCAAAATTCTCCTAACATTCCAACAATTTATAAAGACCAAAGAGTCATTGCATCTTAAGTTCCTTGTTGCCACGTGAGGATATGGTCTTTATTCAACTTATCCACAAACTTTAATTACATGGTTAATCTCCCACTAAAATCAATAATTAACCAATTACCCACATAATTAAGAATCATCCTAAATTACTTAAAATACTAATCAATTTTAACACACTTCATACACCTTACTATCATGGTCATGTGGTACCTTGTATGATACTAGTCTATAAATACTGGGTATTTATAGCCCGGACCGTATTTTATCTCATAATGTTAAACTTCGACGAAATTTATTTTTTTCGATTTGCCTACCATCTCACCTTCACGAATTTACTTATCATTTGCTTGAAATAGCATAATTCTTATAATCTCAAAATAATCTCATTCCCGAGCTTACGTCGATTAACTTATGACGAAACTCAAACATACTAAAATGCGGAATGTAACATCTCATTTCCGAGCTTTCATGAATTTACTTATGACGTAATTTAACGTACGAAAATATGGGGTGTAACATCATTCCCCCCTTTGGAACATTCATCCTCGAATGTTGACCGATGCACTTATCTTTATCATTGCCTATAGCTCTTGCGAATACTTTAGTACTCTCCTTGCCATCTAGGGAACTGTTTTGTAAATAAATCCAAAGGCTAGGGCATTCCCCTCTTTAGGCCTCTTTATCACACCATGACTTGTGGTCTGCTACCAAACTCCAGGTTACTCTCTATATCCTATAATGCTTCTTCATCACTGTTCATCTTAAGAATGATGGCCTATTCTCATCTCATACTTTGTAACTTTTATCCATCCATTGTTGATTCACCTCGATGTTGATCTACAATCTACTACTGATAACTTGTCCTCTCATGTAACACTATCGCTAGGGCTCACTTCTTCTCGAGGAACATCTGAAATGATTAGACTGCTCCACCTAGGGCGATACTATATTTCCATAACTGTATTTCATAGCATTCCAATGTGATCCATCTTATGGGGGTGAGGGGTATTCTAATCTCATGTCGTCCATGAAATCCCTTTTTTTCAAATCATTACTCAATCGAAGGCCCAAACATCATCCTTTATCTATCACAATTACACCTTTATTCTACTATCAGAGCAACATTCCATCTCTTCTAAAATTTACTAGCCTTAGACTCCTTTGAGTTCATTCAGGTTTTACTGAGCTTTCTATAACTTAGACAAACCATCAACTCTATTGTTTTCATGGGCTCAATACCGAGGACTTATCCCTTCTCGTCACCTTCTCACTCGGATTTCCTTATCCTTACTAATGTCTTCTTAAAAACTTGTCGCTCTACCATACTTTAGCTTGCGACCTACACATATCTATTTATACTATTTGCAATCTTCCTTCAACTTGCTTGCATCATAGATTTCCTTATATCATTCTGGAACATCAAGCAAGACATCACATCGTCACTAACTCTTCTTTACTCTCTTAATTAGACTTCTCGATACCTAGAAACCATAAGCTGGAAGACATGCCACTGACGATGCCGCTATCATTCCTGGATACTGAATCCCCGCGCTTCTAGCCGTCTATCCAAAGTATGGACCATTCACAACCTTCTGCATTTGAGTATCTCATACGTTGACCACCTTTACCCTACTTACCTTAAAGTCTCGCATCACATCTTTTATCTCTTTCATCACCTCCCTTATACATATGTATCATTCACATCCACAATGTGAAGCTCTATTATAATACTTGCACCTCTAGTGCATACACAATCCGATGGGAGCTTCATACTGACTTTGTGTGAGGCTGGTACTCTTCTAATTGGCTTTCTCGTAGAGCCGTTATAGAATATGGTTGTTGTACTATCTCTCTTGTACCTCTGATATTAAGAGTGATTCTGCAAGGATCTCAATCACGGTTTTTATAATTTTCTGGGTCCAATAATCAGACTTCTGATTTACTTAGTTGATGTACATCTTTTAGTTTCCTCTTCCCTCTGATCAGCCTGAATGTAGGCTTAATCTATCTTCCGATCTGCGGCTCATAGTATTAGTTATTACTTTAGCCTTTCATGGGCGCTATGGAATATCCATGATACAATATTCTAACAATTCAATCCTTTGTCTATGACCTGGACTCAATTCTTTCTTTTAACTTATACCAAAGTCTTCTACGACTGTATGATTGTCAACATATATGCTGCATGGATAATATTGTGATACCTTAAGTACATTCATAATGTAACTAACTCTGGATCATTGATTGAATAATTCCTTTTGTTCCTTCTCAACGTTCTTTAAATGTAAGCAATTACTTTTCCTAGTCGTTTTGCCACTTGTTGCATGAATACTTGGCTTATCTTAGTGCCCACACATATTGGAATTCCATACAACCCATATGATCTTGAATATCACCTTTTGATTTTTTTTTCTTCTTCCCGTTCATTAGCCACAATAGCTGCCACTTTCTTATGGAGTGAATACATTGTTGTGGTGAGACTGTTGTTACAAGACCATTTCCTCTTCAAGCTACTATGTTTAAGTTCAAGCCTTCTTCCTTATTTCCTAAGCTAATCTTTCATTGTAGTACTTAGGGAGGACCCTCTGACTCTTGTAAGGCTGTGAGCTTATTACATCGTATACTCGACGGAAATGTTTTTGATGTCCTTTCTTGCCTATAATTATCTGTAGTTACTTACCTCCATGCCCTTGTGCTAGTAGGGTTGCTTCTGAACTGATATTTTGACTATCTTCTTAGTGGCATTCTCTTTTATTTCCGTAATACTCATATGGTACCTTTAACTACCCCAACTCCTATCTGAATATTTCTCAAGGGTCACGATGTCATATCTGCGAGACTGAAGTTTCCATGTTGGGGTTCAATCGATTTATCTTGCACGATCTATTGATTTGTCTGTAACCTCTTGTCTAGCAATAACTAGGCTCTTCCTGAATCAACTACTAACTACTCGTTGGCCCATTCTCATATTAATATTCCACGTAATCGTTCTTGGGTTATTTCCTTTGTCTTAACTTACCTCTCGCACTGGCTCCTTATTTATCAATAACATCCCGGGTAGGAACCCTTACTTCCTCTCCTTGACGTCGTGTTTGCATAATGTTCTAGAATCGTAGCATATCTATACGATTTGAATAAGTGCAGTCTCATCCTTTTCTCTCATTTTTATAGCATTCTTCCTTTACCATTCCATAATTACTAGAACCACTTACTTCTGACTTAATGCCACATCACTCCATATTTCCCCCCTTTAAGGGAATACTAAGATTTAGTGCTACGACGATCTACCTATAGATGTTTTACCTCTTCCTCTTTGGCGTCTTTTCACATCATCGATGATCCTTACTCACCTTGAGGTAATCCTTCTGTACCTTAATAACAAAATTCTTTACTCACGAGGGCGACACCTAGTGTAACTGGCACACATAGTCCCTTAAGCCTAACTTTGCTCACATTGCTTGGTTTATGGAAGCGTCTTCCTGAATGACCTTTAAAGGTTATTCTTCTATCGTCCATTCTATTATTGTCGGAACGCAATATCTGAAATTCTCATAATGCCGACTATTTTCAGATCACTCAATCCCTAATTCATGTTTAGTTTAACTTGTTCACCAGCCCATACTGATTTGTATTACTTTGGGGTCTAACTTTTCCTTCTCGTAATCACGCTAGACTCACGAACTTATTTCTCGAAATAAGGATATGACTTTATGGCCTATACTCTTTTGTTGTTTCAAGGCATGTAACCTCTTTTGTTTCTCTCTTTTTTCCCCTTCGCTTGACTATAGACTCTGTAATACTTTCATTTTTTTGATCTACCATTGTCATCCATATATCACATCTTACTCATAATGCTTTATTAACTCTCTTCTTATTTCCCTGCTAACATTTCTATCTATCACTTTATTCTGAAAACTTCAACAAGACATTCCTTTACTTTTAGCTCCCCTTTTCTCCATCCATTGCCTCTTCGGGTTGCCTAACATTATCTCTCTTCTAGGGACGGGAGCCATACTAAGATAATATTTATCCCTTCCAGACTTCCAGTGCCTATCTTTGTAGTACTCATATCTAGCTGTACTATTTTAGAGTGCACCATCTAGGTATCTCACAAGGAGATCCATTACCACGTTTGCACTATCCTTCGGAAATGTCAACTAAAACTAACAATCTATCCACCATTTTGAGTTACTCTAACCCCAGCCGGATCCTGATATCCCGTCCTTCTATTAAGCCATATCTATTAGCTCCCATAAGGCATAATTGAGATGGGTGTAGCTAATTATATATATCTCTGTTACTGTTGAAAGTAACTCAGATTGCTTATATTTCTCTGCTTGAATTGTAAATACTGTTAACCTTTATTAACTGGGTACCTCCTACCCTTCTTCACCTTGTTTCTTTTACTTGCTGAAACTTATGTCTATCTTCCGATTCTCTTATTCCTTTTTACCATACGAGTGGATATATATTCTTTCCTTAAATCTCCTTATCAAGAATCTTACACGCCTTAGTACACACATGTTCTGCTGAAGACCTCACAGTTATTCATCATAAGCATGATGCAAAATCGAGTTCCTCTCACTCAACTATTCTACAACCACATTCAACCTCTTACCAGTTGTCTTTTGGATGTAGGTATCATCTTATTACGAATAAAATAGAATTTAGGAGTCTGAATTCTTACAAGTGAGCTCTACCATATGATCTAGAGTAAGAAGAAAGTATGTGTCACAACCCATGTTTTCGTATGTGGAAGTACACCATAAGTAAATTGATATAAGCTCTGAAATGAGATGTTACATCTCGCGATGTCGTATGTTAAAGTTTCGTCGTAAGATAATCGACATAAGTTCGGGAATGAGATTTTTTGAGATTATAAGCATTATGCTATTTCAAACAAGTGATAAGTATGTTCGTGAAGGTTGGAGGGTAAGCAAATCGAATAAAATGAATTTTGTCAAAGTTTGGCATTTTGAGATAAAATACGGTCCAAGCTACAATACCTCGTATTTATGGACTAGTGGCATACAAGGTACTGCATGACCATGATCGATAACATATATAAGGTGTGTTAAAAGTGAGTAGTATTATAAGTAGTTTGAGATAATTCTTAATTATGTGGATAATCGGGTAATTATTGATTTTCGTGGAAGATTAACAATTAATTAAGATGTTGGTGGTTAATTGTTCGGAATGGATAAGTATCAACGTGGAAGCCTTGCCTTAAGAAATGGTGACTCTTAAAGTCACATAAAAGGTGGCAAATTTGGAGAGTGGTAACGTTTAGCAAGAGTCATATGACTACTTCATGACCTTTTAGACTTCTTTTTAGGTAAAGGGTTATTAGTAGTTTATTCTCTTGATTACTATGCTTGTAAAGATGTTATAGAGATGGATTAGAATTTCAAAAGAAAGGAACAGATGAAATATCAAAACAAGGAGATTATTTAAAATCTTCAACAAAAGTAAAGGATGAAATCTCAACAATTCGTATGAAACAGCAGTAACGTGAAATCGCGATTCTAAGGGGTACGGTACAATCTTTCTCAAGAATATCATATGGATTTTTCCCTAATTCGATCCACCGTTACGTGTTATCGCAATTGACGTGTGTTAGAGGGATTGCCAAGAGAATCAGCTCAAGTATGTTAAGGCTATCCCTTCTTTCTTTTTGGCATGATCCATACGATACAAACGAAACAAGTAAATGCACAATTTTCATAAATGACTCTATTCATAGAAGTACTAGGGGTGTCTATATTCTTGATTCCCCGTGTGAATTATTATTATAGCTTCTGTTCACGGGTCTTAGAAAAACATACGTATTGGATAAAGTTTATCCGAAAGGCATATTGATTTTTATGACATTCCGAGAAATCTTATTAATATATTTCTTATGCATTTCATGCATTTATACATTTACATTGACTCATGACCATATGATGTTATATACGCATATATTATATGTATATGTGATATGGGAAAAGGTTGCGGCATTATATACGCACCACCACCTGATCAGCTGGTATACGTTGATGATTTGCCCACAATGGCCTAGATGATATGATGGGATGCCCTCAGAGGCTTGATGATGTTATGAACGCATATACCTATGCATGGTATGAAATTTATATGCATATCCATAATATTATAAATGTAAAAAGATTCACAGTCTTATTCAGACTTACATGTGAGTGTTTTACTCCATGTTTCCCTCATGTCTATTATTTACTGATTTTTATTCCTTACATACTCGGTACATTATTTGTACTGACGTTCCTTTTGCCTGGGGATGCTGCGTTTCATGCCCACACACTTATAAGTAGGAGGCTACAAGGCGTGTCTAGTATAGTCTTGTTTATGGGTGTGTTGTGCACCACACTTATAAGCAGGAGGCTACAGGGCATTTAGAACTGTCACTCTTTCTTCTTACTTTAGATTGTGTGTTAGAGCTCAGTTGTAAGAACTCAATTTCCTAAACTCTATTTTATTCATAATACGATGATGCCTACATCCAGAAAGACGGTTGGTAAGAGATATAGCTGTGGAAGAGTTGAGTCAGAGGAACTCGATCTTTGCGTCATGCTTATGATGGATAAATATGAGGTATTCAGCAGATCATCTGTGTACTAAGATGTGTAAGCTGCTTGATAAGGAAGTATTAAGGCAAGAATATCTATCCACCCATATGGTGAAAAGCAATGAGAGGATCAGAAGGTAGATACAAGTTTCAACAATGTAAAAGAAGCAAGGTGAAGAAGGGTACGAGGTACCTAGTTAATAAAGATTGACAGTATTTACAATTCAAGCAGAGAAATATAAGCATTTTGAGTTACCTTCAATTGTAACAGAGATATGTATAATCGGCCAAACATATCGTAGTTATGCCCTATGGGAACTAACAAATATGATTTAAGAGAAGGACGAGATATCAGGATCCGGCTGGTGTTAGAGTAACCCAAAATGATAAATGGATTGTTTGCATTAGTTGACATTTCCGAAGGATAGTGCAAATGTGCTCATAGATCTCCTTGTGAGACACCCAGATGATGCACTCTAAAATAGAACAGCTAGATATAAGTACTACAAAGGTAGGTATTGGAAGCTTGGAAGGGATAAACCTTAGTGTGGCTCCCGTCCCTAGTAGAGAGAGAATGTTAGGCGACCAGAAGAGCTAGTGGATGGAGCAAGGGGAGCTAAAAGAAAATGATAGACATAAATGTTAGCGGGAAATAAGAAGAGAGTTAATGAAGCATTATGAGTAAGATGTGATACATGGATGAGAACGGTAGATAAAAAAGATGACAGTATTACAGAGTCTATAGTCAAGTGAAGGAAAAGACGAGAAGTGACAGGCCTTGAGACAAGAAAAGAGTATAGGCCATAAAGTCGTATCGTCATTTCGAGAAATAAGTTCGTGACTCCAACGCGACTACCGGAAGGAAAGGTTAGACCCCAGAATAATAGGAATCAATATGGGTTGGTGAACAAGATAAACTAAACATGAATTAGGACTGAGTAATTTGATAATGGTCGACATCATAAGAATTTCAGATTTCATTCCGACGATAGTACAATGGACAACAGAAGAAGATTCATGAGAAATTCAGAGAATGGTCATTCAGGAAGACGCTTCCCTAAAGCAAGCAATGTGAGCAAAGTTAAGCTTAAGGGACTATGTGTGCCAGTTGCACTAAGTGCCACCCTCACGAGTAAGGAATTTTGTTATCCTTGGTACCGAAGGATTACCGCAAGGCGAGCAAGGGTCATCGACGATGTGAAAATATGCCAAAGATGAAGAGGTAAAACATAAATAGGTAGATCGTCATAGCTCTAACTCTTAGTACTCCTCTAAAGGGGGGAATATGGAGTGGTGTGACATTAAGTCAGAATTAAATGGTTCTAGTAGCTATGAAATGGTAAAGGAAGAATGCAATAAAAATAATGAAAAAGGGATGAGATTGCACTTATTCAAATCCCACATATATGCTACGATTCCAGAATATTATGCAAACATGACGTCAAGGAAAGGAAGTAAGGGTTCCTACCCGGGATGTTAGTGATAAATAAGGAGCCAGTGCGAGAGTAAGTTAAGACAAAGGAAATAACCCAAGAAAGATTACGCGGAACATTGATAAGAGAATGGGCCAACGCGTAGTTGGTAGTTGATTCAGGAAGAGCCTAGTTATGGCTAGACATGAGGTTACAAACGAGTCAGCAGATCGTGCAAGATAAACATAGTAAAACCCAATATAGTGAATTCAGCCTCGCTCTAATGTCATTGTAATACTTGAGAAGTATTCAGATAGGAGTTTGGGTAGTTAAAGGTACCGTATGAGTATTACGGGAATAAAAGAGAGTGCCACTAGGAAGACAGTCAAAATATCAAATCAGAAGCAACCCTACAAGCACAAGGGCGTGGAGATAAGTAACTACGGATAATTATAGGTGAGTAAGGACATCAAAAATTTTGTCGAGTATACGATGTAATAAGCTCACACCTTTACAAGTGTCAGAAGGTCCTCCCTAAGTACTACAATGAAAGACTAGCTGAGGAAATAAGGAAGAATGCTTCAAACTAAGCATAGTAACTTGAAGAAGAAATGGTCTTGTAACATCAGTCTCACTATAACATTGTATGCACGCCATAAGAAAGTGGCACCTACCATGGCTGATGAACGGAAAGTAAAAGCAAAAGTAATATTCGAGATCATATGAGTTGCACGAAAACTCCGACATGCATAGGAACCAAGATAAGCTAAGAATGCACGTGACAAGGGGGCAGAAAGACCATGAAAAGTAATGGCTTACGCTTAAAGAAAGCTGAGAAGGAACGAAAGGAATTATTCATTCAATGATCTAGAGTTAGTTACGTTATGAACGCACTTAAGATTTCAGAGTATTATGCAGCATATAGATTGACAATCATATAGCCGTAGAAGACTCTGGTATAAGTTAAAAGAAAGAATTAAGTCCAGGTCATAGACAAAGGATTGAATTGTTAGAAGACTGTATCATGGATATTCCATATTGCCCATGAAAGGCTAAAGTAATAACTAATACCAGAAGCCGCAGATTGGGAGATAACTTAAGCCTACATAAAGGCCGATCAGAAGGAAGAGGAAACTAAAGAGCTACATCAACTAAGTAAATTAGGAGTTTGATTATTGGACCACAAAGTTATAGACATCATGATTGAGAACATTGCAGAATCACTCTTAATATCAGAGGTACAAGAGAGATAGTACAACAACCATATTCTATAACGACTCTAGGACAAAGTAGTTAGAAGAGTACCAACCTCATAAGAAGTAAGTATGCAGCTCCCACCAGATTGTGTATGCACCAAAGGTGCAAGGGTTATAATAGAGCTTTAAGTTATGGATGTGAATTATACCTATGTGGAAGGGAGGTCATGAAAGAGATAGAATATATGATGCGAGATTTTAAGATAAGTAAGGTAAAGGTGGACAACGTACGAGATACTCAAATGTAGAAGGTTGTGAATAATCCATATTGCAGATAGAAAGCTAGAAGCATTGGGATTCAGTATCCAGGAATGGTTGTGGCATCGTCAGTGGCATGTCTTCCAGCCTATGGATTCTAGGTAACGAGAAGCCTAATTAAGAGTGTAAAGAAGAGTTAGAGAC
This sequence comes from Nicotiana tomentosiformis, assembly GCF_000390325.3. NCBI lineage: Eukaryota > Viridiplantae > Streptophyta > Magnoliopsida > Solanales > Solanaceae > Nicotiana > Nicotiana tomentosiformis. The sequence goes on from NC_090823.1 coordinate 86,693,520, forward strand.
AATGTGATGTCTCACTTAATGTTCCAGAATGACATAAGAAAATCAATGATGCAAGCAAGTTGAAAGGTTGCGAGTAATATAAATAGATATGTGTCGGTCGCAAGCTATTATATGGTAAAGCGACAAGGTTCTTGAAGACATGAGTAAGGATAATAAAGGGAGAGTGAGAAGGTAACGAGAATGGATAAGTCCTCAGGATTAAGCCCATGAAAACAAGATAGCTAATGGTTTCTCTAAGTTATAGAAATCTCAGTATAGCCTGAATGAACTCAAAGAAGTCTAAGCCTAGTAGCATTTAGAAGAGATGGAATGATGCCGTGGTAGTAGGATAAGGGTGTAATTATGATACATAAAGGGTGACATTTGGGCCTTCGATTGAGTAATAATTTGTAAAACAAAAGAGGGGATTTCATGAAATGTACAAGAATAAAATACCCACACAATGTGAATCACATTGGGATGCTAGGAAATACGATTATAGAAGTATAGTATCGCCCCAAGGTGGATCGGGAAAATCACTTCTAATGTTCCCCAATGAGCCGTGAGCCCTAGTGATTACATAAAAGGTCAAGTTATCAATGGTAGATTATAGATCAGCATTGAGGTGAATCAACAATGGATAGATAAAAGTTACAAAATATGAGATAAGATTGGGCCATCAGTCTTATGATGAACAATAATGAAGAAGTGTTAAAGGACATAGATTTATACATATAGGATAAGCAACGAAAGTAACCTGGAGTTTGGTAGAAGACCTCAGTAATGATAAATAGAAGTAAGAGTTATGGTATAGTATGACCTACCTAGATGCAGTAAAGTCATATGAATGGATAACCGGGTCTATGAAATAAGATATAGCAATATTTGTAAGTTCAACAAAGTACCGAGCGAAGAACTTCAAGTATAACTATAGACACCCAGAGGGACATCTTGTCACAATTCTATATATGTTCACAAAGTGAAGACTAGAGATTGGCTAAAAGCTGGAGGAAAAAGGAGAGAAGAGTCGCATAGGCGCACATACAAGGAAAAAGTCGTACATGTTGCATGACAAAAGGTAGCAATAGTTACGAGATTGGAAGAATTCCGACCACAAGTCGTGGTGTGAGAAAGAGACCTAAAGGGGGAATGCCCTGGCCTTTGGATTTATTCAAAGAACAGTTGCCTAGATGGTAAGAAGAGTACTAAAGTATTCGGAAGACATAAGTTATGAAAATGATAAGTGCATCAGTCAACATTCGAGGACGAATGTTCCAAAGGGGGGAATGATGTTACACCCCATGTTTTCGTACGTGGAAGTACGCCATAAGTAAATTGATATAAGCTCGGAAATGAGATGTTACATCCCGTATTTTCGTATGCAGAAGTTTTGTCGTAAGTTAATCGACATAAGTTTGGGAATGAGACTATTTTGCGATTATAAGCATTATGATATTTCAAACAAGTGGTAAGTAAATTCGTGAAGGTGAGAGGGTAAGCAAATCGAATAAAATGAATTTTGTCGAAGTTTGACATTTTAAGATAAAATACGGTCCAAGCTACAATACCCCATATTTATGGACTAGTGCCATACAAGGTATCGTATGACCATGATAGTAAGATGTATAAGGTGTGTTAAAAATGAGTAGTATTATAAGTAATTTGAGATAATTCTTAATTATTTGGATAATCAGGTTATTATTGATTTTAGTGAGAAATTAACAATTAATTAAGATGTTGGTGGTTAATTGTTGGGAATGGATAAGCATCAACGTGGCAGCCTTGCCTTAAGAAATGGTGACTCTTAAAGTCACATAAAAGATGGCAAATTTTGAGAGTGGTAACGTTTATCAAGGGTTATATGACTACTTCATGACCTTTTAGACTTCTTATTAGGTAAAGGTTTGTTAGTAGTTTATTCTCTTGCTTACTATGCTTGTAAAGATGTTATAGAGATGGATTAGAACTTCAAAAGAAAGGAACAGATGAAATCTCAAAACAAGGAGTTTATTTAAAATCTTCAACAAAAGTAACTGATGAAATCTCAACAATTCGTATGAAACGACAGTAACGTGAAATTGCAATTCTAAGGGGTACGGTACAATCTTGCTCAAGAATATCATACGAATATTTCCCTAATTTGATCTGACGTTACGCGTTATCGCAATTGACGTGTGTTAGATGGATTGTCAAGAGAATCGGCTTAGGTATGTTAAAGCTATCCCTTCTTTCTTTTTGGCATGATCCATACCATACAAACGAAACGATTAAATGCACAATTTGCATAAATGACTCTATTAATAGAAGTACTAGGGATGTCTATATTCTTGATTCCCCATGTGAATTATTATTATAGCTTATGTTCATGGGTCTCAGAAAATATTACGTATTGGATAAAGTTTATCCGAAAGGTATATTGATTTTTATGATATTCCGAGGAATCTTATTAACGTATTTCTTATGTATTTCATGCATTTATACATGTACATTGACCCATGACCATATGGCGTTATATACGTGTATATTATATGTATATGGAAAATGAAAAAAGGTTACGGTGTTATATACGCACCACCACCTGATCAGCTGTATACGTTGATGATTTGCCCACAGTGGTCGAGATGATATGATGTGATGCCCTAAGAGGCTTGATGATGTTATGAACGTATATACCTATGCATGGTATGACATTTATACGCATATGCATAACATTATAAATGTTAAATGATTCATAAAGTTATTCCGACTTACATGTGAGGCTTTTACTCCATGTTTCTCTCATGTCTATTGTTTACTGAGTTTCATTCCTCACATACTCGGTACATTATTTGTACTGACATCCAATTTGCCTGGGGACACTGCGTTTCATCCCCGTAGGTCCCGATAGATAGGTTGAGAGTCCTCCATTTGCTCTGGAGTTGCTTATTTGGTCTGTATGAATTGGATATGTATTAGTTAGTATGGCGGGGCCCTGTCCCGACCCTTATGACAATTATGTACTCTTAGAGGCTTGTAGACATATGTCATGTATAGGAAAGATTGTATGGCCTTGTCGGCCTATGTTCAGTGTACGAGCGATCATGTCGGCCTTATAGGCCCGTATGTCACATGGATAAATCTCTATATCATGTTGGGTTGTCATACAAAATATACGTTACGTGTGTACTCAGTTGAGTAAGGTACTGGGTGCCCATTGAGGCTCACCGGTTTGGGTCGTGACAGAGTGACAGTCCTAAATACCTTGTAGCCTCCTGCTTATAAGTGTGGTGCACAACATACCCATAAAAAAGACTCTACTAGTCACGACTTTTAGACTCCCTAGGACATAACTGCTCAGATACCACTTTCGCCACGACACAAACCGATGGGCGACGCCGGGTACCCGATACCTTACTCAACCGAGTACCAACGTAACGTATCTTTCGTATAATACTTATCATAGATAAATGAGCAGGAGAGGCTGTCATGAGATAAGTAGAATAAAACATGAGGCAACACTCAACATTGGACGACCCAACATTTACTACAAACTTATACATATAACATACTATCCTATAAGACCAAAATGATCACTCGTACACTAAACATAGGCCGACAAGGCCATACAATCTTTCATGTACATGACATATGTATACAAGCCTCTAAGAGTAGGTAAATACCATAGAGGTCGGAACAGGGCCCCGCCATACTAATCAATACATGACCAAATCATAATGACCAAATAAGCAACTACTGAGAAAATGGAGCACACCAACACCTTCCGCTGAGCTGATAGCCTACTTGGAGGACTCTCAACCTATCTATCGGGACATGCGGGCATGAAATGCAGCATCCCCAGGAAAAAGGCATGCCAGTACAAATAATGTACTAAGTATGTAAGGAATGAAAATCAGCAAACAATAGACATATAGAAACATGGATTAAAAGACTCACCATGTAAGTCTGAATAGTTCTGTGGATTGTTTCATATTTATAATGACATTCATATGCGTATATATGTCATATCATGCATAGGTATATACGTACATAACATCATCAAGCCTCTGAGGGCATCCCATCATATCATCTCATCCACTGTGGGCAAATCATCAACGTATACCAGCTGATCAGGTGGTGGTGCGTATATAACGCCGTAACCTTTTACCATATCCCATATACATATGATATACGTGTATATAGCGCCATCTATTCATGGGTCAATGTGCATGTATAAATGGATGAAATGCATAAAAATATGTTAATAAGACCTATATACCTTTCGAATAAACTTTATCAACTAAGTACTTTTTTGAGACTCATGAACAGAAGATATAATAATATGTCACATGGGTAATTAAGAACATAGACACCTCTAGTACTTCTATGAATAGAGTCATTTATGAAAGCTGTACGTTTGCTCGTTTTGTTTGTAGCATTTGGATCATGCCAAAAATAAAGAAGGGATAGTCTTAACATACCTGAGCCGATTCTCTTGACAATCTTTCCAACCCCCGTCAAACGCGACAAAACATGTAATGGCGGATCGAAGTAGGGAAAATCCGTATGATGTTCTTGAGAAACATTATACCGGGCTCCCTTAGAATTGCAAATCCCTTTGCTATTACGTAGTATAACTTCGTTTAAATTTTTGTTGTAGCAAATCACGTTGCTATCATCTAATCTTGTATGAATTTTTTGGCTTCTTGATGCTTGTCTTGGACGTTCTTTGTAGTAAGCATCTCAATATTGTAATTTAGAGAAGCTTTTTATATTAGTGGGTGTGGTCCCCACTTTTGGGAATTATTTTATCCAAATTTCTCCTACCATGCCACCAATTTATAAAGACCAAAGAGTCATTGCATCTTAAGTCCCTTGTTTCCACGTGAGGATAGGGTCTTTATTCAACTTATCCACAAACTTTAATTACATGGTTAATCTCCCACTAAAATTAATAATTAACCAATTACCCAAATAATTTAGAATTATCCAAAATTACTTAAAATACTAATCACTTTTAACACACTTCATACACCTTACTATCATGGTCATGTGGTACCTTGTATGGCACTAGTCCATAAATACCGGGTATTTATAGCCCGAACCGTATTTTATCTCAAAATATCAAACTTTGACAAAATTTATTTTCTTGGATTTGATTACCCTCTCACCTTTACGAATTTACTTATCGCTTGCTTGAAATATCATAATACTTTCAATCTCAAAATAATCTCATTCCCGAACTTACGTTGATTAACTTACGACGAAACTTTAACGTACAAAAATGCGGGATGTAACATCTCATTTCCGAGCTTTCATCAATTTACTTATGGCGTACTTTCACGTACAAAAATATGGGGTGTAACACTGGCACCACCTGTGGCGCCCGAAATGCTATATACTCATTCGAGGTTCATTTTACCCCATTTTTCTTGGCCGAACTTTAGGGTTTTCCTCCACTGCCTCAAGACCTCCAACTCCCCACCATCTTCAAGGTGAGTAATCCCCACTAATTTGGTGTTTCATTCCATCAATTCCACCCTAAAACTAACTCAATCCTCCATAAGATACATAGACCTTCAAAATATTTCTTCAAGAACTCGATGAAGGGTTTTGCAAGATTTCTTCCAAAAGGTAATCCTACCCCCTTAGACTTACATGTATGGATATATTATGGGAATATTAGTATTAATTAAGTATTGGAACTTATGGTATGGTGATAGGAGGCCATAAGTTCCCAATTTAAATACATAACAATTGTAGAGATTGAAAGGTGATTATTTGATGGAATTTTGTTGGCTGGGTATGGATGGATGGTCATGTATGTGATGTTCGAAGTTATTAATTATTTAAGAATGATGGTGGGGACAAATGGTTGGTAAATGATAGTAGTTGGATGAACTAATTCTATGGGTAAGAGATGTAGAGATTCATGCCTGCTAGGTATTTGATAAAATCCCTAAATGGTCTAAACTATGAATTTGTTAGTAATATTGGTTCCATTGGATGTTGTTATTGTAGATTGAAGTGGCTTAGTGTAGTGGATCATTGTAGTATCATTAAGGGATGGATTTGAGGTATGTTGGATAAACTTTCTCTCTTAGAATTTAATTCCATGATATTCCCGTAAGTTCCAAGTATAGTTGTCTCAAGTTCCTTATTCTATGTTCCGAGTTGTTCCCAATAAATTCGATTGTACCGAATAAGCAAAGAGTCAAGATTTGTGAAATCAAAACTTGTTCCGAATGTTACTATCACATTATGTTATCCTTTGGGAATGTGTTCAAGAATGATATGTGTATTAAAATGCTATGTGTTTGAGTCGTGTTCCAAATGAAGGTTATGATGCCAAATTGTGTGAGAAAATCTCAATATTCTTAAGACTCTTAATTGCTCATATATGTACCTATAGTCTTGATTGGAAATATCTTATTGTCGATAATCTATAAAGATGGTTGGAAGTGAAATAAGTGAATTAGGGATATAGAGTGTGGCCAACGTGCCAAGAAGTTAAGTTATGATTGTGGCTGGTAGTGCAAATGATTTGAGAGGATGATATAAAGAATCTAAAATGAGCCTCGACTCAATTGTTTAAAAATAATTTTGAAAATAGAATTGCCTAAAAGCTTTTCTACTCGAGTCATGCCCACAAGTGGTTGCTTTAACTATTGCTTTGCTTTATAAATATATCCAGTGTGATTCGAGTTCTTACATACTCATGTGTTGAAATTTTACATTGTCATTTCTAGGGAAGAGTATTGCAAGAATAAATGGTGTATTGATTGTTTATAATTTTGATGTTTGTTTCTATTGATGGTTGGTGTCACGACCCAATTTCCCCTCCGTATGACATCGTGACGGCACCTAATCTCTACGACTAGGTAAGCCTAACATTTGCGGAATAATGAAATGAAAACATAAATTTAACAACTAACTGTAGCAATAACAACATAACTAGGTACCATGCCATTTGGCATGTACAATAACTAACTATTCAAAAACATACACCGTAATCCCAAAACCCGGAACATCGTGAATCACAAACTACAGAAGGAAAATCTAGTGTCTCTATACATCAGAGTATAACAAAAGAAAAATACTGAAGATAATGGACATGTGAAAGAGTAGAAGGGGACTCCGAGGTCTGCGGGCGTGGCAGATATACCTTGAAGTCTCCAAAGCTGCCCCAGCTAACTGATAGTACGACTGATAAGGAGAACCTGGATCTGCAAACGAAAAACATGTGCAGAGAGTAGCATGAGTACACCACAATTGGTACCCAGTAAGTGCCAAGCCTAACCTCGGTCGAGTAGTGACAAGGTTAGGTCAGGGCCCTACTGGTATATATAAAAATAAAGCAAGGCAAGAATGAAATATCACAGTAAAATAAAGGCTGAAATTTTACAAGAAAGAATTTATAGAAGGTAACAACTCAGTACACAAAAATACAACAGGGGATCTCCCGAGATACCGTCTCGTATTCCCAAACATAAATGTGAAGGGGGATCTCCCAGAATACCGTTCCGTAGTCCCAAATTAAATATGCAGGAGGATCTCCCAGAATACCATTCTGTAGTCCCAAAAGTAAATGCGCAGGGGGGGATCTCCCGGAATACCGTTCTGTAGTCCCAAAGTAAATATGCAAGGCAGGGGGATCTCCCGGAATACCGATCCGTAGTCCCAAAGTAAATATGCAGGGGATCTCCCGGAATACCGTTCTGTAGTCCCAAAAGTAAATACACAGCTCACACAGTAGAATTAATAGCTACAACATGAAATCCTATAATTTAGACTAAGTACAAGTCAAGGAAAGACAAGAAATCAACTACGCATGCTTCACAGAGTTCAATTAAATAGCTAAAGCATGTAGACATGCGATATTAGACTAAACATGGTAGCTACACATATTGGCTTAGCTCAATTAAGAATGAAAACATGCTAATTCTGATTTAAACGGTAAAACTCAATTTAAAAAAAGAACAAATTACTACTCATTAAAATAAATCGGGTTCTTTTTACAATAATTAGCCCGTGTACGTACTCGTCACCACACGTACACGACGCTCACATATCAAAACAGTGCCAAATCCTAAGGGAATTTTTCCCACACAAGGTTAGGCAAGCCACTTACCTCGAGCCAAACTCAATCAATCTATAACAATGCCTTTTCCATGAATATCCGACTCTGAGTGACCCAAATCTAACAAAAACAAATTACATATGATAAATACAACTAAAATAGACTAATCTTATTAATGAAATTAAGACTTTAACAAAATATCCGAAATCGGTCCTAAACGTCGACCCAGGCCCATATTTCGGATCGGGTAAAAGTCACAAAATCCGAAAGCCCATTCACTCACGAGTCCAACCATACCAAATTTATCAAAATCCGACCTCAAATGATCACTCAAAACCCAAAATCAAACTCTTCAAATCCCTAGCCTCAGACTCCCAAATTCCACTTTAAATACATACTAACTAGGTGAAAACAATAGATGGGGAAGCAAGATTATTGATAAAAAAATAAGCACAAGGGACTTACCTCAAGAAATCTCTCGACAATACTCTCACAAATTGCCCTAAACCGAGTTTGCAAAGTCCAAAATGACAAAAATCACGAAGCCCTTCGGTTTTGAACATTGCTCAGGAATTTTCGCACCTTCGCGCCCGCTGGTGCGAAATATATGGGCGCACCTGCGAAAACGACTAACCCTGGCTGCCTCCGCTTCTGCAACCACTGGTCCGCATTTGCGCTATCACAGGTGCGGAGAAACAATCGCACATGTGACCTCTGTTGATCTCCACCCCTTCCGCACCTGCGCTCAACCTACAGGACATGCGGCCTCTCACCTACGGCTAATACCCTTGCAGGTGCGATCATACCAGCAAACGAACCAACTTCATAAATTTCTCAACTTACATTCCAAGTCCCTTAACCACCCGAAACTCACCCGAGGCCTCTGGGACCTCAACCAAACATACCAACAATTCCTAAAACACCATACGAACTTAGTCGAGCCCTCGAACCACATCAAACAATGCTAAAATCACAAATCATCTTTCGATTCAAACATAAAGAACTTGAAACTTCCAAATTTGACAACCAATGCCGAAACTAACCAAACCACGTCCGATTGACCCCAAATTCTGCACACAAGTCATATTCAACATTATGGACCTATTCCAACTTCTAGAATCGGAATCCGACCCCGATATCAAAATTTCCACTACCGGTCCATATCTCCAAAAATTCGACTTTCGTCATTTCAAGCCTAAATAAGATACGGACCTCTAAAACACAATCCAAACACGGTCCTAAGTACAAAATCACCCAACAGAGCTAACTGGACCGACGAAACTCTATTCCAGAGTCGTCTTCACACAATTCCGACTACGGTCAAAATCCTATGACTTAAACTCCCATTTTAGGGACTAAGTGTCCCAAAACACTCCAAAAACAAAAACGAAATCTCCCGACAAGTCACATAAGCAAAAAAAGATATTGGGGAAACAGTAAATAGAAGTTCAGGGCTAATACACACAAAACGACCGGCTGGGTCGTTACATCCCCCCTCTTATAAAAATCGTTCGTCCTCGAACGAGTATAGAGACATACCTGAAGTGGTGAAAAGATGAGGATAACGGCTGCGCATATCTTGCTCGGTCTCCCAAGTCGCCTCCTTGAATGGTTGTCCCCTCCATTGAACCTTCACGGAAGCATTGTTCTTTGACCTTAGCTTTCTGACATGCCTATCTAAAATAGTCACTGGCTCCTCAACATAAGATAGATCCTTGTCTAACTAGACTGAGCTAAAATCCAACACATGGGACGGATTGACGTGATATTTTCGGAGCATCGAAATATGAAATACCGGATGAACTCCTGCTAGGCTGGGAGGTAAGGTAAGCTCATAAGCAACTTCCCCAACTCGCCGCAACACCTGAAAGGGACCAATAAACCTTGGGCTCAGCTTTCCCTCTTTCTAAATCTCATAATGCCCTTCATTGGCAAAACCTAGAGCAATGCCGGCTCTCCAACCATGAATGCAACATCGAGAACCTTCCGGTCCGCGCAACTTTTCTGTCTGGACTAGGTTTAGCGAAGTCTATCCTGAGTCACCTTAACTTTCTAAAAGGCATCCTGAACCAAGTCCGTACCCAATAATCTGGCCTCGCCCTGCTCGAACAAACCCATTAGGGACCGACACCGCCTACGATACAGAGCCTTATACGGTGCTATGTGAATGCTGGATTGACAATTGTTCTGTAAGCCAACTCCGCAAGTGGCAAACACTGGTCCCAAGCACCCCAAAAATCTATCACACAAGCACTAAGCATATCCTCCAGTATCTGAATTGTTACATCTCACGTTTTCATACGTTACAGTTTCGTCGTAAGTTAATCGACATAAGTTCGGAAAGGAAATTATTTTGAGATTACAAGTATTATGCTATGTCAAACAAGGGATAAGTAAATTCGTGAAGGTGAGAAGGTAAGCGAATTGAAGAAAATAAATTTTGTCAAAGTTTGGCAATTTGGGATAAAATACGGTCCGAGCTACAATACCCCATATTTATGGACTAGTGCCATATAAGGTACCCCATGACCAAGATAGTATGATACGTAAAATGTGTTAAAAATAAGTAGTATTTTAAGAAATTTGAGATAATTCTTAATTATGTGGGCAATTGGTTAATTATTGGGTAACAGGATATTTTCTAAATTAACTAATGAGTTATGGGATAAAGATTAAACCCCCCACCCATACGTGGAAGCAAGCCACTACCTAAACATATGATTCTTAGTCATTATGGGTTAGGTGGCAAACTAATGTATTAGATGCAAAACACTTCATTTCTAATTTGTTAAATACAAAACACTACAAAACAGACGTTAAGAATTTATATAAAGAAGAATTCATGACACCTTCAACCAATTCCTACAAGGATTCCAATGTTAGCAACCTCAAACCAACGAGATTTCAACAAGATTTCTTGAAACAAAAATTCCAACGAGATTTCTTAGCACCTTAGCAACGTGAGATTTTGCGATTCTAAGGGAGTACGGTGCAACCTTTTCCAAGAATATCATACGGAATTTTCCCTACTCCACGTATGATAAGGCTAAGTCCTTCATTCATTTTGGCATGATCTTGTAATTATATGTGTTTGATAACGAGGCATAAAGAGAAGTTCATACTCCCGAATTTATATACATTATCCTAGTCTCATAAATTACAGTATTATTCTTATCGGGACTTCATATTTAATTAAGTATTGTCTTCTTCTAGTCAAGAGAGCAGAGAGCCTATATATACAATATTATAGTATTTTCATTACCATCGAGCTATAATCGATGGGCATACCCCTATTAGGCAACCTCTGATCAGATGGTAAGTTATATACAGAGTCTACTATAGCCTAGCGCCTATGAGCAATCCCAGAATAGCCGAGATACATAGCCTAGTATGGCCGAGCGCCAATGAGCGAGCCTACTATGGCAGAGCAGTTGTATATATATAGGGTCGGACAACTATTTTACTTACTATATTGGGAGAGTTGAGTCAGTATCAACAGGTAAGCATATTTTCAGATTATCTTTGACTCCCAGTTACTTTCAATTATTATATTATCAGTTCAGTTTTAACTTTCAGTTATTCGGTTGCCTTACATACTCGGTACATTATTTTGTACTGACGTCCCTTTTTTGTGGGGGCACTGCATTTCATGTGTGCATGTTCAGACAGACATACGGGTAGACCTTCTCAGTAGGTGTTTCCCGAGTTCAGCTTTATCGGTAAGCTCTACGTCCTTTGGAGTTGCCGGGTCTAGAAGTTTTGTGTACATCTTGTGTATATACGTATATAGGTTATAGTAGGTCGGGAAACTATTCCGATCACAGTACATCCATCAGTAGAGGCTTGTAGACATAACCTGTCAGTTAGTGCAGTATGTTGGACTTGTAGGCGTTATATGTATATTTCGTTGGTTTGTCAGCTGTAGTAGTTATGACGGCCTTGCCGGCCCATCTTTATATTGATGCTTAGTCCGCGTTGGTTTCCATTCAGTTTTATATTTTGCTTCGCAAATTGTCTTGCAATGTGGCCCATGGCCAAAGTATGACATTATATGTTCAGAGCCCCTTAGGTGCAAGTTGGTACGCAAGGATAGATGAGGAACCGGGTGCCAATCTCGCCCCCCAGGCTTGGGGCATGACAAAAGTGGTATCAGAGAAGTTCTGTCCTAGGGACTCTATAAGCCGTGTCTAGTAGGGTCTTGTTTATAGATGTGTGGTGCACCACATTATATAAGCATTGGACTACACGACATTTAGGAGTTGGTTACCCTTCTTCCAAATCTAAATTGTGCTGTAGAACTGAGTTATAGGAAATTTGAGTTAAACTTACGCGTTGGCAATTGCATGCACAAATGACGATGACTAGGATGACTACGGCTAGCCAGAGGAGAGATACAACAGTAGGTGAGGGGACTAGCAGGGTACCCCCAGTATATGGGGCCCAATCGGAGGCCCAGGAAGAGGCCTCTACCCAGCCATTACCGGCACCTCCACCACCTGAGCAGATTCCTAGGGAGACCGCACATCGAGTTCTCCACCCACTTCCATCAGATCAGGACTTGAGGAGTGTGGTGCATTTCTTGACACCGTTGGTAGCTACCCAGCAACATGCTAGGGCACCCGCTAGTGCATGACCTTTTGAGGGGTCTGGGAGTTCAAGGGTCTGAGAGTTTATTGCTTTGAGTCCCCCAAAGTTCACGGGGACAGATCAGAGGGAGGACCCGTAGGATTTCATAGATCAGCTTCACATGATCTTTCGGGTTATGCATGCCACGGAGAAAGAGGCAGTTGTTCAACTACGAGATATAGCCATCCTTTTGTATGAGGGATGGGAGAGGTCCAGGGGACATAATGCACCTCCAGCTATTTGGGAGAATTTTTTGGATGCCTTCCTTGACTAGTACTTACCACGGGATATCTGACAGGCTCAAGTCGATCAGTTTCTAGTCCTCAAGCAGGGCAATATGAGTGTTCGAGAGTATAGTCTCTATTTTGACTCATTGGCCCGATATGCACCATCCATAGTTGCTACTATACGGGACATGATCCACAGGTTGATAGTAGGGTTAGCCCTAAAGTTGACCGAGGCATGTGCCACCGCTACACTACATGATAGTATGGATATCTCCCGGATTCAGGCATTCGCCCAGAATATAGAAAGGGGTAGGCGTCGGGAGCATGGTAGGGAGAGGACTGAGTTAGGGCAACATAAGAGGATGAGATTTGCCAGGTCTCAGGAGCAGTCTCAAGGTAGTTATAGGCCCCAGTACTTTGGATGGCCACCTAGGCCTCCGCCACCTCAGTTACAGGGTTACAGGTATGACCGTTATACTCAGTCAGGACCATGTGAGAGCTCACAAAAATCGGGTTTGCAGCGACAATGAGGTTCAGGGAAGACATGGTCATTTTTGCCGTGGTGTGATATCTGTGGTAGAGGACACTTGGTCCAATGCCGAGCCAGTTCCGATGCTTGTTATACATGTGGACGTCGGGGGCATATGATGCGAGATTACCTAAATAGAGATTCTAGGGGTATGACACAACCAGCGAATTCAACAACATGATCATCTATGTCTGTGCATCCTTCAGGGTGCGAGTCTCAGTCTTCGGCAGGTAGAGGTTGAGTCAGAGGTAGAGGTTTCAGTTCAGGTGGTAACCAGAATTGTAGCTATGCTTTAGCGGGTCGACAGGACCAGGAGTCTTCACCAGACGTTATGATAGGTATGTTGACCATTTTCTCTCACGATGCTTTTGCCTTGATAGACCCAGGATCTACTTTATCATGTATTACCCCATTTGGCGCGGGGAAGTTTGGTATAGTGCCTGAAATACTAAGTGATCCCTTTGCGGTATCTTCACCAGTCGAAGAATCGATTATTGCTAGACGGGTTTACCAAGGTTGTACGGTGACAGTTTGTGGTCATCGGACCTCAGCCAACCTAGTTGAGCTAGAGATGTTGGATTTTGATGCTATCATGGGCATGGACTGGTTGGCAGCTTGCTATGCCACACTTGATTGTCGAGCAAAGACAGCAGATTTCATTTTCTGGGTGAGCCAGTCCTTGAATGGGTAAGTAATACAGCGACACCCAAAGGTAGGTTTATTTCCTATCTGAAGGCGAGGAAAATGATCGCAAAAGGGTGCATTTATCATATTGTGTGAGTTAGATATGTAGATGCTGATATACCTGCACTTCAGTCTATTCCAGTTGTAAAAGTGTACGCTGATGTATTTCCAAATGAACTTCCAGGTGTTCCTCCAAAGTGAGATATTGATTTTGGCATCGATTTGCTTCTGGGAACTCAACCAATATCCATCCCTCCGAAAAGATTGGAACCTGCTGAATTGAAGGAGTTGAAGGAGCAGTTAAAAGATTTGTTAAAGAAAGGTTTTATTAGGCCAGTACCTCACCTTGGGGTGAACCGGTACTGTTCGTACGAAAGAAAGACGGCTCGCTGAGGATGTGTATCGATTATAGGTAGTTGAACAAGGCAACTATTAAGAATAAGTATCCACTTCCAAGGATAGATGACTTGTTTAATCAGTTACAGAGAGCTAGATGCTTTTCAAAGATAGATTTGAGGTCGGGGTACCACCAGGTCAGAGTTCAGGAGAAAGATATTCCAAAGACAGCCTTCAGGACCCGATATGTCCACTTCGAGTTACTTTTCATGTCCTTCGGGTTGACGAATGCACTTGCCATATTTATGGACTTGATGAATAGCCTATTCCGACCATTTTTAGATTTGTTCGTGATAGTATTTATTGATAATATTCTAGTTTATTCACATTCAGAGGATGAGCATGCGGACCACCTGCAAGCAGTGCTCTAAACCCTCTGTGAGAGTAAATTATATGCTAAGTTTTCTAAATGTGAGTTCTGGTTGAAATCTGTAGCATTCTTAGGGCACATTTTATCCGGTGGAGGTATAAAGGTAGACAATCAGAAGATTGAGGCTGTGAAATCCTGGCCTAGACCTATCACTCCGATAGAGGTTCGCTACTTTTTAGGCTTAGAAGGATACTATCGGAGGTTCGCAGAGGGTTTTTCTTCCCTTTCGGTACCATTGACAAAGTTAACACAGAAAGCAACTATGTTTCAGTGGACAGAGGCTTGCGAGCAGAGTTTCCAAGAGCTTAAGATCAGGTTGACCTCAGCGCCAGTTCTAGCACTTCCAGAGGGTCCAGATAGTTATGCCATGTATTGTGATGCTTCAGGTGTCGGGTTAGGATGTGTCCTGATACAACATGGGAAAGTAATTGCATATGCTCCAAGGCAGTTAAGGAAGAACGAGCGGAATTATCCGACCCACGACCTCGAATTAGCTGCAGTTGTCCAAGCACTTAAGATATGGCGGCATTATTTATATGGAATTCATGTTGATGTATTTACAGATCATAAAAGCCTACAATATATCTTCAAGCAGAAAGAATTGCATTTGCGACAGAGGCGATGGCTTGAGTTATTGAAAGATTATGATGTTAATATTCTCTACCATCCAGGCAATGTTAATGTGGCAGTAGATGCCTTAAGTCACCGATATATGGGTAGCTTAGCACATATAGAGGCCGAAAAAAGAAAATTAACTGGAGAGATTCATCAATTGGCTTGTTTGGGGGTTCAGTTAGTAGACTCTAGCGATGGTGAAGTTGTACTCCAAAATACTGCAAAATCATCTCTCATAGTTGAAGTAAAGGAGAGGCAGTACGAGGATCCAGAGTTGGTCGAGTTGAGAGAGCGAGTTCTGCAGTAGAAGAAGCCATTGTTAGACATCAAGGGAGATGGAGTTCTCGGATATAGGGGTCGTCTGTGTGTTCCAGATGTAGTAGGGCAACGAGACAGGATTATGTCAGAGGCACATTATTGATGGTATTCCATTCATCGTGGGTCAACGAAGATGTACCATGAAATTAAGGATGTGTATTGGTTGAACGATATGAATAAGAACATTGCAGAGTGTGTTGCTCAGTGTTCTAGTTGCCAGCAGGTGAAGGTAGAGCACCAGAAGTCCGGAGGGCTAATGCAGACTATAGAGATCTCGACATGGAAGTGGGAGGCGATAAACATAGACTTTATCACAAGTTTACCTCGTTCTCATCATAAGTTTGATTCCATATGGGTGATAGTCTATAGGCTCACGAAATCAGCTCATTTACTGCCGGTCAGATCTACATATACAACAGAAGACTTTGCAAAGTTATATATTAAGAAGATAGTGCGGCTACACAGGGTACCAGTACCTATTATATCTGACTGTGGGGCCCAGTTTACAACACATTTTTGGAGGTCATTTCAGAAAGGTTTAGGGAGTCAGGTGAATCTCAGCACAACTTTTAGTAACACCCCGGAAAATTTTGAAGAAATTAAGTGTAAATCCCGGTAAAATTTGCAAAGAAAATAATGTTTCATGGTGTCGTACTAGGCTTATGTGTTTAAGGATTGTAGAAATTCTTCGTGGCGAGATTGCGAGCCTTGGCTCGGACCTTTTGGGTTGAACAATGCACCGGAATGTAAAGAAAAATATTTTGCGGAAAAGCACATTTCTGCGGTCCATTATGCGACGGCAGAATCACTCTGCGGACCGCATAATGGCCGCAGAGTGAGACAGTTAATTGGGTTAGTTGGAAGCAATTAAGCGGTCGACTATGCGACCGCATAAATGTTATGCGGTGCATTATGCGATCGCATAACAGTTATACCGCATAAATGTTATGCGGTGCATTATGCGATCGCATAACAGTTATGCAGACCGCATAATGACCGCATACACAGACAGCTTTTTTGATCATTTTATCAGCAATTATGTGACCGATATGCGGTCCGCATATCCATTATGCGATCGCATATGTGACTGCAGAACTGTTCCGGAGCTCCATTTTTAGGTTTTTAAAACCCGACCCTATTTCGTTAAATACACTCTTTGGGCCATTTTTGAGCCATAATCTGATATTTTAGAGTGAGAGAGAGAGTGACCTAGAGTGAGAAGGTGTTCTTCAATAATTTTCTTCAATTCTTGCTCAAGTTTTGGATGATTTAGAATGGAAGCTCACTAGGTCTTCATCCTAGAGACTGAAGTTGCTAAGAATTCCGGAACATTTTAAGAGTTTAAGGAAGCTCAAGTGAGGTATGTTGGCTAAACTCTTCTCTTAGAATTGAATCCCACGATATTCATGTAAATTATGTAAGTCCCGAGTGATTCATTATGAAACTGGTTATTCCGAGTAAGATTGGGTTGAAAGATATTTAACAAGCATCCCAAATGCTTTATTCATACTATGTTACCAATTGAGGATGTGCTAAAAATATGGGTTGTGCATTAATAATGTTTCGACTTTAAGTCAAGTTCAAATGAAGTCTATTATGCCAAATTTTGTGAAATATCTCTATGTTCCCTAGACTCTAAATTGCTCACATGTGTATTACACACCTTGATTTGAATTGTATTTGTTGTTGATGATGTTAATGATATTTGAAATTGATAAGGTGAGCATGAAATACTGAATATGGCCAACGTGCCAAGAATGATATTATAATTATGGCCACTAGTGCCAATGAAATGAAAACATATGAAAGTAATATGAAATGCGATGATTGATATAAAAAGGATGATGTCTCAAATAAGATGCCTAACCGATTGGGTCGTGATCGGACACCATGCCGCACACATGGTGGTGATTGTGCTGGAAATTGTAATTGAAATGGCAATTGTGGTTGATGTCCCTAATGAGATGGCCTAGCCGATCGGGTCATGATCGGACTCCGTGCTAAATGGTGGTATTGATATTGAGAGAAATTTTGGTTGATGTCTCTAATGAGATGGCCTAGCCGATTGGGTCGTGATCGGACCCGTACTAAGAGTACGGTGGTACTGGTTTTGTGAATAATGGTATTGTGGACAATGGTATATCGATACTAAAAATCTCCCAATATGAGATATGGGAATTAATTTGAACACTCTCTTGATCCTAAATTGAGATTTGATGTTAATAAAGGCTTTCATTGATATTATGATAATCTTGTTTGTATTATTTGTCATTCTATTGAGAGACTGTTTAGTTATACATACTAGTGTTATTCAACGGTACTAACGTCCCTTTTTCCGGGGCGCTGCATCTTTAAATGGATGCAGGTGGTTCCACAGCAGGAGATATTGATCGGTGATAGCAGTACACCTTCTTCCCAGCTGACTCGGTGAGCCCCACTTTATTCCGGGGTCATGTATCTTTTGTACTTTGTGTATTCGGTTTGAGGTATAGCCGGGGCCTTGTTGCCGGTATTATCGTTGTAATCTTCTTTATCTATAGAGGCTCTGTAGACATAGTGTGGGTTGTGTATTGGTGCTGGGAAAGACAAACTACGTTATGTTGTGGCTGTATTACTTGTTCTAGTTAAGGCGACTAAAAACGATGGAACTATTGGTAATGAATTGGTATTGTGAACATGAACACCTTTTTTTCTAATTAATGAAAATATGTATTATATTCATTCATGGATGAGTTTGGATAGAAGGAAATCTAACAGGCTTGCTCGGTCGGGTTCACTCGGTTGAGCGCCGGTCGCGCTCCTCGGTTTTATGGCATGACACTTTTCATCCATAGAATGATGGACAAATCGAGCGCATAATTCAGACGCTCAAGGATATGTTACAATCATGTGTGTTGGATTTTAGAAGAAGTTGGGATGAACATCTACCTCTAATTGAGTTTGCATATAAAAATAGTTACCACTCCAGTATCCAGATGGCTCCGTACGAAGCTTTGTATGGGCGTAAGTGCAGATCTCCTATAGGGTGGTTTGATGTTGGAGAATCCGGGTTACATGGGCCAGACCTGGTTCAGCAGGCAGTGGAGAAAGTAAAGATTATACGGGAGCGACTGTCGACAGCCCAGAGTCGCCAGAAGTCATATTCTGATATGCGGCGACGAGACTTAGAGTTCGGGGTTAATGACTAGTATTCTTAAAAGTGTCGCCTATGAAGGGTGTGATGAGTTTTATCAAGAAATGCAAGCTTAGTCCACGGTATATTGGGCCTTATAGTATCATCCGGAGAGTGGGCCAAGTAGCTTATGAGTTAGAATTGCTATTGGAATTGGAGTCTGTCTATCCGGTTTTTCGCGTATCTATGTTATGGAAGTGCATTGGCGATCCTACCCGGGTGGTGCCCACGGATGATGTACAGATTATAGAGGACTTGTCATACGAGGTAATTCCAATGCCATCCTAGATCGACAAATCCGCAAGCTACAGAATAAGGAGGTATCCTCCGTGAAGGTTTTATGGAGAAGCAAGAATGTGAAAGGGATGACGTGGGAAGTGAAGGTAGAAATGAAGTCTAAATACCCACACCTATTTCAAATTGAAGATATGGCTCGAGGTGGGATACCTCAGCACAGCTCTATTCAGGCTAGTAGGTCATCAGGTAAGCTCTTATTGTTGATTTTTAGAATTTATAATGGACAGCTGTGTGAAGCCAAGTGTTTCTATTTATAGGCATTGGCCGTGTATGGCATGTATATTATGTTTTATGGCTGCGTATAGGTTAGTTTTAATATAATGTACGGAAGAGACTCTGGTAAAGTTTTCCCAAAGTCTCTAAGAATAAACATTCGAGGACGAATATTTTTAAAGGGGGAAGAATGTTACATCTCGTGTTTTCATACATTAAAGTTTCGTCGTAATTTAATCGATATAAGTTCGGGAAGGAAATTATTTTTGATTACAAGTATTATGCTATGTCAAACAAGGGATAAGTAAATTCGTGAAGGTGAGAGGGTAAGAGAATCGAAGAAAATATGTTTCGTCAAAGTTTGGCAATTTGGAATAAAATACGGTTTGAGCTACAATACGCCGTATTTATGGACTAGTGCCATACAAGGTACCCCATGACCACGATAGTATGATACGTAAAATGTGTTAAAAGTAAGTAGTATTTTAAGTAATTTAAGATAATTCTTAATTATGTGGGTAATTCGTTAATTATTGGGTAACGGGATATATCTAAATTAACTAATGAGTTATGGGATAAAGATTAACCCCCCCCACCCCCCACCCCACGTGGCAGCAAGCCACTACCTAAACATATGACTCTTAGTCATTATGGGTTAGGTGGCAAACTAATGTATTAGATGCAAAACACTTCATTTCTAATATGTTAAATACAAAACACTACAAAACTGACGTTAAGAATTTATATAAGGAAGAACTCATAACACCTTCAACCAATTCCTACAAGGATTCCAACGTTAGCAACCTCAAACCAATGAGATTTCAATAAGATTTCTTGAAATAAAAATTCCAACGAGATTTCTTAGCACATTAGCAACGTAAGATTTTGCGATTCTAAGGGAGTACGATGCAACATTTTCCAAGAATATCATACGGATTTTTCCCTACTCCAGGTATGTTAAGGCTAAGCCCTTCATTCATTTTGGCATGATCTCGTAATTACATGTGTTTGATAATGAGGCATTAAGAGAAGTTCATACTCCCGAATTTATATACATTATCCTAGTCTCATAAATTACAGTATTCTCCTTATCGAGACTTCATATTTTATTGAGTATTGTCTTCTTCCAATCAACAGAGCAAAGAGACTATATATATAGTATTACAGTATTTTCATTACCATCGAGCTATAATCGATGGGCAGGCCACTATTGGGCAACCTCTGATCAAATGGTAAGTTATATACCGAGCCTAGTATGGTCGAGCGCCTATGAGCGAGCCTACTATGGCAAAGCAGTTTTATATATATATATATATATATATATATATATATATATATATATATATATATATATATATATATATCGAGCCTTATAGGGCCGGACAACTATTTTACTTACTATATTGAGAGAGTTGAGTCAGTATCAGCAGGTAAGCATATCTTCAAATTATCTTTGACTCCCAATTACTTTCAGTTATTATATTATCAGGTCAGTTTCATCTTTCAGTTATTCTGTTGCCTTACATACTAGGTACATTATTTTGTACTGACGTCCCTTTTCTGGTGGCGCTACATTTCATGCGTGCAGATTCAGACAGACGGGTAGACCTCCACAATAGGTATTTCCCGAGTTCAACTTTATCGGTAAGCTTCACGTCCTTCGGAGTTGCCGGGTCTAGAATGTTTGTGTACATCTTGTGTATATACGTATATTAGTTATGGGTAGGTCGGAAAACTATTCCGATCATAGTACATCCATCAGTAGAGGCTTGTAGACATAACCTGTCAGTTAGTTAGTATGTTGGGCTTGTACTCCATGTATGTATATTTTGTTGGTTTGTCAGCTGTAGTAGTTTTGACGGCCTTGTCGGCCTAGCTTTATATTGTTGTTTAGTCCGCATTGGTTTCCATTCAATTTTATATTTTGCTTCGCAAATTGTCTTGCAATGTGGCCCATGGCCAAAGTATGACATTATATGTTCAGAGCCCCTTAGTCGCAAGTTGGTACGCAAGGATAAATGAGGCATCGGGTGCCAGTCTCGCTCCCCCCCCCAAGGCTCGGGGCGTGACATGAATAGTGCACTCGGACTGTCCATCCGTCTGAGGCTGAAATGTTGTGCCCAACTCATGTTGTGTAGCGCTCCAGAACCGTGATGTAAATTGCGTACCCTGGTCAGAGGATCTCTGTAGCTGAGAATGGTCTGGGCCAACTCTACACTGCTTCAATCTTCTTCGAATCCACCTGGATTCCATCACTCGATACTAAATGCACCAAGAATGCCACTGAGTCTAGCCAAAACTCACACTTTGAAAATTTTGCATATAATTTCTTTTCTCTCAAGGTCTGAAGCGCGGTTCTTGGGCATTGGTCAGCCCAAACATAAGGCTGGAACACAATAACAAATGAGTCAATATAGGGCCGGAACACACTGTGCATCAAGTGCATAAAAGCTGTTAGGGCATTGGTCATCCCAAACTATATCACAAGGAACTTGTAGTGGCCATACCGAGTCCTAAAGGCAGTCTTAGGGATATCTGGCTCCCAAATCTTTAACTGATGATAGCCTAAACATAAGTTAATCTTGGAAAACACTTTGGCACCGTATAACTGATTAAATAAGTCATCAATACGAGCCAATAGATACTTGTTCGTCACTGTGACTTTGTTCAACTGACAATAATCAATGCACATACGCATAAAACCATCCTTTTTCTTCACAAATAAGAGAAGCACCCCATGGTGATACACTGGGTCGAATGAATCCCTTATCAAGCAATTCCTGTAACTGCTCATTCAACTCCTTCAACTCGGGAGGAGCCATACGATATGGAGGAATAGAGATGGGCTGAGTGCCGGGCAACAAATCAATGCCAAAATCAATATCTCTATCCGGCGGCATGTCCGGAAGATCAGCTGGAAACACATCTCGAAAGTGCCTCACTACTGGAACTGACTTAGCTGTAGGGGCATCAATACTGAAATCTCTTACATAAGGTAGATACGCGTCACATCCCTTCTGAACCATTCATTAAGCTTTAAGAAAAGAAATAACTCTGCTGGGAGTATACTCTAAGGTACCTCTCCACTCTAATTGCAGTAAACCTGGCATAGCCAGCGTCACGGTCTTAGCGTGACAATCAAGAATAGCATAATGGGGCGACAACCAGTCCATGCACAAAATAATATCAAAGTCCACCATGCTGAGTAATAATAAATTGGCTCTATTCTCAAAACCACTAAGAGCAATCAAACATGACCGATACACGCGGTCCACAATAAGAGAATCTCCCACATGAGTAGACACATAAATAGGGGAACCCAAGGAACCCCGAGATACTCCCAAATACAAGGCAGAATAAGAGGACACATATGAATATGTATAGCCTGGGTCAAATAATACCGATGCATCTCTATGACAGACAGGAACAATATCTGTAATGACATATTCAAAAGTGACTGCCTCTGTATGAGCAGGAAGGCCATAATATATAGCCTGGCCTCCCTATCTAGGGCGACCTCTACCTCCCCAACCTCCACCCCGGACTGGCTGAGCAGGTGGGGTGGCAGCTGGTGCTGTAATCATAGCCTGAGGACCTGGTGGAGCACGCTGTGGCTAAGAAGTCTGTGGAGGTGCAGACCTCCTAATCCTGGGACAATCCTTTACCATATGAAGAGTATCTCCACATTCAAAATAAGCTCTCGGAGGGCGTGGCTATCGTGGCTGACTCAGGCCAGATCTGCTGCTAGTGCATAATAAGGCTCTTGGGGTCTAGAAGAAGCTGGAACACCGCTGGCAGTTGGGAGAGCTGAATGAACGGGGCGGCTCACATAACCCCTACCATGGCGAGTTACTAGGGCACGAGCTTCAGAATAATAACCAGTCTCTCGAGACCTCTTGGCCTCTCTCTCCTCTCTATCCTGGGCAAGCATGCCCTCCAATCTCCTAGAAATACTCACACAGTCATAGAACCCTGGCGCAGCTGCTCAAACTCCACGCGCCATGAGTCGCTGAGGCTCTGATACTCACTCAAACACATGTCCGAGAACTGAGTCCATGGAAGTGAAGCTACCTCAGCAAGACTACTCAACTCATAAGCACACCACCACTGATAGGCTGATCCCTTAAGTTGGAATGTAGTAAAAGAAACCCCACTCGACTCCACTACGCCCATAGTATAGAGAATACAATGACACTCCTCCAGAAAACCGAGAGCATCATCTGTAGCCAATCCACTGAAGGTAGGTGGGTGGTACTTCTTATACCTCTCAAGTCTGAGTTGCTCTACCTCAGAAGCTGCTGCCCTAACCTCGGGCTGAGCTGGAACTACCGGCAGCATTGGTACAATCTCTGTAACCTGGTCGACATGAACCCGCTGCTCTGGAGTACCGGCGATGGGATTCTGTGCTCCTCTCTCGGCCTAAGATATGGTAAGAGCAAGTAGAATCAATCCAGCCTAAGCTAAGGTGCTGAACATGCTCAGAAGCTGGGCCAGAGTCTCCTGGAGGGCTGGTGCAAAAACAGGTACCTCAGGTGTCTGCCCTTCAGCTGGAGCTACTAGGGGCTCCTCTGTAGCAGCTCGTGCGGGTGCTCTGGTTGCACCACGTGGATGTCCTCGACCTCTACCCCGACCCTGGCCTCTCACGGCTCTAGTAGTTAGCGCGGGTACCAAATCATTAGATCCGCTTGTACGTGACCTCATCATCTTTGAGAGAATAGAATACAGAAGTTTAGAAATATTTGTTGAAGTCAACAACTTTCGCACCACAAGGAATCAAAGTAGTGAAATTTTCCCAATAGTTCCATAGCCTCCCGAAGATAAGTACAGACGTCTCCGTACTGATCCGTGATACTCTAATAAGCCGGCTTGTGACTCACGACACCTATGAACCTAGTGCTATGATACCAACTTGTCACGACCTAATTTCCCCTTTGTATGACGTCGTGATGACACCTAGTCTCTACGACTAGGTAAGCCTAACATTTGCGGAATAATGAAATGAAAACATAAATTTAACAACTAACTGTAGCAATAACAACATAACTGGGTACCATGCCGCTTGGCATGTACAATAGCCAACTAATCAAAAAAAAATACATCGCAATCCCAAAACCCAGAACATCATGAATCACAAACTACAGAAGGAAAATCTAGTGTCTCTATACATCAAATTCTAACAAAAGAAAAAAAGACATAAGATAATGGACATGTGAAAGAGTAGAAGGGGACTCTGAGGTCTGCGAACACGACAGATATACCTTGAAGTCTCCAAAGTTGTCTCGGCTCACTGATAGTGCGGCTGATAAGGAGCACCTACATCTGCACACAAAAAACATGTGCGGAGAGTAGCATGAGTACACCACAATCGGTACACAGTAAGTGCCAAGCCTAACCTCGGTCGAGTAGTGACAAGTCAGGTCAGGGCCCTATTGGTATATATAATAATAATAAAGCAAGGCAAGAATGAAATATCGCAATAAAATAAAGAGTGAAATTTAACAAGAAAGAATTCATAGAAGGCAACAGCTCAGTACACAGAAATACAACAGGGGATCTCACGAGATACCGTCTCGTAGTCCGGGTCGGAAATATACAGGGAGATCTCCCGGAATACCGTTCTGTAGTCCCAAAGTAAATATGCAGGGGAATCTCCCGGAATACCGTTCTGTAGTCCCAAAAGAAAATGTGCAGGGGGATCTCCCGGAATACCATTCCATAGTCCCAAAGTAAATATGCAAGACCGTGGGATCTCCCGGAATACCGTTCCGTAGTCCCAAAGTAAATATGCAGGGGGATCTCCCGGAATACCTTTCCGTAGTCCCAAAGGTAAATACACAACTCACAAAGTAGAATTAATATCTACAACACGAAATCCTCCAATTTAGACTAAGTCAAGGAAAGGAAAGACAGGAAATCAACTAGGTATACTTCACAGAGTTCAATTAAGCAGCTAAAGCATGTAGACATATGATATTAGACTAAACAAGATAGTTCCACATATTGGGATAGCTCAATTAAGAATCAAAACATTCTAATACTCATTTAAACGATATAACTCAATTTAAAATAAGAACAGATTACTACTCAGTAAAATAAATCGGGTGTTTTTACAACAATTAGCCCGTGTACGTACTCGTCACCTCACGTACACGACGCTCACTTATCAAAACAATGCCAAATCCTAAGGGGATCCCCCCCCCCATAAGGTTAGGCAAGCCACTTGCATCGAGCCAAGCTTAATCAATCGGTATCAATTCCTTTTCCACGAATATCCGACTCTGAATGGCCCAAATCTAGCCAAAAACAATTACATATCATAAATAGAACTATAATAGACTAATCTAATTAATGAAATCAAGACTTTAACAAAATTTCCGAAATCCGTCGTGAAGGTCGACCTGGGCCCATATCTCAGAATCGGGTAATAGTTACAAAATCCGAAAGCCCATTAACTCACGAGTGAACCATACCAAATTTATCAAAATCCGACCTCAAATGATCACTCAAAACCCAAAATCAATCTCTTCAAATCTCTGGCCTCAAAGTCCCAAATTCCACCTTAAATATACACTAACTAGGTGAAAACATTAAATGGGGAAGCAAGATTATTGATCAAAAATAAGCACAAGGGACTTACCTCAAGAAATATCTCGAAAATGCTCTAAAATATCGCCTTAAACCGAGTTCGAAAAGTCCAAAATGACAAAAATCACGAAGCCCTTCGGTTTTAAACACTGCCCAGGCATTTCCGCACCTGCAGACCCTAGGATCGCACCTGCGCGCCCGCTGGTGCGAAAAATATGGGAGCACCTGCGAAAACGACAAACCCTGGCTTCCTCCAGTTCTGCAACCACTGGTCCGCATCTGCGCTATCGCAGGTGTGGAGAAACCATTGCACCTGCGACCTCCACTGATCTCCACCCCTTCCACACCTACGCTCAACCTACCACACATGCGGCCTCGCACTTGCGGGTAATACCCTTGCAGGTGCGATCATACCAGCAGAAGACCCAACTTCAGAAATTTCTCAACTTCCATTCCAAGTCCGTTAACCACCCGAAACTCACCCGAGGCCCCCGGGACCTAAACCAAACATACCAACCAATCCTAAAATACCATAAGAACTTAGTCGAGCCCTCGAACCACATCAAACAATGCTAAAATCACATATCATCCTCTAATTCAAACTTAAAGAACTTGAAACTTCCATATTCGACAATTGATGCTGAAACCAACCAAACCACGTCCGATTGACCCCAAATTTTGCACACATGGCATATTTAACATTAAGGACCTGCTCCAACTTCCGAAATCGGGATCCAATCCCGATATCAAAATTTCCAATACCGGTCCAAATCTCTAAAAATTTGACTTTCGCCATTTCAAGTCTAAATAACCTGCGGACCTCCAAAACACAATCCGGACACACTCCTATGTCAAAAATCACCGAACGGAGCTAACAAAACTCCATTCCGGAGTCGTCTTCACACAGTTCCGACTACGGTCAAAATTCTAAGATTTAAGCTCCCGTTTTAGGGATTACGTGTCCCAAAATAGTCCAAAACCCAAAACGAAGCCTCCCAACAAGTCACATAAGCAGAAAAAGATATGGGGGAAATAGTAAATATGGGATTAGGGCTAATACAACTATAACGACCGGCAGGGGCATTACAGTTGATATGCCCCATTCTTTGGGAAGAAACCATCTGTGTTTAAAGTTCCGATTACAAATGGATTTGAAGTATATGATTTCTAAAATATTCTATATGTTGATATTTAATGATGATCTTTGAAATTGAAATAGGTGAAAGTGTGGAATATGAAATACGGCCATCGTGCCAGGAATAAAGAATCTTGTGAATGGCTAAATGATCCAAGGAAATATTATTTTTGTGAATGACTGGAAATACTAATGAGGATTTATACAATGTGAAAGAGGTTGAGATGAGTACAATTGTATTTATGTTACCTTTGTCTACAAATCAAATCCAAAATGTTTTTGGGAGCATGATAACAACACGATAGGGGTACAAGAATTACTAAAGAAAATCAAGAAACGTGCGAAAGCTAAAAGAAAATAAAGAAACAAAACAACGACGGGAAATTAAAGATATATTGAATTCAAGAAAGAGTTTCTTGAATTCATGAAGTCTATTTTTGAAGTTGAATCCTAACAACAACAATTAGCTAACAAAGAACTAATCGCCTTTGGTAGAGATTTAAAAATAAGAGATAGATTGTGAAACCCGACCCTTTAGAATAACAAGAACAACAATAAGCCTAAACTTATCACCTTTCTTAAATACCTAGAAGTGATCTAAGATTTCGAAAGAGTTTAATCTTATCACCTTAAGTTGTGTCTTGAATGTTGAAAAATAAATCCAAGAGTAGCCACACACAAGAGTGCAAGAATAATCTCACAATTTTTATTGATAATAGTCTATAATAATCTAAAATCTAAAAACAAAGAATACATCCCTTTATATAGAGAGGGGGTCACGAAATTACTTAAAACAAGGAAATAAAGTCCTAAACTACTTTGGACAACAAGTCCAAATACCTTAGGAAAAGGAAAAATACTAGGAAATAAAAACCATGTCAATCTTGGAAAGTAACTCCAACAATCTTAGGAAAAGGAAAACATAACCTTAACTACCTAGGAAAACAATAGATGCAGTACCAAAATATATGAAAATAAGTTAAAACCAATCTAGGATAGAATCTTGAAAGTCCCAAACCAATCATGGATAGGATCTTGGAAATCTTGAAGGCAACTTACAAGCAACTTGGCACCAACTTGTACCCAACTTCTATCATGCCTATTGAAAATTTCTTAGGAAGACAATAATTCATTTTTATGTTATAAAAACGTGGCTTCATGTAGGACTTATTGGCCTACAAGTTTGGACACATTTTATGTGCCAAATAGTTCCAACAGTAGCCTGATTTGGACCTTCTTCAGAGGATATCTCTTAGGATCTAATCCACCTCTTCTTGGACATGAATTTGTACCATAAAATAATTATAACATCTAGACAACTTATATCCTTTATCCTTTAGCTCTTCCTCCTAACTAATAATTTCTTTATTCGCTCCTTAAGTCCAATGACCTTGTTTTGCAACCTTTTTGCTTGAGATTTTGTTAAAGGCCCTCTTTGAGATTTTAAAGCTTCATCCTTATCCTTGAATAGAGTTGATCTTCCGATGATGCTATCATTACCCTCTTCTTGAAGAAAATGCATCCTTGAATTTCGACCTTGCAAGAAAAAGAAGACAGACACTAGTAAATGGCATCAACTAATGTGAAAAAATGGTAGGAATAAAACAAGATAGTGACCATGCGTCCACTTAATCCAATTAAGTCTAATAGGTATAAATACTCACTTATAAAGCATATTTACATCATCATCCCAATAAAATTTATGCCTACATAGATTAGTACAATAAAAACCTCTCTTAGATGCACTATGCAATGAAACTTGCAATTCGATCTTGTCAATAAGGTAGTCCAAACATGTGCAAGCCAAAGAAATTATAAAAGATTGACCATGCATCCATTTAATACAAGTATCTCTACGACATGTATCAAATAAGATACTTTTATAATATATCCAAATATCAATTACAAATCCCATAGATTCTGTCACGACCCAAACCGATGGACTGAGATGGGCACCCGATGCCTTACTCAACCGAGTACCAATGTAACATATCTTTCTTATCGTGCTATCATTGGAAAATCTTCCAACCAGGCCGTCATAGGCTAACCAGAATAAACATAAGGGAATACTTAATATAGGATGACCCAACCTGATATAAAAACATATACACGTGACATACGCGCCTATAAGGCCAACATGATCACTTGTAAACTCAAAAGATAGGCCGACAAGGCCATACAAGTATTCGTACACATGACATATATATATAAGCCTCTAAGAGTACATAAGTGTCATAAAGTTTGGTACTGGGCCCCGCCATACCAATCAATACATGTCCTAATTATACTGACCAAATTAGCAACTCCGAAGCAAAGTGGAGCGCACCAACACCTTCCGCTGAGCTAATAGCCTACTTGGAGGACTCTTAACCTGTCTATTGGGACATGTGGGCATGAAGCGCAGCATCCCCAGGAAAAAGGGATATCAGTAAAAATAATGTACCGAGTATGTAAGGAATGAAAATAATTATATAATATACATGAGAGAAACATGGAGTAAAATACTAGACATGTAAGTCTGAATAGCTCTATGAATCATTTAATATTTGAAATGTCATGCATATGCGTATAAATGCCATACCATGCATAGGTATATGTGTACATAACATCATCAAGCCTCTGAGGGCATCCCATCATATCATCTTGTCCACTGTGGGCAAAATCATCAACGTATACCAGTTGATCAGGTGGTGGTGCGTATATAACGCTGTAACCTTTTCCCATATCCCATATACACACACACATATATATATATATATATATATATATATATATATATATATATATATATATATATATATATATATACACACACACATATATATAGGGGTATATAACACCATCTGGTCATGGGTAAATGTACATGTATAAATGAATGCAATGCATGAGAAGTACGTCAATAAAATCTTTCGGAATATCATAAGACCACTATGCCTTTGATTGATGTCATTAAATAAACTTTATCAACTTACATATTATTTTGAGACCCATGAACAGAAGATATAATAATATGTCACGTGGGGAATCTAGAACATAGACACCACTATTACTTCTATGAAAGTTACTTGTGAAAGTTGTGCATTTGCTCGTTTCCCTTGTATCATTTTGATCATGCCAAAAAGAAAGAAGGGATAGCCTTAACATACCTGGGCCGATTCTCTTGACAATCCCTCTAACACACGTCAATTGCAAT
This sequence comes from Nicotiana tomentosiformis, assembly GCF_000390325.3. Classification (NCBI taxonomy): domain Eukaryota; kingdom Viridiplantae; phylum Streptophyta; class Magnoliopsida; order Solanales; family Solanaceae; genus Nicotiana; species Nicotiana tomentosiformis. The sequence continues at coordinate 86,723,915 of NC_090823.1, forward strand.
AAAACACATAACGCCGAGATCGAAGTATGGAAAAAGTTGTATGATATTCTTGAGAAAGATTATATCGTGCTCTCTTAGAATTGCAAATCTCGTTGCTATTACGCAGTATAACTTATTATGAAATTTTGTTGAAGCAAAATCACGTTGCCAATCTATCTCACTTTGTGAATTTGATCATAATCTTGTGTATGACTTTTGTTGAAGCTTCGTCCGTATGTTTGTTGTAATTTCACAAAGTCATAAACCTTTTAACTTTGTGAATTTAGAAAGGCCTTCTAAATAGCATCCTTCCACCCAAAAATGAGATATGGATGTAAGTAATGCCACCACCTCCTTAGTCATAAGATTGTTGGCAATTTGCTGCCACACCTTCATGATCCCACATGGATTGTTGTCCCCCATAACAATTATCCAAATCTTCACTTAAATAATTATCCACAAAATTCAATTTACAAGTTAATCTCCCACTTAAAAATTTATAATTACTCAATTATTCACATAATTAAGAATTATCTCAAATTACTTAAAATACTACTCATTTTTAGTACACCTTATACACCTCACTATCATGGTCATGTGTTACCTTATATGGTACTAGTCCATAAATATCGGGTATTATAGCTTGGACTATATTTTATCCAAAATTGCCAAACATCGACAAAACTCATTTTCTTTGATTCGCTTATCCTATTACCTTCACGAATTTACTTATCACTTGTTTGAAATAACGTAATACTTATAATCTCAAAATAATCTCATTCCCGAGCTTACGTCGATTAACTTACGACAAAACTTTAACGTACGAAAGTGCGGGATGTAACATCTCATTTCAGAGCTTCCATCAATTTATTGATGGCGTACTTTCACGTACGAAAATATGGGGTGTAACATCATTCCTCCCTTTGGAACATTCTTCCTCGAATGTTGACTGATGCACTTATCATTTTCATAACCTATGTCTTTCAAACGCTTTAGTACTCGTCTTGCCATCTCGGCAACTGTTCTGTGAATAAATCCAAAGGCCAGGGCATTCCCCCCTTTAGGCCTCTTTCTCATACCACGACTCGTGGTCGGAATCCTTCCAATCTTGTAACTGTTGCTACTTTTTATCATGCAGCATGTATGACTCTGACTTTGTAAGTGGGTCTATGCGACTCTTCTCTCCCTTTTCCTCCAGCTTTTAGCCAATCTCTAGGCCTCACTTTGTAAACATATACAAAGCTTAATAAGATGTCTCTCTGGGCATCTATAGGTATATTAAAGTTTTTCACTCGGTACTTTGTTGAACTTACGCATATTGCTATATCTTATTTCATGGACCCGGTTATCCATCCGTATGACTTTACTGCATCCAGGTAGGTCATACTGTACCATAACTCTTACTTCGATTTATCGTTACTGAGATCTGCTACCAAACTCCAGGTTACTCTCTCGATGTTTATCGTGTATGTATAAATCTAAGTCCTTTAATGCTTCCTCGTTACTGTTTATCTTAAGAATGACAGCCTGATCTCATATCATACTGTTGGACTTCTACTCATCAATTTTTGATTCACCTTAATGTTGATATATCATCTACCACTGATAACTTGATCTCTTATGTAACACTACCACTAGGGCTTACATCTAACCGGGGATATCTGGCGTAATTAGATTGATCCACCTAGGGGCAATACTATACTTCCATAACCATATTTCATAGCATCCCAATGTGGATGTGGCTCACCTTACATGGGTATTTTAATCCCGTACAATTCATGAAATCCTCTTCAAGTCATTACTCAATCGAAGGCCCAAACGTCATCCTTTATCTATCACAATCACACCCTCATTCTACTACCAGGGCAGCATTCCATCTCTTCTAATGCTACTAGTCTTAGACTCCTTTGAGTTCATTCATGCTACACTGACCTTTCTATAACTTAGAGAAACTATCAGCTCTCTTGTTTTTCATGGGCTTAATCCCGAGGATTTATCCATTCTGTTCACCTTCTCACTCGTCTTTTCTTATCCTTACTCCTGTCTTCCTAAAACCTTGTCACTCTACCATACTTTAGCTTGCGACCTACACATATCTATTAATACTACTCACAACCTTCCTTCAACTTGCTTGCACCATAGATTTCCTTCTATTATTTTGGAACATCAAGTGATACATCACATCGTCTATAACTTTACTTTTACTCTCTTGACTAGACCTCTCGATACCTAGAAACCATGGGCTAGAAGATATGCCACCGACGACGCCGCTATCATTCATGGATACTGAATCCCCGCGCTTCTAGCCTTCTATCCGAAGTATGAACTGTTCACAACCTTCTACATTTGAGTATCTCATATGTTGTTCACCTTTACCTTAAAATCTCGCATCATATCTTCTATTTCTTTCATGACCTCCCTTTCATATAGGTATAATTCACATCCACAACTTGAAGCTCTATTATAACACTTGCACCTTTGGTGCATACATAATCCGGTGGGAGCTTCATACTGACTTCTTATGAGGTTGGTATTCTTCTAACTGGCTTTATCGTAGAGTTATTGTAGAATATGGTTATTGTACTATCTCTCTTGTACCTCTGATATTAAGAGTGATTCTGCAATGTTCTCAATCATGATGTCTATGATTTTCTAGGTCTAATAATCAGACTCCTGATTTACTTAGTTGATGTAACTCTTTAGTTTCCTCTTCCCTCTGATCAACCTTTATGTAGGCTTAAGCTATCTTCCAATATGCGCTCATGGTATTAGATATTACTTTAGCCCCTCATGAATGCTATGGAATATCCATGATACAATCTTCTAACAATTCAATCATTTGTCTATGACCTGGGCTTAAACCTTTCTTTTAACTCATACTGGAATCTTCTACAGTTGTATGATTGTCAAATATATGTTGCATGGATAATACTCTGAAATCTTGAGTGCGTTCATAATGTACTAACTCTAGATCATTGATCGAATAACTCCTTTCGTTCCATCTCAGCTTTCTTTAAACATAGGCAATTACTTTTCCTGGTCTTTCTGTCCCTTGTTGCATGCATACTTAGCTTATCTTAGTTTCCACGCATGCCGGAATTTTGTGCAACTCATATGGTCTCGAATATTACTTTTGGTTTCATTTCCCGCTCATTAGCCATGATAGGTTTCACTTTCTTATGGAGTTCATACAAAGTTATAGTGAGACTACTATTACAAGACCATTTCTCCTTCAAGTTACTATACTTAGGTTGAAGCCTTCTTAGGGAATTCTTAGGGATACCTTCTTGACCTAGTAAAACTGCGAGCTTATTACCCAATGGAATTCTTGATGTTCGTACTCACCTATAATTATCCTTAGTGACTTACCTCCACACTCATGTGCTCGTACGGTTGCTCCTGAACTGAAGTTTTGACTGTCTTCCCAGTGTCACTCTCTTTTATTTCCATAACACTAATATGGTACCTTTAACTACCCCAACTCCTATCTGAATATTTCCCAAAGGTCATGATGTCATATCTGCGAGACCGAATTCCCCATGTTGGGGTTCACTGTGTTTATCTTGCATGATCTGTTGATTTGTCTATATCTTCTTGTCTAGCCATAACTTGGATCTTCCTGAATCAACTACTGACTACTCCTTGGCCCATTCTCATATCGGTATTCCGCGTAATCTTTCTTGGGTTATTTCCTTTGTCTTAACTTACGTCTCGCACTGGCTCCTTATCTATCGATAACATCTCGGGCAGGAACCTTTACTTCTTCTCCTTGACGTTGTGTTTGAATAATGTTCTAGAAGCATAGCATATCTCTAGGATTTGAATAAGTGCAATCTCATCCCTTTCTCATTTTTCTCGCATTCTTCCTTTACCATTCCATAGTTACTAGAACCACTTAATTCTGACTTAATGCCACATCACTCCATATTCCCCCATTTAGGGGAGTATTAAGATTTTGTGCTACGATGATCTATATATAGATGTTTTAACTCTTCATCTTTGGCGTCTTTTCACATCATCGATGGTCCTTACTCGCCTCCCGGTAATCCTTCTGTACCAAGGATAACAAATTTCCTTACTCGGGAAGGTGAAACTTAGTATAACTGGCACATACAGTCCCTTAAGCTTAACTTTCCTCACATTGCTTGTTTTAGGGAAGCGTCTTCCTGAATGACCATGCTCTGAATTTCTCATGAATCTTCTTCTGTTATCCATTCTATTATCGCCGGAACGAAATCTGAAATTCTCATGATGTCGACCATTATCAAATCACTCAGTCCCTAATTCATGTTTAGTTTGTTCACAAGCCCATACTGATTTCTATTATTCTGGGGTCTAACTTTTTTCTTCTGATAGTCGCGTTGGAGTCACGAACTTATTTCTCGAAATGAGAATATGACTTTATGGCCTATACTCTTTTGTTGTCTCAAGGCCTGTCACCTCTCGTCTTTTTCTTCACTTGGCTATAGACTCTGTAATACTGTTATCTTTTTTATCTACCATTGTAATCCATGTATCACATCTTACTCATAATGTTTCATTATCTCTCTTTTTATTTCCCTGCTAACATTTCTATCTATCACTTTATTCTGAAAACTTCAACAAGACATTCTTTTGCTTTTAGCTCCCCTTGCTCTATCCATTGGCTCTTCGGGTTGCCTATCTTTAAATATTTTTTTTGAAACCTCTAGTATTCATATCTAGCTGTACTGTTCAAGAGTGCACCATCTGGGTGTCTCACAAGGAGATCTATTAGCATATTTGCAATAACCTTCGGAAATGTCAACTAACACAAATAATTCATTCACCATTTTGGGTTACTCTAACCCCAGCCGGTTCCTCATATCCCGTCCTTCTCTTAAACTATACATGTTAGCCCCCATAATGCATAACTGAGATGGGTGTGGCCAATTATACATACTGTGTTACTGTTGAAGGTAACTCAAAATGCTTATATCTCCCTTCCTCAGTGGTAAGTGATGATAATCTTCACTAGCTGAGTACCTCGTACCCTTCTTCATCTTGCTTCTTTTACTTGTTAATGCTTGTATCTACCTTCTGAATCTCTCATTACTTTTTACCATATGGTGGATAGATATTCATACCTTAGGGCTTCTTTTCCAGAAGCTCACACGTCTTAGTACACATATGATTTGCTAGAGACCTTACATTTACTCATCGTAAGCATGATGCAAAATCGAGTTCCTTTGACTCAACTCTTCCACAACCGTATTCAATCCCTTACCAACCGTCTTTCTACATCATAGTATTATGAATAAGATAAAGTTTAGGAAATTGAGTTTTTACAAGTGAGCTCTACCACACGATCTAGTGTAAGAAGAAAGAGTGACAGTCCTAAATGCCCTGTAGCCTCGTGCTTATAAGTGTGGTGCACAACACACCCATAAACAAGACTCTACTAGACACAGCTTGCATACTCCCTAGGATAGAACTGCTTTGATACTACTTTTGTCACGACCCAAACCGATAGGCTGCGACGGGCACCCGGTGCCTTACTCAACCGAGTACCAACGTAACATATCTTTCTTATCGTGCTATCATTGGCAAATGGTCCAAACGGGCCGTCATGGGCTAACCAGAATAAACATAATGGAATACTCAATATAGGACAACCCAAACTGATATAAAAATGTATACACGTGACATACGGGCCTATAAGGCCAACATGATCATTTGTAAACTCAAAAGATAGGCCGACAAGGCCATACAAGTATCCGTACACATGATATATGTCTACAAGCCTTTAAGAGTACATAAAGGTCGTTACTGGGCCCCGTCATACCAATCAATACATGTCCTAATTATACTGATAAAATAAGCAACTCCGGAGTAAATGGAACACACCAACACCTTCTGCTGAGCTGATAGCCTACTTGGAGTACTCTCAACCTGTCTATCGTGACCTACGGGCATGAAATGCAGTGTCCCCAGGCAAAAGGGAGATCAGTACAAATAATGTACCGAGTATGTAAGGAATAAAAATCAGTAAATAATAGACATGAGAGAAACATGGATTAAAGAACTCGACATGTAAGTCTGAATAGGTCTCTGAATCATTTAATATTTAAAATGTCATTCATATGCGTATAAATGCCATCCCATCATATTATCTCGGCCATTGTGCGCTAAATCATCAATATATACCAGCTGATCAGGTAGTGGTGCGTATATAACGTCGTAACCTTTTTCATATATATATATATATATATATATATATATATATATATATATATATATATATATATACACACACACACACACACACACATATATATATATATATATATATATATATATATATATATATGCGTATATAACGTCATCTGGTCATGGGTTAATGTACATGTATAAATGAATGCAATGTATGAGAAGTACGTCCATAAAATCTTTCGAAAAGCCATAAGACCACTATGCCTTTGATTGATGTCATGAAATAAACTTTATCAACTTACGTATTATTTTGAGACCTTTATATATATACGCGTATATAACGCCATCTGGTCATGGGTTAATGTACATGTATAAATGAATGCAATGTATGAGAAGTACGTCCATAAAATCTTTCGAAAAGCCATAAGACCACTATGCCTTTGATTGATGTCATGAAATAAACTTTATCAACTTACGTATTATTTTGAGACCCATGAACAGAAGATATAATAATATATCACATGGGGAATCTAGAACATAGACACCCCTAATACTTCTATGAATAGAGTTACTTATGAAAGTTGTGCATTTGCTCGTTTAGCTTGTATCATTTGGATCATGCCAAGAAAAAGGGATAGCCTTAACATACCTGAGCCGATTCTCTTGACAATCCCTCTAACACACGTCAATTGCGATAAAACACGTAACAGCGAGATCGAACTAGGAAAACATCCGTATGATATTCTTGAGAAAGATTGTACCGTGCTCTCTTAGAATTGCAAATCGCGTTGCTATTACATAGTATAAGTTTTTATGAAATTTTGTTAAAGCAAAATCACATTGCCACTCTATCTCACTTTGTGAATTTGATCATAATCTTGTGTATGACTTTTGTTGAAGCTTCATCCGTATGTTTGTTGTGATTTCACAAATTCATAAACTTTTTCACTTTGTGAATTTAGAAAGGCCTTCTTAATAGCATCTTTCCACCCAAAAAATGAATATGGATGTAAGTAGTGCCACCACCTCCTTAGGCATAAGATTGTTGGCAATTTGCTGCCACACCTTCATGATCCCACGTGGATGTTTGTCCCCCCTAACATATATCCAAATCTTCACTTAAATAATTATCCACAAAATTCAATTTACAAGTTAATCTCCCACTTAAATATTCATAATTACCCAATTATTCACATAATTAAGAATTATCTCAAATTACTTAAAACTTAAAATACTACTCATTTTTAGTACACCTTATACACCTCACTATCATGGTCATGTGTTACCTTGTATGGCACTAGTCCATAAATATCGAGTATTATAGCTTGGACCGTATTGTATCCCAAATTGCCAATCTTTAACAAAACTCATTTTTTTATTCGCTTACCCTCTCACCTTCACGAATTTACTTATCACTTGTTTGAAATAGTGTAAAAGTTATAATCTTAAAATAATCTCATTCCCGAGCTTACGTGGATTAACTTACGATGAAACTTTAGCGTACGAAAATACGTGATGTAATATCTCATTTTTGAGCTTTCATCAATTTATTTATGGCGTGCTTTCATGTACTAAAATATGGGGTGTAACAGATTCTTCTACATATAAGCTATTCAAAGAAGTAGATAAATTCTCAAGAAGGTTAGAAGAGCCCATAATTCCCAAAATAAAAGTTTTAATACATTCAAGCTCATGATTATAACTCTCCCCAATAATATCCCCAACATCAATGGATTCTAAACAATTGCTCAAACTATCACAGAAAGAGTCATACATAGTTGCATGAAAAAGAATTTGATCACTAGCATCACGACAATCATGCATATCCTCGTTACTAGTAGAAAATACTTTTACAAGATCACAATCAACGTGACTTGAAGAATGACTCCCCATCACACAACAAAAATCATATTCTAGCAATTTATCGCATGAAAACTCATTAGACACTTGAATAAGAGAAGAAGAAATATTTAACTCATTCACAAGCCTTTTCTCATAAATTTCATGTCTCTTTCCACCAAGTTGGAATACATAATCATCTATGTTATACTCAATTTCAAAAGGAAGAAAATTACTTTTCCACTTGAACTTAAATATTACAGTTAATGACTTGATATGCATCAAAATATCATCATCCACAAAAATAATAAAGTCATCAACATAAGAATTAAGAGTATAGTTCATTACCTCCAAAAATACCTTAGGTGTTCTAGAAAGGCCTAGAATGTGAATAAACCAAATGTACATACCATACTTGGACTTATTTAATAATGGAACAACATCACCTTGTATTCTTTTATGCAATGATTCCAGCTTAGCAATGGCTTTAGGAAACTTCATATCATAAACCTGTAAATAAGAATTAAAATAGTCAAAAGGTTCAATAACAAAGAATTTAACCAAGCTTTTATCTTCCACCATCCAACAAGAACTGATTTCGCCTAATTCATGTTGGAATCTAATTGGATCCTTTGCCACCATTTCTCGCACCTCGCCTCCCCTTTCAAAAGGTCTTTCAACACGTGGCTGCATAAAATCACAAGAACTAAAATAAGAATGAGTTAATAGGTTAGGAAGTAAAGAAATTTTGTTCTTTCTTACACTCTCTTTGGCTTTTATCACAAAACAAACTTTTTCCTCACCCTTAGCCTCTTTTCTCTCACAAAAGTTTTTTTTCTTTTTCTTCACTCAAACACTCTTGTTTTTCTCTCTCTACCTCACAGAATTTTGTTATCTCTTTGCCTTCTCTCTTTTCTTTTCCCTCAAGCTCACTCTTTTTCTCACTTGACATCCCATTCTCTTCAATCAACACAACCTCTCATTTTTCCTCTCTTGGGATGTCGACATGCACTCCCTTACTCCTCTCATTCTCTTCTCTCTCTTATTTTTTCATATTCTCTTTAGCAGTCTTTTGATCTTCATAAATTTATGAGTGAATCAAAGGTCCAAGAATAAGTTACTTTCCGTTAACATCAAAAGAGTATCTATTGTTTTTCCATGCTATATGAAGCTCTTATGTAGACATACCATGGCTTTCCCAACAAGATATAATAAATATTCATGGGAATTAAATCACACCAAATTGCATCCTCGTACCTACCAATAGAGAATAATAATAACACTCTTTTATCTACCTTTACCCCTCTTAATATGTAGGGTACAATACGCTCAACACAAGGCAAGTTCAATTTCTCAGCCATATAAGTGCTAATTGAGTTATAGCCAAACTCTTTGTCAATTTTAAGGGTACAAATCACAGACATCACTTTAGCTCTTGTTTGAAAAATAATTTTACCATTGTCTTCCTTCCATTTGGTATATTGTAAGTTCGACTTTTCAAGTTGTTGAGTCATAGCTCGCCTCCTCTCTTGCCCTTTTTCACTCAAAGCAACTCTTGATCGTTAATCTTTAAATTTATTAATAAACCTAACAAGTCACAACCAGTAGTGATAAGAATAAGGAGTTAAAAAAAGAAAGAAAAGTGAATGACCAAACCTAGGAAGAATAAGAATTGGTTAGTAGGAAAAAAAAAAGAAAAAAAAAGAAAAGAATTTAGGAAACCCAAAACCCACAAGAATAAGGAAAGACGTTTTTTTTAATCTTCAAGAACAATGATCCCCTCTTCTTGTTTCCATTCTTGACTTGGAAACCAAATAATACTTGAATTCTAAAAATAATAATGAGCAATAACACTTTTTTTTGTGTTGATTTTTCAATTTTTTTTGTTTTGTTTTGCTCAAGAACCTCCCAAGATTATCAATATTGAAATCTTGATTAGCCTATGCTCTGATACCACTTGATAACAACACGATAGGGGTCCAAAAATTACTAAATAAAATCAAGAAACGTGCGAAAGCTAAAAGAAACTAAAGAACGGAATATTAAAGATAGATTGAATTCAAGAAAATTCAAGAAAAAGTTTCTTGAATTCAAGAAGTCTATTCTTGAAGTTGAATTCTAACAACAACAATTAGCTAACAAAGAACTAATCGCCTTTGGTAGAGAAATAAAAATAAGAGATAGATTGTAAAACCCGACCCTTTAGAATAACAAGAACAAAAATAAGCCTAAACTTATCACCTTTCTTGAATACCTAGAAGTGATCTAAGATTTCTAAACAGTTTAATCTTACCACCTTAAGTTGAGTCTTGAAAGTTGAAGAATAAATTCAAGAGTAACCACACACAAGAGTGCAAGAAAAATCTCACAATGTTTATTGATAATATTCTATAATAATATAAAATCTAAAAATAAAAAAGACACCTCTTTATATAGAGAGGGGGTCACGAAATTCCTTTCTTAAAACAAGGAAATAAAGCCCTAAGCTACTTTGGACAATAAGTCCAAATACCTTAGGAAAAGGAAAAATACTAGGGAAAAAAAACCAAGTCAATCTCGAAAAGTAACTCCAACAATCTTAGAAAAAGGAAAACATAACCTTAACTACCTAGGAAAACAGTAAATTCAGTACCAAAATATATGGAAATGAGTTAAAACTAATCTAGGATAGAATCTTGAAAGTCTCAAACCAATCATGGATAGGATCTTGGAAATCTTGAAAGTTTTGAAGGCAACTTGCACGCAACTTGGTACCAACTTGAACCCAAGTTCTATCAAGCCTATTGAACCTTTCTTGGGAAGCAAGTAAGTCCTATTTATGTTATAAAAATATGGTTTCATGTAGGACTTATTGTGCTGCAAGTTTGGACACATTTTAGGTGCCAAATAGGTCAAATAGTGGCCTGATTTGGACCTTCTTCAGAGGATATTTCTTGGGATATAATCCACCTCTTCTTGGAAATGAATTTGGACCATAAAATAATTATAACACCTAGACAGCTCATATCCTTTATCCTTGAGCTCTTCCTCCTAACTAATAATTTCGTTATTCGCTCCTGAAGTCCAATGACCTTGTTTTGCAACCTTTTAGCTTGAGATCTTGTTAAAGGCCCTCTTTGAGATCTTAAAGCTTCATACTTATCCTTGAATAGAGTTGAGCTTCTTATTATGCTATTAGAGCATCATTAGCAAAACCGATGAAGGGTGGGCCATAAGGCCCACACCTGAAACTACACGTGTCGGTGTAGGGGTGGATTGTGATTATTCCCCTTATTTGGGATGAAATTGAAATATTGGTGAAATTGTGATATTATTCCCCTTAATTAGGAAGAAACTGGTAATAATTGTGGATTAGAAAAGTCCACTCACATAGCATATGTGGGAAGGCGACCTAGCTGATCGGGTGGAGATCAGACGCCATGTTGCGCACATAGTGGTACTACTCTTAGTAACAAATTTCTTTCGCATAACATGTCAAACCACATTGTTCGTGGGGAGATGGCCTAGCCGATTGGGCGTGATCGAACTTCGTGCTAACAAAGACGGTGGTATATCGGTGCTATTGATCTCCTAACAAAATATGTATATGAAGTTCGTATTTTGGAAATTATTATGTTTTAACTGGACATTTGGATATTGTTGATTGTGACTTGATGTTACTATGTGTTACTTTTTATTATATGGGCATTCTATTTTGAAAGAGTACTTTTAGCTATACATACTAGTGTTATTCAATGGTACAAACGTCCCTTTTATCGGGGGCACTGCATCTTTAATGGATGCAAGTGGTTCTACAGCAGGCAGCATTGATCAGTGATAGCAGTACACTCTTTTCAGCTAATTTGGTGAGCCCCACTTCATTTCGGGGTCATGTATCATTTGTTTGTCATGTACTATGTTTTGAGATATAGACGGGGTCTTATCGCCGACATTTCCATATTACTCTTCTATTGTACTTAGAGGCTCCGTAGACAGGTTGTGGGTGGTGTTTGATATTGGGAATGGAACTAGAAGTGTTGGTATTTGGAAAATAAGATTTTCATTATATCTATAAACTTGGAATATTTTGGGAAATTATGAACGAAGCTGCTAATGTGATATGAAATGGGAGTTGATAATAAAATATATTTAGTGTTTGATTAATGGAGTACATCTCCTATTTATTCATGGATGAGTTGGGTAGAAGGAAATCTAATAGGCTTGCTCGTCCGGGTTCACTCGGTTGAGCGCCGGTCGCGCTCCCCGAGATCGGGGCGTCAAAAACTTGGTATCAGAGCCTAAGGTTTTAAAGCGTCCTAGGATATCTCGGATCCGTGTCTAGTAGAGTCCTTCTTATCGATGTGTTGTCGACCACATCTATAATGAGGAGGCTACTTGGACATTTAGGAATTTCTCACTTCTTTGATACTCATGATTGTGCGATAGAGCTCAAGGTAGGAAGCTAAATTCCTCGTCATGTCTCATTTTTCATATGAGTTACCCACGGGTTCGAGTCAGCGAGAAGGGAATGAATGAACCAGTTGCTAAGGGAAGTGTACTTGTTCCAATAAATGTTATCGTTCCATCGGATCATGTGGTAAGAGCACCTAAGAAACAAAAGAGGGTTGTTTGTACCAATAAGTCAGAATGTGTGATTTGTAAGAAACGCAACTTGGGGACGTGTTGAATGACTCTTGAAATAAGTTATGGTTGTGGAGTTGAGGGGCTTCAAGTAAGGTACTACTCTGTCAATCTAAAATCACCAAGTAAGTCACTTATTAGTATATCATTATGAACACGCATAATGTTTCCTTCTTGTATATGTGCATCCATATTGAAGAGCTTCAAAAACACGGTCTTAACAAGACGTTGAATCACAAAACATTGCATGTACTTACTTTCTAAACGAGACACATTATCCTTGAAGCCACTTTATCATAAATTCTCTTATTTATAGCTTCTTGTGTGATTGAGCTATATAATGATTTCCTTGAATTGAGTTATAACCCTAGGCTAATACTTCCCACTTGCTTCCCTAAATTCTCAACAAGGGACTATACCTGATGAATTTCTCATAGAAATTTTGATTCGAATGGATAACATCTGCTCACATGTGCCTATGCACGCACCACCATAATATTTACCTATGTGGTATCAAATCTAATGTAAATCAGCCTTATGATAAGCATATTGAATTAAAAGATGAATTCGTCGTATCTCTAGTCCTCTCGCGTAGGATCAACTATTGGAAAAGGTTAAACCGTGAGAATGATAATAATCTCACAAGTGTAAAACTTCTCTTTCATCCTCGTAGGCTTGTGGCATAGATCCCCTGTGCTAGTCACCGTTAAGATCATAATGCAATTTCATGTATGTTGAAACCCATATCACATTCAGGGTGCCAGAATATTCTCATTTCGAATTAAACTGATTTTTCCTACATTCCAAGAGGCGACTGGTGTCATGTACTTAGCTATTTCTCTTTGAGGCTTACTATTTCCGAACAAGGCACATATGGAATGAAACCATTGTAGTTGTCCTTTTCATGAATAATAGTCTTCCAAGAATAATTGACGATAATGTATTTATCCTTCCGATTATGCCTTCCATATGTCACATGTCAAAGAAGGAGCGTCATCCCATGATCAAATATATTGGATAGGAAATTTTATGGTTATATTCAAGCTAGCACATCTTAGACTAATTGTTGGAGGTCGCCAAAGGTTTAGTTTGGGTGTTCGGCATAGAGATTTAGAGTTGAAGAAAGTGAACGGGTTATTCTCAATATTTTCTCCATGAGGATGCTATGTGAATTGTTAATAAAGGTAAAGTATGTGTAGTCATACTGGGCCTTATTAAATCTCTAAGGAAATAGGCCAAACTATGAGTGTGATGTTTCCCTATTATTGTCCTCCGTGTAACCGGTGTTTCATGTGTCTATGTCTAAGGAGGTAATTGGAAATCCTTTGTATATCGTTCCGGTGAAGGTTATTGAATGAGAAGTTAATGGATAGTTAACTTATGAGAGGTACCTAATTGTCATCCTTGTTTGAAAAGCCTAGAAGTTGGGATTGCCTACGTTAAAATGTTATGGCAAAGTCTGTAAGTCGAGAAGGTCACCTTGAAGGCCGAAAGTGTTGTGGAAAGAAAATATTTTTGCTTGATTGTATAGCAATTGGTTTTGATTTGAAAGGTACTTTCTAGCTGTTATGATTTAAAACTATGCAATTCATGTCCAGATATCATTTTGATAATGCAGTGCCTATAATGCTAAGATTAGTGTTATTGATATATATATATATATATATATATATATATATATATATATATATATATATATATATATATATATATATTGAGATGCTTTGTCAAGATGGGGATGTGTTGTTGGGATTGGTTTCTGGGATTCTCTAATAGGTGGATAGGCCTAGTTATAGGGGAGACTCTGGCGAAATATTTGAAAATTTATGGAGTAAGTAAAATTGGGAACTTTTGGTGTGTGGATGAGGATTTAAGTCACATTGGTTGTCTATGGAGGATTCTAACCCTCATTCGAGGACGAATGATCTTAAGTGGGGGAGAATGTAACGACCCGACTTGTCATTTTGAACATTTACGCTCCTTTCAATTATTTGAAGTTTTGAGTAGCTTCAAATGATGTATTATGACCAAGTTTGAATTTTTTTGTATTCGATCTCGGAACGGCGTTTTGATGATTCCATCAGGTCCGGATGGTGATTTTGGACTCGAGCGTATGCCCGGAATGTAATTTGGATATTTCGAGAATGTTTCGCCGTCGTTTCTTCGAGTATAAGTGGTATCATATTAAGCAAATGAGCTCCAAATTCTGTTTTGATTGAATCATTAGATCCGTATTGAAATTACGGAGCCATAGCAAAAAGAATCGTCGAATAAGGACTTCATATGAGAGTGTTATGCCCATTTTCCCATCGCTAGCGCCCAGGGTAGCGCGAGGCACTATCCTTGTCGCTGAGATTTCTTTCGGGTACTGGAACCAGCACCACAGGTAGCACCCCGGCGCCACCCGTGGCGCCCGAAACGCTATATACTCATTCGGGGATCATTTTACCCCATTTTTCTTGGCCGAACTTTGGGGTTTTCCTCCACTCTCTCAAGACCTGCAACACCCCCCCAACTCCCCAATCTTCAAGGTGAGTAATCCCTACTAATTTGGTGTTTCATTCCATCAATTTCACCCTAAAACTAACTCAATCCTCCATAAGATACATAGATCTTCAAGAAATTTCTTCAAGAACTCAAAGGAGGATTTTGCAAGATTTCTTC
Source organism: Nicotiana tomentosiformis (assembly GCF_000390325.3). Lineage (NCBI taxonomy): Eukaryota > Viridiplantae > Streptophyta > Magnoliopsida > Solanales > Solanaceae > Nicotiana > Nicotiana tomentosiformis. Next base: position 86,739,188 of record NC_090823.1, read on the forward strand.
CAAAAGGTAATCCTACACCCTTAGACTTACATGTATGGATATATTATGGGAATATGAGTATGAATTAAGTATTGTTACTTATGGTATGGCGATTGGAAGCCATAAGTTCCCAATTTAAATACATAACCATTGTAGAGATTGAAAGGTGATTATTTGATGGAAGTTTGTTGGTTGGGTGTGGATGGATGGTCATGTATGTGATGTTGGAAGTTATGAATTGTTTAAGAGTGATGGTGTAGATAAATTGTTGGTAAATGGTAGTAGTTGGATGAACTAATTCTATGGGTAAGAGATGTATAGATTCATGCCTACTAGGTGTTTGATAAAATTCCTAAATGGCCTAAACTATGCAATTTGTTACTAATATTGGTTCCATTGGAGGTTGTTATTGTAGATTGAAGTTGCTTAGTGTAGTGGATCATTGTAATATCATTAAGGGGTGGATTTGAGGTATGATGGATAAACTGTCTCTCTTAGAATTGAATTCCATGATGTTCCTGTAAGTTTCAAGTATGGTTATCACAAGTTCCTTATTCTATGTTCTGAGTTGTTCCCAATAAATTCGATTGTCCCGAATAAGCAAAGAGTCGAAAATTGTGAAATCAAAACTTGTTCTAAATGTTCCTATCACATTATGTTATCCTTTGGGAATGTCTTCAAGAATGATATGTTTATTAAAATATTATGTCTTTGAGTCGTGTTCCAAATGAAGGTTATGATGCCAAATTGTGTGAGAAAATCTCAATATTCTTAAGACTCTTAATTGCTCATATGTGTACCTAAAGTCTTGATTGGAAATATCTTATTGTTGATAATCTATAAAGATGGTTGAAAGTGAAATAAATGAATTGGGGATATAGAGTGTGGCCAGCGTGCCAAATATTTAAGTTATGATTGTGGCTAGAAGTGGAAATGATTTGAGAGGATGCGATAAAGAATATGAAATGAGCCTCGACTCAATTGTTTAAAAATAATTTCGAAAATAGAATTGCCTAAAAGCTTTTGTACTCGATTCATGCCCATAAGTAGCTGATTTAACTAATGCTTTGCTTTATAAATATATCCAGTGTGATTCGAGTTCTTAGATACTCATGTGTTGCAATTGTCACGACCCAAACTGATGGGCCGCGGCGGGCACCCGGTACCTTACTCAATTGAGTACTAACATAACGTATCTTTCTTATTATATCATCATAGGTAAGTGGGCCAGAAGGGGTGTCATGAGATAAACAGAGTAAACATGAGGGAATACCCGACATAGAACGACCCAACCTGATATAAAAGCTCATACCTGTGACATACGGGCCTATAAGGCTAATGTGATCCATTATATACTTAAAACATAGGCCGACAAGGCCATACATGTATCTGTATACATGACATCTGTCTACAAGCCTCTAAGAGTACATAAATATCATAAAGGTCGGGACAGAGCCCCGCCATACCAATCAACACATGTCCTAATCATACTGACCAAATAGCAGCTCCGGAGCAAATGGAGCGCACCAACACCTTCAGCTAAGCTGATAGCCTATGAGAGGACACTCGACATGTCTATCGGGACCTGCGGACATAAAATGCAGCGTCCCTAGGAAAAAGGGACGTCAATACAAATAATGTACCGAGTATGTAAGGAATCAAAATTAGTAAACAATAGACATAAGAGAAACATGGAGTAAAAGACTCAACATGTAAGTCTGATTAACTCTGTGAATCATTAATATTTACAATGCCATGCATATGCGTATAAATGTCATACCATAGGTATATGCGTACATAACATCATTAAGCCTCTGAGGGCATCCCATCATATCATATCGGCCATTGTGGGCAAAATCATCAACGTATACCAACTGACCAGGTGATGGTGCGCATATAACGACGTAACCTTTTCTCATATCCCATATACATATAATATATGATTATATAACGCCATCTGGTCATGGGTCAATGTACATATATAAATGCATGAAATGCATAAGAAGTTCGTCAATAAGATTTCTCAGAATGGCATAAGACCATTAGGCCTTTGATTAATGTCATGAAATAAACTTTATCAACTTACGTATTTTCTTAGACCCGTGAACAGATGATGGAATAATAGGACACATGGAGAATAAAGAACATAGGCACTTCTAGTACTTCTATGAATAAAGTCATTTATGAAAGTTTTGCATTTGCTTGTTTCGTTTGTATCGTATGGATCATGCCAAAAGGAAAGAAGGGATAGCCTTAACATACCTGAGCCGATTATCTTGACAATTCCTCTAACACACGTCAATTGCGATAAAATACGTAACTGCAAGATCTGAGCAAGGACATATCTGTATGATATTCTTGAGAAAGATTGCACCGTACTCTCTTAGAATTGCAAATTCTCACATTGCTATAATATTAAGATGTCTCGTATAAATTCTCTGCTGAATTAACTCACGTTACTATCATATAGGTTCTTGGATGAAATTTTCTTGATGAAGAGCATTACTTGGAGATGGAAATGTAAGAATCTCTTATTTTGTGTATTAAAGAAGCCCTTTTGTATTAGTGAGTGTGGGCCCCACTAATTTGATGACTTAGCCACTTAGTCTTTTAAATGTGCCATGTTGCTATGTGATTCAAGAGTCATTTCTTTGGCTTTCATGGGCTGCCACGTTGGGGGCTCTTTAACTAATGCAAGATTATCATTAATTAACCACTAATCTCTTGATTAATTAATCTTTCACTGAATAATTACCCAATTATCTACATAATTGATAATTATCTCAAATTACTTATAATACTACTCACTTTTAACACACTTTATACATATTGATATCATGATCATGTGGTACCTTGTATGGTACTAGTCCATAAATACCGGGTATTATAGCTCGGACTGTATTTTATCCCAAATTGTCAAACTTTGACGAAACTCGTTTTCTTCGATTCGTTTACCCTCTCACTGTCACGAATTTACTTATTATTTGTTTGAAATAACATAATACTTATAATCTCCAAATAATCTTATCCTTGACCTGATGTCAATTATCTTACGACAAATTCAAGGTACAATACTACAGGGTATAACATCATCATAATATAATATTGCGAGGCGTACCATTATCGTAATATAATACTACGAAGTGTAATATCGATGTAATACTGTGGGGCGTAACATCATTCCCCCCTTTGGAACATTTGTCCTCAAATGTTGACTGATGCACTTATCATTTTCATAACTTATGTCTTCCGAATACTTTAGTACTCTCCTTGCCATCTAGGAAATTGTTCTGTGAATAATTCCAAAGGCCAGGACATTCCCCCTTTAGGCCTCTTTCTCACACCACAACTTGTGGTCGTAATTCTTCTAATCTTGCAACTATTTCTACCTTTTATCATGCAGTCTATACGACTTTGTCCTTGTATGTGCGCTTATGCGACTTTTCTCTTCTTTTCTTCCGGCCTTTAGCCGATCTCTAGGCCTTACTTTATGAACATATATAGAATTATGACAAGTTATCCCTCTGGGCATCTATGGCTTTACTACATCTAAGTAGGTCATACTATACCATAAATCTTACTTCGATTTACTACCAAACTCCAGGTTACTCTCGTTGCTTATCCCATATGTATAAATCTAAGTCCTTTAATGCTTCCTCATTACTATTCATCTTAAGAATGACGGCCTAATTGAATTTCATGCTTTGTAACTTTTATACATTCATTGTTGATTAAACTCTTTAGTTTCCTCTTCATTCTGATTAGACTTCATGTAGGCTTAAGCTATCTCCCGATTTGCGGCTCCTGGTATTAGTTATTACTTTAGCCTTTCATGGACGCTATGGAATATCCATGATACAATCTTTTAATAATTCAATCTTTTGTCCATGCCCTCAACTCAATTATTTATTTTAACTTATATCGGAGTCTTCTAAAGCTGTATGAATGTCAACATATATATTGCATGGATAATACTCCAAAATATTAAGTGCATTCATAACGAAACTAACTCTGGATAATTGATCGAATAATTCCTTTCGTTCCTTCTCATCTTTCTTTAAACGTAAGCTATTACTTTTCCTTGTCTTTATGCCCCCTTGTTGCGTGCATACTTAGCTTATCTTAGTCCCCATGCATATCGGAATTTTATGCAATTCATATGGTCTCGAATATTACTTTTGGTTTCATTTCCCGCTCATTAGCCACGCTAGGTGCCACTTTCTTATGGAGTGCATACAATATTATTGTGAGACTGTTGTTACAAGACCATTTACTCTTTAGGTCACTGTGCTTAGGTTGAAGCCTTCTTCCTTATTTCCTCAGCTATTATTTTGTTGTAGTACTTAGGGAGACCTTCTATCTCTTGTAAAGTTACAAGCTTACCACATCGTATACTTGACGAAATTTTGATGTGCTTCCCCGCCTATAATTATCCGTAGTTACTTATTTCCACGCCCTTGTGCTTGTAGGGTTGCTTCTGAACTAATATTTTGACTGTCTTCCTAGTGGAATTCTCTTTTATTTACCTTTAACTACCCCAACTCCTATCTGAATATATCTCAAGGATCACAATGTCATATCTGCGAGACTGAATTCCCCATATTGGGGTTCACTATGTTTATCTTGCACGATCTGTTGATTTGTCTGTGTCCTGTTGTCTAGCCATAACTAGGCTCTTCCTGAATCAACTACTAGCTCTGTGAATTATTTCATATTTATAATGTCATGCATATGCATATAAATATCATACCATGCATAGGTACGTGCGTACATAATATCATCAAGCCTCTAAGGGCATCCATCATATCATCTCGGCCACTGTGGGCAAATCATCAACGTATACCAGCTGATCAGGTGGTGGTGTGTATATAACGCCGTAACCTTTTCCCATATCCCATATACATATAATATACGTGTATATAACGTCATCTGGTCATGGGTCAATGTACATGTATAAATGAATCAAATGCATAAAGAATACGTTAATAAGATTTTTCGTAACGTCATAAGACCATTATACCTTTGATTAATGTCATGAAGTAAACTTTATCAACTTACATATTTTCTGAGACCCATGAACAGATGATAGAACAATAGGACACATGGGGAATCAAGAACATATGCATCTCTAGTATTTCTATGAATATAGTCATATATGAAAGTTGTGCATTTGCTCATTTCGTTTGTATCGTATGGATCATGCCAAAAGAAAAGAATGGATAGCCTTAACATACCTAAGTTGATTCTCTTGACAATCCCTCTAACACCCGTCTTTTGCGAAAAACATGTAACGGCGGACCGAAGTAGGGAAGAATTCGTATGATATTCTTGAGAAAGATTGCACCGTATTCCTTAAAATCGCAAAATCTCATGCTATATAGTATTAAATGGCCTTCGTATGAAATGTTCTGAAACAACTACGTTGCTATTGCAATTCATTAACCTTGCTGAAGCTTTCCCTCTTAATTTAGTAGATGAGAGCCATTTATTGTGGGTGAAATAGAAAGGTTATCTCTAACCTCTAGGTGTGGGCCCCACTAGGATGACTAAACCACCAATCTTTCTTCATTTGCCACCTTATAACATGGAATGTAAGAGTCATAAGTTGGATTCCATTTTAAGGCTTATCCAAAGCCTTAATTAATCACCCACTAATTTTTAATTAACTAGTTAATCTCCTATTAACCAATAATTAACCAATTACCCACATAATTAAGAATTATCCCAAATTACTTAAAATAGTAATCACTTTTAACACACTTCATACACCTTACTATCATGGTCATGTGGTACCTTGTATGGCACTAGTCCATAAATACCGGATATTATAGCTCGATACTATTTAGGCCATTTCTGTGGTCAAGCCTCCGCAGAAGCAATTACACCAGCAACCAGATTTTTCTGGTATTTGCTCATTCCAAAATCCGATCGGTTGATCATCCAGAATCCACCCGAGGCCCCCGGGACCTCAACCAAACCTACCAACAAGTCTTAAAACACAATACGGACTTAGTCGAGTCTTCCAATTACGCCAAACAACATTGAAATCATGAATTGTACCCCTATTAAAATTTAGAACTTCAAACTTCTACCTTCGATGCCGAAACCTACCAAATCACGTCTGATTAACCTAAAATTTTGCACACAAGTCATAATTGACATTACGGACCTACTCCAACTTCCAGAATCGGAATTCGAACCCGATATCAAAAAGTTTACTCCCGATCAAACTTCTCAAAATCATCCAAAACTTTCGCCAATTAGCGTCGAAATGACCTACGGACCTCCAAATCAACGTTTGGACATGTACCTAAGACCAAAACCACCATACAAAACTATTCCCAGGCTCGGAATCCCAAACGGACATCAATAACATCAAAATCTACTTCAACCCAAACTTAAGAATTATTAAACCTTCAAAATGCCAACTTTCCGCAATAAGCGCTGAAATACTGTCGGGCTACCCGACACTCGACCCGAACATACGCCCAAGTCCGAAATCATCATATGCACCTATTGGAAGCTTCAAATCCTGATTTTGAGGTGATTTATAAATATTCCAAACCTTAGTAAATTTTCCAACTTAAAGCTTCTGAAATTAGAATTTTCTTTCCAAATCAATTCTAAGATTCCCGAAATTCGATTCCGACCATACGTGCAAGTCATAATACCTGAAGTGAAGCTACTCATGGCCTCAAACCCCAAAACAACGCACTAGAACTCAAAACGACCGGTCGGGTCATTACATTTTCTCCCACTTAAACATACGTTCGTCCTCGAACGTGCTAAGAACTATTTCGGAATTGTCCAAAATTACTGTTTAACACCTCGTGCAACTAACCGTGCTACCACAACGCAGTTGAGCACATTAGTTAGAGCCAATATGAAATTCCTCCCTTTTATTTCGTCAAATAAGCCTTAGAGCCCAATTCCAACATCCGAAATTTTCCACGATACCAGATTCTAACACACGAACACCGTATCAATCACCAGACTCCGTACCAAAACATGATAGTATACCCTTGCTGAATTCACACCCTACACCGCATAATTCACATGACCATAATAGCATCCTCTGACCACAATAGCTAAAATTTCACGAATATTGTGCCCACAACACACCTCATGACACCTATAAATACTGTTCCAACTCGCACAATACTGCCACGACGAAAAAGACGGGTAAAAATGCATAACCACTTGCCGAATAAAGGATTCGTGGAGTCTATCCTCCTGACAAGAACCATTACCTCACTCTGAACTAAATAATGATATCTTCTCTTTAATGCACCTTATATAAATCTGGTCACACAAATTTCAGGTCCAATAGTCTCGTCTCACCCAGTACAAACTGCTCAGGCAATAAGCCATCGCAGACACTGCCAAAGGTCTCATATGATGCCACAATGTGCCAACAAGCTACCAACTCGAATGTGATACATAAGGAAATCGAACTCTGGAAAGAACTACTCAACCCACGTAACTAATTAAACAACCGAAAAGGTTTTATGAACCTTCCTCAGAACATGAGAAGCAAGACACACAAAAATAGATATGGGGAACTATACTCAACATCAGATTGTTGCGGCATGCACCCCAATTCACACATGACACCTTTGCAGTGTGCAACCCGATCCAACCATGTTACCCAAGACGGCGTGCCACCCGATCCAAACAACATACCCGTGGCAGCGGGCCACCCGATCCACACTTCATAATCTATGGAAAACACACATCGAGTCGTAATGCTCATACTCACGAAATGCCCGAATATCAACCATAAGTTCTCTAAGTGCATAATTCAAATCCTGGGGAGACGGGTAGTGTCATACGCTATAAAACTCAACCATAACTAAGGTTCTATATATGATCTGCATCTCGAGAGCCATCCTGCTCACATAACACCACCGCTACACGGGACCCCAACACATTGTACAAATAATCAAGTCGTCTCGCAACCCACATGGCACAATAGAGTATTACATGAAATAGCCGACGATGAAAAAACATCCAACGCCCGAATACTCTTCCATAAGGAGTGCTATGCTGAATGAACACACTCAGGCTGGTGTAGAGTACACATCCACATTTGGACCTATCAACGGACCTCAAACCGATTCTGATCATACCATACTTGGGCAAATAACCTCTCAAGGACCCACAGTCGTCAAATCCGGAACAAGCATCCATAAGTCACAACCAACTGAATAGAGAGCCTTTCAGGCCTAAACTCTCCCATTAGCGATAGTACCAAAATCTCCATACTTGGTTTCAATCTTTAATCAATCAAGTGAATACATGTCACACTTATACAGTCTTCCCATGGATACGCTCCTACGACCTTCCTCACCAGGTAAAAATTTGGCTCATCCATACCACCGGCCACACTAATGTTGTAAAGAAAATCAATACACAAAAACCTCTTACACAAGATACTGATCTCATGTGACGCTAAAGAAAATATCGTCTTAGTCTAACCATCTGAATCCTTTCTCGCTCATCCGCGCTCGTGATATTCTTGTCAACACTAAACTGCAACCTTGATCCTCAGCTTCCAATTCACATGCCGCTCACTGCACCTAACATGCCAATATGCGAGAGTACAAGAATTTCACCATAACTCCTGAACCACTAATAGGATAAATATTTCATCATATAGAAACCTTTTACTTAGCTCATTTCAGGAGAACAATTGCAGCACGCGACCAAATTTTCATAACCGCAGAAAATACAACCCTAAGTAGTGGTCGAAACCACCACAACTCTTTCGGGATCCATCTACACATAACAAGCCACAATAATCGAATACCTCCAATTAAATCAAATTACGGTGGCCGTCAAGCTTCGTACGTACCGCCACAATCACATGTGCAACTTACACGCTGAAGGAACTGACCATTTCCACTACCATGCCAATTCAACCATTGCTAACCAATCTGACTTCTTCTAATTTACTCTAGACTTAGAAATAACAATATCTCCGTTCAAAATATATCGAACTCAATCCGCACTCATCCCGAATGACCCCATTTCACGAGACTACATTGTCTCAAAACCCACGAACCATCTCATACCCTCCTTGTGCGCACAATTGCATCTTTAACTAGTACACCCATTCTGATAATTCCTCTATGAATCCGAAATTATTTTCTCCCATTCCTCCAATGCTACACCGTATACCAAAGATAACATAGAGAACTTCAAGCCCTTTTTCGTCATCCGCTGCAATGCTCGATACTTAACCATACTACGGACTCGAAATCCTTAGGCACCACATTTTAAATTTAGGACCGTTGTTGAGAGTCACCCACTCTGACTTGTTCCTAAATATGATCAAATTCCAAGGCCCTGCTAGCACACGAACACCTTCTCAAAGAAGCACCCAGCTGACTCACTTTCCATGTACATCATATCTACACGAAGCATAAACTCTGAGTCTTCCCAAAGCCTGTACATGAATCGATAAGACCAAATATAGCACACATTCCCCAAATCCTGTGCTCAAGTTACCACTGATATTTTCTTTCCTTAGTCGTAATAACCCACCAATACACCGATAACCAGAAACCTTATAAGTAGATAACCACGCAATCAAATTGTAGACGGTGGGGCTCTCCCACTTAGCTTGAAGCTACCATTGCATAACCCCGGAACCCACCAAGACTCCTTATTCCCCATTGACATGATCTTGCGCAACCAACCCGCCAAATTTCTCGCAACCTTTCTGTTAAACATTTCATGAGCACTCTGAATCACTAGCCATATTCACATATTCGATCCCTTACTGGATAGTCGGTAGAATTATTCGTAGAAGCTCCATCAACACCATGCAACCGCTAACCTCCTCACAGGAGATAACTCACCTGTGGAAGTACCATACCGACATCTCCCAAAGATGATGCACTGTGAACAATTACTACGAAACCAATAAACCCTCCTGAGCCTGTGCTCATTCGCCAGCTGTACAAGTCCGTTCACTCCCCATTGACATCAACTAAAGGTGCGACGATACATTCCAATCCAAAGTCATGTTGCATCCCTCTTCATATTAAGCAACTCTCTCCTATCGTATCCAATCCTCCTCAGTACAGTAGCCAACATTCCAAATTAGTCCGTAGACCTAGTCACTGTCCATCATGAATCGCAAATCACTCTAGACATTTCACATGTCATGTGGCTTTCCTACCACAGAATCCATACACTACTCTGACACCTCACTTCGGCTAAACCATCTTCCTTAAGTAATTGCTCGACTTTTGCTCCTCACACTTGGCCTTCTAGGAACCTAACCACCACAAGACACCTCCAATATTTTCTTCCTCATCCTCCTCCGCCCAGTTGTTGCCTTAAATCAAAATCCGTCTCTGTAGCACTTGGACTAATAGATCACTGCCAACTTTAAACCTCTCCGAAGATCATCCTTATCGAACCATCAACACTAGGAACACTGATTTGATCCTGAACCACTGCACGCTGCCATCTCTAGCAGCCTCTTCCCCTGCACCATTTCACAATACCCTGCCCCAATGGCGAATTGAAGAAGACCATAACACCGACGAACTTAACACATTCAATCAAGGACGACGTCACCACATCACAGATAAAAATTCCACCACGCTCAAAAATACCAATTCTCATTACCCCATCAACCAAAATCTGAACATTCTTAGTCCGATTGCCTTTCCTCTGCTGGAAATAAAACACTTAACCTTTGAATCATGCACTGAGAAAAACCTCATTTCAAGTCATTCACTGTCTTGACACGTAAACAAACACCCCACTATTACACCAATACTGGGCGATAACAACATCTGAACATCATAGCGATATGCGTGTATCCTCCATCCCATCGGAAATACTACTACTGAGTTGAAATGGTAGAACATCCTTCCGCAAGAAGACGATAATAACTTGCTCGAGTGCGTAGGGAGAACATCCTGCTCCACGTCGGTAGTACCACTGCAACTCCTTGATGCTCAATTGACATGAGCGCTCAACACCATACAAGAATGACTAGGAAGGAATAAAGGCATAGGCCTTGAAGGGATCAAATCGCACGATAATCAAGAAAGGGGAGTGCTCCTAACAGTCTCGTAGCCTCTCGAAGATAAGTACAGACGTCTCTGTACCGATCCGAAAGACTTTACTAGACTTGCTCATGACTCGTGAGACCTAAATGAACCTAACGCTCTGATACCAAGTTTTTCACGACCCAAATTCCATTAGAGGTCGTGATGGCGCCTAACACCGCTGTCAGGAAATCCAATAATAATTGATTAACTTAATTACTGATTTTCGTATTTTTGAAGTCATAATTTCCTTTAATTTAATAGTAAGAGATAGAATATACAAAGTAAATGATAGTATTTTCAAAACTACAATACTGAAAAACCCATAATCACCCCCAAAACCCGGTGTCACGAGTACATGAGCATCCACTAAGAAATATATTAAAAATACAACATTTGTCTGGAAATACAATTAGACAAGAGAGGGTGGATAACTCTGATGGAGACTCTGTGTGCTGCGAATTCGCAACATGGGATGCAGCTCGTCTAAATCCCCGCAATAGTCACACCTCTGCGCCCACAAGTCTACTAGACATATATGCACCTACACAAAAATGTGCAGCAAGTGTAGTATGAGTACGTAAATCAACGCATACCCAGTAAGTATCTAGTCTAACCTCGAAGAAGTAGTGACGAGGAGTCGACTCTGACACTTACTATGGGCTAACACTAAAATACTGATATTATACTTAAGCATGGATTGTATGAAACAACTGTAAATTCAATAACAAGAAGTGAGTAGACAATTCTTTTATTAATAGGAAATTTTCCAAATTTATTTTCCTCGTTTAACATTTTGTATCTCAGGCCAATGAAGCAATATCAATTATTATTAATTCCAAATATTTATCATGTGCAAATCATGCCAAGGTCGTACGGCCCGATCCCACACAAATATTAAACTGTGCACTACAGAGGGTCGAACGACGCGAACCATAAATGTATCTATCTGCTACCGAGGCGTTCGGCCCGCTCCACAAAAGAGAAAATACATTTAAAGGAACCAATTCAAGATTTATTAAGGGGGCAATTATTCAACGAAATACCATTCTCATTAACGGTCATAAAATAAATGAAGTTTAACCTTTTAAAATTCCTTTATCAAGTTTCAATATGATTTAAGCAATTAAATTAACAAGTAGGGCGCAAACATCGCAAGTATAACATGATTTGGGTCCTAGACTACCCCCAACATAAGCATAATAGTAGCTAAGCACGGACTCTTGTCACTTCGTGCGTACATAGCCCCCCGACAAATAGAAGCACATATTAAATCAATTCACTTATGGAGTTAATTCCCTCTTACAAGGTTAGAAAAGAGACTTGCCTCGCTCCGAAATTCCATAACCGGCTTCCAAGCCTTTCCAACAACTCAAACCAATGTTCAACGCTCCGAAACTAGTCAATCAATGTGCAAATCCATAAATACATACTCAAATGCTTATTATAAATCAATTTATAACAATTTTCAACTCCGCTCGAATAATAGATAAAACAACCCTCGAACCCACGTGCTCGGATTCAAAAATAATTCGAAGATAATCATTACCCATAACACTACGAACTCAAATACATGATTTATTTTTAATTCCATACCCAAATTTGTGGTCAAAATCCAAGAATACAAATTTCTAGGTTTTACTTCAAAATTCGAATTTCTACTAATTTCCATGTTTAAATCCATATAAAAACCAAGTATTTAACTTGCAATAGATGAGAATTAGTTACCTTGACATAGATGATGAAAATCTCCCCTTGAAGTTCTCCAAAAATTGCCCAACCAAGAGACAAATGAAGGAAAATAGACAAACCCACGTACTTAAAGAAGCTTTCTACCCAGCAATCGACGCATCTGCGGACATACTTTCGCACCTGCAGTCTCTCTTTTGCGAGACAAAAATCACTCCTATAGAAATCCCTGGCCAGCATCGCCTCGCACCTGCGGAAGTTCTTCCATTCCTATATAATCGTAGGTGCGACACATCCAAGCGCATTTGCGCATCTTCGGCACCTGCGGCAGTGGAGTCGCCTCTGTGCACATGCAGGTGCGCTTCTAGAACCGCTTCTGCGACCTTACGCCCAGGCTACCCATGTCACTTATGCGAGCTTCCTCTCGCTTCTACGGTTAAGCCTCCACAGAAGGGATTATACCAGCAACTAGATTTTTCTGGTATTTGTTCATTCCAAAATCCGATCTATTGATCATTCGAAATCCACCCGAGGCTCCTGGGACCTCAACCAAACCTACCAACAAGTCCTAAAATACAATACGGACTTAGTCGAGCCTTCAAATCATTCCAAACAACAACACAATCATGAATCGTACCCCAATTCCAGCTTATGAACTTTAGAACTTCAAACTTCTACCTTCGATACCGAAACCTACCAAATCACGTCCGATTGACCTCACATTTTGCACACAAGTTATAATTGACATTACGGACATACTCCAACTTTCGGAATCGGAATCTGACATTGATATCAAAAAGTCCACTCCTGATCAAACTTCTCAAAATCATCCAAATTTTGCCAATTTACACTGAAATGACCTACGGACCTCCAAATCAACGTCCAGACACGTATCTAAGAACAAAATCACCATACGGAACTATTCACATGCTCAGAATCCCAAATGGATATCGATAAAATCAAAATCTACTTCAACCCAAACTTAAAAAATTATTAAACCTTCAATATGCCAATTTTCCAAAATAAGCGCCGAAATACTCTCGGGCTACCCGACACTCGACCCGAACATACGCCCAAATTCAAAATAATCATACAAACCTATTGGAACCTTCAAATCCTAATTCCGAGGTCATTTATAAAATTTCCAAACCTTAGTAAATTTTCTAACTTAAAGCTTCCGAAATTAGAACTTTCTTTCCAAACCAACTCTGAAATTCCCGAAATTCGATTCCGGCCATACGTGCAAGTCATAATACCTAAAGTGAAGATACTCATAGCCTCAAACCCCAAACAACGCGCTAGAGATCAAAACGATCGATCGGGTCGTTACACAAAGGCATAGCAGAATATAGAATTACACGGTTTGAGGTAAGTAACAATTCTAAATTTAGTCCTGAGGGTAAGAAACCCCGGATTATGTATGATATGATTGGTTTTGATGTGACACACATGCTAGGTCACGGGCGTGTGGGCGTGCACCGTAGAAATTATGACTTGGTCAATTCCATGGAACTGTGTAGTTGAATAATCTATTGATATCCATATATGATTCCACGTATTTAGAGAAATTATTTACAATGTTGGGACCCACAGAGGTTGGGTACTTGTGGAATTAACTGCTAAATTGTTGTTTTGCACTCAGTCACAGTTGTATTTGCACATCTTTACCTCAGTCTCTCTTATTCATTATTGACGTATCATATCATTGTTGTTGGTATTGCTTATCATGATTTCTAAGAGCCGGAGAGACTGGAGAGGTTGATGACTGAGTGACGCTGAGGGCCTAATTGTAGGCATATTTATGGGATCGAGCTGCACGCCGCAGCATGTTTCATTGTTATATGACATGATTGGCTTGATATAGCGATTGGGCTGAAGGAGCCCCTCCGGAGTCTATATACACACCCAATGAGCGAAGGTACCTACTAAGTGTAAGTGCCGAGTGCTAAGTGATTAAGAGGAATGAGTAACTGAGAGAAATGAGTGACTATGAGGTTGGAGTGAATGGGAGGACTGAGTGACTGTTACTCCGAGAGGATGCATTGATTCCACTATTGCTGCAGTTCAACTGTCATATATCACTGTTTGGAAAACTCTGAAAGACATTATTTCTGTTCCAATCAAATTTGATATGAAATTGCTGTGGAGTTTTAAATGTTGAACTTGAAATCATGCCTACCTTTTCATGTTGGAAAGTATTGTATTTGGACTTCGTTGTGAAGCTCGTCACTACTTTTAGTTCTTTATTTATTATTGTTACTTGCTGAGTTGGTTGTACTCATACTATACCCTGCACTTCGTGTGCAGATCTAGATGATCCCGAACACAATGGGTGTTGATTCTTTCACACAATTGATTTTTCGGAGATTCAGAGGTAGTTGCCATGTTTCACAGACCTTATCTCTCTTTTCCTATCCTTTTGTTTATTGTATTTGGTCTCAGATTATTATAGATCATATTTTTCAGACTTATAATGTATAGATGCTCATGTACTCAGTGACACCGGATTTTGGGAGTGTATTTGTATCTGAAATTGTGAGGTCTTTTATTAAATTCAAATTATTATGTTTCAAACTTAAAAGAAAAATATGGGTTATTGATGTTGTCGGCTTGCCTAGTACTGATATAGGAGCCATCACAACATGTTAGGATTTTGGGTCGTGATAAAAACCTACTCCAAACCAAATTTAAAGAACATTAAAACCTTCAAATAGCTAACTTTCATTACTAAGCGCTGAAATGCTCTCAGTTTGTCCAAAACCCGATTCGAACATACGGCCAAGTCCAAAATTATCATACGAACCTATTGGAGCCGTCAAATCCCGATTTTGAGGTCGCTTTCTCAACATGTTGACTGAAGTCAAACTTGGCATTTTAAAGCCAAACTAAGGAACCAAGTGTTCTGATTTCAACCCGAACTTTTTTCAAATCCCACTAACTGTCCCCGCAAGTCATAAAGCGGTAAAAGCATATACGAGAAGTCTTATTTAGTGGAACGAGGTTCTAGAACGATCGATTGGGTCATTACAGATATTAGGAAAGCTTTTACATGGGAATGGATTCCTAACAGTATGTGATTCACAATATCATCTTCTTTCAACTCCTAACAATTCGTGTACCTTTTAATAGTTTTCTTAAACTTCCTTTAAAGAATATTTTATGAAGATCAATTTATTATTTTGTTTTAATTTTTTTATTATTGTGAGTGTTTTAATTTGCAGTAAAAAATATTACTTATTCTTAAATTTGATTCTCTTCTTCACTTCGACAATGAAAGTTTTGCGTAGGAAATTACCCTCTTCGACTTTGGTTATGGTTAAGAAGCGCAAGTGATTATGGCTTGAAGAACAAGGATCTATCATCTTTAGTTACAGAGAAGGAATGCAAATTATCCCGTTGAGTCAGCAGCTATAGCATTTAGTTCGGTAAGTATTCTTTTTAGAATCTTAACTGATAATTTATACTTTTTGTTTTTTTTGCTATTCTTAAATTTGGCTAGGTCAGTATTTCTACAATTTATTTCTCTTCAAATAGTATCTATTATTAGGTTTAGAATTAGTAGTAGGTAGTTATTTGAAGTTTTTATTTGAAATAAGATTTTTTTTACTATTTGTCTAGACGAAAATATAACAAAACTAGAAAAAGAACAATCATAAGTAATGATGCTAACGCATGATGGAGTAGCTTCATTGCCTATGCCTCGATGACTTTTGTTGAGTATGGTTTCTTCCTTTAATGCATTAGTTAACTAAGTTCATTTATCATTTTCATGAAAGTTCATTTATCATTTTCATGAACTTAAATATTTTTCTTTCATTTTTATTTTATAATTTTAATACAATTTAAAAATAATTCATCAATGTGATTATTAAAAAGTTTATGTTTATTGATATGGGTACACGTGCAAAGCGCATACCCACAGACTTATCTATACTCTATATTGTATTAAAAGCACAAATTCCCTATCAAAATGCCGTTCGCCTTTTTAATACTTATTATGTGCATTCTAAGTTGGATATAATTGTAACTGTGATCATTAATAATTTTAATTTTGGGGAAAAATAAAAACTACAGTACATTTAGGTTTAGGATTCTTTAAGTTTTTCTTTGGTTAGAATTAGGATTTGTAAAGTTAAATTATTAAAACTTGAATAGAACACAACACTTACATATTAGCTAAAAATAAAAATCTAAAAGTTACGACTAGATCCTATTTCTGACGACTCAACTTCTCCTATTTTCTTTTGACATCAACTTTGGCACTATATTTTCTATCTTCTTTCTAAACTTGATTTTTCCCCCTATTGAGTTGGTGAATATTATGATATTTTCTTGATTTTATGACCAATAGTCTAAATGTATTGATCCAAAGTATCAGACAAAAATTAAGATGTTAAAAACAATAAACTGTCAAGTCTTGAGATTGATTTTGATAGCAGAAAGGTGATGGAAAGAAAAAATGGAAAAAAGTAAATTAAAAAAAAATAGAAGGGATTTCAGTGGGATATTTTGAAATTCACGAGTGGGGATATTTTGGAATTCACAAGTGATGTTGGCTAATTTTTAATGTAAAGCATGTATAGATGACAAATTGGTTCAATGTAGCTAAGATATTCCATTGAATACTAAAAATGGATAATGGATTAGACTTTGATGAGTTCAATTGCTATATTAATGTAATACTTATTTTACCATTTAAATGAATATTACGTTTATCTCGACCTCAATTGCTATTATCCATAATTCAACCTTATTCTATATAATATATTCTACATTTGTTTATTGATAGACGCAAAATATACGTGCAACGCACGTACACTAAATCTAGTATATAGAAATTAAGGGATGTAATTAATCAACTACCATATTTGTTAATCATGGATTGCTGCTAGGATTTTATAAACTTTTCTTAAATATTGTCTATTTGTACATCACCTCGCATTTGCTTGATTATCTTAGTGATGAAATAGCTTTCTTTTTCTTACCTATTATAGCTACAACACAAATAAAAGTAATGATGGCAGGTATTTTTAACGATTAAAGTTCAAATATTACTACTACTTTTATTACACTATCTTTTTAACAATAAAAAATAATTTTCTTGTTGAAAATAATGATATGCTCACAACTTATGACATCGTTTTAACAAATTAACTAATTGAGAAAATTACCCTCTATAGCCCCTCAAAATTTTAATAGCCCATATTTTTGTCTATTGACATAAAATGGCCCTCCGACCCAAACATATTACATCTAATAACCCGAAATGTCTATTTTGTATATATTTTTTATAGTGACAGTTTATTTTGTAATTTGTTGTATATTGACAGTCTATTTTGTATATTTTTTATATAATAACAGTCTATTTAGTATATATTTTGTATAGTGATAGTCTATTGTATAAAAATTGTATAGTGACAGTCTATTTTGTATAATTTTTGTATAGTGACAGTCTATTTTGTATATATTTTGCATAGTGACAGTCTATTTAGTATATTTTGTGTAATGACAGTCTATTTTTGTATTTATTTTGTATAGTGATAGTCTATTGTATAAAAATTGTATAGTGACAGTCTATTTTATATAATTTTTGTATAGTGACAGTCTATTTTGTATATATTTTGTAATATACCAATATTCAAATCTATTTTCACCGAAAGAAATACATAAATATTCATGTAAATACATACTAATGGTGGGCCTGAAATTATGATTCCCATCAAAATCAACAACTGACATATATGTGAAAATTTATTTGGTGAAAACCAAAGGATTTTCCAAGCAAATAAAGTTAGCCCATAAAACAAATGAGGCAATAATAGAGAGCTTGGGATTTTTATTAAAAGGTTGGTTGCCCCTCTCTGTTTAGCCAATGATTTTCCTTTTTCACTTTTAAAACAAAATCAACAGCCCTTGAATTCCTAGAATACGTACTACTATACAGTCATTTCTTCAGTATCAATCAACAACAACAGTCAGATCTCTCTTTCTCTGTCTCTGTTTCCGTGATTTTAGTTCCTCTTTTTTGGTACATAACAATTGAGGCAGTGATGATATTTTATCCAGATTCTGGGCTAACTAGATCGGGCATAGAGACTATCCGACCCGTATCTTGGCCTCGCAAATCACCGGACGTCCGGCGATTCAACGGTTTTTACTTTGCATGCAATCGGTGATTTTGCAACCATGGTGTGGTCGCCTCTCTTTTCCACGATCTGTCTTTGCAGATCTGACTTTTGG
Organism: Nicotiana tomentosiformis; assembly: GCF_000390325.3. NCBI lineage: Eukaryota > Viridiplantae > Streptophyta > Magnoliopsida > Solanales > Solanaceae > Nicotiana > Nicotiana tomentosiformis. Next base: position 86,758,165 of record NC_090823.1, read on the forward strand.
GCTAGCCACCTGTCATGACCCTAAACCACTATGGGTCATGATGGCGCCTAACACCGCTTTCAGGCAAGCCAACATTGATTTATCAATTTATTTACTCACTTTAGTATTTTTAAATCGTGACTTTTTCTTAATTTAACAGTATATCATAGAATTTACAAAATGAATAAATATATTAACATGAACCACAATAATGATTAACCCGAAGAAAACCCCCAAATTTCGGTGTCACAAGTGCATGAGTATCAACTAGAAAATATAATAAAATACAACCTCTGTCTCGAGTACAAATTAGACAGGGAAATAACTTTGATGGAGACTCTGTATGTTGCGGATTCGTAACATGGAATGCAGCTCACCATAAGTCTCTTCAATAGCCACGCCTCTATGCCCAAAAGACCACTAGATATATATGTACCTGCACAAAAATATGCAGCAAGTGTAGTATGAGTACGTAAATCAACGCATACCTAGTAAGTTTCAAGTTTAACCTCGAAGAATTAGTGATGAGAGGTCGACATCGACACTTACTAAAGGTTCAATATAGTAATATAATAAAAGCGTGAGCAAATATGAATTCCACAGCAATAGTGGGGTAAATCTGTAAAGTTTATAATCTTCCAATTATTTCTTTTAAAGCATAAGTTTCTCGAGCTTGTATTCTACATTAATATCTTAGAAAAATGCCAAGTGTCAATACCAATTAAGTAGGAAATACCACAAAATGTCGGGCTTCATTGGAAGGTTTATCTTGTGAATATTCGAACTACTAACGATAACGCGCGATTCTGCTGAGGTCGTTCAGCCCGATCCAAAATAATGTATACACTGCCGAGGGATGTGCGACACGATCCATAGATGCATCTATATTGCCGAGGCATTCGGTCCGCTCCACAAGAAAGGAGGATATTTTATGAACCTCCGGGATGAGAAGTTATCACAAGGCTAACACATAAGGATGTATAATTTCTATTAACGATCGAGTAATTTGCACAAAAATTCAAGTATGTGAAATTTTGGTCTTTCACTATTTGCTCTAACAATTTCCAATATGATTCAAGTATTTCAATTAATAAAGGATGCAAACATTATAGGTAATTCATGATTTGAGTCCTAAACTACTCGGACATAGCATAATTAGTAGCTACACACGGACTCTCATCACCTCGTGCGTACGTAGCACCCACAATTAGCAGCAAATACTAATTAAAATCACCTATGGGGTTAATTCCCTCTTACAAGGTTAGACAAGAGACTTACCTCGCTCTGAAGTTCCATAGCCGGCTCAAACGCCACTCTAGCACCTCAAACTGATGCTTGTCGATCCAAAACTATGCAAATAATGTACAAATAATCAATATGTGTTTTAATACCCATAACTAATCAATATCAACAAATTTCCAATTTCGCTCGATAGGTTGGCAGTTGGGCCCACATCTCGGAACCCGAAGAAACTTACAAAATCTGACAACCCATCCAATTATGAGTTCAACTATACTAATTTCACTCAAATCCGACTCTGAATCGGTATTCAAAACTCGAAAATTCATTTTTATGAAATTATAGAAATTTCCTTTGAGTTCTCTTGAAGATTCGATAATCATACACAAAAAATTAAGATTAATTCATGAAATATAATTACAAGGGAGTTAAGAACACTTACCCCAAGTTGCGTGGTGAAATTCCTCTCAAAGGTCGCCCAAACCGAGCTCCAATATCCGAAATATGGGTGAAAATATTGAACCCTAGAACTTAAAAGGTTCTGCCCAGTCGCGACTTCCTCTTCTGCGGGCCAGAAGGTCACTCTTGCGACAGCCTCTTCTGCGGCTCCAAGTCTCGCAGCTGTGAGAACCCAAATCCAGGTTGTCGTCGCTTGTGTTGCCCGTATGCGCATGTGCGTCCTCGCTTCTGCGTTGATCACTCTGCAGGTGCGGTCCCACTTTTGCGGTGAAATGACTGCATCTGCGGTCCCAGCACTGCCCATGGAAACCCGCTCCTATGCTTGCCTGGCCACTTTTGCGGCATCACACTTACGGCCCTTTTTCCGCAAGTGCGATTGCACCAGCAACCAGAAAAATCCCAGCATTCCTTAGTTTAAAAATCGATCCGTTAAGCATACGAAACTCACCCAAGGCCCCGGAGCCCCAACCAAACATACCAACAAGTCCTAAAATTTCATACGAATTTAGTCGAGCCCTTAAATCATATCAAACAAAGCTAAAAACACGAATCACCCTCCAATTCAAACTTAATGAACTTTAAAACTTCAAACTTCTACAATCGATGCCGAAACCTATCAAATCACGTCTGATCGACCTCAAATTTTGCACACAAGTCATAATTGACATTGCAGACCTACTCCAACTTCCGAAATCGGAATCCGGCCCCGATATCAAAAAGCTCACTCCCGGTCAAACTTCTCAAAAATCATCCAAATTTCCAACTTTTACCAATTGACGCCGAAATGACTTACGGACCTCCAAATCAACGTCCGGGCACGCACCTAAGATAAAAATCATCATGCGGGACTATTCCCGAGTTTAGAATCCTAAACGAACATCGATAACATCAAAATCTACTTCAACCCAAACTTAGGAAATTATTAAACCTTCAAAGTGCCAACCTTCCGTAATAAGCGTCGAAATACTCCGGGTCAATCCGATACTCGACCCGAACATATGCACAAGTCCGAAATTATCATATCAACCTATTTGAACCTTCAAATCCTGATTCCGAGGTAATTTATAAAAAATTCCAAACCTTAGTAAATTTTTCCAACTTAAAGCTTCCGAATATAGAATTTTATTTTCTTTCCAAATCAACTCCAAACTTCCCGAAATTCAATTTTGGCCATACGTGCAAGTCATAATACCTGAAGTGAAGTTACTCATGGCCTCAAACTACCGAACGACGCGCTAGAGCTCAAAACGATCGGTCGAGTCGTTACATTCTCTCCCACTTAAACATATTATAACGACCCGGTCGGTCATTTTGAGTATTAAAACGTCATTCCCCTATTTACTGCTCAATTTATGCTTTATAATTGTTATGTGACTCGGCGGGATGGTTAGTTCAGGTCCGGTAAGGTTTTGGAATGAATTGGGACGCTTAGTTCCAAGGTTTGAAGTTTAAGTTGAAATAGTGACCGGATGTTGAGTTATGGGTAACCCCGGAATAGAATTTGGATGATTGCAATAGCTCCATAGGGTGATTTTAGACTAAGGAGCGTGCCCGGAAAAATTATTTGGAAGTCCATAGTGGAATTAGGCTTGAAATGGCGAAAGTTGAATTTTTGGGTAGTTTAACCGGGGTTGACTTTTTGATATCGGGGTCGAAATCCAGTTCTGAAATTTTTTATAACTATGTTATGTTATATATAATTTGTATGTAAAATTTGAGGTCAATCGGACTTGATTTGATATGTTTCGGCATCGAATGTAGAAGTTGGAATTTCTAAATTTCATTAAGCTTGAATTGGGGTATGATTCGTGATATTAGAGTTGTTTTGTGTGATTTGCGGTTTCAACTAAGTTCGTATAATATTTTAGGACTTGTTGGTATATTTGGTTGAGGTCTTGAGGGCCTCGGGTGAGTTTCGGATGGTTAACGGATTAATTTTTGGACTTGGTGTTTTGCTGAAATTTTCTGGTGCTCAGATCTGGTTTTCTTCTACGTGATCGCGTGAGAAGGTCCGCGATCGCGTAGGCTTAAGTGGGCAGTGGAGATTTTACTCTATGCGATCGCGTGTAGGGAACCACGATCACATAGCTTGAGATCGCGAACGCGTGGGCTAAGTCGTGTTCGCGAAGAGGAACGAAGGTAGGAGCTGGGCCACGCGCTTAATGCTTCGCGATCGTGTGAGAAGGTTCGCGATCGCGTAGGCTTGCGGAGACTGTGCTTCACGATCGCGTAGAGTAATTTTGGGCAATAAAAATTTATGCTTCGCAATCGCGTGAGTTTGTTTGCGATCGCATAGAAGAAATCACTGGGGAGAATGTTTAAGTTCTGAAGTTTTACCGATTTGGAGAATGTTTAAGTTCTGAAGTTTTACCGATTTGGAGCTCGGGGAGAGGAAATTTTCGGGAGAGTTTCAAGAAAAATAACTGGGTAAGTTGTGGAAAATATTGTTTATGTTGTTTATTTTGGCAAATTGAAATATTTGGGTACTTGAACGGCAAATTGTGATATATTGTGATATTGATACGCATGCGGTGGTATAAGGTCTGGGTATTGAAACGCATGCGGTGAGATAAGAATGGCTTGATACGCGTGGCTAGTAGGGGAACTACTAGAAGTCATGCGGTGTGATAAGGGTAGCTAAAACGCGGGATGCTATTTCAGAAAAAATGTTTTGTTTAAAATAAATTATGAAGGCTCCCGTGGTGATATAAGAAAATGAGATATTGTGCATTTATTTATGATTTGGGACAACAAGGCGGTACATCGGGAGTGCCCTTGTTGATATTTCCTTATGGATGCAATTGCCTTGATTATTGTTGTGTTTTTCTTAAAAGTTGTAAACTTTCGTTTTGTCTCTGCAAGGTATGAATTTCCTTTATTCTGTGTAATTTAATGGTGACATACTTCTTACTTGATTGATTTCCATTGTCATTTTATTTTTATTATATTGTTAAATATTTCACCGTGTGTTTTATTATTCCAGTAGGGCCTGACCTGACCTCATCACTACTTTACCAAGGTTAGGCTTGGCACTTACTGGGTACCGTTGTGGTGTAGTCATACTACGCTTCTGCACATCTTTTTGTGCAGATCCAGGTACATCCTACCAGCCCAGACATCAGTGAGCTACCTGTGTACGGAGACTTCGAGTTATATCTTCCAGTGTTCGCAAACTCCGGAGTCTCCTTCTACCCTTATTATATTGCTTTCTTATTTTCTTTAGACTCTGCCATATATAGAGACATTGAGGATAAATTCTTAGAAGCTTGTGACTTATTTCTACCGGATTTTGGGAGTTGTAATTATCTGAATTGCAGACTTATTTATTTCATATTTCTATTGTTATTCCGCATTGATAGGCTTACCTAGTCTTAGAGATTAGGTGCCACCACGACATTCTATGGAGGAAATTTGGGGTCGTGATACATACGTTCGTCCTCGAACGTCCTAAGGACTACTCTGGAGTTGTCCAAATTCACTGTATAATACCTTGTGCACCTACTCGTGCCACCACATTCCGGTTGGATTCATTAGCTCAAGCTAGATTGAAAATTCTCCCTATAACTTTAGTTAACAAGTTTTAAAAACCAAGTTCCCACTTCCTTATTTCTTACAAGGCCTGACTCTAACACACGAACATTGTACCAAATCTCCATGCACTGTACCAAAACATGATTGTGCACTTGTGTTGAAATCACCCCATGCACCACATAAGTCGGTTGCCCATAATAACATCCTCCGACCCCAATAGCTTTAATTTCACAAGTTAGTTGCCCGCAATACATCTCATGACGTATATAAGTCTTGTTCCAATTCTCACAATACCGCCACTACGAAAGAGTCGTGTAGAAACTCATAACCTCCTGTCGAATCAACAAATCATTGAGTCTCTCCCCCGGACAAGAACCATTACCCCATTCTGAACTGAATGATGATGTTTGCTCTTTAATATACCTCATATAAGTTTGATTGCACCAATTTGAGGTCCAATAGTCTCATCTCACCCAGTACAAACTGCTCTGGCAACAAGCCACCCTAGACATTTCCAAAAGTCGCATATGATGCCCATAATGCGCTATCAACCTACGAACTCGAATATAACTCATAAGGAAGAACAATCTCTGACAGGGAATTACCAAGCCTGCATAACGGATAAAACAGCCGAACAGACGCTATGAACTCTCCTCAATGAATGAGAAACAAAATACATAGAAACAAATATATGGAACCGTACTCAACATCTCACTGTTGTGGCGTGCAACCCGATACACACATAACAATCAATAAGAAAATATACATCAAGCCGTGACGCTTGTACTTACGAAATACCCGAATATCCATCACAAGCACGCCAAGTGCAAAAATACAACTCTGGGGAGACGGATAGCGCAATATGCCACAAACCCAAGCACAACTAAGGCGCGATAAATAACCTGCATCTCGAGCTCCATCCTGCTCATATAACACCACAAACTACACGAGACCGCAACACATGGGCGAATAATCAAGTCGTCTCAATCTGGAACAACTCCCACAATTCATAATCAAGGGAATAGAGCGCCTTCCAGGCACAAACTCACACATTAGCGATATCACAAAAAATCTCCATACTTGGTTTCAATCCATAAAAATCAAGTGACTACCATGCCACACTGATACAAATCTCCCTGTGGGGTACGCTCACACAATCATTTTGCACCAAGTAGCAAAGGCTGCATTTCCATACCACCGACCGTGCTAATCAGTAAGGTAATTTCATAATATGTAAACCAATACACAATGCCGATTCCACCGAACACCATTCTCAAGCGACAGTAAGATAACGCCAACTTACTCTAAACATCTAAATTTTTTCCTGCTCATCCGAGCTCATGACATTCTTATCAACACCGAACCGTAACCCTTAACATCAGCTTTCAAATTCCCATGCCGCTCGCCGCACCTATCACACGCTATGCGAGAATACCCGAATTCATCACAATCCCTGAATCACAAGTAGAATAACACTTCATTGACTAGGAGACTTTCACTTAGCTCGTTTCAGAAGGACCAACGCAATACGCAACTGAAATCCCAAACCGTAGAAAATACCACCTCAAGTCATGATCTAAACCACTATGACTCTTCCAGGAGTTTATTTACACCACAAGGCTATTTAAAATCGCATACCTCCCAAATTAATCAATTTATGGTGACTGTCAAGCCTGCACGTACAACCACAAATCACATGTGATAACTTCACACACCGAATGAATCGACCATTGCCGCAATCATGCTGATTCATCCATTACAACGGACCCAACTTATGTAAATTTACCCTTGACATGCCTTAGAAATAACGTTAGCTCTATTCACAACATAACGTACTCAATCTGCACTCATCCCGAGTGACCCGAATTGCGAGACTACATCGTTTCAATACCCATGAATCAACTCATACCTTTCTCCAGTGCACAATAGCATCTCCGACTGGTATACCCATTATGTAGGACCTCCCGCAAATCCTAAGCCATTTCTTCCTTTCCTCAAATACTGCACCGCTTACCCGATAATAACATAGAACACTCCAAGTCCCGTTCGCAATCCACTGCAGAACTCGATCCTTAACCATATAACGGACCTGAAATCCTTAAGTACTGGACTTAAATTCTTGAACTCACTGAACCGTTGTTAAGAGTCACCCACTTTGATCTGGTCTCGAATATAACCAAACTCCATTGCCCTGCTAGTACATGAATACCCTCACAAAGAAACAATCGACTAAATCCTTTTTTTTTCCTTGCACATTATCTCCACAAGAAGCATAACTCTGAGTCTTTCCAAAACCTGCACCTGAATCGGTAAGGCGAAAGATAGCACACATTTATCAATTTCTCTGCTCGAATTACCTCTGATGTTTTCTTTTTATTAGTCACAAATAATCCACCAATGCGCTGATAACCGGAAGTTGCACAAGCCGATAACCACCGATCCAATCATAGACGGTGGGGCTCCCCCACTTAGCTTTAAGATACCATCACATAATATAGAGCCCACAACTATTTCTCCTTCTCATTTACCATGATTCCGCATCATTAGCCGCCAAATTTTCTCGAAGTCTTTTATTAAGTTTTTCATGAACATTCTGAATCATTCGTCAATCTCATTTCGACCTCTTACCGGGCAGCAATTAAAATCCTTCGTAGCAGCTTCATCAACATAATGCAACCGCTACCATGTTCACAGGAGACAAACCACCTATGAAAATTCCATGCCGACGTCTTCCAATGACGCTACACTAGATGCAACTACCACGCATTTGATAACTCTCCCGAGCCCATGCTTGTCCACCAACTATACAAGTCTGCTCCTTCCTATTACCATCAACTGAAATTTCAACCATACCTTCCGGACTCAAGTCATATTGCATTTGTCTTCACACCCCTCTTCATTTCAAGTAAACTCATTTTTGCCATATTCAATCTTTCTTCGTACATTGACCACCACTCTAAATAAAATCCGTAGGCCAAATCACCCTCCATCACGATTTCCAAACCGTTCTACACTTTCTCAAGGCACGCGACTATCCTACCACAGAATCCATATGCTAATTTGTCACTCCTACTTCAGTTAAACCATCTCCTTTAAGCAACTTCTCACTCTCTGCTTTTCATACTTGCCCTGCTAGTACTTCGACCACCGCAAAACGCTTACCGCCATGTCCTCTCTCATACTTTGCTGCCCAAACGTTGCATCAAATCAAAATCCATCTCTGTAGCACCTGAACCAATAAATTGCTACCAGCTTTAAGCCTCCTAGAAGGTCATCTTCCTCGATCCTTCACATTAGAAATACCAATTCAACCCTGAACCGTTGCACACCGCAGCTCAGGCACCATTTCACAACACTCCGCCCCGAAGACAAAAATCAAAAAGTCTATAGCACCAGCAAACCAAAAATGCGTTCAAACGAGGATGACGACACCGCATCACAATGAAAATTCCACAACACTCGAAAATACCAAGTCTCGTTACTCCATCAACCCAAACCTGAACATTCAAAGTCCAATCGCCTTTCCTTTGCTGGAATTAAATACTGAACATTTAAATAATGCACTATGAAATCCTCCTTTCGAGTCATTCAATAGCTTGACACGTAGACAGGCACCCTGCCATTACACCAACACTGTGCATAGCCTCAAAGCCATAGGAAATACCAATACTTAGCTGAAATGACAGAACCTCTCTTCGCAAGAAGACGATAATAACTTGTTTGAATGTGCAGGGCTATAAATGAATTTTGCTCAATTTTATTAGGCATTCTAATCATACCGCCCTTTGGTCTTTCGGTCATTCCATTGTCAAACTTGCTTATTTATAATTTGCTGATAAAACTAGCTCAGCAGTCAGCACTAAACATTAAATTTTGTAAAGAAGAATTCACAATACTTCTTTTTTTATCTTTGAGGCAAGAAATGTTTGCTATTTTGATAACTAGCATAGAATCATAAATTTAAGAAATTTTATAATATAGATAGGAAATTCCAAGAGAAATGCATATAAAACTACCGCAACAATTAACTAAACAGATTTAAAACTAAACTCTAAATAAATACTTGCTTATAGGATAAAAAATAAATTAGTCTTTGGTTGTTTGATTTGCAAAATATTTTACAAGGATTATAACATGGGGATTATAGTATCATATTAAATAACGACGAGATTATTTGATAGATCGATGTGATTTATTGGTAAATATTTGGTTAATTGAATTAAAAATAGAATATATGGGTATAAAACATGTAAATTTGGTTTTTACAATATGTAAACTTAGATAAAATTTTATTTTCAAGTTTAACCTTGATCCTCTTACGGGACTTTGGAAGAATAAGTCTGGAGGAAGCTACATCAGTTATTTTACTCTGAAATTAGTATTCTTAATAATGATATAACCAAACAACCCTTACCGTCTTGGTTTGTGCTCAGCACGAGCCTATAACCACTTTCATGGGCTGTTTCACAGCCATGCCCCAACCCTTTATAGGTTGCACTTGGATGGACACATAGCTTGTTGGCGATGCAGATATAAATGACCCGTTTGATCATATATTTTGCCAATTGTTTTTCAATTGTTTTTTGACAAATACATATTTGTTCATAAACTTTATTCATATTTTGATAAATTCTCAAAAACCAAAACCCAAATTTCAAATTTGGCCCAAAATATTGCTATTATATTTTTTAAACATTGCCCCAAACTTTTGTATTTTATAAAAGATCCCACCATTTACTATTTTGTAACAATGCTTCTTCGTCTTCTCGGTCATCTGATAGTGTATTATGTAGTTCATTATAAAAATAATAATTTTGTATCAAATTTATTTATGTTCAGGACTATGGTTTGTGATAATGATAATGAATGTTATTGATGAAGGTATTGTTGGGTATTTGTGATACTTTTTAGAACTTGTGGGTATAAGTCATATTTTATATTTTTTTCAAAAAACAAAGTGAAATGTGTTTTGAAAACTGATGTCCAAACACATTTTGGCCATCAAACCAAACTTAACCCAAATCCGATTTTTCAAAACAAATTTGAAAATCTATGGTCAAACGCTAGCAAAATATTCCTGTTCATATTGTCGTTATATCCTTATTTACAATGGTACTACTTTTTATACCTCACTTTAATACTTGCAAATAATGACAAACAATTTGAAATATGTTATAAATATATTATATTATGCATGTTCATTTAGTACTCTATTGTAAATAAGCTTCCCGAAGAAGCTTATCCATATGAAACTCCACCGTAAATATGTTTATCCTTTTAGTACTCTATTGGAAATAAGCCTCCTGAAGAAACTTATCATTTTTGTACTCCGTTATGGATAAATATTACTCCTGGTAGAAGATTGTCTATATATGGTGCAGTAGCAGCTTACAAGCAACTTATAAGCAGCTTACACAACAGCTTGCAGTAGCAGCTTACACAGCAGCTTGCAGTGGCAGCTTACCAGCAGCTTACACAACAGCTTGCAGTACTAGCTTACACACCAGCTTCCTTTCTTCTATAAATATAGGAGATTTCAGTTCATTATGTACATGAGTTTGAAGTTGAATAATATATCAATCTCCCTCTATACTTGTCTTCGGTTTGTTTACTTTACAGTTTTTATTTTATAATACGTTATCAGCACGAGACTCCGCCATTTTGAGCACTTACTTCGAATTTTATTTCTATTTCAGTGTTCATCTACGATGTAAGGCGACACTCTTATGTCCGTGGTTAGATCTTGTTCATTCCGAGCATCATAGGGCAGATTGTATCCTCGAGGTGATAAATTTTTCTTCTTGGCAGTAGTGATATCACTTACATATAGAGTGGCCAAATTTGCGTAATTTAATTTGAGCCTTTTGCTTATATTTTAATATATTTATCACCGCTTGCTTGGTTATATGTTAGGTATACGATACCTATTTTGGTATTTGTTTTCATCCTAATTATCTTAATAAAGGATTACAAAGTGCATAACATTGTTAGATCCACTTAAACTCCAGCATAGTTTGCAAGAAATACACAACCACCAGAAGTGGTTATGTTTCGTATATCTCATTGTAACTATATTTTGTTAACCACCAGAAGTTGTGTATGCCTATGACCACCAGAAGTGATAATTTAGGCTTTTTACGGTTATAATTAAAGATAAACTAGAGAAATTTTCTCTACATTACATGAATGCCTCGAGTTGCTCCTGAAGTAGTAAATATTTTAAAAGAGGTCGAAGCATCACAATTTGATGTGATTAATGCGCGTTCAGATAATTATGTTTGATTTCCTGAAGGATGAGCATTTTTGATAAATATTAATCCATTCCCTGAAGTGAATAAGATAATATTAATAAAGTTGTAAATATGAACGCGCTCTTGATGTAAATATATTACAATTCACCTCTAGAAGAGTTAATATGATTAAGAGAATATATATACTCAATATTTCGTATTTTAAATTTGCTCCTGAAGAAGTAACACAATTGAAATTTCCTCCTGAAGTAGGAAAATATTATGAAGAGGTATTTTCTTCTGCTTAAACAATTATTTTATATTATTTATTTGATTATAATTTTCTCTCATGATACCAGAAGTGTCTGAGCAATATTTGATAGTTCAAAATGTATCAACAACTCCTGAAGAGCTAACTGTTTGTCTAAAAGACACATGACAGCAGTAACGTCCGATAATATTAGATTGTGGATAATAAATGAAGGCTCTCGAAGATCTTATATACAAACATGTCATTCAGATTATATGATTATGGTCAAAATATATGTTGTAGTAAACCCGAAGTTTACTGATAAAAATGGCTATCATATTGAGATCACAAATGATTGGAAGATTGAAAATCTTCATGTTTCCACATTCATAGGGGGTAAACTAATATGTATATGAGAAGTTACCCACCTTATTCTTCAATTTGTACTACATCATGTATCACAGTAAACCAGAAGTTTACTAATGCAAAAACAGTCACAGTAAACCAGAAGTTTTACTGAGGCAAAAGTAGCTACTATAAACCATAAGTTTACTGATACAAAAGTAGCCACAGTAAATCAGAAGTTTACTGATGCAAAAGTTTATGCCATAATAAACCAGAAGTTTACTTAGAGATAGAACATGCCATGATAAACTTGAAGTTTTCATTTGCCATTTTTAAATGAGCTATTTGAAAATTCAGATAAGCATATACTGAAGAACTAGAAGATGCTTCAAGAATTCTCTTGTGTTGCTTATTCTCATAATAAATTGATTATACTAGCTAAAGTTGGGACTAAAATCCTTGAATTCTGAAATATATAAAAGATGAATATGGGCTCATTCACCTATCATGTGAACCACTTATAGATGCATATATGAGATGGTTACATGTGTGTTTATTGTCAACCTGCAGTTTGGCATTTGAAATTGCCTTTCTCAATTAAGAGCATAATTTCCAGATTATGAAATCAAGATAGTTCATCTTGATGATGCTGGTTTATATCCAAGATAGTTTAGCATTAAATATCTCATATTAATGGCTAAACTATTGCTTATGAGAACAAAGCCTCATGTGTTGGTCTAAGATTTTCTAAATTGCATACAACAGCACTTGTATGCATCAAACCACCAAAATATGATAAGTCCTCCCCTCACAATTGGTTTAGGATTAGAAACCAAATATTTTTACTATCTAATAACTTTTGATGTGTGGTATATGATTAATTTCTCTACCACAATACACAAAGATAGGTTTCCCAAAGAAGATTGAGGATATGTGTTAGTTTTTCTAACATTTGGGGGATGGAATAAACAGCTGGAAAATATGCTATATAAATCGAATTATCATTAATATGATCCTCAATTAGAAGATAATTCAAGTCAAATGCTAGAAGCATTTTCTGATCCAAAATTAAATATCATATTTCAACTACAAATGCTCCTATTAAAATTAAAGTCCCTGGAGGATAAAGTTTATTGCACGCATGAAGCGTAGTAAACCGATCGGTTCCAAAGGTAATAATCCTTGAAAAGGATATGTGCAAATGATAAAAATGATCATAATGAAAAGAAAATGAGCTCTAGAAGAACCCACGACATAACATTTCATGAAACTCCAGAAGTTCATGTACCTGAAAATAAAGAAAGTGATGAGATCTCAACAAGTTATGTCACTTGCGAACTGATACAAAACGATCGTCGACGATATATTTGATACAATATAGTTCACAATATTGTAAAAGATTGTAAGAATCGGACCTGTAGTCCAGACACCTGAAGATGTCATACCATCTAAATGCAAGTCATAACCTGTATGACTCATTTGATTAAGTCTATATGAAGATCCCTGAAGGATTTAAAATGTCTGAAGCATATAGTTCAAAGCATCGTGAAATGCATTCAATCATAGTACAAATATCATTGTACGGTTTAAATCAATCTGTGCGCATGTGATATAATCGCCTCACTGAATTGATGAATGAAGGTTATGTAAATGATGGTATTTGTCCATGCGTTTTTACAAAGAAAACAACATCAGACTTTGTTATACTTCTTGTTTATGTTAATGACATAAATCTCATAGGAACTCCAAAAGAGCTCGAAAGGGAAAAACTTTGTCTTAGTCTGCAAATTGAATATTTAGCAGACGAGATCTTTATCCATCAATCTGTCTATACATAAAAGGTCTTAAAACGCTTTTACATGGATAAAGCGCACCTATTAAGTACACCAAATGGGTGTTCGATCATTTGAAGTGAATAAGGATCCGTTCTGACCTCCAGAAGAGGATGAAGAACTCTTTGTTCCTGAAATACTCTATCTCAGTACAATTGACACTTATGTACCTTGTCAATGCTAACAAAGGTGGTGCAGATCATATTGGTTATGCAGATGCAGATTATTTATCTGATCCACATAAAGCTCGATCTCAAAATGGGTACGTGTTTACATATGGAGGTATTGTATTATCATGGCGCTCCACAAAGTAATCTATTATTGCTACTTCTTCAAATTATGTTGAGATAATAGCTATTCATGAAGCAGGTAGGGAATGCATATGGTTGAGATCAATAATTCATTTTATTCGAGAAAAATGTGGTTTGAAATGTGAGAAAAAATTCATAATTTTATGCGAAGACAATGCTGCATGCATAGCCCAATTGAAGAGTGAATTTATAAAAGGAGATAGAACGAAGCACATTTCATCAAAATTATTCTACACACACGATCTTCAGAAAAATGGTGACATCGATGTGCAACAAATCCGTTCAAGTGACAATCCAGCAGATTTGTTCACTTTGCCACCTTCAACTTTTGAGAAGATGGTGTATAAGATTGGAATGCGGAGACTCAAATATTTTGAACAGGGTTTTTATCAGGGGGAGTAAAATACGTGTTGTACTCTTTTTCCCTTACTAAGGTTTTTCCCACATGGTTTTCCTTATAAGGTTTTTAATGAGACAACTAGTTATGCATATTACTAAATATGTGTACTCTTTTTCCTTCATTAGGATTTTTTCCCACGGGTTTTTTCCTAGTAAGGTTTTAATGAGGTACATTATCTTTTAATGAACATCCAAGGGGGAGTGTTATAAATATATTATATTATGGATGTTCATTTAGTACTCTGTTGTAAATAAACTTCCCGAAGAAGCTTATCCATATGAGACTCCACCGTAAATATGTTTATCTATTTAGTACTCTATTGGAAATAAGCTTCCTAAAGAAGTTTATCATTTTGGTACTCCGTTATGGATAAACATTACCCCCGGTAGAAGATTATCTATATATGGTACAGTAGCAGCTTACAAGCAACTTATAAGCAGCTTACAGTAGTAGCTTACACAGCAGCTTGCAGTGGCAGCTTACAAGCAGCTTACACAACAGCTTGCAGTAGTAGCTTACATAATAGCTTCATTTCTTCTATAAATAGAGGAGATTTCAATTCATTATGTACATGAGTTTGAAATTGAATAATATATCAATCTCTCTCTATACTTGTCTTCGATTTATTTACTTTACGGTCTTTATTTTATAGCAAAATATTAGTAAACCATCTTTACAAGTAAATTTTTCATACAATATTAGGATTAATGGTAATATAATATATAATAAAATAATAAAGCTTAAGGCATTGGTTTGCTAACGCCACCAATTTAATTAATTTATTAAACAAGGCAATCTGCTGGCCCCTTGACTAGGATATATATGTCCCGAAATTCCACAACCCTAAAGTCCACTAAATAAAGTGCATTTTAATATTCAAACAGTCGCCCATGTGCATAGTTGTACCTCCGTCATATCTTATTACTATAATATTTTTACAGTGAATTTTTAATGTCTTTTAAATATTTTAAGTTTTTAAATATTTTACTTAGTTCCTAAGGATGTAAATTTTATTTAAAAATACTTTAAAAAAACATGTCTAAATTTATGATTAAAAATAGAAAGTTTGACTTTGCATCACATAAACTAGGAAGGACGGAGACATGGTACCAAAAGTGACACTTATATGTCCTCATTCACCATCAAATGCTTATGAATTCATGGTTAGCGTTTGAATATAGATTTGATTGAAACTTCAAAAAAAAAAAAAATATTGCATTGAAAAATAATTTTTGAAAGTTGAAACTGTATTTGAACATGCATTTTATTTGAAAAAAAATTAAAGTTTTGTGAGTGAAAAAAAAAAAGTTTCATATAGAAACTTCCCTAAACTAGTTTTTGGGAACTTGATTTGTTTTTTCAAAAACTGATCATATTCCATGCTCTTTTTTTCATACTAATTATTTTTCTCAGAGGGGCCATCTCGAAGCTGGATTGGAATCAGTGGCGTAACAAGGAATTCCATAAGGGTGTTCAGATTTAACCAAGTCAATAAATCTTTTGTCTTTGAGTAGTGTACCAAAATTTTTAAATCAAACTACGCAACATTTAGCTAAACAATAAAAAATACTTTTAAATAAACTATAATTTTATAAATCAAAATTAAAATAACAAAAAGGCAACATTAGAAATTTACTAATAAAAGTAAGTATAAAACCAAAGCAAAGAGAGAGCCGAGAAGATTCGTAGTTTGTAGAGAGCCTTTATTGAAATAATTTTTGTAGAGCTTGACTTTTAAATTATAAAATTTATTTAAGAAATAATTGTTAGTTAAAAAATTACTTTTAAGATTAGTTGTTTATTTCTATAAATTTTTTAAGTTTTAAGAGTTATTTTATTAGAAAATTTTATAGATCGAAAAAGAATCAAATAGACCACACATGGTGGTCTTCCGTTTAGTTTTGACATACAAAATGGGCAGAACTTTGAACCCGTAAACAACACGTCATTTTGAACACCCTGAACTATTGGACGGCCTCATTCAACTGTGTTAAAAGTGTTCAAAATATAATTTATAATCATATAAAATAGTATTCAACTTATATATACAATATAATTTTTCAACGAAGGGTGCGTGCTTGATCAGCCTTAGCATAGGGTGACTACGACATTGGTCTGGATTTCTAAGGAAAGTAGGTATAAGCGAAAAAAATGTATTTGAAATTTCACCGTCAGTGGTGGAGGTAGTGTATATATTATCGGCATGTCCAAATCTATTAACTTTTGTCCCAATTTTGTATCTATTTTAATATATTTATTGAATATATATAAATTATTAATTTAGAACTTAATAACTTTAAAAAATTAAAATTTGAGTAACTTCAAATTTTTCGCTCCGCCTATGTTAAATAAGTTAAATAAACAAAGAACACCATGATATGACAAAAGGAATATTCTGCAACAAGTCAAAATAATGCACGTTTTTCTTCACACACTAGTACCACTACGGAGTGTGGTATGTTTGGATTTCGCTTCAGGAGAAGTTTTTGAAAATTTCTTTTACTAAGATAAACTTGCGTGTTTAGATTACAAAAGCTAAATATTTTCTCGAGACGTTAACGAAAAAAAAAAAAGTTTGGCAGCTTTATAGTTCAGCCGCCATCTCACGTGCTCAAATACCAAATTGCAATTTTCCAAAACAACATTCCTTCTACCTATAAATACAGCTCGTATTAATTATTTTTTCCTTCTACAATATTTTCTATACAAAAAATGGGAGCTCTCACTAAACTCTACCTTCATTTCAAGGAACTTATCACCACTTTCTTCTGTTCATGGTTACCTCATGCACTAAATGTCATTTTATTAGTTACTTTTATTTTACTGAATTCATGCATACGAAGACAGCTCGAGAAAAACAGGTACAAGAAAAATATAGACAAGAAGAGTTCCAAATTTGTTTACAGAAGATCATATAGGAAGTTAATTATGGGGTTATCAGATGGAAAAGAGCCACTTGAATGTGCGATTTGTATATCAGAATTTAAGTATGGAGATAAGGGAAGAAAGCTTGAGAATTGCAGTCATATGTTCCATGAAAGTTGCTTGGAAAAATGGCTAATGCATGGGAAGGGGCAATCAACTTGTCCACTTTGTCGAGATGTTATAATGTCTGAAAATATGTTTGAGAAACAGATAAAAGTTGAAGAAGAACGAAGGAATAATAACTCTGAGGAAGAGTTAGCTCTGCTATTGCTATCTAGGTTGAGTAGAAGTTGTTTTTGCCAAAGGTGTTGAGTCAAAATTTTTAAATTACTCTATCAAAGTAAGTAGTTCAAGAAAAGTCTCTGCGCGCTTTGGAAAGAACAAGAACAATACTACATTTGCTGTACAGGGATAATTGTTTAATTTGCTGAAAATTTTATATCTTCGCTATGGAAATTAATTTTATAATTGTCTCGGCTTGCGAATTGTTTTCTTTTACAATTGGAGTTTCATATTCTTTTGAAAAGCTTTTAATTTCAATTCTTTTTGTTGCAGAAACTGTTTGCCGTAGTTGTGTTTTACAGTACTATTTTTAAAAGTCTTCTACTCATAAAACACACACAAATCTTTGGAAAAAGAACTTCAACAACAAAATGAATTTCTAGAAAAAAGATGAAATCCTAAATTGCAGTATTTTTTAAAGAAGAAACAAGACAACTTTGTCACCAGAAGCTAATTCTTTAAAATAATGATGAGAAGTAGATAAGTAAAACTGAAGAAAAGCCTAATTTCCGGGAATGTATCTTTTCTCTTTCTTACCTTTCCTTTCCTTTCCTTTTCGTTTAATCATTTTTCTTCCATTTCCTTTCCCTTTCCATCCCAATCTCTTATGTGACGGACTTACAGAAATATTAATCCCTCCGTTACCATTTATGTGAAAAGAGGGTCAAGTTTTGAACTTGTAGCTTAAAATAAAATACATTTATTTTTTTACTAAACTGGGTCACTACCGTATTAGGAATCCTTACTGAAAGAACCATATCTTGCCCATTTTCTAAACAATTAAACATGAAAGCGAAAGAAAATAGAATCACCCTTTATTTTTGTGTATTAATATGTACAACAATCCTAGACCAATTGACGTCATTTTGTACCACCGACGCAATAAAACCAAAGACTTTTTGAGAAAAGTGATAGAATAAGGAAAGGAAGATGTAATAATTTTTGATTGATGAATCCATTGTTACAAGAATGCTAGCTTTATACAAGTATATACACAGTAAAAGAAAACTAGAAAAGAAAATAGAAGAATCTAGAAGCGGATCCAGGATTTCAAGAGGGTAGGTGCACTACTACCCGACCACCATTTGATTTGGTCCTCTAAAATTTTACCATGAGCTGACAACAATTTGACAAGTAAAGAACAATCAATATTGTTATTACAAAGATTTATCATTCCATAGACATATATCAATAAATAGTTTTCTTACCTTGGAGAAATATCAATGATAACATAGTTATTTATAGTTACAAATACTAAGCTTGATATATTAAAATTAAATAACTAATCAAAAAGAGAGTGGTAAATGAAATAAGAGGGAGCTTGAAATTGAAAAGATTCAAATTAATTCAAATTTTATTTTTAGAGTTTTTGAAACTCAATGATTGAACCAAAAAAGAGAATGAAGAAAACACAGAAAAGAATCCAATAAAAATAAAAGTTTAATTGAAGGATATATCAAAGGGTGAACCCAAAAATAGAAGAATACATAGAAGAAAAAAAAATAGAAAAGAAAGATAGGGCGTGAGATTTGAACCGAAAAGAACAGAAAAGAAAGAAAAAGAGAAATAGAAAAACGGTTGAGAGATAAAAGATGAAAAAAAAGAAATAGAAAAGAAAGATAGAGCATGAGATTTGAACACAAAAGAAAGAAAAAGAGAAATAGAAAAACTACTGAGAGATGAAAGATAGGGAACTGGGATTCGAACACTAGACCTAAGGGTCAATGGTGCACAAATCTACCACTACACCAAATGCTCTTTTGACCATGGGTTCCCACATGGCAAATTAAGTGGTTTATCTGAAAAATACCACAGTGATACACAATCTAAGGAGGGGAGCACGGGTTCACGTGCCCCATGCCCCTCCACGTGGATCCGCCTCTTGAAGAATGCTATAATTTTTGTACACTTGTCATCCTTACACTAGACTAAAATTAACAAACTACCAACTAATATTCCCTACAATCTCTAGTATCGTGTGAACTTTCCTACTCGTGTGAGAAAGTTCAAGAGCTGAGCTCCACTATAAATGGTCAGATTCAATCACTTAAAGTTGCCTTTGGTTGCTGAGGTGATGACACATGTCCTCTCAGATCTGAGATAAAAAGGGCTTTGTTATGTCCGGACATTTTCTTTTGTCTTTGACTGAACCTATCTGCTTCTCTTCTTCAACCTTCATACCTCTTTCTTCTTCTGTAAATGGTGAGATCGAGTGATTTCCAACATTCCCCTCAAGATAGAGGGAAAAGATGTCACTCCCAACTTAATGAGAATTGATCGATGAGAGGGCCCTGAAAGGGGTTTTGTGAATAGATCGGCAAGCTGAGATTGTGAGGGCATGAAAGAAAGAGAAATAAGGCCGGAGAAGAACTGTTGCCATACACAATGGCAATCAAGTTTTACATGTTTGGTTCTTTCATGGAAGACAGGATTACGGGCGATGTGAATCGTTGATTTGCTGTTAGAGAGAACTAGTACATGCAAAGAGGGTTGAATGGAAAGATCTTGAAAAATACGAGTTAACCATGTTAACTCTGCCACGATCTTGCACATGGACCGATATACCGCCTCTGCAGAAGACAAAGATAAAGATGCATGCGTTTTAGATTTTCAGGAAATGAGTGATGCTCCAAGGGCGATGTAGAAACCACTTACAGATCGTCTGGTGTTTTTGGAAAGATGCCCAATCGACATCGCACAAAGCAACAAGTTTTAGGGATGGAGCTGAATTTTAAAAAATGCACTGACCTGGATCTGATTTGAGATATCAAAGAACCCTCAAGGCTGTTGTGAAGTGAGAAAGGCGGGGACTTTGCATGTACTGACTCAACTTCAAGACGGCAAAGGAGAAATCTGGTCATGTGTGGGTCAAGTAGTTCAACTTGCCCACAAATTGTCTATAAATAGTGGGATTGGGGAGGAGATTCCGCGAAGTTGCATTAAGTTTAGAAGACAGTTCGAGTGGTGATGAGACAACAGAAGAACGTGTGACATCAAACACTTTCAGCAGGTTTAAGGTAAATTTTTGTCAGCATACAATTATACCCTATTTTTCTCTAAGAATCTCCATGCCTAGAAAATAGTGTAGATTGCCTAAATCCTTGACTTTGAATTCATTGTAGAGGAATTCTTTTAAGAGTATGATTTTGATGAATCATCGTCACTAATTAGAATATCATCTATATAAACGGCCACAATTGTAGTCAAATTTCCTTGCTTTTTGAAGAATAATGAGTAGCCATTAAGTGAAGAGGAATACTCTTTAAAATTGAAAGCGCTAGCAAGTAGAGCATACCACTATCGTGAAGTTTTCTATAAGCATTATAGAGACTTTTTGAGTAAACAGACATGATTAGGAGAGGGAGGTGATAGGCCATCTAGGAATTTCATAAAAACTTCTTTTTGTAGATGTAACGAGCCAACCGATCGTTTCGAGAGTTGTAGCCCCGTTTCCCCATTTACTGTTCATTCCCTACTTAATTGTTGTTATGTGACTTACTAGGGTAGTTGGTTCGGGTTCGGAGACTTTTCAAAATGAGATGAGACACTTAGTCTTAAGGGTTGAAAGCTTAAGTTCAAAAGGTTGACCGGATATTGACTTATGTGTAAACGACTTCGGGATGGAGTTTTTATGGCTTCGCTAGCTCCGCTGGGTGATTTTAGACTTGGGAGTGTGTCTGGATTGTGAATTGGAGGTCCGTAGTTGAATTAGGCTTGAAATGACGAAAGTTGAAAATTTAAAAGTTTGATCGAGAGTGGACTTTGTGGTTATCGGGATCGCACTGGGGTTCTAGGAGTTGGAGTAGGTCTGTGGTATCATTTGTGACTTGTGTGTAAAATGTGAGGTCAATTGGACTTGATTTGATAGGTTTCAGCTTCGAATGTAGAAGTTGAAAGTTCATAAGTGCATTAGGCTTGAATCGATACGTGATCCATGGTTTTAGCATTGTTAGATGTGATTTGAAAGCTCTACTAAGTTCGTATCATATTTAGGACTTGTTGGTATATTTGGACGAAGTCCCGGGGGCCTCAGATGGAGTTGGGGTGGTTAACGGATCAAGGTTTGGAGTTAAAGGGTTGCCAAAGCTGAGAGTCTTCTGGTGCAATCGCACCTGCGGAGCTTTGATTGCAGGTGCGAGCTCGCAGGTTCAAGTTGGGAAGCACAGATACGGCAAGGATAAGGGAGTGCAGTGGTCACAGATGCTGTGAGGTTGAGCGCAGAAGCGAGGGGGAAGCGCATGAGCGGAAGTAAGTCACACTTGTATGTGCGCAGAAGTGGAGAATGCTTCTGCGGGGGTGTGAAGGTCTGTCCCTAGTGAATTACCGCAGAAGCGGGAGAGTTGTCTCTTCCGGAAGACACATGTGTCGGTAAGTTGTCGTAGGTGCGAGAAAGCCTCGACAAAAAATAAACGTTGGGTTCTGAGGGATTTATCATTTCTTGACTTTGCAAACTCGGATTAGGGATATATTTGAGAGAGATTTCGAAGGGATTATTGAGGTAAGTCACTTGTGGTTATTTTTATTCAATAATTATGTTTTCCCATTGAATTTTCCACCTAGATTGTGTGGTTTTGAGGTGTAATTTTGGAAGTTTGAGGCTAGGGATTTGAAGAGTTTAAATTAGGGATTTGTGTGTAAATTTGGAGTTGGATTTTGTTAAATTTGGTATGGTCGGACTCGTGGTTGATTGAGCTTATGGATTTTGTGACTTTTGCTGGATTCCGAGACGGGGGCCAACTTTTGAGTTGACTTTTTGACTTTTTATATGGATTTGATCCCTATAGCTTGGGTTGATCGTATCTAATTATTTGTGGCTAGATTCGAGGCATGGAGAGGCCGTTTCGCGAGGCAAGGGCTTGTTGGAGTAGAGTTTCGCACAGTTTGAGGTAAGTAACACTTATAAATTTGGTTTTGAGGGTATGAAACCCTAAATTACGTATTAGGTGGTTGTTGCTGAGGTGACACACACGTTAGGTGATAGGAGTGCATCGTAAGAATTATGACTTGGTTGATTCCGTGGAACCATATAGTTGATTAATCTTGTCGTTACCCGTATTTCCACAATGTGTTAGAGAAATTGAGTCGTTGTTATGTTAGAAAATCATGCTTAGGCTGTGTGTTGGTACTGTAAAGACCCACAAAGATCATGTTACATGTTGAATTATTTGTTAAATTGTCATTTTGTACTCAGTTACAATTTTTACTTGCATGTTATAACTCAGTCTATGTTGTCCTTTATTGATGCACTATATCATCGTTGCTTCAGCCAATTATCATGATTCCTAAGAGCCCGAGAGGCTGGAGAGATTTATGACTGAGTGAGGCTGAGGGCCTGAATGCGAGGACATTTATGGGAGCGGGTTGCATGCCGCAACATGTTTGTTTGATTCATGCCACAATTGGATTATTATAGCGCTTGGGATGAAATTTCCCCTCTGGAGTCTGCACATCCAAAGTGGGTGCAGATACCTATTGAGTGCGAGTGCCGAGCGATTGTGATAATGAAGTGACTATGAGGAATGAATGACTGTGAGGTTGGAGTGAATGAGAGGACTGAGTGATTCGCACTCTGAGAGTATGCACATGATGTCGTTACTATCTGTACATCAGTTGGCATATATATATATATATATATATATATATATATATATATATATATATATATATATAGTTACTGAGATGTGAAATATCTTGTTTCAATTGAACTTGGCTTCATTTAACTATTTTGGCTTTAATTGTCGAACTTGGAAGCATGTCTACTTTCATGTACTGTAATTTAACTATACCGTGAAGTTCGACACTACTTTCAGTCCAATAGTTAGTCTTGTTACTTACTGAGTTGGTTGTACTCACGCTACACCTTGCACTTCGTGTGCAGATCCAGGTATTTCGGGACACGGTGTGTGCTGATTATCTGAGCAGCTTAGTCATTAGGAGATTTCGAGGTAGTTTCCCAGCGCCCGGAGACCTTGAACCTCATTTCCTATCTTTCAGCTTTATGTATTTAGTTTTATTTTTTCATAGACAGTATTTCAGACTTATGTTGTATAGACGCTTATGT
Source organism: Nicotiana tomentosiformis (assembly GCF_000390325.3). NCBI lineage: Eukaryota > Viridiplantae > Streptophyta > Magnoliopsida > Solanales > Solanaceae > Nicotiana > Nicotiana tomentosiformis. The sequence continues at coordinate 86,782,009 of NC_090823.1, forward strand.
ACTCAGTGACACCCTGATTTTGAGAACTTTCGTATTGAGTTTTAATCTTCTATCCGGTTTATGAGAGCTTTAATAATTTAAACTTGTTTTAGTTCATTTTTCATTTAAAAGTGTTGGAAATATTTTGAGGTGTCAGCTTGCCTAGTACCATGTTAGGATCCATCATGATGGGCTAAGTTTTGGGACGTGACAAGTTGGTATCAGAGCCTAGGTTACATAGGTCCCACTAGTCATGAGCAGGTTTAGTAGAGTCTTGCGGATCGGTACAGAGACGTCTGTACTTATCTTCGAGAGGCTACCGAACCCTTAGTAAACTTCACATTCTTGTATTCTTGTCATGCAGATTTGTTGATTCTGGGAACTAAATTTCTATTATTATATTCTCTTACAGATGGTAAGGTCACGTCACAACCCAAAATCCACCTAGGCGTGATGGCACCTAACTCAACCCGTCAGATAAGCCAATTAACAACTATCCCATTCCATTAATATATAACTGACTCTAATACGCTCTCCAAGAAATGGTAGTACAACTCATGAGCTTCTAAGATTAGAATTTACAAAGCTAGTATGAAATAAGAATACATCATCTGTTTGAAATATACATGAACAAATTAAAATTCTAAAGCTACCATGAATAAGAGACAACAATGACTGGAATGCAGGTACATCTTCAGATCCAGTTCCCGCCATGTACATCATCATTGGCATCCAAAATCTGTACGCAAGGTGCAAAAGTGTAGTATGAGTACAACCGACCCCATGTACTTAATAAGTAACAAACCTAACCTTAGGTTGAAAGTAGAGACGAGATTGTACCAAGGTCAGAGTCCAACTCCAATAACCAACAACAGTTCATAACAACATAAAGTAAGTAATAAAAGAAGTAATTCAAAGATAAAATGCTCAGCTTAATCCTGATTTCTGAAAATAGTTCTGGCTTTCAAGTGTATGAGTGAAAACCCAAGTCGTTTACCGAAGTTGCCAAAAATATGAGTAAGTTTGAAAACAGTATTTTCCCAAAACTCATTTCAACAATAAATAAGATGTTTCATTTTCTTTCTAGATAGCTAGTATAAAATGCATCACTATGCCCATATGTCAATATGTGCGAGAAGTCATGAATGACGTGATACCGTACAACATGAGGAAAATACATCTTTATGCTAGTATGTCATGTGTGCATGTCAATGCTATGTATCTCAGAAATGAACTCATGTACTCGTACTTTCGGGGTATTCAATCACTCAGTACTGTATATAGACAATCCAGCCCAGGGAAGATTCATCCCAATATATATATACATAATAACTGATATCCAGTCACTCAGTACTGTACAAGGCCAATCCAGCCCAGGGGAAGATCCATCCCCAAATATCAATAATTCAGACAAGATCCATGTCCAGGGAAGGTCCATCCCTCAATATAAATGCTTCGGACAAGATCTATGTCCGGGGAAGATCCATCTCTCAATATAAATGCTTCGTACAAGATCCATGTCCAGAGAAAATCCATCCCTCAATATAAATCAACCGTGCTCACTCGGGGTGTGTGCAAACTCCGGAGGGGCTCCTTCAGCCCAAGCACTATAAATCGCACGGACAACTCACATGCTATAGAATCAATATCCTCACAATCAGGCCTTCGGCCTCACTTAGTCATCAATCTCTCCAGTCTCTCGGGCTCACAATATCATGAAACTAGCCCAAAAATAATGATATGATGTATCAATAAATAACAACAGAGACTGAGATATGATATTAAATGAATAAACATGACTGTGTATGAAATTTCAAATGTAAGCAAACAACGTAAGAGAAGTAACAACCTCAATGGGTCCCAATAGGATAAGCATATAGCCTAGACATGGTTTCTAATATGGATCACAGCTCAATAGCTCTAGTACGTGGAGATTTTCATGATTACAGATAAGTTCAGGTAACTACACAGTGCTACATGAATAACAGAATCACAGTTCGCACGGTGCACGCCCACACACCCGTCACCTAGCATGTGCGTCACCTCAACACCAAACACATAACACGTATAATCAGGGTTCGTACCCTCAGCTCCAAGATAAGAAGAGTTACTTACCTCGAACAAACCGAATCCAATGTCGAGCAAGCTAAACAATGCTCCAGAAAGTCCATTCTTCGCGTGTCAACTCTGAACGGCTCGAATCTAGTCACAATTAATTCGATTCAGTCAACACAAATTATAGGAATTAATTCCATATCAAAATACTAATTTTTCCACAAAATCCGAAATTATACTCAAAAATTGTCTGTAGGGCCCACGTCTCGAAATCTGACGAAACGCACAAAATACGATAACCCATTCAATTTTCGAGTTCAACCATACTAATTTCACTCAAATCCGCCTCTGAATTATTGTTCAAATCTCGAAAATTTATTTTATGAAATTATAGAACATTCTTCCGATTTCTCTTGAAAAATCAATAATCTAACGCCGAAAATGAAGATTAATTCATGGAATATAATCAAAAGGGAGTCAAGAACACTTACCCCAAGTTGTGTTGTGAAATTCCTCCCAAAGGTCGCCCAAACCGAGCTCCAAAATCCAAAAACATGGGTGAAAATATCAAACCCTTGAACTTAAAGGGTTCTATCCAACATTTTCGCATTTGCGGTCGCATTGTTGCATCTGCGACTACCGCTTCTGCGGTATAAATCTCGCTTATGTGAGAACAGCTTGACCATCAATGATCACTTCTGCGATGCCTAGGACTGCATCTGCGGTCGTGCTTTTGCGCAACATGCTCTGCACCTGCGAAGTGCATCGCTCCTGCATTTTCCAGTGACCGCACTTGCGATGTTGCAGGTGCGCAATTGTGCTCGCTTCTGCGATGAACAACTTACATCTCCATTTCTCTTCTGCGAGGAGATGCTCGCTTTTGCGAAGTCGCTTCTGCGACCAATCTTTCGCAGAAGCAGTTGCATCATCAACCAAACATTTCAGCAGCTTCCAGAAATCTCAAATCGATCTGAACCACATCCGAAACTCACCCGAGCCACTCGGAACCCGTCCAAGTATACCAATATGTTCCATAATATCACACAGACCTACTTGAGGCCTCAAATCACACATAATATCATCTAAATTACAATTGTACCTCAAATCAAACTTATAAAGTTTTCAAACTTCCAAATTCTATATCTTGTTCCGAAACACATCAAATCAATCTAGAATGACTTCAAATTTTGAACTCAAGTCATAAATGACATAGCGAACCTATTCCAATTTCCAGAATTAGATTCCAACCCCGATATCAAAAAGTCAACTCCCCGGTAAAACTTCCAAACTTAAATTTCTACTTTAGCCATTTCAAGCCTAATTTAGCTACGGGCTTCCAATAAATTTTCCGGACACGCTCCTAAGTCGAAAATCACCATACGGAGCTATTAGAATCTTCAAAACTCAATTTTGGGGTCGTTTACACATAAGCCAACATTCGATCAACCTTTTCAACTTTAGCTTTAAGTCTTGGAACTAAGTGTTCCAATTCATTCTGAAACCTCTCCGACGAGTCACAAAATCATAATTGAACACAGGATAAGCAGTAAATGGGAGAACGAGGATGTAAAACTCAAAACGACCGGCCGAGTCATTACAGAACACTTGCTACCGGTCAGACGGACAACCACAAGTATCACCAGCTAGGGCCACGAGAGGCCGAGGTCGTACTAGGGGCCGCGGTAGGGACATAAGTGCAGTCTGTAATGTAGCTAGAGAAACACCTTATGATCCACCAGTTGCTCCAACCCAAGAGCAGGTTCCATAAGTGGTTGAGCCAGTGGGGCCATCCCAGGCACCACCTATGCCCATTGTGATTCCAAGTCTTCAGGAGGATTTGTCTCAAATTCTAACTGTGTGCACTAGCCTTGCTCAAGCGGTTTCTGTTCAGATCGCGCCCACCACTTCTGAAGCCAGGGGAGGTACTCAGACTCCCTTCGCCTGTACTTCGTAGTAGGTGATGCAGGGACTTCATACATTAGGGGTACTACCAGCCTAGCTGGTTGCAGTCGCTCAAGCCCAAGAGGGTCGCGTTATGACTTATGATGAGTAGAAGAGACTAGAGAGGTTTGGGTGGCTCCAACCTCCATCATTAAGTGGGGCTGAGTCAGAGGATGCCTAGGACTACTTGGATAGATGCCAGCGGATTCTTCGCATGGAGGGTTTTATGGAGACTAGTAGGGTCTCATTCACTACTTTTCAGTTTACTGGGGCTGCCTTCAGATAGTAGGAGGCCTATGAGAGGCGCAGGCCAGACGGTGCAGTCCCACTTATATGGCATGAGTTCTCCGCTCTTTTCTTAGAGAAGTTTGTGCCACAAACTCGCAGAGAGGAGTTGCGCAAGTAGTTTAGGTAGCTACATTAGGATGGCATATCTGTGACCCAGTATGAGATGAGGGTTTTAGAGTTTGGTTGGTCCCCACGGACAAAGAGAGGATTAGGAGGTTCATTGATGGCCTCTAGTATCAGTACCATTTTGTTATGACTCGGGAGAGTTTATCAGGTGCTATGTTCGACGAGGTGGTTGATATTGCTCAACGGCTAAATATGGTTCGTAGTCAGGAGCGTGAGGATAGGGAGGCCAAGAGGCCTCGTGGTTTGAGGGCTTCAGTGGTGTAGCTTCTTGGGGCAGTCCTACCGCAACAGGGGTCAACTTTATTAGCCCGCACAAATGACCCATCTAGTTTACCGTGGTGCATTATCTAGTCAGGCTCATACTGTGCCTGTCTGCTTCAGTCATCTCTCAGTGCTCTCCCAGCTCAACGTTCATCCTGTGCTCCATCGGTTTAGGGTTCATCTATGCCAGGTCCTTCCAGCAGTTAATATGGTACTCAGGGCCCAATTCAGTCCACACCACCACCATTACCGGGGAGTTGCTTTGAGTGTAAGTAGTTTGGGCATATGTAGAGATAGTGTCCCCGTCACTCAGGATGTCCATCTCAGTAGAGGAGTCAGGTTGTGACTTCTGCACCAGTTACTTCGCCACCTGCCCAGCCAGCTAGAGGTCACCTTAGAGGGAGAGGCCGATCAGGTGGCGGTCAGGCCCGATTCTATGCTATTTCTGTCAGGCCAGATGTTGTTTCTTAATATGCAGAGATCAAAGGTATTGTCTCAGTATGCCACATGGATGCTTTTATATTATTCGACCCTGATTTCACTTATTCGTATGTATCATCGTATTTTACTCGTTATTTGGATATGCCCCATGAGTCCTTAGTTTCATATATCGATCATGTGTAGTGACTATTGAGGGATTAGAGACTAGAGTATATCTCGTATTACTTAGTATGGTTGATTTCGACATGATCTTGGGTATGCAATGGTTATCTCTATGTCATGCTATGCTGAATTGTCATGTTAAGACCGTGACATTCATAATGCCAGGATTAGAAAGGATCAAATGGAGAGGTTCCCTAGGTTATGTTCCCAGTAGAGTGATTTCGTATTTGAAGGCCCAATGAATGGTTGGGAAGGGGTGTATGTCTTATTTGGCTTTTGTCAGAGATGTTGGTGTTGATATTCATACTATTGACTCTGTGCCGGTGGTGCGAGACTTTCCGGATGTGTTTCCTGTAGACCTGCCTGGCATTGACTTTGGTATTGACTTGGTATCGGGCACCCAACCCATTTCTATTCCTCCATATCATATGGAACCTGCTAAGTTGAAGGAATTGAAATAGTATCTTCAAGAACTCCCTGACAAGATTTTTATTATGCCTAGTGTGCCGTCTTGGGGTGCTCCGGTTTTGTTTGTGAAGAAGAAGGATGGTACTATGAAGGTACATTGACTATACGTAGTTGAACAAAGTTACAATCAAGAATAAGTATACCTTTCCGCTTATTGATGATTTATTTGACCAGCTTCAGGGAGCGAGTATGTTATCTAAGATTAATTTGAGGTCTAGGTATCACCGGTTGAAGATCCGGGACTCGGATATTCTAAAGACAACATTCAGGACCCGTATTGGTCATTATGAGTTCCTTGTGATGTAATTTGGGCTGACCAACTCCCCAGCAACATTCATGCATTTGATGAACAGTGTATTTCAGCCTTATCTCGACTCGTTTGTCATAATATTTATTGATGATATCCTGGTGTACTCTCATAGCCAGGAGGAGCATGCCCAACATTTGAGGATTGTGTTGCAGCGGCTGAGGGGGGAGAAACTTTATGCCAAGTTCTCCAAGTGTGAGTTTTGTCTTAGGTCGGTGGTGCTCTTGGGGAATGTGGTTTCCAGTGTGGGGATTAAGGTGAATCTGAAGATGATAGAGGCAGTTCAGAGCTGGCTTGACCATCCATAGCTACAGAGATTTGGAGATTTCTTGGCTTGGCCAGTTATTATCATCTCTTTGTGGAGGGTTTATCGTCTATTGCATTTCCTTTGACCAAATTGACCAAGAAGGATGCTACTTTCAGGTGGTCGGATGAGTGTGTAGAGAGCTTTCAGAAGCTTAAGACTTCCTTGACCACAACTCTAGTTCTAGTTTTGCCTTTAGATTCAGGCTCTAATATGATTTATTATGATGCTTCTCGGATTGGTATTGGGTGTGTCTTAATGTAGGATGATAAAGTGATTGCTTATGCTTCGTGCCAGTTGAAGCCTCGTGAGAAGAACTACACTGTCCATGATTTGAAGTTGGCTTCCATCGTTCATGCATTGAAAATTTGGAGGCATTATCTCTACGGTGTGTCTTGTGATGTATTTACGGATCATCAGAGTCTCCAACACTTGTTCAAATAAAAGGATCTAAATTTGAGGCAATGGAGATGGTTGGAGGTGCTAAAATACTATGATATCACTATTCTGCATTATCCCGGGAAGTCCAATATGGTAACTGATGCCTTGAGTAGAAAGGCGGCGATTATGGGTAGCCTTACATTCATTCATTTTAGTGAGAGACCGCTTGCAGTTGATGTTCATGACTTGGCCAACGAGTTTATGAGATTAGATGTTTTGGAGCCCAGCCGGGTTCTAGCTTGTGTAGTTTCTCAGTCTTCCTTATATGATCGTATCAGAGAGCGCCGGTATGATGATCCCCATTTTTATGTCCTTAAGGACACTGTTCAACACGGTGATGCTAGGGATGTTACTATTATGGATGATGGGGTGTTGAGGATGCAAGGTCGGATCTGTGTACCTAATATAGATGGGCTACATGAGTTGATTCTTGAGGAGGCCCACAGTTTGCGGTATTCCAGTCATCCGGGTGCCGCGAAGATGTACCAGGACTTGAGGAAGCACAACTAGTGGAGGAGGATGAAGAATGATATAGTGGGGTTTGTAGCTCGGTTCCTAAACTGTCAGCAGGTGAAGTATGAGCGTCAGAGACCGGGTGGATTGCTTTAGAGGCTTGAGATTCAGGAGTGGAAATGGGAGCGTATCACTATGGATTTCGTAGTTGGGCTCCCACGGACTTCGAGGAAGTTTGATGCTATTTGGGTGATTGTGGATCAGTTGACTAAGCCCGTACACTTCATTCCAGTTGGGACTACTTATACTTCAGAGCGATTGGCTGAGATTTACATCTGCGAGATTGTTCGCCTTCATGGTGTGCCAGTGTCCATCATTTCAGATCGGGGCACGCAGTTTATATCAAAAGTTTTGGAGATTCGTGCAATAAGGGTTGGGCACCTAGGTTTAGTTGAGCATATCATTTCATCCTGAGACGGACGGGCAATTCGAGCGCACTATTCATATATTGGAGGATTGCTACGCGCTAGTGTCATAGATTTCGGGGGTTCATGGGATCAGTTTCTGTCGCTCGTAGTGTTTGCTTACAAAAACTACCAATTGAGCATTTAGATGGCTCCGTATAAGGCTTTGTATAGGAAACAGTATCGGTCTCCGGTGGGATGGCTTGAGCCGTTTGAGACAGTGTAGTTTAGGATGCTTTGGAAAAGGTTAAATTGATTCAGGATTGTCTTCGCACGACGTAGTCTAGACAGAAGAGTTATGTCGATCGGAAGGTTCGTGATATTGCTTTCATGGTTGGGGAGAAGGTACTGCTCAAGGTTTCACCCATGTAAGGTATTGTGAGGTTCGAGAAGAAGGGCAAGTTAAGCCCTCGGTATATTAGGTTGTTTGAGGTGCTTCGGAGGATTGGAGAGGTGGCTTATGAGCTTGCCTTGCCACCTAGTCTGTCGAGTGTGCATCTAGTATTTCATGTTTCCATGCTCTAGAAATATGTCGGTGATTCGTCTTATGTTTTGGATTTTAGCACGGTTCAGTTGGACGGTGATTTGACTTATGATGTGGAGCCATTGGCCATTTTGGGTCGGCAGGTTCGAAAGTTGAGGTCAAAGGATATAGCTCCAGTGAAGGTGTAGTGGAGAGGTCAGCCAGTTGAGGAGGCTACTTGGGAGACCGAGCGGGAGATGCAGAGTAAATATCCATGCCTATTTGAGACTCCAGGTACGTTTCTAGACCCGTTCAAGGACGAATATTTGTTTAAGAGGGGGAGGATGTAAAGACCCGGACGGTCTTTCGAGAGTTGTAGCCCCGTTCCCCCATTTATTGTTCATTCCCTACTTAATTGTTGTTATATGACTTGTCGGGGTAGTTGATTCGGGTCCGGTGACGTTTCAGAATGAGATGAGATACTTAGTCTCAAGGGTTGAAAGCATAAGTTGAAAAGGTTAACCAGATGTTGACTTATGTGTAAACGACTCTGGAATAGAATTTTGATGGCTCCACTAGCTCCGTTGGATAATTTTGGACTTAGAAGTGTGTCTGAATTGTGGAATAGAAGTCCGTAGTTGAATTAGGCTTGATATGTCGAATGTTGGAAATTTAGAAGTTTAACCAAGAGTAGACTTTGTGGTTACCGGGATCAGATTGGGGTTCCAGGAGTTGAAGTAGGTTGTGGTGTCATTTGTGACTTGTGTACAAAATTTGAGGTCAATCAGACTTGATTTGATAGGTTTCGGCGTCGAATGTAGAAGTTGGAAGTTCATAAGTTCATTAGGCTTGAATCGATGCGCAATCCTTGTTGTTATATTTGGTCGAGGTCCCGGGGTCCTCGGGTGGAGTTTGGATGGTTAACGGATCAAGGTTTGGAGTTAAAGGGTTGCTGAAGGTGGGAGTCTTCTGGTGCAATCGCACCTGCGGAGCTTTAATAGCAGGTGCGAGCTGGGAAGCGCAAATGCAGCCAGAAGAAGGGAGTGTAGTGGTAGCAGGTGCGAAGTTTTGATTGCACATGCGTGGTCGCAGATGTAGTGAGGTTGAGCGCATAAGTGAGGGGGAAGCGCAAGAGCGGAAGTAAGTCGCACCTGCATGTGCGCAGAAGCAGAGAATGTTTCCGCAGGTACGAAGGTCTGTCCCCAGTGTATTACCCCAGAAGTGGGAGAGTTGTCGCTTCCGCGAAGCCGCATGTGCGGGTAAGTTGTCGAAGGTGTGAGAAATCCTGGACATAATATAATCGTTGGGTTCCGTGGGTTTTATCATTTGTTAACTTTGCAAACTCTGATTAGGGCAATTTTTAAGAGGGGTTTCGAAGGGATTCTTGAGGTAAGTCACTTGTGGTTATTTTTATTCAATAATTATGTTTCCCCATTGAACTTTCCACCTAGATTGTGTGATTTTGAGGTGTAAGTTTGGGAGTTTGAGGCTAGGGATTTGGAGAGTTTAAATTGGGGATTTGGGTGTCGATTTGATGTTGGATTTTGATAAATTTGGTATCGTCGGACTTGTAGTTGAATGGGCTTTATGTATTTAGTTTCATTTTTTCATATACAATATTTCAGACTTGTGTTATATAGACGCTCATGTACTCAGTGACACCCTGATTTTGTGAACTTTTGTATTGAGTTTTGATCTTCTGTCCAGTTTATGAGAGCTTTAATTATTTAAACATGTTTATGTTCATTTATCATTTAATGGATATATTTTGAGGTGTCTTCTTGCCTTGTACCATGTTACGCGCCATCACGACGGGCTAAGTTTTGGGTCATGATAGTAGATCTCCATGTAAGAATACATTACTTACATCCAACTGATAGATTGGTCATGCCTTCTAAGCTGCCACTCCCAAAAGGAATCTTACGTCCCCCCTCCCCCCACACACACACTACTAATCGTGCCTCGAGTCTCTCTATGCTACCATCTGAATTGTGTTGTACCTTGTAAACTCATTTACAAGATAATGCCTTATTTACTGGTGGTAAAAGAATCACTTCCTAGGTGTGGTTTTTCTGTAATGCCTCAATCTCTGGATCCATGGCCTTTTGCCATCCTTGGTGCATGGAAGCCTAAGAAAAACTAGTAGGTTTTGAGACCTCTGAGATAGATTGCAAAACATGTTGATTGTGGTGGGGGGATAGATCTCTAAAAGAATATGCAGTATAAGTAGTATGCTATGCAAAACAAGTAGTGAGGTCAGTAAGAAAAATATTATTGCAAATATACTTATTGAGATGACTAGGGAGTATTCTCTTGAAGATCTTCTAGGGGAAACACGAGTGTTGTTTCTAGGAGTATTGTTCCTAGATGAAGATGGGTGAAGAGGAGACTGAAATCTAATAGGTATAGGTGAAAATGATTTGTCTGGGGGTAGAGGTACTAGGTTCGGGTGAGGCATGATGGTGAGGTGAATGTATTATATTTGGAGTAGATGATGAAGGTACATGTGAATTAGGTTCTGAAGAGGATGACGTGTATGTATGGAAAATGACATCTTCTGATGGATCATTAGAAATTATTGGATGTGGAGATGTAGGATTTTAAGCAAAAGGATATTTGTCTTCATAAAATTGCACATCCCTAGAGACTATGGCCTTCCTTGTATCTATTTCCAAAACTTTATAACCTTTTTGTCCTTGAGGATATCCAAGAAAGACACAAGCCTTTGCTCTTTGATCAAATTTACTCATCCATTAGATAAAGTAGAGACATAATAAAGACACCCAAAGACTTTAAAGGTATTATAGGAAGGGGGTTGGTTAAATAATATAGAGTAAGGCATTTTTCCTTTAAGGACCTTAGGGGACAACCTATTAATCAAATGAGTTGCAGTTAGTAAACATTCACCCCAATATACAATAGAAACCTTTGATTGAAAAAGGAGAGCTCTTGCAATATCCAGTAGGTACCTATGTTTCCTTTTCACTATTCAATTCTGTTGAGGTGTAGCAACACAAGAAATTTGATGGAGTGTCCCTTGAGAAGTCAAGAAGGCAGACTCTTATGTACCATTTCCAAGTTCAAAAGCATTATCAGTCCTTAGTTTTTTTACTTTGACACCAAACTGTCTCTCAACCATTATGAGAAAATTCTTTAATGCATCAAATGCATTATTTTTGGTACTCAATAAGAAGGTCCACGTACCTCTGCTGTAGACATCCACTATAGTCAAAATATATTTTAAATTATTATATGTGGAAACTTTATAAGGTCCCCATGTATCCACATTAATTAACTCAAATACTCTGATTTAATTTGACTTAATGAAAAAGGATTTCTAGTTTGCCTAGTTGTAGGAAAAATATTATAGAAACATTCAGAATTAGGAGAAAAAGAGATAAAACTGAAATGTTTCATTGATGAAAAAGGCAAATGCCCCAATCTAAAGTGCCATAGATTTACATTAGAAGTACCATTTGCAGAAAAAGAAAAAAGAACTGAAACATGACTAGGAACATTCTGATTTGAAATTGGAACAACATTTGCTTCATCATTATCTCTAAGATTGACTGCATTAGGCTCTAACAAGTATAATCGTTCTTTAGTTTCACCAAAAACTTGACCCTCTTCATTAAAGAGGCATGCAACATACAGTGACCAGAAGATAATTAGAGAATGCACTGAAATTGAGAAAAACCCTATTAATAGATAGTAAATTATATCAAAAAGTGGGGACATGAAGTACATTCTCTAAAACATAATCATGAAGAATAGAGACTCTACCTATGTGAGTAACTGTTACCTAAAAGAATTAGGAAGATTTATATGTAAAGGAACAGGAAGAAGGGTTAGAGAAACAAAAGCATTTGAGTCAAAACATATATGTTCTGAAGCACCTGAATCTATAATCTAGGTATTTGAATTAAAAACTGAAAAACATGTTCTAGAATATTTGATAATAGCACCAGCCACTACATGAGCATTAATCTCTGAGTTTGAGCTTCCCGTGTCCCCAATTTTGACATGTTTAATCAATTGAACCAGTTGTGAAAACTGATCTTTGGAAAGATGTTGGTTCAGTGCCTCAGTGCAGTTGTTTGTGTTATCATCTCCATGTTTCCTTGAGAATGCCACATTGCTTCTGACTGTGTCTTATCCTGTTTTTTCATTGGTGAATTTAAAAATCTTCTGGGAATTTGTAGTAATCTGCCACTGTATGACCTGTCTTTTTGCAATAGGTGCATGCAACATTGGGGTTGAACTTTGGTTTCTTTCCTTTGATAAATGGTGACTTTTGAGGTTGATTACCAGACCTTTGGAATCCATTCTCATATTTCTGGTTTTGACCTGTGAATTTCTGCTTTCCATTCCTCTGTGAAAAACTTTCTTGATTTGCATAAACCTCCATGGATGTTGGTCTGGCTTCCCACCATGAAGGATGAAGTCTCAGCAGAAATTAGAGGGTTAGCATATACCTCTCTTTGGTTTTCATCCTGCAAAATTAATGAATATGCTTGATCAATGTTGGGCAGGGGACTCATCATGATTATATTTCTCCTAGCTTGACCAAAGCCCTCATTTAACCCCATGAGAAATATTATGAGTCTCTCATCTTCTTGTGATTTCTCCTGTATTTTTTTTTCATAGATACAAGTGCAAGTGCACTTGATGTTGGACTTGAGTGGATCTAGTTCATCCCAAAGTCGCTTGAGTTTTGTGAAATAAGTTGTAATTTAATTTGTCCCTTGAGTTAAACCTGCTAATTTCTTTTGTAGGTGGTACAAATTTTGCACCATTGGATTGCCCAAATTTGTGCTTCAAACTGATCCAGAGATTCCTTGCAGATTTGGAGTAAATCACACTGTCTTCTATATCCTTAGACAAATAATTCAGGAGCCAAGATATGACCATGTCAATACATCTACTCCAAGGTTGAAAATCTTTGGAAGTAGTAGTAGGAGCTGGGCAGTTTCTATTGATGAAACCCAATTTGTTCTTTGCTGAAACGACTATGAGCACAGATCTCTTCAGAACTTGATATCCTTTGCCATCAAACACATCATTCACTAAGCTCATTCCTGGAGCATCTGAGGAGTGAGGAAAGAATGGGTGATTGAGATCGAAATTTGGTCCATTTCTAGTTGATGGACCAGGTGTTTGAGCTAGAGTCGAGTATGGCATGGTGAAGGACGAATGAGAGGAAGAGCAAAGGAAAAATCAGAACAAGATAGATTGGATTTCCTTAGGATCGAGCTACTGCTCCGATACCATGATAGAATAATGAAAGGAGGATGTAAAATTTTTCTGTAATTTGATAGATGAATCTATTGTTACAAGAATGCTATCTTTATACAAGTATATACCTAGTAAAAAAAGCTAGAAAAGAAATTAAAAAATAGAAGAATCCTATAAATTCTTTACACTTGTCATCCTTACACTAGACTAAAATTAACAAACTAACCAACTAATATTCCCTACAATCTCTCAGATCTGAGATCAAAATAGGGCTTTATTATGTCCCAACATTTTCTTTTGTCTTTGACTGAAGCTATCTGCTTCACTTCATACCTCTTTTTTCTTCTTTTTCTTGTGTAAACGATGAGATCGAGTGATTTCCAACAAAAGTCACCCTTGTGGTACAATTTCCTTACTCGGATTTTTATAGCTGACGAATAGAAACAAAAAATTACTTCCTCCGTATTAATATATATTGAAGGGATGTACTCCATTTTCAAGAAAAGAAATAGGTGAACTAAAGATGTGGCTCCATTGTCGGCATTTTTCTAATATACTCCATTAGACATCGTTTTGGTACGAGGTATAAAGTGAGATAAGATGTAGGATTAAATTTATACCTTATCTGGTTGTATGTATAAATTTATTCTGAGATAAATCCAAGATATTCTATCTTATCTCACCTTATCCCATCAAATGTGAGATTATTTTATCATATCTCTCATATGATATAAATTGGTCCTCGAATGATAATTCCGGGATAATTTAGTCCGCGTACCAAACTACTTTTTAGGAATTACGACACTACTAACCCATATGGAATGGAACAGTTCCACTGTCAGTTTAAAGTTGACATTTCGTTAAGGCCACAGAAGTCACAAATATAAAAATATATATTGTCCTTTAAACATAAGTACTAAAAAGAAAAATGGACCACATAAAATAAGACATTGAAAATACTAAAAATCTATTTATTTTTAGAATTGTTTTTTCTAAAAGTAATATTTATTTTATTTTTATGTTTAACATTGATCGTCTAACAGAATCTATGGTATAACATTGATCGTTTAACATTTTTATGTTACGTCACGCATTACGTACTATCACTACCAGTCCGTTTTTATTATGTTTGTTTGAGAAGATAAATAAATATACTTCCTTCGTTTTATTTTATGCAAAACTGTTTGATGAAACAGGGGTTTAAGAAATGAAGTATTTTTTTAAAAATTTTGTGTTCTAAATAAACCATAAATATATTTATGATTATAAAATTATGTTTAAATATATATTCTCCTTTGAACATAAGTACTAAAAAGGAAAATGGACCACATAAAATAAGACACTGAAAATATTAAAGATCTATTTATTTTTAGAATTGTTTTTTCTAAAAGTAATATTTATTTTATTTTTATGTTTAACATTGATCGTCTAACAAAATCTATGATATGTAAAGGAGAAAAGTGAAGTAAAAGGAGATATATTAACTGAGTACATCAAAATAGGTTGTTGGAAGCATTTAGCCCTAACTTTTTCACAAGCTTGTGCACAACAATTCTCTAATCATGGTTCTGTAGGGAACGAGCTACAGAATTTCAGAAATGCAAGGGAATGTATAATACCAGTAATGAAAAATATTGAACATTTTAGTTTTCGATCACATACTCACATATATTAAAGTTATTCTAAGTTATAATTCAATGTTGGATGTCAAGTAATGAGTGGTTAAAGTCATGACAGGGACAATATTGACATAGATCAGCCAAGCCAAGAATATTTGAGGCGTTTGTTTGAAAATATTTAAAAGAAAAAAAAAGAGTAAGCAAAACCTTTTTGAGTTTTTGCAAACTCTATTTGTTCGAATTTATTTTTCAAAAAAAAGGTTAATATTTTTTTTAAAGATTTCCAAACACGGAGTTTAAAATATTTTTAAAAGAGTAAGTTTAGAAATCTTTAAACTACTCAAACATATAGAGTTTGGCAAAACTCTCAGTTTTTGCAAATTTTCAAACAAGTCCCACCAATTTAATTAATTAAATTTACAAGGTAACCTGCTGGCCCCTTGACTAGATGTATATATGTCCCGACTTCCACAACCCTAAAGTCCACTAAATAGAGTGCATTCACATTCAATCAGCCGCCCATGTGCATGCTTGTAATTGACTAATTGCACCTTTATCATATCTTATACTCCTATAACATTAATAATTGTGGCATGAAACGTAAAGTTGTTGTATACGGTTAAAATCAGGCCTATCCGATTTTACTGTTTGACCGAGATCGGGAGTTTACATCGAAGGGTGACTCCGAAGTGGATCAGATAGAGACACGGAGATAAGGTACCGAGATCGGGATTCGAGGCACCTGCCAAGATCGAGGCCGACAACAATCAAGACCAAACAAGACAGACATCGAGCAACACCGAACATAGCATAATAACGGAAAAGCGAGATATCCGCGACTGGTCGAAGATCATGGTGAAAATCCATGAACGGGTCGAATCAAGAACGGTTGTTTAGTTAATCATGAGATTTTCTTCTCTAATTAGAATTGTACCATATATAGAATTCCTCTACTATATAAAAGGGAGTTCTAACCATTTGTAGAGACAACTCATACAAAAGCTATATAATTTTCTTTCTCGCTCACGCTCTTGTTCTTCAGCTTATCATATTTTTATTGTCCTTGCATCAACCAGTTCGTGGGTACTCCAACTCAAGGGCTGAGTTATATTCAAACACTGGTTTGATTTGCCTTATAGTTCAATTTTGTCTTTAATCTTCTTATTTCTCAATTGGTATTAAGTGAAATCATGTATCCTTAAATCTACATTATAAGTTTAATTGTTATCCAATTTTGAGGATAAACAGTTTGGCGCCCACCGTGGGGCTAAGGATAATAGTGATTGCTTAATATTAATTTTGATAGCACACACTACTTTACACTTGTTCTTGTAAGTGTTTTTGTTGACAGGAAAAAACATGTCAAACTCATAAACAACACCCGCACATGGTGACAACAACTTCAAATTTCACGGGGAGAATGACAATATAGCCGCACCAGGGATCGAGGCGCCTCATGCTGATCTTGAGGGAGTACCAATTGCAAATCCCATCGATATCAGTTTACATATCGCCCTAAATACAAATTTGGGCGCTGATCTCGAAGGTAGCGTACGCAAGGAAGGTCGATCTGGTGGTCGAGGTACGCAGGGTGGAGGAGATGGTGGAGTCAGCCTCCAATTGATATTCGAAATGTTACAGGCTCAACAAACCACTATAGCATAACTACAAAATCAACATCGAGCGCCGAGTGGGGTAGAACCAGAAGTCGTCCACAGGACCAAGCCAGTGCTGGAAAGGTCAAATGCCAATGAATCGGGGACTAACCCCGTCATTATGAAAATATTGGAGGAGCTCACTAAACGAATTGAAATGGGAGAAAAAAAAATCGAGGCAAATGACAAGAAAATAGAGACATATAACTCCCGGGTTGATCAAATACCGGGAGCACCACAAATTTTAAAAGGTATGGACTCGAATAAGTTCGTGCAGAAGCCGTTCCCCCCAAGTAAGGCTCCAAAGCCCATTCTGAAGAAATTTTTCATGCCGGAAATCCCCAAGTACAATGGGATCACCGATCCAAATGAGCATGTCACCTCCTATACATGTGCAATAAAAGAAAATAATTTAGAAGATGATGAGATCGAATCGATTCTACTAAAGAAATTTGGAGAAACTCTATCGAAGAGGGCAATGATATGGTATCACAATCTGCCACTTAATTCCATCGATTCCTTCACCATTCTTGCAGACTCTTTCGTAAAGGCTCACACTAGAGCAATAAAGGTTGTGACTAGGAAGTCGGACCTCTTCAAGGTAAAATAGAAAGACAACAAAATGTTGAGGGAGTTCGTATCTCGGTTCCAGATAGAACGAATGGAACTACCACCAGTCATAGACGATTGGACTGTTCAAGATTTTACTCAAGGTTTGAACGATCGGAATTCATTGGCATCACGATAGCTAAAGCAAAATTTAATTGAATACCCAACGGTAACCTGGGCCGATGTACATAATCGATACCAGTCGAAGATCAGGGTCGAGGATGATCAATTAGGGACACCTTTCGGTTCTGTTTATCTGATCAAACCCGTTGTAAGAACTTAGAGAGATATTGACAGAGAACCTCGGTCGAACAGAGACCGATATCAACCATACAATGCAGATCGTAGAAACAACGACCCAAGAAGCAATCCCATCGGAAATGATCAAAGGAACGATCGAGGACAGAGCTCTCGAGGGCTCATGAGCAAAAACGATTTCGATAAACTTGTCGATCCCACAGAGGTACCACGATTATCAGAATACAACTTCAGCATCGACACGTCGGGTATTGTGTCAGCCATTAGGAGATTCAAATATACTATATGGCCTAGGCCCCTACAGACCGATCCATACCAAAGAAACCCCAATAAAATATGCAAATACCATGGTATGCATGGTCACAAAACCAAAGACTGCAGACAACTAAGGGAGGAGGTGGCCCGTCTATTCAACGAGGGTCATCTCCGAGAGTTCCTGAGCGACCAAACTAAAAACCATTTCAGAGACAGGGATGCAAACAGGAAAAACGAGCAGGAAGAACCACAACCCGTGATTCACATAATCGTTGGTGGGATTGATATTCCACAAGGGCCCATTTTCAAACACAGTAAGGTATCGATCACAGGGAAAAATGAACTCGAGACTATGTACCAGAAGGCACTTCATCATTCAATGATAAGGAAGCAGAATGGATCCCACAACCCCACAATGATGCATTGGTAATCTCTATCCTTGTGAATAAAATTCAGGTTAAACGTGTTTTAATTGATCCAGGAAGCTCGGCTAATATTATTCGATCGAGGGTTGTGGAGCAGCTAGGCCTATAAGATCAGATCGTGCCCGCAGCCTGAATTCTCAATAGTTTCAACATGGAAAGAGAAACAACTAAAGGAGAAATCACTTTACCAGTAAATGTAGCTGGGAATATTCAATACACCAAGTTCCATGTGATCGAAGGCGATATGAGATACAACGCCTTGTTTGGAAAACCTTGGATTCACAATATGAGGGCAGTCCCTTCAACCCTTCACCAAATGTTGAAGTTCCCAACACCGGATGGAGTAAAAATGATGTACGGGGAACAAAATGATGCCAAAGAGATGTTCGTGGTCGACAAAGTGATACCAGTATCAGCATTTTTGTCAACAAAAAGATGGGAGTCCAAAGGAAAAAAAGAAGCTAAATAGCAACCACAACTACCAGCCTCGACTCAATCGGAGAAGCAGGGAATGGACGAGGATGATGACTATTGGATCCCTCGATCCTTCATCATCACCGAGGATTCCGTCGCCACCAAATCGATGGTCGAAGAGCTAGAGCAAGTCGTACTGATCAGGCATCTACCCGATCGAAAGGTATACCTGGGAATGGGTTTAACCCACCCGAGCTCAGGGAAAAACTCATTAAATTTCTTATCTATAATATGGATTATTTTGTTTGGTCCCATTTAGATATGACATGGATCCCGCCGGATATCGCTACACATCGACTGAGCTTGGACCCAAAGTTTCGCCTGGTAAAACAAAAGAGAAGACCTAGTCCGAGGTAAAACATGCATTCATCAAGGACGAGGTACCAAACTACTCACAATATGATCCATTCGGGAGGTAAAATATCCTGAATGGTTAGCAAACGTAGTCATAGTCCCTAAAAAGGGAAATAAACTTAGAATGTGCGTAGACTATAAAGATTTAAACAAAGCATGTCTTAAAGACTCTTTTTCTCTGTCGAATATCGATCGCATGATCAATGCCATGGCCGGCCACGAGATCTTTAGTTTTCTCTATGCCTACTCCAGGTATAATCAAATACAAATGAACCTGGAGGATCAGGAAAATACTTCGTTCATTACTAAGTAATGCACCTATTGTTATAATGTAATGCCGTTTGGACTAAAAAATGATGGTGCCACTTATCAACGCTTAGTTAATCGAATGTTCGAAGAACAAATAGGTAAGTCAATGGAAGTTTATATTGACGATATTCTAGTTAAGTCCCTGTGAGCAGAGGACCATTTGACACATTTGCAAGAGACCTTCGATATACTAAGGAAATACAACATGAAACTCAACCCGGAGAAATGTGCATTCGGGGTTGGCTCGGGTAAGTTCCTCGGCTTTATGGTATCAAATCGGGGTATCGAAATCAACCCCGATAATATCAAGGCGATTGAAGACATCACAGTCGTGGATAATGTTAAGGTCGTACAAAGATTAATAGGGCGCATAGCCGCCCTAGGCCGAATCATCTCGAGGTCTTCAGATAGAAGTCACAAGTTCTTCTCACTGCTCAAAAAGAACAACAATTTTGCATGGACCCCGGAATGATAACAAGCATTGGAAGAGTTAAAGCGGTACCTCTCGAGCCCGCCACTGCTTCATACTCCGAAAGCAGACGAGCAACTCTACTTGTACCTAGCAGTCTCGGAAATCGCGGTAAGTGGAGTCATAGTTCGAGAAGAGCAAGGTACGCAATTTCCTATTTACTATTTCAGTCGAACTCTAGGCGAGGCCGAGACCTGGTACCCACACTTAGAAAAATTGGTGGTTACCCTAATAAGCGCCTCTAGGAAATTAAAAATGTATTTTCAATATCACCCTATTTATGTGGTGACCACTTATCATCTTTGCAATATTTTGCATAAGCCCAAACTCTCGGGCCGATTGGCCAAATAGGCCGTCGAAATCAGCAGGTACGATATCGAGTATCAACCTCGAATGGCCATCAAGTCTCAAATCTTAGTAGACTTCGTGGCCGACTTTACACCAGTCCTCATACCTGAGGTAAAAAAAGAAAAATTATTAAAATCGGGTACAACATCGGGGGTGTGGACGCTATTTACAGGCGGCACTTCAAACGTGAAGGGGTCCGGGCTAGGCATTGTTTTGAAGCCGCCCACAGGTAATACAATTAGACATTCTATCAAAACTTCCAAGTTAACTAACAACGAGGCCGAGTATGAGGCCATGATTGTAGGTCTCGAGCTAGCTAAGAGTTTGGGAGCAGAGGTCATCGAAGCCAAATGTGACTCTTACTTGTGGTAAACTAAGTCCACGGAACCTTCGAGGTTCGAGATGATCGAATGCAAAGATACTTGGATAAATTACAGGTGACACTACATCGGTTTCAAGAATGGACCCTATGGCATATACCGCGAGAGCAAAACAGCGAAGCCGATGCCTTCGCAAATTTGGGGTTATCGGTTGAAGATAACAAAATTAGCGCGGGGACTATCGTGCAACTTTCGAGGTCCGTGATCGAAGAAGGACACGCCGTAACAAACTCCACAAGTCTGACCTGGCATTAGAGGAATAAATATATCGAGTACCTACAGAACGGAAAGCTTTCATCGGATCCTAAGGAATCAAGGACTCTATGTACGAAGGCCGCACGATTCACATTGGCCAAAGATGGAACACTATATAGAAGGATGTTCGATGGACCATTGGCAATATGTTTGGGTCCCGGAGACACCGACTACGTCCTACGGGAAATTCACAAGGGAACTTGCAGAAATCATTCCGATGCAGAATCATTGGTTCACAAAGTCATCAGAGCAGTATACTACTGGGCAAATATGGAAAAAGATACTAAGGAATTCGTTCGAAAGTACGACAAGTGTCAAAGATATGCCCCGATGATCCACCAACCCGGGGAGCAACTCCATTCGGTCCTATCCCCATGGCCATTCATGAAATGGGGAATGGATATCGTCGGCCCTCTACCATCATCCCCAGGTAAAGCTAAATTCATTTTATTTATGACTGACTATTTCACTAAATGGATTGAAGCATAGGCCTTCGAAAAAGTCAGGGAAAAAGAAGTTATCGACTTCATCTGGGACCATATTATATGTCGATTCAGAATGCCTGCCGAGATCGTATGTGACAATAGAAAGAAATTCATCGACAGCAAAGTAACAAATATTCTTGAAGACCACAAAATCAAAGGATCTCGTCAACGCCATATCACCCCAGTGGGAACGGACAGGCAGAATTAACGAACAAAACCATCATTCAAAATCTAAAGAAAAGGTTGAAAGACGCTAAAGGAAAATGGAGAGAAATGTTGCCCGAGGTCCTTTGGGCGTATCGAACAATGTCAAAATCAAGTACAAGGTCAATACCGTTCTCTTTAGTATATGGCGTCGAAGCTCTGATCTCGGTCGAAGTCGGGGAACCTAGCGTCAGGTTTCGATATGCTGCAGAAGAGTTGAATCACGAGGCTATGAATACAAGTCTCAAATTGCTAGATGAAAAACGGGAAATATCCCTCGTTCGAATGGCTGCACAGGAGCAACTGATCGAAAGGTACCACAACCGAAGCCAATTTTTGACATTTTAGAACCGAAGACTTAGTACTGAGAAAAGTCACCCTCAATACTAGAGACCCAATTGAAGGAAAACTCGGCCCAAATAGGGAGGGACTGTATCAGATCCTCGACATAGTCGGAAAAAGATATTACAAACTCGGCACAATGAACGACGAACAATTGTCAAATAATTGGAATATTATGCTAACCAATTTCAGGCGTTCTATCGGAGACATCAGAGCATCCTTCAACATGAAGCCCTTAGGTCTGAAATCACGCGTTGCACTCTTTTTCCCTTCGACCGGCTTTTGTCCCAAATGGGTTTTTCCAGCAAGGTTTTTAATAAGGCAACCATTGTTCGTGCTAATTTAAAGCAATTCAACAGTATTCGAGGCTCCTTTACAATCAACCTCAAATACTGGGGGGCATCACTATCGGATAGTTACAAGGAAAATACTTCATGTCGACAGGGTCTCGATATGTAAATTTTGTAGAGGACCAAACTGTCAAATGAACCGTGTCCCTATAGATTACTCGAGCCCTAAATGGCAAAACATGTACGCATGTATAATCGATTGGAAGAAGTATGTTTCCTTACCAGATGCTATATACTTTAGAAAAATTTATACTTTACAATTTCATACATGATCTATGGTGGAAACTGGCTCAAGGGTCGATCACAATTGAAGTTCAAACAATTTACCCGATACTCGTGGACTGTTATCCAAAACATCAACACAATCAATTCACTAAACCTCGAGATCGTAAGACCTCAAAAAGGAAATCCTCGATTTTATAGGCCACGGCTACCCCACTCAGGGACTGATACTTCGAACAAGTTCGAAGTATAACAGGGGAACAAGCCCAAAAGGCGAATCCCAAGTTAAAGGCTACATCGAAATCAACACGGTTCAGAGACGTCCGATTTTTGTTATTAAACAGGCCTTCGAATATTTTTACAAACCATTTAAAAAGGCTATCATCGACTAAATTTTTAAGGGTCTCGAAAATATTAACCCTATAAAACCTTAATGGATACAAAGGCGTTCGAACTCTCGAACAAATCCTTTATTTTATGCTAAGGCATTACGAAACAAATGGTCTCGATAATATCGACCCTTGAAAATCCTAATGGGTACGGAACCGTTCGAACTCTTGAGCAAATCCTTTATTTCGTGTTAAGGCACAACAAAATTTATATGATTAAATGATAAACTTTTCAAGCCGAAAAAGGGAGAAAGCCATTCTTTTTGCCATAGCCGTATCAGTCTAATTCAAGAGCCTAAAGGGCCAGTTTATTTTTGAGTTCGAATAAATTATCCTCACTCAATTAAAACCTAAGGGCCACCGTATTCTGAGTTCGAGCAAGTACTCATTCGATAATAAAAACTACACTAATTCGGTTGCGATCAAAATTCCTAAGCCTCGAACTTATGAACAAAACTTCCACAAGGTATAAATGAAATAAAGACAAGTCAGAAAGGAAAGAGATCTTTATATATATATGAATATTTATAAAGTCCGATCAGTATCCTATACAAAAGGTCAAAAGTGAAAAATCCTAATGTTCCTGATCTCCTCCGGGGGCAGCTTCCTCTATATCGAGGTCCACCCCATTCTCAGACCCGCTCTTGCTGCCATCATCATCGGAAGCGGCCAACGCTCCAACTTTGGCTTCATGCTCTCTAGCCTTTGCTATCTCGTTGGTAAGATCAAACCTCTAGCATGAATATCCTCGAGGGTTTCCCTACGAGATTAGCATTTAGCGAGTTGAACAATCCAATATGCTCGAGTTTGATTGGTGTCTGATGCCTCTCTCGCTTGGACTTGAGTGGCTTCAGCATCGGCCCGATAGACAGCCATGATCGCATCCGCTTCAGCCTTTGCCTTTTTGGCTTCAGATTTGGCCTTGGCAAGCTCGGAAGCCAACCGAGCCTCGAGATCCTCCATTTTCCTTGCTTGAGTCGAGCTCTTCTCCTTCATGCCTTGAAGTTGAATTTCAACCGATGATAATTGGGCACGAGCAGTCTCTTTTTGTGCAGCAAAGTGGTCCATACCTTCTTTTCACCCCAAGGACTCGGCCTTTATCGTGTCGACCTCCTCACGGAACTACTCGATCCTCTCGATATTCTGCTACAGCTGTGAGATTGAAATGTTAGCCACCATTCCCGAATCGAGCCCATGAGCTTTTAGCTCGATTAGGTCTGTCTGATCTTGGTGAGCCTTGGCCAACTCGGCTCGAAAATCTTTGATCTCTTCCTCTTTCTACCTACTAAGATGTTTGAGGGCATTTCTCTCCTCCGAAAGCCCTCGGAAGTTAGCCTCACATCGGCTCAGCTTTGCCCGAGACTTGGAAAATGCCTCCTGATGAAAAGCTAAAGCCTATATGAAAAAGAGAAAAAGTTAGGCAGAAAATGGAAGAATATGACATCAACAAAGGGAATCGAGACTTACCCGATTCAGGGCTCATTGAGCCTCGAAGAGAAGACCCGATGCATCACTCAGGCCAGCAGCATCCTCAATACCTGCAGACAAATCACGGAAGGGGTCCTCTCCCTCTTGAACTCTGTCTACCTAGAGGGTCCCCAAAGCTCGGGCTTCCCGAATCGCCCCATCAAAAAAGGCAGGGAGAGTGGGCGAGTCTTTGATTACTATTGCCCCAAGAGAGTCACTTGGGGCATTCTCCTCAGTTTGAAGATCTTCAGGGCTGGTCCCTTCAGATATACCCACCGTTTGTTCACTTTAGTGGGAGGCATCCTCAATCTCCAACGACTCAGGGACTTTGCCTGAGTCCTTCTCCGATATCCCCTCAGTTCGAGGCAGAGCCTCATCAACCACCATCGATCCACATGACTTTGGGGCATCAATGGTTTTATTCTTCTTCGTCTTCATCCCTTAGACACCGAACATATTATTCGGTCAGAGGGATGGTGTTCTTCCTCGGCTTATGAGCCGTCCTTGTCTTAAGTTCTGGATCCTTGGAAGCTGAGGCCCTTTTTCTCTTGTTGTCCTTCACCAGTTTCGGAACCGAGACCGAAGTCTCTTCCTTGCCAAACGGGGGCCTCATGACTACATGGTTGCCCGGCCTACATGCAAGAAAATTGGTTAAGTATAAGAAAGCCATTTTGATCGAATCATCAAAGACATGGAAAAGGGGCTTACCATGAGTTTTGGCCTCCCATCGGCCCTTTGATAAATCGCGCCATGAGTGCTTAGTGTACGTAGACGTCCAGGCCAGGTCCCGAACCCAGCTCTTGAGGTTAAGAATTACACCGGGCATCCAAGCAACCATTACATCACGGAAAATGATATCGATGAGAAGAAACAAAAGGGAAAAATAATAAATAAGAACTAACAGTGGGATTATACTAACACTTCATATTCCATTTCTCAGGAAATGGCATCTTCTCGGCCTGGATTAGGTCAGAAGTCCTCACTCGAATGAACCGGACCATTCAGCCTCGGTCTTTGTCCTCGTCTATGCTCGAGAATAGCACTTTAGTGGCCTGACATTAGAGTTTTATTAACCCACCTCGATAGAGGTGGGGGATGCATAACCTGATGAGGTGGTCGAGGGTGAAAGGCATCCCCTCAACTTTGTGCATGAAGAATCGGAGCAGAATAAAAATTTGCCAAAAAGAAGGATGGATTTGGCCTAGGGTTATTTGGTATTGACGACAAAAATCAATGACGACGGGGTCGAGGGGGCCCAACGTGAAAGGGTAAGTGTAAACACTTAAAAACCCTTCCATGGGGTCGAGGTGGCCTTTCCAGTTGTAGTTTTCCCTACCTGCTTAAGGTACCCTCCAATTATCGAGCATGTGTACCTCGACTTTATAGTGGCTATCTGCATCCAGTTATTAAGACTCGCCAATGTTTAGGAGACTCGCAGTGTAGATAGCAGATGAGGAGGCACAGGCTTTGGCTTTAAATTCGAGGTGGGAGTTGTAGTAGGAGCTGCAGTAGGGGATGTGGTGGAGGGCGGAGGCATAGCTGTGACACTGGATCAAGGCTCGGCTAAAGCGAATGGAATATCAACTACCTCAACAGCTACCATAGCTGGCTCATGAGACTGGCATGCAATGGTAGGAGGCTGAACTTTCTTCTTCGGATTGTTTGCATCCAACAGTAAATACCGGGTAAAAGGCTTATTCGGCTTCACCTTTGTGTCGTAATCCCTCGGCTACGGGTATATTCTATAATAGTGTTGGGATACGGGTGGGACGAGTCATCTTGCCGAGAATTCACTGAGATATTGGCCAACATCATGGCACCCACATTGATAGGGTACCCAGCCATAATAGAAACAACCAAAACTGCCCAAGGAATCGGAATGTGTGTCTCATTTTGGCTCCGGTGCACTCTGCTGCAGCCCCTTTGACTCAAAACTCAGAGTGCTCCGGTGGATAGGAACCTCAGCGGCAATCCATGGTGGTGGTGGCCCTGGTACTACTAGAATCTTCGCTAACCTACTGTAGACTGTGTCTCACAGTGCACAGTTCTCCAAATACTCCTTAGGCTCAACATCTTCGAAGCCCAAGTACGTGTTGAGTGTATGCGGATCAAACCTCACTTTGAGGTTACGTACTTTGATCCCCTTTTTGATATGCACCACATTGGTGTATAATTCCCGAACAAGGTACTCTTTGGCATCTACTATACTCTTAGTGAACCCTATGCACCCCTTACATTCCCTGAACTGCATCAAAACGATTGGATTGTACCTCTCAAATCTTTCAACAGAAATTGTCGCTCAAGGGTTAGTGACCTCACTGGCCACCATGTATGAAAGGTGGTGAAGGCAGCCAAGCTAAATAAGCGATCCTCCTAAATCTCTTTCTTCTTTGATCTTTCAAGACCGACAACTATAGTATCTCACCCTCTACCATCATTGGGGATATCTTAAACTGGTGCATTATGTGCCTATGGGACTGGTGTAGCCGATGGCACTGAAGCCTGACTAGCACTCTCTGATTCCTCAGAAGTGCTATGAGATGAGGATGGCTCATCCCTGAGTTGGTATCCCCCCTTCAGCCTTAACTGTACTTCTTGTTGCTCCTGAACAGAGGCTGAGTTACCCTATGATGCTTCCCTAGACAGGAGATATAAGTTCATCTCGGAGAGATTTGTACCTCTTCTTCTACCGACTATAGCTTTCTTTGTAATTGTCTTTTTTTGGCCAAGGGGTAAGGCACTCTTGCCTCGACCCTGAGAAGGTTCACCTCTTCCTTGAGATGTGTCGTCGCCTCCTCTAGATCGAGCCATTGTCTGTATCAAGCAAAGGCAATTGTTAGTTGTAATTCAATGTTCAGACATACACAGGAGATATGCAAGTAAGCTATAAACCAGTAGACAGAGTGAGGGCACACAGTTAGAACATGCTTGATGGGAAATGAACTGCGGTCCACAAAATTTCACTTGCGGCCGTGGATGAAGACTTGTGGAACGCACAGTTTTTTTGTGCGGCCGCAAAAGTGAAGTATGGTCCACACAATTTCACTTGCGGCCGCACCTCTGAAACCCAAATGATGCCAACTCTCTAATGACAGAGAATTGGATGATGTGCGGCCGCAACATGATTTCTGCGGTCCGCACAATAAGAAATGCAGCCGCACATTGGAGTCGAAAAATATGGACTCTCTGATGACAGTAAATGGGTTGTTCTGTGGCCGCGGTGAGAATTCTGCGTCCGCTCATTTTAACTCGCGGCCGCAGAATGAGTTCTTCACTAAGTTGCCCAAAATTCCACATCTACGACCATACAAATTCAAGGGCGGCCGCAAAATTCAAGAGTTACGTACAAGTCAATTTATTTTCTATCTAGGTTTTGTAATTTTGTGCACAATTGGTATGGAAACATCATAGAAGCATGAAAATATGATAACCCAGTCCCCATAGAGCATGTATTAGTTAACCCATTACAAATTTCCCCCCACATGGATACATAATTGAATTCTAATGAGAGATGACCTAAAAAGGACTAAAAATCTACAAATTAAAAGAACAATATTAACAAGAAATTTAAGCATACCCGATGAATGAGTATGACGAGTGACTCATCACATATGTTGTGTGTGTGGACAGATAAAATCACCAAGATATTTTTAACAGAGGAATATATTTTTGTTCAGAGAGTGGAAAACTTACCAAATGCCCCTATTCCTCTATTTATACTTTTTGTTTACTAAGGGAAAGAAGAGCGAGTGCGGCCACACATTTTTATGTGTGGTCCGCACTCTGTTACCTAGTGAGAATCTCATCTATGATCCGCACAATTTTGCGTGTGGCTGCAGATTCCAAGTTGTGGCCGCAGATTTCATGTGCGGTCGCACATTGACCTTTTCTCTGACAGGCTAAACTTCAGAGAGTTGGTATTTTCACCCTATCATTTGTGTGGTCCGCAAGTTAATCATGCGGCCGCAATGTTCTTTTGCAGCAACAACCAAAAAAGTGTGGTCCGCACAAATCAACTACGGTCCGCAATTCTTGCAACACTTAGCCACATTTTTTTCCACAATTCCTGTAAGTCACACTCACCCCTGTAGCACACTTCAAATCAAGTTAGAATAAAAAAACTCCTAACTACAAAAGGAAAATGAAAATAAGCATGAGTTGCCTCCTAAGAAGCACTTGATTTTACGTCGCGACACGATGCATAATACCATCAATTGAAATTAATGACCGCCACGACGTGGCTATCTCCAACTTTTCCCAAGTAGTGTATCACTCAGTGACCATTGACTCAGAATACTTCATTATTTTTGTTCTTCAAGTCCAATGCACCAAAAGGTGTAACACCCACAGTTGTAAAAGGACCACTTCATTTAGACTTTAGCTTCCCGGGAAACATCCTCAACCTTGAGTTAAACAACAATACAAGATCGCCCACATTGAACTCTTTGTTCCAAATATATTTGTCATGAAGATATTTAATCTTTTCTTTGTACAGGGACGAACTTGCATAAGCATGGTACCGAAACTCATCCAATTCATTCAAATGTGCAATCCTCAAGTTAGAGGCTATATCCCAATCAAGATTCAACTTCTTTAGAGCCCACATGGCCTTATGCTCTAGTTACACCGGAAGAAGAAAAGCTTTTCCGAACACCAACCGGTATGGTAACATTCCGATAGGTGTTTTGTAAGCCGTATGATAAGCCCATAATGCATCATCAAGCCTCTTGGACCAATCTATCCGATTAGCATTCACTGTTTTGAACAAGATACTCTTTATCACCCTATTGGAGACTTCCACTTGCCCACTAGCTTGTGGGTGATAAGGAGTTGTGCCTTTGTGAGTAACACCATACTTGCTAAGCAAAGTGTCGAAAGCCTTATTGCTAAAATGTGACCCCCATCGCTTATAATAGCACGTGGAGTACCAAACCTTGTGAAAATATTCTTTTTCAAGAAAGCCACCACACTTCTCACCTCATTGTTGGGTAAAGCAATGGCTTCAACCCATTTGGATACATTATCAACCGCAACCAAGATATAGTTGTTTCCACAAAAACTCACAAAAAGAACCATGAAGTCAATACCCCACACATCAAAAATATCAATCTCCAAAATGGTTGTGAGAGGCATTTCATTCTTCTTTGAGATTCCAGTGGCCCGTTGACCTTCATCACATCGTTTCACTAGCTCACCTACATCCTTGTAAAGAGTAGGCCAATAGAAACCGCAACTAAGCACTTTAGACGCCATTCTTGCTCCACCATGATGACCACCATATGGCGAAAAATGAAAAGCCCCAAGCATTCCACCTTGATCTTCTTCCGGTACACATCTTCTAATCACCTCATCCGTACAAATCTGGAAAAAGGTATGGTTCATCCCAATAATAATATTGACAATCCCATTTGAGCTTCTTCCTTTGGTTTGAAGAGAACTCATCCGAAATGATTCCACACACAAGAATATTTGCTAGATCCGCAAACCATGGCACATCTTTCATTAAAATAGCCAAGAGTTTGTCATCGAGGAAGGAGTCATTGATTTCAAGTCCATCATGCAACCTACCCTCCTCCACCAAACTAGACAAGTGGTCTGTCACTTGGTTTTCACTCATTTTTCTATCTTGGATGTCAATATAAAACTCTTGCAATAAAAGCACCCATCTCATCAACCGATCTTTGGAGTCCTTCTTGCTCATAAGATACCAAAGCTCAGTATTATCCGTGTGGACAATGACTTTTGCACCCATCAAGTACGGGCAGAACTTCTCAATTGGAAACACAATGGAAATGAGCTCTTTCTCCGTAATGGTATAGTTGAATTCAGCACTATTCATGTTCTTACTAGCATAGTAGACCGGATTAAAAGTTTTGTTGATGCATTGCCCCAAAATAGTCCCAACCGCTACGTCACTTATATCACACATGAGTTTAAAAGGGACACTCCAATTTGGAGCAGTGATGATAGGAGTAGTTGTCAACTTGAACTTCAACAATTCAAAAGCCTTCATGAAATCATCATTGAAGTTGAACTTAGCATCCTTCTCAAGAAGCTTGCATAACAGGTTCACCACCTTAGAGAAATCTTTGATGAAACACCGGTAAAACCCCGCGTGGCCTAAGAACCTCCGCACACCCTTTACCGAAGTTGAAGGTGGAAGTTTAGAAATCACCTCAATTTTTGCCTTGTCAAACTCAATTACATGATTTGAGATTTTGTGGCCAAGGACAATGCCTTTCTTGACCATGA
Source organism: Nicotiana tomentosiformis (assembly GCF_000390325.3). Taxonomy (NCBI): domain Eukaryota; kingdom Viridiplantae; phylum Streptophyta; class Magnoliopsida; order Solanales; family Solanaceae; genus Nicotiana; species Nicotiana tomentosiformis. Next base: position 86,812,518 of record NC_090823.1, read on the forward strand.
AATGGCATTTCTCTCAATTAAGCACCAAATTTGTTTCTTCACGTCTAGCCAACACTTTATTTAAAATTGCAAGACAATCTTCAAGAGAATCCCCAACCACCGAGAAGTCATCCATGAAAATATCAAGGTAGTCCTCCACCATATCTATGAAGATAGCCATCATATACCTTTTAAAAGTCGCCAGTGCATTGCACAAACCAAATGACATCCGCTTGAAGTCGAAAGTATCATAGGGACATGTAAAGGTTATTTTCTCTTGATCTTTTGGAGAAATAAGAATTTTGTTGTAGCCCGAATACCCATTAAGAAAGCAATAGAAAGTACGGCCGGCCAATCTATCGAGCATTTAATCTAAGAAAGGAAGTGGAAAGTGATCCTTCCTTGTGACTTTGTTGAGCTTGCGATAGTCCATACACACCCTCCATCCGGTCACTATTCTTGTAAGAATCAACTCATTCTTGTCGTTGGTGACCACTGTCATGCCCCCATTATTTGGGATGCATTGAAATGGAGAAGTCCACGAAATATCGGAGATGGGGTAGACCACCCCGAGCATCCAACCACTTGATAATCTCCTTCTTGAGAACTTCTTGCATAGCCTCATTGAGTCTCCTTTGATGTTCAATAGATGGTTTGGTGCCATCTTCCAAATTGATCTTATGCATGCAAAAGGCGGGGCTTATCTCCCGTATATCCGCCAATGTCCACCCAATAGCTTTTTTTCTCTTTTGTAGCACCGCCAATGTGGAATCTATCTGCACGTTAGTCAAACAAGAGGAAAGAATAACCGGAAAAGTAGAACAGAGGCCAAGAAATTTATACCGAAGATGTGGAGGTAATGGCTTTAACTCCAAGGTGGGAGGTTCTTCAATATAAGGCATTGTAGGAGGAGTTTTCCTATTTTCATGATCTAAAGATAATTTCCGGGGTGCATAGTGGTACGACCCCATTCCTTGCGAAAAGTTCACATATTTCATGAAGCCATCCATCTCGTCATCATCAAAGTTGAGCAAGACGACCTCCAATATATCACCAACATTGATTGTAACACTTGTATCATCAATAATAATATTGATCACCAAGTCCAAAAACGAACACACCTCATTACTATTTGGTTGTCGCATGGACTTGCACACATGGAATACCATTTTTTAATCACCAACCCGGAATGTAAGATCTCCAAATTCAACATCACAAATAGCATTCCCCGTAGCAAGGAAAGGTCTCCCAAGAATAATCGGTACTTCATAGTCAACCTCACAATCTAGAATGAAAAAGTTCGCAGGAAGAAGGAATTTATCAACACGAATCAGGACATCTTCAATTACTCCCAAAGGCCTTTTCATAGTATGATCAGCCATTTGCAATCTCATAGAGGAGGGTCTTGGTCGCCCAATCTCCAAAGTTTTGAAAACTGAATAGGGAATCAAATTGATACTTTCTCCAAGATCACAAAGATCTTTAGCAAACTCAGCACTTCTAATTATACAAGGAATCATGAAAGTGTTGGGATCCTCCAACTTAGGAGCCATTGAATGCACAATTGCACTCACTAGTTGAGTTACTTTGATAGTTTCAAAATTCATTGACCGCTTGTTTGTCACAGGATCCTTCATAAACTTGGCATAACCGGGCATTTGTTCCAAAGCTTCAACTAATGGCACATTGATTGAGAGACTCTTCATCATTTGAATGAACTTCTTGAATTGATTATCACCATTTTTCTTGGCAAGTATTTGAGGGTATGGAGGTGTAGGCTTAGGTTAGATAATTCACTTCTAATATTCAAGTGAGTCTCTCGAATTCACTCAATTATTAGTTCAAACGTTCAGCAAAATCCCCTCTCTCGATTAAGTTTTAACCTCACAAGATGAACCAATTTAAGCACGTAAAGATATGCAAGAATGCTTAGTGGATTGGTCTTTAGGAGAACCTCTCTCTATTATCCTCCTAAATAGGTTTAATCAATGATTCAACTAGCCTCTTTTGATTACTAATAAGAATTAATGAACTTAACCAACAATATAATGCAAAGATATCACAAGTTATGCCTCCCTCGATTATGAACAAGTGAATATAGATGCAATACTTAAATCATCCAAAAATGCTTCAATACATAAAACTAGAGTTATAATCCTCAAACAATCATCAATACACCAAATCCATCAAACCCTAAAAGGAACTACTCCATAGACATGGAGTAATTCATTATAAATATAATAAAAGTATAGGAAAACATAATATCAAACCAAACTCGGGTCTTGAGTGAGGAAGGAATGATAAAATCCTTGTGCTTTCGCTCCACCAACTCCTCCTTAGATTCCTTAGGTCTAAAGTATGTCAAAAGTCCAGAAAATAACATTTTTCCATGTATTTATGGCAAGTAGGGTCGGGTCCAAATAAAATCACCTTTTCCTAGCCGAAATAGAAAAACTTGCAAACTTATTAATTTTCATGCGTCACACTGTGCGTAGCATTAGTGATTTTTCTTGTCAGACATCAGAAACCCATCCTCTGAACTTTGTCAATTCCTGACATACAATTACACTGCTGCATCACATAGTGCGTCGCCTAGTGCGTCGCACTAGTGCATTTCTTCAGTTGTTGCTTCCTTGAATTTTGACGTCCAGAAGTGATTCTCGACCCCCAAACACAAACTCGGCTTAATCCTTTGGTATTCTGCTCAGACTTCAAAGCTCCAAATAGCTATAAATAGTTCCACAACATCTACATAACTCAAAATCATTCCTACAAGGCATAAAATACGCAATTAGTGCAAAATACTATCAATTAAAGCTCAAAAAGAATAAAGTGCAGTAAATTAGAGTGCAATAGGAGACTAAAATATGAGATTATAGCCTACCATCAATATGTGTATGGTGATTTTATACCATATTTTGATAGCTTGGGAAAGACTCTTGGCACGTTCGAGAACGAACGTTTGTTTAAGAGGGGAGAATGTAACAATCTGACCGGTCGTTTTGCAATTTAGTGATCCATTCATTGGTTCGGGGTTCTTGTGTAGCTTCATATTGTGTAAGGTGCCTTGCATGCATGGTCAGATTCGATTTTCAGATATTTCAGGATTTATTTTGATGAGTAATTCTCATTTTAGAACCTTAAGTTAAAAATACTGACCAAGGTGTGACTTTTGTGAAAACAACCTCATAATGGTGTTTTGACGACTCCTACAGATTTGTATCATGATTTTGGACTTGGACGTATGCCTGAAATTGAATTCAGAGGTCCTTAGGTTGATTTGGCATGTTTTGCCGAAAGTTGGTAATTTGGACGTTTAGAATTTTGATAAGTTTGACAATAGGTTGACTTCATAACTATCATGTTTGGATTTCTGTTTTGGGACTTGGAATAGGTCCGTTTTGCTATTTGGAACTTCTCTGAAAAGTTTGGCGTCATTCCGAGTTGATTTGATAGGAATAAGATGCGTAGTTCTGTTTTTAGAAGTTCTTGAGTTTCATTATAGATTTCATGTATTTTGAGGACCGATTCGTGGTTTTAGATGTTATTTTGATGGTTTGATAGCGCGAACGAGTTCATTATATGTTTTAAGACTTGTATTGATGTTTGTCTTAGAGCCCCGAGGGCTCGGGTGAGTTTCAGATGTGTTTCAAAGTGTTGATAGAGTTTTAGCTTTGTTAGTTTAGCACAGGTGCTTCAGGTCTCGCATTTGTGAGATTTGGCTGGGGTCTACTAGGTTCGCATTTGCAAATATATTGCTCACATTTGCGATGGGGAACTGGGCTAGGCAGTGATTGCAATTGTGATTATTAGGTCGCTTTTGTGGTGTGTTCACAGTTCACATTTGCGAACAATACAATGCATTTACGACGTCAGTAGGGGTGTGAGGGTCTTCGCTTTTGCGATCATTTCCTCACATTTGCAGGGTTCGCATTTGTGAACCCCGGGTTGTATTTGCGTCAACTGCGATTATAGATAAAAGATGAGGGACATGATTTTAGTTTCATTTTCATATCTTTGAACCCTAGACTCTGTAGGAGGTGATTTAGAAGATGAGGAACATGATTCTAACTATTTTACATGATTATATATGACATTTAACATCAAATTTGAGAGAATCAGATGAAATTTTGAGTAATTTTGTTTAAGTTTGAAAAATGAAAATTTTAGGGTAAGAGTCGAATTGGACTCAGATTTTGAAACAATATATATATATATATATATATATATATATATATATATATATATATATATATATATATATATAGAGAGAGAGAGAGAGAGAGAGAGAGAGAGAGAGAGAGAGAGAGAGCCCTGTGGGGTTATTGTAACGATCTGACCAGTCGTTTTGAGAATTAGCATCCGTTCAGCGGCTTAAGATCTCTAGCAGCTTTGTCTTATGTATTATGACTTGTGTGTGTGGTCGAGCTCAATTTTCGGATGATTCGGGATCAATTTGGAGGAACAATTCTTGTTTTGGAAGCTTAAATGAAAAGAGTTGACCAGAGATTTGACTTTGGTGTAGACGACTTCATAATGATACTTTGACGATTGAAGTAGTTGTTTATGGTGATTTTAGCCTTAGGCGTGTGTTCGTCTTTGGATTTTGAGATCCGAAGGATAATTTGATGCATGTTGGCAAAAATTGAAACATTAAATTTCAAAAGGTTGAGAGGTTTGATCGGGAGTTGACTTTGTTGATATCGGGTTCGGATTTTGATTCCGAAAATTGAAATAGGTCTGTTATGTCATGTATGACTTGTGTGCAAAATTTGAGGTCAATCAGAATTGATTTAATGTGTTTCGGCACGGGTTTTGAAAGTTGGGAGAGTTGAAAACTCATAAGTTCGATTTAAAAAATGAGGTTGGGCATGAGGTCTCATAGGCGGACATGTTTGCGCACCTGTACGAGGGCTCGGGTGAGTTTCAGACATGTTTCAAAGTGTTGATAGAGTTTGAGCTTTGTTAGTTTAGCACAGGTGCTTCAGGTCTCGCATTTGTGAGATTTGGTTAGGGTCTACTAGATTCGCATTTGCAAATATATTGCTCGCGTTTGCGATGGGGAACTGGGCTAGGCAGTGATTGCAATTGTGATTATTAGGTCGCTTTTGTGGTGTGTTCATAGTTCATATTTGTGAATTTTACAATGCATTTACGACGTCAGTAGGGGTGTGAGGGTCTTCGCTTTTGCAATCATTTCCTCACATTTGCAGGGTTCGCATTTGCGAACCCCGGGTTGTATTTGCGTCAACTGCGATTATACATAAAAGATGAGGAACATGATTTTAGTTTCATTTTCATATATTTGAATCCTAGACTCGGTAGGAGGCGATTTAGAAGATGAGGGAGATGATTCTAACTATTTTACATGATTATATATGACATTTAACATCAAATTTGAGAGAATCAAAGTGAAATTTTGAGTAATTTTGTTTAAGTTTGAAAAATGAAAATTTGAGGGTGAGAGTCGAATTGGACTCGGATTTTGAAACAATATATATATATAGCCTTGTGGGGTTATTGTAACGATCTGATCGGTCGTTTTGAGAATTAGCATCCCGTTCAGCGGCTTAAGGTCTCTAGCAGCTTTGTATTATGTATTATGACTTGTGTGTGTGGTCGAGCTGCGAAGGTTGTTTCACTTGCGAAGGCCATTTTAGAGTATCGGCCTAACTTCGTTAAGGTAAGTATCTTGCCTAACCTTAGGGGGAGAGGGATTACCACTTAGGCATTGAGTTGTTTGTCCACTTTGTGTAATGTGAAAGTCGTGTACGCGAGGTGACGAGTACGTACTCGGGCTTATATGTGTAAATTATATCAGTTTACACTCTTAGGCATGTTTTCTGTTTTTAATTGGAAATCGTTGGCACATGTTATGTTCTTCATTCGTCATGTTCACCATTACATGCCTTATTGGAAATTGTTGTTATATGTCGCATTCTTTACTTGCCGTGTTTGTTTTATATGCTTATTTGGACTTGTTACTACTTTAACCTTTACGTGAATTCTGTGATTGTTGAGTTGCCATCTTATGGAAAATATTTTCATTATTGAGACGTTGTTATTGAGAATTTTATATATGTTATGTTGAGCCGTGGGCTATCTATTGTGTAATTATTTGATATCGTTAAACCTTTGGAAAGGTTGTAGCCTACGGGCATTTGTGATATCAATGTTACATGTTATCTCTCTCATTGTTGAACTACTCGTACTTGAATTCATTATTATTTGTTATGTCTTTCATTGTTGAACTTATTCTTCTGTTTTATTGTATTGTTGTCATTCTTATGTTGATTCACTTGTTTTACCTCGTGTTATTGATGTTCCTGTTGCACTTGATGTTGTTGAGTTGTGGGCTATGTGTGGTTGTGGTATTGAAAAATATTATCATGGAAACATTGTGGTATATGAACACATGTGGTGCAGGTTGTTATATTTTCGATACAAGTGGGATTGTTGATAGATTTGTCGGGGTGCTTGCACGTGAGTTGTATGTGCTAATGTTATTATTAATATTTTTACATGTGGCATGACAAGGCAGGCTATATATGTTAGGTTTGTGGATGTGATGAGATAAGGTGAAATAATTATTATGTTCGTTTGGCGAGATAAGGCGGGCTTCTACTTTATTGTTGTGCACGCGGCGAGACTAGGGGATATGTGGGGAATGATTTGTGCTGCCCTGGGGACAATGTCATTGATGATATTCGTGTGGTGGTGACTATCTTGTGTGAATCATGCATATTACGGACTTTGTTGTGTAGTTTCCAATATGCCATTCGGTGTCTCTAATCTTACTTGTTGACTGGAGTTGTGATAGTACACTTGCATAAGTATACATGGTAATCTGTCATTTATATCGGTCCAAGAATATGAACCTTGATGTATGTTAATCATTTACATGTATTCATGTATACCTGCCCTCGGTGCGTGAGTTGTACTATTGGAACATGAGTTGTCTGTGCGGATATGAGATATTGATACTATTGTGTCACGACCCAAAACTCAACATGCCGTGATGGCGTCTATCATGGTACTAGGCAAGACGACATCTCACACATACCACATTTTTAAATTCCAAATATATTAAATTGGATAATGTTGGTTATAAACATTGTAACTCAGTACAAAATTCTCCCAAAAGATCCGGGTGTCACGGAATACTTGAGCATCTACATAACAACACATTCGAACCAATGGAACATTGTCTAGGAAAGTAGAACAGTATAAACAAGACTAAAAGATAAAGGAGGAGAGTCAAGGTCTACAGTTGCCAAGGTAGCTACCTCGATGATCTCTGAACTGATGAACTGCCAGGAATCAGCAACCGTCGTGCCCCAAAATACCTGGATCTACACACGAAGTACAGGGTGTAGCATGAGTACAACCAACTCAATAAGTAACAAGTCTAATATGTGGTCTGAAAGTAGTGACGAGCTCAAACAATATAGTAAAAATGCAGAGTTTGACAACACAGAAAAGTAGACACACTCCTGGATTCAATAGTTACGTTCAGCATAGGTAAAATAGGTCAAGTGTGACTGATAAGAAGAGTATGACATCTCTATATCTACACGCCAAGGTGAATACCGTATGCGATGAAACATAGTGAAATCTCAAGCATTTACATTCTCAGAGCACTCAATATGCCCGTCTCAATTCTCACTCGCCACACTCAGTCACTCAGCAATGTACGATGCGTGCTATGGTGTGCATCCCGATCCACATAAAGTCATAAGGCATGTTACGGAGCGCAACCCGATCCACATATATATAACTATAAGGCTTGTTGCGGCGTGCAGCCATATCCACATATATATAGTTATAAGGCTTGTTGCGGCGTGCAACCCGATCCCTCCACACACACACACGCACACACATATATATATATATATATAGCCATAATACTTGTTGCGGTGTGCAACCTAATCCACACATATATAGCGATAAGGCTCGTTGTGGCATGCAACCCGATCCATATATATATATATATATATATATATATATATATATATATATATATATATATATGATATCACTCAGAGCACGGGACTCAGGCCCCAACTCAGTCACCAATATCTCCAGTCTCTCAGGCTCACAACATTCATGCTAAGAAGCCCTAATAAATGATATGAGATTGGACAATATACGATAACAGAGACTGAGATATGACATGTAAAGATGAATCTGACTGAGTACACAACTGTAATTAAACAGATAACTCAATAGCAAAGAACGACCATTGTGGTTCCCAATAGCACCAGCATATAACCTAAACATGATTTCTACCATGAATCATAGCTCACATGCTCTAACACAAAGGGTACAACAAAAATGTTCAGATAAAATAGCTACGTAGTTCCAGGAATCGACTAAATCACAATTTCTATGGTGCACTCCCACACGCCTGTCACCTAGCATACGCGTCACCTCAACATCTATCACATAACATGTAATTCGGGGATTCATACCCTCAAAACCAAGCTTAGAAGCGTTACTTACCTCAATTGTGCAAAACTCTACTCCAAAAAGCCCTTGCATAGCGAAACGACCTCTGAATGCCTCGAATCTAGCCACAAATAATTCGATACAACCAACACGGGCCAAAGGAATCAATTCCATAAGAAAATACTAAGTTCTTAATTAAAAGTCAAACAGTCAACTCAAAAGTCGGCCCCCGGGCTCACGTCTCAAAATTCGATAAAAATCACAAAATTCGGAAGCCCATTCAACCACGAGTCCAAACATAGCAAATTTACAAAAAGCAAACACCAAATCGACACCCAAATCCCCAATTTAAACTCTCAAAATCCCTAGCCTTAAACTCCAAAATTACACCTCAAAACCACACAATCTAGGTGGAAAAATCAATGGAGAAACATAATTATTGAGTAAATTTAACCACAAGTGACTTACCTCAAGAATCCCTTAGAAACCCCTCTCAAATATTGCCTAATCTCGAGCTTGAAATGTCCAAAATGAAGGAAATCATGAAACCCTCGAACTTAATACTTTGTACAGCACTTTTGCACCTCCGAGTCATTTAGTCGCACCTACGGTCTCGCGGGTGCGAGAAATATTCTGCTTCTGCAGTTTGCCCAAGGCTCCACTGCCTCAGCTTCTGCGACCACACACACGCAAGTGTGAGTTCGCACCTGCGGATATACTTCTGCATCCGCGCTCCACAGCCCCAATCCATTTCCACTTTTGTTCTCCAGTTGCCGAATCTGCGGCCACGCAGATGTATAAATTCCCGTGCACCTGTGACTACTACACACTCCCCTCTAGGCCACTTCTGTGCTTCCCCGCTCGCACCTGCGATCACAAATCTGCAGGTGCGATTGCACCAGAACTAGTGAGCTTCAGCAGCCTCTCAACTTTCAAACTTGATCCGTTAACCATCCGAACTCCACCCGAGGCCCCGGGACCTCAACCAAATATACCAACAAATCCTAAAACAAAATACGAACTTAGTCGAGCCTTCAAATCACATCAAACAATGCTAAAACTACGAATCACGCTTTGATTCAAGCCTAAGAACTTTTGAACTTCTAACTTCTACATTCGATACCGAAACCTATCATATCACGTCCGATTGACCTCAAAATTTGCACACAAGTCACAAATGACACCACGGACCTACTCCAACTCCCGGAACCCTAATACGAGCCCGGTAACCACAAAGTCAACTCTCAGTTGAAATGGTTGACCAATTTCTAACTATGGACCTCCAAATCACTATCCAGACACACTCCTAAGTCCAAAATCATCCAACAAAGCTAACAGAGCCATTAAAACTCCATTCCGGGGCCATTTAGACACAAGTCAATAATTGATCAACCATTTCAACTTAAGCTTCTAACCTTGAGACTAAGTGTCTCAACTCATTCTGAAACCTCTCTGGACCCGAACCCACTACCCAAGCAAGTCACATAACAACAATTAAGCAGGGAAAGAGCAATAAATGGGAGAAATAGGGATACAACTCTCAAAATGAATGATCGGGTAGTTACATCCTCCCCCACTTAAACAAACGTTCATCCTCGAACGAGTCTATAAACGTACCTGGAGTCCCAAATAGGCGTAGATATTTTCTCTGCATCTCTCGCTCAGTCTCCCAAGTTGCCTCCTCACTTGGCTGACATCTCCACTACACCTTCATTGAAGCTATATCCTTGGACCTCAACTTTCGCACCTTCCGACCCAAAGTGGCCACCGACTCCTCATCATAAGTCAAATCCCCATCCAACTGAACCGTGTTGAAATCCAAAATATGGGACGGATCACCGACATACTTCCAGAGCATAGAAAAATGAAATACTAGATGCATATTCGACAAACTAGGCGTCAAGGCAAGCTTATAAGCCACCTCTCCAATCCTCTGAAGTACCTCAAACGGCCCAATATACCGAGGTCTCAACTTGCCCTTCTTCCCGAGCCTCATAACACCCTTCATGGGTGAAACCTTGAGCATTACCTTCTCCCCGACCATGTAAGAAATATCACGAACCTTCCGATCGGTGTAACTCTTCTATCTAGATTGCGTCGTGTGAAGTTGATCCTGAATCAATTTAACCATGTCCAAAGCATTCAGAACCAAGTCAGTACCTAATAGCCTAGCCTCACCAGGATCAAACTAACCCACCAGAGATCGACACTATCTCCCATACAAAGCCTCATACATAGCCATCTGAATGCTCAACTGGTAGATGTTGTTTTAGGCAAACTCTGCGAGCGGCAGAAACTGATCCCAAAAACCCCCAAAATCAATGACACAAGCGAGTAGCATATCCTCCAATATCTGAATAGTGCACTCGATCTATTTGTCCGTCTGAGGGTGAAATAATGTATTCAACTCAACCTGGGTCCCCAACTCATGCTTCACTGCTCTCCAAAACTGTGATATAAATTGCGTGCCCCGATCTGAAATGATGGACATCGACACACCGTAAAGATGAAAAATCTCGCGGATGTAAATCTCGGCCAACCGCTCCGAAGAATAGGTAGTCCCAACTGAAATGAAGTGCACATACTTGGTCAGCTGATCCACAATCACCCAAATAGTATCAAACTTCCTCGAAGTCCGTAGGAGTCCAACTATAAAATCCATAGTGATACGCTCTCATTTCCACTCTGGAATCTCAAGCCTTTGAAGCAATCCAACCGGTCTCTAATGCTCATACTTCACATGCTGACAGTTTAGGTACCGAGCTACAAACCCCACTATATCCTTCTTCATCCTCATCTACCAGTAGTGTTGCCTCAAGTCCTAGTACATCTTCACTGCATACCCAAGATTACGTCAAAATCAACCATACTAAGAAATAAGAGATCAACTCTAGTCTCTAATCACCCAGTAGTCACTACATATGACCGCTATACACGGTCCACAATAATAGTATCGCCCACTTGTGTAGATATATGAATAGATGAAACTAAGGACTGAAAGGGCATATCAGAATAATAAGCAAAATACGATGATACATACAAATAAGTAGAACCAGGGTCAAATAACATAGAAGCATCCCTGTGGCATACTGAGACGATACAAGTGATTACTATGTCTGAAGCAATGGCATCTGGCCTGGTAGGAATAGCTTAGAATTAGGTCTGACTGCCATCTGAACAGCCTCCCCCTCTAGGGCGACCCCTAGCTGCCTGAGCTCCACCTTGAGCTGGCTGGGCGGGCGGTGAAGTAACTGGTGCTGAAGTCATAGACTGGCCCATCTGCTGAACTGGACCTCTCAAAAGACAGGGACACTACCTCCTGATATGACCAAGATTCCCACACTCGTAGCAACCTCGATACAACAACGGTGGTGGGGACTGGATCGGGCCTCAAGAACTAGAATACCCGCTAGAGAACCCGGTGCAGATGAACTGTCACGCCCCAAACCTGGGGAGTCGTGGCCGACACCCGGTGCCGTGATGGCCCGAGCGAACCATTCTGTAACTCATGATCATTCGACCAAAACTAGAACATACATAGGTCGAGTTGGCTGAACTCATTCTTTTTGTAATTATCATGGGCCAACATGGCCACAACTCATCATGTATAACTATAAGTGGGCAACACTTTGTATCACTAAACCATTTTTCTTAAAAGATGAATACATATGGGTCGTCAAGGCCTTTGATATACTGTATAAAATAAACCTCTTTCTACAAAGCCCTTAAGATTATTTGACATCAAATGGGACAGGGTATCGGCCTACCCATAAGTCTTTAGCAAAACGCTGACACGATGACTCATAGACTCGGCTACACTCCGAATGAGGTGGAGTCTTACTGATCCTTTGCTGAATGCCAATTTCGTCTACTATAAGGGCTCGTCAAACTGATTATCTATACCTGCAGGCATGAATGCAGCGTCCCCAACAAAAGGACGTCAGTACGAATAATGTACTGAGTATGTAAGGCAGAACTGAACCATAACAATAAGTCAACATTAACTAAAGACATATAAGAATCAACCTGAATCTCTGAAGTGCCACCGTATATGCATACTTACTATACTTACATATATACAATACTTCTCTTTGAGACTATTATCCATATCGTATGATGCATGACTGCCCAACTGATCAGTGGTAACTGCTCGACCGGCTGTAGCACGGTGCCGTAGCTCGGTGGTAAATATGTAACTGCCCAAACAGCCGTAGCTCGGTGGTAAATGCATGGCTGCCCGACCGGCCGTAGCTCGGAGGTAAATGAATATGCATGACTGCCCAACCGGTGGTAAATAATGATACATAATTGCCCAACCGGTGGTAACTTCCCGACCGGCCGTATTCCGGTGGTAAATGCATGACTGCCCGACCGGCCATAGCACGGTGGTAAATGAATATGCATGAAGATGCATGTATTACTATATTATAAACATTAATATCTTTATCAAATACCTTAATAGGGAACTAGATACATACTTAGACATGATTGAATATCACTTTATAGGAATAAATAACATAGACATCCTTAACTGCTAAGAGTAGAACCACTTATAGAATACCATTACGTTTACGTATCGTTTCTTTGATCATGCCAAAAAGAAAGAAGGGATAACCTTAACATACCTGGAGTATGGAAAAAATCCGTATGATATTCTTGGAATAGGTTGCACCGTACTTCCTTAGAATTGCATCTTACGCATAATCGGATCTTGTATAAAGTTTGCTGAAGTTCACCCGTTATTTAGCAGATTTGACCATCTTCAATCTTGAGATTTTTAAAGAAGTCCTTTTCCATTCTACTGACTCTTTTTTTCTCTAGTTATGTTACCTTTCATTAACTCTAAATTTGAATTTTGCACACACAAGCATGTGCCTCGATATCTATCGTATAATAAGGAGCCTAAAAGATGTACCAGCAATAAACTTCTACACAAGAAGCAAACTTATGACTTCAAGCATCCTCGAGAGCTTAGCTAGAAGTGGAGACATCCAAAACTGTAATACATATTTCCAACAACAACTAATAAAGAAAGGCCATTTTCCATACGTGTAGTCAGGGCATATTATGCCTTATGACTCATCCTACATTTTGGTTCCACTTTGGCTTACCTTGATGCCAAGTGGCAGCCCCAAAAAGAGATCTTTATCCACTTAATGATAATTATCTCCGTAATTAAGAACTATCTCAAATTACTTAAAATACTACTCATTTTTAACACACTTTATATATACCCTACTATCGCGGTCATCTGGTACTATATAAAATCAATACATACACTATTATTTTATTAAAACATTCATGTAACAATACATATATTTTCTCAAATTCTAATTTTCCTAATCTCATATAAAGAGTACAAATTTTCGTATGCTTAATTCTTAAAATGGTAAAAAAAGATAACCTTCTTTTCTTGTGAAAAAAATAATAATTCATATCTTTACAATAAAGAAAATCTCATAAACTTTCTTATATTATGAGTATAATTTAAAACATATTCGAAAGTAGTAATATTAATAATCATATAAAATCCTATTTTTCAAACCATATTTTTTTTCTTTACAAAAATATTCCATTCAAAATACCATATCAAAATGTATCTAACGGTATCAAGGTTGTTAAACTTACAGGGTCTTATGGTCACAAATCCTCTGTAGAAAAGTACGGGATGTAACATCCTCCTCCCTTTAGAACATTCGTCCTCGAATGTTAACTCTTAGAGATTTATAAAATTTTCACTAGGGTCTCCTCTATAACTTAAACTAAACCTCAAACTATATCTGAAGTCGCGACTATTCACAACCTTTTGTACTTGAGTATCTCGTATCTTTTACACCTTTACCTTACTTACTTTTCAATCTCGCATCGTATCTTCTGTTTCTTTCACAACATCCTTTCCACATTACGCCTTAAAGCTCTACTGTGATACCTGCACCTCTAGTGCTAACAAAATCTGGCGAAAGCTTCATACTGATTTCTTACGACTCTGCTCAATGGCACGATCTGAAAATAAAAGAAGGGAAACGTTACCTAAATGCCCTATAGCCTCTCAATTATAAATATGGTGCGCAACACACCCATAAGTGAGACTCTACTAGGCATGGATTTTAGACTTCCCTAGGACACGACTCGCTCTGATACCACTTTGTCATGCCCCAAACATGGGGAGGCGTGGCTGGCACCCGGTATCGTGCTGGCCCGAGCGAACCATTCTGTAACTCATGATCATTAGGCCAAAACTAGAACATACATAGGTCGAGTTGGCTAAACTCATTCATTTTGTAACTATCATGGGCCAACATGGCCACAACTCATAATGTATAACTATAAGTGGGTAACACTTTGTATCACTGAATCGTTTTTTTTAAAACATGAATACATTTGGGCCGTCAAAGCCTCTGACATACTGTAAAAAAACAAACCTCTGTCTACAAAGACTCTAAGATTATTTGACATCAAATGGGATAGGGTACCGGCCTACCCATAAGGCTTTAGCAAAACTCTGACATGATGACTCATAAACTCGGCTGCACTCCGAATAAGGTGGAGTCTTATCGATCCTTTGCTGAATGCCAATCTCGTCTACTATGAGGGCTCGTCAAACTCATTATCTATACCTGCATGCATGAATGCAGCGTCCCCAACAAAAGGACGTCAGTACAAATAATGTACTGAGTATGTAAGGCAGAACTGAAACATAACAATAAGTCAACATTAATTAAAGACATATAAGAATCAACTTGAATCTCTGAAGTGCCACCATATATGCATACTTATTATACTTACATATATACAGTTCTTCTCTTTAAGATTATTATCCATATCGTATGATGCATGACTTCCCAACTGATCAGTGGTAACTGCCCGACCGACGGTAGCACGATGGTAAATGTATGACTACCCGACCGGCCGTAGCTCGGTAATAAATATGTAACTGCCCAACCGGTCATAGCTCGATGCTAAATGCATGACTTCCCGATCGACCGTAGCTCGGTGCAAAATGAATATGCATGACTGCCCTACCAGTGGTAAATAATGATACATAACTGCCCAACCGGTAGTAACTGCCCGATCGGCCATAGCCCGGTGGTAAATGCATGACTGCCCGACCGGCCGTAGCACGGTGGTAAATGAATGTGCATGAAAATGCATGTATTACTATATTATAAATATTAACATATTTATCAAATACCTCAATAGGGAACTAGATACATACTTAGACATACTTGAATATCACTTTACGAGAATAAATAACATAGACATCCGTAACTGCTAAGAGTAGAACCACTTATGGAATATCATTACGTTTACGTATCGTTTCTTGGATCATGCCAAAAAGAAAGAAGTGATAGCCTTAATATACCTGGAGTAGGAAAAAAGCCGTATGATATTCTTGGAAGAGGTTGCACCGTACTTTCTTAGAATTACATATTACGCATAATCGGAACTTGTGTGAAGTTTGCTGAAGTTCACCAGTTATTTAGCGGATCTGGCCATCTTCAATCTTGAGATTTTTAAAGAAGTCTTTTTCCATTCTACTGAGTCTCTTTTCTTCTCTAGTTATGTTACCTTTCATTAACTCTAAATTTGAATTTTGCACACACAAGCATGTGCCTCGATATCTATCGTATAATAAGGAGCCTAAAAGATGTACCATCAATAAACTTCTACACAAGAAGCAAACTTATGACTTCAAGCATTCTCGGGAGCTCAGCTAGAAGTGGAGACATCCAAAACTGTAAAACTTTTTTCCAACAACAACTAATAAAGAAAGGCCATTTTCCATACGTATAGTCAAGGCATAATATGCCTTATGACTCATCCTACATTTTGGTTCCACTTTGGCTTAGCTTGATGCCAAGTGGCAGCCCCAAAAAGAGATCTTTATCCACTTAATGATAATTATCCCCGTAATTAAGAACTATCTCAAATTACTTAAAATACTACTCATTTTTAACACACTTTATATATACCCTACTATCGTGGTCATGTGGTACCATATAAAATCAATACATACACTATTATTTTATTAAAACATCTATGTAACAATACATATATTTCCTCAAATTCTAATTTTTCTAATCTCATATAAAGAGTACAAATTTTCGTATGCTTAATTCTTAAAATGGTAAAAAAGATAACCTTCTTTTCTTGTGAAAAATAAATAATTCGTATCTTTACAATAAAGAAAATCTCATAAACTTTCTTATAGTATGAGTATAATTTAAAACATATTCGAAAATAGTAATAATAATAATTATATAAAATCGTATTTTTTAAACCTTTTTTTTTCTTTACAAAAATATTTCACTCAAAATACCATATCAAAATGTATCTAATGGTATCAAGGTTGTTAAACTTACGGGGTCTTATGGTCACAAATCCTCTGTAGAAAAGTACGGGATGTAACATGAACCCTAAACGGAAGGAGCACGGGATGAACTCTGAGTAAGAGCACTGAGAGATGACTGACCTAGACGGGCACTGCATGAACCAAGGATAAATGATGCCCCACGATGAACTGGACGAGTCATCTGAGCGGGCCTATAAGGACGACCCTTGCTGTGGTGGGACTGCCCCCAGAAGGAACACCACTGAAACTACCCAAACTATGAGGCCTCTTGGCTTCCATCTCCTTACGCTCCTGATTGCGGACCATCTCTATCTACCGGGCAATATCAACCACCTCGTCAATCGTAGCACCGAATACCCTTTCCCGAGTCATAAGCAAACACAACTGATAGGTGAGGCCATCAATGAGCCTCTTAATCCTCTCCCTTTTGGTGGGAAAGAACCAAACTGCATGACGAACCAACTTTGAAAACCTCATCTCATATTGGGTCACAGACATGCCATCCTGACGTAACTGCTCAAACTGTCTGCGCAGCTCCTCCCTACGAGACTGTGGCACGAACTTCTCCAAGAAAAGAATGGAGAACTCCTGCCATAAGTGGTGTTGAACCGACTAGCTTGAGCCTCTTATAAGCCTCCCACCATCTGAAGTCAACCCTAGTAAACTGAAAAGTAGTGAATGATACCCCATTGGTTAAATTTCACATATACTAAAATAAACTTAAATAAGTAAGAATCTCGTAAAAGTTGGATATAAACATCGTAACTCAGTACAAATTTCTCCCAAAAGATCCAGGTGTCACAGAGTACATGAGCATCTACATAACAACACAGTCTAACCAATGGAATATTGTGTAGGAAAGTAGAACAGTATAAACAAGACTAAAAGATAAATGAGAAGAGTCAAGGTTTGCACACGCCAAGGCAGCTACCTCGATGATCTCTGAACTGATGAACTGCCAGGAATCAACAACCCTCGTGCTCGCAAATACCTAGATCTACACACGAAGTACAGAGTGTAGCGTGAGTACAACCAACGCAATAAGTAACAAGTCTAACTTGTGGTCTGAAAGTACTGACGAGCTCAAACAATACAGTAAAAATGCAGAGTTTAACAACACAGAAAAGTAGACATGCTCCTAGGTTCAACAGTTAATTTTAACACAGGTAAAATAGGCCAAGTGTGACTGATAAAAAGAGTATGACATCTCTATATCTACATGCCAACATGAATACCGTATATAATGCAACACAATGAAATCCCAAGCACTCACACTCTCAGAGCACTCAATTTGTCCGTCTCAATTCTCGCTCGCCACGCTCAGTCACTCAGCACTATACAACACCTGTTGCGGCATGCATCCCGATCCATATATAGCCATAAGGTCTGTTGCAGAGTGCAACCCGATCCACATATATATAGCCATAAGTCTTATTGCGGAGTGCAACCCGATTCATATATATATATATATAGCCATAAGACTTGCTGCGGCGTGCAACCCGATCCACACATATATAGCCATAAGGCTTGTTGCAGCATGCAACCCGATCCACATATATATAGCTATTAGGCTTATTGCGGCGTGCAACCCGATCCACATATATATAGCCATAAGTCTTGTTGTGGAGTGCAACCTGATCCACATATATATAGCCATAAGTCTTGTTGTGGCGTGTAACCCGATACACATATATATAGACATAAGGCTTATTGCGGTGTGCAACCCGATCCACATATATATAGCCATAAGGCTTGTTGCGGCGTGCAACCCCATCCACACATATATAGCCATAAGGCTTGTTGCGGCATGCAACCCGATCCATATATATATATAGCCATAAGTCTTGTTGCGGAGTGCAATACGATCCACACACACACACACACACACATATATATATATATATATATATATATATATATATATATATATATATATATAGATATCACTCACAGCACGACACTCAAGGCCCCAACTCAGTCACCAATCTCTCCAGTCTCTCGGGCTCACAACACTCATGCTAACCAGCCCTAATTGATTATACGAGATAGAATAATATACGCTAACAGAGACAGAGATATGACACGTAATGATGAATCTGACTGAGTACACAACTGCAATTAAACATATAACTCAACAACAAAAAGCGACCACTGTGGATCCCAATAGTACCAGTATAGCCTAAACATGATTTCTAGTATGAAACACATCTCAAGTGCTCTAACGCATAGAGTACATCAAAAACGTTAAGATAAAATAGCTATGCAGTTCCAGGAAATCGACTAAATCAAAATTTCTATGGTACACGCACACACGCCCGCCACCTAGCATGCGTGTCACCTCAACATCAATCACATAGCACATAATTTGAGGCTTCATACCCTCAGAACCAAGCTTAGAAGTGTTACTTACCTCAAACTGTGCAAAACTCTACTCCAACAAGCCATTGCCTCGCGAAATGGCCTCAGAATGCCTCGAATCTTGCCACAAAGAATTCGATACAATCCACACGAGCCAAGGGAATCAATTCTATAAGAAAATACTAAGTTCTTAATCAAAAGTCAAAAAGCCAACTCAAAAGCCGGCCCCCAGGCCCATGCCTCAAAATCTGATAAACGTCATAAAATACGGAAGCTCATTCAACCACGAGTCCAATCATACCAAATTTACCAAAATCCAACACCAAATCGACACACCAATCCCCAATTTAAACTCTTCAAATCCCTAGCCTCAAACTCCAAAATTACACCTCACAACCACACAATATAGGTGGGAAAATCCATTGGGAAACATAATTATTGAGTAAATAACCACAAGTGACTTACCTCAAGAATCCCTTCGAAATCCCTCTCACAAATCGCCTAATCCCGAGCTTGAAATGTCCAAAATGAAGGAAATCACGAAACCCTCGAACTTAATGCTCTGCCCAGCACGTTCGCACCTACGACTCATTTAGTCGCACCCGCAGTCTCGCAGATGCGAGAAATCTTCCGCTTCTGTGGTTTGCCCAAGGATCCACTGCCTCCGCTTCTGCGACCACACACGCGCAGGTGCGAGTCCGCACCTGCGGAAATACTTCTGCATCCGTGCTCCACAACCCCCAATCCATTTTCGCTTATGCGCTCCAGTCGCCGCACTTGTGGCCATGCAAGTGCAGAAATTCCCTCACACCTGCAACTACTACACATTCCCCTCAAGGCCGCATCTGCACTTCCCTGCTCGCACCTGCGATCACCACTCCGCAGGTGCGATTGCACCAGACCTGGTGAGCTTCAGCAACCTCTCAACTTCCTAACTAGATCCGTTAACCATCTAAACTCCACCCGAAGCCCCCCGGACCTCAACAAAATATACAAACAAGTCCTAAAATAAGATACAAACTTAGTAGAGCCTTCAAATCACATCAAACAGTGCTAAAACCACGAATCGCGCATCGATTCAAGCCTAAGAACTTTTGAACTTCTAACGTTTACATTTTGATGTTGAAACATATCAAATCATGTCCGGTTGACCTCAAATTGTGCACACAAGTCACAAATGACACCACGGACCTAGTCCAACTCTCAGAACCCCAATATGAGCCCGGTAACCATAAAGTCCACTCTCGGTCAAACTTCTAAAATTTCAACTTTTGCCATTTCAAGTCTAATTCAACTACAGACCTCCAAATCACTATCCGAACAGGCAGGTAAGTCCAAAATCACTCGAAGGAGCTAACGGAACCATCAAAACTCCATTTCGGGGCTATTTACACACAAGTCAACATTCGGTCAACTATTTCAACTTAAGCTTCCAACCTCGAGACTAAGTATCTCAACTCATTCTGAAACCTCTCCGAACCCGAACCAACTACCCCGGCAAGTCACATAATAAAAGTTAAGCAGGGAATGATCAATAAATGGAGGAAACGAGGCTACAACTCTCAAAACGACTGGCCGGGTCATTACATATTGGCACATGAGTTGTCCGTGCGAGTATGGGATATTGTTATTGTTATCACGTGAGTTATCCGTGTATATATGAGGTATTAATGGTTATGGAACGTGAGTCATCTATTCAATATGTAAGTTTTCTGTGCGGTTAGGATTGGTAATGTGGGCACAAGATGCCAAGTGATTAGGGTTCGTAATTTAGGACCCGTGATTTGTGATTATATGTTGTGGTACCTCGGGGTAATTCTTGTATAAAATTTGTGTGAGAGAGATTGAATATTGGGTTGTTACTTGTTTTTACTTACTTGGTTTTACTGGACTTTAACTGTATTCTGCTTACTTCACGGCATTATTACATGTTTGCTCCTTGTTGCTAATTGTTGCTTATATTTTCCATTTGCAAGTATTATATTGTTATTCTTACCATGTTTAGATTTATATTGATATTGTTCTCTAATAGTTTTATATTCATATTTGTACATGTTCTTATGTCTTGTAGGTGTCTCGGCTATTCCTCGTCACTACTTCGCCGAGATTAGTCTTGATACTTACTGGGTACCGCTGTGGTACACTCATGCTACATTTGTTGCACATGTTTGGGAAGATCCAGGTACCTCGGAGCGTGTTGGTCATTCGATAGCTAATCGAGTATTGTTGTAGAGACTTCAAGGAATACCTGCCATCACGTTCGTGTGCCTCAGAGTCCCCTTCTGATGTTTTACTTTGTACATTTTATTTATATTTCAAAACAATTGTACGTTGAGACTTACTAATGAACTCAGTAGAGCTTATGACTTGTACTACCAGTTTTGAGATATTGTACATCTATTGATGTCACGACCCTAAATTCACTCGTCATGATGGCACCTAACCCAATCCGTTAGGTCAGCCAATTAATAGTTAACACAATTCTAATAAAAAAAAGGTGATCAACAAATGATATATCTGGATTCCATACAATAACCCAAGGTCTAGTAATACAAGTCATGAGCCACCAAAACTGGATTATTGCCAAAACTGATATGAAATAAATACAACTTCTCTAAACAGAATTCGACTTCAAAACTACTCAAGGACAAATGGTAGCCACACCTGGAAGGAACAAACATTTCCAGAGTCAGCTCGCGTCATCCACCGTAGCTCCGCTCCAAGATCTGCACGCAAGTTGCAGAAGTGTAGTATGAGTACAACCAACCTTATGTACTCAATACGTATCTTGACTAACCTCTGTGAAGTAGTGACGGGGCTTTATAGTTAAAAGATACTCACTGATATAACTTGTGAAGTAGACTAGCAATAGAACAATAATGCAACATTATAGAAAAGGGTATAAGAAACGAATATGAGAAGCAGTAAATGATTACTAGAAGGAATCACAATCTAATATTCCTCAATATCACAACCAATCCTTTCCTTTGAGCGATAACCAATAAACCACGATAGTAAATCCATAACTTTCATAGTGTGAGAAATGTACTCAAGATATCAAATCGAATGGCACGGCAACACCCTTCGTGCATTTATCTCATCCTTACCAAATATATGTATTACAGTATCAACCAAGTGAAAGAAATGCCAATAACAGTAATGACAAAGTGTGAAATACACAAGTAGCAATAACGAACAAGGCAGTACATATGGACAACGGTAACAGACGAGGTAGAAGGCATAAAAGTAATGACATCAATTAGAAAAGAAGAACATAAATTTCACTAGGGAAAGCATGATCTTTATGAGCTAACAAATAGATTACATGAATAACTAACATAGTAAAATGCTTATACAAAAGTGCAACAAATGAGAAACGACATGGATGTAGATATGACAACAGGAAGGAAAACATGATTTTTGCAAGTTAAACAGATAGAAGGTATAGACAACATAACAACAATTGAGATAGAGGACAGAGACAGAACAACGACGACAATTCACATAGAGAACATAGGTGCAACAGTAACAGCTCAAGGTAAAGGCATGAATGAGTACACAAGGAAAATATGTCACAACATAATGCATGTCCCTCATCCTCGCCTGCACGGAAACACCCTTCGTGCCAAGAACACATAATAATATAAAAACATAATAATGTAAATAAAATGGCACGACATCATCTTTCGTATTTTTACTCTCATCCTCACATAATAATGTAAATGATAACATGATAATATAAATGAAATGGCACAGCATCACCCTTCGTGCTTTACACTCTTCCTCACATGATAATGTATATGCAATAGCATGGTATCACCCTTCCTGCTTTACACTCTTCCTCTCATGATAATGTGTATGTTATGGCACGACATTTTCCTTCGTGCTTTACACTCTTTCTCACCAAGCACATGTATATCAATAATAAATAAGGTAGGAAATACGAATAACATCAAGGAGAGTGTTTAAGAGAATATTCCAAATGAACACCAATCATAGTTTTTAAGCCAATAAAAATTCAATAAACATCAAAAATCATCTTCAACTCAAGTATAGAATCTAATATCTCAAGAATAACGGCCGTAGTGATGTATTAGTGATTATGAATAGTGATGAACGAATTTAACACATCAATAATTTCAAAAAAATCCATCAAATTTTAATCAAGTTATAATAAGCTAAATCTTGATTTCTA
This sequence comes from Nicotiana tomentosiformis, assembly GCF_000390325.3. Lineage (NCBI taxonomy): Eukaryota > Viridiplantae > Streptophyta > Magnoliopsida > Solanales > Solanaceae > Nicotiana > Nicotiana tomentosiformis. The sequence goes on from NC_090823.1 coordinate 86,835,851, forward strand.
GCATTTAACTTTATATTCTTAGTAGCCAAGTAAGACATGAAACAAGAATGTCACATAATTTTACAAGGCACAATTAATCGTATAATTTACCCCTAGCAGATGCATATACGCTCGTCGCCTTATATATGCATCACCTCTGCATGTAACAAACAATGGCAATTAGTAGAAAATTTTTCCCCAACAAAGTTAGACGAGCTACTTACCTCAAACAAGCCAAATCGATACACTAAAATGCCATCCCGCTCAAATCATACTCCAACCAGCTCAAAACTAGCCAAAAGCAACTCAAAAGCATCAAATAATACCATAGGAAGCAAACCCAATCGATAAAGATCAAATCTTTACACATTTACTCAAAGTCAACGAAAACGTCAAACTTGAGCCCGCACCTCAGAACCCGATAAAACTTTCAATATCCGATAACTCATTCAATTACGAGTCCAACCATATAAATTTCACTCAAATCTGACTCCAAATCGATATTCAAGACCCAAAAATTATTTTAGGAAAGTTTAGACAAAACCCCATAATTTCTCTTTAAAATCGTAATCCAAATGCCAAAATCAAAGATAGATTCATGAAATATAATCAAAATCAAGTAGAGAACACTTACCACAATCCTTGTGGTGAAAACCGCCTCCAAAATCGCCCAAATTCGAGCTCCCTAACTCAAAATATGATAAAAATTTCCGAAACTTTCAAAATAGAGTACTTTATAACACTGCTCCAGCAATAGCCTTCGCGAACACGGGAAGACCATCGCGTCCGCGATGAACAAAATCACACAAACACAAAAGATTCTACGCGTTCGTGGCATAGTCCTCGTGAACGCAATGCATAGCAGAACCAAACCTTAGCGAACGTGGCTTCTACTTCGCGAATGTGAAGACATTTCCACCAGCTCCTAGCTCTTCAACTCAACTCTATGCGAGCGCGACACTTCATCGCGAACGCGAAACACAATTAGCTTACCTTTCGCGAGCGCATTCCATATATCGCGTGTGCGAAGAATACATTTGCAGCAGATCAAAATACACTTCGCGATCGCGGCTAGACCTTCGCGATCGTGAAGAATACCAGAAGCAACAGGTAACAGCAGAAACCTGCAATAACAACATGGCCCAAAATAGTCTGAAACTCGTTCGAAACTCACCCGAGCTCCTCGGGACCCCATCTGAACATACCAACAAGTCTCATAATACGACACAAACCTACTCGAGATCTCAAATCGTACATAACAACATCAAAATCACAAATCGCACCTCAAATCAAACTTTATAAACTTTTGAACTTTTAACTTCCAAAACTCGTGTCAAACCATATCAAATCAACTCGAAATGACCTCAAATTTTGCACACAAGTCCCAAATGATATAAAGAAGCTATTTTATCTCTCTGAACAAAAATCTGAATCTGATATCATCAAAGTCAACTTCCAGTCAAACTTATGAACATTCCAAAATTTTAAATTGCCAACTTTCGCCCAATTAATGCCAAAACCTTCAAGAAGCACCTAAATTCAAATCCAGGCATATGCCCAAGTTCAAAATTACTATCCGGACATAACAGAACTATCAAACCCCCAATCCGTGATCAAATACATAAAAGTCAAACTTGGTCAACTCTTCCAACTTAAAGCTTTTAACGTGAGAATCCTTCTTCTGAATCAATCCCGAATCACCTTAAAACAAAAACAGACGATTCGCACAAGTCATAATATGTCATATGAAACTACTCAAGAGTTCAAATAGCTGAACAGAATGTAAATACTCAAAACGACCGGTCGTATCGTTACAATCGATGGATGTTCGCTATGTATAATAATTTCCGGATCATGTTTAATAATTAATTGGTATAAATCTGTTAATAACTCACTATGCGTTAGACTTACCTAACCCCACGGAATAAGTGCCATCACAATTTCTCAAGAGGTATTTCGGGTTGTGATAGAGAAGTCGGATAAGATAATTTCAAATTTTCTATGAGTTGCTCAAGTATAACGAGCAATTTTGTGAGGTTAGACACGTCTTTTGAAAAGAATAAGAAATACATATTACAAGCATGCATGTGTGTTATATGATTATGAAGATTTTGTGCTAGATTGAAATAAAAAATTAGATTTAGATATTTGAGAAAGAACAATCAACCTTGAGAAATTATTTATTTCAACGCTTATAGAAAACAATACAAGCAATAAAGTTTGTCAAATAGTACCACCTCCGGCATCACTAATTGGAGGTCTTAGAGACATACGACCAGGGGCGGAGCTACAGTAGAGTGTGCGGGTTCGGATCCAGTAATATTTTTCCGGACAATGTATTTGTATTGAAAAATTTGCTTTATGTATATAGATCAAGCACATCAAACCCAATAACAAAATGGGTTTGGGTTCAACGGCATAGGTTCTGGGTTCCAGCGGCAAATTGACTTGGATGAGTGAAAAATACGAAGAAAAATGCTGCTACAGAGCTTTAATGCTTCAATAATGGAGATCTAGGGCTTTTCTTCAAATAAGGAAGAAGAATCCCTTTAAATAAATGCCCTTATGACGGTTGGGCATTGGGAAAAAGAGTTTCATCGTTCTAGGCCAGTGTGAAATACACTCATAACAACTTATTAGGACTAACTAACCCACATATGTATGGTAGTTGTTTATTAATTCTCAAATATTCAAGTAAAATGCATAAATGAAAAAGTTAGAAAGTTTGTTTACAAGAAAATCAATTTTGCCTTGCATAAATTTAGAAGGATGGAGACGTTGTACCAAAAATGATACTTATCTGTCCTCATTCAATTGCACGTGCTTATGAAATCTTGGTTAGCATTTGAATGTATATTTAATTGAAACTTGAAATAAGAGCTTTCGAAATTATATCGAAAAATAATTTTTGGAAGTTGAAATTGTATTTGAACATACATTTTATTAGAAAAAAAGTAAAAATTTTGTGAGTGGAAGAAAATATTTTACTCAAAAACTACCTTAAACTAGTGTTTGGAAAGTTGAATAATACAACAACAACAACCTAGTGAGATCTCACAAATAGAGTATGGGATGGTAGTGTGGAAAGTTGAATAATCTTTTCAAAAATTGAACATATTTCAAAAACAAACATTATTTTCAAAGAATTTAGAAAAATAAAAAACGAAAATCTATAGTCAAAGGGGAGACATGCTCTGTTTTCTTTTTTCTTTTTTGTCATGCTCTTTTTTCTTATTTCTATTTTATATTTTCTTTTTCTTTTTTTTTGGGGGGGGGGGGGGGGGGGGGGGTCTCGAAGCTGCTCAGGATTTTTAAGGAAAGTAGGTATAAGCGGAAAGAAGTGTTTGAAATTTCTCCGTAACAAATATCTGTGGTGGTGTATATATTATAGGTTTGGCGGAAATTATTAACTTTGATCAAATTTTATATTTGTTTTGATAAATTTATTAATTATATAAATTATTAATTTAAAATTTAATAATTTAAGAAGATTAAAATTCGAGTAACTTCAAATTCCCAATCTTAAATAACCAAAGAACACCATGAACTGACAAAGGAAGATTCTGCAACAAAGTCAAAATAATGCACGTTTTTCTTCACACACTAGTACTACTACGGAGTGTGGTCTGTTTGGATTTCGCTTCAGGAAATTTTTTTGAAATTTTCTTTTACTAAGATAAACTTCGTGTTTGGACTTTGGATTACAAAAGATAAATATTTTCTCGAGATGTTTACGAAAGCAAAATATCTATATATAAGTTTGATAGCTTAGGCTCCCAAAAGAGTTAGAGATGCTTCTTAACCAAACTATTTATAGTTCAGCCGCCATCTCACGTGCTCAAATACCAAATTGCAATTTTCCAAAACAACATTCCTTCTACCTATAAATACAGCTCGTATTAATTATTTTTTCCTTCTACAATATTTTCTATACAAAAAATGGGAGCTCTCACTAAACTCTACCTTCATTTCAAGGAACTTATCACCACTTTCTTCTGTTCATGGTTACCTCATGCACTAAATGTCATTTTATTAGTTACTTTTATTTTACTGAATTCATGCATACGAAGACAGCTCGAGAAAAACAGGTACAAGAAAAATATAGACAAGAAGAGTTCCAAATTTGTTTACAGAAGATCATATAGGAAGTTAATTATGGGGTTATCAGATGGAAAAGAGCCACTTGAATGTGCGATTTGTATATCAGAATTTAAGTATGGAGATAAGGGAAGAAAGCTTGAGAATTGCAGTCATATGTTCCATGAAAGTTGCTTGGAAAAATGGCTAATGCATGGGAAGGGGCAATCAACTTGTCCACTTTGTCGAGATGTTATAATGTCTGAAAATATGTTTGAGAAACAGATAAAAGTTGAAGAAGAACGAAGGAATAATAACTCTGAGGAAGAGTTAGCTCTGCTATTGCTATCTAGGTTGAGTAGAAGTTGTTTTTGCCAAAGGTGTTGAGTCAAAATTTTATTTTTATTTTACTACTCCTTTTTATTTTTAGACTAAATTACTCTATCAAAGTACGAAGTTCAAGAAAAGTCTCGCGCGCTTTGGAAAGAACAAGAACAATACTACATTTGCTGTACAGGGATAATTGTTTAATTTGCTGAAAATTTTATATCTTCGCTATGGAAATTAATTTTATAATTGTCTCGGCTTGCGAATTGTTTTCTTTTACAATTGGAGTTTCATATTCTTTTGAAAAGCTTTTAATTTCAATTCTTTTTGTTGCAGAAACTGTTTGCTGTGGTTGTGTTTTACAGTGCTATTTTAAAAAGTCTTCTACTCATAAAACACACACAAATCTTTGGAAAAAGAACTTCAACAACAAAATGAATTTCTAGAAAAAAGATGAAATCCTAAATTGCAGTATTTTTTAAAGAAGAAACAAGACAACTTTGTCACCAGAAGCTAATTCTTTAAAATAATGATGAGAAGTAGATAAGTAAAACTGAAGAAAAGCCTAATTTCCGGGAATGTATCTTTTCTCTTTCTTACCTTTCCTTTTCGTTTAATCATTTTTCTTCCTTTCCCTTTCCATCCCAATTTCTTATGTGACCGACTTACAGAAATAGTATCAATTTACTAAACTGTGTCACTATCGTATTAGGAATCCTTACTGAAAGAGCCATATCTAGCCCATTTTCTAAACAATTAAACATGAAAGGCCAAAGAAAATATAATCACCCTTTATTTTTGTGTATTAATGTGTACAGTAATCCTAGACCAATTGACGTCATTTTGTACCACCGACGCAATAAAACCAAAAGACTTTTTGGGAAAAGTGATAGAATAATGAAAGGAAGATGTAAAAAAAAATTTATTGATGAAAGCATTGTTACAAGAATGCAAGCTTTATACAAGTATATACCTAGTAAAAAAAAACTAGAAAAGAAAATAGAAAATAGAATAATTCTATAAATTTTGTACACTTTCCATCTTTACACTAGACCAAAATTAACAAACTAACCAACTAATATTCCCTACATCTCTAGTACGTGTGAGCTTTCCTACTCGTGTGAGAAAGTTCTAGAGCTGAGCTCCACTATAAATGGTCCAGATTTAATCACTTAAAATTGCCTTTTGGTTGCTGAGATGATGACACCCGTCCTCTCAGATCTGAGATCAAAAAAGGGCTTTGTTATGTCCGAACATTTTCTTTTGTCTTTGATTGAACCTATCTGCTTCTCTTCTTCAACCTTCATGCCTCTTTCTTCTTCCGTAAATGGTGAGATCGAGTGATTTCCAACATCCCCCTCAAGTTGGAGAGGAAAGATGACACTCCCAACTTGCTGAGAATCGATCGATGAGAGGGCCCTGAAAGGGGTTTTGTGAATAGATCGGCAAGCTGAGATTGAGAGGGCATGAAAGAAAGAGAAATAAGGTCGGAGAGGAATTTTTGCCGCACAAAATGGCAATCAAGTTTCACATGATTGGTTCTTTCGTGGAAAGAGGGATTACGGCGATGTGAATCGCCGATTTGCTGTCACATGGACCGATATTACGCCTCAGTAGAAGACAAAGATAAAGATGCATGCTTTTTAGATTTCCAGGAAATGGGTGAAGCTCCAAGGGCAATGTAGAAACCACTTACAGATCATCTGGTTTTTTGGCAAGATGCCCAATCGACGTCACAAAAAGCAACAAGTTTACAGATGGAGCTGAATTTTAAAAAATGCACTAACCTGAATCTGATTTGAGATATCTAAGAACCCTCAAGGCTTCTGTGAAGTGAGAATGGCGGGGACTTTGCATGTACTGACTCAACTTCAAGACGGGAAAGGACAAATCTGGTCGTGTGTGGGTCAAGTAGTTCAACTTGCCCACAAGTTGTCTATAAACAGTGGGATTGGGGAAGAGATTCCCCGAAGCTGCATTAGGTTTAGAAGATGGTTCGAGTGGTGATGAGACAATAAAAGAACGTGTGACATCAAACTCTTTCAGCAGGTTTAAAGTAAATTTTTGTTGGCGTGCAATAATACCATGTTTTTCTCTAAGAAACTCTATGCCTAGAAAATAGTGTAGATTGCCAAATTACTTGACTTTGAATTCATTGTAGAGGAATGCTTTTAAGAGTGTGATTTTGATAAATCATTTCCACTAATTAGAACATCATCTGCATAAACTGCCACAATTGTAGTCAACTTTCCTTGCTTTTTGAAGAATAATTAGTAGCCATTAAGTGAAGAGGAATACCCTTTTAAAATTGAGAGCACTAACAAATCGAGCATACCACTACCGTGAAGCTTGTTTTAAGGCATAGAAAGACTTTTTGAGTAAACAGTCATGATTTGGAGAGGGAGGTTATAGGCCATCTGGGAATTTCATAAAAACTTTTTCTTGTAGATATAACGATCCGGCCGGTCATTTCGAGAGTTATAGACCCGTTCTCCCATTTTCTGTTCATTAACTACATAATTATTGTTATGTGACTTGTCGGGGTAGTTGGTTAGGATCCATAGAGGTTTCGGTATGAAATGAGGCACTTAGTCTCAAGGGTTGAAAGCTTAAGTTGAAAAGGTTGATCGGATATTGATTTATGTGTAAACGACTCCGAAATAGAAATTTGATGGCTCCTCTAGCTCCGTTGGGTGATTTAGGACTTAGGAGTATGTCCAGATTCTGAATTGGAGGTCTGTAGCTGAATTAGGCTTGAATTGGCAAAAGTTAGAAATTTAGAAGTTTGACCGAGAGTGGACTTTGTGGTTATCGAGCTCGGATTGGGGTTCTGAGAGTTGGAGTAGGTCTGTGGTGTCATTTGTGACTTGTGTGCAAAGTTTGAGGTCAATTGGAGTTGATTTGATAGGTTTCGGCGTCGAATGTAGAAGTTAGAAGTTCATAAGTTTATTAGGCTTGAATCGATGCGCGATCCGTGGTTTTAGCGTTGTTTGATGTGATTTGAAGGCTCGACTAAGTTCGTATCATATTTTAGGACTTGTTGGTATATTTGGTCGAGGTCCCGGGGCCTCAGGTAGAGTTCGGGTGGTTAACGTATTAAGGTTTGGAGTTAAAGGGTTGCTAAAGCTAGGAGTCTTCTGGTGCAATCGCACCTACAGAGCTTTGATCGCAGGTGCAAGATAGGAAGCGCAGATATGGCCAGGAGAAGGGAGTGCATTGGTCGTAGATGCGAAGGTTTGACCGCACCTGTGTGGTCATAGATGCGGTGAGGTTGAGCGCAGAAGCGAGGGGGAAGCGCATGAGCGGAAGTAAGTCGTACATGCATGTGCGTAGAATGTTTCCGCAGGTGCTAAGGTCTGTCCCCAGTGAATTACTATAGAAAAGGGAGAGTTGTCACTTCCGTGAAGCCGCAGGTGCGTGTAAGTTGTCGCAGGTGCGAGAATGCCTGAACAGAATATAAACGTTGGGTTCCGAGGGTTTTTATCATTTCTTGACTTTGCAAACTCGGATTAGGGTAATATTTGAGAGGGATTTCGAAAAGATTTTTGAGGTAAGTCACTTGTGGTTATTTTTATTCAATAATTATGTTTTCCCATTGAATTTCCCACATTGTGTGGTTTTGACGTATAATTTTGGAAGTTTGAAGCTAGGGATTTAAAGAGTTTAAATTGGGGATTTGGGTGTCGATTTGGTGTTGGATTTTGGTAAATTTGGTATGGTCGGACTCGTAGTTGAATGGACTTACGGATTTTGTGACTTTTGTTGGTTTTCGAGATATGGCCCGGGGGTCGACTTTTGAGTTGACTTTTTGACTTATGATTTAGAATTTAGTATTTTTATATGGATTTGATCTTTATATCTTGAGTTGATCAGATCGAATTATTTGTGGCTAGATTTGAGGCATTCGGAGGCCGTTTCGCGAGGGAAGGGCTAGTTGGAGTAGAGTTTCGTACAATTTGAGGTAAGTAACACTTCTAAATTTGTTTCTTAGGGATGAAACCCTGAATTACGTATTATGTGATTGGTAATGAGGTGACGCACATGCTAGGTAGCGGGAATGTAGAAGTGCACCGTATGAATTGTGTCACGACCCTTAATTCCCTCCGTAGGATGTCGTGATGGCACCTAGTTTCTAAGACTAGGTAAGCCTATCAATGCAGAATAATAATAATAAATATATGAAATAAATAAACTACAATTCAAATAATTTCAACTCCCAAAACCCGGTAGAAATAATTCACAAGCTTCTAAGAATTTATTCTCAATGTCTCTATATATCAAGGTCTAAAGAAAAATAAGGAAGCAACATAAAAATGATAGAAGGGGACTCCGGATTCTGCGGACGCTGACAGATATACCTCGAAGTCTCCTTGCTCAGGTAACTTACTGACGTCTAGACTAGAAAGATGTACCTGGATCTGCACAAAAAGATGTGCAGAAGCGTAGTATGAGTACACCACAGTGGTACCCAGTAAATGCCAAGCCTAACCTCGTTAGAGTAGTGACGAGGTCAGGTGAGTCCCTACTAGAATATAATAATGGCATGGTAAAATGTTTAACAATATAATAAAATAAAATGATATTGAAAATTAATCAAGTAGTGTGTCACCATTTAATTAAGCAAAAATAATGGCAAATAATATCTCGTGAAAACAAAACAGAATTTCCATTAATATCTCGTGGAAATAAAACAGAATTTTCAATAATATCTCGTGGAAACAAAACCGAATTCCTTTTTAACTTTAAGAAAATCACAACAAATAATCAAGGCAACTGCGGCCATAAATCAATATCAACAAGGGCACTCTCGAGATACCGCCTCGTAGTCCCAAATCATAAACAAATTCACAATATCTCATTTTCTTATCTCACCGCGGGAACCTTCACAATTTATTTGAAAGTAAATATTTTTTCCGAAATAGCATCCCGCGTTTTAGCCATCATTATTACACTGTATGACTTCTAGTAGTTCCCCCTACTAGCCACGCATATCAAGCCACCCTTATTTCACCGCATGTGTTTCAATACCCAGACCTTATACCACCACATGCGTATCAATATCATAATATATCACAATTTGCACATCAACAACAACAACAATTTGCACCTCAAGTGCTCAAATAATGTAACTTGCCAAAATAACAACAACAACAACCCAGTAGAATCCCATTAATGGAGTCTGGGGAGGGTAGTGTGTACGCAGACCTTACCCCTACCCCGAAGGAGTAGAGAGGCTGTTTCCGAAAGACCCTCGGCTCAAAAAAAAAACAAAGACAAAACTTGCCAAAATAAATCATCAATAATATTTTTCCACAATAAAGAGCTCATGGCTCCATCACAATGAATACAAAAATCTTACAAAATATTCAAGAATAAATAATTCAGGAAAATAATATTTCAAAATCTTTAATACGTTGCTTTAATATGAAATTTAAAATGTCAAATAGTTCATATTAATAATATTTAATTTAAAGAAAATCACACTTCGAAAAAAATGCACAGAATAAAAGAAACCAAGTTTCAACTAAACAGGTATAAAAATTAGCAGAAAAAGGTCAAACAAATTTAAGGTATATATCTCAGATCAATGATAAAGAATATAACAAGATAAAATAATTTAATAATTGTGCAACAATGATCTACACAATTTAAAAATATAATCTTTCACATTTAGCCCGTGTACACACTCGTCACCTCGTGTACATGACTTTCAACACATTTCAATAATCACATTAATATCAATTCTAGGGGAAATTTTCACCACACAAGGTTAGACAAGTCACTTACCTCGACTTGCTCCAATTTAACTAAGTAGTATGCTTTTTCCTCGATTTTTCGATTCCAATAGACTCGTATTTAGTCATAATTAATTCGATACAGTCAAAAAAATTATAGAATCAATTCCATAAGAAAATACTATATTTTTCAATAAAATCCGAAATTAACTCAAAAATGGCCCGTGAGGCCCACGTCTCGGAATCCGGCAAAAGTTACGAAATATGAACGCCCATTCAACTACGAGTCTAACCATACCAATTTTACAAAAATCCGACATCAACTTGACCTCCAAATCTCAAATTCTCATTATGAAATCTCTAGGCCCAAATCCTCTAATTTCACCTCAAAAACATGTAATCTATTCGAAATATTCAATGATAATCCAATATAATTGACTAACAATAATCACATGTGACTTACCTCAAGTTTTCCCGTGAATTCTCTCTGAAAACTCGTCCAAAACCGTGTTGAAAATGTCCAAATGACAAAAATATCGGAACCCCCCTACTTTTATAATCTGGTCAGTGCTTTCGCACCTGCGGACAAAATTCTCGCACCTGCGGTCACGCATCTGTGGAAATTGCTCAGCCCGGCTGCCTTCGCTTCTGCGAGCTTTGGACCGCATCTGCCCCTTCGCAGGTGCGGAAAATTCCATCGCACCTGCAGACCTTTCCGCACCTGTGCCCTTCCTCTCGCTTCTGCACAAGTGCTTCTGCCCAACATAAGCCGCATTTGCGGCTCCAACTGGGCAGCCCTTCGTCCGCTTCTGCGAACCACAGCTCGCTTGTGCGAGTCCGCACCTGCGGTCAGTCCCTCTGCAGGTGTGATGACACCAGAAGCTGCAAATTTCAGAATTTGCCTAAGTCCAAAAATTGATCCGATTTCGATCCGGATCTCACTCAGGGTACTCGGGACCCCGTCCGAAAATACCAACAAGCCCTAAATAATCATACGAACTTAGTCCAGTCTTCAAATCACATCCAACAATATTAAAAATACGAATCACACATAGATTCAAGCCTAATAAATCTTAAGAATTTCCAACTTCTACATTCGAGGTCTTAGAACACAGAATTAATTATTAAATTTAAAGATGACATTTTGGGTCATCACAAATTGTGACTTGGTTGATTCAATGGAACCATATAGTTGATTAATCTTGTCGTTGCCTGTATTTCCACCCATGTGTTAGAGAAATTGAGATGTTGTTATATTAGAAAAGCATGCTTAGGCTATGTGTTGGTACTGTAAGCCCCACACATGTCGTGTTATATGTTGAATTTTTTGTTAAATTGCCATTTTGTACTCAGTCACAATGTTTACTTGCATATTATATCTCAAACTATGTTGTCCTTTATTGATACATTATATTATCGTTGCTTCGGTTGATTATCATGATTCTTGAGAGCCCGGGAGACTGGAGAGATTTATGACTAAGTGAGTCCAATGGCCTGATTGTGAGCATATTTATGGGAGCGGGTTGCACGCCGTAGCATGTTTATTTGATTTATGCCATGATTGGTTTATTATAGCGCTTGAGATGAAATTGCCCATCCGGAGTCTGCACATCCACAGTGGGTGCAAGTACCTATTGAGTGCGAGTGCCAGTGCCGAGCGACTGTGAGGATGGAGTGACTGTGAGGTTGGAGTGAATGGGAGGACTATTGATTGACACTCTTATAGTATGCTTATGATGTCGCTACTATATGTACATCAATTGGCACACACACACACACACACACACACATACATATATATATATATATGGCATGTAGTTACTGGGATGTGCAATATCCTTTTTCAATTGAACTTGACATGATTTAACTATTTGGGCTTTAACTGTCGAACTTGGAAGCATGCCTACTTTCTTGTACTGTAATTCTATAACTGAACTGTACCGTGAAGCTCGTCACTACTTTCAGTCTAATAGTTAGTCTTTTTACTTACTGAGTTGGTTGTACTCACGCTACACCTTGCACTTCGTGTGCAGATCCAGGTATTTTGGGACACGGTGGGTGTTGATTATCTGAGAAGCTTAGTCATTTAGTGATTTCGAGGTAGCTACCCGACGTCTGCAGACCTTGACCCTCTTTTCCTATCTTTCAGCTTTATGTATTTAGTTTCAGTTTTTCATAGACAGTATTTCAGACCTGTGTTGTATAGACGCCCATGTACTCAGTGACACCCTGGTTTTGGGAATTTTTGTCTTGACTTTTGATCTTTTATCTAGTTTATGAGAACTTTAATTATTTAAACCTGTTTCAGTTTATTTTTCATTTAAAAATGTTGGAAATATTTTGAGATAACGGCTTGCCTAGTACCATGTTAGGCGCCATCACGACAGACTAAGTTTTGGGTCGTGACAAGTTGGTATCACAGCCTAGGTTACATAGGTCTCACGAGTCATGAACAAGTTTAGTAGAGTTTTGTGGATCGGTACACAGACGTCTGTACTTATCTTCGAGAGGCTATCGAACCCTTAAGAAACTTCACACTCTTGTATTCTTGTCATGCAGATTTGTTGATTCCGGGAACTAAATTTTTGTTATTCTATTATCTCACAGATAGTGCAGACACGTGCTATCGGACATGACAGACATCCACCAGTACCACCATCTATGGCCACGAGAGGCCGAGGTCGCTGTATGGGTCGCGGTAGGGGCAGAGGTGCAGCCCGTACATCCTCAGTAAGGGCATAAGTGTATCCCCCACACTACTAATCGTGCCTTGAGTCTCTCTATGTTACTATCTGAATTGTGTTTTACCTTGTAAATCTATTGACAAGGTAATGCTTTATTTCCTGGTGGTAAAAGAATCACTTCCCAAGTGTGTTTTTTCTGTAATGTGTTAATCTCTGGATCCATGAACTTTTGCCATCCTGGGTGCATGGAAGGCTGAGAAAAACTAGTAGGTTTTGAGACCTCTGAGATAGATGCAACCCATATTGATTGTGGTGGGGACAAGATCTCCAAAAGAATTGGTAGTATGAGTTGCATGCTGTACAAAACAAGAAGTAGTGAGGTCAATAAGAAATATATTATTGCAAATGAAGTCATTGAGATGACTAGGGAGTTTTGATTCTCTTGAAGATCTTCTAGGGTAAACATGAGTGTTGTTTCTAGGAGTCTTGATCCTAGGTGAAGATGGTCGAAGAGAAGACTAAAATCTGATAGGTATAGGTGAAAAAGATTTGTCTGGGGGTAAAGGTACTAGGTTCAGGTGAGGCATGATGGTGAGGTAAATGCATTGTATTTGGAGTTGATGATGAAGGTACATGGGAATTAGGTTCTGAAGAGGATGGCGTGAATGTAGGGAAAATGACATCTTCTGATGGATCATTAGAAAAGATGGGATCTGGCGATGTAGGATTTGAAGCAAAAGGATATTTGTCTTCATAAAATTAGACATCCCTAGAGACTATGACCTTCCTTGTATCTATTTCCAAACTTTGTAGCATTTTTGTCCTAGAGGATATCCCAGAAAGACACAAGCCTTTGCTCTTGGATCAAATTTACTCCTTCCATTAGATAAAATAGAGACATAGCAAAGACACCTAAAGATTTTAAGGGTGTTATAGAAAGGGGGTTGGTTAAACAATATAGAGTAAGGTATTTTTCTTTTAAGGACCTTAGGGGACAACCTATTAATCAAATGAGTTGCAGTTAATAAACATTCACCCCAATATACAATAGGAATATTTGATTGAAAAAGGAGAGCTCTTGCAATCTCCAGTAGGTGCCTACATTTCCTTTCTACAATCCATTATGTTGAGGTGTAGCACAAAATGTTTGATGAAGTATCCCTTGAGAAGTCAAGAAGGTAGACTCTTGTGTACCCTTTCCAAGGTCAAATGCATTATCAGTCCTTAGTTTTTTTTTTACTTTGACACCAAACTGTCTCTCAACCATTATGATAAAATTCTTTAATGCATCAAATTCATTACTTTTGGTACTCAACAAGAAGGTCCACGTACCTCTATTATAGTCATCTACTATAGCCAAAATATATTTAAAATTATTATATGTGGGAACTTTATAAGGTCCACATGTATCCACATGAATTAACTCAAATACTCTCTTTGATTTAATTTGACTTAATGAAAAAGTATTTCTATTTTTCCTAGCTATAGGAAAATCATAGAAACATTCAAAATTAGGAGAAAAAGAGATAAAACTGAAACGTTTCATTGATGAAAAAGGCAAATACCCCAATTTAAAGTGCCATAGTTTTACATTAGAAGTAGCATTTGCAGAAAAAGGAAAAAGAACTGAAACTTGACTAGGAACATTCTGATTTGAAATTGGAACAACATTTGCTTCATAATTATCTCTAAGATTGACTGCATTAGGCTCCAACAAGTATAATCCTTCTTTAGCTTTACCAAAAACTTGACCCATTTTTATTAAAAAGGCATGCAACATATAGTGATTAGAAGAGAATGTACTAAAATGGTGAAGAAAACCTATTAAAAGATAGTAAATTATATATGAAAGTGGGGACATGAAGTACATTCTCGAAAACATAATAAGGAAGAATAGAGACTCTACCTATGTAAGTGACTGCTACCTAAAAGAATTAGAAAGATTTATATGTAAAGGAACATGAAGAAGGGTTAGAGAAACAAAAGCATTTGAGTCAAAACACATATGTTCTGAAGCACCTAAATTTATTATTCAGGTATTTCAATTAAAAACTAAAAAACATGTTCCAGAATATTTGATAATAGCACCAACCACTAGATGAGCATTAATCTTTGAGTTTAAGCTTCATGTGTCCTTATTTTTGACATGTTTAATCAATTGAACTAGTTGTGAGAACTTATCTTTGGAAGGAAGCTGGTACAATGCCTTAGTGCAGTTGTTTGTGTTATCATCTCCTTGTTCCCCTGAGAATGCCACATTGCTTCTGGCTGTGCCTTGTCCTATTTTTCTATTGGTGAATTTAAAATCTTCTGGGAATCCTATTATTCTGTAGCAATCTGCCACTGTATGGCATGTCTTTTTGCCATAGGTGCATGCAACATTGGGGTTGAACTTTGTTTTCTTTCCTTTGATAAATGATGGCTTTTGAGGTGGATTACCATACCTTTGGAACCCATTCTCATATTTCTAGTTTTGACCTGTGAATTTCTGCTTTCCGTCCCTCTGTGAAAAACTTTTTTGATTTACAAAACCTCCCTGGATGTTGGTCTTACTTCCCACCATGAAGGATGAAGTCTCAACAGAAATGAGAGGGTTAGTATATACCTCTCTTTGGTTTTCATCCTTCAAAATTAATGAATAGGCTTGATCAATATTGGGCAATGGACTCATCATGATTATATTTTTCCTAGCTTGACCATAGCCCTCATTTAGCCCCATGAGAAATAGTATGAGTCTCTCATCTTCTTGTGATTTCTCCTGTATTTTCTTTCCTTCACAGACACAAGTGAAGGTACACTTGATGTTGGAGTTGAGTGAATCTAGTTCATCCTAGAGTCGCTTGAGTTTTCTTAAATAAGTTGCAATGTCATTTGTCCCTTGAGTTAAAGCTGCTAATTCCTTTTGTAGGTGGTACAAATTTTGCACCATTGGATTGTCCAAATCTATGCTCCAAACTGATCTAGAGATTCCTTGCAGATTTGGAGTAAATCACAATGTCTTCCATTTCCTTAGACAAAGAATTCAGGAGCCGAGATATGCCATGTCATTACATCTATTCCAAGATTGAAAATCTTTGGAGTTAGCAGCAGGAGCTGGGCAGTTTTCATTGATGAAGCCCAATTTATTCTTTGCTGAAAGGGCTATGAGCACAGATCTCTTCCAACCTTGATATCATTTGCCATCAAACACAACATTCACTAAGCTCATTCCTGGAGCATCTGAGGAGTGAAAAAAGTATGGGTGATTGGTATCAGAATTTGGTCCATTTCTAGTTGATAGACCAGGTGTTTGAGCTAGAGTCGAGTCTGGCACGGTGAATGACGAATGAGAGGAAGAGCAAAGGAAAAATCAGAAGAAGATAAATTGGATTTCCTTAGGATCGAGCTACTGCTCCGATACCATGATAGAATAATGAAAGGAAGATGTAAAAAAATTCTGTATTTTGATTGATGAATCTATTGTTACAAGAATGCTAGCTTTATACAAGTATATACCTAGTAAAAGAAAACTAGAAAAAAAAATAGAAAATAGAAGAATCCTATGAATTTTGTACACTTGTCATCCTTACACTAGACTAAAATTAACAAACTAACCAACTAATATTCCCTACAATCTCTAGTACGTGTGAGCTTTCCTACTCGTATGAAAAACTTTTAGAGCGGAGTTCCACTATAAACGGTCCAGATTTAATCACTTAAAGTTGCCTTTGGTTGTTGAAACGATGACGCATATCCTCTAAGATTTGAGATCAAAACAGGGCTTTATTATGTCCAAACATTTTCTTTTGTCTTTGACTGAACCTATCTGCTTCTCTTCTAAAAACTTCATACCTCTTTAAATGATGAGATCGAGTGATTTCCAACAAAAAGTCACCCTTGCGGTACAATTTCCTTACTCGGATTTTTTATAGCCGACGAATAGAAACAAAAAATTACTCCCTCCGTATTAATTTATAGTAGAGGGATGTACTCCATTTTCAAGAAAAGAAATAGGTGAACTAAAGATGTGGTTCCATTGTTAGCATTTATCTAATATACTCCAGTAGACAATATTACGATACTACTAACCCATATGGAATGGAACAGTTCCACTGTCAGTATAAAGTTGACATTTCGTTAAGGCCACGGAAGTCACAACTTCAGAGTTCATATCCCCACTTTTTCCCCCCCATTTTACGTCTTAAGAAGCAAAAGTCTTGGGGAAAAGCAACACCGACGTTACGTCACGCATTACGTACTATCACTACCAGTCCGTTTTTATTATGTTTGCTTGAGAAGATAAATAAATATACTCCCTTCGTTTTATTTTATGCAAAATTGTTTGACTAAACACGGGTTTAAGAAATAAGTATTTTTTGTTTTAAATTTTGTGTTCTAAATCAACCATAAATATATTTATGATTATACAATTATGTTTAAATATGAAAATATATTCTCCTTTGAACATAAGTACTAAAAAGGAAAATGCACCACATAAAATAAGACACTGAAAATACTAAAGATCTATTTATTTTTAGAATTATTTTTTCTAAAAGTAATATTTATTTTATTTTTATGTTTATTATTGGTCGTCTAACAAAATCTATGATATGTAAAGGAGAAAAGTGAAGTAAAAGGAGATATATTAACTGAGTACATGAAAATAGGTTGTTGGAACTTCCATTTAGCCCTAACTTTTTCACAAGCTTGTGCACTAATCATGGTTCTGTAGGAATGAGCTACAGAATTTCAGAAATGCAAGGGAATGTATAATACCAGTAATGGAAAATATTGAACATTTTAGTTTTCGGTCACATATATTAAAGTTATTCTAAGTTATAATTCAAAGTTGGATGTCAAGTAATGAGTGGTTAAAGTCATGACAGGGACAATATTAACATAGATCAGCCAAGCCAAGAATATTTGAGGCGTTTGTTTGAAAATTTTTACAAGAAAAAAAAGAGAGTAAGCAAAACCTTTTTGAGTTTTTGCAAACTCTATTTGTTCGAATTTATATTTCACAAAAAAAGGTTAATATTTTTTTTTAAAGATTTCCAAACACGGAGTTAAATATTTGAAGTTTTAAAAATATTTTTAAAAAGTAAGTTTAGAAATCTTTAAACAACTCAAACATATAGAGTTTGGCAAAACTCTCAGTTTTTGCAATTTTTCAAAAGTCCACTAAATAGAGTGCATTTACATTCAAACAGTCGCCCATGTGCATGTTTGTAATTGACTAATTGTACCTTTGTCATATCTTATATAACATTAATAATTGTGGCATGAAACGTAAAGTTGTATTAACACCAACAATGAGTCAGTGACACTGATGGTCTCCTCATTTAATTTCACGTGCTTCTGAAGTCTAGGTCTTTTTCTCTCTGGGTATTATCAAATTCTCTGCACATGCACTTTTTGTCTTTTTTGTGTTTTTCCACTAGTAATGATTTTTCTTGGGGCGGCACCAACTCGAAGCTGTTCTGACTTTTTAAGTTTTCAATTTGATTAATTAAAACTGCAGTAACTTTTAAACTAATATTCCACATTATCTGCTTTTTAGAGTGTGGAATATGTTAACTTCGTCTTCCATTCTTTCATAATTGTGACACTATACGACATAATTTTGTGAGACAACCTACAACTTGTGAGAATGATTATAATTCTTTGGCAAAATGTCTCTGTGCCGCTTAAACATGTAATCATTTGTCCGTTCGGTAGATAAACTTATAAATTTTTCATTTGAACACTTGTACTTGACGGAATGAGCATTAATAAACATATTTGACCATTGATCATGCTTATGTAGCAACGACTTAATGATGTGGCTCAAATACGTGCAAACCACGATACAAACGTGCGTGAATATAATCGTTTTGATTTAAAAAATATTAAAATCAGAAAAGAAAGCAAATTAAAATGAAAAACAAAAAGAAAAAAAATTGAAAAATGTGAAAACTTTTACCCACCCCATGCTCTCCCTTCTACTCTTTGTTCCTCTTTCGCTTTTTCATTTTGTTGTTGTCTATTCCCTCCCCCCCCCCCCCCCCCCTCTTTCTTTTCTCGTCTCTCTTCCTACCCCCACCCCTCTTCAACCACCTTCTAACAAACATGGCATGACCACAATTCAAAGAGGAAAATGTTGGTTATAAAAAAATAAAGAACACAATTTCAGTTTTGAAAAAATCAATTAATTGGGTGTTGAATATTGAAAATTTTAGAGATGATTTTGAATCTATGTATCTGTGAACTCCCATTTGAGATTGTTGGAAATTTTTTTCTTCCTTCTTTATACTAATTTGTATGGGATTTTCAAAGATAATTTTGGAGAAGATAATGGAAGAGATTTTTTTTTACTGATTCGTTTGGGTTTTTTGAATTTTAGTGCTTTTGTCTGTGTTCTTTTTACTTTTTATTCACTTGGGAGTTTTAGAGTAGAGAAGAATGATGTTCATTATTAATTTGGGGGGATTTTAGAGTAGATGAAGGTGGTGTTCATGGTAGAAGAAACATGTAGTGATGGTATTGTCATGGTGAAGAAGAAGAGAAAGGAAAAAGTTTTTTTTTTTTTTTTAATAAATTGATATAAAGAGATTGGGACCTACAAATTACACATGTCAAACAATAATAGGTTAAGAATTTGATGTGCCAATCGGGTCATAGCGATTGAGAAACACGCTCAACTGGAGATGTTTATTGATATTCTTCCATCAAGTACAAGTTTTTAAATGGAAAACTTATAAATTTATCTACCAATCTAACAAATGAATACAAGTTTAAGTGGCCCAAATGCCATTTTACCTAATTCTTTCCATTGTATGTAGTTCTTCTTCTTACAGTAAGTCAGCCTTGCCAATGAAACCTCGGCCTGATTATTACCAAATTAATGCGGCCTAGAAAGCTTGGCTCTGGGCTAGAGGGTTTGGCCCAAAGTTCGAATTGGCTAAACTTGGATCAATATTTAGGAACATTTACCTATATATACTACATTATAAATTTATTTAGGAATTTTTACCTCATATAGCAAAGCTTAACACCTTATTTATTTTAAATAAATACTATTTAAAAAAATTATATTCTATTGCTACTTTTTAATGTTTATAGCAAAATATCTATTTATGGTTAACTCCTACCCTTAAGCCACTACATACGCTAATTATTATTTTTCTCTCTCCTTTTTCAGATTTTTCTCACATAATTTACCGTATTTGATGGAAAGTTTTCTCTCCACGTTCTTTCTCTCTCTAATTTGATACACGCCATTATCTTCCCCAGAATACATGATTATGCGACTGAAATTCCCTCCCACCCACATCGTCTAGGTCTTCCCCAGTCTCAGTCACCACGCTAATTTCATACACGCCATCAACATTGTCTCTCTCAACTCTTGTTTGTTTTGCTACAAATAGTTGTGGTAAGTATTTAACTTGTTAGAATTTCGCTTGTACTTTGTTTATTTTATTTATATCTACTATTTTTTTATAAACAATAACCATTGTTATTGTATTCAACAGAAAACTTGAGATTTTCTCTCCAATGTCTGATTCAACATCCCACAAGAGGATTACCAGAGGTATACCCACCAAAGCACTCAATTTCGATGGGCCCTCTTTCTCTTTGCAAATCACTCGAGCGAAATTGGAATTTGCAGGTTCAACAGCAAATACAGCTGCAGAGAGGAGAACTAAAATACACAATGACAAATTAAAAGAAGCCCAAGTTGAGAAATCTTCGAAAGAATCAACACTTCCCGTTGCGGAAAAGAGAAAAAAAAAACCTATGGATGATGCTTCTTGTGTCAAGGGAAAGGAGGTCGATGCAAGAAATAGCTCGGATACACGGGACGAAAAGGTAATTGTTGATGTATCAATATGTATTTGAGTCCTCATACATTGAGTATTATCTTCTTCAATGAATTTCTATTATTGTATGTTATTGTATTTATATGTGTGTAATAGTGGATATATAGCTTCCTCTTCTTATTTGTTGATGTAATTTATATATATGTTGGTGTATTCATAAGTATTCAAAATTGCCTATTTATACTTATTACCCTGACTTTTGCATATCGTATGTAAATGTATTCATAAGTATTCAAAAAATCCATCACTCATTTGTGCTTATTACAATGACCTTTGCATATTTGTATGTTGATGTATTTATATGTATACAAAATTTTGCTTCACTGATTTGTGCTTATTTAGTCTAGTATATTTTGTATTTAGATGTGTTTAGTTGAATTTAAAAGTTCACTCACTGTATTTTGTACTTATTATAGTGACCTTTGCATACTGTATGTAGATGTATTCATAAGTATTTCAAAGGTGCCTTCACTATTTTGTACTCATTGCAATGAAGAATGATTATTGTATGTGGATGTTTTTATATATATACAACTATTTCCATCACTGATTTCTTACTCCAGTGCATTTTGCATATTGTATTTAGTTGTATTTATGTGTATTTAAAACAATTAATGAGTTATGTATTCCTGTTGATATATGAAATCTTTTTGTAATTCTTGTTGTATGCAGGAAGTTAAACTTTTTGTGAAACACCAGCCTATTTCATCACAGCATATCAGTTCATATACTAACACGGACATAGTATCCGACCTCAAAGAAAAGCTTACTCCTGAGCAGTACAAAATATTAGGTTCTACTTGTTTTGGAAGTTTCCTTGATATGAAGCCTTGTGAGGTCCATCATTAATTGTTCAGGTGCTTCATGGTTCGCCAGTTAGAAGGAAGTCATGACGATGTATTTTCAATATACGTCAATGGTACAACATTATCCTTCTCAATCAGGGAGTTTGCGCTTGCCACTGGTCTCAATTGTGTGGGTGACCCTGATGATTTTCGGTTCAACACAAAGGTGCCTAACCGGATTGTTGAGACATACTTTGGCGGCGCAAAGAATGTCAAAAAGAAAGATTTGTTGACATGCTTTGATGACAAGAATTGGGGTCATGATAACGACGGGGATGCCATCAAAATAGATGTGTTCTATTTCATACACACTTTCATATTTTCATCCGAGAAGAACAACACAAATATCCCAAGACTACATTTTGACTTGGTCGAGAGTGGGAGATACTCTGATTATCCATGGGGTATTGATGTATTCCAATACCTTATTAAATCTATTAGCAAGAAAATGGATTCTCATAAGAAGTACTATAGGATAGCTGGGATGCCTCTAGCAATGCAAGTATGATTTTACGAGTGTTGTTCTAAGGTTGATCCCAAAATTACAACGCGAGTTGATAACCAGATTCCCAGAATACTCAATTGGAGATCCACTGTCAATCAGCCAACTTATGTTTATCTGATGAATGACATGTTCAATGACCAGGGAAACATGGTAATTTACTATTTGTTAAGTTCCCGATATTATTTTTTTAAGATTTAATATTTTGTTAGTCAATATAGTTGCATACAACATAAATACATTAGAATACATATTGTTGAATACAGTTGCATACAACATGAATACATTAGAATACAACATAAATACATTAGAATACATCTACATATAATATGCAAGTATGGTTTCATTTCCCTGTCTTCCATATTACCATGAATACATTAGAATACAAAAACAGTATACAGATAAATATTTCATTCAATGAGCATAACTTTGTAACCATACAACAAACTTCGTTCACTTTGAGTGTATTTCGATTTTCAGATTGTTTACAATGACATCCAACCAAGTGATGTAGAGTTTGCTGTTATTCAGATTCCTCCAGGAGGTGTTGAGGTAGAGAACAATCCTACTCCTACTCATTCAGACAAGTATGCAGATGATTCAGATAATTTTAGTCCTACACCGCATCTTCATCCTAAGAAGAAACATGATGCAAGTGTTGGTCCATCTTCATCACCCCCTCCCCCAAAAGCGCAAACAACTGATTATAGATCCCTCAAATTCAGATACTCAATCCAAGATTTCTCATGCTGGCATATGTGAAATCAATCAAACTGTATTGCATGATAAGAAGCCAGTAGATTCTAAAACAGATGAAGTATCTTCTTTGAGGAATGATCTAAATTCATTCAAAGAATATGTGAGTTTTGTATGCACATATTAAACATTACAGTTTGGAAATTAACATTAATATATTTTTCCAACACCTCTCTAATTATTTGTGTATTGATTAGGTGATGGGAGAGTTCACGTCTCTAAGAACATTGATCAATGAAAACTTTAAGAAACTTTCTGACCAGATTAAAGCCAATCAGCCTACGGAAATGGTATACCAGAGAAAGAAAAATACAGGGAGACGTGATGATGGTATTCAAATGTCATCTGATACCAACTTACAAGATAATCCCAAAGTCCAAACACAGAGTGATATAGCTGTCGGCGAGAAGGCAGAGGTTAAATTTTTTTAACCTCTTTAGTATATGTTTATATAAACATAATCAGACTATATGTTTCTGCTATTACTCAGATTAATAATCTATACAACATCATACACATTTCTGAAATACAAATTTATACATGTCACTTCAGTTTTACATAAGTATTCAGTATTATATAAATACATATTTAAAAATAACTTTTATTAATTTTCAGTTTACTCATGTATATTGTAACATACATCCTACGGAATCAATCCTATACATGTTATTTTAGTTTCAAATTTGATTTAAGGGTTTTCAAAATACATTTCTATAACGACCTTCACTATTCATTTTTTAATTGAAACATGTATGCCGTTGTATTTATTTGTATTATAAATGCACTGTACTTATACATATTACTTTTGTTCTTTGCATATTGTATGTAGATATATTTATATGTATTCAAACAGTATTTACATGTATTTATGCTGGATTCTAAATACACTATACTTATATCTCAAACATCCAAACATGTTTAGGGTTTAGATGTATTTAGATGTATTCAAAACGTGTGATGTATTATGTATTTAGAAATTTTATAATACACTCATATACATATGCATCCAAAAATAGAATACAGATGTTAATCCTATTTGTGGTGAAGTAAGAATTGAGGAAAATACTATATCTGAGGTGCTATGTAGCATACCACATGTATGCCACGAGGGTGTATCCAAAGAAGTACATGTATCACAATTTGAGTTGGCGGACAAATTTCCTCCAAGTCAAATTCCAGAAACTAGAATTGTGATACATCATGCAGCAAAAAAAGTTGATACAACCCCATTACCCTCTCATAGGAATCAGCGTCCAAGTAGATGATATTCTTCTCCTTACGAGTCAAACTTCGACTCCGTCGGTTAGTAAAGTTTTAAACAAAAATAATGTATTATAAAGTTATGATCTATTTTCCCATGTATCTATAATTAAATATCTCTATTAATGACTTCAATTAACAATAGGTACCTCAGTAAAGTTGACTCCCATATTTGACAAAACAAATACCCCTTTGAAGACGATTTAATATCGGGGCCACAATCCTACATTAGTCATTCGGGAATACGAGAAATGGGTTCATGATGGTCTTCTCGCTAAACATGATCAAAATAAGTTTTTTTATCCGGTATGTCTAATATGTATTTTTAATTTAGAAAATGGATATAATATTTTTTCCAATTCCTTGTAGAGGTGATTTGGAAGACCATTACAAGAAGAACAAGTCAACACTGCATATACCATTGGATTTTGGAGTTGATCAAATCACTTCAAAAAAATGGTTGTACCTTCTCTCGTTTGACGGTAAACTATGGAATGACAATGTAAGATATACCTCTTCCAAATTCAGTTTATTCCATTTTTTTATGTTTGGTTTGTCTAATTGTATATTTCACAATTTGAGAACTCATACATATTTTGTATGCATTTTTATTTTATATTGTTTATGTGCTATGTAATTAGTTGAGTTATATGAGTTATGTTTGTTCCTTGCTGCTGATAATATACATCTGATGATGGGGTTAATCCAATGAGTTATGAGTATCTTATTTATTTAACTATATTCAGATTTATAATTATTTCACAGTTTTCTATAGCAATTTGTTAAAAACAGTATGTATTCTTTATTAGATTCTTAATTGTATGACTTGATATAGATCAATATGTTTCGTTATCAATATGTATATAGTTATCATAATGTATTTAACTGTATTCAATATAAAATACATGTATGTATGCAACATTATGTATCCTAACAGGTGATGCCAGTTTATATTCAGTTTGTTTTCTGTTTGTTATCTGCTAGCCAATTATGTATCAGTATGTATCTAACAGAATTGTGTAAGTTTAATTTATTTTCAGCAGTTGATATTTCTATATTCAGTTTCTATATTCAGTTTGTTTTTCTTGATTTCATTCAATGTACTGACGCTATGTATTCAATTATATATATAGCATATTGATGTCATATTTTACTACTTGAGAAAGAAGGGCAAGTACAACCAAACAACCAACTTCAAGTATATAACTGTTGATTGTATATTCAAGACAAGAATCGCTGAAATCTTTGACAGGTATGCTAATACATATAGTAATGCAAATGTAGCCAAAGAAGAGGTTGTGGTATGTGAGTACATAAGGGGCTATAGATTGCTAGCTAGTGTACCATGGCATACTGTTGGCAATGTCTTGATACCAGTCAACTCGAAGGACAAATTTCATTGGATATTGGCAGTTGTCTCATTCAAGGAGAGATGTATCAAAGTGTATGACTCATACAGATCGACAGGTCATGATGCCTATGTGGCTTCTGAGATAGATAAGCTAGCTAAGCTTGTACCTCTGTATCTATCGATCAGTAATTTTTAAAGAGATAAGCAAGGCATAGATTGGTCTCATGACTCAACATACAGTGACAAGGCACAAACTGATCCCTTTGATGTTGTTTTCATTTCAAATCTGCCTCAACAAAAATCTGGGAGCATGTATGTATTCAATCCTCTTGCTTGTATCATTTATAAATCTAATAATATGAATTGTTTTTCATTGTTTCAATCTATTTTATCAGGGATTATGGGTTGCATGTTGCGGCATACGCAGAGTTTCTAAGCACTGTTGGTTTGGTTCTACAATCAACATTTGATGCCAATTTACTCCGTCAAAGATATGGTGCGCTCCTTTGGGACTATGCTATGCGGAAGATAGACGCTGATGCCATAACAGAGAATGAAGCACCCTCAAATATTGTTAGACAAATCACGGATTCGGATACGTCGGTTAATATAATGTTAGAGTAGTTTTAGGTGAATGTAGTTTTGGATGGTAGTTTTATGTGAATACTATATTTTGGATAGTGTTTTGGTAAAGATGGTGTTTAGTTAATAAAAAATCATGTTTACATTTTATTCACTATATCCACAATGTTTATATATAATCATTTCAACTATTCAGTCGATGTTTCAATGTTTTTGTGCATCCGAATTTATCTGTAATCAACAGATTGCATTCATATGAATAAATCAGGGTGTATTCACCTGTATTCAATAGATTGCATTCATATGAATTAAACAGATTGTATTCATCTGTATTCAACAGATTGTATTCATTTGTATTCAAGAGGTTGTATTTATCTGTATTCAATAGGTTGTAGTCATTTGTATTCAACAGGTTGTTGTCACGACCCAAAATCCAACTAGTCGTGATGGCACTTAACCCATCCCGTTAGGTAAGCCAATTTCCAACTAACCAATTTCACTAATAATTATTAAAGAAATTTAAGTGAATAAAGATCTTGATCATATACAATCCCCAAGAACTGGTAGTACAAATCATGAGCTTCTAAGAATAGAGTATACAAAGCGGAAATGAAATAAATACATAGTCTATTTGAATAATACATAAACAGAGCTTTTATAAATATAAGGCTACCCTGAACAAGAGGCAGCTACAATAGGAACGCAGGTACATCTTCAGATCTCGCACCAATCGAGCACATCAACAACAACAGCCAACATCTGCACGCAATATGCAGAAGTGTAGTATCAGTACAACCGACCCCATGTACTGAGTAAGTAACAAACCTAGCCGTAGGTTGAAAGTAGTGAGGAGCTTCTACCAAGGTCGGGGTCCAAAATCACTAGTCCACAACAACATAAAGCAAATAATACTAGAAGAAACACAGAGATAAAATGCTCAGCCAAATCATGATTTCAAAAATAATAGTTCTTCCATTCAAAGACATCAGTGAAAACCCAAATCATTTGCCGAAGTTGCCAAAAATATGAATAATTTGAGAACATTAATTTTTCCAAAATCCTTTCAATAATAAATAAAATATCTCATTTTCTTTCCCAGATAACCAGTGTAAAACAAATGCATCACTATGCCCATCTGTCAGCATGTGTGAGAAATCATGAATAATGTGATACCGTACAACATGAGAAAAACACATCTCTATGCATATATGTCATGTGTGCATGTCAATGCAATGTATCTCAGAGATTGCACTCATATACTCACACTTTCTCAGAGTACTCAATCTCATTGGCTCGCATTCTCTCTCACTGTGCTCAGCACACTCAATCACTCAACGCTATACAATACCTGCTGCGGTGTGCAGCCCGATCCCTGTTTATAGTCGACTGCGCTCACTGGGGGTGTGTACAGACTCATGAGGGGCTCCTATAGCCCAAGCGCTATAAGCACGGACAACTCACGTGCTGCACGGATAACTCACGTGCCATAATATAAATATCTGGATCCGCATGGCTAACTCACGTGCTGCACGACCAACTCACGTGCAATAATAAGATAAGGATCCGCATGGCCAACTCACGTGCTGCACGGCCAACTCACGTGCTGCACGGCCAACTCACATGCAATAATAATATAAGGATCCTCATGGTCTACTCACGTGCTGCACAACCAACTCACATGTATTAACACTCACAATATGGCACGACATCACCCTTCGTGCATTAACACTCACAATATGGCACGACATCACCCTTCGTGCATTAATACTCATAATATAGCACGACATCACCCTTCGTGCATTAACACTCACAATATGATACGGCATCACCCTTAGTGCATTAACACTCTCCCTTACCATAATGCAATGCATAAATAACAACAGGGAGATAAAATAATAAGTACAAACCTTACTTCAACATTTGGTTCCATAATATCAACCTCAACTTTGAAATAAAAACTCAGTTATCACCAGAAAAATCCGTAAACATGATAAGAACGATAATTCGAACAACACTAGTATAACACGTAGCAATTTGGCATAGGAATGAGACGTTATCAGAAAATAAAGAAACATGGAAAAATAGGTAAATTGGCGGCGCATAGGTACTCGTAATCTCACATATACACCGCTCACATGAATTTCACTTTGCAAATTATCTAAGGTTCCTAATTCCCTTAAGTCAGGGTTAAACACAACACTTACCTCGCTCTGAAGGCCACTTAATTCTCAATCACAGCTTTTCCTTTGGAATTCACCTCCAAACAACTCATATCTATTCAAAAATGACTCAATAATATCAAATATTGCTAAAGGAATCAATTATATTGCATAAATTAAATTTCCCAAATTTTCCACCAAAAAGTCGAAATTTCAACCCCGGGCCCGCTTGGTCAAAACCCGAGGTTCGGACCAAAATCCTTTTACTCATTCACCTCCGAGCCCTAATATGTAATTAGTTTTGGAATCCAACCTCAAATTGAGGTCTAAATCCCCAAATTCCCGAAATCCCTAATTCTACCATGAAAACTCTAGATTTTAGGTTAAAATTTCAAGAAATGTAATGGGTAATTGAAAGAAAATGGTTTAGAATTACTTACCAATAATTTGGGGAAGAAATAATTCTTGAAAAATCGCCTCTCACCGTTTGGTTTTTGAGAAAAATGAGTTTTTGGCTAAAATCCCGTTTTTGGGTTCTATTAAGTGCTGGGCGACAGTGTTCATCGCGTTCGCGAAGTGTATGGACTGCCAAGCCTTCACATTCGCGAGGCAGTGCTCGCGTTCGCGTTCGCATAGGCTACCCTTACCTGGTCTTCACGTTCGCGTGACATTGCTCGCGTTCACGATGAAGAAAAGGCTAACTCCCCCTCCCTAATGCCTAACGCTATGCGTTCGCGATGGGCTTGTCGCGTTCGCGAAGGGTAACGCCCCCATCACTTCGCGTTCGCGATCAAGCCTTCACGTTAGCGAAGAAGATATCCTCAGCTGCCCAGTTTACTCTTCGCGTTCGCGAGAGTACCTTCGCAAGCGCAAAGAAGGACATGCCAGAACATAGATTCTGCAGAAAAACCAGATTTCCAAAGTCCAAAACATCCCTTGGCCTATCCGAAACTCACCCCAGCCCTCGGGGATCCAAACCAAACATGCACCCAATTCTAAAAATATCATACGAACTTGCTCGCGCGATCAAATCGCCAAAATAACACCTAGAACTCTAAATTTAGCACCAATTCAAATAAAATTCTCAAGAACACTTTAAAACTTCTAATTTCTCAACTAGACGTCTGAATCATGTCAAATCAATTCCATTTCTCGCCAAATTTCACAGACATGCCTTAAATATCATAATGAACTTGTACCAGGCTCCGAACCAAAATACGGACCCGATACTAACAATGCCAAATATCAATCAATTCTTAAAAATAAATAATTTTCAAACTTTTAATTTTCATCAAAAATCCATAACTCAAGTTAGGGACCTCCAAATTCGATTCCGGGCATACGCCCGGGTCCTATAATTTGATACGGACCTACCGGGACCGTCAAAGCATAGATCCAGGCCTGTTTACCAAAACTGTTGACCGAAGTCAACTAAAATCAACGTTTAAGGTAAAAATTCTTATTTTCATTAGTTTTCAACATAAAAGCTTTCCGGAAACCTGCCCGGACTGCGCACGCAAATCAAAAAAAGGTAAAATGAGATTTTTAAGGCTTAAGAGCACAGATTTGAGTTCTAAAATATAAGATGACCTTTTGGGTCATCACCTTCTCCACCTCTAAAATAATTGTTCGTCCTCGAATGGACATAGAAAAATACCTAGGCTGGTGAAAAGGTGGGGATATCTACTCCGCATATCGGACTCGGACTCCCAAGTAGCTGCCTCAATAGGCTGACCTCTCCACTGCACTCGAACTGAAGGGTAACTCTTGGATCTCAACTGGCAAACTTGCCGGGCTAGAATTGCCACCGGATCCTCCTCGTAAGTCAAATCCTTGTCCAACTGGACAGAGCTGAAATCTAACACGTGGGACGGGTCACCATGATATTTTCGGAGCATAGACACATGAAATACCGGATGAACTGAGGATAACCCTGGAGGCAACGCAAGTCTATAAGCTACCTCCCTCACTCTCTCGAGGATCTTAAATAGCCCGATATACCTAGGGCTCAACTTGCCCTTCTTTCCGAACCTCATTACACCCTTCATGGGTGATACCCGAAGTAACACTCTCTCTCCGACCATGAATGCAACATCACGAACTCTACGGTCGGCATAACTCTTTTGCCTGTACTGAGCTATACGAAGTTGATCCTGTATAATCTTGACCTTGTCAAAGGCCTCCTGAACTAAATTTGTACCCAATAACCGAGTCTCCCCTGGCTCAAACCATCTAACCGGCGACCTACACCGTCTACCATATAATGCCTCATAGGGAGCCTTTTGAATGCTCGACTGGGACCTGTTATTGTAGGCAAACTCCGCTAACGGCAGAAATTGATCCCAAGAACCTCCAAAGTCAATAATACAGGCGCAAAGCATATCCTCCAAGATCTGAATAGTATGCTCGGACTGCCCGTCAGTCTGAGGATGAAATGTTGTGCTCAACTCATCCCGCGTACCCAACTCACACTGAACGGCCCTCCAAAAGTGCGAGGTAACTTACGTACCTCAATCAGAAATGATAGACACAGGCACACCGTGAAGATGGACGATCCCCCGAATATAAATCTCTGCCAACCGCTCCGAGGAATAGGTAACTGCCACAGGAATGAAATGCGCTGACTTAGTCAACCTGTCCACAATGACCCAAACTGCATCAAACTTCCTCCGAGTCCATGGGAGTCCAACAACAAAGTCCATAGTGATACGCTCCCACTTCCACTCAGGAATATCTAACCTCTGAAGTAAACCACCAGGTCTCTGATGCTCACACTTTACCTGCTGGTAATTTAGGCACCGAGCTACATAGCCAACTATGTCCTTCTTCATTCGCCTCCACCAATAATGCTGCCTCAAGTCCTGATACATCTTTGCGGCGCCCGGATGAATAGATTACCGGGAACTGTGGGACTCCTCAAGGATCAACTCACGAAGTCCATCCACATTAGGCACACAAATACGACCTTGCATCCTCAAAACTCCGTCATCTCCAACAGTAACCTGCTTGGCACTACCGTGCTGCACTGTGTCTCTAAGGATAAGTAAATGAGGATCGTCATCCTGCCGATCTCTGATGCACTCAAATAAAGAAGACCGAGCAACTGTACAAGCTAGAACACGGCTGGGCTCAGAAACATATAACCTCACAAACTGGTTGGCCAAGGACTGAACATCCAATGCAAGCGGTCTCTCACCAACTGGAATATATGCAAGGCTACCCATACTGACTGACTTTCTACTCAAAGCATCGGCCACCACATTGGCCTTCCCGGGATAATACAATATGGTGATATCATAGTCTTTCAATAGCTCCAGCCACCTCCCCTGCCTCAGATTGAGTTCCTTCTGTTTGAACAAATACTGCAAGCTCCGATGATTAGTGAATACCACACATGGCATGTCATAAAGATAGTGCCTCCAAATCTTCAGCGCGTGAACAATGGCTGTCAGCTCTAGATTATGAACAGGGTAATTATTCTCGTAAACCTTCTGCTGCCGTGAATCATATGCAATAACCTTGCCACCCTGCATCAATACCGCACCCAGACCAATACAAGATGTGTCACAATATACTATATAAGATCCTGAACCTATGGGTAACACCAATACCGGTGCCGTAGTCAAAGTTGTCTTGAGCTTCTGAAAGCTCGCTTCACACTCGTCTGGCCACCTGAATGAGGCACCCTTGTAGGTCAATCTGGTCAATGGGCCTGCTAAGGATGAAAACCCCTCCACAAATCGACGGTAATAGCCTGCCAAACCCAGGAAACTACGGATCTCTATAGCTGATGTGGGTCTAGGCCAGTTCAGAACTGCCTCAATCTTTTTAGGATCCACCTGAATACCCTCTGTTGATACAACGTGACCCAAGAAAGCAACCGAACTCAACCAAAACTCGCATTTTGAGAACTTAGCATATAACTGGCTGTCTTTCAGAGTCTGAAGAACGATCCGAAGGTGCTGCTCATGCTCCTCTCGTCTGTGGGTATAGATCAAAATATCATCAATAAATAGAACCACAAAGAAATCCAGGTAGGGTTTGAACACCTGATTCATCAAATCCATGGATGCTGCTGGGGCATTTGTCAGCCCAAGTGACATCACTAGAAACTCATAATGCCCATACTGAGTCCGAAAAGCTGTCTTAGGAACATCGGATGCCCTAATCCTCAACTGGTGGTAGCCAGATCTCAAATCAATCTTTGAAAACACCTTGGCACCCTGAAGCTGATCAAATAAATCATCAATCCTCAGCAATGGATATTTGTTCTTGACGGTGACTTTGTTCAAGTGCCGATAATCTATACACATCCTCATCGATCCATCTTTATTCTTCACAAATAACACAGGTGCACCCCAGGACGAGACACTAGGTCTAATGAAGCCCTTATCAAGCAAATCTTGCAACTGCTCCTTTAATTCTTTCAACTCTGGTGGGGCCATGTGATATGGCGGAATGGAAATAGGATGAGTGTCCGGAGCCAAGTCAATGCAGAAATCAATATCCATGTCGGGTGGCATCCCCAACAGGTCTGCAGGAAACACCTCTAGAAACTCACGAACAAGCGGCACTGAATCCATGGAAGGAACCTCCGCACTAGAATTGCGGACATAAGCCAAATAAGCTAGACACCCCTTCTCGACCATATATTGAGCCTTCACATAAGAGATAATCCTGCTGGCAGATGCCAAGATTCCCTCTCCACTCTAATCAAGGAAACCCCTGCAAGGCTAAGGTCACCGTTTT
The DNA here is from genome assembly GCF_000390325.3 of Nicotiana tomentosiformis. Lineage (NCBI taxonomy): Eukaryota > Viridiplantae > Streptophyta > Magnoliopsida > Solanales > Solanaceae > Nicotiana > Nicotiana tomentosiformis. The sequence continues at coordinate 86,868,695 of NC_090823.1, forward strand.
GGCATGACAATATAATATAGCATGATAAGGTGACAACCAATCCATACCCAGTATGACATCAAAATCAACCATGTCGAGAAGTAGAAGATCTACACGAGTCTCAACAATAGCATGATAAACACGATCTACAACAATAGCATCTCCCACTGGTATGGACATATACACATGAGCACTCAAAGAATCATGGGGCACAACCAAATAGGAAGCAAAATAGGATGACACATAGGAGTAAGTAGATCCCGGATCAAATAGAACTGAAGCATCTTTACTGCAAACTGAAACAGTACCTATGATAACAGCGTCAGATGACTAAGCCTCAGGCCTGGCTGGGAAAGCATAACACCGGGGCTGGGCCCCACCACCCTGAACTACGTCCCTGGGACGACCTCTAGTTGGATGATCTCCACCTCTAACAGCCTGACCTCCACCTCTAACTGTCTGGCTCCTACCTCTGGCTTCCTTACCCCTGCCTCTGGGTAGCTGAGCAGGTGGTGCAACAGCTGGTGCCGGAACTATGGCACGAGAACTCTGATGTTGTGAGCTGCCCGAGGGAAATATCTGGCAATATGCCTTGAATCACCACAAGTATAACATAACCTCGGCTGTTGTGACTGCTGACCCTGAAACTGACCCTGTCGACCTGAATAACCCGCTGATAATTCTAGAGTGGAGGTGCACTAATAGGAGTTGGTGGTGCACTGTAGGCTAGCTGGTTGAAATAATGCATCTGAGTGGCACGGCCACCTGAGGCACCGTAGGATGCCTGAAGCGCTGAATGAAACGGCCTGGGAGGATGGCCTCTACCAAAAGTACTCCTGCCTCTAGATGAGGCATCGCTGAACTCACCGGAATGACGAGGCCTCTTGTCAGACCCCTGAACTCCCTGAGTAAGAACCATCTCGACTCGTCTGGCGACATTAGCAGCCGCCTGAAAAGAAATCTCACTCCTAGTCTCCTTAGCCATCTGCAATCTGATAGGCTGAGCAAGTCCATCAATAAACCTCCTCACCCTCTCTCTCTCTCGGTGGGAAGCAGAAGAATAGCATGACGGGACAAATCCACAAAATGGGTCTCATACTGAGTAACCGTCATACCATCCTGTTGGAGACGCTCAAACTGACGGCGACGCTCCTCTTTTAATGTGATAGGTAGAAACTTTTCTATGAAGAGATGAGAGAACTGGTCCTAAGCAAGAGCAGGCGACCCAGCTGGTCTGGTCAACAAGTAATCTCTCCACCATTTCTTGGTGGAACTAGTCATCTGAAATGCAGCAAAGTCGACCCCATTGGTCTCCACTATACCCATGTTCCGTAGAACCTCGTGACAACTGTCAAGATACTCTTGGGGGTCCTATGAAGGATCACCACTGAAGTGAACGGGAAAGAGCTTGGTAAACCTGTCCAATCTCCATAAAGCCTCATAAGACATAGCTGGTCCATCTCCGACCTGTGCCGCAATAACCGACTGAACTAACCCAACTAGCTGAGCTGCTGGAGCCTTGATACTGGGGAGCTATCTGCTCCCGAGTGGGAGTGGTAGGAGTCTGGGCTCTTCCTCCAGCCTGAAAGACTGCTGGGGCTATGGGAAATGCGCCAGTCTGGGCCACACTCTCCATAAGGCCCACCAAACGGACCAAAGCGTCTTAAAGTACTGGGGTAGCAATGAACCCCTTTGGAACCTGAGCTGGTCCGACAGAAACAGTCTGGGCTGGAACCTCCTCGTCAACCTCTATCTGAGGCTCCACTGTTGGGCTGCTGCTTGGGCCCTAGGCTGAGCTATGCCCCTTCCTCGGCCTCTGGCACAACCTCGGCCTCGACCTCTACCCCGCGTAGGAGCTACCACTGGAGTCTCTAGCTACTGCTGAACTGAGGAAACGGTACGTGTTCTCGCCATCTGGGAGAGAATAAGAGTAGAAGAGTTCAATCAGTATTGAGAAAGCAAAAATCGCACGACAAAGAAGAATATAAGTGAAACTTGTTCCTAAACTTTATTGCCTCTGGAAGATAAGCACAGACGTCTCCGTACCGATCCTCCAGACTCTACTAAGCTTGCTCGTGAATCGTGAGACCTAGGAAACCTAGAGCTCTGATACCAGCTATCACGACCCGAAATTTTCCACCGACGGGACCGTTATGGTGCCTGACATTTCACTTGCTAGGAAAGCCAACATTAGAAAATCGTTAAACCAATTCCTTTTTTCCATTCAATAAATAACAATAATTAACTAAGATAAAATATAAGAGGTGCGAAATTTTATAAAACTGTATTAATTACTTCCACCCGGATGTGGAGTCATAATTCACGAGCATTCTAGAATTTACAACAAGTAATAGTCTGAAAGAAATACAATTGTCTGAATGAAAGAAAACAGTAGGACATAAAAATATAGACGGGGACTTCAAGGTCTGTGAACGCCGACAGATCTACCTTGAGTCTCCGGACAGCGGACCAATAGCAAATCTCGATCAACCTGAGCCGGTATCAAAATCTGCAAAGAAAGTGTAGAGTGCAGTAGCAGTACAACCGACCCCATATACTGGTAAGTGTCGAGCCTAACCTTGACAAAGTAGTGATGAGGCTAAGGCAAGGCACCTACAAATCAACCTGTACAATTTAACAGTGTATACGCAAATAACAGGAATGAAGAACTAAACAGGAAAAGTCGGGAGGGAAAACATACTGAGGGGAATGCAAGATAAAAAACAACAACAGAATGATCACTGGAGCAGTCAATATATCATGAATCAACATGAATAGTGAATACAGTAAGGAAAAATGCACGGTATCACCCTTCGTGCTTTTACTATCAATCTCACTATAAAATTAATAAAAACGGCACGGCATCACCCTTCGTGCTTTGACTCTCATATATTGGCACGACATCACCTTTCGTGCATTAACACTCACAATATGGGACGGAATCACCCTTCGTGCATTAACACTCACTATATGGCACGGCATCACCCTTCGTGCATTAATACTCACAATATAGCACGACATCACCCTTCGTGCATTAACATTTATAATATGGCACGACATCACCCTTCATGCATTAACACTCTCCCTTACCATAATGCAATTCATAAATAACAACAGGAAAATAGAATAGCAAGTACAAACCTTACTTCAACATTTTGTTCTATAATATCAACCTCAACTTTGAAATAAAAACTCAATTATCACCAGAAAAATCCGTAAACATGATAAGAACAATAATTTGAACAACACTAGTATAACACGTAGCAATTTGGCATAGGAACGAGACGTTATTATAAAATAAAGAAACATGGAAAAATAGGTAAATTGGCGGCGCATAGGTACTCGTAACCTCACATATACGCCGCTCACATGAATTTCACTAAGCAAATAATCTAAGGTTCCTAATTCCCTCAAGTCAGGGTTAGACAGAACACTTACCTCGCTCCGAAGGCCACTTAATTCTCAATCACTCTTTCCCTTGGAATTCACCTCCAAACCACTCGTATCTATTCAAAATTGACTCAATAATATCAAATATTGCTAAAGGAATCAATTATATTGCATAAATTAAATTTTCCATTTTTTTCTCCAAAAAGTCTAAAAACGACTCCGGGCCTGCTTGGTCAAAATCCAAGGTTCGGACAAAAATCCTTTTACCCATTCACCCCCGAGCCCGAATATGTAATTAGTTTTGGAATCTGACCTCAAATTGAGGTCTAAATCCCCAAATTCCCGAAATTCCTATTTTCTACTCTAACTCCCTAATTCTACCATGAAAACTCTAGATTTTAGGTTGAAAATTCAAGAAATGTAATGGGTAATTGAAAGAAAATAGTTTAGAATCACTTACCAATAATTTGGGGAAGCAATAATTCTTGCAAAATCACCTCTCACCGTTTGGTTTTTGAGAAAAATGAGTTTTTGTCTAAAATCCCGTTTTTGGGTTATGTTAAGTGCTGGGCGACAGTGTTCATCGCGTTCGCGAGAGCACTGTCGCGTTCGCGAAGTGTATAGACTGCCAAGCCTTCGCGTTCCCGAGGCAGTTCTCACGTTCGCGTAAGCTACCCTTCCCTGGTCTTCGCGTTCGCGAGACATTGCTCGCATTCGCGATGAAGAAAAGGTTGACTCCCCCTCCTCAGTGCCTAACGTTACGCGTTCGCGAAGAAGATATCCTCAGCTGCCCAGTTTACTCTTCGCGTTCGCGAGAGTACCTTCGCGAACGCGAAGAAGGACATACCAGAACACAGATTCTGCAGAAAAACCAGATTTCCAAAGCCCAAAACATCCCGTGGCCTCTGTTTTAAAGGCATTTCTGGGGCGAGGTGTACCAAAAATGCCCTAGGGAGATGGTGTGGGGCGAAAGTCTTAAGAGGCGTACACCCCGCAATTTGGGGCGTACACCCGGGCATTCGGGGCGTACACCCGGGCGTCCGGGGCGCATTTTTTGAGCAAGGAGTAAGCCCCAAAGACTTTTTCAAATTAAAATAAAATTTGTTGAATTAGTCCATCATATAATACCCAAGTTCTCAAAAAACAGTTTGCTAATTACTCAAAAGGTTTAAAAAGGAACTCAAAAGTATTAAATTTAAAAGTAAAGATGTTTTTTATTGATTTAAGCCCTAATTCATGATTTTTCCAAATTTATCTTGTTCGCTAGTCTGCTAATATCTCCCAAAAGCAACGAATGTTTAGTTCTTTTTACAAATACAAAGAGAATTACATTTTTCTTCTTAGCAGCAAATTCAAAGTTCAAATTGCAGGTTAATCATCTTTTTTGTTCCTCCATATAGAAAACTTTATTCTTTTAGACTCAAATTACTTGTGCTTGTAAGTAACATATAATAGATTGTTTTGATTAGTTTTTTATGGGGATGGAGCACACATATATATAGTTTTCTTCAATTTTTATGTAATTTTACCTGTTTATAAATATTAATTATCATTATATTATTTTATAAAATATTAAAAATTAAATACCTATGGGGCTTATGCCCCGCTGAGGCATATGTAAAATGCCTCGCCTTACGCCCTCGCCTTTTAAAACACTACCCGTGGCCTATCCGAAAATAACCCGAGCCCTAAGGGCTCCAAACCAAATATGCACCCAAGTCTAAAAATATCATACGAACTTGCTCGCACGATCAAATCGCCAAAATAACACCTAGGACTCTAAATTTAGCACCAATTCAAATGAAATTCTCAAGAACACTTTAACACTTCTAATTTCTCAACTAGACGTCCGAATCACGTCAAATCAACTCTATTTCTCACCAAATTTCACAGACATGTCTTAAATATCATAATGAACCTGTACCGAGCTCCGAAACAAAAATACAAACCCGATACTAACAATGCCAAATATCAATCAATTCTTAAAAACAAATAATTTCCAAACTTTTAATTTTCATCAAAAATCCATAACTCAAGCTAGGGACCTCCAAATTCAATTCCAAGCATACGCCTAGGTCCCATAATTTGATACGGACCTACCGGGACCGTCAAAGTACGGATCCGGGCCCGTTTACCAAAAATATTGATCGAAGTCAACTAAAATCAACTTTTAAGGCAAAAATTCTTATTTTCAATAGTTTTTAACATAAAAGCTTTCTGGAAACCTGTCCGGACTGTGCACGCAAATCGAAGAGGGTAAAAATGAGATTTTTAAGTCTTAAGAGCGCAGATTCGAGTTCTAAAACATAAGATGACCTTTTGGGTCATCACAGCTGCGGTCTAAACCTAGCCTCAAGTCCTTTAGACTAGCCCAACACCAAAACATGGAATACACATCTTGAACCTCATTCATAGAATCACAAGCTGGCGATGCACAACTGATACCGAGCATTCATATGCGCATACGAATACGTGGAAGGAATTCAAAGAATTATGTCCCAAGATGAATCAATCCCGCACGATAAGGAAAGAAAGATGGGAAGTATATATCCTAAATGCCCTGTAGCCTCTCGAAGATAAGTATGGATGTCATCATATCGATTCCCAAGACTCTACTAGACACTTGCTCATGACTTGTAGAACCTATGAACCTAGAGCTCTGATACCACCTTATCACGAACCAAAATTCAACTAGTCGTGATGGCACCTAACCCATCCCGTTAGGTAAGCCAGTTTCCAACTAACCAATTTCACTAATAATTATTAAAGCAATTTAAGTGAATACAGATCATTATCTTATACAATCCCCAAGAACTGGTAGTACAAATCATGATCTTCTAATAATAGAGTATATAAAGCAAAAATAAAATAAATACATAGTCTGCCTAAACAAGAGGCAACTACAACAGGAACGCAGGTACATCTTTAGATCCCGCAACTATCAAGCACAGCAACAATAACAACCAACATCTCCACGCAACGTGCAGAAGTGTAGTATCAGTAGAACCGACCCTATGTACTGAGTAAGTAACAAACCTAGTCATAGGTTGAAAGCAATGACGATCTTCTACCAAAGTCGGGGTCCAAAACCACTAGTCCACAATAGTCCATAACAACATAAAGCAAATAATACTAGAAGAAACACAGAGATAAAATGCTCATCCAAATCATGATTTCAAAAATAATAGTTCTTCCTTTCAAATACATCAGTGAAAGCCCAAATCGTTTGCCTAAGTTGCCAAAAATATGAATAATTTGAGAACATTAATTTTTCCAAAATCATTTCAATAATAAATAAAATATCTCATTTTCTTTCCCAGATAACTAGTGTAAAACAAATGCATCACTATGCACATATGTCCAGCATGTATGAGAAATCATGAATAATGTGATACCGTACAGCATGAGGAAAACACATCTCTATGCATATATGTCATGTGTGCATGTCAATGCAATGTATCTTAGAGATTGCATTCATGTACTCACACACTCTCAGAGTACTCAATCTCATTGTCTCGCATTCTCTCTCACTGTGATCAGCACACTCAATCACTCAGCTCTATACAATACTTGCTGCGGCGTGCAGCCCGATCCCTATTTATAGTCGACTGCGCTCACTGGGGTGTGTACAGACTCATGAGGGGCTCCTACAACCCAAGTGCTATAAGCACGGACAACTCACGTGCTGCACGGACAACTCACGTGCCATAATATAAATATCTGGATCCGCACGGCCAACTCATGTACTGCACGGCCAACTCACGTGTAATAATAATATAAGGATCTGCACGGCCAACTCACGTGCAATAATAATATAAGGATCTGCATGGCCAACTCACGTGCAATAATAATATAAGGATCCGCACGGCCAACTCACGCGCAATAGTATAATATATATAAAGCCAATATGGCCTGCTGCGGCGTGCAACCCGATCACAAAAATATCCTCACAATCAGGCCCTTGACTTCCCTCAGTCATCAATCTCTCCAGTCTCTCTCTCATGGGCTCACAATGTCACGAGAACAACCCAAAATGATTATATGATGTATCAATAAATAATAACAGAGAATGAGATATGATATATAATGACATGAGTATGATTGAGTATAAATTTTCAATTTTAAAAAAATAATTCACAACAATATGACCTCTGTGGGTCCCAATAATACTGGTACATAGCCTCAACATGATTTTTAATATGTTTTTCAGCTCAATTTCTTTAACTCATAAAACCGCATGGAAAATGCCAAGATTATTTACTACACAATTTCACATAACTAATTAAGTCACAATTTTTATAGTGCACGCCCACACACCCGTCACCTCCCAACAATTCACAAAATACATATATTCAGGGTTCATACTCTTAACTCCAAGATTAGAAGAGTTACTTACGTCGAATAAGTCAAATCCAATGTCGAGCAAGCTAAGCAATGCTCCAGAAATTCCATTCTGCGTGTATCAACTTCCAAATTACTCGAATCTAGTCACAATTAATTTGATTTAGCTCACAAAAATTATAGAAATTAATTCTATATCAAAATACTAATATTTTCCAAAAATCCAAAATTAAGCCCCAATATCTACCCGTGGGGCCCACATCTCGAAAATCTGATAAAACTCACAAAATTCGAACCCCTATCCAAACACGAGTCCAACCATACCAAAATTACTCAAATCCGACCACAACTCGGCCTTCAAATCCTCAATTAAAATCTATGAAGTTTTCTACTATTTTCAACCCAAAACACTAATTTGTTGATAAAAATAATAATATATTCGTGTAATTTAACAAAAATCGAGTTAGAATCACTTACCCCGTTGTTTTCCTTGAAAAACGCCCGAAAATCCCCTTTTCCCGAGCTCAAATCTGTCAAAAACTGAGAACTTAAACTCACTGCCCAGGTTTTTCTTCTTCGCGAACGCAGTCAGTGCCTCACGTTCGCGAAGCATAAAATAGCGCCCGTCCAAATTCCTCCTTCGCGAACGTGACATCACCCTCGCATTCGCGAAGCATAAAATGCCTCTGCCTCAATGACTTCTACGCGAATGCATTCAACCTATCGCGAACGCGATGCTTCGTTCCCCCTCACTACGCGAACGCGACACCCTTTACGCGAACACGTAGACCAATTGCCTGAGGTCCTCAGCTGCTTCCTCTCTTCTTCGCGAATGCATAACACCTCTCGCGTTCGCGATGCACACTTAGTCCACCCTTCGCAAACATGTTCTTCTCTTCGCGAACGCAAAGAGCCAATATTTCCAGCCTCTCAATTCCTCTTCGCGAATGCGAGGCTCCACTCGCGAACGCAATGAAGGAAACCAGATGGTGCATCAGAAAAATTCCAGTAGAGTTCCCAGTCCATAATCCAACCCGTTAACCATTCGAAACTCACTCGAGGCCCTCGGGACCTCAACTAAATTTACCAACAAGTCCTAAATTATCATACAAACTTAGTCTAACCCTCAAATCACCTAAAACAACGCTATAACCAAGAATTACACACAATTCAAACCTAATGAACTTTGAAATTTCTAATTTCTACAAATGACTCCGGAACCTATCAAATCACGTCTGATTGACCTCAAATTTTGCACACAAGTCATAAATGACATAATAGAGGTATTCCAATTTTCAGAATTGGATTCCGACCCCGATATCAAAAAGTCAACCCCCGGTCAAACTTCTCAAAAATTAAACTTTCGGCATTTCAAGTCCAATTCCTCTACGGACCTCCAAATAATTTTTCGGACACATTGTCCAAAATTACTATACGGAGCTATTGGAATCATCCGAATTAAATTCCGAGATCGTTTACACATAAGTCAATATCTGGTCAACTATTTCAACTTAAGCTTTAAACCTTGGAACTAAGTATTCAAATTCATTCCAAAAACCTCACCGGACCCAAACCAATTGCCCCGACAAGTCACACAACAACTGTAAAGTATAATTTGAGCAAAAAATGAGGGAATCGGGGTTGTAATACTCAAAACGATCGGCTGAATCGTTACAGTTGTATTTATCTGTATTCAACAAGTTGCATTCATATGAATTGTACAGGTTGTATTCATCTGTAATCAACAGATTGTATTCACATATATTCAACTTGTTGTATTCATATGATATTGGCAGGTTGTATTCATACGTATTTAACAGGTTGTATTTCAAGTAAAAAATAATGTTTAGATGTATTTCACATTCAGAAACCATATACAATCTCACATCCAAACATGTTTTGTATTTAGATGTTTTTAAATGTATTCAAAAACATGAATGATTTATGATGAATGACATATGAAATCTATTTACAATACACTCATATTCCGACATTTTGTATTGATATGTAATAGTCGTATTGTAATTATGTATTCAAATTTAATACACCAACTAACTATATCCAGAATATATTCACGCAAAAATTCAAAATGCATTGGCAGGTTGTATTCATACGTATTTAACAGGTTGTATTTCAAGTAAAAAATAATGTTTAGATGTATTTCACATTCAGAAACCATATACAATCTCACATCCAAACATGTTTTGTATTTAGATGTTTTTAAATGTATTCAAAAACATGAATGATTTATGATGAATGACATATGAAATCTATTTACAATACACTCATATTCCGACATTTTGTATTGATATGTAATAGTCGTATTGTAATTATGTATTCAAATTTAATACACCAACTAACTATATCCAGAATATATTCACGCAAAAATTCAAAATGCATTATTACAAAATGTAACCTGAATTTATGACACATCATTATAGCACTAATACAAGTCAGAATGTGAACTAAGTCCTACGTGAAACATTTCTACAAGTACGCTTATTATGACCTCCATGCCCACATATGCTACATGAATGTTGATTTTTCTTCTGTAGCAATTCACTGAACGACTTATCGCGCTTCTTGTTTGGCCTTCCAGGAGGTCTTTTCCTTTTGGGTGGTAGGACAACTTCCTCTGATATATGTGCTGGTATATTCCATTCATTTTTGTCCGACATCGGATACACGGACACCTCATATGTCATTAGAACAGACTTTGGTTTGTAATACTCAGAGCAATAATCCTCTAGCATTAGAAACTTGCTCTTCAAGACAGCCCAAGCGTGTTGGCAAGGTAATTCATCAACTTGTAACCGCCCACAACTGCATTTTCTCTCTAAGAGGCATCTTTATCGTTCACTGTATACAAGTATTCGGTCGATGGTACCACCAACATTTAAACATAGACCAATTAGTTTAAAATATTTTTTTAAAAATCATTTATATATCAAAGAATACACATATTAATTACAATATAGACATATAATTAAAATATAATTCAAATATACAACATAAAAATTTTATTTAGCTTTCAGAATCATCATATATATTGAATTCAAACAAATTTGTATTGAATACAAACATATATGTATATATAAAATACAAAGAAATACAGCTATATACAATGAAATACATTGAATACAATGGAATACATTCTATATGTAGGCTGGCAGAATATTAAAGATGATTACATCTTGACTGGTGAATACAGTAATATACAGTAACTATCTGCTTATGGAGTGCATATGGTTAGAAACAAAACCATTAAATTCAACTAACGATACAATTAACATAAGTTCTGTATTTTGAATAGTAGAAATAGTATCAGAAATAAATACACCTTGTACCATGGATAAATATAGGATACAATGACTTATAAAAAAATAACTTACAGTCATGCATGTAGATATTGCATCATTCAAGGTAAGCATATCCTGGTATTGTTTTTCAAGCGTTGTGTATGTCTGTGAAGCTTCTTTCCGATTGCTGCAATTCCAACGTCCAAACATCTTCCTCGCTCAATTTTGAATAACTCTTTTTGAATTTCTTATATACGTTGTTCCATAGATGCCATATACAAGCAAAATGTGGTACCGCTGGATACACTCTTGATATAGATTTGATGATACTCTCATTCCTATCTGAAACGATGTACATGTTTTCCCTCTCACTATATGCTTCCTTGAATTGCTCAAAGAACCACTACCAAGCAGCATCGTTCTCTGAATCAATAATACCATATGCTAGTGGCAACATATGACCTGTAAAGACAATTGCATACATATTATAAATATGTATTTCAATCTTTAATAGGCAGTAATATTATCACATTTTATTATAATCCCCATACTTACCTGCACCATCCAACGTGCTGGCCGAGACGAATGTCCTGGTGTAATACGATTTTAAGTGGCTTCCATCCACAACCACAATGGTTCTACAATGATCGAAACCCTTTATAAAGGCATTCAAAGATATATACACATACATGAACTCATTGTTCGGCGATTTTACCATTCTAATGTGCAAACCAGGATATGTCATATCCATTGTATATAATTATCCTGGTAATTTATTGTATGAATCAACTGGTTCACCTATCAAAAAATTCATTGCCTTTTCTTTAACCCGCCACGCCAACATGTAACTAACATCTACACCAAAATCTGATTTCACATCATAAATTATATCCTTTGGGGTGTATTTCCTTTTATGATTAGTAAGTTTGGACCTAATCATACCACCGATAAGACTGCTACTTGCTTGACATTGCTCATACACCTTATCCTTCAACGGACATGTATGCTTATCATTGAACATTTGTGATTTGTTAATTCTAGTTGCCTTAAACCTCCATTCACAATCCTCTGACATACATAATAATGTATAGCTGCAAATAATATTTTCGCAATATATACGATGAGTATAAATGATCAACAATTCACTAATATAATGTGAATACATTGTTACATATATATATACATTATTATAAAATACAAACATATACATGTGAATAAGACTGTAATTATATGTATACATTTATATATCTATAAATACATCTAAAAACAAACATCGAAAGCCACTATAATATCTATTTTTACCAGTAAAATATAGATGAATACATTTGTATGAAATACGTAGGAACTCTGGTGAAAGTCAAGAATATACATCCAAACACATCTGAATACAAATAAATAAAAATTCTACCAAGAATACAATATATAAAAAATCTCAAAATATAAATATTTACGTGTGATTACGGTTGTAGTTATATATATACAATCACATACGTATAAATACATCTAAGAACATCCAGTGAAAGTCACTGTAATAAATATTCATCATTAAAATACAGATGAATACATGTATTTGAAAGTCACATTAATAATTATTATATGTTTAATATTTGAAAGTTATGTAAATACACCCAAACAAATCTAAATACATCTAAATACAATTTAAATATTCTGCCATGGAAACAATATACAATTTCACCCACTTTACACAATAATACATTTGAATATAACTTGATGATTAACAAGTTGTAGTTAATAACGCTCATACCTGATAGCATTAAATCTATCAACCCGGAATTGAAATCTTTCAGATATTGCATTATGCTCCATCACCTATTTCAATGTAGCCTTATCCTTATATACTTATCCAACCATAACCTCTCTTTGATTAGTTTTTGAAATAATCAAATTCGTGTCCAATTCGAACACCTCAATTGGTTCTCCTGAGTTGAAAGACTTTATAGCAAGTGTATAATCTGTATTAAAATTACACATTTGATTTGCTTCGTCAAGTTGCACAATGTCGCCTTCAATTAAACTACCTCCAGCTACAACTTTTTTGTCAATTGTAGTTATGCACAAAGGATACATCCCGAATTCTCTGTTCACTTTTTCAACTCTACATACACCCTGTAACCTATGTCGTTATGTATTTTCATTGGCGTGCAATTTCCATCTACTTTATATTCAATTTTGATTGACTTTGAACCCAAATCTATGTCGAGTTGTTTAGAAATCAAAGCAACCAAATCATTGTACAATGCATACTCCTTTATTAGTATCCCCTCAATCGAATAATCGACATAGTTCCTCTTACAGTCCCACTTGCCAGAATGACGCAGCAGAACGGTTAAACTTGCCATATGTAAAATTGAAGTATACCGATTTATGTATATAATTGTATAAATTTTCTGTTTTATTGCTTGAAAACAGAAACACCCACGAAACAAAATCAACAGAAAATGAAAGAAATAGACAATCGACCACTGCTCTGTTTTATGTATCTATCGTTTTAGAAAAAATATTCAGATTATTGGCGTCAAAAAGAGATTATGGGTGGTGTAATTGAGTTAGTTGAGTTATATTAGGAGTCTATAATGTTAATTGATTCACTTTCCGTTTAAAAAATACCGAATAGACCATGAATTGCGCTATTTACGTTACTGTATTCAGTCGAATACAATAATCTGTATAGCTGTAGTCCCCTATTTCACGTCGACATTTGCTACTGTATTCATGAATACAGTAGCTTAAATACATCGAATACACTCTTAAAAAACTGAAAGCATATCTATAGGAAGTAATATAGTAAATGGTAGCTACAACTAGCTAATAACCACTAAACAATAGTGGTTTGTGAATCTCATTTATTTACCCCTTCCAGAGAGGACACCTCCTTTTTACGGGCAAACAACTTTTTTCAATTTAAGTGACATTATTGAAATGATATTAGTTTAATTTATTTTTATAGAGTCGCTACTTGAAATAATTATTTACGATGTCTCAATTCACCATTTATTTTAAATCCCAAATCAAGAAATATTTTGACTCTGTTAAAGTTTGCGAAACACAGAATATCGGGTAAGGAATTTTGTTAACTCGGGAGAAAGTGTTAGGCATTCTCAAATTTTGAGATTTTAGAGCGATCGCTTTACAATCATAACTTTGCTTAATTATCTGATTATTACGTGTTCTAAACCTATGTGCATTTTTACCTTTTACCGCTTTTAATTTATTTGATTATTAAATTATGGAATTAATCTTGGAAACGGATCACGTGTGTGTGAATTCGTTTTATATGGTGTGCCAAAATTATGTCAAGCGTACGTGTACACAATTAATAATACATTATTATTTATTAAGATTGTTTGGCCAAAGGCGTGCGAACGTGTACCCTAATTTATTTTTGAGATCATAATTATATCACGCGAACATGTAAAGAATCACGATAATAGATTAAAAGCGCGCATAAAGAAAACTTACAATGTTCATGAGTTATTTGCTTTCCTAAAATTTGAGATTATATGGGATAGTCCTTTCCCTATCTCCTAGAACCTGCCAGGTTGTTAACATCAAATATTTCCTTAGTTTAATACCCCTTCAACTTTTATAATTACACTATTTACCCCTTGTTCTTTTTTACTTTTCCTTTTTAGATTTCTTTTTATCCAAATCCCTAATACCCAATCTCAAATCGACAAAATGAAAAATAAACGACGAATCAGATACACAAGTCAATTTTAATCAAACAAGAGTTCATGCTAAACAAAGTAATCAAGATACGCCTAATTGAATTTTTATACTCACTTATCAACTAATAAAAAAAACTTCAATTAACACTTAATCAATCAGAAACATGATTGGCACCCCTGTATTTAATAGAACAAATACACATACAAAAAATGAAACAAGAAAAGAAGAAAAGGAATGAGTTATACCCATTTGATGTCGAGATGAATCAAAAGAGGTGACCTCAGAAAACATTCTGGCCGGTCAATGACTAGTTGACCAAAATCCGACCTCCAAGAAACAGAGTGAATCTTATATCAATGGATAGCTCTCATCAAGAGCTTTCTACTTATGTAAGTCTCAACCGTAAAATAGGACATATCGATCGAGAAAATGAAGAAGACCCGAATGACGGCTAGGGTTTAATTCCTAGATCTACAATTCGAAGGATTCAGTGATGTTTGGAAGAAGCTAAAGGTGGGATGGTTATGAGGAGAAAGCAAGGACTATATGGTGGTAATTTGGGGCTAGTTGGAGGTTGGCAACCGCTGTGGGCAATTTCTGATGGCGGCTTGTGGCGGAGGGTGAGAGAAGGGAAAGAAGGATAATCTGAGAAGGGTTTTGGCAGTAGGGGTGGCCGTTTCGTACAATTATAAGGGGAATACAAGATCAGTTCTCAATCGTTGGATCAAGTGAGATGAAGGGTGTGGATTAATCCGCGACAAAACAGGGTCGTTTGGTATTAGGGAAAGTCTGGACCAGGTGGGTTAATGGAACGGACGGGTATTGAAAGGAAACTAGGCCGCTGCAAATGTTTGGCCCAATAACAATAGGGAACAGGTTGCCCTTTTCTCTTTTCTCTTTTTATTGGTTTTTCAAAGTTGGCCAATTAGCTAAACATTCTAATTAATACCTAATTTGCAAAATTAAACAACTTATCTATTTTGACTAACAATTGACTAATTAAATGCATGAATTATTAAATTAAACTAATTGATTAATCGAGATAACTAATATTTTTTTGATTTTGCATTTTAATAAAAAATGCAGCTATATGTCGTTGAAAGCTAATGGTTTTTTTAAAGTCTAAAAATGCAAAAAATTTAAAAATAATGTATTGATGCAAAATAAACAAACAAAAATTCCTAAAATTCTACAAAATAATTAAAACTATTTTGGAATATTTCTAGGAGTAATCTATGCATAGGACAAAAATTACGTGCTCACAGTTTTCCGTCTTTGCTCGGAAACGTGAAGAGTTTTCGGGCAAAGATAAAGTGAGCAATCATGAACAATTTTTTCCCATTTGATACTCCATGAAAAGCATTTTAAAAAGATTTGACCGAACCTTGCTTCTAAGGTTGTCTATATATCATTGGCTATAAAGAAATTAGGTCAGCGTAGTTCAGGAGGTTTTGGTAGTTGGGACTACCGAAAGCTGTGATTTCACTATTGTTGCTGCTGTTAATGCTTGCTGAACTCCTTATTACATCAAAATCAAAATCTAAAGAAACTAAGCAAGCCTATCTATTACGAGTTACAAGATTCCTATCTATAAGTCTTCTGAAACTTGATCTTGAGTCTTGACTGGTTCTTCATGCAGACTCTGATCTGAACCTTGATTATTGCTAGTTGCAGGTGCTAGTTCATTCTTCTACGGATTCTTTTGATAAAAATGGAGAGTGCAATGCTCGTGACTTCAGTCATGTCTTGAGCAGTCCACATCTTTTCATCCACTTCTGTATTTTGGATTCATTTTTTTTTATTATTTTCTTTATTCTGGATTGATACTTCTTATTTTGGTCATCTCGAACCCTGTTCCAGGAGGTAAAAGCTTCTCAGACACCAAAACAAACAAATAAACGAAATTGTCTGCCCTAGTTTTCAATAGAAACATTTCGGGAGTTATTGTAATAAAATTCTACACTACTTCTATATTAAAAGTAATAAAATGTCGGGACTGGTGTACCCTCAAGTGATCATGATTTTTTTCTGGGATGGTGTTCCCTTATTTGTCAAAATGATGTCTCAAATAAGGATTGGTATATCTTATGTTGGGAAAATGCGGCTAGAATATGGTGTACCCTATACTAGAAAATATATCAGGGAGTGGTGTGTACCCTGCATTTAAGATCAATAAATTAGGGAGTGGTGTACCCTATTTTTGCAAAGATATCAGGGATTGGTATACCCAACATTTAATATCAATTAGTAATAATATCAAGGAGTGGTGTATGATGACGTCCACAGCACACCTCTGTAATGACCCGACCGGTCATTTCGAGGGTTATAGCTCCGTTTTCCTCATTTTTTCTTTCTTTTGTGCTTTTCAGCTATATTATGATATATCGGGTTAGTTGGTTCGGGTCCGAGGTGGTTTCGGAGTGGATTGAGATACTTAGACTCTAAAGTAGTAGCTTAAGTTAGAAAAGTCAACCAGACATTGACTTATATGTAAACGAACTCGGATTTAAATTTTGATTATTCCGTTAGCTCCGTTAGGTAAATTTGGACTTAGGAGCGCGCCCAGAATGTGATTTGGAGGTCCGTGGTAGAATTAGGCTTGAATTGGCGAAAGTTCGAAATTTGGCGATTTTGGTCGGCAGTGAAAAATTTGATATCGGGGTCAAAATGAAATTTCGGAAGTTGGAATAGGTTCGTGGTGTTATTTTTTACTTGTGTGTAAAATTTGAGGTCATTCGGACGTAGTTTAGCGGGTTTCGGCATCATTGGTGGAATTCAGAAGTTTAGAGGTCCTTAGGATTGAATCCGAGTGTAATTTGGTGTTTTGATGTCGTTTTGAGTGTTCCGAAGGTTCGACTAAGTTCGTATGTTGATATATGACTTGTTAGTATTATTGGTTGAGATCCCGAGGGCCTCAAGTGAGTTTCGGGTGGCTAACATATTGTTTGAAGTTGGAAAATGCAGCTGAAGCTGCTGCTACTGGTATTTTTGCACTTGTGGAGGGGGAGCCGCAGGAGCGGACGAAGTTGAAGTAGGTTGGGTCCTCAGGTGCATAGGGTAGGTTGCATATGTGGGTCCGTAGATGTGGATAGGTGCCCGCAGAAGCGGAAGTGAGGAGGTCAGACAACGTCCGCAGGTGCGAGGTCCTTTCCGCACCTGCGTGGTCACAAATGCGGATATGGAGCACAGGTGCGAAGTTAGGGGAATTAATGATTTTTCGCAAGTGCGCATATTTGGCCGCAGGTGCGAAAGCCCTGGGCAGAAGGTATAAAAAGAACACGTCGCGAATTTTGGTTCATTTCCACTATTTTCAAGTCGATTTTGGATCTTTTAGAGTGATTTTGAAGAGAGATACAGGGGGGTTTCATTGAGGTAAGTTGCTTGAGCTGTAATACTATTATATATGGTGATTTTCCGTTGTTTAATCATTTAATTAGTGAAAATTAGGGGTGAAAATGAGGGGTTAGGGATTGGGATTTTGGATAGTTTGATGGGAGGATTTGAGGGATCAAACGAAGTCAGATTTTGATAAATTTCATATGTATGGACTCGTGAGTGAATGGAATTTCAAGTTTTGTAATTTTTTTCGGATTTCGAGACGTGGGCCTGGGGGCCAGGTTTGAGACAATTTCGGGTTTTTAGTCTAAATTGGTAGTTTTTCTTATGGAATTCATTCCTTTAGCATAAATTGATGGTATTGTATTGATTGTGAATAGATTCGGGGCATTTGGAGGCCGAATCGAGGGGAAAGAGCATCGCGGAGTAGGGATTTAATTGGTTTGAGGTAAGTAACGATTATAAATCTAGTCATGAGGGTATGAAACCCCGGAATTTTGTATCATTTTACTATTTAGAAGTGGCGCACATGCTAGGTGACGGGCGTGTGGGCGTGCACCATTGAGGATTGTCACTTGGTCCGTCTCGTATCAACTGTAAAGTTGAATATTTTGTTGAAACTATATGATTCTTATGTGTTTTAGAACGAATTTCTGTAAATCTGGTTGGATGCCATGTTAAGGCCTTATGCTAGTGTTGTTTGGACCCTTAGAGGTCTTTTTTTGCTATCCTCTCATTTGTTTTTGATTGAAATCTATACTCAGTCATGTTTATACATATTTATAGCATAACTTAGTCTCTATTACTCTATTTTGATGCATCATATAAATGTTGTTTGGGCTGAATACTTTGTTTTCTAAGAGCCCGAGAGACTAAAAAGGTTTTATGACTGAGTGAGGCCAAGTGCATGATTTGTGAGGATATTTATGAGATCGGTCTGCACGTCGTAGCATGTTTGATATAGGTCGAGGGCCTCATTGATTTATGCCATGATTGGCTCGATATAACGCTTGGGCTGAAGGAGCCCCTCTAGAGTCTGTAGACATCCCCAGTGAGCGCATGTACCTACTGAGTGCTGAGTGACTGGGAGGCATGAGTGATGGTGAGGTCTGCCCGAGGGGCTGTATACGAGTGATTGTGAGGTTTGCTCGAGTGGCTGTATATGAGTGATGTTGCCCGAGGAGCTGATTATGATTTCAATATTTTTGCTCACCTTTGCATTGAGACTTTGTCCGAAAATTGTTGAAAGATGTCTTTAATTGATTTTACTGGAACTGGATTTAAAAGAACTCATTTGATTCAAACTCTGGTTTTAAAAGCATGTTGTATTTTACTGAATTTTTGTGATATGAACTTTACTTGCATAATTGCTCGTCACTACTTCTCGGTCTTTATTTATTGTTGTTACTTACTGAGTTGGAATACTCACGTTACTCCCTGCACCTTGTGTGCAGATCCAGGCATATCTGGACACGGTTGCGGCTGTTGACTATTCTGGTTGCAGATTTTCTCGGGGATAGCAAGGTAGCTACCTGGCGATCGCAGCCCTTCTCTTCTCCCTCTTATATTCCTTTAGTTGCATTTAGCTATTTTCCAGACTATGTTGGTTTCGATATTGTCAGACAAATTGTAGTTGATGCTCATGACTAGTGACACCCCGATGTCAGGCTTTTCTTTTCCACACTTTTGTTTTGATTTGAACTCCTTTATGAAGGTTTTTATGTTAAATAACCTTGAAATTATCTTTGAAATGAAAATATCGGCTTGTTTTGGAAATGAGTCGGCTTGCCTAGTTCCACGATAGGCGCCATCACGACAGGGTTAGTTTGGGTCGTGACAACCTCAATAAGAGATATGATACGGTTGTATGCAATAATAATTATCCAACTATAAGTCGGGGTCGAATCTACTGGGAGTTATAAGGGGTGTCAGGACTATATATTTGAAGCAAGTGAATGGACTACCTTAATTGCAACTTCCACAACAAAGTTTTGATTTCTACTTCTACTATTACCCTAATGATTATAAGTTACGGTAAATAAACTAGAGATGAATATTTTTGATGTTTTTCCAAATAGTTTAAAGTCCTAGGGCTATGACCATAATCTAGGTGTTTGCCTAATGGGATAAAGACGTTAACAATGATTTTGCCCACTCAATACCTCTCGGTCATAGAGTGATTTTGCCTAATTTGGCTTTCTCAAGTCCAAATGGGTATCAAACAAAATAGTTGATATGAGCTCAAATCGGGTTCTTACTAATTCTAGTTTGAACCCTTTAATTAGGCCAATCAATCTTTCAATTAACCCAATTCCTTGTTAGCCAAGTTATCCTAGACTAGGTCTTTCTTTCTCAAGTAGATACTAAGTCAAATAGGCATGAATCAATGTTTGCAACCATTAATTCTAAAATTGAAGTATGAACTAAGATAAATAATAAACACCCAATCATAAACATGCATTAAATTAATCAGTCAGAAGGTTTATACACTAGGTTTGGGTCACAGCCCTAGTGAAAATCTAGCTGCTCATAATGGGTATTAAAGAGAATAAAGAAGAAAAGCTAATGAAACTCATAATGAAAGATTAAAATGATGAAATCTAATTTTAATACACTAAAAAAATGTAAAACTTCCTAAAGTAGTAAAAAGAAACGGCTACAACAGCTTTTAATGTTCAAACTTGACCTAATTTTGTAAAACCCGTCTATTTATACAGAGCAAAAAATCGCGGACAAAAATGGCCATCGGGAGGTCTTCTTGCATATTCTATAAACTTTGCATCTTTGTCAATAAAAGCCTGGTTTTGCGGCCGCACATTTCATGTGTGATCCGCACATTGCTGAAAGTTCTGTTGAATTTTGTTTCTTGGTTTGCGGCCGCAGATGGAATTCTGCGGTCTGCAATTTCTTCTGCAGACCACACATTTGTTCTCCTGCGCCCTTTGTTTCCATGTACTTCGGAACACTCCTTTAGAGTCGGATTTTATCTCGGGAGACCAAACTTCCAACATTCCTGTAATTTGCACAATTTCATTAATTTCGGGAACATAATTCAATACTTTCAGAATAAAACGAAAGCTAAAAGGTGCTAATAAGCAGTCAAAATTCCCACTTATCAACTCCCCCAAACATAAATCTTTGTTTGTCCTCAAGTAAATAAATTAGTTCTCACCTGTAATATTTAAGAGTCATTTTAGCGAGTCAAAGGTGAGCCATCCACACATCAATTAGGACCAACAATTATACACACTACTCATGTATTATGAACAAGGCGACAAGTTAAACATTCATGCATATATAGTTCTAATGTGACATTTGAGCTTCAAGCATTGGCTTTACTCATCAAGGACTCTTGCTTTATCATGTAGTTCATGGTGTACTCCAAACGCTTCCTCCTCTACTTTCCATTTGCCTAGCTCACTTAAGAAATTTATCACTCAATCTAAAGATTTATGAAAGGTTCACTCATCTCTCTCAAGAGAATGTCACAAGTACGGCTTCAAGTACCATAGGCTTCCCCCTCATGTAGATCGCTACTAATGTAAACTCACTCGGTTTGAAATCAAGTATGACTTCTTTCGGAATGTAATGAAGGCTTTTGGGTTAGGATAGGATACCGTATGGGTAAGTGGTTACACCTTTCCTTAAGCACTCCATCTTTCATTTCTCGGCTCACACTTTGCCAATTCTTAGAGGCACTTTCTTTTCATTGGGGACTAGAGAGACTTAGAATCACTCTATCTTGATCATTTCATTCTTTTTCTCCTTTATTTTTATTTCACCATGATTGGGATCATTACCTTTTTTTGAATCCATTCAACCCTTCCACTTATTCACTTTTTGCATTTTTCTTTTTGTTCTTTTCTTTTCCTGCCTTCTCTTCTTATAGAGATCATTTCTTTTCTTCTTTTGTGCCTTGATACCTCTTTAAAGTTCCTCATGTCTCCTCCAAACTTACGTTTTAATCCATTTTTTCACAAGAGTGTTAAGGAAAGTTTGGGTGCCAAGAGAGGGTCACGACAAAATGGGTAAAGGCTTGTAACATGGTTATCAAATGAGAAAGGCTAGAGGATCAAAGGGGTAGACTAAGGATAATGACATTGGTTGGAAACAGAAGCTCAAACGAGCCAAGGAGAGCCTACAATCACGTTTCAAACCAAGCAAAACTAAATATTTTACCTTGAAACATATTCGGGACAAGTTCTAGACCCTTCACACGGATACTTGGACTAGCAACAATTCATCTCACCCCTCACGCAACCAGATTGTAAAAGAGGACAGAGTCAAGGATCCACTATGACCACATTCAAGTTTAAAGATCACTATGGTCCAATTAAACCACTCGATGGTTGTCAAAGTCAACACAAGAGTTACAAAGTCACTAACTAGAGCTATTTCTTTCAAAAACATTTTCTCTAATCATAAGCACGTAGTTAAGTGTGTTTGTGCCAATTGAAGCATGGTTAACTCTTCGAGCATGACTTAATTAGGTCTTTTTATTCATTATTACTACTATTATTACCTAAATACAAAAACAGACTCATTCCCTTAAGAAGGTTGTCATGCCATCCATTGTTGGGATGAGTCACCCAGTTCACACTAAAACTACCTTTGGAAAGAACCATGTCATTAAGAAAACCAAAGACTTATTATCTACTAAAACATAAAAAGAAGCTACTAAGCAAAATAAAATCTAATACACTACTAAATCATAAAAAGAAGCTAATAAGCAAAAACAAAGATAAAAAAGCTAATGAACAAAACTACTAAGGATAAAATGAATCTACATAGTAAGAGAGAAGATATATACAAACAAAAAAGAACAGAGAGAGTATCATCAAATTATTACAGGCCAAAGGTATCAAAGTACCAAATGTATTAAATAAACTCCACCCCCCCTCCGAATAAAAGTAAGCATTGTCCCCAATGATTAGCAAAATAAGAGTAAAAGAGGGAAGAGTGAAGAAAAATCCCTATGGCTCCTTGGACATCTCTGTTTCCCCAGCAATGTCATCGCCCTTAGGATCATCCAACTGAATCTCATCATCCTCAACTCTAGGTGTGGCTGGGTTGGCGAACATCTGACGTACTACCTCAGCAGTGTCGGTAGCACGGTCTGGCTCTTCAGACTGGCCAGCTGGTGCCAGCGGTGCAGATGGTGTTGTTGGATTTGGGACGGAATGGTATGGGTCAAGCAACATGTCTAAGGGGAGATCGCAGGCTGTAGCATCCTTGGTCACTTGTCTTCGGAGCTTGTCCACTGACTTCTTGCTAGCCTGGGACTTTCTCATCCTCTTTACTTCTTTTTCCAGCTCTTTAATCACCAAAATATGTTGTACCAATATGTCCATAATAGTCTTCTAATTCTCCAGAATTTTCTTCAATGTATCCTCAAGGTCAGAAGGAACCTATGATGCCTGTGAGGTGGACTGCGCTACAATAGTACTTGACAGGTTAGACAGCTTTATAGTGGCTATCTACATCCAGTTATTGAGACTCGCCAATGTCTGGGAGACTCGCAGTGCACATAAAGGATAAGGAGGCACGAGCTTTGGCTTTAAAGCCGAGATGTGAGTTGTAGTAAGAGCTGCAGTAGGGGTTGTGGAAGAGGGCGGAGGCATAGCTGCAGCACTAGATTAAGGCTCGGCAAAAGTGGATGGAACATCAACTGCCTCAGAAACTACCATAGCTGGATCATCAGACTGTCCCACAGTGGTAGGAGGCTAAACTTTCTTCTTTAGATTGTTCGCATCCATCAGTGAATACCAGGTAAAAGGCTTCTTCGGCTTCACCTTTGTGTCGTAATCCCTCGGCTCTACCATTGCATCCGTGAGATATTCTGTAATAGTATTGGGATATGGGTAGGATGAGTCATCTTGCCGAGCAATCACTGAGATGTTGGCCGACATCACGACACCCACATTGATAGGGTACCCAGCCATAATAGAAGCAACCAAAATTGCCCGAGGAATTGGAAGGTGAGTCTCATTTTGGCTTGGGTCCAGTTTGCTGTAGACAAAGGTTTGACACCCCTTCGCCTCTAAACTCAGAGTGCTACCAGTAGATAGGAACCCTAATGGTAATCTATTGTGGTGGTGGCCCTGGTGATGCTAGAATCTCCGCTAACCAAGGGCGGATTGCGTCTCGTAATGCACACTTATCCAAATACTCCTTCGGCTCACCATATTCGAAGCCCAGCTACGTGTTGGAGTGTATGCTGATCAAACCTCACTTTGAGGTTATGTACTTTGGTCACCTTTTTGATATGCACCACATTAGAGTAGAATTCCCGGACAAGGTACTCTTTGGCATCTACTACATTCTTACTGAACCACATCCACTCATTACGTTCACCGATTTGCCTCAAAATGACTGGATTGAACCTCTCCAAATCTTTCAACAGAAATTGTTGCTCAAGGGTTTGCGACCTCGCTAGCCACCATGTACGAAAGCTGGTAAAGGCAGCCAAGCTAACAAAGAGGTCCTCCCAAACCTCTTTCTTCTTCTATCTTTCAAGACCGGCAGCTGCAGCATCTCCCCCTCTACCATCATCGAGGATATCCTGAACTAGTGCATCCTATGCCTTAGGGACTGGTGTAGCAGATGGATCTGAAGCCTGACTAGCACTCTCCGATTCCTCAGAAGTGTTATGAGATAAGGACGGCTCGTCCCTGAGTTGGTATCTTCTTTGAGGCATTGACTGTACTGATGGTTGCTCCTGAACAGTTGATGAGTTTCCCTCTGATGCTTCCCTAGACGGGTCATATGAGCTCGTCTCGTAGAGATCTGTACCTCTCCCTCTGTCGGCTGTAGACTTCTTTGTAATTGTCTTTTGTTGGCCAAGGGGTAAGGCACTCTTGCCTCGACCCTAAGAAGGTTCACCTCTTCCTTTAGATGTGTCGTTCCGTCCTCTAGATCGAACCATTGTCTATATCAATCAAAGGCAATTATTAGTTTCAATTCAATGTTCAGACATACACAGGAGATATGCAAGTAAGCTATAAACCAGAAGACAGAATGAAGGCACACAGTTAGAACATGCATGCAGGGAAATGATTTGCGATCCGCACAACTTCACTTGCGGCTGCAAATAAGGACTTGCGGACCGCACAGTTTTATTGTACGGCTGCAAAAGTGAATGCGGTCCGTAAAATTTCACTTGCGGCCGTACCTCTAAAACCTAAAAGATGCCAACTCTCTGATGATACAGAATTGGATGATGTGCAGCCGCAACATGATTTTTGCGGTCCGCACAATTAGAATGCGGCCGCACATTGGAGTCAAAAATTATGGATTCTCTGATTACAATAAATGGGTTGTTCTGCGGCCGTGATGAGAATTCTGAGGTCCTAACATTTTAACTCGCAGCCGCAGAATGAGTTCTTCACTAAGTTGCCTAAAATTCCACATCTGCGGACTACACAAATTCAAGTGCGGCCGCATAATTCAAGGGTTACGTACATGTCAATATTTTTTCTATCTAGCTTTTGCAATTTTGTTCATAATTGACATAGCAACATCATAGAATCATGAAAATATGCTAATCCATCTCCTTAGAGCATGTATTAGTTAACCTATTATAGATTTACCCCCACATGGATAAACAATTGAATTCTAATGACAAATGACCTAAAAAGGACTAAAAATCTAAAGATTTAAATAAAAATATTAACAAGAAATTGAAGCATACCAAATGAATGAGTGTAATGAGTGACTAATCACGAATGTTGTGTGTGTGGACAGATGAAATCACCAAGAAATTTTTAACAGAGGAATATGTTTATGCTCAGAGAGTTAGAAACGTACCAAATGCCCCTATTCCTCTATTTATACTTTTTGTTTACTAAGGGAAAGAAGAGTGAGTGTGGCCTCATAATTTGTTACCTGGTGAGCATCTCATCTGCGATCCACACAATTTTGTGTGCGGCCACAGATTTCATGTGCGGTCGCACATCGACCTTTTATCTGACAGGCTAAACTTCAGAGAGTTGATATTTTTACCCTCTCATTTATGCGGTCCGCAAGCTAATCACGCGGACGCAATGTTCTTTTGCTGCAGCAACCAAAAAAGTGCGGTTTGCACACATCAACTGCGGTCCACAATTCTTGCAACACTTAGCCAGATTTCTGTCCACAATTCCTGTAAGTCACACTCACCCCTGTAGCACACTTCAAATCAACTTAGAATAGAAATAACACCTAACTACAAAAGGAAAATGAAAAGAAACATGGGTTGCCTCTCAAGAAGCGCCTGATTTTACGTCGTTGCACGACGCTGAATACCATCAATTGAAATGAATAACCTCCACGATGTGGCTATCTCCAACTTTTCCCAAGTAGTGCTTCACCCGATGACCATTGATTCAGAATACTACATTGTTTTTTTTTCTTCAAGTCCAATGCACCAAAATGTGTCCCACCAACAATTTCAAAAGGACCACTTCATTTATACTTTTGTCATGAAGATATTTTATTTTTTCTTTGTACAAGGACGAACTTGCATAAGCATGGTACCAGAACTCATCCAATTCATTCAAATGTGCAATCCTCAAGTTAGCAGCTATATCCCAATCAAGATTCAACTTCTTTAGAGCCCGCATGGCCTTATGCTCTAGTTCCACTAGAAGATGAAAAGCTTTTCCGAACACCAACTGGTAACGCAATATTCCGATAGGTGTTTTGTAAGTCGTCTGATAAGCCCATAATGCATCATTAAGATTCTTGGACCAATCCGTACGATTATCATTCACTGTTTTGGACAAGATACTCTTTATCTCCCGATTGGAGACTTCCACTTGCCCACGACCTTGTGGGTGACAAGGAGTCGTGACTTTGGTAGTAACACCATACTTTTTAAGCAAAGTGTAGAAAGTCTTGTTGCAAAAATGTGACCCCACATCGCTTATAATAGCACGTGGATTACCAAACCTTGCGAGAGGTATTTCATTCTTCTTTGAGATTCCACCGGCCCGTTGACATTCATCACATCTTTTCACTAGCTCACCTACATCCTTGTAAAGAGTAGGCCAATAGAAGACGCCACTAAGCACTTTGGCCGCCGTTCTTGCTCCACCATGATGACCACCATATGGCGAAGAATGACAAGACCCAAGAATTTCACCTTGCTCTTCTTCCGGTACACTTCTTCTAATCATCCATCCGTACAAATCCGGAAAATATATGGTTTATCCCAATAATAACCTTGATAATCCCGTTTGAGCTTCTTCTTTTGGATTGAAGATAACTCATCCGAAATTATCCCACACACAAGAAAATTTTCTAGATTCGCAAACCATGGCACCTCTTTCATTGAAATAGCTTTGCTCATCGGGGAAGGAGTCATTGATTTCAAGGCCATCATGCGGCCTCCCCTCCTCCGCCAAACGAGACAAGTGGTCTGCCACTTGGTTTTCACTCCCCTTTCTATCTTGGATGTCAATCTCAAACTCTTGCAACAAAAGCACTCATCTCGTCAACCGATCTTTGGAGTCCTTCTTTCTCATAAGATACAAAAGCTCCACATGATCCATTTGGACAATGACTTTTGCACCCATCAAGTATGGGCGGAACTTCTCAATTGCAAACACAATGGCAAGGATCTATTTCTCCGTAACGGTATAGTTGGCTTGGGCACTATTCATGGTCTTACTAGCATAGTAGACCGGATGAAAACTTTTATTGATTCGCTGCCCTAAAACAGCCCCAACGCTACGTCACTTGCATCACATATGAGTTCAAAAGGGATACTCCAATTTGGAGCGGTAATGATGAGAGTAGTTGTCAACTTGAACTTCAATAATTCAATGCAATCATCATTGAAGTTGAACTTAGCATCCTTCTCAAGAAGCTTGCATAACGGATTCACCACCTTAGAGAAATCTTTGATGAAACACCGGTAAAACCTCGCGTAGCCTAAGAAACTCCGAACACCCTTTACCGAAGTTGGAGGTGAAAGTTTAGAAATCACCTCAATTTTTGCCTTGTCAACTTCAATTCCATGCTTTGAGATTTTGTAGCCAAGGACAATGCCTTCCTCGACCATGAAATGGCATTTCTTCCAATTAAGCACCGAATTTGTTTCTTCATATCTAGTCAACACTTTATCCAAATTTACAAGACAATCATCAAAATAATTCCCAACCACTGAGAAGTCATCCATGAAAGCTTCAAGGTAGTCCTCCACCATGTCCATGAATATAGCCATCATACACCTTTGAAAAGTCATCGGTGCATTGCACAAACCAAATGGCATCCGCTTGAAGGATAAAGTACCATAGGGACATGCAAAGGTTGTTTTCTCCTGATCTTCTGAGTAATAAGAATTTGTTTATAGCCCAAATACCCATCAAGAAAGCAATTGAAAGCACCGCCGGCCAATCTATCGAGCATTTGATCTAAGAAAGAAAGTGGAAAGTGATCCTTCCTTGTTACTTTGTTAAGATTGAGATAGTCCATACACACCCTCCATATGGTTACCATTATTGTAGGAATCAACTCATTCTTGTCATTGGTGACCACCATCATGCCTCCATTCTTTGGGACATATTGAACCAGAGGAGTCCATGAACTATCGGAGATGGGGTAGACCACCCCGGCATACAACCATTTGATAATCTCCTTCTTGATAACTTCTTGCATTGCCTCATTGAGTCTCCTTTGATGTTCAATAGATGATTTGGCTCCATCGTCCAACTTGATATTATGCATGCAAAAGGTGGGGCTTATCACCCGAATATCCGCCAATGTCTACCCAATAGCCTTCTTCCTCTTTTGTAGCACCGCCAATATGGAATCTACCTGCACGTTAGTCAAATAAGAGCAAAGAAATTCATACCGAAGATGTGAAGGCAATGGCTTCAACTCCAAGGTGGGAGGTTCTTTAATATAAGGCTTTATAGGTAGAGTTGTCCTATTTTCAAGATCCAAAGATAATTTCAGGGGTGCATAGTTGTACGGCCCCATTCATTGCAAAGAGTTCACATATTCCATGAAGCCATCCATCTCGTCATCATCAAAGTCGAGCAAGACGTCCTCCAACATATCACCAACATTGATTGTAGCACTTGTATCATCAATAATAACATTTGCCACCAAGTCCATAAACAAATACACCTCATTGCTATTTGGTTGCCGCATGGACTTACACACATGGAAAACCATTTTTTCATCACCAATCCGGAATGTAAGCTCTCCGATTTTAACATCACAAAGAGCATTCCCCGTATCAAGGAAAGGTCTCCAAAGAATAATTGGAACTTCATAATCAACCTCACAATCTAGAATGAAAAAATTTATAGGAAGAATGAATTTATCAACACGAACCAAGACATCTTCAATCACTCCCAAAGACTTCTTCATAGTACGATCGGCCATTTGTAATCTCATAGAGGTAGGTCTTGGTTTCCCAATACCCAAAGTTTGAAAATCGAATAGGTCATTAAATTGATACTTGCCCCAAGATCACAAAGAGCTTTAGCAAACTCGGCAGTTCCAATTATACAAGGAATTAAGAAAGCGTCGGGATCTTCCAACTTAGGAGCCATTGAATGCACAATTGCACTCACTTGATGAGTGACTTTGATAGTTTAAAAATTCATTGACCGATTATTTGTCATGGGATCCTTCATAAACTTGTCATAACCGGGTATTTGTTCCAAAGCTTCAACTAATGGCACATTGACTGAGAGACTCTTCATCATTTGAATCAACTTCTTGAATTGATTCTCACCATTTTTCTTGGCAAGTGTTTGAGGGTATGGAGGTGGAGGCTTTGGCAATGGTTCCTTATCCTTTTGCACTACCGACTCCAGTATGTCAATAATGTGATCCCTAGACAGGTTCACCTCCTCTTGAGTCTCTTCCACACTATCATCAATATCAATCCGAACTTTATCATTAGGTTGCACCATACTGTTCGGGATCTCTTCTTCTTGTACCATTTGCTCATCATCCACAAGTTGACTTTGGATTGAGGTGGGTGCATTCCCACCTTTTCCATTTCATGTAGTAACGGCCATGGCATGCCCCGTGTTGTTTTCACCCTTTGGGTTTACTACCGTGTCACTTGGTAGTGCCCCCTTAGGACAAGAATTTAGAGCTTAGGCGATTTGACCCATTTGAACTTCTAGGTTTCGGATTGATGTATTGTGTGAGGCAAGTTGGGCATCCGAATCAACATTCTTTTTCATCATTTGCTTGAACATATTTTCAATATGCCCCATCTTGTTATTTGAAGAGCTTGAACCATGGGAAGGATAAAGAGGCGGGTTGTTCGGTTGTTGATGTATTGGAGGCCTTTCAAAATCCGACCCCCGATTGCCTTGATTGTTATTCCATCTGCCTTGATTGTTACCCACCCCCCCCCCCCCCCAATTTCCTTGATTATGTCCACTCTAATTTTGTTGATAGTTGTTGTTGTGCCAATTCCTTTGATTGTTGTTTCCATTCCATTTGCCTTGATAGTTAAAATTCCAATTACCTTGATTGTTTTGAGGTCGCCATTGTTGTTGGTTTGGGCCTTGGAAGTTGTTTCTTTGCCCTTGAAAGTTATTCATCTATTGCACTTCCTCCTCTTGCTCATTATAGGAATCATCTTGCTCAAAACCACTATTTTCTTGCACATAATTCTTCACTTGATTTTTCACTTGTGGACCCTTGGTACTCCTCTTGTTCACCATCATGTTCTATCCCTCTATGGAATTAACTTACTTGGGATTTTGCACTTGATTTAGTTGGGCCTCTTCTAGTTGCGTCATGGTGGTTGTCAACTCGACAATGGATTGCCCGTGGTCTTGTAACCCTTTGTGAAGATGGATCATATTTGGGCTCACCTGGTGGAACATTGAACAGGGATTGCCAAGAAGATGACATTTCCGCCATCCCATCCAAAATCTCACATGCCTCTGCATAAGGCGTAGTCATGAAGTTCCCACCGGCAAGTTGATTCACTACACATTGGTTGATTGTGTTAATCCTACGATAGAAAGTTTGTTGAATCATGTTCTCTGTCATATCGTTGTTGGGACATTCCTTAACCATTGTTCTATAACGTTCCCATATCTCATGTAGTGGTTCATTCGGCTCTTGCTTGAATGCCAAACTCTCATCTCGAAGTATAGCCATGTGCCCCAGAGAGAAGAACTTAGAAATAAAATTTTCTGCCAACTCATCCTATGTGTGAATAGAATGGTTCGGTAAACATTCAACCAATCTAAAGCTTTCTCCCGTAGAGAGAAGGGAAAATCCTTAGCCCCAATGCATCCTCAGAGACATTTGTTTGTTTTCTCCCCCAACAAGTATCCACAAACCCCTTCAAATGTTTGTACTCATTTTGTGTTGGAGCACCGGTGAAGAAACCCCGTTGCTCAAGCAAAGTTAGCATCACATTGGAGATTTTAATGTTGCCCGCCCTAATACGGGTAGGGACTACTGCAATTGTATATCCTTCATTGGGTAATATCCGATGTGGAGCCACTCGTGGTGGAGGTGGGGGTGGAGCGGGGACATTTTCATGAGACACTCGGCCTCTTCTATTGGCTTGTGGTTCAAAAGGAACCTCATCAACTTGCTCATCCTCGACGTCCACATCCTCTTAATGCAAATCTCTGAGCTCATTGTTCGGTATGGTTGTACCTATGATTTCTCACATAAGTTAGTAACACGGAAGGAAAAGAAGATATTTCAAAAACACACCCAAATATATAGCTAACACTGTTGTAACTCCTCGGCAACGACGCCAAAAATTGATGACGTCCACAACACACCTCAATAAGAGATATGACACGGTCGTATGCAATAATAATTACCCAACTATGAGTCGGGGTCGAATCTACTAGGAGTTATAAGGGGTGTCAGGAGTATATATTTGAAGCAAGTGAATGGACTACCTAAATTGCCACTTCCACAATAGAGATTTTATTTCTACTTCTACTATTACTCTAATGATTGTAAGCTAAGGTAAATAAACTAGAGATGAATATTCTTGATGTTTTTCCAAATAGTTTAAAGGCCTAGGGTTGTGACCATAACCTAAGTGTTTACCTAATGGGATAAAGACATTAACACTTGTTTTTTTTGATTGGGGTGTATTATAGCTCTCAACTCTATGTTACCCACTTAATACCTCTCGGCCAGATAGTGAGTTTGCCCAATTTGGCTTTTTCAAGTCCAAATGGGTATCAAACAAAATAGTTGATATGAGCTCAAGTCGGGTTGTTACTATCTCTAGTTTTAACCCTTTAATTAGGCCAATCAATCTTTCAATTAACCCAATTCCTTGTTAGCCAAGTTATCCTAGACTAGGTCTTTCTTTCTCAAGTAAATACTAAGTCAAATAGGCATGAATCAATGTTTGCAACCATTAATTCTAAAATTGAAGTATGAACTAAGCTATTAATCAACACCCAATCATAAATAAGCATTAAATTAATCACCCATAAGGTTTATATACTAGGTTTGAGTCACAACCCTAGTGAAAATGTATCTACTCATAGTGGGTATTGAAGAGAATAAAGAAGAAAAGCTAATTAAACCCATAATGAAAGATTAAAATGATGGAATCTAATGTTAATACACCAAAATAATGTAAAACTTCTTAAAGTAGTAAAAAGAAACGGCTACAGCAACTTTTAATGTTCAAACTTGACCTAATTATGTGAAACTCGTCCATTTATACAGGGCCAAAAATTGCGGATAAAAATGCCCCTCAAGAGGTTTTGCGGCCACACAATTCCATGTGCGGTCCGCAGATTTCTTCAGTTGGCAGGAAGGAGGTTTCTGCGGCCGCACATTTCTGGACTGTGGCCGCACAATTCTTGTGCGGACAACACTTCACAAAGACTTCAAGACTTGGTCTTCTTGCATATTCTCTGAACTATGCATTTTTGTTAGTAAAAGCCTGGTTTTGCTCCCGCGCAATTCATGTACGGTCCGCACATTGCTGAAGGTTCTTTTGAATTTTGCTTCTTGGTTTGCAGCTGCAGATGGAATTTTGTAGTCTACAATTTCTTTTGTGCTTGCAGAATTCCTTCTGCGGACTGCACATTTGTGCTTCTGCACCCTCTATTTCCTTGTGCTTCGGAACACTCCTTTTTGAGTCAGATTTCATCTTGGGAGACCATACTTCCAGCATTCCTACAATTTGCACAATTTCATTAGTTTCGGGAATACAATTCAATATTTTTGAAATAAAATAAAAGCTAAAAGGTGCTAATAAGCAGTCGAAATCCCCACTTATCAGTGTACCCTCCATTTAAGATCATTCAACTAGGGAGTGGTGTACCCTATGTTAGAAAGCATAGTTAGATATTGGTGTACCCCATACTGGTAAGGATACTAGGGAGTGGTATACCCTATGTCTAAAATATCACCAACTAGGGAATGGTGTACCCTATGTTGGAAAATGCATCTAGGGATTGGTGTACCCTATATTGGTAAAGAGACAATAGAGTGGTGTACCCTATGTCTAGGAGTGATATCATGAAGTGGTGTACCCTGCGTTTTAGCTCAATGAAACACTAATGATATCAGGGAATGGTGTACCTTGAATTTAAGATTAATTGGTAATGATATCAGAGAGTGGTGTACCTTACATTTAAGCTCAACTCAACTAAGGAGTGATGTACCCTATGTTGAAAAAATACATCTAGGGATTGGTGTACCCTATGATGGTAAGGAGACTAGGGAGTGGTGTACCCTATGTCTAAATATCATCAACTGGGGAATGGTGTACCCAACATTGGAAAATGCAGCTAGGGATTGGTATACTCTATACTGGTAAGGAGGCTAAGGAGTGGTGTACCATATGACTAGGAATGATATCAGGGAGTGGTGTACCCTGCGTTTTAGCTCTATCGATAAAGACATCAGGGAGTGGTGTACCCTGCATTTAAGATCAGTTGGTAATGATATTAGAAAGTGGCGTACCCTGCATTTAAGCTCAACTCAATTAGGGAGTGGTGTACCCTGCATTTAAGATCCGTTGGTAATGATATCAGAAAGTGGTGTACCCTGCGTTTAAGGTCAACTCATTTAGGGAGTGGTGTATCCTATGTTGGAAAAATACAGTTAAGGATTGGTATACTCTATCCTCGTTAGGATACTAGGAAGTGATGTACCCTTAAGTCTAAAATATCATCAAGTAGGGAATGGTGTACCCTACGTTGGAAAATACAACTAGGGATTGGTGCACCCTATACTGGTAAGGAGACTAGGGAGTGGTGTACCCTATGTCTAGGAATGATATCAGAGAGTGGTGTACCCTGCATTTTAGCTCTATCAATAAAGACATCATGCAATGGTGTACTTCGCATTTAAGATCAATTGGTAATGATATCAGAAAGCGGTGTACCATGCATTTAAGCTCAACTCAATTAGGGAGTGGTGTACCCTATGTTGGAAAAATACAATTAAGGATTGGTGTACCCTATCCTGCTAAGAAGACTAGGGAGTGGTGTACCCTATCCTGGTAAGAAGACTATGGAGTGTTGTACCCTATGTATAAAATATCATCAAGGAGGGAATGGTGTAACATACGTTGGAAAATGCAACTAGGGATTGGTGTACCTTATACTGGTAAGGAGACTAGGGAGTGATGTTCCTTATGTCTAGGAATGATATCAGGGAGTGGTGTACCTTGCGTTTCATCCCTATCAATAAAGATATCAACGAGTGGTGTACCTTGCATTTAAGATCAATTGGTAATGATATCAATGAGTGGTGTACCCTGCGTTTAATCTCAACTCAACTAGGGAGTGGTATACCCTATGTTAGAAAAATACAGCTAGGGATTGGTGTACCCTATGCTGGTAAAGAGATTAGGAAGTGGTGTACCCTATGTCTAAAATATCATAGACTAGGAATTGGTGTACCCTATATTGGAAAATGTAGCTAGGGATTAGTGTACTCTATACTAGTAAGGAGACTAGGGAATGGTGCACCTTATGTCTACGAATGATATCAGGGAGTGGTGTACCCTTTGTTTCAGCTATATCAATAAAGATATCAGGGAGTAGTATACCCTCTACTTAGGATCAATCATGTCACGACCCAGATCCTACTATAGGCCGTGATGGCACACAATATCGTCGTTAGGCAAGCCAATGGTGAACTACCAATTCAATTATTTATTTTATTATTTTTGAGGTCATAAGTTTTATTAAGTAAAGAACTCAATGCATTTGAAATCGTGAATACTTAAAATATCAGTAAGATATAAAATAAAAGATGACAATATCAAGCCGAACCTTAAACAACCACTAGAGTATCCCAAAAATCTGATGTCACAAGTGCATGGAAATTTACAAATGAGTACAATAATAATACAACATCCGTCTGTAATATAAAATAGACAGGATAAAGTAAATAAATAAGATAGAGACTCTGAGGGCTGCAATGCGTAGCATAAAATATATCTCACCATAAAGTCCCCTCAGCATTTGCGCCTCCGCGCCAAGATGAACACAAAGGAACCTGTCAGATCCTGCAAATTTAGTGCAAAAGTGTAGCATGAGTACGTAAATCAAAGTGTACCCAGTAAGTATCTAGCCTAACCCCGGAGAAGTAGTGCTGATGGGTCGACATCGACACTTACTAATGATCCATAAATAAAATGCAAAAATCATAAGTAGGCATGAAATACAATAGAATCAATAGAATAAAGAACAGTAGATAATGACATATGTTAAGAATTATTATCAAGTTAGATGTCCCCAAGTACCACGTGCTATCGCAACAAATGAGAACCCTCAATTATATATCCGATCTGAGGTCATAAAGAAAATATTACAAAATTTTCAAGTTTAATTAAGAGGGTAATCTCGTGGGTATTTGGACTCTTAGCGATTTTATGCACGAATTATGCCGATGTCATTCGGCCCCATCCATATAGTCGTGTACATACACTTCCGAGGTTCTACGGCCCGATCCATGATGCATCCCCCATATATATACACTGTAGAGGCATTCGGCCTGATCCACATGAAAGGAAAAAATTTATCGAATTACGAGCTACGTGTTTATAATATAAAAACGGGAGCGTAAAGTAATCATGACTTTTACTAATTTTCGAACATCTTGCCAACAACTCAAGGTAATGAGATTTAATCGATCATGATCTCTAATCACATTTCATTTATAAGTCTTAGATAATTAAACTAACAAGTTGAATTCAGATAATACAAATATTGCATGATAAAGTCCTAAGTCTACCCGGACATAAGCGTGATATTAGCCACGTACGGACTCTCGTCACCTCGTGCGTACGTGGACCTCACAACAAGTAGCAAATAACAAATACACACATACAGGCAGTTTCCTCCTCACAGGGTTAGACATGAGACTTACCTCGCTTCGAAGTTTCATAACCGGCTCCAACACTTCTCTAACACCTCAAACCTATGCCCATCAATCCGAAACCAGTCAAACAAGATGCAAATCAATCAAAATATATTCCAACGCTCATAATTAATCAATTTATAATAATTTCTAACTCTGCTCGAAAAGTCAAAAAAGTCAACCATCGGGCCCACGTGCTCGGATTCCAAAAATTGTTAAAGATAACTTTACCAATAATGCCTTGAACTCAAATATATGATTTATTCCAAATTCTATGTCCAATTTCCTAGTCAAAATCCAAAAATATGATTTCTAGGTTTTTCTTCAAAAATCTCACAATTTCTATCAAATTCCATGTAAAAATCTATATATAATCAAAATATTTATCTCACAATAAGTGGCAATAACTTACCTCATAATAAATGATGAAAATATCCTCTTCTAGAGCTCCAAATATTACCCCACCAAATGAAAATGAGAGCTAAGTCCCATCTTAAAACAACTCTGCCCAGACGACCCTTCTTCGCGATCGCGGAAAATACCTCGCGATTGTGGAAGCTAACTTACCTCGCCCAGGTAATTGCTCTATCCGAGTGCGAGATCCTTCTCGCGATCGCGAAGTATAGCATGCCCAAGCCTCTGTGAACACGGACCAAACAACTCAAACGCGAAGGCCTAAGTTAGCCTTAGCAACTTACCTCCTATGCGATCGCGTGAGTCCTTCCGCGATCGCAGAGCACAGCTCTCCCAAACAGGCCTGCCTCCACAACCCACCGCGTTCATGATTCTGCCCATGCCAACACGAAGAACCATCTGATCCAGCTCCGCGATCGCGACCCCTTCTACGCGATCGCAATGAACAAAACCTTCATCATCCCAGCTAACCCTTCGCGATCACATTCCTTCTTTCGCGATCGTAATGCACGCAAAACACACCAGAAACCAACAGTGATAAAACAAGGAGAATTTGTGTGAAACCACTTCGTAACACACCCGAGGCCCCCGGGACCCTGTCCAACATACCAAGTAGTCCCAATACCTTATCCAAACTTATCCAAAGGCTCGAAACACCACGAATAATCTCAAAATTATGAATCGACAAACAAAATCCTTTTTTCAACTTCCAAACATTCAAACTTCGATGAACGCGTCTGAATCATACTTAAACATTCTGGAAT
The DNA here is from genome assembly GCF_000390325.3 of Nicotiana tomentosiformis. Lineage (NCBI taxonomy): Eukaryota > Viridiplantae > Streptophyta > Magnoliopsida > Solanales > Solanaceae > Nicotiana > Nicotiana tomentosiformis. The sequence goes on from NC_090823.1 coordinate 86,906,241, forward strand.
GATGCCAAACTTTACGTACAAGTCACACATCATGATACGAATCTATTACAATACTCGAAATCTCAAACAGACGTCGATAACACCAAATACCACTTCAAATCAAAATTAGAAAATTCTTAAACTTTCAAAATGCCAACTTTCCATAATAAGCGCTGAAATGCTACACTACCCGATACTCAACTCGAACATACGCCTAAGTCCAAAATTATCATACGAACCTATTGGAACTTTTAAATCTTGATTTCGAGGTCCTTTACTCAAAAGTCAAACCTTGATCAACTCTTTCAATTTAAAGTTTTTGAATTGAGAATTTTCCATCCAAATCAACTTCGAACTTCTCGAAATTCAATTCCGACCACATGTACAAGTCATAAAACATGAAGTAAATCTACTCAAGGCCTCAAACCGCCGAACGACACGCTAGAGCTCAAAATGAATGATCGAGTTGTTACATTCTCCCCCACTTAAACATGCGTTCGTCCTCGAACATGCCAAGAACCGCTCCAGAGTTGCCCAAACTCACTGTTTAACACCATGTGCACATACTCTTGCCAGCATATCCCATATGAGCACATTAACTCAAATCAAAATGAAGATTCTTCCTACTATGTTAGCCCACAAGACGTACGAACACCGTATCAATCTGAACCCATTGTACCAAACATGATCATGCACCCATGCTGAACCCTCACAATGCACCGCATAATTCGTATGCCCATAATATCATCCTTCAACCGTAGAAGCTGCAAATTCACTAACCTGATTCCCATAGTATACCTCGTAATGTGCATAAGCCCCGATCTAACTCTCGCAATACTGGAACAATAAAAGTGACCCGTAGAAGTTCATAACCACCTGCCAAATCAATAAATCACGGAGTCTCTCTGCTTGACAAGAACCATTACCTCATTTTGAACTGAATAGTAATATTTTCCCTCTAATACACCTTATATAAATCTGATCGCACTGATTTCATGTCCAATAACCTCGTCTCACCCAGTATAAATTTCTCGGGCAATAAGCCACCTAAAACACCATCTAAAATCCCATATGATACCATTAAAGTGCTAACAAGCTATAACTCGAATATGACCCATAAATAAAAACAAACCCTGGCAAGAACTACCCAACCCGCGTAGCGAATAAAATGGCCGAACAGATGTTGTGAACCTATCTCAGAGATGACAAACAAGACACACAAAGTAAGTATAAGGAACCATACTCAACATCTCACTATTGCGGCGTGTAACTTGATCCACACATGATACCGTTGCGGCGTGCAATCCGATCCATACAAAACCATCAATAAGGAAGTATCTACCGAGCCAAACTGCTCCTACCCATGAAACGCCTGAATATCGACCACAAGCATGCCAAGTGCATAAACACAACCCTAAGGATATGGATAGTGCCATGCGCTACAAAATCCAAGCTCGACTAAGGTGCATCAAACAACCGACATCTCGTAAGCCATCCCGCTCATATAATACCACAAGCTAAGTCAGATCACCACACACGTGCAAATAATCACTGCCTCACAATACATATGGCATAAAAAGAGTAGCACCTAGAATAGACAATGCTAGGAATATCATCCACTATGCCCCGAAGAATCATCCATAAGCAATGATATGTTGAACGATCACATCTTACCTGATGTAGAGCATACGTACACATTAGATCTACCAACGGACCTCAAGTCGATTCTGATCACCCCATACTAGGCCAATAACCTTTTAGTGATCCACAATGACCCCATTTATGACACATACGAGCAGCCATCCAGACATAAACTCTCCAATCAGCGACAGTACCAGAATCTTCATACCCAATTTCAGTCTCTAACAATCAAATGACTAACACGTCACACTTATACAATATTCCTGTGGGATATACTCCCACAACCTTCCGCACCAGATAGCAAAATCGGAACATCAATGGCCATCGACCATGCTATTTCTGTAATTCCAATTAAGAATCCACCAACCAATGCACAATGCCTCTTCCACAGAACACTGTCCTCAGGTGACATTAAGATAATGTTAGCTTACTCTGAACATCTGAATCCTTCCCCCAGCTCCTCCGAGCTCGCGACATTCTTATCAAAACCAAATCGTAACTTGATCCTCAACTTCCAATTCCCATAGCGCTCATTGCACCTATCATGTCGCTACACGAGAGTACAAGAATTCCATCATAGCCCCTGAACCACCAGTGGACTAACCACTTCATTGTCTAGAACCCTCTCACTCCACTTATTTCGGAAGAACAATTGCAACACGCAACTGAATTCCCATATCCGCAGAAAATGCAAACCTCAAGTTGTAGTCTAGACCGCTAACACTTTCGGGATTCATTTACACATAACAAGGCCATCAGAATCAAATAACCCCAATCAATCAAATTACGGTGGCTGTCAAACCCACACGTTCAACCATAAATCACTTGTATAGCTTAACACATCGAAGGAACCGGTCACTTCCACGACCATGTTGATTCAAGCCATAACTAATAGACTCAACTCTTTCCAATTTACTCTTGAATTTCCTTTGGAATAATAGTTTTATTCAAACACATAACATACCTCAAACAACACTTATCCCGAAGGACCCAAATCACGATATCACATCGTCTCAATACCCATAAGCAATCACACTTCTCGTGCACTCAATAGTGTCTCCAACTGATACACATGTTCTTAAAGATCTTCTAAGAATCCGAAGTTATTTCCTTCTATCTCTCACTACAAGAAAAAGGGCTTTTAGTGGCGACAAAATTTGCCACAGAAAGTTTAATTGTCGTCGCAGAATACCTTTTGTGGCGACGACGTGGCGACCAAGTGGCTGTTGACTATACTAAATGGCAGATACTTATTGGTAGCGACTTATAATGGTCTCCACAAAAGGTCCACCTCTCGTGGCGATATTTGTCGTCACAAAACTTATTTTGGATTGCCACTAGAATTCACTTTAGAGAATCCGTCACCACTAAAAGCTAGCCTTTGGTGGCGACTATGGGTGCAACCAAAGCCTGACTTTGGTGGCTACTTTTATCGCTACTAAAAATTATATTTTAGTGACAACTTGGTATTGCCACCAAATCTCCATTTTTTGTGGCATCAAAATGTCGCTACTAATTATATTTTCTTTTAGTGGCAGTAGGTTATAATCGCAAAAGCTCCTATTTTTCGTCACAACACAAGTTTTTCATAAAAGAAAATATAAAACTATAAATATTTGCACAACCCGATAATAATTCTCAAAACAGAATTATAGTCTTTTTAATGTTAAAAAGTCTACACAGTCAAAAGTAGTCAATGTATATACATTTCCATTTCATGACACAAACAAAAAAGGAATAGTCTTCAAGACATACTCCAATGTCTTCTACGATAAACAAAACGACCATAAAAATATTTTCAAACTACACCTTGAGCAACTCCACTTCCTCGTTCTTGAAGTATCTTGTCCTTGCTATTAAAAAATAAAGATGAAAATCATTAATATACGCATATGTACAAAAAAGACTATAAGTTTGAAGAGGAAATTAGCCGAAAAGAGCGAGAAGATGTAAAGCAAAGAAAGGTATTTCTGGAAAACTTTTAAAACCCCACAGGCAATAACTTTTTAAAGCATGGAAACATCAACCTTGCGGTCACAATATATATATATATATATATATATATATATATATATATATATATATATATATATATATATATATATATATATATATATATAGTAAGGATGCTTAGTCTAAATTATTATAAAAAATTTCAATCAGTGTGAGATGCAATTGATACTTTGTGAAATTCAATTATCAAAACCAAAACTAATAATAATAAATCTGAAGTTCACGAATTGAATTGAATGCACAAAGTCGTATTACATAATCTTTGTCCAAATTGTTGAAAGTAACACGACAACGTAATATTTGACTAAGAACCTACTGAAACCATCTATAATGCACAATCAATCACCAGTCAATAAAATAACATAATTGAATTCTATGCAGTCAGCCACCTAACAATGATTTATTCATTCCCTTGATATGGTGAGTAAACACACACTTCAAATGATCACCAAAAAACTACTTATGCATTGGGCAAAGAGGGACATGTACTAAACACCAAAATGACCAGAGATAAATTTGAGAATTTTTTAGTAATTAGTTGGTCCCCATATCATCTAGATTGGTTTTGTCAGCAGATTTAGCACTCAGCAAAGCAAAAGGGGGTTGTTTTCTTGAATGTGAAAGGAGAGGGTGGGGACAGTGGAGTCCCCAGGTAATTTCTTTTAAATTTAGACATAGTACTAAGTTTAGTTTAAAAAATAATGGATACATGTAAAATGAAAAATCAGTATATACTCTGTCACTTTTTAGGTAAAGGTATGCTTCTTTCCCTAGAGTAGATTTATAGTAGTATTATTGTCCATGTCTTAGTAAATGTAAGAAAATGACAAGAACAATTGTTATGTCCAATCTCCACTGATATGGAAACTGATCAAGTTAAATTAGTAGAAAAGGAGAATCATGCCATATAGTCCCAAATCTAAAATAGCAGAGTCTAAATATTCTAACTAGTGCTTTTAACTGTAGTCAACTGGTTCTTACTAATTCTTGATATTTAAATTTTAATAAGAAAAGCTACTTGCGGAATGGACTGAGTAGAAATTCTTACATATGCTTATGTTTTCAAGGAGAACTCATTCAGTTTTAATAAATATAGAGTAAAACTAATTTCAAGAGAAATACCTATATAATCTTATGATTTATGAATATACACTAAACTGATTTAAGAGAAATCCCTACCTGTTGCATTCTGATCAGCCATGCATCTATCTTTTCATCAAACTTTTTGTCAACTTGTAAATCTATCTGTGCACGCTCAGCAACCATTTGTTCTTCTAGCTTACTTTGCAAGTCAGCCGCCATTTCTTCTTCTAGCTTGCTTTTTAACTCGGCAACCATTTGCTTACGTTCTTTTTGTAATTTTCTATCCATTTCCTCTTGCATCTCTTGACGTATTCTTTCCATTTGAGAAGACATACTCGCCTCTAAGTCTACCTGCTGCAAACTGCTTTTTTGTAGGCTTCTTTCCATACCCTTTTTCACAAACATAGCCATTTCGTTCACCAAGTACAATGGCTAAAATCCCATCTGCACTCATTGGCTGCTCATTTTCTTCAGATTGTTGTTGAGTTACAATTTCCTTGAGTTGGCCCTACAAATATGTATAAATTTATAGTATAAAATAGGAAACATATAATAAAATAACAAAATAATTATGCTAAGAAATTACATGAATTTTTTGCGACTATGGATCCGACCACACAATTTTTCTTTTGCCATCCTTACGAGTATGTTGGAGCTCCCAAACTCGATATGGTGCTGCTTTGTTTCCACTAACAGGATCTCTCTAAAATATATTTTAGTAGAGGGAAATATTTATAAGCACATAATATGTTATAAATTAATGATGAATAGTTTTATAGTGATTGTGATAAATGCATTTACCGTCGATTCCTCCACTTCGGCAAATGACTTTGAGCCACAAGAGTGATTAGTTATCTGTTTTCCCCTATTAAGTTTGTTCCTCTCACTTGCAGCCTAGCAATTAAATCAATACATAAGAACCAATAATTAAATATTGATTTATCAAGAATTTTTATTACAACGTTACCTTGAATTTTAGACTCCCAAAAAGTCCTACAAGAAACACTCAATTCTCAGGCGTAACATCATCCGGCCTATGAGACAGTCTCTCTTTATCAGTAGTATAGAGATTGTATTCTTTATGCAATCGAGTCTTCCATGCTCTAAAAAGCCTTCGCATAGTGTCAACAACAAGAACTTGCAACACATGTTCTCGCATATCACTAGCTTCAAATTTATCCTAAAATAAATATGTAAAGCTATTGAAAGTAAATAAAATGTATGATATAAAGTCAATGTAATATTGAAAGTAAATTATTACCTTAACCTTCAACCACGTCGCTTCTCCATGTTTCGCAATTATCGCTTTCCAATCACCATCTCTGAATGAGATAGTGCTCCGCATAATCAAGCCACAGTAGTTTACAATATCCCTAGACCCTGGACCTATAGCTCTCACAATGTCATCCGGAATGATGATGGGAATTTTACTGCCATACTTAGTTTTCATATCCATATGTAGAGATTTGTATCTCCCTCAGCCTTTCTTGTTATCTCTATTTTCACAAAGATTACCTTTACAAGAATAAAAAAATTTATGTCATACTCACTTAATAAGTAGATTTATTCTACATGACTTTAATTGTTCATGGTTAGATCATACGGAATGGTTTTAGGTTTAGAATTTGATGGGCAAAATAACTTTTCTAAACCCGATAAATTACGCATGTGTTCTTCTATGATAAATGGATCACATATAGTGAGCTGAACAGAAGATATAAGAGAGTGAAATTGAAGGAGTGAAAACTGGGATCATTTAACCATTGATTTGTTCCTGATTAATTAGCAGGTCATCGCCTTCTAGTTAAAGGTTGTGAGTTCTGTTTCATGGATGCTACACTTAAAGCTACACCAGTTTAACAAAATTGGCAATGTCTTTACCAACTAGCCCTCCTTAATTATAATTATTTGAAAGATATTGATTCATTCCAACTCTGAATTGGCAACCTTACTGTTTGTTTCCTAGTATGCAGAAGTGGCTTTAAATCTACTAAGTACTAGTAATAAGCAACAAGATTATTTATTAACAGAAAATAACACTTGGGATAGAGTATTGTAAGTCGTGATCAAGTTCTTGTTTAGAGAGAGATCAGAGAGCAAAATAGTGATAGTGTTGGGCTGCTGGTAAAATAGTGATAGAGTACTGCCATGTTAGGCTACCTTTTAGTGATTATACTTCCTGAGTGCAATTTTAGAAAGCAAAAACTATATGCAGAGAGGTCTTTGGTGTAATGAAATGATATTCCCATATAGGCATAAAACATCTAAATTCATAATGACCAAACAACTTGTACTCCTTCAAAAGTGTAGGTTTATTATTTGATCCCATAACATATAGAGTGAACAAACAGAATAAAGATTGTATGTTCAATACAAATAACCAAAAATAACTAAAAAATGCCAACTGAAATACATGATTCCGATTCAATAAAGAACTAACCTGCACCACTATTTTCAGTCTCTGGAGTGGGATGCACATTTTCTACATAAGCCCTTGATGATAATGAGTCCATAGATTGTACTTGATGCGGGTTACTCGATTGTCCCATATCTGGAGATAGTTGTGTTTTGTGGATTAGGTCTAAAGGATGACGTCGCAATAGAATTATCATGTAGTACTCCTACATTACCGCATCCACGACCCTTTCCACCTCGCCTACCTTTACCTCGTCCAATTCCTGTCATTTCCTGCAGCATCACATAAAAATATAAATAAAGATTTACATTTTAGAATTCTTGGTTAGAATCCGCTCAATGCACCATAGAAACTTTAGTCTTCTCTACAATATTTATATCATATCCTCTCAATTCTAAACTGAAAACAAATCAGAATTCAAGTTACAACAAACCAAGCAGGACGCAATCCTTCAATGACCTTGAACCAAAGGACAAACCTTTTAACAGGAATAGAAGATAAAGTATCAGGATAGTTGCAATGCAAGATAGAAAATTCATATTAATGGCAAAATAACAGAGGCTAGAAAGGCATAAGAAGCCTTGCTTAAAAAAGCACAAAACAGCTACAGATAGGAAGTTATTTCTTTGATCAGTCCATATCATTATCCTCTCCTTCATTATCATCAAATATCTCTTCTTCGCTTTCTTCATCTTCGGTCCTATCTATATCATTATCATTAATGAAACCATCTTCTTCATTATGCCCACTTGTCCCAGCTTGTTCTATTACATGATCATAATTAATGATGTGAGGTTCAACATCATCCCTGTGTAAAGATACTAAAATATCATTTTCTTGATCACCATTACGCTCCATATTAAATTCAACTTCCTTTTGTTGGTAAGCTTCTCCATTTTGTATTGTTTCATCTTCAACATTTGTGCAATTATCATCCTCTTCGGGCATATTAAAAAGGTCGCGTGGACTTGTCTTTAAAACAACAAGCTAATCTTTATCAACCATGCCGTTGATATAGAAGACTTGTTCAGATTGAGATGCCAACACAAATGGCTCATTTGTATTCAAGCCACATCGAGTATTCATACTTGTGAAACCATACTTGTCAATTTTATATCCTTTTCCTAAGTGAGCCACATCCCACCAATGATACCTGAAGAGGTAAACTTTTCTATTTCTCATATACGATATCTCGTAAATGTCCTCTAATACACCATAGTACTCCTTCTTAAAGTCTGAATCATCTCCTCTCACAAGAACTCCATTGTTCTGTGTTTTTCTTATTGATTCAAGATCTTTTGTTTGGAATCTAAATCCATTCACCATCAATATGGAATATCGATGCACCACTGGTCCAGGACCTATTGCTAAACTTATGAGCTCATTATTAGCATTTTCTTGTGCAGCTAATTGTAAGATCTACAAAGTAAGACAAATAACTCCCTCTTAACCAATAATATAATAAGATAATCAAAAAGTATTCAAAATGAGATTTGATTCAACACTTACATGTGCACGAAACCAAACAGTAAAGTCATTGTTACGCCTTTCAGCTCTTCTTGAACTTTGTCTTTCAATCTCTTTTGCATGTTGCCTGCATTTAGATAGAATTATTTAAGAGAATGAATGAATTATTCAAATCTGAAATCAAATCCGAAATTATCTCAGAATTGATTAAAAAATAGAAACTTACTCCATGAATGAACAGACCTCTTCACAATTTTGAAGAACATACATACATGCTTGTTTAAACGCATCATGAGATAACGTGATGGTTTTTGAACCACCTTTTGTTTGCCCACTATTTTTAAAGATGGACATTTCAGCATTTTACATGGATTCATCGCCATTCCTAGCCGGTCTATTAAACTTGGTTGAGATATTCTTTAAGTATCGTGAGCAAAATGTGAGGCTTTCTTCTGCCAAATAACCTTCTACAATTGAACCTTCTGGACAATTTTGATTTCGAACATAAGACTTAAGTGTTCCCATATGCCTGTATGCAAATAATTAGTTAATATAATTAATGTGTCATTCTAAAACTTTAGTATTGAAATTTATATGAAAAATATATTACCTCTCGAAAGGGTACATCCATCAAGTTTGAACTGGTCCACCAAGCTTTGCCTCTCTTGCCAAGTGAATTGGCAAATGAACCATAACATCAAAGTACACCGGAAGAAAAATAATTTAAAGTTTGCATAATATGATAGGAATTCCAGCCTCTAGGATATCAAGATCTTCAATTGTCAAGCACTTAGAGCATAGATTCTTGAAAAAAATTCCTAATGCTATAATTGGTTCACACACTTCTTTAGGCAACAAGCCATGTATAGCTACTGGAAAAATATCTTGCAACATACGTGGTGATCATGACTTTTCAATCCATGTATCCTTTTGTCTTGTATGTTTACGCACCTTGAAATGTTTGATGAAAAGGCATCAGGAACCTTCAAATTAGCTAAGAAAGTGCATGCCTTCAACTTCTCATCGGGGATAATGCATAGCATGCTGCCGGTAATAAAATATTATTCCCATCCTCAACTGGGTGTAACCCTTGCCTGATTTCAAGATCCACCAAGTCATATCTACTTTTCATCGTGTCCTTCGTCTTTCCAGTCATATTCATCACAGTAGATACAATATTATTAGACACATTTCTTTCTATGTGCATTACATCTAAGTTATGTCGTAACTTAAGAGTCTTCCAAAAGGCAATTTGAAAAAAATACTTTTCTTCCTCCAATTATAAGCATCATTGGGAACATTACGCTTTCGCTTTTGCCATTTACCATAAGTCACATTTCTCAAACTTTGTAATTTCTCAAGTGCTTCGTCACCTGTTAAGGGATTAGGTGCAACACCCTATCTTTATTTTTCCATCAAATAACCTCATATTTTTACGCCATGGATGGTCCATTGGAAGAAAGCGACGATGACCCATATAACACAACTTATTACGTAAAGAAACCGATTGTGTTTCTTTATGGCAACAAGGACATGCAAGTTTACCTTTGGTTGACCATCCTGAAAGGTTCCCATATGCAAAAAAATTATTAATTGTCCACATGATAGCCACACGCATCATAAAATTAGTTTTTGAGTATGCATCATAAGTCTCCACCCCCTTCCATAATTCTTTTAACTCTTCAATCATTGGTTGCAAGTATACATCTATATCATTGCCTGGAGACTTAGGACTTGAGATAAGAAGTGTCATCATGAAATATGGATCCTTCATGCAATCCCATGGTGGCAAATTGTATGGAACTAATATGACTGGCCAAATGCTATGACTAGTACTCATGTTCCCATAAGGCTGAAAGCTGTCACTTGCTAAACCTAATCGAACATTTCTTGATTCAGCTGAAAAGGTTGGATGAAGCTCATCAAAAGATTTTCAAGCCATGCCATCAGATGGATGTCGCAATACACCATCATCAATATTTTGCTCCTTGTGCCACCTTATTTATTTTGCTGTCTCTCTTGCCATGTACAATCTCTGTAGTCTTGGTTTGATTGGAAAATGTCACAAGACTTTATTAGCTACTTTCTTGCCTCCAGTATCTTTTGACTTCCATCTAGACTTACTGCACTTAGGACATGATTCGGCATTGGCATACTCTCTCCAATATAAGATACAATCATTATCATATGCATTTATTTTGGTATAACCCAAGCCTAAGTCTTGAAGTGCCTTCTTCACTTCATAAAAAGAATATGGTACAAATGACCCCTCTGGAAGCACTTCTTTAAAGAATCTCAACAATGCATCCATCGATTTGTTGCTCCAATGATTAAGGCTCTTCAAGTGAAGTAGTCTAACTACAAAAGACAACTTTGACACTTTTTTACAGTCAGGATAAAGTTCTTTCTCAGGATCTTCCAACAATTTGTAGAACTTTTTCGCATGCACATTTGACTCTTCATTTTCCTCTTGATAATTATTCATATTCTCCATATTTGTAACTCCACAAACATCATGAATCATTTCTGGAATATCATCTGTTTCAACAGTATCATCATCTACTTCGACATTGCATACATCATTAGAATTTTCAACTCTTACTAATACTTCTCCATGCAAGTCCCACACTTTATAACTGTCCCAAAAACCTTTCCTCACCAAGTCTCTTCTTACTTGGATTCTTGTCTTGAACGCAGTATTTCTATACCCTTTACAAGGACACCGAATTACAGAGCTCACATTTGGTTGACTGTATGCCCAACCAAGAAAGTCATCTATTCCTTTAATATACCTTTTGTCACATCTATCCCTAATATTCAACCAACTTTTATCCATATCTTTTCTACAAAAAGAAAAGCAATCAATTAACCAATTAAAGGGAATCAATAATCAAAGCAAACCAATTATAAGCAAGTATTGAACTCAATGATTCTACACGAGTATAAATCAATAATGGAAACACAAGCTATATAAATAATGTTTGAACTGAATAATTCTACACATGTACACACACTAGGATATAGGACATCAATATTTTTTATAATAATGAAAATACATTAGATATGCTAAAAAATAATTAAATACCATAAAATGGTCTTATAGAAGACAAGTCCCAAAAACATCAATTCAATTGTCATGTAAGGTTAGACTAAGTTTATTTTTCCCTTCTCAAAAAGTGAAGAACCTCTTGTCTAACTTTAAATGTCATGAATGAACTCCATTAAGACTCATATTTCAGAAGACGATTTAATGTAGAATTTGTTAAATTAACACATGTAATCATTTTGTATTATCAGTAAAACTAAAATAGATTAGTTAATGGAATTTCAATGAAGACAAACACTCATACTGAGAAAGAACATATATTATAAAATATAGGGAATGAAACTAATACTCATGCAACTCCAACTTGGCCCAAGAGTCGAGCTCTGGCCAAAATTTCTTAAGTTAAGACCCCTGCAAATCATAAATCATACAAAGACATACCAAAAGAAATAGGCATATCGGAGAGATTCACCACAAAAATTAGACTCTAACTTTTTTTATTTCCTAAAAGCATGATATCTGATGAAATTTGGCTTATATCAATTGCAGAACACAAATGTAGCACTGACTTATAATTACTAACTCTCAAGACATTAGGAAAAATATATAAGACACTCTTAAGTTAATAAGTATACTAATGGCATGATATCTGGGCTTATTTAGACATTGAGGCATGTTCAGGTAGTAGAGATTTTACAATAGCAAGGAAGATTCTACGCAAAATTCGGGCAAACTTCATGAGTTATCTCACTACATTTGGAATCCACCAACTCAAAATTCATTAGTTCAAACCTAATTATGGCAAACTAATTCTGGTAACAAGATCAAATCACAGAGAGCAAGCATATATCTTTTGGGCAGAATCTTTTCATTTAAAGAAGTACCAAATTAATCGTTTGGTCCCTAAGGGCATGGTATTGTAAGTGAAATACAGAAACTCAAATATGTACTAAAGTTTAACCAAACAAATGCACATACATAAATTTATTACCTATTTGGTTATGCCTAAGTCATGATTTCTGGTTGACAGAATACTTTGAACAAATCTGAACGGGTCAAACTGATGATAGTTCTACAGTCAAGTTTAACAATAAAGTTGAAATCAAGCAACAAATAATTTCTAAACTGATTGAGAAGAAATAGCTTACTGATATTCTTTGGTAAAACCTCAGGAAATCAAAGAAACAATACACCTTCATTAGGTTCTTCAGCGCAGCAGGGTAAATATCGCCATTTGGGTGAAAATGGTCACTTGGATTCTTCGATTTTGTATTCTGGCTTAAGGCTTTTTTGAAGAGAGAATTTTCATTTGGGTTTTGAGATTATAAATTGATCTCTTGAGCAGATCTCTACCCTTTTGAGTTAGGGCTACTTTTGAGTTCTCTACCCTTTTTTAGCGTGAGAGATTTTTGAGAATTGAGAGCAGATTCTTTTAACTTTAAAAGTAGAATAAATAACTTTATATATTTCTCACGTGTTTGTATTTTAACTTATCCTTCAAACTTTAAAATGAAAAGAATAGTGGCGATCAAATTGCCACAAAAGTCAACGAGCAAAATATTTGGAGCCAAATTTTCTCTTTTAGCGGGAAAGTAAAAATTTATCCTGTAGTTGAAAATATTTGTTGCGACTAGATAAAGTTGCCACTATAGTGTCTTTTCCGTTGCGACCTATTATAGTCGCCACAAATAACTTTACCTTTCTATTGTAATTTTTTAGAGTCGCCACTAAATCCCTAACCTTTGTGGCGATTAGTAGAGTCGCCACTAAGACCTGCCACTAAAAACCCTTTTTCTTGTAGTGTCTCTAACATCACACCGTAGACCCCGGTGCTAAATAGAAACACTCCAAGTCCCTTTTCATAATCCTCTGCAAAAACTCAATCCTTAACCACACAACGGACCCAAAATTCTTAGGCATCGCACTTTAATTCTTGAACCCACTAGAACTATTATTGAGAGTCACCCACTCTGACCTGGTCCGGAATGTGACCAAACTCTAGTGCTCCGCTAGCACACGAACACTCTCAAAGAAGCAACCAGATGAATTCTTTCCCTTGTACATCACATCCACAAGAAGCATAAACTCTGAGTCATCCCAAAATCTGCACATGAATCGGTAAGGCAAAATGTAGCACATATACATCAAAATCCTTGCTCGAAATACCCTTGATGTTTACTTTTCTTGTCATAACTAATCCACCAATGTACCGATAACCAAAAACTGGACAGTCACACAACCACGTGACCCAATCATAGACGGTAGGCTCCCCCACTTAACTTTAAGCTATAATCACATAAATCTAGAACCCACAATGACTTCTCCTTTTCAATTACCATGATCTCGCATCGTTATCCCGCCAAATTTCTTGTAATATCTTGTTAAAATTTTTGATAAAATATTCTGAATTATCAGCCACAATCGCACATTCGACCTCCTGACAATCGTACCATCTTCTTCAAGCGATCCAAGCTCACATCGCAGCACATGCCTCCCACTAGGTAGAAAGTAGAACTCTTTGTAGGAACTTCATCAAAATCACGCAACTGCTAGCCTGCTCATAGGAGATAGCCCACCTGCTTAATTCCATTTCGACATCTTCTAACGACAATGCCCTGGTTACAACTACCCGAAATCGGTAAACCCTCATGATCCCATGCTCGCCCACCAATCGAAAGTGCATGTTCATTCCTATCAACATCAGATGAAGGTCCAGCGATGCATCCAAAACTCGAATTCATATTACATACCAAGCAAACTCTTTCTGTCATGTTCAAACTTTCGAAGCACAGAGCCACCATCTCAAACGAAATACACGGGCTTGGTCCCTTATTAACCATGACCATAATCGCGCCAAGCTTTCTGGAAGCATGTGGCTATCCTACTACGAAATCCATACGATACGCTAACATCCCCACTCTAGAGTGAACTGCTCGACCTCTAGAAATTCAACCTCCGCAAGATACCCTGCACCATGTCCTTTCCCATCCTTCCTTGCCCAAATACTGCCTCCAATCATAATCCATCTCTGTAGCGCCTGAACTAAGAAATTGCTACCAAATCTAAGCCTCATCGAAGATCATCTTTCTCGATCCATCAACATTAGAAACTCTAATTCGACTTTGAAACCGCTACACATCGTCATCTGACAACCGCTTCTTAGATACCATTTCATAACACCCTGCCCAAAGGCAAATAAAAGAAGACCATAACACCAACGAGCCTTAATGCTTTCCAACAAGGACGACGACACCACACCACAATAAGAATTCCACCATGCTCGAAAATATCAAATCTCGCTACTTCGTCAACCAAGGCCAAATATCCATAGGCCAATTGCCTTTCCTCCGCGAATTAAATGTCGAACCTCTAAGCCATGAATCGAGAAATACTCTTTTTGAGTCATTCACTATTGCGACACATGAATAACCACCCTACCATTTACATCAATATTGTGCGGTAACAATGCACGAACATCATAATACACTATGCATATCCTCGAAACCGTAGGGAACACTAACACTGGGCTGAAACAACTTAACACCCTTCCACAAGGCAACGATAATAGCCTGCCCGAATACGCAGAGAGAAACATCCTGCACCACATCTGTAGCACCACTACAACTCCTCGAAGCCCAATTGATAACAAGAGCTCAACATCGTATAAGAATGTGTAGGAAGGAAATGAAGGCATAAGCTTCAGTAAAATCAAATCGCACAATGAAGAATCAAGAAGGGAAGTGATCCTAATAGCCCCGTAGCCTCTCGAAGATAAGTATAGACGTCTCTGTACCAATATACAAGACTCTACTAGACTCACTCATGACTCGTGAGACCAAGTGAACCTAGAGCTCTGATACTAAGCTGTCACAACCCGATTCCCACTATAGGTCGTGATAACGCTCAACATTGCCGTTAGGCAAGCAAACAGTGAACTACCAATACAATTATTTATTTTATTATTTTTGAAGTCATAAGTTTTATGAAGTAAAGAACTCAATGTATTTGAAATCATGAATACTTAAAATATTGGTAAGATATAAAATAAAAGATGACAATACCAAGCTGAACCCTAAACAACCACTAGAGTATCCCAAAAACTTTTATGAAGTAAAGAACTCAATGTAATTGAAATCATGAATACTTAAAATATTGGTAAGATATAAAATAAAAGATGACAATACCAAGCTGAACCCTAAACAACCACTAGAGTATCCCAAAAACCCGGTGTCACAAGTGCATGAGCATTTACTAAAGAGTACAATAATAATACAACATTCGTTTGAGATATAAAATAAATAGGATAAAGTAAATAAATAAGATGGAGACTCTGAGGGCTGCGGTCCGTAGCATAAAAAATAACTCGCCATAAATTCCCCTCAACAGTTGCGCCTACGCGCCAAGATGACCATCAAAGCAACCTGTCAGATCTTGCACATTTAGTACAGAAGTGTAGCATGAGTACGTAAATCAACGCGTACCCAGCAAGTACCTAGCCTAACCCTAGAGAAGTAGTGAAGAGGGGTCGACATCGACACTTTCGACACTTACTAGTGGTCTAATAAATAAAATGCAAAAATCATATGTAGACATGAAATACAATAGGATCAACAGAATAAAGAAAGGTAGATAATGACATCTGTTAACAATTATTATTAGTTTAGATGTCCCCAAGTACCACGTGCTATCTTAACAAATGAGAACCCTCAAATTGATATCTGATCTCAGGTCAAAAAGAAAATATTATGAAATTTCCAAGTTTAATTAAGAGGGTAATCTCGTGGATATTTGGACTCCTAACGATTTTACGCATGAATTATGTCGACGTCGTTCGGCCCGATCCATATAGTTGTGCACATACACTGCCGAGGTCGTACGTCCCGATCCATGAATACATCCTCCATATATATATATATATATATATATATATATATTGTCGAGGCGTTCGACCTGATCCACATGAAAGGAAGAAAATTATCGAATTACGAGCAACGTGTTTATAATCTAAAAATAGAAACGTAAAGTGATCATGACTTTTAGCAATTTTCGAACATCTTGCCAACAACTCAAGGTAATGAGATTCGATCAAACATGATCTCTAATCACATTTCATTTATCTTAGGTAATTAACTAACAAGGTGATTTCAGATAATACAAATATTGCATGGTAAAGTCCTAAGTCTACCCGGACATAAGCATGTTATTAGCCACGTATGGACTCTCGTCATCTCATGCGTACGTGGCCCCCACAACAAGTAGCATATAACAAATACACACCTATGGGGCAGTTCCCCCTCACATGATTAGACATAAGACTTACCTCGCTCCGAAATTCCATAACTAACTCCAACGCCTCTCTAACACATCAAACCGATGCACATCAATTCGAAACTAGTCAAACAACACACAAACCAATAAAAATATATTCCAACACACATAATTAATCAATTTGTAATAATTCCTAACTCCGCTCAAAAACTCAACAAACTCAACCCTCATGCCAACATACCCGGATTCCAAAAATTATCAAAGATAAACTTTACCCATAATGCCACGAACTCAAATATATAATTTATTCCAAATTCCATGTCCCATTTTGTGGTCAAAATCCAAAAATATGATTTCAAGGTTTTCTTCAAAAATCCCACAATTTGTATCAAATTGCATGTAAAACTCTATATATAATCCAAGTATTTAACTCACAATAAGTGGGAATAACTTACCTCATAATAAATGATGAAAATCCCGTCTTCAAGAGCTCCAAATATCGCCCCACCAAGTGAAAATGAAAGAAATGAGAGCTAAGTCCCGTCTTAAAACAACTCTGCCCAGACGACCTTTCTTCGCGATCGCGAAAAACACCTCGCGAATGCGAAAACACCTCGCAATCGGGGAGGCCAACCAGCCTCGCCCAGGGAATTGCTCTATGCGAACACGAGATCCTTCTCGCAATCGCGAAGCATAGCCTGCCCAAACCTCCGCGAACGCGGACCAAACAACATGAAGGGCTAACTTATACTAAGTGACTTACCTCCTACGCGATCGCGTGAGTACTTCCGCGATCGCATAGCACAATTCTCCCAAATAGGCCTGCCTCCACAACCCACTGTGTTCATGACTCTGCCCATGCGAACGCGAAGAACCACCTGATCCAGCTCCGCGATCGCGACCCCTTCTACGTGATCGTGATGAACAAAACCTGCACTAGCCCAGCTAACAAACATGCACAAATCAGAGTAAGAAACACTATTTTGGCCGCTCAAGCCCTACATATTCTTTAAACTCTACTCCAAGCTTTTCATTTATCGAGCCATTTCTTCTTGCTCGGGATTCTTGGCCATTCTTTCTTGTTCGGTCTGGAACTCATACTGTGGAGGTCGTGTGTATGAGTCTGGGGTGACATAGGTCATGTCTGATTGAAACTGTGGACCCTGGAATGTAAAAATTGGAGGCTCAATATACGTCCTGGATACAGTTCGTTGCGCCATGTAAAGACAGATGTTGCGGAGAACATTACTGGCAATGCCCTTGAACCACATAAGGCATGACGGGACCATTAGTCGACATTGGGAGGTACCCGCATGGGATAAACAGGTTGGACATAGGGGCATAAGAAGCCCTACCTGATCTCGGTATCAACTCGGGAAACCCAGGGATTACACTTAGTGCTTCCCTCCCGTTAGACCATGCGTCCCACATCTCTAGCATGCGGAGGCGTAGCATTCTGATTTCTTCAGCAATAGCTGACTCTAGCTATGGAATAGCCAGTGTTGGGCTATCTTCGGGGTTGATAATTGGTAGACTACTTTCGAAAGCCATAGGGACCTTTCCTTTTGATACGGTGAAGTATGGATAGGAAACCATATTACCAACAAAACCAACCACCTAAATAGAATCTAACTAATTGGCACACACAACAACCTTGTTAGTTTGAGGCATTTAACGTATAGGAAATCGCATGTTGGGATGAAATGCACCTAAATAGTTAGACATTTCTACCATGTGTTTGAACGGTCGCATGTTCCATCTTGGCTCTCTTTTCTGCTCTCTTTAGGTTTTAACGCTCTCTCCTGGTCCTACCGATTTCTTCACTCTTGATTTTTTTTCCCTCGTTTGGTCACTCTTTGTTTTTCTAATTTGTTTTGTCGCTTTTTATTTTTCTCTTTTGTTTATTTTATTCTAACTCAAATTCTTTATGGCTATGATCACATCCGATGAGTATTACCTACGTATCATGACGCCGCATGAATCTGACTATTATGTAGTTCAGGAAAGTAATGTAAAAATAAAACAAAGAAATTTTGGGTTTTCGTTACAAAGATTCGAAATTACATCAAACACTAACTCCAGAAAGGACATATAGACTCAAAAAAAACAACAGACTCGATGTGAAAACAAAACATTCAGACTCGATTAAGAAAACAAAACATACAGACTCGATAAAGAAAACTAGTACAATGGGAAATGACTCAAGACTTCCGAAAAACACTCCAATTGGGGCCCAAGGAATCATCCGTTTGCCAGCTTGACGTGAAGAAATTCTAGATCGTCCATGACCTTGTCAGCGAAAGTTATCACCAAAGTAAAGTAGTAGCATTCCGTTCCAGGAGCAACCGTATAATCTGTTGTTCTTAGACTTCCACTACTCGCCCGATCTTATTGTTCTGGTTTTGCAGGTTTACTACATCACATTCCAGCTTGTGGAGCAACACATAGCAATGTTCCCTTTCTACTTCAAATTCCTTGGACTGCCGACCCAAACCCTCTTCTCGGGCACCTAATATTTTCCTAAGGGCGAAGACCACTTCGTCGTGATATTGCTTCGTCTGATGTGACAACCTCACACGGTTATTTATCTCTTATTTTAGTTGGCCAATCTTTTCTTTGGCTTTTCCCAATGCCTTTTCAGTATTTTCAAGAGTGGCATCATAATCTTGCATTTTTTTCTAGCAAACTGGCAATAGTTCTTTGGCCTTTCTAGTTTCTAACCGGTACTTCAGAGGCTTTCTTCATCTGTTGAAGTTGAGCACGAAGGATTTTATTTTCGTGGATTAGACTCTTCTTTTCATATTCAGCTTCTTGTGCTTGTAAGTATTTCTCAAAATTGAGGTTTCTCAGCTTTTCTTCTAAAGCATGGATAGTTGTTTGGTATCCCTTTTCCTTTTCTCCCCAGGCCAACCGTTCTTGGATCTTATCATCAAAGGCTTGAACATGCGGTCTTTCTGCGGGACTTTTGGGCTAGGGCTTGGGCTCGGGTTCATCATCTACGCAGCACCTCTTCCCAAACCACATAGCATAACCCAGATCTACCTCATCCCTCGTAGGATCCGGCATCTGAGAATCATCTTTCGAGAAGCGACAACCATCCCAAATTTGCGAAATTAAAGCCTTGGGGAGTGGGGCTTCTAGGTGTAGCTCAATCACTTGCACACTCAAATCTTAATCCTCGGGCACTACTTGGTACCTTCCTAGCTGTCTCAGAACTCTTTGTGGTGCATAGGGATGGACACCTCTCAAACCCACTAGCAACAAATACCTTTTCAGGGCCGACATGTGTATCACCTTTCTTACCGGGAGCAATCCCAAAGTTCACTCAATTTGACTTGCGTTTAAACATCTTAGGAGGCATATCCAGGCTTTAACCCCTTTTGGCGAGTTATAATCTCTTACTCTTTCTTTGTAACTATCAACGAAATTATCCTTGCTTGGACCATAGCTCATGAACTTGGGGTGATGCCGAAGATGCTCAATCAACCACATTTGCAATTAAACATTGCACCCTTTGAAGAATTTTGCCCCGGACTAACATAAAGTCAACGCCTGATAGATGTCTGATAGAATGATCGGGGCAAGAGTGTGATGTTCTTTGGTAGTGAGGACATGTACAACCCTTGGATATACGGGTATCAATTGTCCGCTCCGCATTTGGGAAGACCATAATTTCCAAAAATATCACTATGAAGGTGAAGCGACGGTGAATCTGCCATGTGTCCTTGTTCTGCTTGTTGTTAAGGCCCTTTTCATTTATTTCAAATCCATTTGGTTGTCTGAACCTGGAGTACAGGAAGTAGAAAGAATAGCACCATTCGACTATGTTGGTCTTTTGAATTTGCTTACCGATATTCAGATTATCAAAGAACTGATGTACAGAGAGAGACCTCGGGAATATGAGCTTGTGATTTCTCAAATCCATGCCAAACCCGATGTATCCAGCTATCTCTTCTAAGGTGGGAGTGAGCTCAAAATTAGAGAAGCGAAATACATTGTGAACGGGATCCCAAAAGATCACTAGTGCCTCGATCAAATCATCTTGTGGTTTAACTTTCATAATGTCCGTGAGTGCTCCCATGTGCTTGGTGACCTAGTTTTACCCGTCTTGCCCCAAGTCATACCACCACATCTGAAGCTGGAGTGGAGCCTCGTCTACAACCGTCAACGGTGTGTTCTGGACAGTGCTCATATTATACCTGTGGGTGGTTAAGGTTAGGATTGATACTAGTTTCGGTTAAGGTTAGGATTGATACTAGTTTCAAAAGACAAAACCAATACACTCTTTTTGCAAAACAATCTTTTGCAAATAACCCAATTTTTAAGAAAAGTCAAAGAGATGTTGGCTATTTTTGCAATTATGGCCAAGGAAAGGGTGGCTATTTTGCAACTATAGCCCCTTCGTACTTCCAAGGAAAGTTTTAGGGGCCAGGGGAGGACATTATAGTAAAAGTGACACCCAATTAACAGACACGTCCGTTTTTTGCGAGAACATCCCTTTAACAATTTGAAGATGTTCTAAGGCTAATCCGACAAAAATGGCTCGGGATTAACCAAAGTTAAGTCGGCTTATTTGATTTTACAAAAAAATTGGACACGTATTTTATTTGTTTTTGGTTATTTTTGCAAAAAAATGGGGTCGAACCCAAACCGGTGAGAATCACACCCACGTAGTTCGTAAGTTTTGACAAAACATGGGAAACATGACACTTGAAAATTTTGGCTCATATTGAAATGACCTTTCTTTTCTTTTTTCACAAATTCGGTAGAGTTTCAGAATTTTTCAAATACTGGGATTTTTAGAAACGGGATGAATTTTCTCTCCTACCTCTCATTCTTG
Source organism: Nicotiana tomentosiformis (assembly GCF_000390325.3). Classification (NCBI taxonomy): domain Eukaryota; kingdom Viridiplantae; phylum Streptophyta; class Magnoliopsida; order Solanales; family Solanaceae; genus Nicotiana; species Nicotiana tomentosiformis. Next base: position 86,927,994 of record NC_090823.1, read on the forward strand.
CTTTTTTCAACTTTTCTATCCATGCTCTAAAAATCGATCAACATGCAAATCAGATCAAATAAAATGCACTAGTAGCACGTAAAATGCATCAGGATAGTCTTGTAATTTTGGGTACCCAACCCTTGTGTTGAGTCTCCAAAGTCAAATGCACATGATGCAAACAAACGTTTCTACTAGGGAACTGGCATGAGGCTATGTTATTCTAGGTTGAAATCCTAGGGATGTGTTTTAGACCCGGCTTACCCAAGCGGACAACTTGAGCCTAGGTGGGAGCAGCGTACCGAGAGCACAAAAGTATATCCAACCTAGTTACTGAACTAGTCCTGTTTTAATTGGTATGACCTCTAACAGAAAAGTGGGTCACGCGCACGTGTACACCATAAATTCAGAAGGCTCGGAATGGATGCTTAAGTAGACAGTTTATACAGTTCAAATAATATCAAAGCGTTAATTTGAGCGGCAATTAACACATTAGACTCACAAACACAACAATATCATACAATCAATAAAGCCAAGTATAATCACATTACAAGCTTGAATTCTGAACCCTGAACCAGAGATTCTGGGGTTCGATCCCCAACAGAGTCGCCGAATCTGTCACACTTTCTTTTTACAAGGAAATGAGTTTTTTCAATTTAAGTGGCATTATTAAACAACAACAACAACAACAACCCAGTATAATCCCACTAGTGGGGTCTGGGGAGGGTAGTGTGTACGCAGACCTTACCCCTACCCTGGGGTAGGGAGGTTGTTTCCAATAGACCATCGGCATCCTTCCCTCCAAGAACTACCCACATTTGCTCTTGGGGTGACTCGAACTCACAACCTCTTGGTTGGAAGTGGAGGGTGCTTGCCATCAGAGCAACCCACCTTGTCTCTTAAGTGGCATTATTAAAATGAAATTAATTTAATTTATTTTTATAGAGTCGCCAGTTGGAATAATTAATTACGGTGACCCAAGTCACCAATAACAACAACATACCCAGTATTATCTCACACTATGGGGTTTGGGGAGGATAGTGTGTACGCAAATCTTACCCCTACCTTGTGAGGAACGAGTAAGAAATTTTGTTAACCCGAAAGAAAATGCTAGGCATTCCCGGATTCCGTAATTTTAGCGCAATCGCTTTACAATCATAACTTGGCTTAATTATCCGATTATTACGTGTTTTAAACCTAGTTGCATTTTTACCTTTTACCTCTTTTAATTTGCTTGATTATTAAATTATGGAATTAAACTTGAAAACAGATCACGTGTGTGAGAATCCATTTTATTTGGCATGTCAAAGTCATTTCACGCGTACACAATTAATAACACTTAATTATTTATTAAGATTGTTTGTCCAAAGTCAAGCGTACCTTGACTTATTTTTGGGATCATAATTATGTCACATGAACATGTACATAATCACAATAGTAGATTAAAAATGTGCCTAAAGCAAACTTAGGATGTTCATGAATTATTTGCTTTCCTAAAATTTGAGATTACATGGGAGAGTTTGAACGAGTGTTGGACGTGATGGACGAGTGTTGGGTTCTGTAACCTTTGAATTTTAGGCCCAAAGTCAGGCCCTAAGTAAGGCCACCATTACAGTTACGATTATGGCCAATAATTATAGATACTAGCCACTACTGACTTTTGCCAGATTCATTTCTAGTTCTACGCAAACAGGAATTGGCGTTAATTACCAACAGAAGAGAATCGTGATTGTGTTTATATATGCATTCGAATGGCAAAATAGCCAAAATTTAACAATCATAATAATGACTCGAATATTGTGATTAGAATGAGTTTCTATCCTTATCCAGATCTTCATGCTATCAGAAAACTAACTGCGAATAAGCAATCATCTCAAAAGCTTGCATTTGAATTTACTAAAATCCTAGAATTTACAACTAAGCCTCTTAATTACAATCCTTAACGAAATCAGCAAGGAATGAGTAGTTTTACTATAATTACATTTTATTTATAACAATATCCAAACATAAACAGAAGATGCCCAGCTCTTAATTCAAGCCTGCCCGTCATCAGGGTGTTTAATCCCACTTTTTGGCTTCAAATTTAACAACCTGGCCAATTAATGATTAAATCTGTAAGTCACACCCACACAAGACAATAACAGCCTCCTCTTATCACCCGTTACTACACACGCAGTGGCGGAACCACATGCACCCAAGAGGTGTACCGACACCCCTTCGTCGAAAATTACACTGTTTAGCTCAATAATTTTTTTAAAATATGTATATATACTATATAATAACACATTGACTTCTATGTGAGTTTATTTCTTTATATTCGGTTGCATTTTTTTAATTAAATTCTTATTTAACAGTCATAATATACAAATCAGCAGTGGAACAACACCAAACTTAGCATAGAAGACACCACTTCTATAATTACACTTTTTGCCCCCGGTTCTTATTACTTTTCCTTTTTAGATTTCTTTTTATCCAAATCCCCAAAAAAAAACAGGCTCAAATAAACAAAACGAAAACAGAAAGAAAAATGAACGACGAATCAAATAGACAAGTCAATTTTAATCAAACAAGAGTTCATGCTAAACAAAGTAATCAAGATACGCGTAATTGAATTTTTATGCTCATTTATCAACTAATAAAAATACCTGCAATTAACACTTAATCAATCTGAAACATGATTGGCACCACTGTATTTAACAGAACAAATACACACAAAAATGAAATAAGAAAAGAAGAAAGGGAATGAGTTATACCCATTTGATCTCGAGATGAAGCAAAAGAGGTAGCCTCAGAAAAAGTTCTGGCCGGTCAACGGCTGGTTGACCAATATCCGACCTCCGAGAAACGGAGTGAATCTTACATCAATGGATAGTTCTCATCAACAGCTTTCTACTGATGTAAGTCTCAACCGTAAAGAGGACAGATCGATCGAGGAAATGAAGAAGAACCGAGTGGCGGCTAGGGTTCAGTTCCTAGATCTACAATTCGAGGGTTTCATTGAGGTTTTGGAAGAAGCTAAATGTGGGATGGTCATGTGGAGAAAGCAAGGAATATCTGGGGGTAATTTGGGGCTAGTTGGAGGTTGGCCGCTGCCGAGGGCGAATTCCGGCGATGGCGTGTGGCGGAGGGTGAGAGAAGGGAAAGGGGGATGATCTGAGAAGGGTTATGGGGGTTGGGGTGGTCGTTTCGGACAGTTACAAGGGAAACACAAGATTAGTTCTCTATCACTGGATCAAGTGAGATGAAGGGTGGGGATTAATCCGGGACAAAACGGGGTTGTTTGGTATTGGGGAAAGTCTGGACCAGGTGGGTTAACGGACTGGGAACGGGGCCGCTGCAAATGTTGTGCCCAATTACAATAGGGAACAGGCAGCCCCTTTCTCTTTTCTCTTTTTATTGGGTTTTCAAAGTTGGCCAATTAGCTAAACATTCTAATTTATACCTAATTTGCAAAATTAAACAATTTAACAATTGACTAATTAAATGCATGAATTATTAAATTAAACTAATTGATTAATCAAGATAACTAATATATTATATATTTTTTTGATTTTGTGTTATAATAAAAAAATGCAACTATGCCGTTAAAAGCTAATGCTGCAATTAAAGTCTAAAAATGCTACGAAAGGTAAAATATTTTGGATGATTTTTATGATTTAAAATCGTTCCTAGTGATGCAAAAATAATCTATTGATGCAAAATAAACAAACAAAAATTCCTAAAATTCTACAAAATAATTAAAACTATTTCGGAATATTTTTATGAGTAATCTATGCAGAGGGAAAAAATTACGTGCTTACAATTATCACTTACTTACATTCGCATATACAATTTACTATTTATATACAAAATAATATAATATACTCCAATTTTACTCATTTTTCTTCACTCTTCTTCCTCCCTTCGCGAAGTGAGAAACGACAAGAAGGTTTGCGATGAGTTTAATCTATCCACGAGTAATTGAGGATTATAGCATATGTGGGAATGGTGTGGATTTCATGATTTATTATCTCATAGAAATCAGGAATAGCAGCAGACCCAAAGGAAAAGCAATTGAAGAGGAAATCCGAGTCCCGGTTTAATGGATGAGTCTATTGTATTTTTAGAATAATATATGAGTGTAAACTCCATTGACATTCATTAAAAAAGTGTTAGAAATTTTTATTTCGAAAATTGAATTTGGTGAATTATTATTTATTTGGATTGAGTGTTGTTGTAAATGATTGGGGATATCCTTTGTAGTTTATATTTTAATTTTGAGCGGTTTTTGTGAAGATTCGAGTTGATTTTAGTTGGAATTTCAGATTAAAACTCAGGAAAGAACACAAACAAATTGTATATATTTTGTATGTCGGGTGTACAAACTGCAAACAAAATATATACAACTAATATAATTGTAACAAGTTGTATATAAATTGTATGTAAATTGTAGTTTTTAAACGGATTCTCTACAACAACAAAAATTATTTAAGTTGTAGATTTTGACCGAATTTATATATATTTTATAAAAAAAAACTTAAGTTACTTTTCGTAAATAGAAAAACTTAGACAAAATTGGATAAATAAGTTTAAAATCTCGTATATATACAAAAAAGTGCCCAAAATTGAGTATAATCGTATACAAAAAAGTGCCCAAAAAAGTGCCCAAAATTGGATAAACAACTATCTCGTATATAGTATATTATTATAACATATCTAAATTTTAGTATAATCGATGACGCACAAAATTGAGTTAATTAGATTATGTGACAACTGATATTATTTCAGTTTAATAATTGAATTAATTTTTTTTTCTTTTTCTCCTTGTTTCTCTTCAAAGAACTCTCAAGAGCGTATCTCTTCTGCTATCTAGTAGTGGGTCTTTTAAGAACAGACTATTTGGAAACTTCCCTACCACTTCTAGCAGCAATAAAACTTGTCACGGTCACATCATCATATTTCTCCTTACTGTTATCATTCTCTTCTTCAGACAAAGGTCTCATCTCAGAAATTACAAAATTTAATGGCATTGCATCAAAGTGAGGGGAATGAGAAGGGTCAGTACTATACAAGGGCTCTTTTGTAGAGCATGGAGTTTCATCCCAAGTAGGAGCAAAGTGCTCTTCTTGGGCAGAGGGAGCAGGTCCCTCTGTTGTCTCCCCTGTAGTACTAACTGGCACCAAGTTAACAAGAGGCACCAAATTCCCACTTCCAACTCCATTTCCTTCTCCTTCCCCCTGATACCCGGCGGTCACATCACCACACTCATACTCCCCAACCAACCCCCAATCGCTAGCAATAAGTAGAATATTCTCTAAAGCTTCTCTCCCACTCACACCCACCAGTTAGAATCAGTAGATGCAAGAGAGGCATTACCTTACGGAGAGACAACATTCAAATCAAACGTCAGAGCAAGAGGAGTGACAGGCACTTCTAATGCTTTACCACAACCAGCAACATCCTCTTGGGCTACAAAGACCTCCTCAACTTTCTGACTCGAAACCTCTGGTCCCTCTTCTCCGTCCATTATTTCGTCTTCTGCCATTTATTTCGACGAAGAAGAGGGAGAGGTTATAGCGACAAACCTTTTGGGAGTTTGATATTTCCAGCTACGATGAGAAACAGAACTCGATGGGGTAAGAAAGGAGACAATGGGCGGTGGTTGGTCTGAGTTGGGGTTTTCACTGGGTGAAAGATGAGGCTCAGGCTCGTGCTACAGTGCTTCGTGATATGAAGACACAGTGGGAGTGACAATGGTAGCACTTGGAGACTCTAGATTCTGGGAAGACATGGTGATTTTTTAGAGTAAAGACATAAGAGAGAGGGGGTTTTCTAAGAGAAGAAAAGAGTTTGATGGCTTTGATGTAGACAATTATGAGAAATACGTCTTTTGGTGTTATTTAGAGAGAAAGAAGGACCGGTTACAAATGGGTGCAAAGGACTGGGTAGACGGGTCGTTTTGGAATGGGTGTGACACTTGGGCTTAAAAAGGATGAGAGCAAAGGCAGACACATTTTAATGACGTGGCACTTTTATAACCGTCTAAAATGCATATGAGTGTAAAAGGAACTACTAACTTGAGTCAAGGGAACCAGGTTTCCTGACTGAATTCTTTAAATATGAGCCTCATCCTTCTACCAAAATGCAGTATCATTAGTTGCTTGTTTGCTCTGTAGTTTGCATGCATGTTTATGTGTAACGGTATAAAGTTGAGTTAGAAATTACCATAAAATACTTTTTAGCAGTTTACCTTTTCATTCCTTCATAGCCAATCATCGAGGGACCCGATGCTCAGTTCAATTTTATTAGTCCCAACTCCAGTCGATTATATTCAAAATGCTCTCTGCTCAATGCTTTGGTGAAGATATCAGCTATCTGGTCTTCTGTTTTGCAAAACTTCTTACATATAGGACCCTTTTCAACATTGTCACTAAGAAAGTGATGTCGCACATTAATGTGCTTTGTCCTCTTATGCTGAATCGGATTCTTTGCCATGTTGAGAGAACTTGTGTTGTCACACAGTAATGGTACACAATCAAAAAACATACCAAAATCTTCCAGTTGTTACTTGATCTACAACAGTTGAGCACAACAAGAAGCAACTGCCACACATTCAGCTTCTGCAGTAGAAAGAGACACATAGTTTTGTTTCTTTGTACCCCATGAAATCAAGCATGATACCAGAAAATGTGCCATCCCAGATGTCATTTTTCTATCCACCAAATAACTAGCATAATCAGCATTAACATACCCAATTAAGTCGAAATTATCTCATGAGGGATAGTAGAGGACCAGGTCTTGTGTTCTTTTAAGATACCTCAGAAGTCTCTTGGCTTCTTTCAGATGAGATTCCTTTGGACTTGATTGGAATCTAACACATAATCACAAGCCGAACACAATGTCAGGTCTTCTAGCTGCGAGATACAAGAGTAAACCAATGATACCTCTATACATGGTTTCATTCACAGGGGAACCCGGTTCGTCCATGTCCAGACGAGTGGCAGTGGAAATAGGAGTATCAATGGTTTTTGAGCTTTCCATCTCAAATCTCTTTAGAAGCTCTTTAATGTATTTCTGCTGACTTATCATCGTTCTCTTAGAGGTTTGCTTAATTTGCATACCTAGGAAGAAGTTTGGTTCCCCCATCATGGTTATCTTAAACTCGCTTTCTACAAGCTTGGAAAACTCCTCACATAAGGAATTATTTGTTGCACCAAAGATAATGTCGTCAACATAGAATTACACAATCAGCAGGTTTCTCCCCCATTTCTTCAAAAGGAGAGTGTTGTCAATTTTCCCTCTTGTAAAGCCATTTTCCAGAAGGAACCTAGAAAATCTTTCATACCATGCACGAGGGGTCTTCTTTAAAACATATAGTGCCTTATTGAGCTTGAATACATGTTCAGGGTGCTCATGACATTCAAAACTAGATGGTTGTTTGACAAAGACTTCTTCCTTTAAATATCCATTCAGAAATGCACTCTTGACATCTATTTGGAACAATTTAAATTTCATATGAGATGTAAAGTCAATGAGAATTCTGATGGCTCTCATTCGTGCAACTGAAGCAAAAGTCTTATCATAGTCAATACCTTCTTTTTGAGTATAGCCTTGAACCACTAACCTGGCCCCGTTCCTTGTTGTATTCCCAAACTTATCAAGCTTGTTTCTATCCGAAGGTCGAGGAACCAGGTGTCATACGTTGTTCCTCTCAAATTGATGGAGGTCATCTTGCATAGCAAAAATTCAGTCAGCATCTTTCAATGTTTCCTTCATATTTTGGGGTTCAATTTTATAAAGGAAAGTTGAGAAGGCAAACATGCTTCTTCTCTTTGATCTGGTTTGAATCCCTGAATCAAGAGGAGTGATCACATTCTGGAGAGGATGTGAGCTTTTATGCTTCCAGTTGGACACTTGAATCTCATTGTGAGAAGATCCAGGTTCCTCTGAGTGGGATCTATTGTTAGCATCAATGGAAGAGTGAGTGCCACTTCTCTGCTCATCATCGGGAGTTCCTTGCACGGCATCAGCAACTCTGTTTTCTGCTTCAGTTGCTATAATGGAGGAACCAGGTTCCTCTGAATCATCTTGAGGTTCTGTTGTATCTTATTCATTAGATTCCTTGACCTGACTCATCAGATCAACCTTCCCGTTTTCCATATCAGCTACTTCTCCAGGAACCTTTGATTGCTCTCCATCTTGATCATTCTTATCATGTGAATCTTTCCCACTTAAGTGATGTGATTCATCAAAGATTACAGGTACGCTTTCTTCAACATATTGAGTCCTGTTCTTGTAGACCTTGCATGCTTTGCTTTGTGAAGAATATCCAAGAATGATCCCTTCATCACTTTTGGCATCAAATTTTTCTAGCGCTTTCTTACCATTATTGAGAACAAAATATTTGCCAACAAACATTCTCAAGTAAGTCATCTTGGGTTTCCTCCCGTTCAATAATTCATACGGGGTCTTATTTAAGAGGGACTTGATCATACACCTGTTTATCAAATAGCAGGCAGTATTTACCGCCTCCGCCCAAAAGCTTTTTGGTACACCACTGTCAATTAGCATCGTCCTTACCATGTTTTCAAGAGTCCTATTTTCCTATCCACAACACCATTTGGTCGGGGTGTTCTAGGAGCTGAAAAATTATAATTTATATCATTTTCAGCATAGAATTCATCGAATTTTGCATTGTCGAAATTTGTACCATGATCAGATCTTATTCTTACAACATTATGGCTCATTTTCACTTGAATCTGCTTCACGAAGGCAGTAAAGACTGGAAAGGTTTCATCCTTGGTTTTGAGGAGAATGGTCCATGTGAATCTAGAGTAGTCATCTACTATGAAAAAATGTATTTCTTTCCTCCTCTACTGGGCACCCTCATAGGTCCACACAAATCCATATGAAGAAGATCCAGTGTCCTTGAGGTGATTACTTCCCTATATGGCTTGAACGAGGACCTGACTTGCTTTCTTCTCACACATGCATCACACACCTTGTGATCCTTCAACCTTGACTTTGGCAGCACACGGACTAGGTCCTTCTTAACTAGCTTGTTCAGCAAAGAGAAGCTTGCATGTCCCAATCTTCTGTGCCACAGTTCAACATCATTATCAACAATACTCAAACATGTAAGATCCCCATTGTTTAAGGACTTAAAGTCAACGACACTGATTTTTGTGAATCTCTTTGCCATCAGAACCACTTCACTTGTCACAAGATTAGTGACTATGCAAGTCTTTGATAAGAACTCCACTTTGTTTGCTTTGTCACAGATTTGAGAGACACTCAGCGGGCTATATTTCAGGCCATTCACATAATACGCATTCTCAATTGAGTGAGTGAGTGTCTTCCCAACTATTCCAACTCCTAGAATATATCCTTTTTTTGCATTGCCAAAGGACACACTCCCACCTTACAGGGCTTTGAGTAAAAAGAAATTAGCAGTACTTCCATTCATGTTTTTAGAGCAGCTGGTATCCATATATCATCTTTGGTTGCATCCTTTCACTGCTCCCTGCACAAGAAAATCAGAGATTAGTCTTAGGAACCCAAACAATTTTGGGTCCCTTGTAGTGAGGAAAAGGGCAAATTAAACTTCTTCTTGTCTAATCAGGCATCACACATTTTTTATTGTATGAACCAGGTTCCTTAGCAGTAGGTACTCTTTCAAAAAAATATTATTTTTCTTTTGGCACTGAAATCTAGCTTTACAAGAGTCTTTAAAATGCCCAGTGTTACCACAATGAGTACAAAGCCATTATCAGGAATAGTAACATACTTGCTATGTGGGTTGTAAGGAGCCTTTTCCTTTTGGAACCCAATTCCCTGCATATTCCCCCGCTGCTTTTATACCTGGAAGTGATTGTATCAAAAGAATAAGTCCACTTTAGAGATTTATCTAGGTCATTTTTAACCCTGCTTAGATCTTCCTGAAGTTTTCTATTTCTTTCATGTACAGCACATAGACTCAACTTTACCTTTTTAAGTTGTCTATTCAAGTTTAAGTTGTGCCTCACTCGCTACTTCCTTACCTTTTGAGGCATTTCCAGAACTATTTTCCCTCTTTAATTCTTCTATTGTTTCCTTTAGATCCACAACTACTACTAACAAGTCATCTCTCTCATGCTCTACCTTTTTAATTTTCTCAGTTAGAGCATCCTTTTCATTCTTTAAATCCTCAATGGTTTCTTTTAAATCAACAACTACGACTAGCAAATCATCTCTCTCATGTTCTTCCTCTCCTAGTTCCACAGTTAAAACATTCTTATCAATGATAAGGTTATGATAAGAGTCAATCATAATATTTGCTAAGGATACAAGCTTCTTTTGAGAGTAAGACTTAAAATTTCTTTAAACGTCTAGAAGCTTTACCTCATCGTCTTCATCCTCGTCAGATTTTTCCATCAGGGCAACGATGGTGTCATATACAACTGTTTCGCTTTTAACGTCCATCATGGAGGTGGCGACTTCTTCATCATCTCCCTCGGATTCACTAGAGGAATCTCCCCATATAGTAAGAACCGGGTTCCTCTTGGTTGTGTTGTCTGTATTGTGCTTGTACCGGTATTGCTTGTGGAGAGGACAATCTTTGATGAAATGTCCTGGCTTCCCGCATTTGTGAAAATAATCATAGTCTTTTGGTCTGCTAGAGCTGCCCTTTTTAGAAATACCTCCATTTCTGCAAACCATTTTCTGAAACCTCCTTGTCAGATAGGCCATGTCAACATCGTCACCACTTGAGTCACTGTTGTCTGCCTTGAGAAATAGGTTATTCTCCTTTTTGGGTTCTCTTCTTTCATGGTCCTTCTTTTTCTTCATTTCTTAGGTTTTCAGATTTCATATGAGTTCGTCAACAGTCAGCTTTTACAGATCTTTTACCTCTGTGATAGCATTCACTTTACTCTCCCAAGAACCACATAATACACTGAGTATTTTTCTAGACAGTTTGTTTCTTGGAATGATCTCTCCTAGAGAGTGGAGCTCATTAATGATGGAAGTGAAGCGAGTATGCATGTCCTGAATGGACTCATCATCCTTCATCCTGAAGAGCTTATATTCAGTAGTGAGCATGTCAATTTTTGACTTCTTGACTTGAGTTGTTCTATCATGTGCGGTTTGGAGAGCCTCCCATATCTCCTTGGCATATTGACAAGCTAAAATTATGTTATACTTTTCTGGTCCAATACCACAGACGAGGATCTTCTTTGCTCGAAAGGTTTTTCTATAGCTTTGCAGTCGGCATCGTTGTACTCCTTCCTTATCTTTGGAACTGTCACTATTGTCTCGCCAATGGACTTCATGGGGATGAAGGGTCCATCGCAAATGACATCTTAAAGATCCGAATTTTCAACCATGATAAAATCATGCATCCTTGTTTTCCATCATCCGTAGTATTGTCCATTGAATCTTGGTGGTCTGTAGGTTGATTGACCTTCTTCAAAGTTTGGTGGAGCAGATATGTGGATCATTTCGAGGTGTTAACTGATAGAAAGAACCTACTATGAAACCAATTGATGTAAACTAAGAGTCTACCAAACTTTATAAAGAACCTGGTTCTCTATCGGTTCCCATAGAACACACACACACAACAATAAGTAAATGATATAGCGATATTTTATGTGGAAAACTCCCAGCTCACGGGATTAAAAACTATGACCTACACTCTTAGGATTTAAACTTCACTAACCGAAAAAACTTTAGATTAAAACTCTTAATCCCTCACTATAATGAACCGACCTGTCGTTTTGCTTTCTAGATCCCCGTTCCCCTAAATAAGACTCCAGTATGTGCTTTTACTATTTTATGACTTGCGGGGATAATTAATTCAGGATTTGGTAGGGTTCGGGTTGAAATCGAAACACTTGATTTCTTAAGGTTGGCAAAAAGGGCTAAGTTTGACGTTGGTCAACGTTTTGAGTAAATGACCTCAGAACCGAGATTTGACAGTCCCAATAGGTTCATATAATGATTTTGGACTTGGGCGTATGTTCGGATCGGGTTTTGGATGACCGAAAGAATTTCGACGCTTAATATGGATAGTTAGCACCTTGAAGGTTTTAAAGTTTTTTAAATTTGGTTTACAGTAGGTTTTGGTGTTATCGGGGTCCGTTTCGGATTTCGAACTGGGAATAGTTTTGTATGGTGATTTAAGACTTGCACGTAAAATTTAGTATTATTCCGAATAGTTAAAGTATGTTTCGGCGCATTCGGAGTAAGTTGGAAAAACTTGAAGTTCATAAGTTGATTCAATTTGGTTTGGGGTGTGATTCTTAGTTTTGATGTTGTTTTATGCATTCCGAGGGTGCGAGCGAGTCCGTGTTATGATTTCAAACTTAATGGTATATTTGGCCGGGGCCCCGGGGGGTCTCAAGTGTTAATCGGACGTGGCATGGACCAAGTTTTGGACTTAGAGGAAATGGCTGAATCATCCAGCTTCTGGTGTAATCGCACGTGCGGAAGGCCAGCCGCAGTAGCGAACTCGCAGAAGCGAGCCAGCAATCGCAGAAGCGGCCCAGTAAAGGCTGCCCAGGAATTGCAGAAGCGGGGGGAGGACGACACTTGTGGAGGCGCAGGTGCGAAGAAGATGATCGCAGAAGTGGGGAAGGCGCAGGTGCGACGTGCTCACCATAGAAGCGGTCTCATAAAAGCGAGCCGCTGGTCAGAGAAGCGGAGAAGCGGAAGTCCTGGAGGCAGTGAGCTTCATTTATTATAAGACTTAAGCCATTCCTAACCAATTTCTCTCACTTTTGGGCGATTTTGGAGCTACTTGAGAGGGGTATTCACCTAGCAATTTGGAGGTAAGAAAATTCTATCTAATGTAAGTTAAATACATAGATTATGGGTAGATTTTAACTTGTGAATTTGTGAAAATTATGGGTTTAGATGAAAAATCTAGGTTTTGATAAAACAAATAAGGTTTAACCATGAAAATGGTTATGTGATTGAGTGAAAATTATATATTAGAGTTCGTGAGTTTATGGGTAACAACTTTCTTCGAACATTTTCAGAATTCGGGCATGTGGGCCCGGGGATGAATTTTAGGAATCCTTCAATTGGGGGTGAGTAATTACTCTAATAGTTAGAATATGAACTTTTGAATATGTATTGATATATTTATACAATATTTGACTAGTTTCGGATTGTTCGGCACCGAGTTGAGGCTTTAGAGTGAATTTGAGGTCAGAAAGTGAGCTTTGAGATGAGGTAAGTCTCTTGTCTAACCTTGTAAGAGGGAATTTACCCCATAGGTGATTTACATTAATGTTTGCTTCTAATTGTGGGGGCTACGTATGTACGAGGTGACGAGAGTCCGTGCGTAGCTACTAATTATGGTTATGCCCGGGTAGTTTAGGACCCAAATCATGCATTATTTAATATGTTTGCACCCTACTTGTGAATTAAAGTGCCTAAACTATATTAGAACTTGTCATAGGAATTGTGAAGGACCGTTAATGGAATTTGTATCACATTGTGTATTAGCCTTTAATAACGTCTAAATCAAATGCTTATAAGTATCCTCTCTTCTTGTGGAGCGGGACAAACACATCGGCAGTAGATAGATGCATTTATGGTTCGTGCCACTCGACCCTCGACAGTGTACACATTATTCTGGATCAGACCGTACGACCTCGGCATAATCATGTGTGATAATACTCGGAGATTAATTATACATTTGAAATCATTTCATGGCTTGAGAAGTTGAATCATATATGACTGAATTAATTTGGGAATTTCCATGTATGAAAGAATTATTTATGTCTTGCTTGTTAATGAGTTATTATTATTATCATCTCTATAAACCATGCTTATTTAGAACTTTTGAACTACTATTGTGAGCCCATAGTAAGTGTCGATGTCGACCCCTCGTCACTACTTCTTCGAGGTTACACTTGATATTTACTAGGTACATGTTATTTATGTACTCACGCTACACTTCTGCGCTAACCGTGTAGGATCTGAGGCAGGTGCATCTGGTGGACATACAGGCGCGCATCCCCCTTATCCGGAGGCCTAGTGGTGAGCTGCTTCCTGAGCCGTTTTGCAGCACCTAGAATCTCTCCTTTGCTTTCATTTTCTGTCCATTTTCATTTCAGACAGTAGCTAGAGTTTGTATAATCTATTAGTGCTCATACGCTTGTGCCTCCAAGTCTTGGCACATACACTAGCAGATTTTATGGTTTTGGATTATTACTACTGTTATGATTGCACTCAGCCGCTTCTGTTTTATTTATTTAAATCTGTTATTTCTTAATCTTTTAATTAATGGAATTTAATTACTTGAAAACATATTAAAAGAGGAATAACATGGCTTAATTCACTGTTGGCTTGCCTCGCAGTAACGTTGGGCACCATCACGGCCTATAGGAGAATTGGGTCATGACAACGTGGTATCAGAGCACTAGGTTCACGTAGGTCTCACAAGTTATGAGCAAGCCTAATAGAGTTTTGCGGATCGGTGAGGAGACGTCTGTACTTATCTTCGAGAGGTTATAGGGGGTTAGGAAACTACTCTTTCTTCATCTTGTATCATGTAGTTGATGTGGTACTAAGTATCCTTCTCTTATTCTCTCGCAGATGGTGAGAACGCGTGCGGCGGATGTTCCATACTATGGAGGGGCTGCTCCCCCCTGTTGCTTGAGGAAGAGGCAGAGGTCGAGGGAGGGCTCCAGCCCATGGTAGGGGACGAGGACGTCCCAGAGTTGCTCCAACAATGCCACCAGCGTATCCAATAGAGGATCCTATTGTTGAGGAGCAGGGCAAGGTGCCTGCAGCAGAGCCAGCCCCGGTAGATTTCATGTCTGCACCGGAATTTCAGGAGGTCATGGGCCGTATGCTATGGTTCATAGATACTATGACTCAGGTTGGTTTATTTCCAGCAGACCCGGTCAGATCTCAGGCGGGAGGGGGAGCATAGACCCCTACCGCTCATTCTCCAGGGCATGTAACAACCGTATATCAGACCCCGGGTGCGCTACTCATGGGCGGAGCTCAGCCAGTTGCAGCAGCTATACCTGAGCCCAGATCACCTGTGGCCGGTGATCCGCGAAAACTATTGGACAGATGGACCAAGCTTCATCCTCCTGCCTTCGGAGGCGAGCGACATGAGGACCCCCAACACTTTATTGATCGGTGCAAGGACAGACTGCATAATATGAGGATATTGGAGTCCTACGGGGTGGACTTTACCACCTTTCGGCATGAGGGTAGGACCCGTAGATGGTAGCAGTCATATCTTCTCGGTAGACCAACAGGTTCTCCTCCCATGTCTTGGGATCAGTTCACACGCCTCTTCTTGGACAGATATATTCCACCCTCTCAAAGGGGAAAATTGTGGTTCCAGTTCGAGCAGCTTCAACACGGCCAGATGTCGATGACCGACTATGAGGCGAGATTCTCTGAGTTGTCTCGCCATGCACTTATGATACTTCCTACCGATGCAGAGAGAGTGCAGAGGTTTGTTGTCGGTCTGCACTCAGTATCCAGGCTACCATGGCTCGAGAGGTGGAGATGGGGACTTCTTACGGGCTAGTTGTGGAGATAGCTCAGAGGATCGGGGTGTCTGTCAGCGGTGCCGAGAGAAGACGACTAGGGATAAGCAGTTTCAATATTCTGGAGAGTTCAGTGGTGCGCCGGCTTGGGGCAGGAGTCAGTTCGTGAGGGGTCAGTCTAGTAGGCCCACATATCCAGCATCACCGCCTCCTCGAGGTGCTCTAGTGCAACCCTACTTCAGCGCCATGCCAGAGAGTTCCTACCGCCCACCAGCTATTCAGTGTTGCTCCGGTGGGTATTCAGGCTATCAAGGTTAGACTTCAGGCCAGCAGTCCACCGTGCCAAGAGGTTGTTTAGAGTACGGGGATTTTAGTCATGTGCGGAGGTTCTTCCCCAGGCTTCGGGGCAAGGCAGTGCATCAGGGTCAGCAGCCTATGATTACAGCACCATATGCCCCACCAACCGTCCGTCCACCTAGAGGCGGAGGGCAGGTGGTAAGGCTATCCTAGAGGTGGAGGCCAGTCATGTGGCGCTCTAGCTAGGTTCTATTCTTTTCCGGCCAGACCAGATGCAGTGGCCTCAGATGCCTTGATCACATGTATTATTTTTGTCTGTGGTAAGGATGCTTCAGTGCTATTTGATCCAGGGTCTACATATGCATATGTTTCATCTTTGTTTGCTCATTTCCGGGATATTCCTCGTGAGTCCTTGGGTACCCCTATCTATGTGTCCACTCCAATGGGTGATTCTGTTATTGTGGATCAGATCTACCGGTCCTACATCGTTACATTCTATGGTTATGAGACTAGAGCGGATTGTCTGTTGCTCGATATGACCGACTTTGAGGTCATCCTGGGCATGGACTGGTTATCTCCATATCACGCCATCCTTGATTGCCATGCCAAAATTGTTACCTTAATGATGCTAGAGTTTCCTAGATTAGAGTAGAAGGGTTCTTCTGTCAGTGCATCTAGTCGGGTTATTTCTTTTCTGAAGGCTCGACACATGGTCGAGAAAGGTTGTTTGGCTTATCTAGCCTATGTTCGGGATACTACCACAGAGACTCCGGCAATTAATTCAGTGCCCGTGGTCTGGGAGTTCTACGATGTGTTTCCTTCTGTTCTTCCAGGCATACCACCAGATCGTGATATCGATTTCTATATTGTTTTGGTTCCAGGTACCCAGCCTATATCTATCTCACTGTACCGCATGGCTCCGAAAGGGTTGAAGGATTTAAAGGAGCAACTTGAGGAGTTGCTAGCAAAAGGGTTCGTCAGACCGAGTGTATCGACTTGGGGTGCACCAGTGTTATTTGTGAAGAATAAAGATGGGACTATGCGGATGTGCATTGATTACCGCCAAAGCAAACCAGCAACCACAGAAGCGGCCCAGCAAAGGCTACCTAGGAATCGCAGAAGCGGGGGGAGGACTACTCCTGCGGAGGCGCAGGTGTGAAGCAGACGATTGCAGAATTGGGGGAAGGCGTAGGTGCGACGTGCTCATCACAGAAGTGGTCTCGCAGAAGCGAGCCGCTGGTCGCGGAAGCTGGGAAACCAGTTGAGGGGAGGACCCCATCTGCGAGGCCCTTTCCGCAGATGCGGAGCCAAAGATGTAGCCAAGGAGCCGCAGAAGCGGAATTCCTGGAGGCAGTGAGCTTCATTTATTACGGGATTTAAGCCATTTCTAACCCACTTCTCTCACTTTTGGGCGATTTCGAAGCTTCTTGAGAGGGGTATTCACCTAGCAACTTGGAGGTAAGTAAATTCTATCTAATGTAAGTTAAATACATAGATTATGGGCATATTTTAACATGTGAATTTGTAAAAATTATGGGTTTAGATGAAAAACCTAGGTTTTGATAAAATAAAATGAGGTTTAACCACGAAAATAGTTATGGGATTGAGTGAAAATTATATATTTGAGTTCGTGAATTTATGGGTAATAACTTTCTTCGAAAATTTCCGGAATCCGGGCACGTGGGCCTAGGGATGAATTTTAGGAATCCTTCAATTGGGGTTGGGTAGTCACTCTAATAGTTAGAATATGAACTTTTGAACATGTATTGATATATTTATACAACATTTGACTAGTTTCGGATTGTTCGGCACCGAGTTGAGGCTTTAGAGTGAATTTGAGGCCGGAAAGTGAGCTTTGAGACGAGGTAAGTCTCTTGTCTAACCTTGTAAGAGAGAATTTACCCCATAGGTGATTTAAATTAATGTTTGCTTCTAATTGTGGGGGCTACGTACATACGAAGTGACGAGAGTTCGTGCGTAGCTACTAATTATACTTATGTCCGGGTAGTTTAAGACCCAAATCATGCATTATTTAAAATATTTGCACCCTACTTGTGAATTAAAGTGCCTAAACTATATTAGAACTTGTCAGAGGAGTTGTGAATGACCGTTAATGGAATTTGTATTATGTTGTGTATTAGCCTTTAATAACGTGTAAATCAAATGCTTATAAAGTATTCTCTCTTCTTATGGAGCGGGCCGAACACCTCGGCAGTAGATAGATGCATCTATGGTTCGTGTCACTCGACCCTCGACAGTGTACATATTATTCTGGATCGGGCCGTATGACCTCGGCATAATCGTGCGTGATAATATTCGGAGTTTAATTATACATTTGAAATCATTTCATGGCTTGAGAAGTTGAATCATATATGACTGAATTAATTTGGGAAGTTCCATGTATGAAAGAATTATTTATTTCTTGCTTGTTAATGAGTTATTATTATTATTAACATCTCTATAAACCATGCTTATTTAGAAATTTTGTACCATTATTGTTAGCCCATAGTAAGTGTCGATGTCGACCCCTCGTCACTACTTCTTCGAGGTTACACTTGATATTTACTAGGTACATGTTATTTATGTACTCACGCTACACTTCTGCGCTAACCATGTAGTATCTGAGGCAGGTGCATCTGGTGGACATACATGCGCGCGTCCCCGTTATCCGGAGGCCTAGTGGTGAGTTGCTTCCTGAGCCGTTTTGCAGCACCTAGAGTCTCTCCTTTGCTTTCATTTTCTGTCTATTTTCATTTCAGACAGTAGCTAGAGTTTGTATAATCTATTAGTGCTCATACGCTTGTGACTCCAAGTCTTGGTACATACACTAGCAGATTTTATGGTTTTGGATTATTACTACTGTTATGATTGCACTCAGCCGCTTCTGTTTTATTTATTTAAATCTGTTATTTCTTAATCTTTTAATTACTTGAAAACTTAGTAAAAGAGGCATAACATGGCTTAATTCACTGTTGGCTTGCCTGACGATAACGTTAGGTGCCATCACGTCCTATGTGAGAATTGGGTCATGACATTCACCTACTTGCAATAACTCTATTGCAGGCCTCTTTGTAATAACTCTATTACAAAGCTCACCACTTTGACTAACTCTAGTCAATCACACGGTTTATGGTTTTACAGAAGATATCCTACAAGTTGCTTGATAGGAATTACAAGTAAATAACATTAACAAAGATACAACAATACTAAGGATACATGATAAACTCAGTATTGGGATCTGGTCCTTTGTTGCGTTGCTACTTTGTTCTTCAAGCCTTGGATTCAAATGAAGGCGGCAGAACACTTGAGAGAGACTTAATGATATAGGGTTTGCAAGTGTGTGTTTTCCCTTGCCTCATTTTGGTAATATAGAAGTGAGGTCATTGGGATGATGTAAGCAAGTATCCGATACAAGGCATGCTCCATGACGAGCTCGGAACACACTTAAATTATGCTCGCTAGTCAAAGATAATATAGTATAATATCGTATCCACAAGGATTGGAATTAAACAGTATTTTTGTAGTTTCTAGCTTGATTGCTATCCGGGAGAATCAACAATTGAGATTTATATGATGAATAACTAAAATTAACTAAGAATCTAAACATATTGACTAATGACTATCACAACAAGAAATAAGCAAAGAAAGTTATCAGTAGGAGAATATAGGGTTTTGATAGGATAGGTGCAAGATAATTGTTCGGGATCTAATTCTACATAATTCACTTCTAATGTTCAAGTGAGTCTCTTGAATTCACACAATTATTAATTCAAACATTCAGTAAAAACTCCTCTCTCGATTAAGTTTTAACCTCACAAGATAAACCAATTTAAGCACGTGAAGATATGCAAGAATGTGTAGTGAATTGGTCTATAGGAGAACCTCTCTCGATTATCCTCCTAACTAGGTTTAATCAATTATTCAACTAGTCTCTTTCGATTACTAAGAAGAATTAATGAACTCAACAAACAATATAATGCAAGCATATCACAAGTTATGCCTCTCTCGATTACATGAACAAGTGAATATAGATGCAACAGTTAAATCATCCAAAAACGCTTCAATACATAAAACTAGAGTTATAATCCACAAACAATCACCAATACACCAAATCCATCAAACCCTTCAAGGAATTACTTCATAGATATGGAGCAATTCATCACAAATAAAATTAAAGTATAGAAAAATATAAATTCAATCTAAACTCGGGTCTTGAGTGAGGAAGGAATGATGAAATCGTTGTGCTTTAGCTCCTCTCATCATCTTTCATCTTCATCTTCTATCCTCAATCTCCCATCTTCATCTTCTATCTTCTATAATTTTTAAATCTATCTTTCATCCCTATCTTTTCTCCTTTCTAATTTTCAGATCTAATTTCACCCTAACTTTTTTTTAATTCTCTCAAACTTTCATAATGCAAAAAGACGAAAGTCTAGAGTAAGATGAAGACTATGAACTTAGTTGTTTGTTTGAAAGGATTTGAGGCAGAAAACATTTGACCCATTAATGATTTAAGTAATTTTGATTAATAAATCTCGAATCTCTTACTGTGAGCATTTGGTATCGAAATATAAGTCCCAAAAATTATAACTCCGCCATTGACGAAGCTAAAGTTCTCACATCTGGAAGTTTTCATTGTGAATTCGTGCTTCAATCTAGATGGGTATTGATTAATAATAGTATTATTGATCGGGTGAGAAAATTTAAGAGTTTGGGATCATCTAGACCTATCTTGAGCTTATTGGTTCTTTTTTTTTTTTCCTTTTTGATAATATTGGTGTTAAAACAGAGGTGTAGTGATAGACATAAGGTATTTTTCGGTGCATCGGTGCATATGTTGTATAACTGGTGTTTATACACACTTATATAATATATAATATTATATAAATAGGTATATAAGTGCGTAGCTTTGAATCTAATGATGTATATTATATATTGTTTTCAGTGTATAAGGATATATATACGTTATTAGTATATAAGAGGTCTTCATGAAAGTTTGACACTTTTTCTTTTTTTTTTTATATGGTAAATTTTGTGTTGACATAAAGGTTTAATGATGGCTGAAATTTTTTTTTCTAGAGTAAGATATGCATGAATTTATGTACGTTTGTACACAATATATATATATATATATATATATATATATATATATATATATATATATATATATTGGTAAATTTCTGACAAAAATAAGGCAAAGAGGGGGGAAAAAGTAAGGATCGTAAAATCACGTGATAACTTTGACTTTTTGTAAGATAGTCACATTAATTTGGCAAGAGAAAAGAAACAAATAGGAGATATAGACCAAAAAAAAAAGGAAAAGAGATGTTAGAAGAGTGGTGTTAGGTGATGATGTCATATTATGAGGGTTTCATTGGCTACGCGGATGAAAATTTAAAATGGTGGCTACGCGGATGAAGAGTACTTATGTGGGATGTACTTATGTGAAATTATCCTTATTTTTTTCTTGGTACTACACTACTAGTCGGAGCAATTTTCTTTCATCGACATCAATTATATGTCGGCGTTTACGTTAGTGTTTAGTACATTCATTCCAACTCTTATTAATTTTTGTATTTATTTTTGTTATACTTTTGTTGTTATTTGTTGTAATTTTAATTATTTATTATTAAAAATAACTCCTAAACTAATTTTAAAAAGTATGTAATAGATCTACTAACGGTAATGCTAAGGAGGGGGTCTTCGTTTAGAAATAAATCATAACCAGACCAGGTTTAGGCATTATATGCAAGAAACGTATAATCCTTGTAGACAATAAATTTGCGTCAAGAAAATAATCGAGATCAAAAACTTTTGCAACAATCGTAGTATTTAATTTCAAATGATATGAGTGTACAATCTCTATGAATCCTCTGATTATTCTTTGTCACGACCCTAATTTTCTTCCGTAGGATGTCATGACGGCACCTAGTCTCAAGACTAGGTAAGCCTAACACCTACTAAATAAACAGAAGAATTCGACCATCAAATAAAAAATTCGAGATATAATCTTACACAAATTACAATTCCCAAAATAAGTAGTACAAGTCATAAGCTCTACTGAGTTTACTAGGAGAATCCATGAATACAATTGTTTGAAATGGAAGTCAAACAGAACAAATACAAATCAGAGGGTGACTCTGAGGCTTATAAACGCGACGACAGGTTTACCTTGAGTCTCTACTGCTCGACCACCCAGCTAATAATCAACAACAAATGTGGCACCTGGATCTATACAAAAATGTACAGAAACAAAGTATGAGTACACCACAACGGTACCCAGTAAGTATCAAGACTAACCTCGGTGAAGTAGCCACGAGAGATAGTCAAGACACCTACCGGACTAAACAACCTGAACAAGTGTGAAGGTGAACTAACAGAGGAAATAATATTAATATAAAGCTAAGCAGGATAAGGGACACAAATTAATACTTGCAATGATACACTAATAACAATAATATTTAACATGAAACAGTTAGGTAATAATGTTGTAAAGTAAACTGAACACATTCTAAGTCAGTGAAACCAAATAAAAGAAAAATCAGCAACAACTCAATAAGAACAACCGCTCTCACACCAAATTTGTTCAAGCATTTTCACGAGGTACCGAACCTCATAATCACAACGCACGGGTCCCGATTATTGAACCCTAATCACTTGGCACCTTGTGCCCTCATTTCAATCCATAACCTCACGGACGGCTCACATGCCAAGAGGACAACTCTCACAAAGAAGGCAAGTAGACAAGAGCACATGTAATGGTCAATAATGCCAAGACTCATCTCCTTAAAACGATATGAATAATTCATCTATGTGTATGCTTGTGCAAGTATTCTACCACAATTCAAGTTCACAATTAAGAGTGGAGAAAAGGAATGGCACATAAGAAATGATCACCACAAAATATATAGTGTAAATAAGACAGCAATGAAATGAACGTTACGATAAGCACAACAAAATTAGCTACATAGAAATGAGCAAATAGAGCAACACAGAGGAAATCAATTAGTAGTATGCTAAGAAAACAACAATCAAAGACAAGTGCACAGAAAAGGGGAAATGACAACAATGCCCTCCCAAGGTACCGCCTCATAGTCTCAAATCGTAAATGAATCAAAATGGCATGGCAGAAACCTCGTGCAACAATAACAATTGCACGGTAGAAACATCATGCCACAATAACAATCGCTCAGCAAAAACCTCGTGCCACAATAACAACCGCACAGCAGAAACCTCATACCACAATAACAATCGCATGGTAGAGACCTCGTGCAAATATAACAACCGCACGACAAACATCTCGTGCCACAATAACAATCGCACGGCAGAAACCTCGTGCCACAATAACAATCGCACAGCAAAAACCTCATGACACAATAACAACCGTACGGCAGAAACCTCGTGCCACAATAAACACTGCATGGTAGAGACCTCGTGCCATAATAACAATCGCACATCAGAGACCTCGTGCCACAACAACAACCGCACAGTAGACACTTCATGCCATAATAACAATTGTACTGCAGAAACCTCATGTCACAATAATACAACAATTAATACAATAACAATAACGAGAATATGGCAAGTAAATTAATTCAGGAACTCTAGAACACAAAGAGACGGAAGAATTAGCTCACAAGGAAAGACACAACAGGAAATAATGGTACAACATAGCAATAACTCAACAAGGAAGAGATACTGTGTAGGAAAGATTCCACATAAGTACAATTCAATGATAAGAGGAATAACGTGAATCAATGACTCCAATTAAGGGTAGCTCAACAATGATAGGGGATAACAAAACTTCAATTAGGGTTGAGCAATTACGGAAGAGATTCAACAAATGCAATTAAGGATAAGTAGATTATGGGGAGGATAATAATAACTTCAATCAAGGATAAGCAATTACGGAAAGGATAGCATAGCAATAAAAGAAGAAACCACTTCAGTTAAGGCACATAGGAGTTTAATCGCCAATAAGGGTAAAATATAGAGAAATTAATTCCAATTAAGACACATAAGGGTGAATTTAGTGAATGGGGGATTTAACATAATAAAATAACTTCATATCTAATGAACATAAGAACCTAAGAGCCTTAAACGATCAAATTCCACAAATAAGACGGAGCATGTACTCGTCACCTCGCGTACACGGGATTCACGTGACACAATTAGCACTAAAGACTCAAATCCTAAGGGGTAGTTCCCCTACACAAAGCTAATCAAGATACTTACCTCAAAGAAGCTAGATCGTTACTCTAAAATAAACTTCTAGAGTGAAACAACCCCCGGACGGCTCAAAGCTAGCCAAAATAACTTGAACTTGAACTTGATTGCTCTAAGCTTGAAAATTGTAGAAACATTTATGGAGTTTGATCTACGAGCTCTCTCTTGCGTCTTATTAAAACTTATGGTCTCCTTTTCTGGGTTATGAAGACCGTTATTTATAGTTATGTAAGGGTAGAGTTGTAATGAGAACAAACTCTTTCCGACCAATCAGATTGAAGAGTGACAAGGCCACATTTGATTGGCCAGAATGTGTCACTTGCACGTGTGACGCAGTTTTATTGTCCATATAATTTGACTTGGCATGCCTTATCATTTTGACATGTGGCATGATCCTATTGGCTCTTTCTTTTGACTTGGCATGCCACATCATTTGACACGTGGCGCCAAACTGGGTCTCTAGGAATTAAGATGGCATCATGAGCTTAATAAAGTGGGATCATCACTTGCAGCCCAATGAAGTTGGACTACGTTATTAAATCCGTCTATATCAGACTTATATAATTAAACCAATTATATTAGCCCAATCAATTTATTTGGACTAGTAGATCTTAAATTTAAAATATAGTCAAATTAATTTATGAATTTAATTTTGCAAATTTTATACGCCTACAATCCTACTTTTTCAGGTTTTCCTAGAACAACTATTAAAAATAATGTTTGCGATGAAGACTTGTTGAAATATTGGAAGAGAAGAAACGTTGGCCTTTAAGAAATAATTCAAGAAGACGACGACACCTATAATGAAACACTATCTACCGGAGACAGCAGGGATGCATAAGAACAAGTGCTATCAATTTCAAGCGAAAAACCAATAGAAATTATTGAAAAATTTCATAAATTATAAAAATAATATGTAATTTTATTTTTATAAGTATTAAAATAAAAGTATTGAATTATTTTAATCCACTAAAGTTTGTTTGTATTTAAATATAATATTTTAAAAAAATTTAATTTAAAATTACCCCTAAGTATCGGTACTGCACCCTTAGGACCAGTAGGGGTACTGGTAAGGTACCAAAAAAAATACCCTTAACCCATACCCTTAAATACCCTTAATTAACCCTCTTCTTACCCTTACCCTCCCCGTATCCTTAACCCTTAAGGACCCAGTACCCTCCCCTTAGACAACTCTAATCAAACCCGTAATTGGTAATTTGTAAAATTAATGTTAAAAATAAAAAAAATAACATTTAATACTTATAAGCTATATTCCGCCAATTAAGATAACGGGATGTAAACTAAAACAAAAGGTTCCCTATACTTCCTCCATTCCACTTTTGAACTGCTTGAGTTGATTTTATTTATTAACTACTAAATTTACCCACACTTAGTGCGGTTAATAATAAGAATTTAAGAAATATTTTTTATAGATTTCTTTGAGACATAAAAAATAAAATATTTAATTTATATACATACAAAACTTAATCTTATAAATTTAATTGTGAGTTCACATTATTTTAGTTAATCATCTAACATTAAAGAAATAGTTCATGATACACTTAAAAGTCGGAAAAAACCCATTCCTCGTTAACTTGAAAGCTTTTTCCAGGCAGTGTCTTTTTGGCATCAATGATTTACATCTGGAGAAAAGTACAGTATGTCAACATAAGAAAGTGCATAATAATCTGAGCATTCGATACCTGATAAACAATATAAATTCAGAAGAACTAAAAATCCAAATAAAAACTTCAGAGCACTAATAGAGGTCCATAGTATGATTCTTGCAAACACTATAATTGTCTGTCACAATATCTCAAATTTACCGAATTACAGCAGATCTAACCGAGGAGACACTACAAGTCGGCCTTCAGGAAATCGACGAAAATGAGTTACAGAAGAGAGAGAGAGAGAGAGAGAGAGAGAGAGAGAGAGGGAGAATATAAATTGTAGAAATAGAGAAGAAAAGGGAAACAATATTAAACTTAGGGTGTGTTTGTTTCATGTTTGGTTGGATTAAATATTTTGAAAAATATTTTCCTCACCCCACCCTAAATAGAAATATTATTAATAATACTTTCTTTTCATGTTATAGATAAAGTAATTTTTTTTATTTCATTGATTAAAATTTTCTTTTCACAATATAAAAAAAGTTTTTTTTTAAACCAAAAAAGTACTTTCTTTTTGTCACGACCCAAAATCCATTAAAGGTCGTGATGGCGCCGGACACCGTTGTCAGACAAGCTAAAAATAACTACTTAATTTGGGTCTCATTTTAATATTTTTAAAATCATAATTTCCTTCAATTAAATAGTAAAAGATGAAATTTACAGAGTAAATAATAATATTGTAAACAATTTCAATACAGGACAACCCATAATCACCCCAAAACTCAGTGTCACAAGTGCATGAGTCTCAACTAGGAATGTAAAATAAAATACAACATCTGTCCGGAATACAAATTCGACAAGAAAAATATAAATACTCTGAAGGAGACTTTGCTGGCTGCGGATCGTAGTATAGAATGCAGCTTACCTAAGTCCCCACGATAACCGCGCCTCTGCGCCCACGAGGGTCACTAGACATATATGTACCTGCACAAAATGTGCAGCAAGTATAGTATGAGTACGTAAATCAACGTGTACCCAGTAAGTATCTCGCCTAACCTCGAAGAAGTAGTGACGAGGAGTCGACTCCGACACTTACTATGGGCTATAAATAAAATACCAATGATATAAGTAAGCATGAATTACGTAGAACAACTGTAAGCTTAATATCATGAAATAAGTAACAATTCTTTTGTTAATAAGAAATCTCCAAATTTATTTTTTTTGTCGTTTATCATTTTTTGTATCTCAGGCCAATGAAGCAATATCAATTATCATAAATTCCAGAGCAACCAATTCAATCACGTCAAATCATGTTGAGGTCGTACGGCCCGATCCAACATAAATATTTAAACTGTGCACTACCAAGGGTCGAACGACGCGAACCATAGATGCATCTATTGGCTACCGAGGTGTTCGGCCCGCTCCACAAAAGAGAAAAATACATTAAACAACCAATTCAAGATTTATTAAGGGGCAAATATTCCAAGAATTACAAATTTCTATTTAACGGTCAAGTAAATGAAGTTTAACCTTTTTACAATTCTTCTATCGAGTTTTTAAATGTTTTAAACAATTAAATTAACAAGTATGGCGCAGACATCGCAAGTACAACATGATATGGGTCCTAGACTACCCGGACATAAGCATAATAGTAGCTACGCATAGACTCTCGTCACCTCGTGCGTACGTACCCCCACAAATAGAAACACATAATGATTTGATTCACCTATGGGGTTAATTCCCTCTTACAAGGCTAGAAAGGAGACTTACCTCGCTCCGAAATTCCATAACCGGCTCCAAAGCCTTTCCAACAACTGAAACCAATGCACATCGCTCCAAAACTAGTCAATAAAGGTGCAAATCCATAAATATATACTCTAATACTCATTATAATTCAATTTTCAATAATTTTTAACTCCACTTGAAAAGTCGATAAAAATCACCTTCGGGCTCACGTGCCCGGATTCTGAAATTTTTCTAAGATAAACATTAACCATGGCATCACGAACTCAAATATATAATTTATTCCAAATTCCATGTCCAATTTCGTGGTCAAAATCCAAAAATATAATTTTTAGGTTTTCCTTCAAATTTCCAAATTTCCATAAATTTTCATGTATAAATCCATATACAACCCATGTATTCAACTCACAATGTGCGGGAATTACTTACCTCATAATAAATGATGAAATCTCCTCTTTAAAAGCTCCAAAAATCGCCCAACCAAAATGAAATATGAAGGAAATTGGGCCAAATCTCATCTTTAAAATGAGTCCCTTCGTGTTCGTGAAGAAGAAAGCCAAATAGCAGCAAAAACAGTAGCAAATCATTCCGTTTTGGTCTAAAACCACCCCGAAACATACCCGCGGCTCCCGGGACCCCGTCCAATCACCCAAACCAGTCCCATAATATAACACAAACTTGCTCGAGACCTCAAATCACACAAAACAACATCGAAATCATGAATCGCACCCCAATTCGAGCTTAATGAACTTTAGAACTACAAACTTCTATATTCGATGTCGAAACCTACCAAATCACGTTCGATTGACCTCAAATTTTGCACACAAGTCATAATCGATATTATGGACCTACTCCAACTTCCAGAATCGGAATCCAACCCCGATATCAAAAAGTTCACTCCCGGACAAACTTCTGAAAACCCTTCAAATTTCTAACTTTTTCCAAATGACCCCAAATGACCTACGGACCTCCAAATCCACATCCGGACGCGCTCCCAATACCAGAATCACCTTACAGATCTATTCCCAGACTCGGAATCCCAAATGACATCAATAACATTGAAATGCAACCCAATTTATGAAATTCTTCCAAAATACCAACTTCTACAATAGGCGATGAAACGCTCCCCGGTCATCCAAAATCCGATCCGGACATACGCCCAAGTCTAATATCATCATAAGAACCTATTGGAACCTTCAAATCCTAATTTCGAGGTCGTTTACTCTAAAATCACACTTTAATCAATTCCTCCAACTTAAGGCTTCCGAAATTAGAATTCTCTTTCCAAATCAACTCCGAACTTCCCGAAATTCACTTCCGACCACGCGTACAAGTTATAATACCCGAAGTGAAGCTACTCAAGGCCTCAAACTGTCAAACGACGTGCTAAAGCTCAAGATGACCAGTCGGTCGTTACAATCTCTCTCACTTAAACATACGTTCGTCCTTGAACGTGCTAAGGACTGCTCTTGAGTTGTCTGAAATCACTGTTTAACACCTCGTGCACCTACCCGTGCTGCCACAACTCAGTTGAGCATATTAGCTCGAGCAAATCTGAAGATCATCCCCTTTAGTTAGGCAAATAAGCCTTAGAGCTAAATTCCAACATCCGAAATTCTCTACTAGGCCTGCTTCCAACATACGAATACCGTTTCAAACACTACACGATGTACCAATACATAATTGTATACTCTCACTAAATTCACACCATGCACTGCATTATTCACATGCCCATAATAACATCCTCTGACAACAATAGCTGAAATCCCACAAATATGATGCTCACGACACACTTCATGACACCTATAAGTCTTGTTCCAACTCTTGAAATTCCACGACAGAGAAGATGTGTAGAACTCATAGCCACCTACCGAATTACAATTTATGGAGCCTCTCCTCCCGACAAGAACCATTACCTCATTCTGGACTGAATAACAATATTTACTCTTTAATATGCTTCATATAAATCAGATTGCATTGATCCTAGGTCCAATAGTCTCGTCTCACCCAGTACAAGCTGCTCAGACACTAAGCCACCTCAGACACTGCAAAAGCCTCATATAATGCCACATTGTGCTAACAAGCTACAAACTCGAATGTGATACATAAGGAAACGAACTCTGGAAAGATCTACTCAACCCGCGTAACTAATTCAAATAGCCGAGAAGATGTTATGAACCTTCCTTGAGAACTGAGAAGCAAAACACACAATAATAGATTTGGGAAACTGTACTCAATATCACACTATTGTTGCGTGCAACCCGATCCACACATGATACCGTTGTGGCGGGCAACCCGATCCAACCATGATACCCATGTCGGCATGCCACCCTATCCAAACAGCATATATGTGGTGGCGTGCCACCTGATCTAACCATATACTTATGGAGGTGTGCCACCCGATCCACACATGACAATAAATAGGGAAGCACCCATCAAGCCAAAACGCTTATACCTACGAAATACCCGAATGTCAACCACAAGCACACCAAGTGCACAATACCATCCCTGGGGAGACAGATAGAGCCATATGCTACAAAACTCGAGCACAACTAGGGTGCAATATATGACCTGTATCTCGAGAACCATCCTGCTCATATAACACCACAAACTATATGAGATCTCAATACGAGTGTGAATAATCAGACCGCCTCACAACCCACATAGCACAATAGAGACTACACGGAAGGACCGACAATAGAAATAACATCCAGGGCCTGAAGACCCCTCCGAAAACAATGTTATGCTGAAATGAATGCATCTGGCCTGATATAGAGCCCACATTCACATTTAGATCCATTTACAGACCTCAAGTCGATTCTGATCGTACCGCACATGGCTAATAACCTTTCAAGGATCCACAATAATAACAGCCGTCAAATCCGGAACAAACTTCCATAGTCCACAACCAAATGAACCGAGCGCCCTTCAGGCATAAATTCTCGCATTAGCGATAGTACCACAATCTCCATACTTGGTTTTAAATCTTTAATCAATCAAGTGATTTCATGTCACACTTATACAATCTTCCCGTGGGATACACTCCCATGATCTTCCGCACTAGGTAACAAGTCTGCACGTCCATACCATCGGCCACACTAATGTTGTAAATCAAATCAAGAATCGGCAATTAGTACGCAAAGCCTCTTACACTGGACACCGATCTCAGATGATGCTAAAGACAATACCAGCTGATTCTAACCATCTGAATTCTTTCCTGCTCGTCCGAGCTTGTGAAATTCTTGTCGACACCAAACTGCAACCTTGATCCTCAGCTTCCAATTTCCCACACAGCTCACTGCACCTAATGTGCCAATACGTGAGAGTACAAGAATTCCATAATAACCACTGATCCACTAATAGAATAAACACCCCATCATATAGCAACCTTTTACTTAACTCATTTCAAGAGAACCATTGCAACACGCGACCGAATTCTCATAACGCAGAAAATACAATCCCAGGTAGTGGTCTAAACCACCATAACTCTTCCGGGGATCCATCCACACATAACATGCCATAATAATCGAATACTTCCCAATAAATCAAATTACGGCGAACGTCAAGCCTCGCATGTACCGCCACAATCGCACGTATAACTTACGCGCTGAAGGAACTGATTATTGCCACCAACATGCCAATCCAACCATTGTTAACCGATCCGACTACTTCTAATTTACTCGGGACTTGCCCTAGAAATAATAATGGCTCCATTCGAGACATAACGAAACCCAAGAACACTCATCCCGAGTGACCCAATCCACAAGACCATATCTCCTCAATACTCATGAACCATCTCATATTCTCCTTACACGCATAATATCATCACCAACTGGTACACCCGGTCTGCAAGACCTTCCGATAATCCGAAGCTACTTATTCCCTTCTTCCAATACTGTACCACATACCCAATGATAACATAAAATATTCCAAGCCCTTTTTCATAATCCACTGCAAAAGCTCAATACTTAACCATATTACTGGCTCAAAATCCTTAGGCACCGCACTTTGAATTTTTGAACCCACTAGAACCATTGTTGAGAGTCACCCGCTCTGACTTGTTCCCAATTATGATCAAACTCCAAGGCCCTGCTAGCACATGAACACCTTCTCAAAGAAGCACTTGGCTAACTCACTTTCCTTGTACATCACTTCTACACGAAGCATAAACTTTGAGTCTTCCCAAATCCTGAACATGAATCGATAAGGCCAATTGTGGCACACATTCCTCAAATCCTTTGCTCAAATCACCACTGATGTTCTCTTTCCTTAGTCTTAACAACCCACTAATATGCTGATAACCAGAAACCTCACAAGTAGACAACCATGCAATCCAATCATATGCGGTGGGGCTCTCCCACTTAGCTTTAAGCTACCATTACATGACCCTGGAACCTACCAAGATTCCTCCTTCCTTACTGACA
Source organism: Nicotiana tomentosiformis (assembly GCF_000390325.3). Taxonomy (NCBI): domain Eukaryota; kingdom Viridiplantae; phylum Streptophyta; class Magnoliopsida; order Solanales; family Solanaceae; genus Nicotiana; species Nicotiana tomentosiformis. The sequence continues at coordinate 86,959,749 of NC_090823.1, forward strand.
TGACCTCACACAATCGACTCGCCAAATTCCTCAAAATCTTCCTGTTATCCATTTCATGAATGCTCTGAATCCCTAGCCACATTCACCTGTTTGACCTCATACCGGGTAGCCAGTGGAATTCTTCGCAGAAGACTCGTCAACACCACGCAACCGTTAACCTGCTCACCAAAAATAACCCACCTATGGAAATTCCATGCCGACATCTTCCAACAATGTTGCACCGAGTACAATTACCATGAAACCAATAAACCATCCTAAGCCTGTGCTCATTCATCAGCTGTACAAGTCTGTTCACTCCTCATGGACATCAGCTAAAGGTGCGACAATACATTACAATCCAAAGTCATGTTGTATCCTTCTTCATATCAAGCAACTCCTTTTCGTCGTATCCAACCTTTCTCCGTATAGCAACCAATATTCCAAATTAAGCCCGTGGACCTAGTCACTACCCACTATGAATCCCAAATCACTCTAACCTTCCCTCAAGGCGTGTGGCTATCCTACCACAGAACCCATACGCTACTCTGCCACTCTCCCACTTTGTTCAAACCCTCTCCTTTAAGAAACTACTCGACTTTTGTTTCTCACACTTGGCCTTCTAGAAGTTTATTCACTGCCAGACACCTCCCTCATGTCCTTCCTAATCCTTCACTGCCCAGTTGTTGCCTTAATTCAAATCCATCTCTGCAACACTTGAACCAATAGATCACTACCAACTTTAAACCCCTCCGAAGATCATCTTCCTCGAGCCATCAACATTAGAAATACCCATTTAAATTCCGAAATTACTACACTCCGTTGTCTCTGACAACCTCTTCTCCGGCACCATCTCACACTTCTCTACCCCGAAGGAAAATTGATGAAGACCATGACGCCGGCGAACCTTAACACGTTCAACAAGGATGATGACACCACATCACAGATGAAAATTTCACCACGCTCGAAAATACCAAGTCTCGTTGCTCCATCAACCCAAACCTGAACATTTATAGTCTGGTTGCCTTTCCTCCACAGGAAATAATATACCGAATCTCTGAATCATGCACTGAGTAAACCTCTTTCCAAGTCATTCACTGCCTCGACGCATAGACAAGCATCCTACAATTATACAAACAGTGTGCGATAGCAATGCATGAATTGTCATAACAATCAATGCCAAATCTCAAAACCTTAGGTAATACCGATACTGAGCTGAAACGACAGAATGACCTTTCACAAGGCGGCGACAATATCCCAAAGCAAATACGCAGGGAGAAACATCATGCACCACATATGTAGTATCATTTAAACTCCTCGATTCCCAATTTATAACAAGCGCTTCACGTCTCATAAGATTGAACAGAAAGGAAATGAAGGCATAAGACTCAAAGGAATCAAATAGCACGATGAAGAATCAAGAAGAGAAGTGCTCCTAATAGTCCTGTAGCCTCTCAAAGATAAGTACAGACGTCTTCGTACCGATCCGCAAGACTCTACTAGACTCGCTCATGACTCGTGAGACCTAAGTGAACCTAGTGCTCTGATACCATGTTGTCATGACCCAAGATCCATTAAAGGACGTGATGACGCCGGACACCGCTATTAGGAAAGCCAAAAATAACTACTTAATTTGGGTCTCATTTTAATATTTTTGAAATCATATTTTCCTTCAATTAAATAGTAAAAGATAGAATTTACAAAGTAAATAATAATATTTTTAATAATTTCAATACATGGCAATCCATAATCATCCCCAAAATCCGGTGTCACAAGTGCATGAGCCACAACTAGGAATGTAAAATAAAATACAACATCTGTCAGGAATACAAATTGGAAAGGAAAAATATAAATACTCTGAAGGAGACTCTGCTGGCTGCGGATCGTAGTATAGAATGCAACTCACATAAGTTCCCGCGATAACTGCGCCTCTGCGCCCACGAGGGTCATTAGACATATATGTACCTGCGCAAAATGTGCAACAAGTGTAGTATAAGTACGTAAATCTACGCGTACCCAATAAGTATCCCGCCTAACCTCGAAGAAGTAGTGACGAGGGGTCGGCTCCGACACTTACTATGGGCTATAAATAAAATACCAATGATATGAGTAAGCATGAATTACGTAGAACGGTTGTAAGCTTAATATCATGAAATAAGTAACAATTCTTTTGTTAATAAGAAATCTCCAAATTTATTTTTTTCGTCGTTTATCATTTTTTGTATCTCATGCCAATGAAGCAATGTCAATTATCATAAATTCCAAAGAAACCAATTCAATCATGCGCAAATCATGCCGAGGTTGTACGGTCCGATCCAACATAAATACTTAAATTGTGCACTGCCGAGGGTCGAACGACGCAAAATATAGATGCATTTATCTACTATCGAGACATTCGGCACGCTCCACAAAAAAGAAAAATATATTAAATAACCAATTCATGATTTATTAAGGGGTAAATATTCCAAGAATTACAAATTTTTATTTAACGGTCAAATAAATGAAGTTTAACCTTTTTACAATTCCTCTATCGAATTTTTAAATGTTTTTAACGATTAAATTAAAAAGTAGGGCGCAAACATCGCAAGTACAACATGATATGGGTCCTAGACTTCCCGGACATAAGCATAATAGTAGCTACGCACGGACTCTCGTCACCTCGTGCGTACGTAGTCCCCCACAAATAGAAACACATAATGATTTGATTCACCTATGGGGTTAATTCCCTCTTACAAGGTTAGAAAGGAGACTTACCTCGCTCCGAAATTTTATAACCGGCTCCAAAGCCTTTACAACAACTGAAACCAATGCCCATCGGTCCAAAACTAGTCAATAAAGGTGCAAATCCATAAATATATACTCTAATACTCATTATAATTCAATTTTCAACAATGTTTAACACCGTTTGAAAAGTCGATAAAAATCACCCTAGGGCTCACGTACCCGGATTCCGAAATTTTTCTAAGATAAACATTAACCATGGCATCACGAACTCAAATATATAATTTATTCCAAATTCCATGTCCAATTTCGTGGTCAAAATTCCAAAAATATAAATTTCTAGGTTTTCCTTCAAATTCTCAAATTTTCATGTATAAATCCATATACAACCCATGTATTTAACTCACAATGTGCGGGAATTACTTACCTCATAATAGATGATGAAATATCCTCTTCAAAAGCTCCAAAAATCTCCCAACAAAAATGAAATATGAAGGAAATTGGGCCAAATCCTATCTTTAAAATGACACTGCCCAGCACTGCCCTTCTTCGCGATCGCGGAAACACCCTCGCGATCGCGAAGGCCAAAAGCCATACGCCAAGAAAAACCTTCTTCGCGTTCTCTTTCCATACTACGAGTTTGCGAAGCCTTCCACCCTCACTGATTCGTGATCGCACACCCGGCCTCGGATTCGCGTAGTCCAAACAGCCTCATGCCCAAATCCTCACTTCCTTCTACGTGTTCGTGACTGCCCAATCGCGTTCACATAGGTCCATCAAGCCTTTCACTGCGTTCGCGTCTCCCCCATCGTGTTCGCGATTTTAAAAATCCAGCAGCCCCCAAAAGTCTCCTTCGCGAATGCATGAGTCCGTTCGCGTTCGCGAAGAAGGAAACAACAGCAACATCAAATCATTTTGTTTTGGTCTGAAACACACCGCGAGGCCCCCGGGACCCCATCCAATCACCCAAACCAGTCCCATAACATAACACAAACTTGCTCGAGACCTCAAATCACACCAAACAACATCGAAATCATGAATCGCACCTCAATTCGAGCTTAATAAACTTTTGAACTACAAACTTCTACATTTTATGCCGAAACCTATCAAATCACGTCCGATTGACCTCAAATTTTGCACACAAGTCATAATTGACAATACGGACCTACTCCAACTTCTGTAATCAGAACCCGACCCCAATATCAAAAGTCCACTACCGGTCAAACTTCTCAAAAACCTTTAAATTTCTAACTTTCGCCAAATGACCTACGGACCTCCAAATCCACATCTGGACGCGCTCTCAATACCAGAATCACCTTACAGAGCTATTCCCAGACTCGGAATCCCAAATGACTTCGATAACATTGAAATGCACTTCAACCCAATTTATGAAATTCTTCCAAAATGCCAACTTCTACAATAGGCGCTGAAACATTCCCGTGTCATCCAATACCCGATCCAGACATACGTCCAAGTCCAATATTATCATACAAACCTATTGGAACCTTTAAATCCCAGTTCCGAGGCCGTTTACTCAAAAATTACACTTTAATCAATTTTTCCAACTTAAGGCTTCTGAAATTAGAATTCTCTTTCCAAATCAACTCTGAACTTCCCGAAATTCACTTCCGACCACGCGTACAAGTCATAATACCTTAAGTGAAGTTACTCAAGACCTCAAACCACCGAACGAAGTGCTAAAGCTCAAGACGATCGGTCGGGTCGTTCCACTTTTCATGATGTAGAAAAAATATTTTCTTTCATTTCAACAAAATGATGTAGTAAAAAGTATTTTCTTGCATTTCAACAAAATGATGTAGTAAAAAGTATTTTTTTATTGCAACAAAAATAGTATTTTCTTTTTATGACATACAAAAAGTATTTTCTCTCATTTCAACAAAATGAGTACTTTATTTTCATATTGTAGAAAATAGTACTTTGTTTTTCAACCAAAAATAAGAGTATTTTTTTAGTTATAGAGCACAAATACAACATTATTTTTGCGTAAAAAGGTACAGGAATATATTAGTTCCTTTGGATTTGCACGAAATTTTAGAAAAATAATTAAATTCTTAAAGAAAATAGAGTCATGATATGACGACCCGACCGGTCGTTTTGAGCATTTGCACTTTGCTCGGTAGTTTGAGGGCGTGAGTAACTCTGTATGATATATTATGAGTTATCTGAATCGTCGATTTGGTTTTCAGGCTATTCGGGGTCGATTTGGAAGACCGAATATCATGGTTGATTGAAAGAGTTGATCGAGTTTGATTTTTAGTATTTGACCTCGGATTGGAGTTTTGATTAATCCGTTGGGTACGGATGATGACTTTGGACTTGGACGTATGTCCGAATTTATATTTGGATATTTCTATAAGGATTCGGCGCTAATTAGCGAAAGTTAAAAATTTGAAGGTTTAAAAAGTTCATAAGTTTGACCAAGAGTTAACTTTGAGGATATCGGATTCGGATTTTGGTTCCAAAAATCGAAATAGTTTTGTTATGTCATTTGAGACTTGTGTGCAAAATTTGAGTTTATTTCAAGTTAATTTGATATGTTTCGGCGCGAGTTTTGGAAGTTGAAAGTTCATAGTTCATCTAAGTTTGATTTGAGGTGGGATTCATCGTTTCGATATTGTTATGTGTGATTTGAGGCCTCGAGTAGGTTCGTGTTATATTTTGGGACTTGTTGGTATATTCGGATGGGTCCCGAGGGGCCTGGAATGAGTTTCGGATGCGGTTCGGATCATTTTTGTCTCATGTTGCATTGCTAAAGAAGTGTTGGTTCCGGTGTTGCGCACCTGTAGTTAATTTTACGCAGGTGCGGTGGTCGCAGAAGCAAAAATGTGATCACACCTGCTGAAAGGTTCTGAGTTTGGAGACACCGCAGATGCGGAGCTTGGGGCGCATCCACGGCCTCGCAGAAGCGATGGCCTATGGCGCAGAAGCGGTATTTGGGGCAAGAGCAGAACAAGACTCGCACCTACGATGTCGCAGAAGCGGAATATGGTTCCGCAGGTGCGAGGGGTCTATGCTAAGTGTATTTCCTCAGAAGTGACGCTACAGAAGCGGCTCATTTATCGCAGATGCGTAAAGTTCTGGGCAAAACAGTATTAAATCGAGGTTTTTGGTTCTTTTATCATATTTTAAGATTCGGGGCTCGGATTAAGGCGAGTTTTGAAGCGATTTTCATCTTGCGGATTGGGGTATGTGCTCTATACTTGCTTTTGATTATATTTCGCAAATCTATCTTCATTTTTGGAAATTGGTTGATGAGTTTTAAAGAGGAAATTGGGAGGGTTTGTATAAAATTTCATAAAGCGAATTTTTAAGTTTTAAGCATTGATTCGGAGTCGAATTTTAGTAAAACTAGTATGGTTGGACTCATAATTGAATGGGTTGTCAGATTTTCTAAGTTTCATCGGGTTCCGAGGTGCGGGTCCAGGTTGGACGTTTTGATTGATTTTGGGCTTTTGATTAATGGAATTGATTCCTTAGGCTTTATTTGATGTTCTTGAATTGCTTTTGGCTAGTTTCGAGCCGTTCAGAGGTCGGTACGCGCGGATGGCATTCTTGGAGTATCGTTCGACTTGCTTGGCATTAGATTTGGTTGTTCAAGGTAACTAACACTTCTAAACTTGGTTCTGAGGGTATGAAACCCCGAATTACGTGTTATGTGATTGATGTTGAGGTGATGCGCATGCTAGGTGACGGGCGTGTGGGCGTGCACCGTAGTAACTGTGACTTAGTCGATTCCAAGGAATTGTGTAGCTACCTTATCCGAACCTTTTTACTGTACTCTATGTGTTAGAGCACCTGAGCTGTAATTTATGCTAGAAATTATGTTTAGGATATATGCTAGCACTATTGGGACCCACACTGGTCGTTCCTTGTTGTTGGTTATTTTTTTAATTGTAGTTATGTACTCAGTCGTATTCATCATTACATACCATATCTCAGTCTCTGTTATTGTATATTGTCACATCTCACATCATTGACTTGGGATGCTTAGTATGAGTGTTGTGAGCCCGAGAGACTAGAGAGATTGATGACTGAGTGAGGCCAAAGGCCTGATTGTGAGGTTATTGATACTATAGCACGTGAGTTATCCGTGCAGCACGAGAGTTATATGTGCGGATTATAGCGCTTTGGCTGAAGAAGCCCCTCCGGAGTCTGCACACCCCAAGTGAGCGCAGTTGCTAGTAGTTATTATGTATGGACTGGATCTGCCATGCATAGTACTGAGGGACTGAGTGTGTCGAGTGATTGAGCGTGATGACTGAAAAGTGTGAGACACTGAGATTAAGTACTCTTAAAGTGTGAGTACATGAGTTTATCACTGAGATACATTGCATTTGACATGCGTACTTGAGATACATGCATAGAAGTGCATTTCCTTATGCTACTTGATTTTGGTGACATTCATGATTTCACCTGTATATTGACATATAGGCATAAAGATGTATTTTCCTCATGCAATCTGAAAATTAAACATCTTATTTATTGTTGAAAGGCTTTTGGAAAAAATTACGGTTTTCAACTTACTCATATATTTTTTGGGGTTTTCGGTGAAAGATTTGGGATCTATTGTATACTTGAAAAGCATGCCTATTTCCGTAACTTTGAACGAGCTGAGTTATTTCTTGTACTATCTTTATTATATTGTTATGAACTGTTGCTGGTTATTGGAGTTTGACTCTAACCCTTGTCCCATCTCGTCACTACTTTCAACCTAATGTTAGGTTTATTACTTATTGAGTATATGAGGTCGGTTGTACTCATACTACACTTCTGCACCTTGCGTGCAGATGTTGGATGCTGATGTAGCTGCGTACGGCGGGAGTTGGATTTGAAGATGTGCCTGCGTTCAAGTCATAGCTGCCTCTTGATCTTGGTAGCTTGAGTATTTCAGATCTGTTCATGTATATTTCAAACAGAAGGTGTATTTTATTTCAAATCAGCTTGTAACCTATATATCTTAGAAGCTCATGATTTGTACTAACAGTCCTTAGGGAGTTGTATAAAAATTTAGTTTTCTCATCTTTGACTCACATCATTATTATTATATTGTGTTTTATAGTTAATTGGCTTACCTAGCGGGTTGGGTTAGGTGTTATCACGACAATTTGAATTTTGGGTCGTGACACATGAAAATGCTAGGTATTTGGAGGGAGGGGGGAAGGAGAGCGGAGAGCACAAGAAACATAGAGACTTGGTGGAAGAGGGTGAGGAGTGTAGCATAAAAAATTATTTTCCTAAAAAATATTTTCTACTCTCTAACCAAATACTAGAAAATTTCAATCACCAACCAAACAAGGAAAAATAAATGATAAAACCACTCATTTTCTATGAAAATATTTTCCATGGAAAACATTATCATTCGTACCAAACACACCCTTAATGGTAGTACTTACACTTCGATCATTTGGTCAAGAAAGGGAACTGCAAGGCCTTCTGTAACTTCAGTTTTGTGAGCCCAGTCTTCTTAGTTATTGGAAGATCAATCTCATAGCTAGTTTTCCCATTGATAACCGTGGCAAGAATTTGAAGCTAGTTAGTACATATTTATAAAACAAATATGCTGCCTAAACGCCTTTTCAGTTCTCCATTATTATACATAACAATTTTGTTGATAATTACGATGAATTAAATTGCCTAAGAAATGGAAGAAACGTTACAATTAAGTGTAATAATTGCAATATATTTAATAATATAAAGTCCATTGAAAGGGAAAAGGATTTTTGGATTAAAAAAATTCAAAAAATAGGAAAAATAAAATAAATAGCAATCCTCATCTATGGAAGATGCCACATCAGTTTGCCTATTCCCAACTTTATATATATACTAGTGAAATTGCCCGCACTTCGCGCAGGCATAAAGAAGTTATCATTAAATTTACAAAATGAAACTTTGATTTTTTTTGTGAACGGAAGAAATGAAAACAAAAATAAAAACTGCTAATAAGAAAGTGACAACTAAACTACTGGCAATATTTGACATATAAAATATTCTTAAGGACATAAAATAACTCAAGAAATGTATGATAACTAAAGTGATTTTGTGAGATAAAATTCAGATATGACCGACTATCTTTGGGATTCTTATAAGTAGTAGCAAATACGGGTAAATCAATGTTTTAAAATCAAGTTTCCGCCATATTCCAAGGCAATCATATTATTGGAAATCACAGACGAGACTTTAGAAAAGTTTCTGTGATTTTCATTGAATTGAATAAATCAATCTGTACAGGGAATGTGTATACATATAAATTATTATATCTAGTAAAGAAAAAGAAAAAGTAAAAATATATATCCTATGTGTATTAATTACATTGGCTACAAAATAACAAACCTAACTAACTTTTATACATCTCATGTGTAGAGAGTTTTTCACCGTGTAAGAAGCTTCTAGAATTCTCATCATTATTTAATCTTCCTTAGATTCTAATCAGATGGTTCTGATTTAATCCAACAAAATATTTATCAAGCATTGCGATCTGAACACGTGGCTCCTTATCTATCAAGTCTTTTAATTGTCTTTTGTCTGATAACATTTGCCAAATACATTGAAAACTCCGAATTCTTTGACCAAATCTCTTTTTTCTTCATTTACTCATTTCTCTGTCAAAATTGAGGAGCTAAAATGGTGAGAGTGAGGTCGAATCCCATCATCCCCCCTTAAGTTGGAGGGGATCGAAGAAACCCCTAACTTGCCAAGGATGGATTTGTGCGAAGGGCCGGACAAAGGCTTGGTGAATAAATCAGCAACCTGTGAGTGGGAAGGCACAAATGAGAGATAGATCAACCCAGAAAGGAACTGCCGGCGTACAAAATGGCAGTCGAGATCAATGTGTTTAGTTCGTTCGTGGAAAACGGGGTTCTTTGGCAATATGTACAGCAGCCTTGCTATCAGAATAAACGGGCACCAGAACCGGCAGAGGAAAAGACAGATCAGCAAGGAGACGAGTGAGACAAGTGAGTTCGGCAACCAGTCGTCTCATTGATCGATATTCAGCTTCGGTAGAGGATAAAGAAACAGATGCTTGTTTCTTTGATTTCCAAGAGATAGGAGATCCACCCAAGCTGATGAAAAAACCACTAATGGACCAGTGAGTGTCACGGCAGGTAGCCCAATCAGCATCACAGAAAGTCAATAGAGAAAATAAAGGTTTGGCATTCAATAATAGACCTTGCCCAAGATTTGCACGAAGATAACTGAGGCAGTAAAGTGACCAAGACATGACCTTTACATGTATTGACTGAGAGTCAAAATAGTAAAGGAAAGATCAGGGTGAGTGTGAGTCAAGTAGTTGAGTTTACCCACAAGTCTGCAATAAATAGTGGCATTAGCTAAAGAAGGACCAGAGTCAGCAGTGAGTTTGGAGGAGGGGTCCAGCGGAGAAGAAACAACTGGAAGATCAGTGCAGTCAAACTTTGTAAATAATTCCTATTTGAATTTACTTTGAGTGACAATGAGCCCCTCATTTTCTGTTAAAATTTTCATACCCAAGAAATAGTGCAGTCGACCAAGGTCCTTAATCTTAAATTCAGAATATAAAAATAATTTAAACTCAGAAAGTTCACTAGGATGATTGTCTTTGATTAGAATGTCGTCAATATAGACTGCAACAATAGAAATAAAATCACCAGTCTTCTTAAAAATAAGGAGTAATCAGTAAGAGATGATGAAAAATCCTCAAAGTTAAGAGCCCATGCAAGCCGTGCATACCATTACCTCGAGGCTTGTTTAAGGCCATAGAGGGATTTTCTTAATTTGCAAACATGGTGAGGACTAGGTGGGGACAGACCTGCAGGAAACTTCATGTAAACTTATTCCTGCAGGTCCCCATATAGAAATGAATTGCTAACATCAAATTGAGAAATAGTCCACCCCTTTTTGATAGCAACTGAGAGAAGACACCTGATAGTAGTCATTTTGACTAGGGGAGAAAATGTCTCAGTGTAATCGATCCCCTCTCTTTGTATGTCATCCCTAATGACTAGTCTAGCTTTTAGCCTATCAATACTCCCATATGCATGTTGTTTTACCTTATAGACCCACTTGCATGGTAAAGTTTTCTTTCCAGGTGGAAGAACTACAACATCCCATGTTTGATTAGATTCTAAAGCCTCAATCTCTGAATCCATGATTTGTTTCCATCCTGCATGAGAACTAGCTTGGGAATAACTAATAGGTTCTATGATAGGTGAAGGAGAACTGAGAATATGCTGAATCTGAGTAGAGAGAGCATTGAAGGAAAGGTATAGATGGAGTAGCAATAGGTATAGATGGTGAAGAAGTAGAGATGGGATTAGGCAATATATGAGAAGTATGGGAAGTAAGTGAGGAAGTAGGCTGTGAGGGCAATGGAGAATGTACATGTGAGGTAGGTGAGCTTGGGTGTGAGATTGGAGGAGAATCAAATTGTGTAGGTGGGGGAAAGTGATCTGAGGGAACAAGGGAGGGAAACAAAGGTGAGGCAGCATCAGAAGAGGAAAAGTGAAAGATGTCTTCACAAAACTTGACATCCCTTGAGACAAAAACCTTTTTAGTTTCCAAATCCAACACTTTGTAGCCCTTTTGCCCAGTAGGATATCCTAAGAAGACACAAGCCTTTTTCCTAGGCTCAAATTTTCTCCTGTTGTGAGATAAGGTAGAAACATGACACAAACATCCAAAAGATCTGAGGAAATAATAAGAGGGTGGCTCAGAAAATAGTAGTTCGTAAGGAGTTTTGCCTTGAAGAACCCTAGAAGGAAATCTAATGATAAGAAATGTAGCAGTCAAAATACATTCTCCATAGCAAATAAGAAGTTTAGATTGAAACAATAATGCTCTAAAAATATCTAGAAGGTGCTTGTGCTTTCTCTCAACAACCCCATTCTGTTGAGGTGTGACCACGCATGATCTTTAATGCAAACTGCCCTGGGAATTCAGAAATGCAGATTCTTTTGTACCCTTCCTTAATTTCAAAGAATTATCTGATCTTATAACTTTAACTTGGGAAGCAAATTGTCTATCCACCATACTAAGAAACCACTCTAAAACTAGAAATGCATTGATCTTAGTACTCAGCAAATAGGTCCAAGTTCCTCTACTGAAATCATCCACAATTATAAGAAAATATTTATAACCATTATAAGTAGGAACTCTGAAAGGCCCCCATATGTCAATGTGCATTAAATCAAAAATTCCTTTAGATTTGATTTGACTGATTGGGAAAGGCAACTTAGATTGTCTAGCTAAAGGACATATATCACAAGAACTAATAGAATTGGGCAAAAATGAAATAGAACTAATGTATTTCATTGCTTGAAAAGGTAAATGCCCCAGTCTTACATGCCATAACTTTACATCAGACTTTGTTCTTGCAGAAATAGGTAAATTAACTGAAACAGAATTAGAATGATACTTTTTAGGTAAAGGAACTACAGTTGTTGAAGAGACGTTGCTATACTAGGATCCAAAAGATAAAGACCATCCTGAGCTTTACCAAAAACTTGAGGGCTTTTCATGAGAGGGCCCAGCAAAATACACCCAAAGGAAGGGAATACTAAGAGACATTTGAACCTCTGACAAAGTCTATGAACAGAAAGTAGATTATATCTGAAACAGGGAATATATAAAACATTAGTTAAAACTAGCCCTGGAAAAAGAGAAACATTCCCTGCATGAGTGACTCTTACCTTTAAAGAATTAGGTAGCTTGACAAGTAATGGAGTAGGAAGGGGAAGTAGAGATTGGAAAGACTCATAACTAAAGCACATATGCTCAGATGCTCCAGAATCTATGATCCAGGAACTTGAATTTGAATTAGCTAAAGAATAACAGGAGACAGAGTTTGTAAGAAATATACCAGTTGCTGAGTTTGCATTAACTTTAGCAGGTTTTCCAACTTGAATCTGGTTTAAGAGAGAGACCAATAGTGTGAATTGTTCTGATGCCAATTTTTGTGCAAACTGAGGACCCTCAGTGATGTTGTTGTTAGCTCCCTTTGTCTGATCCACAACTGCAGTAGAATTTTCCCTCACAGGACCTTGAAATTTCTTAGTCTTTGTAAACTTGAAGTTGGTTGGGAATCCTATGAGTATATAGTAATTTTCAACTGTAGGATTAGTCATATTACAATAAGAACACATCAGAGCATTTTTCTTTCCTTTGTAGGCATTATTTCCTTTGTTAGCAATGCTTTTATTTTTCTGTTGTGTGCTGAAATGATTTCCTGAAGATAGTTGTGTAGTATGTTGTGTACTTCCTACCAGAAATGAAGAGCCATCTCCTGAGAAGTGTGTATTGACATGTATCTCTCTTTGGTTCTCATCTTGCATCAATAGGGAATAGGCATGGTTAACAATTGGTAATGAGTTAATCATTAGGATATTGCTTATTGTTAGTCCATAGGTCTCATTCAATCCCATAAGAAATTGGATCAGCCTTTCATTTTCTTTAAATTGCAATATTTTTTGTTTCCACCACAATTATAGTCTCAAGAAAAAATCATATTACTATTGAGGTAACCAGCTATGTCAAGTGAACCTTGAACTAAATCTGCGAGTTCTTTCTGCAGGTGATACAGCTTAGCACTATTAGGCTGACCAAACCTATGCTCCAGATCTGTCCAAAGGTCTTTTGCAGTCTTTGAGTAGAGAACACTGTCAGCTATTACCTTGGAGAGAGAGTTCAATAACCAGGATGTAACCATGTCGTTACATCTGCTCCAGGTTTTGAAATCAGTGGCAGTGAGAGTTGGGGTTGGATAGGACTCATCTATGAACCTCAACTTGTTTTTAGCTGAAAGAAAGATCAAAATGGATCTCCTCCATCCAGGATAACCACATCCATCAAAAGGAGTGTTGACAAGGACCATTCATGGAGCATCAGAGGCATGGAGAAAATAGGGATGAGTTGTATCAATGGAAACTACAGTTGTTCCTGTAGATATTTCATCGACAGTTGGAGATGGTGCCATGATGATAATGATGAAAGCTTAGATTGAAAAGAAGAAAGAATTAGAAAAATCTAATGCTCTGATACCATATTGGAAATCAGAGACGAGACTTAAGAAATTTTTCTATGATTTTCATTGAATTGAATGAATCAATCTGTACAGGGACTGTGTATAAATACAAATTATATATAGTAAAGAAAAAAAATGCATATCTTATAAGTATTAATTACATTGGCTACAAAATAACAAACCTAACTAACTTTAATTCCTCTCACGTGTAGAGAGTTTTTCACCGTGTAGGAAGCTTCCAGAATTCTCATCACCATTTAGTCTTCCTTGGATTCTAATCGGATGGTTCTAATTTAATCCATCAAAACATTTATCAAGCGTTGTGATCTGAAAATGTGGTTCCTTATCAATCAAATCTTTTAATTGTCTTTATCTGATAACATTTGTCAAACACATCGAAGACTCCGAACTCTTTGACTCATCTCTTTCTTCTTCATTTACTCGTTTCTCAGTCAAAATTGAGGAGCTAAAATGGTATGAGTGAGGTCAAATTCCATCACATACGCAAGCACTAAATTGAAAGATTTATGAAATTCATAGACATACATCCCAATTGTCATCATTCAAGGGTATAAAAAATTTAAGATATGGTAAAATATTAATGCATTATTTTATAAAAGAAAATCTGTTTTTGCTAATTAGACATCTTTGTATGTCTCGTTTAACATTTTATAGACCAAAAAAAAAGTTAGCCACAAAAGAAAAAAAAATCAATAACAGAGATTGAACGACAAAAAAGTGAGAATGCAAAAATTTACAAGAAGAAGGAATTTTGAAAGCTACAATTTTAAAGAGGAAAAGCAAAAGGAAGAGGAGGTAATGACATATGGCTGGTTTCTTTACCTCCTTGGCTGGACTCGTGGTCCTTTCAGAGCTAATGATGTCTTTCTGCTGCTCATGTCTTCGTATTGTCATACCCCAAGTTCTTCTTTATGTCATAATATAGTTTGCAAGATCACCATATTTCCTTCATTTAATAACACAAAATGAAAGATATTGAAAATAAAAGTTTTAGAAACTGAAAATGGGGCAGCAGATAATTGAGAAGCTTTCTATGACTAAAATAAACATAATAAGATGTAATAAATAGAATAGAAAATAATCAATTTCAATTATTAAAAAAATTATATAAAAAGAATGAAAGGGAAAAGCCAAAAAAGGGATAAAATAAATAAATAAGATTCTTGGCCTATTGTTTGATTTGATTCATTTTCCAAATCAAATAAGTACGAAATAGCAAAATAATTAGAATAATTTAATGGCCTATAATTGATAATTTTTAACTTATGAATATATAATCCCCCCTCCCCCTTAAATTTCACTTTTATTATGTGAAAATAAAATGCCAATTACATCTGTGAAGAAAGATTGCATAGACTTGTTGAAGGACCCTACTTCCCCATTATCACATTCACTCCTCTAGGCAGTTCTTCATCAACATGTTCATTAATAAGATTTTTAAAATGTCAAAAAATTCAAAAAAAATGAACTCACAAAAGGCGAATAAAATAATTTTGAAGCTATCATAGTAACATAGAGGAGTTATAGTCAATGTGTTTGGGGCATTAAGGTCAATAAATGCAGCTTTTCCTTAAAGTTTTAATTGAAATTGTTAACTTCCAAAATTTTATTTTTTATTTTTTCGATTCCTCAAGAACCTTCCATCACTTAAAGAAAAGGACGTTTCATTATTGAATTATTGAGTTAAGAGTATGTAAATCAAATAACATCATCGATTCTTGACATAAAATCGCCATATAGGCCATTGAGAACACAGCCCTCCCATCTCAGAATCAGTTAAAAAAAAATGAGTGAAATATTACGATAAAGCAATAAATGTTCAGACTTTGGTTGATGGAGTAACGAGACTTGATGCTTTCGAGCATGGTGGCATTTTTATTGTGGTGCGGTGTCCTCGTCCTTGTTTGAACGCGCTAAGGTTCGTCGGTCTTATGGTCTTCTTTAATTTGCCTTCGGGGTAGAGTGTGGTGATATAGTGTCTAAGAAACGGTTGTCAGAGATGGCGGTGTGTAGCGGTTTCAGAATCGAATCGGTGTTTCTAATGTTGATGGCTCGAGAAGGATGATCTTCTAGGAGGTTAAGAGTTTGTAGCAATTCATTAATTCAGGTGCTACATGTATGGATTTGATTTGGGGAAACATTTGAGCAGCTAAGTATGAGAAAGGGCATAGCGGGAGGTGTCTCGCGGTGGTTGAATTACTAGCAGGTCAAGTACGAAAAATAAAGGTCGAGAAGTTGCTTAAATGAGATGGTTTAACCGAAGTAAGAGTGACAGATTAGCATATAGATTTTGTGGTAGGATAGCCGCGTGCCTTGAGAAAGTTTAGAGCAGTTTGGGAATCATGGTAGAAAAGTGACTAGGTCTATGAATTTTATTTGGGATGGTGGATATTGTACTGAAGAACATTGAATATGGCAGAAAGGAGTTTGCTTGAAATGAAGAGGGGTGTAAAAACTTGATTATCGTTAGGATGCAACATGACTTCGAGTTTGGAATGTATAGTCGGACTTTCAGTTGATGTCAATGGGGAATGAACGTACTTGTACAACTGGTGGATGAGCACGGGATTAGGAGGATTTATTGATTTCGTGGTAGTTGTACCTAGTGCAACGTCATTGGGAGATGTCGGTATGGGATTACACAGGTGGGCTATCTCCTGTAGACAGTTCAGCAGTTGTGTGATTTTGATGAAGTTTCTATGAAGAGTTCTACTTACTACGAAGCGGAAGGTCGAGTATACGATTATGGCTGATAATTCGGAGCGTTAATGAAAAGTTTAATAAAAAACTACAAGAAATTTGGCGGGTTGACGGTGCGAGATCATGGTGATTGAGAAGGAGGAATCGTTGTGGGTTCTAGATTTATGTGATTGTAGCTTAAAGCTAAGTGGGGGAGCCCACCATCTACAATTGGATCGCATGATTGTCTGTTTGTGCAGCTTCTGGTTATCAGTGCATTGGTGAATTATTTATGATTAAGAAAAGAAAACATCAGGGGGAATTCGAGCAAAGGATTTGATGAATATGTGCTATATTTTGCCTTATGAATTCATGCGAAGATTTTGGGGAGACTCAGAGTTTTTGCTTCTCGTAGATGTGATGTACAAGGAAAAATAATTCATCTGGTTGCTTCTTTGGGAGTGTTCATGTGCTGACAGGGCACTAGAGTTTGGCTTGTATTCGGGACCAAGTCATAGTGGGTGACTCTCAACAGTGGTTTTAATGGGTTCGTTATGTGACTGGAGACCGGGATTTTGTAGTAGAGTGTGAAGAATACTTGGGGAATTTTCTAAGTTATCATCGGGTCTACGGGGCACTATTGGAAAAAATGGGAGAAATAGTTTCGAAATCACGGAAGGTCTTTCAGAATAGGTGTACCAGTTGGATATGCTATTGTGCGCATGAGGAAGGTATGAGATGGTTCATAGGTATTGAGACGATGTGGTGTCGTGAAGTAGGTCACTCGGGAGGAGTGTTGTTGAGTTTCGTTATGACTCTTGAATGGAGCTACTATTATTATGTATTGACCCGACTGGTCGTTTTTAACGCTAGCGTGTCGTCCGAAAGTTAGAGGCCATGAGTAGCTTCACTTCAAGTATTGTGACTTGTACGTGTGGTCGAAATTGAATCTCGGGAAGTTCGTAGTTGATTTGGAAAGCAAATTCTAATTTCGGAAGCTTTAAGTTAGAAGAATTGACTAAGGCTTGATTTTTGAGTAAACGACTTCAGAATAGGGATTTGAAGGTTCCAATAGGTTTGTATGATGATTTCGGACTTGGGTGTAGGTTAGGGCTGAGTATCGGATTACGCGGGAGCATTTCAGCGCTTATTGTGAAAAGTTGGTATTTGGAAGGCTTTAGAATTTTCTAAGTTTGGATTGACATGAATTTTAGTGTTATCGATGTCCGTTCGAATTTTAGGGCTTGGAATAGGTTCATATCGTGATTTATGACTTGCACATAAAGTTTGGCATAATTCCGGAATGTTCTGGTATGGTTCGAACGTGTTCGTCGAAGTTTGAAAGTTTGAAAGTTTAAAGAAGGATTTCGATCGTTGATTCGTGATTTTAATGTTGCTTGGTGTGATTTGAGACCCCGAGTAGGTACGTGTTATGTTATGGAACTTGTTGGTAAGTTCGGACGGGGTCCCGGGGGCCTCGGGTGTACTCAGATCGAGTCGTGCATCAATTTGGAGCTTTGTTGAACGGCCTGAGTACTGGTGCAATCGCACCTGCGGAAAATAGGCTGCAGGTGCGACGCCGCAAAAGTGGCCAAGCAAGCAGGAGCGGACCATGGTTGGGCAATGCTGGGAATGCAAATGTGGTCGTTTCGCCGCCGAAGCGGGACCGCACCTGCGGAGTGGGGCAGCACAGATGTGGAGGTTGGCCAAAAGGCCTGGTCCAAAAAAGTGGGCATAAACGCGTAAGTGTGCAAGCGCAGAAGCGCTTGAGGCCCGCAGATGCGAGGATTGTTGGGTTGAGCTGGAGTCGCACCTGCGATGGATTTTCCGCAGGTGCGGAGCCGCATAAGCGGTTAATGGACCGCAGGGGCGAAGGTCGGGTTGGGCAGTGTGTTCTTTTAAAATGGGGATTTGGCTCAATTCCACTTCATTTCGTGCATGGGAGCCGATTTTGGAGTGCCATCTTTATCACCTATTATGGGGTAAGTGATTTCTTCACATTGTGAGTTAAATACATTGTTTATATATGGATTTAAGCATGAGAATTTGTAAAACTTTTGGGATTTTGGTGGAAAACCTAAAAATTGGTATTTTTTATTTTGACCACGATTTTGGAAATAGAATTAGGAATAAATTATATATTTGAATTCGTGGTGTTACGGGTAAAGTTTATCTTCAAAAATATTCAGAATCCGGGCACATGAGCCCGAGGATTGATTTTATTGACTTTTAGTTACGGATCGTTTGACTTTGAGTTGAGGTGTTAGAGAGGCGTTGGAGACGGTCATGGAACTTCAGAACGATTTAAGTCTCATGTCTAACCTTGTGAGGGAAAAACTACCCCTAGGTGATATTTATTGTTATGTGCATCTAGTTGTGGGTCCTACGTACGCTCGAGGTAACGAGAGTCCGTACGTAGCTAAAGCATATTTATGTGCGGGCACACTTAGGACTTTATCATATAATAATTGAATTATTTAAACTCGTTCTGCTAGCTTAATTAATTAAAGTTATAACTGAATTTGATTTAGAAATAAATATATGTATAATAGGTTGAGCCTTAACACTTTGAGTTGTGGGCGAGTTATTTGAGAAACGGTAAAGATTATATTCGTTATGTGCTCATGTACTGTATTGTAAACACGTGTCTCATAATTCGGTAACTTCCTTCATTTTTTGTAGAGCAGGCCGAATGCCTCGACAGTATAATAGATGCATCTATGGTTCGTGCCGCTCAACCCTCGGCAGTGAACACGTTATTCTGGATCGAGCCGAACGACCTCGACAGAATCGTGCGTTATATCGCTAGTAGTCTGAATATTCACGAGATAAACCTTCTACTGATGCTCGGCATTTTATGGTATTCCTTATTTATTTGATATTGACACTTGGCATTTTCTGAGCTATTAAGGTAGAATACAAGATCGAGAAACTTATACTTTAAAAAGAAATATTTGGGAGATTACAAAATTTACAAATTTATCCCACTATCATTGTGCACTTCGTATCTGTTATGATTTATTATATTATTTTATTGGACCTCTAGTAAGTGTCGATGTTGATCCATCGTCACTACTTCTCTGGGGTTAGGCTAGATACTTACTGGGTATGCGTTGATTTACGTACTCATGCTGCACTTCTATACTAAATGTGCAAGATGTGACAAGTTCGTTTGGTGATCATCTTGGCGCGTAGGCACATCTATTGAGGAGAGTTTACATGAGCTGCAATTCAGGCTACGCATCGCAGTCCACCGAGTCTCCATCGTACTATTTATTTTATCCGATCTTATTTACATTCTGGACAGACGTATTATTATTGTACTCCTTAGAAAATGCTCATGCATATGTGACACCGGGTTTTGGGGTTATACTAGTTGATGCTTAGGGTTTTGTACATTATTATCGCCTTTTATTTCTTTTATAAATTACAAATGTTGTGCGTTCCCTTGACTTGGAAGTGTAAATTTCCTTTTCTTATTAAAATTTATGATTTTGAAAGTAATAAAATGAACAATCAAATTGGCAAATCACCGTTGGCTTGCCTAATGGCGACGTTAGGCGCCATCACGACCTATAGTGGATTTTGGGTCGTGAAAGCTTGGTATCAGAACGTTAGGTTCACTTAGGTCTCACGAGTCATGAGCAAGTCTTGTAGAGTCTTGCGCATCGGTACAGAGACGTTTGTACTTATCTTCGAAAGGCTACAGGGCTGTTAGGAGCATTCCCTTCTTGATTTCCTCATTGTTAGATTTGATTCCTTTGAGGCTTATGCCTTAATTTCCTTCCTACTAAATCTTATGCGATATGGAGCACTTGTTATCAATTGGGCATTGAGGAGTTGTAATAGTATTGCAGATGTAGTGCAGGATGTTTTTCCCTGCGTACTCGAGCGAGTCATTATCGTCGTCTTGTGGAAGGGGGTTATGTCATTCCATGCCCTATATCAGTATTGCCTATGGTTTTGAGGCTACGCGCAGATTGTTATGATATTCATGCAATATTATTGCATAGTGTTACTGTAATGGTAGGGTGTTTGTCTATGTGTCGAGGTAGTGAATGACTTGAAAGGAGGATTTCTCGGTGCATGATTTAGAAGTTCGACACTTAATTCCAGCGGAGGAAAGGCAATCGGACTATGGATGTTCAGGCTTTGGTTGGTGAAGTGATGAGACTTGATATTTTCGGGTGTGGTGGAATCCTCATTTGTAATGTGGTGTCGTCGTCCTTGTTGGAACGCATTAAGGTTCATCGGTGTTATGGTCTTCTTCGATTTGCCTTCATGGCAGGATGTTGGGAAGTGGAGCCTAAGAAGAAGTTGTCAGAGATAGCGGAGTGTAATAGTTTCAGAATCGAATTAGTGTTTCTAGTGTTGATGGTTCAAGAACGAAGATCTTCTAGGAGGTTAGGAACTGGTGGCGATTTATTGGTTCAGGTGCTACATGTATGGATTTGACTTGAGGCAATATTTGGGCAGTGAAGTACGAGGGAGGACATGGCGGAAGGTGTCTCGCGGTGGTTTAAGTACTAGCAGGTCAAGTATGAAAGGCAGAGGTCGGGAGGTTGCTTAAAAGATATGGTTAAACCGAAGTAAGAGTGGCATATTAGCATATGGATTTTGTGGTAGGAAAGCCACATGCCTTGGAAAATCTTAGAGCGATTTGGAAATCATGGTGGAAAAGTGACTAGATCTACGAATTTTATTTGGGATGGTGGCTACTGTATTGAAGAACATTGAATATGGCAAAAAGGAGTTTTCTTGAAATGAAGAAGGGTGTGAAAACTTGATTATCGTTGGGATGCAACATGACTTCGAGTTTGGAATGTGTTGCCGCACTTTTAGTTGATGTCAATTGGGAATGAACGGACTTGTACAGTTGCTGGACTAGCATGGGCTCAGGAGAGTTTACTAATTTTGTGATAGTTGTACCCAATGCAGCGTCGTTGGAAGATGTCAGTAAGAAATTCCACATATGGGTGATATCCTGTGAGCATATTAGCGGTTGCATGTTTCTGATGAAGTTTTTGCAAAGAGTTCTACTTACTACCCAACAAAAGGTCGAATATGCGATTATGGCTGATAATTCGGGATGTTCATGAAAAGTTTAATAAGAAACTACAAAAAAATTGGAGGGTTAAATATGTGAGATCATGGTAATTGAGAAGGAGGAATCTTGATGGGTTCCAGGTTCATGTAATTGTAGTTTCAAGCTAAGTGAGGGAGCCCCACTATCTACGATTGGATCACGTGGTTGTCTACTTGTGCGACATCTGGTTATCGGTGTATTGGTGGGTTATTATGACTAAGAAAAAAAACAACAGGGGTAATTCGAGCAAAGAAATTGATAAATGTGCACTATATTTCGCCTTATCGATTCATGTGTAGTTTTGGGAAGACTTAGAGTTTATGCTTCTTGTGGATATGATGTATAAGGAAAAGAATTCAATCGTTTGCTTCTTTGAGAGGGTGTTCATGTGCTATCTGAGCGTTGAAGTTTGGTTATATTCGGGACCAGGTCAGAGTGGGTGACTCTCAACAACGGTCCTAACGGGTTCAAGAATTAAAGTGCAGTGCCAAAGGACTTCGGGCGCATTGTATGGTTAAGGATCAAGTTTTCACAGTGGATTACGAACGGGACTTGGAATATTCTATGTTATCATTGGGTATGCGGTGCAGTATTGGAGGAAAGGAAGAAATAGCTTCGGATTCAAGGAAGGTATTGCAGAATAGGTGCACCAGTTGGAGATACTATTGTGCGCATAAGGAGAGTATGAGATAGTTCATGAGTATTGAGATGATGTGGTCTCATGATGCGGGTCACTCGGGATGAGTGCGGGTTTGGTTCGTTACGTTTTTGAATTAAGCTATTATTATTTCTAAGGCAAGTCGAGAGTAAATTAGAAGAAGTTGGGTCGGTTAGTAATGGCTGAATCATTATGATTATTGAAAAGATCAGTTCCTTCAGCGTGTGAAATTATACATGTGGTTTGTAGTTATATGTGCGAGCTTGACAGCCACCATAACTTGATTGATTTGGGAGGTATCTAATTCTAATGGCCTTGTGGTGTAAATGGATTCTGGAGGAGTCATGGCAGTTTAGATCACGACTTGAGGTTTGTATTTTCTACGGTTTGGGAATTCAGTTGCGTATTTCATTGGCTCTTCTAAAATGAGCTAAGTGAAAGTTTTCTAGCCAATGAAGTATTTATTCTACTGGTAGTTCGGGGGTTATGAAGAATTCATATATTCTTGCTTAACGGCATGATAGGTGTAGTGAGCGGCATGGGAATTTGAAAGTTGAGGATCAAGGTTGTGGTTCGGTGTTGATAAAAATGTCACGAGCTCGGATGATCGGGGGAGAATTTAGATGTGCATAGTAAGTTGGCATTCTCTTTAGTGTCACCTAAGAACGGTGTTATGTGTAAGAGGATTCGTGTATTGATTTGTGGATTCTTGATTTGCTTTACATAATTAGTATGGTAAGTGGTATGGATGTGCGGACTTTGCTACCTGGGCGGAAGGTCGTGGGAGCGTACCCCACAGGGAAATTTGTATGAGTGTGACATGTTAGTAACCTGATTGTTAAAGATTAAAACCAAGTACGGAGATTTTTGGTACTATCGTTAATGTGAGAATTTATGCTGGAAGGCGCTCTATTCCTTTGTGTTGCGACCAAACACACTCACGCAAGTATACGCGGTCGTCGAGTAATAAAGTGACTAAAAGTCGGATGTCGAACCCACGAGGACTTATGATTAACTATTAACTAAATTAGACTATCCTAATTATCTAAACAAGAATTAAATCTAAAAATATTTTATTCCAACTAATTAAATAAGAAAAATATAAATAATAAACTTTGAACAGAGAAAGAGCAGATTTTAATGATCTCAATGTAATGAAAACGATCTAGGGTTATGGTCTATCTAACAATCCTATTGTATTCTTCAATTGAATTGACCGACTAATTTATCTAGCTTATTGGTTGACAGGGTTAATATTGCTCATAAGAATCTGTCGAGTTCTTACTCGCCTATTCCAGCTAACTTAACGCCTATATGTCTATGGAGTGAGAATCAACAAGAACGCATTTATAATTCCTGTAAATCAACCAAGCAAGGCAATTAGGTATATGTCTATCCTAACCACGAATCCGTTCCCCGATGCCCGAGTTCAAGAACTTGCCCTACTCAATCCTATATGCAATATAGAATTCCCACTTTCGAGTTCAATTCTAGATTCGTAGATAATATTCAATTGGTGATCAATCAATTAAATAATTAAGTGCAAGATTGAATAAATAAACTAATATGATAAATCAAGAAGTCAAAATCAATATCCGAATAACAATAGTCATGAAAGAACCACAACCCTAGAACGTGAAGTTTAGCTCCATATAGACATGGTAGCCAAACAACAAATCATACAAAGAAACATAAAAATTACTAAGTTTGGTGGGAGAAAGATGGAACTTGATGAATTCCGGCCTCCACAGCTTTGTCGTGGCTTTTTCCCCCTTCCCAATATGTTAGATAACCTAAAAGAGGCGTTTTTAGCTTATATATTGCGTACAAAAGTCGTGGGCCAAAGCTCTCCTATTCCTAGTCCAATTCGGCTTCAGGGATTGATGCTAAGGTGGATGCGACGCATCCACCTTGTCCTCCATTTCAATTTTTGCCTGCGAAGGTGGATGCGACGCATCCACCTTGTCCTCTATTTCTCAGCTTGCATGCGATGGTGGACGCGACGCATCCAGCCTTCTCTTCTACTTCCCAGTTTCGCACGCGATGGCGGACGCTATGGCCCAACTTCACTGCTAAGGTTGCATGCAGGATGATGTTTTCCTAGGTTGGATGCGACGCATCCAACCCTTCTTCCTCTGGCTAAACCACCTTTTCTTCATATTTTGCACTCCGAACACCTTAAATCGTCACACATAACTTAATTAGTCATCAAACCAATAATTACACCATGTTGGGCGTTTTAAAGATTAAATAACATCAAGAAGTGGTTAAAACATGGGCAAAGTAACATCAACACATATCGAAATATGCCAAACATCACTACCCCACACTTAAACCTTTGTTCGTCCTCGAACAAACCATCATTATAGTAAACAAAATAAAATTAAGCTCTTATCATTTAAAGCACACTACATCTATGACCATGGTTATTTGCAACAATTAGGCTCTAGGCTATGCATCAACACACTTCCCTTTTCTTATGCCATTCTTTAAACATATTCGAACAAAGACAACATGCTCACAACAATCCTAACCTCAAAAACCGACTCAATGTCACAATGCACTCATGGCTTGAACAACCAACATCATAGAGAAGTCTAATAACGTTACCTATCCCTCGTGAAACCATGTGCCCTCACAACAAAAGCAGAGAGAGTAGAATCAATCCACACATTCGAATCTCATGCTCACAAAGAAAATCGCTCACTCTCACAAAAGAAGTCACATGCATGTAGTTGGTACCATAGGCTTGCCCTTAATGTAAATCTCTACTAATGTAAGCTCGCTCGATCTAAAATCAATTAGGACTTTTTCATGGTTGTAATGTGGGCTAAGGGACGGGTAGGATATATTTAAGGAATAGTGATTCACCCTCCTAAGCACTTTAACACATCATCAAATAACTTAAGCGCAAATTCTTCAACACCACTTCAATTTCACAAATAATATCACCCCAACAATATTTCCTCTTTCTTTAAGCACTACTTTAATTCATACCCACTAGCAAGAACAAGACAACAATTTATTCATCTATATTTTTCTTTCTTTTTTTCCAGATTTTTCTCTTCTTTTTTTTTTCTTCTAATTTCCGCTAGTGGTGTATTATTTTACAAAATAAGTGCACCCTTCTTTCTTTCATTGGTTCCACTCAAAAGTCACCCCACACTTATTCCCTTCTTACTTCTTTTAGCGCTCATCTAACAATTAAAGTGCTTTAAGAGGTAAAAGGATCAAAACAATGTCAATTAAGAATAAAAAGGGTATAGGCTTGTAATGTGGGTACCAAATAAAAGGTCTACAGGCTCAAAAGGGTTAACTAGGGATAGATTTTATTTGTGATAAGCAATAAGCTCAAAAAGATCAAAGAAAGCCTAAAATTATTTTTCAAACCGAGCATCACCTAAAATTTCGCTTCAACTCACATACCGGGCAAGTTCTAGACACAAGTACACTACATGGACTACACAAAAACCTTACCACACATGGCACATGACTCATTAAGGACGGTCACATTCCGACTCTCAAACAATGCAAGTATTCACGGAGCAACGAGATATTAAGCATTAAGCGCAAAGTGAACACAAGTCAAGAAAATGAGAAATAGGCGCCACAAAACATGCTATCCATTTTAACAAGGCATCATCAATAATTTCAGAGTGAGAAGGGAAGATATTACATATGTAAAAGCCTAAATATGCCATTATCAACCAAGTCAAGGTCACCTAGGTTCATCATTCTTCCTCCTTTTATTCCCTACATTCCTACTCTACTCTAAAAAGAAAACAACTACCCGGTTCAAACTACATCCCATGGAAAAGGACCGAGGCACAAAGAAAAGTCACAGGGGATTATTACTACCTAAAGAAAGATAAAAGACATATTTTTAATTTTTGTTTAGACTTTAATCCCTCAAGAAAACTGTCTAGGAGATCAATCGTCGGGAAAAGTCCAATTTTTCTACTTTTTCGTTTTTTTTTTTTAATTTCTTTTTTTCTTTTTTTCTTTTTTCACAAAAGCTACTACACTTAAGAATGAGTACTACAACTAAGCTAAAATAGCACAGAAACTCATCCAAACGATCTCCTCACCCCACACTTAAAATTTTGCAATGTCCTCAATGCACATTATAAATAAAAAGAGGGTAAACGAGACTCCCTGGTATGCCAAAGACCGAAGCAATAGCGGCTCACGAGATACTCAGACTTCCCTCAGGCATCGTCCTTTGTGTGGGCACCCCACACTTAGTCCTCACCATCTAGCTCGCTTTTGCACTCTTCTAATGGCTTTGCTTCCTATGCTCATAATCCTACAAAACAAAAATAAATACTACAAAATAATAAAAATAAAATAAAATAAAAAGTAAACAAAAATAAAAGAAAGCAGTAACGCTGGGTTGCCTCCCAACAAGCGCCTGATTTAACGTAGCGGCACGACGTGAACCACTTTTTGCCTCCACCTCGAACTTATGAATTGAGCCCCTAACATGGCATCCAGTTTGCGGCTATGCTCCAGTGGTGGGGCTACAAAGATAACCAGGCCAAGTAATAAATTTTTCACTCTACACTTCTCGGCCTTTAGATGAGGAATGTATTTTTTGCTTTTTGGCATGACAAATTCAAAAATATAGGCATCATGTTCCTCTTCCATTGACTCCTCCAAAGGCTTAGATGACTCGATTTCCATGTCATCATCCAAATACAATGTCGAAAAATGTTTAGAATGAGGACCAACACGCCCCAACTTTAGAATTGTATTACTATTTATATCCTCATATGTGCACACATTAGAGTCTTCAAATATAACATTATCTGCTACCTCGCATGGCTCTAGTGTACTTTTCTCAACATGGGCATCATCAACAGAAATATGCTCGAATGATTGGCTCTCCACTTTTAGCTCCTCAATTTGGTGTATAAGCTCCTTTTCAGCTTCTGACAACTCATTACTATTTTGTTGGGCGATAGACGCAACAACCTTTGCATTTAATTTATCTTGCAAGTCGTGAATAGTAGTGACAAATTTATAGATCCCTTGTCCCAGTTTAGATCTTCCCTCTATAAAGTGTCTCATCCCATCAGTAAGTTCCTCATGTTGAGCTTCATATATTTCTAACTTTTCAGCCTGTTCTGCCAGCCAAGTTTGGCTCAAAATCTCCTCTTTTTCAAAAATTTTCTCTTGCTGGTACTCGCTCTCTTCATTCAATTCTTCCATATTGGCCTTCATTCTTGTGATTGCTGCCCTCATTCTTTTCATATCTTTTTTGAGTTCATCCTGTTGCTCTGCTACTTGCCTCAGAATATCCCTAATATATGCATCAGGCTCCATATCCTGCACTTCATTGCCCCTATCAAACTCAGAAATATCATTAGAAAGATCATAATAAGGGCTCAGAGAAGGATGAACAAAATTAGGACAACCATCCCAATGGCCATCTTGACCACCGCACATATTACAAATATTCCACTCAAAGGATTGAGATTGTGCGCACAACTCGCTCCTGGGAACATTCTGACAATTTTTTCACCAGTGGGGTCCTCCACAATATGGACAAGGATCATCAAAATAAGAATAACCATCATTCGAACAATTTTTATTCCAAGATGCCATGCTAAAATAAATAAAAAAATACTAACTAAAATAAAATAATAAAAAAAATGAATAGATAAAAAAAATGTCTAATCTAGAAAAATAGCAAATTTCTAAGTCCCCGGCAACGGCGCCAAAAACTTGTTGCGACCAAACACACTCACGCAAGTATACGCGGTCGTCGAGTAATAAAGTGACTAAAAGTCGGATGTCGAACCCACGAGGACTTATGATTAACTATTAACTAAATTAGACTATCCTAATTATCTAAACAAGAATTAAATCTAAAAATATTTTATTCCAACTAATTAAATAAGAAAAATATAAATAATAAACTTTGAACAGAGAAAGAGCAGATTTTAATGATCTCAATGTAATGAAAACGATCTAGGGTTATGGTCTATCTAACAATCCTATTGTATTCTTCAATTGAATTGACCGACTAATTTATCTAGCTTATTGGTTGACAGGGTTAATATTGCTCATAAGAATCTGTCGAGTTCTTACTCGCCTATTCCAGCTAACTTAACGCCTATATGTCTATGGAGTGAGAATCAACAAGAACGCATTTATAATTCCTGTAAATCAACCAAGCAAGGCAATTAGGTATATGTCTATCCTAACCACGAATCCGTTCCCCGATGCCCGAGTTCAAGAACTTGCCCTACTCAATCCTATATGCAATATAGAATTCCCACTTTCGAGTTCAATTCTAGATTCGTAGATAATATTCAATTGGTGATCAATCAATTAAATAATTAAGTGCAAGATTGAATAAATAAACTAATATGATAAATCAAGAAGTCAAAATCAATATCCGAATAACAATAGTCATGAAAAGAACCACAACCCTAGAACGTGAAGTTTAGCTCCATATAGACATGGTAGCCAAACAACAAATCATACAAAGAAACATAAAAATTACTAAGTTTGGTGGGAGAAAGATGGAACTTGATGAATTCCGGCCTCCACAGCTTTGTCGTGGCTTTTTTTCCCCTTCCCAATCTGTTAGATGACCTAAAAGAGGCGTTTTTAGCTTATATATTGCGTACAAAAGTCGTGGGCCAAAGCTCTCCTATTCCTAGTCCAATTTGGCTTCAGGGATTGATGCTAAGGTGGATGCGACGCATCCACCTTGTCCTCCATTTCAATTTTTGCCTGCGAAGGTGGATGCGACGCATCCACCTTGTCCTCTATTTCTCAGCTTGCATGCGATGGTGGACGCGACGCATCCAACCTTCTCTTCTACTTCCCAGTTTCGCACGCGATGGCGGACGCTATGGCCCAACTTCACTGCTAAGGTTGCATGCAGGATGATGTTTTCCTAGGTTGGATGCGACGCATCCAACCCTTCTTCCTCTGGCTAAACCACCTTTTCTTCATATTTTGCACTCCGAACACCTTAAATCGTCACACATAACTTAATTAGTCATCAAACCAATAATTACACCATGTTGGGTGTTTTAAAGATTAAATAACATCAAAAAGTGGTTAAAACATGGGCAAAGTAACATCAACACATATCGAAATATGCCAAACATCACTACCCCACACTTAAACCTTTGTTCGTCCTCGTGTGTGTCATGAATGGGGCCATTGTGGATCCTTGGAAGGTTATTGGACCAGTATGGTATGATTAGAATCGGTTTGAGGTCCATTGGTGGGTCTACTGTGAAGGTGTGCTCTACATTAGGTCAGATGTGTTCATTCGTCATAGCATTGCTTACGGAGGAGTCGTCGGGCATTGGATATTATTTCCGTCATCAGCTATTCCATGTAAATCTCTATTGTGCCATATGGGTTGTGATACATCTTGATTATTTTCACGTGTGTTGAGTCCTGGTGTAGCTTGTGGTGTTATATGAGCAGGGTGCCTCTCATGACGCAGGTCATATATCGCACCTTAGTTGTGCTTGGGTTTCATAGCGTATGACGCCGCTATCCATCTCCCCAAGATTTGTATTATGCACTTGGCGTGTTTGTGGTCGATATTCGGGCATTTCGTAAGTATAAGCGTTACGGCTAGATGTGTGTGTTTTCTTCTTGATTGTTATATGCGGATCGGGTAGCATGCCGCCACGGGTATATTGTTTGTATCGAGTGGCACACCACCACGGGCACGTTGTGTGGATCAGGTTGCACACCGCAACAGTGTCATATTAGATCGGGTTGCATGCCGCAACAGTGAGATATTGAGCATAGTTCCTTAGCATCTTTCGGTAGGTTCATAGCATCTTTCGGCCGTTTTATTCGTTATGCATGCTGGGTATTTCCCTGTCAGAGTTCGTTCTTCCTTATGAGTTATATTCGAGTGGTGGCTTATTGGTGCTTTGATAGTGTTGCATAAGATCTTGGTTAGTGTTTGAGGTGACTCATTGCCTGAGCAGTTGGTACTGGGTGAGATGAGATTATTGGACTTGAAATTAGTGCAATCGGATTTATATGAGGTACGTTAAAGAGAAAATATCGTTATTCAGTTCAGAATGAGGTAATGGTTCTTGTCTGGAGGAGAGACTCTGTGATTTATTGATTCGGCAGGTGGTTATGAGTTTCTACACATTTCTTTCGTCGTGGCAATATTGCGAGAATTGGAACAGGGCTCACATGTGTTATGAGGCGTATTGCGGGCATCAGATTTGTGAGATTTCAGCTGTTGTGGTCGGAGGATGTATTATGGGCATGTGAATTATGTGGTGCATGGTGTGAATTCAGCAAAGTTGTACGATCATGTTTTGGTGCAGTGTGTAGTGATTCATACGGTGCTGGTATGTTAGAATCGAGTTTTGTAGAGTAATTCTGAGGTTAGAATTTAGTTCTAAGGCTTTTCGACTAAATAAAAAGGGAGGATCTTCAGTCTCGCTTGGGCTAATGTGTTCAACTGGGTTGTGGTGGCACGAGTAGGTGCACGAGGTGTTAAACAGTGATTTTGGACAACTCCGGAGCAGTCCTTAGCATGTTCGAGGATGAACGTATATTTAAGTGGGGGAGAATGTAACGACCCAACCAGTCATTTTGAGCTCAAGTGCGTTTTCCGACGGTTGGAGGCCGTGAGTAGCTTCACTTCAGGTATTGTGACTTGTACACATGGTCGGAATTGAATTTCGGGAAGTTTAGAGTTGATTTGGAAAGAAAAATCTAATTTCAGAAGCTTTAGGTTGGAAGAATTGACTAAGATTTGAATTTTGAGTAAATGACTTCGAAATCGAGATTTGAAGGTTCCAATAAGTTTGTATGATGATTTCGGACTTGGGCGTAGGTTCGGGATGAGTATTTGATCACCCAGAAGCATTTCGGTACTTATTGTGGAAAGTTGGCATTGGAAGGCTTTAGAATTTCCTAAGTTTGGTTTGAGATGAATTTTGGTGTTATCGATGTCCGTTCGAAGTTTCGAGACTTGGAATAGGTTCGTATCGTGATTTGTGACTTGCATGTAAAGTTTAGAATCGTTCTGGAATGTTTTTGTATGGTTCGGACGTGTTCGTCGAAGTTTGAAAGTTTGAAAGTTTAAAGAAGGATTTCGATCGTCGATTCATTATTTTGACATTGTTTGGTGTGATTTGAGACCACGAGTAGGTACGTGTTATGTTATGGGACTTGTTGGTAAGTTCGGACGGGGTCCCGGGGGCCTCGGATGTGTTCCGATCGAGTCGCAGATCAATTTGGAGCTTTGTTATATTGCTGAAGGGTGTGAGTACTGGTGCAATCGCACCTGCATAAAATGGGACGCAGGTGCGACACCGCAAAAACGGCCAGGCAAGTGCAGGAGCGGACCCTGGTTGCGCAGTACTGGGATCGCATATGCGGTCGTTTTGCCGCAAAAATGGGACCGCACCTGCAGAGTGGGGCAGCACATAAGCAGAGGTTGGCCAAAAGGCCTGGGCCGTAAAAGCGGGCATAAACGTGCAGGTGCGCGAGCGCAGAAGTTCTTGAGGCCCGCTAAAGCGGAAGCGCAGATGCGCTACTTGGGGCCCGAGGGTTGAATTTATTGACTTTTAGAGCATAGTTGAGATTTTTATGAATTGATTAATTATAAGAATTGGAGTATATTTTGATTGAGTTGCACATTGTTTGACTAGTTACGGATCGTTTCGCTTTGAGTTGAGGTGTTAGAGAGGCGTTAGAGCCGGTCATGGAACTTCAGAGCGAAGTAAGTCTCCAGTCTAACCTTGTGAGGGAGAAACTACCCCTAGGTAATATTTATTATTATGTACAACTAGTTATGGGAGCTACGTACGCACGAGGTGACAAGAGTCTGTACGTAGCTAAAGCATGTTTATGTCTGGGTAGACTTAGGACTTTATCATGTAATAATTGAATTATTTGAACTCGTTCTGCTAGCTTAATTAATTAAAGTTATAACTGAATTTGATTTAGAAATAAATATATGTATAATAGGCCGAGCCTTAATAATTTGAGTTGTGGGCGAGTTATTTGAGAAACGGTAAAGATTATATTCGTTATGTGCTAATGTATTGTATTGTAAACACGTGTCTCATAATTCGGTAACTTCCTTCATTTCTTGTGGAGCGGGCCGAACGCCTCGGCATTATAATAGATGTATCTATGGTTCATGCCGCTCGACCCTCGGTAGTGTACACATTATTCTAGATCGGGCCGAACGACCTCGGCAGAATCGTGTGTTATATTCGTAGTAGTCTGAATATTCACGAGATAAACCTTCCACTAATGCCCGGCATTTTATGGTATTCCTTATTAACTTGATAGACACTTGGTATTTTCTGAGCTACTAAGGTAGAATACAAGATCGGGAAACTTATACTTTAAAAAGAAATATTTGGGAGATTACGAAATTTACAGATTTACTCCACTATCGTTGTGCACTTCATATATGTTATGAATTATTATATTATTTTATTGGGCCTCTAGCAAGTGTCGATGTCTATCTCTCGTCACTACTTCTCTGGGGTTAGGCTAGATACTTACTGAGTACACGTTGATTTACGTACTTATGTTGCACTTCTTCACTAAATGTGCAGGATCTGACAGGTTCGTTTGGTGGTCATCTTGGTGCGTAGGCGCATTTATTGAGGAGACTTTACGTGAGCTGCAATTCAGGCTACGCATCGCAGTCCACCGAGCCTCCATCGTACTATTAATTTTATCCTGACTTATTTACATTCTGGACAGATGTTGTCTTATTATTGTACTCCATAGAAAATGCTCTTGTACTTGTGACACCGAATTTTGGCATTATACTAGTTGATGCTTAGGGTTTCGTACATTATTATTGCCTTTTATTTCTTTTATAAATTACAAATGTTGTACGTTCCCGTGACTTGGAAGTGTAAATCTCATATTCTTATTAAAATTTGTGATTTCGAAAGTAATAAAATGAGCAATCAAATTGGTAAATTACCGTTCCCGTGACTGGGTCGTGACATGTAAGTCAAGAGTGAATTGGAAGAAGTAGTTCGGTAAGTAATGGTTGAATCGGCAAGATTGTAGCAATGATCAGTTCCTTCGGCGTGTGAAGTCATACATGCGGTTTGTGGTTGTATGTGCGGGCTCGACAGTGTGATGACCCAAAATATCATCTTTAAATTTAATAAGTAATTATGTGTTCTAAGACCTCGAAAAGTACCATTTATCATTCCTCGACTTGCGTGCATTGTCCGTATAATTTTTCGGAAAGTTTTTATGTGAAAAATGGATAAAAAGGTGAAATAGAGCTTTAAAACTCAACTAAGTTGACTTTGGTCAATATTTTGAGCAAACAGATACGGATCAGTATTTTGACAATTCCGGTAGGTCCGTATCATAATTTGGGACTTGGGCGTATGCCTGGAATCGAATTCCGAGGTCCCTAGCCCGAGTTATGGAATTTTGATAAAACAAATTAAAAGCTTGAAATCTTAACGATTTCTAAGAAATTACTCATGTTGGATTTATTGACCTCGGGTCCGTATTTTCGTTCCGGAGCCTGTATAGGTCCACTATATTATTTATGACTTGTATGCCGAATTTGGTGAGAATCGGAGTTGATTTGATGTGATTCGGATGTCCGGTTGTATAAATATAAGTTTTAAAGTTTTCTTGAAAATTTCCTTTGAATTGGTATTCGATTCGTAGTTCTTGGTGTTATTTTGGTGATTTGATCGCGCGAGCAAGTTCGGATGATATTTTAGGACTTGGGTGTATGTTTGGTTTGGATCCCCGAGGGCTCGGGTGGTTAACGGATCATTTTTAGACTTGAAGAAACTGCAGAAACCTGCTTCTGGTTTCCTTCTTCGCGTTCGCAAGGGGAGTCTCGCGTTCGCGAAGAGCATATTGGGGCTGGCACGTTTTGTGCTTCGCATTCGCGACAGAGAGAACGTGTTCGTGAAGGCTTGAGGTGCGAAGCTTCGCGTTCGCGATCGAAGCCTCGCGTTCGCGAAGGGAAAGGGGCTGGCCAGGACAATTGCCTTCGCGTTTGCGAAGGCCAAGCCATGCAAGCTTCGCATTCGCGAAGTGGCCCTCGCGTTCACGAAGAGTAAAAATTGGAAAGCACAAATTTGTGTTTCGCGAACGCGAGGCACTGACCGCGTTCGCAAAGGGTAAAAATCCCAGAAACAGAACTTAAGTTCTGGAAACGGGGTTTCGACCCATTTTCAACTCTTTTCCATTTTTGAGGTCGGGTAAGGCAATTTTTGGGCGATTTTCACGGAAAAATATTGGGTTAAGTGTTCCTTATCCTATATTTATTATATTTCATGATTTCATACTCATTTATATCATGAATCCGTAAATTTATGGAAGAAAAATCAGATTTTTATAAAATCTTCCAAAAACGAAAATTTAAGATTTGAAGGTCCCTTTGACATCGGAATTGGATAATTTTTGTATGGTTGGACTCATCTCGGAATGGGTGTTTGAATTTCGTAAGTTTTTTTGAGATTTGAGACGTGGGTCCCACTGCCGAATATTTTAATAAATTTCGGATTTTATCCGAAAAATTAGTAAATTCATATGGAATTAATTCCTATGATTCATATTGAGTCTATTGAATTGTTTGTGAATATATTTGAAGCTTTCGGAGACAAATTTGAAAGAAAAAGTTACGGTTGAGTAATTGATTGGAATTTGCAAAGCGAGGTAAGTGTCGTGGTTAACCTTGACTTCAGAGAATAGAACCCTCAAATTATTTGTTATGTGAATTGCATGTGAACGACGTATAGGCGAGGCGACGAGTGTCTATACGTCGTCAAATTAGTTGTTTGCCTGCTTACTTGAAAAATCATAAATTATTTTAAATCATGAATTAATTATTATAATAATTATTTCTCTCCTATTCTTTGTCAAATATTAATTCTTGAATTCCTACATTAATTTTTACATGCTATTTGAATTATGTGCCTTAATTTTTATTTGACATTTAGCCTATTCTCTCATTATCATAATAATTTTCTATTTGCCTTTATTTGTTTCATGATTAAATCATAATTATTGTATGATTGTTGTCTTATAATTTTATATTAATTATTGTATTTATTGGTGAAATTTATTCTATAAGAATTGGTAAATGAATATGTTGGAGTAGCGGGTTGCACGCCGCAACATGATTGATTATAATGAATATATTGGAGGATCGGGTTGCACGCCGCAACAGAATTAATTATAATGAATATATTGGAGGATCGGGTTGCATGTCGCAACAGACTTATTAAAAGTCCATATTGGAGGATCGGGTTGCACTCCGCAATAGACTTATTTAAAAGTCGACATATATATATATATATATATATATATATATATATATATATATATATTGGGGGATCGGGTTGCACGCCGCAACAGAATTGATTAAAATGAATATATTGGAGGAGTGGGTTGCACGCCGCAACAGAACTGAATGTGAATAAATTGTGAGAGCGGGTTGCACGCTGCAACAAAATTGAATGTGAATATATTGTGAGAGCGGGTTGCACACTGCAACAGAATTGATGGAAATGATAACTGGTTATGACTGCGGAGTTGGCATCAATTATTATAAATGAGTTACCTGATTTATTTCTATTATGGTTATTGTTACTAATATTGCGTACAGGTAATGTAAGTGACCCGTCTTAGCCTCGTCACTACTTCGTTGAATATATATATATATATATATATATATATATATATATATATATTGGGGGATCGGATTGCACACCGCAACAAAATTAATTAAAATAAATATATTGGAGGAGCGGGTTGCATGCCGCAACAGAACTGAATGTGAATAAATTGTGAGAGCGGGTTGCACGCTGTAACAGAATTGAATGTGAATATATTGTGAGAGCGGGTTGCACACTGCAACAGAATTGATGGAAATGATAATTGGTTATGACTGCTGAGTTGGCATCAATTATTATAAATGAGTTACCTGATTTATTTCTATTATTGTTGTTGTTACTAATATTGCGTACAGGTAATGTAAGTGACCCGTCTTAGCCTCGTCACTACTTCGTCGAATATATATATATATATATATATATATATATATATATATATATATATATATATATATATATATATTGAGGGATCGGGTTGCACACCGCAACAAAATTGATTAAAATAAATATATTGGAGGAGCGGGTCGCACGCCGCAAAAGAACTGAATGTGAATAAATTGTGAGAGGGGGTTGCACGCTGCAACAGAATTGAATGTGAATAAATTGTGAGAGCGGGTTGCACGCTGCAACAGAATTGATGGAAATGATAATTGGTTATGACTGCTGAGTTGGCATCAATTATTATAAATGAGTTACCTGATTTATTTCTATTATTGTTGTTGTTACTAATATTGCGTACAGGTAATGTAAGTGACCCGTCTTAGCCTCATCACTATTTCGTCGAGGTTAGGCTCAGCACTTACCAGTACATGGGGTCGGTTGTACTGATACTATACTCTGCACTTCTTATGCAGATTTCGGAGTTGGTCCCAACGGTGTGCCATAGACTTGCTCGGATTTCAGCTACTCGGAGGAGACTTGAGGTATAACTGCATGGCGTCCGCAGTTCTGAAGTCCCCGTCCATTTTACTTTAGTTGTGTGTTTATTTTTAGACAACTTTATTTTATTCAGACCTTTATTTGTATTATTCTAGAAGCTCATGCACTTGTGACACCAATTCTGGGATGGTATTTAGACACCGTTATTTTTATGGATTATTCACTACATTTCAGACTTTACTTCCGTATTTGTTCTTTGATTATTAATAAATTTAAAAATTATTTTAAAAATAGATAATATTATTCTAACATAGGATTGCCTAGCAACTGAAATGTTAGGCGCCATCACGGTCCGAAGGTGAAAATTTTGGGTCGTGACAGACAACCACCATAACTTGATTGATTTGGGAGGCATTTGATTCAAATGGCCTTGTAGTTTAAATGGATTCTGAAAGAGTCATGACGGTTTAGATCATGACTTGAGGTTTGTATTTTCTGAGGTTTGGGAATTCAGTTGCATGTTGTATTGGTTCTTCTGAAATGAGCTAAGTGAAAGGTTTCTAGCCAATGAATTGTTTATTCTACTAGAAGTTCAAGAGTTATGGTGAATACTTATATTATCGCGTAGCGGC
The DNA here is from genome assembly GCF_000390325.3 of Nicotiana tomentosiformis. Classification (NCBI taxonomy): domain Eukaryota; kingdom Viridiplantae; phylum Streptophyta; class Magnoliopsida; order Solanales; family Solanaceae; genus Nicotiana; species Nicotiana tomentosiformis. The sequence continues at coordinate 86,997,055 of NC_090823.1, forward strand.
ATAGGAATTTAGAAGTTGAAGATCAAGGTTGCGGTTCGGTGTTGACAAGGATGTCATGATCTCGGATGAGTAGGGGTAAATTCAGATGTTTAGAGTAAGCTCGCATTTTGTTTAGCGTCACCTGAGAATGGTGTTCTGTGGTAGGAGCATTGTGTATTGATTTGCGGGTTCTTGAATTGCTTTACAAATTAGTACGGTTGGTGGTATGGAGGTGCAGACTTTGCTACCTGGTGCCGAAGGTCGTGGGAGCGTACCCCACGGGGAGATTTGTATAAGTGTGACATGTTAGTCACTTGATTGTTAAAGATTGAAACCAAGTATGGAGATTTTTGGTACTATCGTTAATGTGTGATTTTATTCCCGGGAGGCACTCTATTCCTTTGGTTATGAACTGTGGGAGTTCGGTCCGGAGTGGACAGCTGCTCGCGTGTGTCATAAATGAGGCCATTGTGGATCCTTGGAAGGTTATTGGCCCAGTATGGTATGATCAAAATCGGTTTAAGGTTCGTTAGTGGGTCTAATGTGAAGGTGTGCTCTGCGTCAGGTCGGATGTGTTCATTCGTCATAGCATTGCTTACGGAGGAGTCGTCAGGTGTTGGATGTTATTTTCGTCGTCGGCTATTCCATGTAATACTCTATTGTGCTAGGTGGGTTGTGAGACGGCTTGATTATTCGCACATGTGTTGCTATCTCGTATGGTTTGTGGTGTTACATGAGAAGAATGGCTCTCGAGATGCAGGTCATTTATTTCACCTTAGTCGTGCTTGAGTTTTGTAACGTATGGAGATATCCGTCTCCCCAGGGATTTATATTATGCACTTGGTGTGCTTGTGGTCGATATTCGGGCATTTCGTAAGTATAAGCATTACGACTCGACGTGTGTTTTCTTCTTGATTGTTATGTGTGGATAGGGTAGCACGCCACCATGAGTATATTGTTTGGATCGGGTGGCACGCCGCCACGGGTATGTTGTGTGGATCGGGTTGCACGCCGCAACAATGTCATATTGGATCGGGTTGTACACCGCAAAAGTGAGATGTTGAGCATAGTTGCTTACACTTATTTGTGTGCCTTGTTTTCATCCCCGAGGTAGGTTCATAGCATCTATTCGGGCATTTTATTCGTTACACATGCTGGGTGATTCCTCGTCAGAGTTTGTTCTTCCTTATGAGTTATATTCAAGTGGTAGCTTGTGGGCGCATTGATGGCATCATATGAGTTCTGGGTTAGTGTTTGAGATGGCTTATTGCCTGAGCAGCTTGTACTGGGTGAGACGAGACTATTGGACCTGAAATTAGTGCAATCAAATTTATATAAGGTACATTAAAGAGAAATTATCATTATTCAGTTTAGAATGAGGTGATGGTCCTTGTCAGGAGGAGAGACTCCATGATTTATTGATTCGGTAGGTGGTTATTAGTTTCTACACATCTCTATCGTCATGGCAATATTTCGATAGTTGGAACAAGACTTATATGCGTCATGAGGTGTATTACAGGCATCAGATTCGTGAAATTCCAGCTATTATGGTTGGAGGATGTTATTACGGGCAACCGACTTATGTGGTGCATGGTGTGATTTCAGCATAGGGGTGTGATTTCAGCATAGGCGCATGATCATGTTTTGGTACAGTGTGTGGTGATTGATACAGTGTTCGTATGTTAGAATCAGGTCTTGTAGAGAAATTCGGAGGTTGGAATTTGGTTCTAAGGCTTATTGACTAAATAAAAGGGAGGATCTTCAGTCTGACTCAATCTAATGTGTTCAACTAGGTTGTGGTGGCACGGGTAGGTACACGAGGTGTTAAATAGTGATTTGGGACAACTCTGGAACAGTCCTCAGCACGTTCGAAGACGAACGTATCTTTAAGTGGGAGAGAATGTAACAACCCGATCGGTCGTCTAGCGCGTCGTCCGGTGGTTTGAGGCCGTGAGTATCTTCACTTCAGGTATTATGACTTGTACGCGTGGTCAGAATTGAATTTTGGGAAGTTCGCAGTTGATTTGGAAAGTAAATTCTAATTTCGGAAGCTTTAAGTTGGAAAAATTGACTAAGGTTTGACTTTCCAGTAAAAGACCTTGGAATAGGGATTTGAAGGTTCCAACAGGTTCGTATGATGATTTCGGACTTGGGTGTATGTACGGGTTGAGTATCGGACCACCCGGGGACATTTCGGCGCTTATTATGGAAGGTTAGCATTTCGAAGGTTTAAGAATTTCCTAAGTTTGGTCTGAAGTAGACTTTGGTGTTATCGATATCCGTTTGAGATTTCGAACCTTGGAATGGGCTCGTATTGTAATTTATGACTTGTGCGCAAAGTATGGCATCATTCCGGAAAGTTTAAGTGTGATTCGGACGCGTTCGTCAAAGTTTAAAAGTTTGAAAGTTTAAAGGAAGGTTTTGATCGCCGATTCGCAATTCGATATTGTTTGGTGTGATTTGAAATACCAAGTAGGTTCGTGTTATGTTTTGGGACTGGTTGGTGCGTTGGGTTGGGGCCACGGGGGCCTCAGGTTCGAAACGGATTGAACTTGGAATTTGAGGGCCTGCTGATGCTGCTGAAATCTGGTGCCATCACACATGCGATGGATTTTATACAGGTGCGGAGCCGCAAAAGCGGGTAGTGGACCGCAAGTGCAAAGGTCGCTGGGCAGTGAGGTGTTTTTAATCCGAGACTTAGCCCATTTCTCTCACATTTTTATTTTGTTGGGCGATTCTTGGATAGAAGATTTTCATCATCTATGTCAAGGTAAGTAATTCCCACATATTGTGAGTTAAATACATGGATTCTAAAAGGACTTAAATATGAAAACTAGTAGAAATTGTGAGGGCTTGATAGAAAACCTAAAAATTGATATTTTTGGATTTTGACCACGAAATTGAAAATAGAATTTGGAATAAATTATATATTTGTGTTCGTGGCGTTATGGATAAAGTTTATCTTCGAAAATTTTCGGAATCCGGGCACGTGGACCCGAGGGTTAACTTTATTGACTTTTAGAGTAGAGTTGGGGATTATTATGAATTGATTAATTATAAGCATTTGAGTATATTTTGATTGAGTTTGCACATTGTTTGACTAGTTTTAGATCGTTTGGCTTGAATTAAAGAGTTAGAGATGCGTTGGAGCCGGTTTTGGAAACTTCGGAGCGAGGTAAGTCTCATGTCTAACCTTGGGATGGAGAAACTACCCCCTAGGCGATGTAATTGTTATGTTCTACTAGTTGTGGGTATTACGTACACACGAAGTGACGAGAGTCCGTACGTAGCTAAAGCATGTTTATGTCCGGGTAGACTTAGAACCTTATTATGTAATAATTGAATTATTTGAACTAGTTCAGCTAGTTTAATTAATTGAATTTATAATTGAAATTAATTTAGAAATAAATATATGTATACTAGGCCGAGCCTTATCACTTTAAGTTGTTGGCGAGTTATTTGAAAAATGGTAAAGATTATATTCACTTTGTGCTCATGTACTGTATTGTAAGCACGTGTCTTCGGTAACTTCCTTCCTTTCTTGTGGAGGGGGCCGAACGCCTCGGCAGTATAATAGATGCATCTATGGTTCATGTCGCTCGACCTTCAGCAGTGCACATATTATTCTGGATCGAGCCGAACCACCTCGGCAGAATCGTGCGTTATATCGCTGATAGCCCGAATATTCACGAGATAATCTTTCCATTGATGCCCAGCAATTTATATCGTATTCCTTATTTATTTGATATTGGCATTTGACATTTTTTTGAGTTGTTAAGGTAGAATACAAGATTGAGAAATGTATACTTTAAAAGAAATATTTGAAAGATTATGTAACTTACAGATTTACCCCATTATTGTCGTGTGCTTCATATCTACTTATGATTTACTATATTACTTTATTGGACCTCTAGTAAGTGTCGATGTCGACCCCTCGACACTACTTCTCTGGGGTTAGGCTAGATACTTACTGGGTACGTGTTGATTTACGTACTCATGCTGCACTTCTGCACTAAATGTGCAGGATCTGACGGGTTCATTTGGCATTCATCTTGGTGTGTAGGTGCTCCTGTTGAGGGGACTTTATGTGAGTTGCATCCCACACTACGCATCGTAGTCCACCGAGTCTCTATCGTACTATTTATTTTATCCTGTCGTATTTACATCCTGGACAGATGTTGTATTATTATTGTACTCCTTAGAAAATGCTCATGCACTTATGATACCGGGTTTTGAGGTTATACTAGTTAATGCTTATGGTTTCGTACATTATTAACGCTTTTAAATTCTTTTATAAATTACAAATGTTGTACGTTCCCGTAGATTTAGAAGTGTAAATTTCCTTCCTTATTAAAATCTATGATTTAGGAAGTAATAAAATGAGTAATTAAATTGATAAATCACTGTTGACTTGCCTGACGGCAGCGTTATACACCATCACGACATATAGTGAATTTTGGGTCGTGAGAGTCTCTCCCTCTCGATAGTGTTTCATGTGCATCGCCCCAAATTATAGTAGCCTATACTCCTAATGCAACAATGACAAACACAAACATACAGTGAGATTCCTTTGTTTTAATTGCTTTTGCCGTTTCGATTCTTCTAATTATGAAAGTTAATTACTCCCTGACCATTAATTAGGAAGTTATATAGAGGAGTGGGGATTTGTTTGGTCATGAAGAATGAAGAGGCCGTTTCTGATTGCTCATTATTTAATATTTAATTCCTTAATACAACTTTTGGGCTTTCATACTTTTGAATTTGAAAGAAAATAATGAGAGAAAATAAGCGGAAAAAAAGAGAAAAAGGATAAATGTGATTTTATATATATATATATATATATATATATATATATATATATATATATATATATATATATATATATATATATATATAGAGGGTGTATAAATGAAACCGATAAATCGCACCAATCCGATAATCCAAGTCAAACCGAGAAGAAAAACTGGATTATGGTTTGGTTTGATTTGGTTTGGTATTGAAAAAAAATCCGACCATATTTGATTTGGTTTGGTTTTAATTAAAAAAAGTCAAACCGAAACCAAACCAACCCGACATTATATGTATAAAAGTTTTAAATATATTTAATACATACAAATATTTATGGTAGTGTAGTTTATAAATATTTCTTAAGTTTTTTCATAGTTTTATCTTTTAACATATTATTTCAAGTTTGGGCTTATAATTTTTGGATGCTCCAATAAGTTTTGTAGTCCATAAATGTTAGTAACTCAAATAAATCCTAAACCAAAATCAAATAAATACTAAAGCTAATAAAAGACATTCAATTCAGTTGTACTATGAATGAAAATAGTGTTGGATATCTATTTTTTTTAGTTTTTCCATGGTTTAGATAAAATGTATAACTTATTTTTTTTTTAGTGATTAGTCATATAAATAATAGTATTTATTAGTCATAATTTTAAATTATGTTTGTTTTCATTATGGCTTATTAATAATATTTATTTTATGCGATGTTATTATCTTTATTGTTTAATATTTTAGTACAATGCCATGACTCATCTCATATTTATGTTATTTTATTGAAAAATATCTTATATAGTTCTGTGTTACTAGGATTAAAGAAATATTTGAAGCACAAATTTTACGTTTTGTGCTATGAATACTTTATGGAAAAAAAATTCGAAAAAATCCAAAAACCCAAAAAACCCGAGATAAACCGATATTAAAAAACTCGACTTTTATTGGTTTGGTTTGGTATTTAGATTTAATAACCCGATACAATTGGTTTAGTTTGGTAATTATAAAATCCGAACCAACCCGACTCATATATATATATATATATATATATATATATATATATATATATATATATATATATATATATATATATATATATATATATATAAGTGGGCATAGACAATATATAGAGAGAGATATATTTGGCAAACTTTACACATTGTCACTTTTGAATCGCTTTGTTTATATCTTTTTTATCTGCTTATCCAAGTCAGAAAACAATTATGCCTGTTCTTTAAACTAGAATAAAAGTGAAAAAATAATTAAGCTTGATCTCCAAAATTAAAACATTTACAATAATTTTGTAGTCAATTGTGTAAACTTGACCACCTTGCTAAATTACAGAGAGAGGGGGGGGGGGGGGGTATGGAGGTGTAATTTCAGAATCAAAATGGGGATTTGGTATCCAACGATGCCGTTTTGAAGATTTCAGTAGATAAATATAAATAGGCCGACCCGCTCACCCGACCATGGAAGAAAGAATTGATCTTCAGTTGGAGAACAAACAATATGGGGGAAGAAACAGAAGAGCGTCAACACGAATCAACTCCAAACCCTATTCCAAATCGCATTACAGCAGCCGAATTTCTTAACTGGAAGCGCCAAAAGGTTACCTCTTTCTTCCTCCATTGTTCCCTTCTTTTCAATTTTAACTATTATGGGAATGTTCCTTGAGTTAACTGTGCAATATATATTAGCAGGTGATTATATTAGGGTTTGGTCAAATTAGGGTTTGTTTTTTCCAAGTGTGTATTTAATAGAAATATATTAGAGTTTATTAAAGTTTGTAGCACTTCCTGTATACTGTTTTTCTTTTCCTTTCAACAATATAAAAGAATAATCTTGCACCCATGAGTGTGGCCTGGTGGTTAATGTAATGGTAGGAGAACCTCAGGTTGAAATCCAGTTGAGGCAAAAACAACACCAGGTGATTCTTCATCCGCCTAAGCTTTGATGGGCAAAGTTACCTGGTATATGTAGCTGGTGCCCGGCGGAATAGTCAAGGTGCACACCACTGTCTTGAAATAAATAAATAATCTTTGTGGTAACTACTACTGCTGAATTATGAGAAGCTACAATTGTTAAAAACTCGGTCATTACGTAGACCATAGAGGTCGAATCCTATTAAATCTAAGACGAAAAAAGAGGGAATATCCATTTGAAAATCTGGGATATTTCAAGCTTAACGGTGTAAAGCATAAAGCCAAAGGTGTGTTGCTCATGTCGGGTTCAAGTTTAACACTTATGGCCCCGGACCTTTTCCTTTCATTCCGATGCGACATGCGAGACTCTTGGAAACCTTTGGGTTAACCTTTTTTCGGCAACCTATGTTGCTCGGATCCAAAAATGTAGCAACACCCAAGTTAGTTCCTCAAAAAGTAAAAGTCGAATCCCAGCACTCGTCGATAAAGTCGAGTAGTAATTAATAAACCTAGAATATTTAATCAGTTAACAAGTCAAATTTACACAAATATCATTGCTTATTTTAATTTAATGAACTCAAAGTTGGCTTAATTTACGTTGTTGACCTTGACTAATAATATAAGTTATTTTTCAACAATCTTAAATTACTAATTATCATGTATACTATCCTTTGGATTTATTTGTTTTTTCTAGCATTTGTACATCTATACCAGTAGTCCGATCAGTACTCCCAAATCCTAAATTTATGTAATGATGAATCTGACCTCTAGAGCAGCTCGAGTGTCAATCACATGCACTGCATCAAAGCAACATAGTCAGTAGCTCGCATGCGAAAAGCTTGTCAAACTTTTTTTCCCCTCCCTACTTCCCCAACATCTTCATCAAGAGCTTTCTATTTAGCCCTTCTCATAAGGCTTTTGACGAGTGCAAAACACAACACGAAATTAATGCTCGCTAGCCAAAGATAGTATAGTAAAATTATCTTTTCCACAGGGATTGGATTTAAACAATGTTCAATTAACTTATGGTTTTCTGCTATTCAGGATGATTAACACTTTAATTTGAGTAACTACCAACTACAATTAACTACTAAAATTATCAATTGATCACGGAAAACAAGAGTTGAGCAACACACAAATATCAGTGGGAGAAGTAAGGGTCATTGACTAGACAAATGCAAGATAATTAACTTTGGACTTAATTCTTGAATTAGTTCACTTCTAAATTACTACTGAGTCTCACGATCAGATTATACTTGAAGTTAAAGTTCCTCTTTCGATTAAGCATTAATTCCCAGGAATAATTCAATTGAAGCACTGTGAATCATTGCTACGAACGTAATGACAGTTTATTCTAAAGGGTAACTTCTCACGAATGTTCCCTAACTTCTAGTTCAACTAACGATTCAAGAGGCTCTTGCGATTACCTAGATGAATCACAAATTAAACTAGAGCATAAGGTGCAAAAAAATTCAATATCAAATTCCTCTTTCGATTAAGCAAAATAATGAACCACGTCACAAAACAATTCAAAACCCCGTCAATTAATTCATGCAACTATCAAGAATCAAATCCCTAATTAAATCATTAATACACCATGTCTGTCAAAACCCTAAGGGAAAACTACTCCATAACAGTAGGAGAAATCATCACAATTAAAATTAAGAAAATATGAATTTAATTCAAACTCGGGTATTGAGTTGATGGAAGAATGATGAAATCTTGTGCCTTAGAGCCTACAATGCTTCTCCAATCTTCTGTAGGTCAAAGTCCTCCCAAAATTGTGTTTTTGGTGTATTTATACCATGTAGAAGTGGGTCCGGACGGAACTACCCTTTCCAAGCCGAAGTGAGAAAAAGTGCCTGCGAAAATGCACAGGTGTGGGGCGCGTCTTGCGACGCACCATGCGCCGCGCCAGTGGACAAGTTCAGAGAACGAAATTTTGTCAATTGGCCTCCGAGTGCATTGTCGCGTCGCGCCCCGTGGCACAACAGGGTAGTGCAATTTTTCCCGCGTGGGATTGTTTCTCACTTTTTGATATCTAGACTTGGTTCTTGACCCCCGAATGCGATCCCGGCTTAAATTCTTGGGCTTTTACTCATAGTTCAAAACTCCAAATCATACAATTTAGCCTCAAAATTGCTTCTTAACTCGGAATCCTCTCCTACAAGTCACAATACACGTAATAAGTGCAAATTATCATCATTTATGCTCAAACACGAATAAAGTGCAGCAATTAGAGTGCAAAATGTAGCTAAAACACGGGTTCCTAGCCATCAGCTTTACGTCCCTGCTTAAGTTGGCCTCGTTGTTGTACTGAGGGAGTTCAACTCTGATATCACACTATAACAACACAATATTGTCTTCATTGGCCTAATGAGTTTTAAGGATTTGTCCGTTGGACATATTGATTAGTCAGCAAGTCCAAAAGGCTCATGTGGATTCCAATGGGGACTCTATGTGATATCTGGGTTAACCTTTCTTCCTTAGCTTAGTGAGGAGGAGCTTGCTAAACCTTTTGTTTCAGCCATCTTCACCCAATCGCTCCTTCAATAGTCTCACACTTATCGGCCTAGTGATACTAACATGGCTCTACTTCTCTTCTTCAAATTTGGCTATGTAAGTATTCATATAAATAAATGAAAACCATTAGAAGTGTTCTGGGGACAATCGCTGATGTTTGTAACACTGAATTGTAGCCTATTTTCATTTGCTATGTATATTGTTGCTCTTCTATCTAGGTGCAGAAGTATAAAAAAGAGAAAAAGGACCTAAACTGGAATATTTAGTGAATGAAAAGAAAATTGATAGGAAGTTTTAAACACTTTCATCATACTAAACTCGTCAATCAATTAACTACGCCTTAGTCACCAGAATAAAGATCGAGAAAAGTTCCTTGGAGTAGCAAAAGATTGGACAAAGAAAATTTGAGCTCCAGAGTCTGGGGATGTCAGCACTCACTGCGGTTTTTAGTTTGTTATGTTCCTCATTCAAGAAACTTTTGTTGCCAATTTCGTAAAAATAATTTAGGTCATTTCCAAAAGTTTACTAGAAAATATTTGTCTATGTTCAAAATATATTGTAGAACTACTTATATAGTTTTTTCATGCAAAAGTTAACACTTAGATAAGACATTCATATTAGTCTACGATGCCAAATTGTGTGAAATATCCTTTTGTGATCTAGCAGCATTGCCTCCATAAGAATTCAAAGTTCCACAAATTAGTTTCACCTGTGCATGGAGGAACTCCATCAAAAGAATTGCTTCAACCGAGTCTGCTGTTGTTCATTGACTTCCTTTTATTATTCAGATGTCCTCTTTTAAATATTTTTGTTGGCGGTTCTATAGTTGCAGAATCTTAGAGTTCTATAGGATTCTGAACTTTGTGCAAGTGGTTTATCTGTTTTTCTCTCGAAAAAACCTGCTGTACATATTCCATGCTTGTTTAACGAGGGAATGTTATAGTCGTCAAACGAGTCATGAAAGGGTTGATATCATTTTCAGGATGCTGATGCATCAGCTAAAAAGGCTGAAGTGGCAAGAAAGCGTGCAGAGGATATAGCTGCAGGGGTAGTGCAGATGAATGGTCGTGAACTTTTCCAGCACGAGCCATGGGTGTTTGATAATTCCCTTTACTGATGCTGTTTTCCAGTATAAGTATCTTCTAATTATTTCCGACTGATATTTTCTATAAACTTTGTAAGAAAAACTGAAATTGTATATTGTTTTTTTTAGTGTACGGACATCACGAGTTGCTTATATCGAATCTTTACGCTGTTTCGTGTAGGATCCTTATCAGTTAATTATGAGGGGAATCTGTCCTCTTGCATTTTTAGGTACCAGTGTCGTATTGCTAAACAGAGAGCCACAATACTGTCGTGAATTTGTGACTAGTGAGTTCAATAGTAACAACTTTCCGAATGATAATTAGTTAGTTATCACTCGACCATTGGCAGTTAAAAATTAGCCTAATTTGTAACTGCCAATGAAAATTACTATAGATACTTTTCAATTCTTGTGAGCATAAAAGAGAAATGAGACTTTTATTTTGATTGAATTTTCTATTTTATATATTTTATTTTTACAAAAATTCCAACGGAAGGTTCTCACCCTGTCCCCGACATTGTTCTCCGACGATGTCCCCTGGGCGAAAGGAGCCACCATTCTCTTTCTTTCTTCAATCGTTCCGATCAGGACAAGTGGTTCGTTTCGTCCTCCTATCTACGCAATGTACTCCTCCCGTGGAGAGCTAATGAAAAAGAAAAAACAAAAAGATGATTTTTGTTTTTTAACAGTTTGGGGAATGGAAGCTGAACTTCCCTTTGGTTCTCCCCGAAAACGCCCTTCCTTTTTTGAGCCCATTTTTAAGGAACTCCAATCGTCAAAATCAATAAAAAGGCCATCATGGACCAAGATCCAAACGGATCAATCTTGTTGGGAGGTACTGCCCAAGGAAAGGAAAAGGTTACTTCCGGATCAGGAATAATAAATAAAATGGAAACAAGATATTTCCTTCTTTATAAATTGATAAAAGTGCCTATGAGACACAACTCTCTTTTTTTTCTTTTCTGAATGGTATTAAAGGTCTTTGAATCAGTCTTAGTGATGCTGAAATCGCCTTAATCTTTAAAAAGAAACTCTTACCCTTTGTCCTTTTTTTTTTCACCCCAACCATATTGAAATTTGGATTGAAATATAGGGGTGCATGTTTGTTTTACAAGGGTGTTCAACTTTGCTTTGTGTGTGATGCCTATTTGTCACATTATTTGTGAGTGGACATGGTTCTATAAGAGTAGCCATTCGCTCTCCCACTTTCTTCACCATACCTCAATAGTGATTTTCCTCTTTAGCCCTTGCTTTCTCGATATAATCTAGTATATTACTTCTTTCTCTCATCCTCTTTTTTAATGATAGCGGTATTTGGGTGACTTTGTGTATTTTTCCCCCGGTTATATGATACCTCCAAGTAGCATAGGTGTCCACCAAAGTTTGGACGATGAAAGAAATAACCTAATTTTTTTTGTGTTCGCTGAAATTTGAACATGAGATTTTATGATTCTCCTCCTACTTCATTGAACACTAAGCCACACGCTTTGCCTATGTAGGTGATTTCTTTCTCTCATCTTTGATCCAAGCAGAAAGATAATCACCATTTCGTCTTTCTGTCAACACCAAAATTTGTTCAATTAAAATTTTGCCAAACATTTTGGAACTAAAACAAGGTAATAGAAGACTTTGTGTCTTCTACTCCATTGTCTTTCATGCCTATTTTATGATGGCTTCTCTATCTTGTTAGTTTATCCATCTTAAAATGTAGTCTTATACTTTCTTTTTTATGTTTTCCCCTTAAATATGTCTTTGCGTGAACTAGTTTCTTTTTCAATACACTATGGTGTGTATTAACCACATAATTTCAATTTTCTTTAATGTGATCTACTACATATATCTTAATGTGAATGACATCCAGGAGGTAGTAGTAAAATGAGAACAAGAATTCATACCCCAATTTGGGCATTGTCCAAATTCTTTAGCCACATACATCAATTAACATACCAACACTGAAATATTCTGGAACCAAAAATTAAAGATTAGTTCATTTGCTTTTACATTTTAGTTCTTAGTCAGCAGATTAGCAACTATTTATCCAATTAACTCAAATTTACAATGACCTTTAAGAAGAATGTATATATCTCTTAAGCAGTCTGAATCCGAATTAATCTAGTTAGTGAGTACCTAATGTATGGTCAAACAGAAAAGGACATATATACAGCTCAGCTTTGAATATCATCCACAAAGTGTTTGAAATCCTAATGGGATTTAAAGCTTGTTTGGATATATAGTTGTTACCTATTTTATTGTATTGTATTGTATTGTGTTGTTACTTAAAGTAGAATATTTGATTTGATTATTACTTGAAATTTTTAGTGTATCGTATCGTTAAATTTGTCGTTATATAATGAAAAAAAGTATTACTTCATGTAACGACCGATTTGGCTTGGTTGCAATGTTATCTTGTCTTTTTTCCTAGTCTCACCCTTCCTTCTTATTAAATAATATATTATTTTATCCTTCATCCTACCTTTTATATAAGAGTTCTACCTCGTACCCTACTTTTTCTTTGAAATATTGTAAGCTTACTTGCTGGTGTGTGGCATTATGAAAAGACGAAAAATAATATAATCTATATCCAAATATTGTATTTATCAAAATAATACAGTACAATACAATATAAAACAATACAATAAAATACAATACAAGGTGTTATGGTAATCTCTGGCTCAACTTTTGGATGATACTTAGTTATAGAGATACTTACTTTTTGAAAAGAGAAAAATTTATATTAACTTTTGTATTATCCCTAACAAAAATTCTTCACTTTTTAAAGCAAAGGAGATTCCCTTTAACCTTTTATCAATTTTTTTTTTTTTTTTTGCTTTCCTTTCATTTTAATTTGTCTTTGAAGTTATTAGTAATCTTTCTTTTGTAATGTACATAAAGCAAATAAAAACCATATGAGAAAGCACTGTAGCTCACTAATGTTATTTTTGTCACTTTTCATTGTTTTTGCACGAACTATTTTCCTCAAGCAACTAAGCACTAGCTACTTTCAAATTTTGATTTTAAACTTGTTTCATACTATGATTGTCCAAATCATTGTCGATATACATCAATTATTTTAGTTAATACTCTCTAACTAGTACTTAAAATAAAATTAATTTTGTCGTCAATGCTTACTTCAAGTAATTAAAGAGCCCAGAATTTAAACGTCAATAGAAAATATTATTCTAGCATATGAGTACTCTTTGACTTGACTTGAAACTCGACTAACATTCGAAAAAAATTAGCTTGAAATTTTAATCATGTCTTCTGCTTATGACTTTCAATTACTTGTTCAGAAAATATTTGAAGTTAAATATGTGAATGCCAAGTGGAGCTCCCTTTTCAAAAGAAAGAAACAACAAAAATAGCAACAACAAATATTTGGAATCCTCCAGTAGTATTTCGTCATTTTTATTTTACATCCAAGGAGTATTAATTAATTTTAAGAATAATGATGTGACTCATTTATTTGTATGAAATTAAATGTATTTAACTGAAATAATACAAATTCATTTGATAAAGGTAAAAAATGGAGGAACATAGCGAAGAACAAAGATTTTCTATGGGTGAAGAAAACAATATGGTCATGCAAATTCAGCAAGACAACTCTGTCCAAGAAAACAATCAAGAAAATAACCCGAAAGACCAAAATTATATACTCCTTTTAAAGCAGTAACATCATTCCAATGTGTTATATTTTACTATGATAGTTTATTTAGTATTTTACCATTTAAAGTCGTAGTTCTTCCTCTTTTTTACTTTCTCTTTATTCTCCTTTTCTTTTTACCTGATATTGTTTCTCTTTTCTTTATTCGATGAGAGCGCATTAACAGCTCATATGTATGTTGGCAGATGATCTCATTCTTGTACCAAGGTGAACTATTTAACTATTTATCTCTGCTACTTTTATTTATTTATTTATTTATTTATGTTTAAATCATTTTTATGGCATTTGATTATGTTGGACATCTATATAGAGCGTTCATATGAGAACTTCCACAGAAAAAATTCTTTTTCATCAAGTCAAATTTTAAAGAGCTAATGCTCTTACTATATATAGCATCAACTAAAAGCAGATTCTCGTTGTAAAAAATATTATTATATTCTAAAACACACGTCAGCACGTGTAGAAATGTGTAAAAATTGAATTTTATTCAGATTCGGAGTTTACAAATTTCATTTCATCAATCTGATTTATATTCATTAATATGGTAAAATCTACACAAATCTACTAAAATAGTGGAATTTATTATGCATATTATAAATAAGATGCAAGTCTGGCCTCAATGTTGTACTCAGTTGCAAGATTTTGAAGAGACTTCTATTGAATTTATCATCCTCTGATTTCTCTTGTTTCAAGATGTAAAGTTTTTTTTTATCTCTTATCTCTTTCTATTTTCTAATTTATCACTCCATTTATTTAATCTAAACACTTTGTTCTATGTATGAATTTAGGTCCCAAAACAGTGATCTTTCAGAAAATAACCAAGAGGAGGTTTCACAAACTTCTGATTACCATGACTCCCAAGTCTACAATTTTATGTCTCAAGAACCCTCCGAGCAGCACAGGTATTTCTTTATTTATTTTACACTTAAAATAAATTCTTCACAACATTTTTTCTAGTGTTTAAAGCAGTGGATGTCGTACATGTAAATTTGTATATTAGAACATTAATATCCACTTCAAACTCATTGACTTTAATTTAGATCTCGAATCGGACTTATCGGTTCTTTGTCTCTCTCCTATAACCTCAAAAAGTATGTTAAACAAATTGATATAGTCTCCTTACTAATTCTTTTTGTATTCGCGATTTTAAAAAGGTTAAGAATTAAAAATATAGATATCTATTTATTTAATTTATTTGTTTTTTCAGCATTTTGTGAAATTCAAAACCTAGGATATTTTTCTGACTACAACAAAAAGTAATCATAGTTGGTGTGTTATTGTTGTTGTTGACATATATAAGATAATTTTTAATTAAAAAAATTACACATAAATATTTGATAGGATAAAAAGTTTAAAGTTACCGGCGTGACCTTTGAGTTAGCCGAAAATCCAAGCCATCTTATCAAGTATCAACAAAAGGAAAATATAAATTCTTAATAAACTAGTAGTACTAGTTTGTGGGATATTTATATCTTTTTTTTTAAAAAAAAATTGGTTCTTTTTTTTTGTAGCATCCAACAGCCATATGAACATCATCAGATTCATCACTCATATGTTCAAGTCCCATCAGATCGATTTGTGTTGAATCAACAAGACATGTATTCTTCCTCAAGGTATTAAATATTAATCTCTCACACACATGGTAATCTGCACTCTACTTCTATGAATAATTTATGCATATTCTTTAATTTTTTCTGGACAGGCCTATGTTTAATCTTGATTCCGAACTAGCGTTTACTATCCGGCCAAATTTACCTCCACAGGTATTTTCTTTTGAAATCTTATCATTCTTCTATTTACAATTATTGGAATATTTACATATTTATATGATATTATAAACTTATTTACCGCTCCTAGAGCGATTATCACTTAATACATTAGTATATATAATTTATCCTTAAAATACAAGATAATCTATCAAACTTTGATCTCACCCATTTTCTCTCCTCCTTATACTTAAACACTAATGTCAACCAAAATTTTTGTAATCATTAATATTTTTTTGTCAACAATCGATAATGTTTTTTTATACATCTGAAACAATTAAAGCAACAAGAAAAATGCATACCAGTTCCTCCATCACCCTCAATTACAAGCTTGAAGCTCAAATAATCTATAGTAATATTGATTTGGGTAATCAATGTTGTTTCTTTATATATCATATATAGTGCTGCTATCCCTAACATAAACAATATTCATTTTGAGTACATGGTCTACAAATTCGTTGATAATCTAAAAACATATCCAGTTATATGTCTCTGTAATCATTCTAATCATCATATGATTATGTTCTTGCAAACAAAATTAAATGTGGAATTGGTCACTTTTTTATCTACTCTATTAACATCCATTAAAAAAAATCTTTGAGACTTTAAATTTGAAAATCAGATTTGTAAAATTATTATTTGTTAGGATTGTGTATTATTATAAATGATTGAGAATATTTTTTGAAATTTATATCTCAATTTTGAAGGAGTTCGGTGAAGATTCGAGCTGGTTTTGATTGAAATTTCAGATTAAAACTCGAAAAAGAAGACATAAATAAATTATATATATTTTGTATTGTCGGAAATACAAACGATATACAAATTATATACAACTAACATAATTGTATACAAGTTACATATAAATTGTAGCTTTTGACCGATTCTAGTCGGCAAAAAATTGTATTCCAGTTGTATATAAATTGTAGATTTGTATATATTTTGTGAAAAAAATTTAGTTACTTTTTTAAAATAGAAATACTTAGCTAAACTGGGTAAATAAGTTTAAAATTTTGTATATATACAAAAAAATCCCACAATATTTTAGCCCAGTAAAAATAAGAATAGGCAACGAGGAAAAAGTGAGAAGGCCTTTGTTGAAAATTTGAAATACGTCCAAATTCCCACAACCGATTGGGATGAGTGATTTGATCTAAACAGATTGGGATGAGTGATTTGGTCTCTTTATATAATTGTGAATATTTTTTTTACCTCATGAATTAGTTTTTGGGTTGAATTATACAGACTCAAACGTATGGGGAGTCATAGTTCCCGCATTGCTGTGGATGAGTGATTTAATCACTTTATTTGATCTCGGACAATCAAACTAATTTTTAGGATTGAGTTAGCTAGTCTCAACTTTCTATTAAAATATAAACTTTACTCTCAACTGACATTAGATGAAGATATAACAAGTTACTCTATTGCCCTTTAGTCGGTAATGCTAGTAATTCAACAATCAACATTAATATGTATGTTGCTTTTGTTGTTCCTATGCAGGGATACAATGTCAACTCTAATAGGGCTGCCATTCCTTCAATGAGAACTCGTAATCCGAGGGTACGATGGTCAATTTTTTTTCTTTTTTCTTTTTCTCTTGAATATTACTATAAAAGGTTTATTAGAATTATTTTGTTAAAATTATATAAATGCAGGCTAACTACGGGAGAGGAAGAATGCCAATATTGCGTGGGTCGTCTTCGCGTTCAGGAGTAATATGTCTAATCCCTACTTTATATTCATGGTTTAAAATTAATTTATACGTGCAGTTTATTTTGTTATAAATATATCTTTGAAAATGCATGTTAGCTTGTGTATTGGTTCCAAATCAGTAAAAATTTATTCGTACCGTGTGTTTTTTCCTAACTAATAGATGCACGATATGTGATTTGCACATAAACTTCAAACACTTAACCATAGTCAATTATATATATTCTCATCTTATTGAATTACTTAACTAATGTACGTTATTAAAACACGTACTAGTGACACATTTTTATTTTCTATAATTATTTGTGAAATGAATGCAGAGAGACGTCATTCAGAGAGAATACACGGAAACAAATCATCAAAATCAAAATATTTCACGGAGTACGCAGAGGGATCATCGACAGGAGCCACAGAATCCACGGACTATGTAATAAGAAGTATTTGTTACTACTAATTATGCATCTTTCTAGCAGTATATATCCTTAACTTTAACAAAAAAAAAATATTATTTTTCATAATTTGGTAATTAAAATAAACACTAGATTATAAATCAATTGGTGACTAGCAAAATTGCATTGCAGACCAATTCGTAACAGGCTATACGATCCAAGTTATGCTGAGATTGGACAGCCGGTGGATCCTTACTTACGCCTTATGGAGTTGAATCCAAACTTCTGTAAGCAATTGTCATTCATATTTCACTTTGACATATTTAGCATTTTTTTAACAAATTATTTTTTTCGCTTAATTGTCAGGCAATAATAGAGACAACAAGTGAAGAACAGATTGGGCTGGCCACAGCTTTTGATGGCATCTAGCAAAGAACAAAAACTAAGAAGGTTTTATTTTGGTTAAACTTAAGAACAAATACCGGCTCATTTTGAAAATTATTTTTTTTTAATTTAAATTTTCTTTTATTAAATATTTATTTATTTATTTTTGTGAGGGAGTTCAAGAAATGTTCGATGAGAATCGAATTCATAAAAGTTTTACAAACTACTCCCTATTCAATTATCTTGCTATGAATCTTTCTCTCCTTTTTTTGGGGTCCTTAATAATATCTTTTTTATTTTGCTTTATGGTGTGTTCTTCAAGTTTTTTTTAAATGTTATCAAAATAATTGATTTTTCTTCCTTCAAGTTTCAAGCGCTATGAATATTATATTCAATAGCAAAAGTATTCCACAAATTCATGATTTAATTTTTTGTGCCGATGTTTATTTAATAAAATAATACTCGACAAGAACTAGTACTCATTAGTCATTACTCCATTAATTAATTAGCCTTCTGTGACCATTGCTTAGAGCGTACTGCACTGTCACTCCATGTAATACTATCACTATGTTTACGGTCCGGCCGGTAACTTCTTTACACATTTAATTAGGTAGTCGTTTGGTAATAAAAAATATTCCCTTCGTTTTAATTTATGTGAACCCATTTGACTGGACACAAAGTTTAAGAAAAGATAACTTGTGAACTTGTGGTGTAAAATAACTTTTGAACTTGTGGTGTAAAATGAGGCACATATATTTTGTGTGGCTATAAATCATTGTATAAAGATAAATTATTTCCAAATAAGGAAAGAAGTCACTCTTTTTGGCACAGACTAAAAAGGAAATATGTTCATATAAATTGAACAAAGGGAGTATAATTTTTGAAAAAAAATAAAATTCGAAGTTAAGTTAAAAAATAATATTTGAAATTTAAAATTATTTTTGGACGTGAAAAAATGTTAAAGTTGAAAAACTCATTTTCAAAAAATTTTCGAAAACTTACAAAAAAATTTATGGATAAACACATTTTTTTATTTTTTTTCTAAAAAGAAGACAAAAAAGTTTTATGGATAAACGGGGCCTATGTTTCCTGCTTGTAAGTCCAACTTCATAAAATAGGAAGAATCCTGGTTAAAGTTCAGCTGATCTTAAGACAAGCATATAGGGCCTCTCACCTATTCTGTTTCGAAAACTAAATAGAGAGTGATCATTGGATTCTTTAACAAGCGCCAAACAGTGTTATGTCCCAAAAATTCTTATCCAGGAGTATAATAATAGGAGTATAGTCAAAGTGGGCGGCTTGAGGAAAAGCTTTATGAAAACTTTTTATTAAAAAAATCAGAAAGTTACTTGGTCTCCAAGTACATGAATTTTAATCAGCTTCATATCTTTTTGATTAATTTCACAAGTAAGTATTATCGGAGTCAGAATTTAAAATTTATGAGTCATACACTTTATATTGAATTTATAATTTATTTTAGTTATTGAGTTTGCAATTAAGTATTTATAAATAATTAACAAATTTTCTATTACAAATACATGACAAACACATAGATAATAATGTAACTTCGCTCCTAAGTGGGGATCGAGGAAGCTGCCAAAGCCTAATGATAACACAGTCTCGCATTCTCCCTGCTTCCCAAACGCTTATAAATACCAGAAAGAAAGAATAGAGCAACGGTTAAGAAATAGAGAGCCATGTCACAAGTTGCTGAAATTCATGTCATGCAAAAACTTCACAAGGAGAAGGTGAAGAAAATCAAAATGGAATCAACAAACGAGAAAGGAGTTGTTAATGAAGATAATAAGACTTGTGGCTGTGGGAAGAAAGTTGTTTGTGCTATAAGGCAATTGCTTAGTTGTGCAGGGAGTAAACCTACAATATGGGATTACAAAGATGCCTAGCTAGAAGAGATGGTTGACTATATCTAGTCATTTCTAAGGCCATTAGTCATTGATATTAGTAATATTACACTAGTATAATGGTTTTGTCCTAGAGTTGTTTGATCATAAAAGTGATACTTTGAGTTTGGAATTTGGAAAATATAAATATTCTTTCTTGTCAATTCCACTAGTAATACCATTGTTAATTGTCTCTAATTTTTCTATTTCTTCCCACTTTGTCACATATGCCCAGTCTTTTCGTCTCAACTTATGGGACGATATTTGAATATGTGCCGACTTGTTTTAGGTATTGATTTTAGTAGGACTACAAATCATTTCGTTAATGTTAAAATAAGAAGTTTAAATTTAAATATTTAGTGTGACTATTTATAAATATAGAAAAATATTTTTTTTTTTTTTAAAAAAACTAAGAAAATAAAATGTGCCACATAAAATGAGCTAATACAAATATTGCGTTTGTGTATATGTATTATAAATCACAAATTACACAACTGAATTACGCAAAAATTTCGAAGGCTTTATCCGTTTGAAATATAGTGGACATCAAAAGTACTCAATTGAAAGATTAAAATTGCTTAAGTGTATACTTAAAAGACTATTAAACCAACCCCAAATAGCTAGGGGATTGGTCTTGTCATTTTCCTCAAAACTTCATCAATATTTACCCATGAAGTTTTATGTTTACAAACTTTTACCTTCACGTCATAAGTCAAATACGACTTTCAACTTTTTATAGTTCCTTAAACTTCATCCCAAATAAACCTTTTTTTTTTCTTTTTCTCCGTTCCAAGTTCCAACTCAAATTTTGTCCAACATTACTCACAAGTCTGCACATTCCAAACATACTAATGGCACGTGCTTTTCACACGTGACACAACTTGTAAGATAACACTCCAAGAGCCGCACAGCAAAACCCTAATCTCACAATTTTAAGCCGAAACCTTCCTTTTTTCCCTTCCCTTTTCCCACTTCCTTCGATTCTCAGATCTTTGCATCTACAATGGTGACCACTGGAAAGAAAACAGTATGAAACACCCATTTATGCCCCTTCATTAATTCCCTTCTCTGTTTTATTTTTTCTTCTTTTGTTTTTTTGTCTGGCTATTAATGCAAAATTTGTAATTTGCAGAAGAAGACACATGAAAGCATAAACAACAGGTTAGCACTTGTAATGAAGAGCGGCAAGTATTCTCTTGGTTACAAGACTGTTCTCAAGACCCTCAGGAGCTCTAAAGGTTCTTCCTTTTAAAAATAATATTTCTGCCTTTTTTGTTGTAATTTATTTGGACTAAATGTGATCAAAAAATTTGTACAGGAAAGTTGATATTGATATCCAACAATTGTCCTCCGTTGAGGAAATCTGAGATTGAGTACTATGCTATGCTCTCTAAAGTTGGTGTTCACCATTTCAATGGAAGTAAGCATTTCTTCAAAGATCTTGATTTTCATCATTGTTACCATGTTTTTGTATTATTTCGTAGGGCTGCCATCTAGTGATTAATCACTAGATAGCCATTTCAATGGAAGTAAGCATTCATCAGAGTTCTTGATCATTGTTAGCATGTTTTTGCGTTATTTCGTATGGCAATTTTGCTCCCTTTGTGGGTTTTGGTGATGCACCTAATTTTAAGCCAATTAGTTTCCTAGTTTTTCGTTTGTGAAGTAAAATTTACATATTTTTGAGACTAGGTTAGTAGTATTATAAATCACATTGTGCTGTACTTTATATGTCTCAATTTATGTGGATCACTTTTCTTTTTAGTGTATCCCAAAAAAAATGACACTTTGGTATACTTAGAAACAATTTAAGGGAAACTGCATAGGTACCCCTCACCAATAACCGGATTTTCAACTACCCACTTTATCTTTGCGACCATTTTAAAATGGAATTAGTATCATCCTGAAATGCCACTACCACATCTGTGTTTGGTGGTGAAATACACGCTCCTGACACATGTATTTCCCACTAAAATCATTTTTTTCTTGTTTTTTTCCCTTCTACTTTTTTTTGCAACTCACTTTTTGTATTTTTTAAAATTCTTTTCCCTTTTCACATATCCCACCTTCTTCCATCCCCCAACCCACAAGTGAAGCAGCGATTTTTTTTTTGGTTGAAGAAGCAGAAAAACGGTGAGCTCCTAGAAAACTTTCTGCCAATCAACAACCAAATTCTTCTTCCTTGCTCTCTCTTTTATGTAAATTTGATTAATTAAAAAAATCGGACTCCCCTCCTCCACCTCACTACCTGAAGTAGCGAAAGGTCGAAGGCGCCAATCGGGAAATGGCGAGCATGGCGAGAATGTTTTTGCAACTAACAATCAAAACCCTTCTTGTTCAGTCTTTTGTGGGCTTCTTCTGGGTTTAATCGGAATTTAATCTTGGGATGAGATTTTTTCAGTCAAAAAGTGGTGATTGAAGAGATTAGAAATAGTAGTAATCCTATATAAAGTGTAGTGAAATATGGAGAGGAAAGAGTAAAATCTTCAACTCGATCTCGCCGGAGAATTTTGAGAATGCCGGAGGTAATTTCCGGCCAATCTAGAAGTAACAAAACTGGAGGAAAGAAAAGGAAAAGAAAAAAAAGACAAGAGAAAGGAAAAAATAGAAATATAGTATGTTTTATAAAAATAAAATTTTAGCATTCTCTCTTTCTCACTCTCCCGGGTGTCATACACTCTCTTCTGCTACATCAGCACTAAGGGTGTACTAATTCCATTTAAAAATAGTTCAGGGGTAATAGGATCCCGCAAAGATAAAGTGTGTAGTTGGAAATCTGGTTATAGGTCAAGGGGGTGCTTATGCATTTTCCCAACAATTTAACTTTGTAATTTAAATTTTACCATTAGCGAGATGAGCTATAGCTGCACAAATGTTTATGACTTCTTTTAGACCATAAGTTTACAAGTCTTTCTTCGTGTCCAATCAAACAAGGCCACATAAATGTATTGATAGAGTAATCAATCGAAGCATTTGAAAAAAATGTGTAAAAAATTGTTTGACTCTTTGAATGGTGATAGTGCCACATAAATTAGAATGAACGGAGTACAAGTTTAACAAATGAAAAACTTGGTCCCATTATACTTGATATCCAATTTATATTTCCCACCCTGACATTTTATACATATTTGTTGGGGAATGTATTGCAGTTACGTGTGATTGATTGTTCATTTACTTTCCGTTTTACCAATGCTAAGGTCAATGGTAGTTGTTTTCTTCAGTTCATAGGATTTCACCTCTATATCAGTACATTTAGATTAGGGAAGAATATTTACTAGTTCATGCCTTTTGTCTCCAAAGTGTTCTGTTTTTCATAAAATTACCAAGTTTTCTTATTGTCTTTGCAACTTTTTTGTGTAGACAATGTTGATCTTGGGACAGCATGTGGCAAGTATTTCCGTGTATCATGCCTAAGCATAATTGACCCAGGTAAAGTACATCTGAGAGTTCCTACTGTTGTACAGTGAAATATCCTAGAAGTTCATACGGACCCTTTTGTCTTACGTCTGCGGCTAATGATGTTTCAGGTGATTCGGACATCATCAAGTCTCTGCCCGGAGATCATTGAGAGTTGCTCTATCATTCATATTCTTGTATCTTGGAGAAAATTTCTTGTAGCAAGAGTATAGAAGGTTTTGTTGTTTCTTAATTTTATTTAGTTTGTCATTTGACCTTAAGTTTGAGCCAGATAATAGTGATCCAGAATTCAGCTATTTATGTTTTATTTGCCTGTTCTATCAATGCATATCTTTCTGAGAGTACTATTTTTATGTTGCTTCTTGGTAGTTTCACTTAATGATTTTGGATTGAAAGATCTCTAATTGGAGTGCCGTGGATAGCGAGGGTTCATATAGCCAGCTTGTCATTGAGGCTTTTTTTTGTTGTTATTGTCGTTGGTAATTTTACTAGATTAAGACCTACTCACCTTTTTCCCCTGTGATGCCACGGGGGCGGTTTGTCATAGTCTAGTCTATTGCTTCCCTTTCTGCTTCAAGTTGAGCCAATTGTGGAAATGTGAGGGAGACTTGAGCAACTTTGCAGGAGGGGCAAACTTTGCTGGTTTTTTATCAATATTGTCTCTTATCTTTGAGGGTATGTCTATTTTGGTCCCTTAAATATAATCATGAGTATATTTAGTCCCTTAAGTATGCTAAAGTAGAGCACCTTTAGTCTCACTGACTCAATATGTGCAAAAACTAATGATGTTACTCAACTCTAATTGATGAAGCAAATCTTCTGTTTTGAAACAAAATGTTTCCTCTCATTTTATTGGATAACGCAAATTGTGACTTTAACTCACTCATTTTTAGATAATGTCTTCTAAAATTTTGGCCTTGAAAATATTTCCTTCTGTGCCAGTTTTCAATGAGAAAATGACACTTTATAGTCGCTGTAAAAATAATAGCCGAAAAATGTATAAAATTTGTATTTTCTTTTGTATATATATATATATACATTTAAAAATTTCGGTTGATTTTTCCAAAAAGAAAAGTTAAATTTAAAAAAAATAGAGCTGTCAGGATCACTTCTAGGCATATTATTGAAGCAAACGAATAACCAGGTTGTATTATCACTTTTAGCCCGTGTCAGAAACTATTTAATATGGTAGCGAAAAAAGTATATAAAATTTGTATCATTTTTGTTTATTAACATACAATATATATATATATATATATATATATATATATATATATATATATATATATATATATATATATACACACACAAAAAATATACACTCTCCGTTTCAATTTATGTGAATCCATTTGATTGGGCACGAAATTTAAGAAAAGAGAAAAGACTTTTGAACTTGTGGTGTAAAATGAGTCAGATATATGTTGTGTGGCTATAAATCATTATATAAAGGAAAATTGTTTCCAAATAGGGAAAGTGAAAATTTTTTTGGCACGGATTTAAAAGGAAATAGGTTCACATAAATTGAAACGGAGGGAGTACAAATTTTATATATCTTTTCGGCTATTAATTTTACAGCGGCTATATAATATCATTTTCTAATTGAAAACTGCCACATAAGGGGATATTTTCAAGGTCAAAATTTTAGAAGACATTATCTAAAAATGAGAAATTAAAGTGATAATTTGCGTTATCTAATAAAAGAAGAGGAAACGTTTTGTTTCAGAGCAGAAGATTTGTTTCATGAATCAGAGTTGGGTAACACCGTTAGTTTTTGAACACATTGTGTCAGTGAGACTAAATGTGCTCTACTTTAGCATTTTTAAAAACTAAATATGCTAAAGGCTATATTTGAGGGACACCTACCCTCAAAGATAAAGAGACAATATTGGCCAAAAACTCCAAAGTTTGCAAACAACCATGTGTTTCTTTAGTACTTTGATGAACGACACATAAGAAGGTTGCACGATGTAATATGTGCTGGTCGCTTTGTCCCGTAAATGTAATGTCGCTTGTTCCATAGATAGACTTTCTTTTTCTCATGTCAAAACCTCCCATGGTTTGTACAATCTCCTCAATGGTCTGTGCTGTATTTCCGCCTTCTTCATTTACACGATCTAGTCCAAACGACCTCATAAATGGCAAAGGAATCCAAAATACATTTGTTTTGAAAATTTTAAATTTGCAATTATGTCAAACAGGGTTCCCTGTTATTTTAAATTTTAAATTAGCATTCCCCCGCCTTCTTCTAGCATGTAATATATATATATATATATATATATATATATATATATATATATATATATATATTTCTTTTTGTTTTTGGAAAATTGATAAAATATGACAGTTAGGGATCGTTTGGTTGAGAAATAAGTTATTGCGAGATTGTTATCTCACCCTCATAGGAATAAAATTAATATTTCAATCCTGTGATATTCTAATTTATCCTAATCAAACGTGGAATGAACTCATCTTAAATTTAATCTCAAAATTATTTATCTCTTATACCTTGTATCGAACGAGCCTTAGAAGTAGAACTATGCTAAAACTACCCTGTCATCAATCACTCATATATCATATTGGAAGATAAAGTAGCTCGGAGATATTTTCCAAGTGTCTTTTCATTCCATTTAGTTTGAGCTTTTTTTTAAAGAGCTTTTCCTTTTGAAAAATAGCACTCAAATAATTGTACTATTAAATTGTTTTAAGAAAAGGTTCAAAGATACCCGGGCGAAATGAATTCATGCTTTTTGTTAATAGTTTGGTTTAAAACTACCCTTGTTACTTTAGTAATATAATAATATATAGAAGAGCGGGAGAAGCAGCTGAAGGCCGTCATGTCAGCTTGCCGACCAGGGACAATTTTGGCATTTCGTGCACAATTGTGCTTTAATCATGTAGTACTAGATTGCCTTGTGTATTGTGCTTTTGGCTACACGTGTTGCAGCCTTTTTACCTATATATATATATATATATATATATATATATATATATATATATATATATATATGTCGACCCTCCTCCTTAGAAATAACTTTTACAATAGCTTGACTTAACTTCTTCCGTAGATTATTATCTTTACAAATTTCAAAGATGCAAATTCCTTTTTAAAACAAAATTATAAATATTGATTGTTTACCCGAAAAATCGAATATAGTTGAATTTATAAGTAATTCTAAGGATATGTGATATGGTCTGATATGAATCGTACGTAGAAGTGGAAATGTTGGATTCTTGGTTTATTGGCTATAGAGATGAGATATAAATTATTGAACTAGAAGAGTGAGTATGTAGAGTAAAACAAGCTTAAGAGATTTATTTTTCAATAGATAGAAGTAGTTGTTTCTTACAATGTGTTAACCTCCCCCTGCTTACAACGATTCCCCCCTCTTTATAGTAGGGAGATGTTACTTTATTTATAATAAAAAATATATAGTGGAGAACTCATGATTAATTGTCTCTTCCTCGATTCCTGACAAGATTCTCTCCCCTAGTGCGGTTGCAACGACTCCTGTCTGCGAGCTCGATACTTGCTCGAGCTCGGTATTGGATCGAGCCCTCGGCCTTGAGTTCGAGTTCGACATTCGGGATGAGTGTCAATCGGTTGGTGCATCTCCGTCAACCTTCTTTTTGCCTTGCGGTTCGATTTGGTCATGGGCTCGATAATGATATCGAGCCGATTCCTCGACCGGTCTTGGAGCTCGAGGCTTGTATGTAATATCCTCGGAACTCGTCTCGAGCTTTCACTTCGATCGCTTACCATTCGAGCTCGAACAAATGTACGGAGGCCGAAATCTATTTCGACCATATACAGATAGTCCCCTCGTTTTTCAGGAAGAATGTGGTGAGAAACGATATGATTTTCGATGGCTCGATCGAATTATAAGCTGGCGTTTTCACTGGGCTCGATCATGACGTAAGTGATAGTTATCCCGTCGATTTAGCCTTTCAAGGTATTTAATACACGTCAGACGGTAGTCGGCCACCGCTGATACTGAACCGCCACGGTATAAGCCTATAAATAGCCCTTCCATTTATCATTTACCACTTTTACATCTTCAATCTCCCAAATTTTTTTACTCTTTCTGCCTCTATTTCGCCGCTTGTAGAGCCACATTCATCAGCGTTTGGCACCATCAACCTTTCATCTTCCTTCGCTTTTCTTTCTCTTACATCAATGGCAAAAACTTCAAAACCGTACCTCAGAAAGAGAAAGCTTCCTCTTCTCGGTTGTCCGGCCGGTGGAGCCACCTCCCCATGAGTACATTACTAGACCGTGTACTCTGAAGATCGATTTTAAGGTTGAAAATCCTTCGTCTATTCCGGGTAGATGTGAGCATGTGTCGATGTACATGTGCTCGATAACAGAGGGCCATCTTGAGGCTGTGAGGAAGGACTGCAAATGGGGCTCCGAAGTTATGTTGCAAATTCCCTCTCCTGAAGAGAGCGTCATCACTCACGTGGAGGGATTTTTAAGTGTTTATACTTACCCCTTCATGTTGGGTCCCGGGTCGACCCAGTGATCATTGAATTTTGCAAAATATATCAGGTAACCCTCGGTCAAATTCATCCTTCTCTATGGCGTATAGTAACCTTACTTCTCTTCTTCTCCAAAAAAGCCGAAGGCCTGGATTTTACCCTAAATCACCTCATACGATTGTATCGGCGTCAAATCTTTCGAGGACTAGTCATGCTTCTTTGTCGGGCATCGAAAGCTTTGATGTCGAGCATCGACGAAGACAAGGATCAGGGTTGGATGGGCCGTTATATTCATATGAGGACCCGTGACCTCATTCCGGAAGAGAAGATGTCGTTCCCCGAGAAATGGAATTTCGACCGTAAGTGGTTTTCATAAGGCGTTGCTTTTCGTATCTTTCTCCGATTCTATCTGATATCTTTCTCCGATATACAACTGCCCCTTGGATGCCACAAGCGGTACCCGACCTTGAGGATTGGGTTCAGAAGTTAGCCTCGACTTCCTCTTATGCCGAATGCGCTTGGCGTGATTTGGCAACAGGTAGATGGGAGGCCAAGAATCATGGTAAGGGTCACTTCTCGTGTTCTTCGAAATGTTTTTATGCTCCATTCGTTACCGATTTCCTTTCATACAAGTGTAACCAAGGATGCCGTTTTGAGGCCTTCGAGTGGTGAAGAAGGAACCAAGTCCTCGGTCCTAGAACCGAGGAAAGATAAGAAGCGAAAAGCCGTCTCTCGGTCAGAGGAC
Source organism: Nicotiana tomentosiformis (assembly GCF_000390325.3). Classification (NCBI taxonomy): domain Eukaryota; kingdom Viridiplantae; phylum Streptophyta; class Magnoliopsida; order Solanales; family Solanaceae; genus Nicotiana; species Nicotiana tomentosiformis. The sequence continues at coordinate 87,025,788 of NC_090823.1, forward strand.
CCCAAGACCAAAACCCGAAGGGTGAGGAGGAAGGCAATTTCTCTTTCGACGGACTCGGTCCAACGACTGAGAGAAGAAGAAGAAGATGATACCTCGGCTTTGGTGATCCGATCTGCGAAAACTATCGAGATCGCCAGACCTTCTGAGCTGATGACGGCTATACCGGTCGGGGTTGGTTTCGGTACCCCGAGTCTTGATCAGAGCGTCCCGAACGATTCACTTGTGACTATGACAGTGGGTCATTTGCCTTCTCTTCCGACCTTTTCTGAGGAGGCATTAAAGGAAGCTCGAGAGTTGAAGACCCCCGATATGGGCGGAGGCTCTAGTGTAGGGGACCCTTTTCGGGATTGCTTTACTGGAGTCGATGATGCTTCCGACATCAGTGACGCTTCTCTTCTCCTAGAAGAGGCCCAACATTTCATTTCTCGGGTAATGATTTTACTGTGCTTGGTTTCTTCGTTCTTTTCTAAACCCGACTTGTGTTTTTTCCCTACTGTGCAGGCCATTAGCAGGTTTCGAGTCGACCTCAGCTAGTGTGAGGCCAAGCTTCAGAAGGTCTCGGGGAGAGAGATGCTCTGCGGCTTCTTTGCAACCAAAATAACGAGGCTATAAAGGACTTCTAAGCAAATATGGATATGGATCGTGAAGAAGAGGCCGAACTAGATAAGCAGGGGAGCCTCGTTCTATTAGAGTATGGGTTTGACCCAACTGTGGAAGCTAACCCTTCGTTATCTCAGCTGCATCAAAAGGTTGAAAAGACCGGGTTGCTTCGGGAAGAAGTTGATCAAATCAAGGCTGAATGTAACCGGTGGAAGAAAATTATCGACCACCTGGCTGCAGAAAAATAAACCATCTTGGCCAATTTATTATCAGCCGATGTTCAGCTTCGAAGCTTCAAGCAAAAGGGTTCGACTCAGGCCAAGAGGATCGAGGAGCTTGAAATACGGCTTGCTGAGGCCAATGAGGAGGTTGAGTCGTCGAAAGTCATGGCGGACAAGTCCATTGCCGTGTATCGGGATGATGCCGAGGCTACTCAAATAGAGGCAAGAGAGGCAGCGGATACTGCCGACACTCGAGCACATTGGGTTGACGAACTTGCTAAGTGCCGGTCTCGGAGGGAGACCCTCGAGGAGATATACGCTTGAGTTTTTGACCTTGCTGAAGAGATAAAAAGGGATAAAAAGCTCTAAGCTGAAGTTGAAGCCTTGGCTTCTGATGGCGATGATGATGATGAAGGTAGCAAGAGCGGGTCCGAAGATGGGGGGAGCCCGGTGGAGAAGAGACCGCTCTCGATGTAAACCCAGAAGCTTAGCACTTAGCTTCTTCTATGTTGCATTCATTTATTTAAAACACCCTTGTATATCTATACAAATATCTTTTTCTTTTACTGCCTTGCTTCGTGAAGATTTCATTCATGCCTTGCAGATGTTTTTATCAGGATTTAGGTGATTTCATCGAATTCGGCCTTCGTAGCCTTTATGGCTGAGTGAGTGTTCGCTCGAGATCGAAATAAAAGTAGCCCATAGGCTTAGTGGTCGAGTGGGCGCTTGCCGGAAGTCGAAAAATAAAAGTAGCCTGCATGTTTAGTAGTCGAGTGAATGTTTGAACTCGAAGCAAGATAGCCTTTAGGCTTTGATAAGTGAGTGATTGATTGTTTCGAACTCGAACTCAAAGTATATTATCGCGTAGACTTTTACGATCAAGTGAGTGATTACTCGGACTCGAAGTAAGATAGCCTTTATGCTTTTAATATTTGAGCGAGTGATTGTTTCGAACTCAAACTCAGAATATCTTAGCATGTAGGCTTTTTATAACCGAGTGAGTGATTGCTCGGACTCGAAGTAAAAATAACCCTTAGGTTTTGGTAACTGAGTGAGTGATTGCTCGAACTCGAAGTAAGATAGCCCTTAGGCTTTTAATAATTGAGCGAGTGATTATTTCAAACTCGAACTCAGAATATCTTAGCCCGTAGGAGTTTTATGACCGAGTGAGTGATTGCTCAAACTCGAAGTAAGATAGCCTTTAGGCTTTAATTTGAGAGAGTGATTGTTTCGAACTTGAATTCAGAATATCTTAGCCCGTAGGCCTTTTATGACCGAGTGAGTGATTGTTTCGAACTCAAACTCAGATAGACTTTAGGCTTTAATTTGAGTGAGTGGTTGTTTCGAACTCGAACTCAGCATATCTTAGCCCATAGGCTTTTTATGATCGCTATCAAAAATCCCTTTGATGGTGGTTGGCCTTTAAGACTGTTTGAATCATGAAGTAGGAAAATCTTTTCAAAGTGTGAGATATCTGAAATAGAAGTTCTCCTTTATAAGTCATTACACATGTGTTTGTATCTTGTGCCAGAGTCCGAGCGAAACTATGTGGGCATGGTTCGTTTTGACCATTTGGCCCTTACACTTTTCTCTATCGAGACCCTATTTGTCATGAATTTGATATGGAGCAACTTTCTTGTGCCGAACTTGATTTATTCGTTTGGTAGCCCCCCAATATTCGAGGTTGATTATGAAGGAGCTTCAGATACTGTTGATTTGTTCCCGGGTAGCACATAGTTGTTGTCTCGTTAAAAACCTTGTCGGAAAAACCCATTTGGGATAAAAGCCGAACTTGAGGGAAAAAGAGTACAACGCGTGCTTTGAAACCAGAGGTCTTGATGCTTTTCGTCGAATTCCTGCAATGAGTTAGTGTCGAATATATGTATGTAGACAATAAAGGAGAAAATTATACCTTAACAGTAATATCGTTTGAGAAGCGATATATTCCAATTATTTGGTAACGGTTTTCCATCCATTGCTGCAAGTTTATAAGACCCTTTCCCGACTATATCGAGGACTTGATAGGGTCCTTCCCAATTTGGGCCAAGCTTCCCTTCATTAGGATCTCGAGTGTTAACGATGACCTTTCTTAGGACTAAGTGCCCGACCTTGAAATGGCGGAGGTTGGTTCTTGTGTTGTTGTACCTTTCGATTCATTATTTTTGTGCAGCCATTCGAACCAGTGCCGCTTCTCGTTTTTCATCTATTAATTCGAGGCTAGTATTCATTGCCTCGTAGTTTGATTTTTCCGATGTATGTCGGAACCTTGCACTTGGTTCCCCGACTTCGACCGGAATTGGATCTTCGGATCCATACACTAGGGAAAATGGGGTTGCTCCTGTACTGGATTTAGATGTTGTCCGATATTCCCAAAGGCCTTCGGGCAAAATTTCTCTCCACTTTTCTTTAGCTTCGTTCAATCTTTTCTTTATGTTTTGGATGATAATCGTGTTCGTTGATTCGTCCTGTCCGTTCCCGCTAGGATGATATGGTGTAGACAATATTCTTTTTATTTTATTGTCTTCGAGGAATTTCGTCACTCTACTGCCGATAAACTGTCCACTATTGTCGCATGCTATTTCTGCTGGTATCCCAAATCGACACACGATGTGGTGCCAGATAAAATCTATAACCTCTTTTTCTCTCACCTTTTCGAACGCATGTGCTTCAACCCATTCAGAGAAATAGTCAGTCATAAACAGAATGAATTTAGCTTTACCTGGGGCCGATGGTAGAGGGCCGACAATATCCATTCCCCATTTCATGAATGGCCATGGAGAAATGACCGAATGAAGCTGCTCTACGGGTTGGTGGATCATCGGTGCAAACCTTTGACATTTATCACATTTTCGAACGAACTCCTTAGTGTCCTTCTCCATGCTATCCCAGTAGTACCATGCTCTGATGATTTTGCGAATTAACAGTTCAGCGCCGGAGTGGTTTCCACAAGTACCTTCATGAACCTCTCGCAAAACATAATTGGTGTCTCCTGGTCCCAAATATACTACCAGTGGTCCATCGAGCGTCTTTCTGTATAATGTTCCATCTTCAACCAGCGTGAATCGAGCAACCTTGGTTCGTAGAACCCTCGATTCTTTAGGGTTCGCTGGGAGTTTTTCGTTCTTTAAATATTCAATATACTTATTCCTCCAATCCCAGGTTAAGATCGTGGAATTTATTTCGGTATGTCCATCCTCGATTATAGATTTCGACAGTTGAACGACAGTCCCCGAGTCGATCTTATCTTCCTCGACCGACGACCCCAAATTTGTGAGTGCGTCGGCCTCACAGTTTTGTGCTTGAGGCACATATTGTATGGTCCATTCTTTGAAACGGTGTAGAGTTACCTGTAATTTTTCCAAATACTTTTGCATCCTATCTTCTCGAACCTCGAAAGTATTGTTTACTTGGTTCACCACTAGTAAAGAGTCACATTTGGCTTCAATGACTTCTGCTCCCAGGCTTTTAGCTAGCTCGAGACCTGCAATCATGGCCTCATACTCGGCCTCATTGTTAGTTAGTCTAGTGGTTTTGACGGATTGTCTAATAATGCCACATGTGGGAGGTTTCAGGATGATGCCAAGCCCGAACCCTTTCACATTTGGAGCACCATCTGTGTAGAGGGTCCAAACTCCCGACGACGTACCCAATTTTATCAAGAGTTCTTTTTCAACTTCGGGTACAGGGGTTGGCGTGAAATCGGCAATGAAGTACGTCAAAATTTGGGACTTGATGGTCGTACGGGGCTGATATTCGATATCGTACTCACTGAGTTTCACGACCTATTTGGCGAATCGACCCGATAGTTCGGGCTTGTGCAAAATATTGCGAAGTGGGTAAGTGGTCAAAATGCATATGGGGTGACATTGAAAGTACGGTCTTAACTTTCTGGAGGCGCTTATTAGTGCAAGTGCTAATTTCTGTAAGTGAGGGTATCTAGCATCTACTTCCCCTAAGGTCCGACTTACATAATAAACAGGAAATTGTGTACCTTGCTCTTCTCGAATTAGGATGCCACTTAGTGCGATTTTCGATACCGCCAAGTATAAGTACAACTTCTCATCTGTCTTCGGAGTGTGAAGTAGTGTCGGGCTCGATAGGTACCGCTTCAATTGTTCTAGTGCCTGTTGGCATTCCGGGGTCCAGGCGAAATCGTTCTTCCTTTTGAGTAGGGAGAAGAATTTGTGGCTTCGATCCGATGACCTCGAAATGAATCGGCCTAAGGCAGCTATCTTCCCGGTCAGCCTTTGCACTGCTTTCATGCTATCCACGACGGTGATGTCTTTGATGACCTTAATTTTGTCGGGGTTGATCTCGATTCCCCGATTCGTTACCATGAAACCAAGGAACTTTCCCGATCCAACCCCGAAAACACATTTCTCGGGGTTGAGCTTCATGTTGTATTTCCTTAAGATCTTGAACGTTTCTTGCAAATGAGTCAAATGGTCCTCTGCGCGCAGGGACTTAACTAGCATGTCATCAATGTAAACTTTCATCGATGTACCTATTTGTTCTTCGAACATTTTATTCACTAGGCGTTGGTAAGTAGCTCCTGCACTTTTTAGCCCAAATGGCATTACATTATAGCATTAGGTTTCGTACTTGGTGATAAATGAAGTCTTTTCCTGGTCCTATGGGTTCATTCGAATTTGATTGTACCCGGAGTAGGCGTCGAGAAAAGTAAGGATCTCGTGGACGGCTATGGCATCGATCATGTGATCGATGCTAGGGAGTGGGAAATACTCTTTGGGGCTTTCTTTGTTTATATCTTTATAATCTATGCACATTCTAAGTTTGTTCCCCCTTTTTAGGGACTACAACTACGTTGGCTAACCACTCGGGATATTTTATCTCCCGAATTGATCCTATTTTGAGAAGTTTGGTTACCTCATCCTTTACAAATGCGTGTTTTACCTCGGCTTGTGGTCTTCTTTTTTGCTTTACCGGTTTGAACCTAGGGTCCAAGATCAGCTGGTGCGTCGTTATCGACAGTGGGATCCCTGCCATGTCTAAATGGGACCAAGAAAAACAGTCTATGTTATCAATAAGAAATTAAATGAGTTTTTCCCTGAGTTTGGGGGTCAATCCCATTTCCAGGTATACCTTTTTCTCGGGCAGATATTCGATTAATATGACCTGCTTCTGTTCTTCGATCGTAGATTTGGTGGCGTCAGAGTCGTCGGGGATGATGAAATCTCGAGGTGTCATAAACTCTTCCTCGTCATCCTCTATTTCCTGTTCCAATGGTTTGGTCGAGACTGGTGGTTGTGATTGCTAGTTGGTTTCTCGTCTATCTTTAGTGCTCGACCCTTCCGAGACCGATAGCGTTGGCATCAGTGTTACCTCATCGACCGCAAGCATTTTCTTCACAGCATGTTGCTCCCCGTGTACTGTTTTCACGCCGTTCTACGTAAGAAATTTCATTACTTGGTGGAGGGTCGAAGGCACTGCCTTCATATTGTGGATCCAAGGTCTTCCGAGTAGGGTATTGTACCTCATATCCCCTTCATTACATGGAATTTGGTATTTTGGATGGTTCCAGCTACATTCACTGGTAGAATAATATCCCCTCTAGTCATTTCACTGGCCATATTGAAACCGTTCTAGACCCGAGCTGCGGGCATGACTTGATTCTGCAAACCGAGCTGCTCCACTACCCAAGATCGGATGATATTCACAGAGCTACCTCGATCCACTAAAACACGCTTAACTTGAGCTTTATTTAATAGGAGGTTGAGAGATGCCCTCGGCTTCTTAAATTCCGAATGATAAAGTGCCCTCGGGTACATAACCTCAAGTTCGTATTTTCCCTGTGGACGATATCTTGCCGTACTTGAGCACGGGTCCCTGCGGAGTATCGAACCCTCCGTTGATCATATGAATGATATGCAGAGGTTCCTCTTGTTTATCCTTTTTGCTGGCATCCCTTTCTCTAAAGTGATTCCTAGCTCGGACGCTGAGGAACTCTCGAAGATGGCCCTCATCGAATATGTAGGCTACCTCTTCTCACAATTGTCTGCAATCCTCGGTCTTGTGGCCATGCGTGCCATGATACTTGCACATCGAATTCGGGTTTCTTTGGGAAGGGTCAGTTTGCATGGGTCTGGGCCACCTAGTATCTTTGATTCTTTCGATCGCCGATACAATGCCCGATGCGTCGACGCTGAAATTGTACTCTGATAGTCGGGGTGCCTCTATGGGATCGCCATATTTATCGATGCCACTCTTGCTCATAAGCCCCCGAGAATTTTGTCCTCGATCACTCCTTCGATTGTTCCGAGCGAAATTGCACGTTGAGCCATTGTTCATTTGATCTGCGACGCACGGTTGATATCGGTCTCTGTTCGACCTTAATTCTCTGTTGATATCCCTCTGGTTTTTGATAGCTGCCCTATTCTGGTGCATGGATCCGGAAGGAGCTCCCAAATGGTCGTCTTCGACCCTGATTTTTGACTGATATCGGTTGTGGACATCTGCCCAAGTCATTACTGGATACTCGATCAAATTTTGCTTCAGCTGATGTGATGCTATTGAACTTTGCTCGTTCAACCCTTGGGTGAAAGCTTAGACGGCCCAGTTCGTCTGTGATCGGTGGCAATTCCATGCGTTCCATTTGAAATCAGGACACGAACTCCCTCAACATTTCATTAGCGCTTTGCTTTACTTTGAAGAAGTCCAATTTCCTTGTTGCAACCTTTATGGCACCAGCATGTGCTTTTACAAACGAGTCCGCTAACATGGCAAATGAATCGATCGAATTTGGGGGCAAATTATGATACCAAATCATCGCTCCTTTCGAGAGGGTCTCTTCGAATTTCTTCAATAACATGGATTCGATCTTGTCATCTTCCAGATCGTTACCCTTGATGGCACACGTGTAAGAGGTGACTTGTTCATTGGGATTGGTTGTACCGTTATATTTGGGAATTTCTTGCATACGAAATCTTTTGGGGATTGGGTTTGGGGATGGACTCGAGGTGAAAGGCTTTTGGATGAATTTCTTCGAATCCATCCCTTTTATCATTGGTGGAGCTCCCAGGATCTGATCGACCCTAAAATTATATGTTTTTACTTTTTTATCGTTGGCTTAGACTCGTTTTGTGAGTTCCTCGAGCAATTTGGTAATTTCGGGAATAGTCCCCGATTCTTGCTCGTTTGACTTCACTATGGCTGGCTCCATTCTGTGGGTGATTTCCTAAAGCGGATCGGGATCCAGCATGCTTTGTACCTGAGTTTGGCTCTGTAACTGAGCTATCGCTATTTGCTAGGCTTGCAACATCTCGAAGATCATCTGTAAGCTGACTTCGATCTCCTCCACGTTTTGGGCATCTCGAGCTACAGATCGAGTACCGCCCTGAATGCTTTTTTTCGGTTCGGAACGTTGGTTCGCCTCAAAAGCCACTTGTGAATTGATGTCTAGTGGTACTTCGACTTGAAATTCAGGTACTTCGACTCGAGCTTCAGTGACATCGTTAAGTGGCCTTCCGGCCCTGGGTATCAAGTTGTTGGTTTCATCCTGAAGTCCGGCTTCATGGTCGATATGTAAAGCCATGAATCGAGGGTTTGCCATTGCTGATTCAGAGTTGTAAACTGGTGCGTATTGCGGATTTGTATCAAACAACCACTATTATCCTTAGCCCCACGGTGGGTGCCAAACTATTTACCCGAAAAATCGGATATAATTGAATTTATAAGTAGTTCTAAGGATATGTTATATACCAAACCTCTCCGTCCATTTCTGCGAGTATGAATTCTCCTCCTGTTAGTACTTTGTGAACAATGTATGGCCCTTGCGTACGTAGAAGTGAAAATATTTGGATTCTTGGCTATAGAAATGAGATATAAATTATTGAACTAGAAGAGTGAGTATGTTGAGTAAAACAAGCTTAAGAGATTTATTCTTCAATAGATAGAAGTTGTTGTTTCTTACAATGTGTCAACCTCCCCCTTCTTACAACGATTCCCCCTTCTTTATAGTAGGGGATGTTACTTTATTTATAATAAAAAATATATAGTGGAGAACTCATGATGAATTGTCTTTTCCTCGATTCCTGGCAAGATTCTCTTCCCTAGTGCGGTTGCAATGACTCCTGTCTGCGAGCTCGATACTGGCTCTAGCTCGGTATTGGATTGAGCCCTCGACCTTGAGTTCGAGTTCGACATTCGAGGTGAGTGTCAATCGGTCGGTGCATCTCCGACAACCTGCTTTTTGCCTTGCGGTTCGATTTGGTCATGGGCTCGATAATGATATCGAGCCGATTCCTTGATCGGTTTGGAGCTCGAGGCTTGTATGTACTATCCTCGGAACTCGTCTTGAGCTCTCACTTCGATCGCTTACCATTCGAGCTCGAACAAATGTACGAATGCCGAAATCTATTTCGACCGTATACAGTGATCATAACAAATATAAAGTAAAAAAAAATAGAACCCAAAACAGTAATATACTGGTATTTGCAATGCAACTTAAAAAAGAAGGTAATAGACAAATATAATAAGTTAGCCACATCTTGAAAGTTAATTATAGAAAATCGGGATACTCGCAAAGGTCGATTCATTTGGTAAGCTAAGCATGAGCTCCAACAATTAGGGAATATTATTTGTTTTAATTTAAAAAATTGTCTCTACATCGCTAAATTTATTTTTGTAAATGTAAACATTTGATATTTGTTAGGAAATATAGCGAAAATAATTCTATGGAGCTCCAATTGGGTTTTCAACAAAGTTATCCGATAATATATTTTGTAAGAAGCTGTGACGCTAATTAAGTTATAGTAATAGTTTTACCCAATCTAACAGGCAGTTTGGCCAACCTTCCTAAATTTATTTATTTTGAAAAGATCTTTTTGTCAAAAGTATTTCAGAAAAAGTACTTCTACATAGTTACAATTTATGTTTGGATATTCAATTTTTTTTTTAAAATTCTCAATATTAGAGCAATAATTTATGCTCGACCTAGGTTTCCGAAGTGTTTATAGGGAAAAATTATTTTTTAGTTTCTGAAAAACAACTTATGCTAATACTTAAAAGCAATTTTTTCATAAAAACTTGGCTAAACACTTTCTAAAATAGGACAATTTTAAAAGAAAACCGCCATATTCATTTAAGTTGTTTAGCAAAGAAAATCCATTTAGATTATAATTTTGTTACTTTACACATGATGTGGTTATTTTTCTGTATTATTTATTTTTAGAGTATTTATTTATCTTACCTGTCAATTATTGAGGTATTCAAAACTTGTCCCAAAAGGTAAAAGATGTAATAAACATGTTTGTTATGATGTAAGTAAGAGCTAGGAGAAAATTGGTTTCATGGAGAAAACTACAGACCGAAACTTTGTCACATTAATGTGTTGAAAAAAAATCTTACTATATACTATATTTAGCAATTTCAGTACACATATTTCAAAGTCTATACAATCTTATATTTAGCAATTTCAGTACACATATTTGAAAGTTCTATACAACTCTGCGATGCTGTTGCAAAACAACATGTCTACTTGTGTGTTAAGCAAAAAAAACTTAGTATTTAGAATAAGTTCCAATATTCATATTAGAAAGTTTTATACAACTCTACATTGCTTTTAAAATAAGAAATATCTGAAACTTATGATACAAACACAATTACACATAGGAGTTTTTACCTTGCTATATTATATTAAAAACTTAGTAACTCTCATTAGAGAAGTTTTAGTTTAATTATAATATTTAATATATAATTTATCAATTATATACAAAATAATGTATTTAGACTGCAATCTTCCTATTTTTTTTCTCTCTTCTTTCTACCTCATTCCACCCAACTCTATCCGACATACATAGAGATAGGCCTACGCACTCTTAATACTGCACCTCCCGTCTTTGTTTTTAAACTATGAAGGATAAACTTATCCCAAAAAAGGGACGAACTAAAGCTTCCTTGAAAAAAATCACATCCTGTATAATTGATCCATGTTAACTATCACATCATTTTTTACGTCATCCTAACAATGCTAAAGTCAAGTTACTTTTTTTAAAAAAAAAGAACACTGCTGAAGGCGAGGCTGAAACCATTTATTTGTTCATTTATGTGAAACTTATTTATATATTAATTTATACACAATTTTTTAAGGCGTGTGAAACGTAAAGACATAGGCTTAAACTCCATTGATATCCATAAAAATTTCGATGCTTTGAATTCAAAAATTGAATCTTACAAAATTATTATTTACTTGGATTAGATGTTGCAAATAATTGAAATATTCTTTGGCGTATATATATTAATTTGGTGAAGATTCGAGTTGATTTTGAATGAAATTATACATTGAAACTCGAAGAGTAAGACATAAATAGATTGTATACATAATTTTGTATGTCATTTGTACAACAGAAAGTTATGTTCAAATTGCATATAAATTGTAGTGTATGACAGAATTTGTATGTTCTTTGTAAGAAGCTTTAGTTACTTTCTATAGAAAGGAAAACGTAACTAAAACCAGATAAATAAATTTAAATTTTTGCATACATACGAAAAATTCAACCACATACTATGTTGGACCCGTGCTAGGACGGGCCGAAGGCCAACTAGTATCGTTACTAATTTGGCTTATAGTTGCCCTTATTGACTGTCAAAAAAATGATTAGGGGCTAATAGGTTTTCAATTGGATTAAACACACCCCAATCTAAATTAATGTGTTGCAGTTTGAGCTTTATTAAAAGAATATCTCACTGACTTCGAGTTGTGCAACTGTCATAATTCATAGTCCAAACTCCAAACAACTCAAGCTGGTTTTCCTTTTCCTTTTCTTGAAATTGGCATATTAATCTTATGGCTAATCATTCTCAACCTCATTTACCGTATCTTAATTATCTTCCCTTAATTACCGGATGGTTTTGCTATCTACAAACCTATTCGTTCTACACATTCAAAGTCATTAGCTAATCCAAATCCATCGCCCAATCCTCGGAGGCAATTATATAGTATGAGCAAATTATTAGCTGTCACTGCCAATATTTCCCATTCTTCAATATATTCTTCTCATCTTGATATCCACTTCCCAACGCAGCCCCCTATTTATCCTCCCTACCCCCACCCCCCCACCCCCAAAACCAAAAAGGAAAAAAGAAAAATTTCTAATCCCCTATGCCATGCAAAATCCATATCTAGTATTCCCTAAAAATCTCCTCTTCCTAGAAGCAGAGGCGGATCTACTTATAGCGTATGGGTGGTACGTCACCCGCATGGTTCGACAAAAATTCGTAGTAAGTATGTTGCTATCTGTGCAAAAGTGGTTATATTAATAAAGTGGCACCCAAATTACACAAACATTGTGTGGGTGGCATGGTTCAGCGTTGCCTCTGAGGTTTCTCATTTGCCTCTGCAATTCGGGTTCGATTCCCGACAGAGTCATCTTTCCCTTCCTTTTATCTTTTTCCTACTTTTAATCCCTATTTCGTTGGGCCTTGGGCCTCACTTCTTCTTCCTTTTCTTTTTTTTTCCCCTCTTTTTTCTTCCTGTTATTTGCTGCTAAATCTCTTTATCTTCTTTCTTTTTTAATTTTTCTTTATATTAGCCTTCATTTTGCTTTGTATAATTACAACTTATTTCACGGACAATTTCTTTTGATGCATAATTTTAAATGATTCTAGGTAATATGTAATTTTTCTCATCTTAATGATACAACATTAATTTATATATTGGAGTATAATTTGAGCAGTATCATTTAATGACTTTTGAAAAAAAAAACTCATAGAATGAAAATTGAAACTTTTTCTTTGAAAATATTTTTCATATAACTCGACAATTAAATTGAGAAAACTAACCCAAGAACGATGACCAATTAATCAAATCAAACAAAGAATATATAGTAATTAAGAAATTTTTCTATTTGGAGGCATACTTTCATATATATATATATATATATATATATATATATATATATATATATATATATATATATATATATATATATATATATATATAGTAATTTTATTCTAAATATAATTAAATCAAGCATTAAAAAATTGAACTAAAATCAAACTTATTTGCCTATTTGTGAATTAAAGGCCTAATTGAATTAACCAAAAACTAACTGAATCGATCTATCCTTCCTATTCGGTCTTTATGGCTAGTGGTAGGTATATTATATATGTATAGTGACACCCGCAACCTTCAAATCCTGGATCCTCCTCTGCCTAGAAGTAATTTCTCTTTTAAGTTTTTACTCTCATGCATTGGCTGGAATCATCAACCCAAGAACATGGACTATATTTGGCCGATTTTATTGGAGTTGAGAGCTGCATTGACCTACAAGCCGATATAAACATCGAGTCATATACTCAATGTGATGGTGGGATCAAGAAAAGAAAGAGTATCCCCCACCAATACCATGGCTTGCACGGACTGCAAATTTGCCTTATTCCCAAATGCCTTGGGTTATGTAGAGATACTACACTGAGGATGGCAGGCCAGTGGCTGTGAAAATTTTCCCAAAATGTTTTACTCCATTCATGATTTGAATTTAATGATTTTAAGGTTTTTGGGTAGTCTATATACTCCACTTTTCAAAATTTTGTTCATATATCTATAGTGTACAGCACACCAAAAAAGTTGAGTCCAATTGAACCATCGTCATGAGTATAACGATATTCACGTTAATCTTAAAATTCTGAATTTGCCTATGGCAGATTGATCATTAAGGAAGAGAAAGTAAAACGGTACAATTATTTCGAGGCTCATCGGTCCAATGGACGGCTGACACTTCATCTCGTCTCGCTTAACGATGAAGTTTCGAGCTCATACGACGATAGTGATCAAGAGGAGTTTGTGAAAGAAGAAGAGGTTATAAAAGAAGAAGAATATGTTGAATGTAAATAGAAGAGATGAAAATGGTAATTTTCAACAAAGGAATGGTGAAATATTAAAGGGGAGGAAGAATTGGCATATGTGAATGGTGGCGCAGTAATTGGCGGAGGGGGAAGCAAGTGTTATAGATTAGTTGTTCGGTTCGTCCGGTTATTTTATAAAATTTATACCATACCAATTTTTCGGTTATTCTATTATGTATAACCAAAATTAGACTTTTCGAAACCGTCCCAATCATGTCGGTTTCTCTTCGGTATCGGTACGGTTAGGTTAATTTTCGGTATTTTTTTAAATATCATATAAAATTCACCAGTAGAAGTAGAATGCAATAACATATGTTCTTTTATAGGACTTATCAAAACTCTCTAGACATTTTTACTGTTTAAAGGGTGATGAATTAAAAAAAATGAAAGGTGGCTAGAGTATAGATCCACCAACTATTCTACAACAACGTAAAAGAAACCAAGCAAAGGCAAAAAAAAATATAAATCACACGAGTGAAAAGATATTAACCAAGCTGAGACTCAAAAATAAAGTCTATAGAAGATTAAATATTTTAAAAAATAAATTTAAATTATATGAAATGAAACATATTCAATACATTGTAGTTTGCTACTTATAATCGCTATAATACTTTGTGTCTTGCTAATGAAGATACTTGAAATAACTTAGTTTAAGTAGAAGTAGCATAATAGGTTTTAGGAATTAGTATTTTGAGTTTAATTACTTGTTGGCTTGTAACAGTTTTTATAATTCCAAGGCCCAAAGAAAAATTTAATGCATTATTATTTTTAAACTTACTATATAAATATATTTTTCACATGTAAAATTTATTCGGTACGGTTCGGTATTTTTTCGGTTTATTTTCATAAAATAAAAACCTACCCTAATTATCGGTGCAGTTATAAATTTATATAAAAACCTATGAATTCTTTAATAGAAACCAAAAATCGATTCGGTGCGATACGATTCGATCGGTTTTATCGGTTTTCGAATATCCATTTGACACCATTAGTTATAGTTTATGTATGTTTGGCTTCGCCATGCCTACAATAAGGCCAGTTCATACATGACTAGTTCGCTGTTTTCTTGGTTTTCCATTTTTTTTAGATACAAAAATTTTGTTGGATTCTTTTTAGATGTTGTCAAAAATATTTACTTAATCTTTTGTGAATATTTGTGCTATCACCTCGGGCTGAATTAATTTTGAACGTGCATTCGCTTGTCTTTGCAAATAAGATTCTTTTTCAAATTTTAGCCAATGATTTTGATTAATCAATTTGTTTGATATTTACATTGGTTGATTATTATTGCAACCTAAGGCGCTGATATATTAGTAAGATAAATTCTCATTTTTGAATTTAGTGGATATTATTATTGTCTTGGTTAGTATTTATGGTAATGTAATTTAGTACTATTTGGCATGTGGCTACGCTTTCGTTAAACAATGTGAGTTTGAATGTTTGGTTAGGAATATTCTAAATGTTTTGAGATTGACAATGAAAGGCATTTTTCATTTGCGCGCTAGTTTAAACACATTTTATGATATGAGTCAACAAGGAATAGTATTAAAATAAGCAAGAATTTTTATATTTACCACAATTTTCTGCAGCTTAGACGGTATATCGGTATCTGTTATCCATTTCCCTAATTTGTAGCAATTTTTTTCTTTATGCTATAATTTCTTCCTTTGTTGCTCTCTCTTGACTATGTTATTTTCCTAATTAATAAATTGTGATTAATGAGATTTTGATTATAACTTTTTCATAAGTCTGGTAACTTACACTTATGATATAGTTAATTTTCACTAAAACAAACGTTATTAAAAAAAAAAAGAATTCTTAGGTGTTTAGAATTTTTCTCTCTCTAGCTTCATGCTCGACGCAGATTATGCTACCGTGCGCGTTAGGGGTGTACAAACCGAACCGGAATACCGCACCAAACCGATTGAAACACCCGACTAATTTTGGTTTGACTTGGTTTGGTATTGAGTAAAAAAATCCGAACCAAACCGACATATAGATATATAATTTTTATATAGAATTTTCTTTAAAAAATATCTAGAAATATTTGAGATTCTCTTACGAGATATAATATTTAATAAAATATGAAGTGTTCCATATTTATTAACCTTAAATAATGGGATGTATAATAACTTTTTTATCAAGTGTTACTGAAATGCATCAATCTCTTTGTTCTTCCATATTCATATGCCAAGATCTATTAAATTCTTATATCTTTTTCAAATTTGAAGTGGTTATTATTATTTAGATATCATATTAATTTTTATGTTTAATTACTAAATTCGTTTAGCCTTGAAAGTGTACATCAACGAAATATGATTGCCAGACGACTAAAAAATAACTATCATGTGTTACTAAGTAAATTCTCCCATAAGAATATTTAATAGATAACATGTTTGTAAATTTTTTAAATTTTTACTAAACATATACTATTTACTTATAAAACATTTAACAAAGTAATATCGAAATATTATTTAAGTAAGAAAAAATCCGAAAAACCCGTCAAAACCAAACCAATCCAAATCGATAAGTTGATTTGGTTTGGTTTTGACAAAAATCGAACCAACCCAGTCCATGTACACCCCTATTGTGCGCTGTCTGTGGATAGCCATGGCTAGGAAGAGGGGAAGACCAACAAAAACAACCACTAGTAACAGTAGTAAATTCTGTAACCCGATTGGGAACTAATTTCCAACTAGTAGCATGTTCGGCCAAGCTGAAAAAATAAGCTTATTTTGAAAAGTGCTTTTGAAAAAACTATTTTTGTAGAGAAACAATTTGTGTTTGGCTGATCACTATGAAAAGAACTTTTGAGTAATAATTTGTGTTTGGCCAAACTTTTCAAAAAGTGCGTTTAAGTATCAAATTACGAATAAGGACATGAATAGATTTACTTAATAGTTAATATAAATAATCTTAAAAATTTGTTATTACAAGCAATAATTAAATCTTCTCATTTTATTTAAATAAAATATGAAAATAAAATTAAAAAGAACTTTAATTATTTTAATATTATTTAAATATATTAAAAATCATTCAACAAATATAAACGCATTCACCCCTAAAGTCACTATACATTAGAAAACTACCCTAAAAATAAGAATACTTATACATTAATATCCTAGATATTAGGTTTAACAGTTATTTTGGTATATATTATGTTTTGTTAAGGGTACTTTTGGTAAAAAGAAAAGTGAAAACTGCTTCTGCTTTTGGGAAGAAGCTATTTTTTTCTTTTCTCAGAAACTGCTTCTGCTTCTTCCCAAAAGTACTTTTTTTCCCTAAAAAACTTGGCCAAATACCTTAAGTTAAGAAAACAAAGTGCTTTTGAAAAATAAAAAGCATTTTTGGCCTTTGGAGAAGCTTGGCCAAACAAACTACATGTCACTCGATTTGGGGGCGCAGAATACAAGTACAGTGGTATCGAAGAAGCTTATTTTGAGTCCAAATCAAGCATGTGAATTTGCGAGTTCAGCTAAGATTATTGCTCAACTAAATGAAAAAACTAGGTCAATGTCTCCAATTGAGGAACCACAGGATACTCCAGTGATTTTACAGGATAAAGGTAAGCAGAAAGCTAACCCACCAACTCCGGTAATCAAAGCCCTGCCTCAAGCTCCATAGACAACTCTATTTGCTGGGAATCGATCATCTGAACATAGTATGGACCTATCTTATATTGCACCTGAAATTGTTAGTGGCCAATTTGTGGTTAACCAAAATAAAATAGAGGTTGAGATTGAAAACTGAAAAATAGAGAAAATCACTCATTGTTTATGTAATTGGGGAGACGCCGGGCAATAACTATATGAGTAGATGTGTAGCACAATATTGGAATGATATGGCAGAACCTGGAATCTATCTATATGAAGAAGGTTACTACATTGTTAGGTTTCAGAGTATTAAGGATATGAAATTTTATATGGAGGCCCATACACCATAAGCAGCAAACCAATTATTAGCAAACAATGGACTCCTTATTTTGATTCTAAAGTTGAGTTTCTGACGGAAATTCTCTTGTGGGTCAAATTTTTCAAACTTCTTATGAATTGTTGGTGAACTAACTCACTGAGTAGGATTGCAAGCACACTAGGCAATCCCTTATTTGTTGATGAATGCACCACTAAGCAGACTAGAGTTTCCTGTACTAGAATCCTCGTTGAAGTTAATGTCACAAAGGATTTGCCTAGTAAAATAACTGTAAATGACCCATCTGGTAGACAATTTCAGCAGGCTGTTGAGTTCGAGTGGAAATCAGATTTTTGTGCCAAATTCTTATAAATAGGGCATGATTGTGCCAAAGCACCGCATGAGAAGAAGGCAACCCACCCACAAAGGAGAAGGAGGCAAAGACTAGTTACCACACGGAGGCCAACTGGCCAACTGATACAATACCCTGCAATAGGCTAAAATGAACAAAACACTAGGAGTGAAGGAAAAGAGACCACGGGAGGAGAATGGGTGCAGGTTAAACAAAAGGAAAACCTACAACTTCATAAGCAAATTGACAAGCCAACATCAAGTGGAAATGCAAGATCAGAACAACAAACAAGTAGCATAATTTGACCAAACATAAGTGTAGTTGTTTCAATAAAGAATGAATTTCAAGTGCTACATAAAGAGGACATAGAGGAGAAAGCCAAAAACCCCCTGATACAAGAGAGGGGCTAAACCATGCTCAATAACTTGTATAATCTGGAATATAAGAGGGATATAGTAGAGGTACAATCAGAAAGAACTAATACAATACCTCAAAGAAAACCATGTAAGAATAGCTGGACTTTTAGAAATTAGAGTGAAGGAAAATTATCACAACCCAAAACTTATAATAGGCCGCGATGGCGCCTAACGCCATCGTTAGGTAAGCCCACACACGAATCTCCAATTTAACTATTCCCTTTTAACTTTTAAAAACAAAAGTTTCCTTAAATACAACGAATCTTAAATACACTGAATAAAAGTAAAATCTCATGCAATAGTACACGTTTATTTCTAAAAAAATATCAAGTGTGAATAGTACAAAAACCATAGTGATAGTAATAATAAGTACAACAGTGGACAAGCGCTAGAAGCCCTAAAAACCCGGCGCCACAAGTGCATGAACATCTAAAGAATATACAAAACTAATACAACTACTGTCTCAAGTATAATAGACAGGAACAACAAACAAGGTAGAAGGAGACTCCGATGCTGCAGATTGAAGCAAGGCAAGCAGCTCACCACTTAATCTCTGTAGAAGTGCGGCTACGCGCCCGTGTGACCACTAGTAGTACCTGTCTCAGTACCTGCATATTCAGTACAGAAGTGTAGCGTGAGTACATAAAATAATGTATACCAGTAAGTATCTAGTCTAACCTCGAAGAAGTAATGACGAGGGGTCGACTTGACACTTACTAGTGGTCAAATAGTAATAGAAATACATAAAGTAGACATGGAGGATGTACAACAAGTAGCAACAAAATAGATAAAAATATTTATAGTAATTCCCCACATGAATCTATATCAAATCACTAATCATAATCGGCCTTGAAGGCGCTAACTCAACTGTAACCAAACCAAATCCAGTCTCAAGTATTAAGCATGATTCTGCCGAGGTGAACAACCCAATCCCATTGGAATAGTGATACTCAGTACTGCTGAGGCTAACGGTCCGATCGCATATGAATAGTGTTACCATACTGCCGAGGCAAAAGACCCGATCCCATAATAGTAAACTAATACACTGCCAAGACGAATGGCCTGATCCCATAAGAATAGTGTTACCATACTGCGGAGGCGAACGACTCGATCCCATAAGAGTAATTTAATATACTGCTAAGGCGAACGACCCGATCCCATAAGAGTAGAGAAATTTACCCTCGCGGAAGTACATACGAGTCGAGAAGACACAGATCCATAGTTCATCAAATATTTTCCATTTTTTTCAAAGTAAGAGGCTAAATCAATATCTTTATTCTAATCCTCAATCTCAGTCATAATCAAGGAAATCAATACACATTATAGATACCAATAGCAAAACTAAGGCATGATATGAATCTAAGTCTACCCGGACAACAACAAAACAACGACCTAGTGAAATTCCACTAGTGGGGTCTGGGGAGAGTAGTGTATATGCAGACCTTACCCCTACCCTGAGGGAGTAGAGAGGTTGTTTCTGATCCTCGACTCAAGAAGACGAAAATAATATAGCTACGTATGGACTCTCGTCACCTCGTGCGCACGTAGCTCCCCACAATAAGTAGCACACAATAATTAATACACCTAAGGGGATAAATTCCCTCTTACAAGGTTAGGCAAGAGACTTACTTCACTTCCAAGTCCTCAATCCGGCTCTTTAACCTCACTAGAACTCCTCAAACGATGCCGAGAACTCCGAAACTAATCAAAAGTCGTATAAACTAATAATTATATGCTCAAAGGTTCATGATTTAGATAGTAAAGTAATTTCTCAACCAAATCCGGAAAGTCCATAAATATTCTCCCGGATCCACGTGCCTGAATTCCGAATATTTTTAAAGATAAACGTTACCCATGACCTCACGAACTCAAATGTATAATTATTACCAATTCCATAACCAATTTAGTGGTCAAATCTTATTTTTACCAAACCCTAGGTTCCAACAAAATCCCATAAATTTTCCCTTAATTTCATGTTAAATCTACCCATAATCCGTGTAAGTAACTCAAGAATTGATAGGGATCACTTACCTATTGATGTTGATGAAAATCCCCCACAAAATGCTCTCAAATTTGTCCAAGACCAAATGAAAAATGAGACAAAAGAGACTAAGTCCCGTAATAAAATCAAGTCTGCCCAGTGATTCCTTCTTCGCGATCGCAGAAAATGCCTCGCGATCATGGAGGCCAAATTCTGCCTGAAACTTAATCCAAACATATTTCCATGTCCAAAATTATCATATGAACCTGTTGGAACCTTCAAATCTCGATTCCAAAATCGTTTACTAAAAGTGGTTTCTCCAGTCAAATTTGGCCACCTTAGGTCACTAGAATTCAACCCAAACCATTCCAAAACCAAAACCAACCATCCCCGCAAGTCATAAAACAGTAAAAGCACATATGAAAAGTCTTAAATAGGGAAACAAGGATCTTTAAGGCAAAACAACTTATCAGTTCGTTACATTTTCTACCTCTTAAACAAACGTTTGTCCTTGAAGGGGTATAGAATCATACCTTGAGTGTTGAATAAGTGTGGATATCTGATCTACATGTCCTCCACGGCATGCCAAGTCGCCTCGACTAGTTGACCCCTCCACAGGACATCTTCTTAGACCTCAACTGGGGAACTTGTATGTCAATAATGGCAACTGACTCCTCCTCGTAGCCCAAACTCTCATCTAGTTGAATTGTGTCGTAATCTAACACATATGACCTGTCGGACTGGTACTTTCAGAGCATAGACACATGAAAAATCGGATGAACTCCAGATAGACTGGAAGGCAAAGCAAGCTCATAAGCAACCTCCCCAACTCACTTCAACACCTCAAATGGGCCAATAAACCTTGGACTCAACTTGCCCTTCTTTCCAAACCTCATGATACCCTTCATCGGCAAGACCTTCAAGAGGATTTTCTCGCTTACCATAAATGATAAATCACGCACTTTCTGATCCGCGTAACTCTTATGTCTAGATTGTGATGTGCGAAGTCGCTCTTGAATCAACTTCATCTTATCCAAGACATACTTTACCAAGTCAGTACCATATAACGTAGACTTCACGAGCTCAAACCAACGGATGTGGGAATGATATCGCCTACCATATAAAGCCTCGAATGGAGCCATCTCGATACTGGACTGATAATTATTATTATCAGTAAACTCGGCCAATGGTAAGAATCTATCCTATTGTCCTCCGAAGTCAATAACACATGCTCTGAGCATATCCTCCAGAATCTGAACTATCCGCTCCGACTGCCCGTCAGTCTGCAAATGAAATGTTGTGCCGAGCTCTACCCGGGTACCCAAATCACTATGTACTACTCTCCAGAAATGCGAAGTGAACTGAGGGCCTATACTTGAAATGATGGAAATATGCACACCATGCAGCTGGACAATCTCCTGAATATAAATCTGGGCCAACCTTTCTGAAGAGTACGCAGTCACCACCGGAATAAAGTGTGCAGACTTGGTTAGTCTGTCGACAATGACCCAAGCAACATCGAACTTCTTCAACGTCCGTGGTAACCCAACTACGAATCCATTGTGATGTGCTCCCACTTTCACTTTTGTATAACCATTTGCTGAAGTAGGCCACCTGGTCTCTGGTGCTCAAACTTGACCTGTTGGCAATTTAGACATCTCGCCACATACTCAACTATGTCCTTCTTCATCCGCCGCTACCAGTAATTCCGCCTCAGGTCACGATACATCTTCGTAGCACCTAGATGAATAGAATACCACAAATTGTGTGCTTTCTCTAGAATCGTCTACCTCAGAACATCATCATTAGGAACATATAAATGACCCAAGAGTCGCAGAATACCATCATCACCAATAGTAACCTCCTTGGCATCACCATGTAGCACTATCTCCCTAAGGACTAGCAAGTGCGGATAGTCAGACTGGCGAGCCTTGATCTGCTCAAATAATGAAAATCGAGCCACAACACATGCAAGAACTCGATTGGACTCTAAAATATACAACCTCATAAGTCTGTTAGCTAAGGACTGAATGTCCAAAGCCAATGGCCTCTCCTATGCTGAAATGAATGCCAAACTACCCATACTCTTAGCCTTTCTTCTCAAGGTATCCACAACCACATTCGCCTTACCCGGATAATAAAGGATAGTGATATCATGATCCATCAGTAACTCAAGCCACATGCGCTACCTCAAATTAAGATCCCTTTGCTTAAAAAAATGCTACAAATTACGGTGATCGGCGTAAACCTCACATGACACCTCATAAAGATAATGCCTCTAGATCTTGAGAGCCTGAACTATTGCGGCCAACTCTAAATCATGTATGGGGTAATTACTCTCGTGGGGCTTCAGCTGTGGTGAAGTATATGCAATAGCTCTCCCCTCTTGCATCAATACACAACCGAGGCCAATGCATGAAGCATCGAAATACATAATATATATCCCTAAATCGGAGGGCAATACTAACACATGTGCTATAGTCAAAGTGGTCTTGAGCTTCTGAAAGCTTGCCTTGCAATCCTCGGACCATCTGAATGGAGCACCCTTCTGGGTCAATCTAGTCAAATGTGCTGCAATAAACCAAAAGCCCTACACGAACCGACCATAATAATGTGATAACCCCAATAAACTCCTAATCTTGATAGCTGTGGTAGGACGAAGCCAACTCTAGACTACCTTGATCTTTCTGGAATCCACCTTTATACCCTCACCTGATACAAAATGCCCCAAGAAAGCCACAGAATCTAACCAAAACTCGCACATGGAGAACTTAGCGTATAGCTTCTGTTCCTGCAAGGTTTGAAGCAATAACCTCAAATGCTGCTCGTGCTCCTCCATACTACGCGAGTAGATCAATATGTCAATAATGAAGATAATGATAAATGAGTCAAGATACGACCTGAACAACCGATTCATTAAATCCATAAATGCAACAAGGGCATTAGTCAAGCCGAAGGACATCACTGAAAACTCATAGTGCCCATACCTAGTACGGAAAGCTGTCTTCGAAACATCCGAATCACGAATATTCAGCTAAGAACGCTAGTCCATCTTAGAGAACACCCTGGCACCATGTAACTGGTCAAATAAGTATTACGCGTCAATAAGTACTTATTCGTGATTGTGACTTTGTTTAACTGGTGGTAATCAATGCACATCTACATACTCCCATCCTTTTTCTTCACAAATAACACCAGTGTGCTCCAATGCAACACAATAGGTCTGATGAACCCCTTTCAAGAAACGTTTGAAGTTGCTTATTTAACTCCCTCAGGTCCTTTGGAGCCATGCAATAAGGCGAATCAGAAATAGGCTTGGTGCCTGACACCAAATCAATGCCAAAATTGATATCATAATCCGACAGCATACCTGGTAGATGAGTAGGAAATACATTAGAAAACTCTCGTACCACCGGCACTAAATCTAATGAGGGAGTCTCTACAGTAGTATCCCGAACAAAGGCAAATAGGCTAAACAACCCTTCTCGACCATATGTCGAGCCTTCAAGATAGAAATAACCAGATTGGAAGTACCAACAAACGAACCCCTCCACTCTAATATGGGCAACTCAGGCATCGCCAAGGTAACAGTCTTAGCATGACAGTCGGGAATGACATGGTACAGAGACAACCAATCCATGCCCACGATAACCTCGAAATCAACCATATCGAGCAATAGAAGATCCGATTTGGTCTCATAACCATAGAAAGTCACCACACAGGATTGGTAGACCCTATCCACGACAACAGAATCACCCATTGGCATGGACACATATATAGGAATGATCCAAGTATAATTCGCACTTAATAGTGAGTGGAAACGGTCATTGGAAGAATAGTACCAAACAAGAGTTGGGGTCGATTTCCACAGGGTGTTTAATATGGGTGTTAGGGGTATACACTTGGCGAGAGAAAATGAAATAACTAAATTGCACTTCCAAACTCCCCAAACTTAAGTCTTTGCTTGTCCTAAAGTAAATAAATTAGTTCCCACCTCCTCAAAGTTAAAGGTCATTTCAGCAAGTCAATGATGAGCCATTCATACTCAGTTGGGACCAACAATTACCCACACTACTCATGCATTATCAACAAGGTGACAAGTCAAATATTCATGCACATATAGTTCTAATGTGACATTTGAGCTTTAATAATTGACTTTACTCATCAAGGACTCTTGTTCTTATCATGTAGGTCATGGTGGACTCCAATCTCTTCCTCCTCTACCTTCCATTTCCCAAGCTCACTTAAAAGTTAGCATTCAATCTTAAGATTCATGAAGGTTCACTCTTCTCTCACAAGAGAATGTCACAAGTTTGACTTCAAGTGCCATATGCTTACCCCTCATGTAGGTCATCACTAATGTAAGCTCACTCGGTTCAAAATCAAGTAGGACTTATTTCATATTGTAATGAAGGCTTTTGGATTAGGGGAGGATACCATATGTGTAAGCGGTTATACCTTTCCTTAAGAACTCTAAATTTTCGTTTCTCGGCTCACAATTACCAATTCTTAGAAGCATTTCCTTTTCATTGAGGGCTAGAGAGACTTGAAATCACTCTTTCTTGTTCATTTCATTCCTTTTCTCCCTTTTTATGCTCATGTTAGGAATTATTACCTCTTTTTGAATCCATAAACCCTTCCACTTATTCTCTTTTTTGCATTTTTCTTTTTGTCCTTTTCTTTTCTTGCCTTCTCTTTTCATAGAGATCATTTCCTTTCTCTTTTTGTGCCTTGATACCTTTTTCAAATTCCTCATCTCTCCCTTAAACTTATGCTTTAAGCCACTTATTCCACAAGAGTATTAAGAAAAGTCCGGGTGCCAAGATAGGGTCACAACAAAATGGGTAAAGACATATAACATTGTTATCAAATGAGAAAGGCTAGTGGCTTAAAGGGGGTTGACTAGGGATAACAGCATTAGTTGGCAATAGAAAGTTCAAATGGGCCAAGGAAAGCCTAAAATCACTTCTCAAACCAAGAAAAACTTAGGATTTCGCCTTGAAACACATCCGGGGCAAGTTCTAGACCATCCGTACGGATACTTGAACTAGCAACAATTCATCTCAACCCTCACTCAACTAGATTATAAAAGAGGATAGAGTCTAGAGCCTACATCGATGACATTCAAGTTTGAAGGTCACTATGGTCCCATAAACCACTCGATGATCACCAAACTCAACTCAAGAGTCACTAACTAGGGCTATTTCTTTCAAAAACCTTGTCTCTAACCATAAACACGTAGTTAGGTGTGTTGGTACCAAATGAAATGATTAACACTTCAAGAATGACTTGATTAGGCCTTTTTATTCATTACCACTACTGCTACTACTACTACCACTACTACTACTACTACTACCACTACCACTACTACTACTACCACTACCACTACTACCACTACTACCACTACCACTACCACTACCACTACCACCACCACTACCACTACCACCACCACTACCACTACCACTACCACCACTACTACCACTACTACCACTACTACCACTACTACTACTACCACTACTACCACCACTACCACCACTACTACCACTACTATTATTACCTAAACATAAAAATAGACTTATTCCCTTAAGAAGGTTGTCATGCCACCATCGTTGGGACCAGTCAACCGGTTCACACAAAAACTACCTTTGGGAAGAACCGTGGTGTTAAGAAAACCAAAGGCTTATTATCTACGAACGCATAAACAATATGCTACTCAACAAAAAAAAAACTAAAGTGGAAAAATAAAGAAGCTAATGAACAATAGCTACTAAAGATAGATAAATACAAAAAAGAGAATAAAGAGAATCATCAAATTATTACAGACCAAATGTATCCAAAGTGTGTCAATGTATCAAATAAACTCCACCCCCTGAATAAAAGTAAGCATTGTCCCCAATGCTTAGCAAAATGAGAGTGAAAGAAGAGAGGGTGAAGAAAAACTCCATAAGGGTCCTTGGACATCTCAGTGTCCCCAACAACATCATCTCCCTTAGGGTCATCCAACTAAATCTCATCATCATCATATCTAGGCGTAGCGGGAGTGACGAACATCGCATGCACTACCTCGACAGTGTCAACAGCTAGGTCTGGCTCCTCAAATTGGCCAGTTAGTGCTACCGATACAGATGGTGCTAAAGGATTTGGGGCAGACTGGTGCGGGTCAAGAAACATATTAAAAGGCAGGTCTTCGGCTGTGGCAAGTCTAGTCACCTCATTTCGGAGCTTCTCCATTGATTTATTGCTTGCTTGGGACTTCCTCATCTTATTCCCTTCCTTTCCCAGCTCCTCAATAACTGGCCCGCACTGTGCCAAGGTGTCCATGATTGTCATCTGGTTCTCCAGAATCTTCTTTAGTGTCTCATCAATGTCAAAATGGGTCTGAGGTGCCTGTGTAGTGGACTATGCTGCAACAATACTAGATAAGTTAGACAACTGTGCAGTAGCTATCTATATCTAGTTGTTGGGACTCACCAATGTCTGGGAGACTCGCAACACAAATAATGGAGCTGTGGGCATGGGAAATTGCCTCAGAGCTGCCATGGGGGATGTGGTAGGAGCTGAGGATGATGTCAAAGGCATAGAAGCGGCACTAGAAGAAGGCTCAGCAGAGGTGGATGGAAGATCAACTGTCTCAGTAACTACCACTGTTGGCTCATCAGACTGACCTGTGGTGGTAGAAAGTTGGACTTTCTTCTTTGGGTTGCTCGCATCCATAAGTGAATACTAGCCGAATGGCTTCTTCGCCTTCACCTTGGTGTCAAAATCTCCCGGCTCTATTTTTGCATCAATGAGGTACTCTGTGATAGTGTTGGGATAAGGGTAGGCCGAGCTATCCTACCGTGATACAATGAAATGTTAGCCGACATCACGATACCCACATTAATTGGGTACCCGGTCATGATGGAAGCCACAAGCACTGCCGAGGAATAGGAAGATGAGTCTGATTCTGGCTTGGATCCAATCTGCTGCAGACAACGGTTTGCCACCCTTTCGCCTCAAAACTCAAAGTGCTTCGGTGGATGGGAACTCCAGCAGTAATCCATGGTGGTGGCGGCCCTGGTGCTGCTAAGCTTTTAGCCAGCCAAGGTCGGACTTCCTCCTTTATTGCACATTTCTCCAAATACTCCTTTGGCTCAACATCCTCAAAGCCCAAGTACGGGTTTAGCATATGCTAATCAAACCATACCTTGAGGTTGCGCACTTTGGTCACCTTCATCCCTTTCTTTATATGAGTATTTCTGGGTTGTATGTCTCCAAATCTTTTAATAAGAAGTGGTTCTCAAGAGTCAACGACCTCAATGGACACCACATACGAAAACTAGTAAAGGCAGCCAAGCGGACAAATCTATCCTCCCAGACCTTCTTCTACATTGATATCTTCATACCTGTAGCTGTACCATATCCCCCTATACCATAATCGGGGATCTCATGTATAATGATGTGAGATAAAGAAGACTCATCCCTGAGCTGGTACCTGGCCTGTGGCCTCGAGTGTGTAACTGTCTGCTCCTCATGAACAGAGACTGAGTTGCCTTCTAACACCTCCCTAGATGGGACATAGGAACTAGACTCGGAAAGGCCTGCACCTCTCCCTCTGCCGGCTGGGTTTTCTTTTTGATAGTCTTAGGCTGGACAAGGGGCAAGGTACCTCTACTTTGATCACGAGAAGAATCACCCTTTCCCTTTGAAGTGTCGCCTCGACCTCTTGATCGAACCATTGTCCAAGTGCGGTTGCAGATTTCAAAAGTTACAATTAGACAACTTTTTTCTACTTAAGTTTATCAATTTCTCGCACAATTAGCCATGGCAACGTTGTAAAAACATGAAATTGCACTAACCCAACCCCATTAAAGTATGTATTAAGTTTACCCAAGTCAGATCTACCCCACATGGACACATAATTGAACTCTAATAACAGATGGCCTAAAAAGAACTAAAAATCTAAAATTTAAACTAACACAAAACTTTTAACATGAAATTAAAGCATACCAGATAGAGTGAGTGTAATGGGTGGATAATCAAGGTGGTTGTGTTGAGGAAAGTAAAAATCTCCAAGAAAATCAGCAGAGCAGTAGTGTTTCGTTTAGAGAGGGAAAAGTGTAAAATGAGGTCTATTGTTCTATGTATACCAACTATTTGAGAAGGGGCAAAGAAGCGAGTGCGGCGACACATTTTCATGTTCGGCCTTCACTCTATCACCTGGGCATACATTCTCAGAACCCTAAGTGCGGTCCGCACATTTTCAGGTGCGGCCGTAGATTTCATGTGCGGTCGCAGATCAACCTCCGCACTGACAAGCTCAAACTTAAGAGAGTTGGTATTTTGACATTTCAAATGTGTGGTCCGCAAGAGAAATGTGCGGCCGAAATTCTCTTTTGCTGTGGCATATATAAATGTGCGGTCCGCACAATTTTTGAATACTTAGACATATTTTTGTCTACCTTTCTTGTAAGTCAAACTCATCATTGTAGCACACTTCAAATCAAGTTAGAACACAAATAACACCTAACTACAAAATAAAAAAGAAAAGAGACATGTGTTGCCTCCCAAGACGCGCCCGATTTAATGTCGCGACACGACGCAAAATACTATCTAGTAAAATGAATGACCGCCATGTGGCTATCTCCAACCTTGCTCAAGTAGTGCTTCACCCGGTGACCATTGACTCAGAATACTTCATTATTTTTGTTCTTCAAGTCTAATGCACCAAAAGGTGTCACACCAACAATTTCAAAAGGAACACTCCACTTGGATTTTAGCTTCCCGGAAACATCCTCAACTTTGAGTTGAACAATAATACAAGATCGCCCACCTTGAACTCTTTGCTCCAAATGTATTTGTCATGAAGATATTTCATATTTTCTTTGTACAAGGACGAACTCACATAAGCATGATACGGGAACTCATCCAATTCATTCAAATGTGTAACCCTAAAGTTAGCGGCTACATCACAATCAAGATTCAACTTCTTTAGAGCCCACATTGCCTTGTACTCTAGTTCCATCAGAAGATGACAAGCCTTTCCGAAAACCAACCGATATAACGACATTCCAATAGCTGTTGTGTAAGCCGTTTGTTAAGCCTATAATGCATCATCAAGCTTCTTGGACCAATCCGTCTGATTAGCATTCACCATTTTTGAAAAGATACTCTTTATCTCCTGGTTGGAGACTTCCACTTGCCCACTATCTTGTGGGTGATAGGGAGTCGTGACTTTGTGAGTGACACCATACTTGTTAAGTAAAGTGTCAAAAGCCTTGTTGGAAAAGTGTGACCCCTTCACTTATAATTGCACGTGGAGTACCAAACCTTGTGAAAATATTCTTCTTTAAGAAAGCCACTACACTTCTCGCCTCATTGTTGGGTAAAGCAACAACATCAACCTATTTGGACATATAATCCACCACGACCAAGATGTAGGTGTTTCCACAAGAACTCACAAAAGGGCCCATGAAGTCAATGGCACACACATTGAAAATATCAAACTCCAAAATGGCTGTGAGAGGCATTTCATTTTTCTTTGAGATTCCACTGACCCGTTGACATTCATCACATCTTTTTATTAACTCACTAGCATCCTTGTAAAGAGTGGGCCAATAGAAACCACAACTAAGTACTTTGGCCGCCGTTCTTGCTCCACCATGATGAACACCATATGGCGAAGAATGAAAAGCCTAAGAATATCACCTTGCTCTTCTTCCAGTACACACCTCCTAATCACCCAATCCGTATAAATCTAGAAAAGGTATGGTTCATCCCAAAAATAATCTTGACAATTCCTTTTGAGCTTCTTCCTTTGGTTTGAAGAGAACTCATCCAGAATAATTCCACACACAGAAAATTTTCAAAGTCTGCGAACCATGGCACCTCTTTCATTGAAATTTCCAAGAGTGCTCATCGGGGAAGGATTCATTGATTTCAAGGCCATCTTGCGGTCTCCCCTCCTTCGCCAAACGAGATAAGTGGTCTGCCACTTGATTTTCACTACCTTTCCTATCTTGGATGTCAATATCAAATTATTGTAACAAGAGCATCCATATCATCAACCGAGCTTTGGAGTCCTTTTTGCTCATAAGATAATGAAGTGGCGCATGATCCGTGTGGACAATAACTTTTGCACCCATTAAGTACGGGCAAAAATTTTCAATTGCAAACACAATAGCAAGGAGCTTTTTCTCCATACCGGTATAGTTTACTTGGGCATTATTCGTAGTCTTACTAGCATAGTATACCGGATGGAAAATTTTGTTTATGCGTTTCCCCAAAACAGCCCCAACAGCTACGTCACTAGCATCACACATGAGTTCAAAATACACACTCCAATTTGGAGCGGTGATGATGAGAGTAGTTGTCAACTTGAGCTTTAACAATTCAAAAGCTCTCATGAAATCATCACTTAAATTAAATTTTGCATCCTTCTAAAGAATCTTGCTCAACAGGTTCACCACATTAGAGAAATCTTTGATAAAGCATTGGTAAAGACCCGCATGGCTTAAGAAACTCCGCACATCCTTCACCGAAGTTGGGGGTGGAAGCTTAGAAATCACCTCAATCTTTTTCTTGCAAACTTCAATTCCATTCCTTGAGATTTTATGGCCAAGGACAATATCTTCCTCGACCACAAAATGGCATTTCTCCCAATTGAGCACCAAATTTGTTTCTTCACATATAGCCAACACTTTGTCTAAATTTTCAAGACAATCATCAGAAGAATCTCCTACCACTGAGAAGTCATCCATGAAAATTTCAAGGTAGTCCTCTACCATGTCCTTGAAAATATCCATCAATACACCTTTGAAAAGTCGCCGATGCATTGCACAAACCAAATGGCATCTGCTTGAAAACAAAAGTGCCATAGGGACATGTAAAGTTTGTTTTCTCTTGATCTTACGGAGCTATGAGAATGGTTGTAGCCCCAGTACCCATCAATAAAACAATAGAAAGCACGGTCGGCCAATCTATTGAGCATTTGATCTAAGAAAGAAAGTGGAAAATGATCCTTCCTTGTGACTTTGTTGAGCTTGCGATAATCCATACACACCCTCCAACCGGTCACCGTTATTGTAGGATTCAACTCATTCTTGTCAGTGGTGACCACCGTCATGCCTCCCTTATTTGGGTCACATTGAACCGGAGAAGTCCATGAACTATCGGAGATGGGGTAGACAACCTCGACATCCAACCACTTGATAATATCCTTCTTGACAACTTCTTGTATAGCCTCATTGAGTCTCCTTTGATGTTCAATAGATGGTTTAGCTCCATCCTCCAATTTGATCTTATGCATGAAAAAGGCGGGGTTTATACCCTAAATATCCGCCAAGGTCCATCCAATAGCCTTCTTCCTCTTTTGTAGCACTGCCAATGTGGAATCTACCTGCACATTAGTCAAACAAGAGGTAAGAATAACCGGTAAGTAGAACAAGGGCCAAGAAATTCATATCGAAGATGTGGAAGCAACGAATTCTACTCCAAGTTAGGTGGCTCGTCAAAAGAAGACTTTGTAGGAGCATTCTTCCTATTTTCAATATCCAAGGACAATTTCCAGGATGCATAGTTGTACGACCCCATTCCTTACAGAGAGTTCACACATTCCATGAAGCCATCCATCTCATCATCATCAAAGTTGAGCAAGACGACCTCCAACATATCACCAACATTGATTATAGCACTTGTATCATCAACAATGACATCGGTCACTAAATCCACAAAAGAACACACCTCATTACTATTTGGTTGCCGCACAGACTTACACACATGGAATGTCACTTTTTCATCACCAACCTAGAAAGTGAGTTCTCCGGCTTCAACATAAAAAAGAGCCTTACCCGTAGCAAGGAAATCTCTCCCAAGAATAGTTGGCACTTCATAATCAACCTCACAATCTAGAATGACAAAATCCGCTAGAAGAATCAATTTATCAACCCGGACCAAAACATCTTCAATCACAGCAAACAACCTTTTTATGGTGTGATCAGCCATTTGCAGTCTCATAAAGGTGGGTCTTGGTTGCCCAATACCCAAAGTCTTGAAACCGAACATGGAATCAAATTTATACTTTCCCCAAGATCCCAAAGAGATTTAGCAAACTCGGCTTTTCCAATTGTACAAGGAATCGTGAAAGCACCAGGATCCTCCAACTTAGGAGCCATTGAATGAACAATTGCACTCACTTGATGAGTGACTTTGATGGTCTCAAAATTCATTGACCGCCTTCTTTGTAACAAGATCCTTCATAAACTTTGCATAACCGAAAATTTGTTCCAAAACTTCGACCTATGGAATATTGATTGAAAGACTCTTCATCATTTGAATGAACTTCTTGAATTGATTCTCACCATTTTTCTTGGAAAGTCTTTGAGGGTATAGAGCTTGAGGCTTAGGCGATTGTACCTTAGCCGTTTGTACTACCGGCTCCGGTATCTCAATAATGTATTCCCCATATGGGTTCACCTCCTCTTGAGTCTCCTCCACACTATCATCAATATCAATTAAGATATATGTGTAACATTTATGCAATGAGATGCTTTACTTTTTAGATGAAATTTCTTTAATTAGATAAACATATTTCCATCTTAGCCAGTTTCATTTTAAATGTTATGGTCCTTTCATTTAACTTAGCATCTAAAATGTTGTCAATATTTGAAGTTTTTACGAGAACTTATCTCTTTGTTATTTTTAATATTTGACAACTGGGAAAAGAGCATTTTGTAAGTTTAATGGTCTTTTACGATCGCGCGAAGTGCAGGCAAATTTTCTAGTATTAATATAAAAGTAGGAAATGAAGGAGTGTGGAACCTCTCATAGAGGAGGATTGCTATTTATATTTTTCCTGTTTCTTTTTTGCTTTTTCTCAAATTTTTCATCGATTAAAAATTTAACTGTCACCTCCATAACAATCACCTCTTAATTACACTAACAATCATTTCTCTTCCTTCTAAAAATAGTGTTGTAACGACCCGACCGGTCATTTTGAGATCTAGGGCATTGTTCGGAAGTTTGAGGCCTTAAGTAGCTTCACTTCACATATTATGACTTGTACTTGTGGTCGGAATTGAACTTCGGGAAGTTCGGAGTTTTTTTGGAAAACAAATTCTAATTTCGGAAGCTTTAAGTTGGAAGAATTGGCTAAGGTTTGACTTTTGAGTAAACAACCTCGGAATCGAAATTTGAAGGTTTCGATAGGTTTGTATGATGATTTCAAACTTGGACGTATGTTCGGGTTGAGTATCGGATCACCCGGGAGCAATTTAGCGCTTATTATGGAAGATTGGCATTTTTGAAAGTTTTAGAATTTCATAAGTTTGGTTTGAAGTGGATTTTTATGTTATCGATGTCCGTTTGGAGTTTCGAGTCTTGGAATAGGTTCGTATCATGATTTATGACTTGCACGTAAAATTTGGCGTCATTTCGTGGTGTTTAAGTGTAATTCGGACGCGTTCGGCGAAATTTGAAGGTTGGAAAGTTGGAAGAAAGGTTTCGGCCGTCGATTTATAATTTTAATGTTGTTTGACGTGATTCAAGGTTTCGATTAAGTTCGTACCGTGTTGTGGGAAGTGTTGGTATGTTTGGACAGGTTCCCGGAGGCCTCGAGTGCGAATCGGATTGGAAGCAGATCGAGTTTGTACTTGGAGGAAATTGCCGAAGCTTAAGGCTTCTGGTGCGATCGCACCTTCGAGGTTATGGCCGCAGGTGCGAGATCGAAGAAGCGGCCCAAGGGTCGTAGAAGCGGTAGGTGTTGATACCCAATTTTGCCCTCATTTGTTTTAATAGTATATACGCTTTCAAATATCATTTGGCATCATTGCTTAATTTACAAGAGTTATACAAGTATTTTCTATAATTTTTATAATTTTTAATGCTTTAAATTAATGTTTTTTGCATTTTAATTACCTTAATATGCATTAATTACCCCTTAAATTATTTTGTGAGGACTTAATGATCCAAATTTATCATTTACACCCACATATATGTTTACAACATTTTAAGTTCATTTCATATGATTATATTTGCATTTTTACCTAATTATATAATTTTTGCAAGAATAGCCTACATTCTATACATAATTATATTTATTATATTAGTTATGTTAGAATATCATTTTTTCTATTTTATAATGTTAACCTATTATTTTACAGCATTTTACTGCATAAATAGTATTTTTATTTTTTTATTAATCACTTTTATAAATTATTATTTCTTAAATTTCGTATATTTAGTTTTATAGCCCAATGAAAGGCTAATTTTCGAACCAAACAGACCCAAATCCCTGTCCCAATCCCTTTAGCCCAAACAAAACGACCCTTTTGTTCCAAGCCGGTCGGGACCCGTTGAACCAACCCGCCCCGCTCGAGTTTTAATCTTGGCAGTTGATCTCTCAAGATCAGTGGCCCACCACTATCCTACCATTTTTAATAACCCAACCCCAAATCCTAATCCCCATTCTTCTATAGACCACCTCCCCCGTTTCCCTCGTCTTTCCTCCTCCCTCCTTCAGAAACCCTAGCTGCCTTCACTAACCTTCTCCGAATCCGATTAATTCATGGATTCCTGCTATGATTCACTTACCTTTTATGTATTATCTCATTGTTCTTTACAAGATTATGATATTACATAGTACTTGCCCCATTTTTGGCAAGCACCAATCTTCCGAATCAAGAGAAATCAGACTCACTCCTCAAGATTCAGACAATTTTTCGTCTATATACACTCATGGCAAGATTATATGGGTCTGATTTAGCAAGATTCTTTGGCCAATATGAAATACTGGGCAAAACTAGGGTTTGCCTGATTTTTCTCTTAATTTGGTTCTAAATCGATTCTGCATGCTTTTCTTTCCTTATTTGTGTTTGATTGATTATATTTCCTTGTTTGTTTTTTCAATTTTCATTACTATATAAACCTATCCCCAACTCCCACAGGGGATTCTGAATTGCAAAAGAAATCTACAATTGTTCTCTTACTATTTCTTGTCCTATACTATTTTGAGGCTCACTCTTTTGGCCGGCTGAAAGACAAGGCCACCAGAATTCAATTCTCGAACCTTTCTCAGTGTGAGCACTGCCCGGGGTTTATTCGAAACCCTTGGGAACTCTGACGCACTGAGATTCTTGGGTTCTACTGCTCGTTTTGCTATTGACATTGAAGTGTTACTGAGATTACTCTCCTTGTTTACTTGTTCGTCTGTAACTGGTAATGTAGCTACGACTCTTGCAATTTCATTTTTTTCTTCTCGTTTAAATTCTTGCTCTACATATCTATGTCTCTGAGAATTTGTATGAACCAACCTGCCATTATATGCTTTGAAACTCTTCTTGAGGCTCTATACCTTCTAGTAGTCCAACTTGCATATTTGTTGCCTTGATTCTGCCTTCTTAAGCCTACTTGCAAAATATATGTGCTTGAATGCTCATTACTATTGTCTATTCTGAGTTTGATTTCTTGCCTTGTTATGTACTCTTGTGATGAGTCGAGTCATGCCCATAACCTCTTCTAAGTATTGAGTCATTCCTGCGCGACTTGATACTTTTCAAACAATTAACTCTCGATCATGTTATTAGCCCAATCATGCTTTCCATGCTACTTGTGAACTAATGCTCATTCCCTGCCTTGTCCTGTACCTTTGTGATGAATCCATGCATGTGTTTCAGACCTGGTTAAGTCATTCCTTTCCAACCTGCTAAGTTTTGATGTTGTACTGATTAGCTAGGGCCTGCTTTCATGTCATTTAAGTTCTAATGTATGCTTATGCAATCCTGTTTGATACCTTAGGGAAGACCTCATGTCTAGCCTCTTCCCCCATATGTGATTAAGCCTAGTGCAGGCTAGTCCTGTTAACCTATATTTGACATATCCTTGCTCATTGTGAGTCCTGGTGCTATTTAAACCTTCGTGTATGATTGACAATGTTAAAAGTCTTCATGCCCAATTGACTAGATTATTACAGACTATGTTCATTAGCCCCATTTTCATCATATTTGCACTAGACCCTCATGCTAGAAATCTTAATTATTTTCGTCTGTAAATCTGTAAGATTCCTCTATCGAGATTGTGTTTAAGTTATATCCTGAAACTCTATTTGGGGTTGTCTGTTGGTTTGTGATGTTCCATCATGTCTTCTGAATTTCTAGCATCTTATGTGTATAACTCCGTGTGATCTCATCTACCTGCTCTGGTTTAAACTACTGTTAGTTGCAGTCCTAAGAATTAAGTGTGTGGACTTAGAGTGGTTTGATTAATTTATGAACATCTTGTTACTCATGTGGTTAAGTCTGGCATTGCTGGGTAAGTTGATTCCCCCTTTCAGACTTAGTATAGGTTTGGGTTTCAGTCATGCAACTGATACACTCTATTGTCCTAGGGTGTACTTATACCTGGGTTTACTATTTTTTGTGTGAAGAATGAGATCACTGAAAACCTTGAAGTTGCTGGGTTATTCCTCTTTGGGCCTCATTGCTTATTGGGCTTATACTCATTCAACTTGTAATATTCAAGCATGTACTCTTCATTTTAGGCATGTAATGATTTGTAAACAAATAATTTGGGCGTTAGTGGAACTGGGGAATGGGTGTGCTTTATTCTTACATAAGGGGTAGTGAACATGCCTATAGGGTCTACGTGCTTTATTTGCTACCTTGTTTAACTTGCTTTACTTTTGCACGCTAGTAGAAATCATGTCTATAAGAATCGCACACACCTCACCTAATTTGTCTAATACTCGCACCCTATCTCAAACATGTTAGTAATTTCTATACTTGATTTTCACATTATTACTATGTGTTTAGCAGCATGCCTATAAGATGTATAACACATGCTTTGTCAACCTAGAAACCATGCCTATAGGACATCGAATAATCATTTGGTCTATTGCTTCTATTACTTTTAGGGTACTGCCTATCTAGATTTCATGACTATAGGACCCTAATCTTTTAATCAACTACTTTTGTTGCTTTTATTACACTGCCCCGCCTAGATGACATGCCGATAAGAGTAAAGTATTATAAAATCAATTTCAGTTATCAGCTACTAGAAATCCTGCCTATAGGATGCCGTCACATACCTAAGAAGTAGGTCTATAAAATCAACACTGGTAATTCGGAATTATGAGATCGTTTCACTGTCTTATTGCGCAAACAATTAGAAATCATGCCTATAGGACTTGTAACGCCTTTAATATGCAAGTTTGTTAGTTTAAAGCTTCACTTCTGTCTATACAATACTGGAAATCAGAATCACATAGAAACTTTGCCTATAGGACTTAATAGTTCTAATGCGTTTGAAATTGTCTACTACCTAACTGCCCGCATGCATTTGTTGTTTATGTTTGAAGGTTAACTTGAGCCTTTAATTGTACTCACGTGTAGTCCTACATGTTTTTGAATATGCGCTAGTTTTATCATTTTGAGCATCCTAAGTGAAGTCTAGAACCACCCAAATAGAGGTCCAAAGTCTCCTGGACCATACGTATGAGAAAGATAGTGCACGCATAGGGTACGACCTAGAATTGAATTAGAGCGCCTTTAGGTAAACAACTTTAACATAGTAATCGGGTAGCAGGAGATGATAGTCTATTCCCGCTAAATAATATGAGCAACCCCTATCTTAAAGGATTTGTAAAGTATTATTTATGTTACACGAGGTGATCCTTTAGGTTAAAAAACTTAGGACCCCCTCCTTTTCTTTATGTATTTGTTATTTACACTTGGTCATCTAACATAGATCAATGTAATTGTATCCTTATACTCATTAATATTTGTGCCGATTCTCACGTGTTCTAATAAGACACTTCGGCTTCTAAATTTCCCTTTATTTATTTGATCACCTAGAATAATTACGTAATCCACATAATTTAAAGTTCGGTCGGGACCCATATAATTAAAGAGTGCCTAACACCTTCTCCTTGAGGTAATTTGATCCCTTACCCGATCTTTGGTAACACGGACTAGTCAAACATAGTTATTTAGAAATAGGAGCCCTAACTCACCTCAAAATCGTTTGGTGGCGACTATTCCCTTTTAATACCCATTTAAACGAGTTGTCACACGTCGAAACCCGCTTTCACGAGAAAACGGGGCGCGACAGCATGTCGACTCTGCTAGGGATTACTTAGGCTCTTACCATAATGAACTTGACTTATGTGGATTAATTTCTTTGTCTTAAACTGCTATTACATGCACACCCCTTTCCCTATTCACCTTTATTTGTTTTAAAACGCTATTATATGCACATCCCTTCCCTTATTCTCCTTTATTTGATATGACATGCATGATCTCTCTCCATCTCCTTCATCTTATCTAAGACTGCTATATTATGACTCTCCCATCCCTATTTTCCTACTTGCTTCATTACGTTCTCGCACATTTTTCATGAGCTAAACTGACTTCTCTCTTTTGTCTTTCTTTTCTTTTCTCCTCATGTTCACTTTTACTATTTATTGCTTTTATGTACTTTTATCATGCAAATACTTGGAAATGTGTTATTACTTTTGCATAACGCATGCTCCGTATCATACTTCACTCGTGCCAATTATCAACATAGATGCACTTGATAAGTGTCCGCGCTTTCTTGTAATCGCCCTTCTTAAATCGGAAAGGCTTATTTGAAATAGACTAGTCGATCAACGGTGTAGTCGACGGTCCCGTGCCTTTCCCTCTCAAGTTGTCCAATTGGGAGTACCAGTCTAGACCCTTCTAGAAACCCTACTCCAATTTAAAATGTACATGCATCATGCTAAATCTAGTACGGGTTGAAGTGTGGTTAATGTAAGAACCCGCTAAGATGAACCTTGTCTACAGTCCGACGGGACTTCCACAGTCCTAATGGACACTATCATATTATGTGCATTACTTGGAGAAGATGTGCCAACGTGTTGATCATCATTGCATAAGTAGTAAAATATGGAGGGGAAATGGCTAACCTTTGTTTGTTTGCAGAAAATGAAGCACGAAATCCCCAGGTTCGGTATGGTCCAGAATATCCCGCCTTTGCTACTTGACTGATGGAAAGACCTTGTACCTTGTGACAAGAATTATGTGAGGAGAGTACTTGTTGACCTACCATCTTTGTTGAACATTCAACCAAATAGGGAGCTGATCGAGGCCGCCACCATGTTCTGGGATGGGAAAAGAGTTGTTTTCCGATTTGGCAATATAGAAATGACTCCTCTACTAGAAGAAATAGGAGGTTTCGCCAAGTTGCCATGGGATAGTCCAGGATTACTGGTACCAGAGAATCGTACTCCCCGTGGTTTTATAAGAATGTTGGGTTTTAAGAAGAATGACGAACTGCTTTATCTAAAGAAATCATACATCCCTTTTGAGTTTCTCTACGAGCGATATGGGTATAGCAAGCCATATGGTCTTTACCATGATGAACTAGCCATTAATTCCTTAGGATGGGTGCACCGCCAGATTTATGTGCTCATTGTCTTCTTCTTGGGGTTGTTGATATTTCCAATGAAAGGAGGAAGGATTCATACTCGCTTAGCCATGGTCTCCAGGACCTTAATGGATGGAATCGAAGGACAAACTTATACTATCATCCCAATGATCTTAGCTGAAATGTACCACGCTCTAGATCGGTGCAAGCAAGGATTCAGACACTTTGAGGGTTATTATCTATTGCTACAAGTCTGGCTGCTGGAACACTTTCAGAAGGGCGAGTATCATCAACAGCTTCTGCGAAGGCCACTAAATGACTACATAGCCAACCATCACCCAAAGAAAATAATGTTTGTTCCAGACACGTTTGCAAAACCTGGAAATGCTATAAGTTGGGTGTGTTTCTTCATCAATCTGACAGACGAACATGTGTATTGGATGTTAAAATGGTTTTCTAGTAGCGAGTTCATCATCAGATCGAAGGGGACTACTCACCTGGTGCTGATCGGGCTGCGAGGTATCCACCTTTACGATCCTATAAGGTTAATGAGACAAGTCGAAAGAAAAAAAGTCACACCTCAGCTTTCCAATAAGGTCTAGTACAAGGCAAATTTCAAGGGAGATATCATTCCGTTCAAGTTCAAAGCGCAACACACGTGGAACCAAAAGATCATTATGGAAGGGGAAACTATTGAGCGAGACAGGTATCACGACAGTCATATGTACGACTATCTGTCATGGCTAGAAGATGACGTAGCAAGGGACATCAAGCCGAGAGTCAATCTGGAGGATAGGGTCATAGATGAAGTGGCTGAGGCATAGTTTAAGTACAAGTGGCTACGCAAAAGGGTGTTCGAGTCCGAAGCTAAACATCTGGAGCAACACAAAGTAAATATGGAAGCGATAAGGGAATGAAAGGAGATTGCCACTAAGTCAACAGAAAGATTGAAATACTTGGAACAAGGACTGATGGAGCTAGAAGGGAAGATGATAAAGAGACTCTCAGATTGTCAAGGCATGGACGACGATGAAGGAGGAAATATGGCAAAAGATTACTTACTGTAGGATATGCACGATCTGGGAAATCTGATTGATGAGGTCAAAAGAGCCAAGCATGGAGAAGGTCCTTTAGGGACCTAGTAGATTAGGAGATGATGTTCTTTACTACTTTCTAGCTTAGATTGGATTTCGATAAAATAAGGCTAAATGCTATTAGTAACTTTATTATATTATTGTCGATTTAGTAAAAGTTTGTTTTGACTCATTTTTGCATTAATGAAATGAAGCAAATGTTGGCACCAATCTCCTACTCTATATGTCGCTTAAGTTTACCTCAGGCAAAATGAGGTCCCCAAATTAAGACGCGAATTATTGCATGACTTTGCAAAACATGTTTAAATATTGCGAACACTCTTTTATTTCACCTTACTGACTTGGTTATCTTTTGCTTTTTTCTTTCTTTTTGATTACTCCCATTCCCAAAGTTTGGTTCGTGCATATTGGCATTATCAATATACCACTCTAGATGAAGAGACCCTCTACCTCCTCCTCCACCGAGAGACCCGAAAAGCAAAATCAAGAGCAAAGGGAAAATGGATGATTTAAGTGGTATCCGAAAAGACAACGCTGCTGTGGCAGAAACTGTTGACACTTCAGATGGCAGAAGTACTCCGAGGCAGAATGAGTTAGTCTTACGTTTGGAGAAGAAAATACTGGAACTACAGGGAGAGCTTGAGCACGTCCAAAATTTGGCAAATCTCTCCCTTACTCTCAATGATCCCGACATCAACCAGCAAAACCCAACTACCCAGAATCAAACACCACCACAAAACGCACAAAATCAGAATCCTCCACCCGTAGTTCTGAATCCTCCCGCACAATACCAGTATCATAATCCCGCACCTCCCCAGAACCTTAGCCCACCACCAGTGCAAACCCCTCAACAACATCACCATCATCCAGCTAAATACCCGTAAACCACCACTTATCATACTTCCCAAAATGCACCATAACCTACTCCCGATCCCGAAAACTCGACCAACGACCACCCGTATACCCAAGTTCCAGGAACTTATCAAAGCAATCTGATATATGTGGAAACCTTACCCCATACCCCACAACATACCCTATATATACCCGAACCAACTAAGAAGGACATGCTCATTAGAAACATGGCAGAGGAACTCAAGAAGCTCACAGGGAGAGTCTAGAGTATTAAAGGTGGGAAAGGCGTTGGAGGTCTAAACTATTAAGACATGTGTATTCAGCTGGATATGGAATTGCCGGAGGGTTACAAACCTCCCAAGTTCGAAATGTTCAATGGTACTAGTGATCCGAAGGTGCTTTTGAGAACATACTGTGACAAGCTTGTAGGAGTGAATAAGAATGAACAAATCTGCATGAAACTATTCATGCGAAGCCTTACAAGAGACGCTTTGTCTTGGTATATCAGTCAAAACCCAAAGAAGTGGGTTAATTGGGTGAATAAGGCATCAAATTTCATGGATAGATTCAGGTTCGACACGGAAAATGCGCCGGACATTTTCTACATTCAGAACCTCAAGAAGAAGCAGAAAGAAACCTTTCGCGAGTATGTTACTCGTTAGAGATTAGAGGCCGCAAAGGTAAGGCCAGTACCTGAAGAAAAATAGATGAACAAGTTCTTTGTTAGGGCTCAAGATTCACAGTATTACGAAAGGTTGATGGTCATCAAAAATCACAAAGTTCTCAGATATCATCAAATTAGGGGAAAGAATAGAAGAAGGAATCAAGAGTAGGATGGTAACTAATTTCGAGGCGCTGCAAGCCACGAATAAAGCCTTGCAATCAGGAGGTATCTCAAAGAAGAAAGAAGTGGGTGTCGTGATGGTAGAACCCTCACCACCAAAATATCAACCCTCACCACCAAAATACCAATACCCTGCCACCACCCACCATGCCTACAACATTCAACCTGCATATTACCATTCACCTCCACTCTCCCACCAAATCTACCCAAAGCCACGTCCTAATTTCGACTGCAGACTACCTAGACAATACACCCCAATTGCTGAAACCATAGCCCAACTGTATGAGAGACTGAAGGACGCCGGCTGTGTCACCCTTATTCCTACTATTTTTGTGGAAACTCCCTCCCAATGTATCAACCCCAACAAAACATATGCTTATCATTCAGGCATGAAGGGTCATACCATTGAGGAGTGCCGCACGTTGAAAGACAAGATTAAGACGTAGATCGACACTAAGGTTATATAAGCAAAGGAAGTTGTACCAAATGTTTGCAACAACCCTCTCCCGGATCACAGAGGTGAGGGAGTGAACATCATAGAAACTGATGAGGAGTGGAACCAGGAAGGGTCCATTGGACTGATTCGA
Organism: Nicotiana tomentosiformis; assembly: GCF_000390325.3. NCBI lineage: Eukaryota > Viridiplantae > Streptophyta > Magnoliopsida > Solanales > Solanaceae > Nicotiana > Nicotiana tomentosiformis. Next base: position 87,068,885 of record NC_090823.1, read on the forward strand.
GAGGGAGATGCTCCTAAAACATTTGCGGTCACCCTCACACCAGTTGTGGTACAAACCGAGGTGCCATTTAAAGTTGAGATAGCTATACCCTTCACTGTAATAGTAGCTTTCACACTATCTTACAAGTCTAATGCCATACCGTGGGATTATGTTGCGAAAGAAAGGAGAAAGGGAAAATCCAAAATGGAAGAAATAGGTGCCACGCAAGGTACGGCTAGGATTGGCAGAGTTTACACACCTGAGAATCTGGGAGGAACAAGCAAGGGAGCTGCACATAAGTCGCCTCTTGTTAAGACTAGCACTGACGATCTCCGGAGGAAGATACAAGCAAAGGAGTACTCTGTTGTTGACCACCTGAACAAGACTACTGCTCAGATATCTATCTTATCACTGTTGCAAAACTCAGACGCACACAAGAATACTTTGATGAAGGTGTTAAGTGAAGCTTATGTACTCGCCAACATCACTAGTGGAGAGATGGATAACATGGTCGGACAGGTACTAGATAGCTACAAAATCACTTTCTACGAAGATGAGTTACCACGAGAAGGACGGAGTCACAACTGGGCATTACACATCACAGTGCAATGCGCCAGGGTCTTGATAGATGGAGGTTCGAGTCTGAACATATGCCCACTGACCACTCTAAAGAGATTGGGTAAAGGCCTGCATGAGATACAAATGGGAAGCATGAATGTGAAGGCGTTCGATGGATCTTAGAGAGCCATTATCGGAGAAATCAACCTCGATCTATAGATGGGTCCAACTTGGTTTGATGTTGAGTTCCAAGTGCTAGATATATCTGCTACTTACAATCTATTGTTGGGATGTCCATGGATGCATGCAGCTAGGGCAATGGCTTCAACTATGCACCATGCTGTGAAGTTCAAGTGGAATCATCAGGAGGTGATCATTCATGGAGATGGAAGAAACCCCATCTACAACAATCAGACCGTTCCAGTCATCAAAAATAGGAGGAAGTTGGGCGGGGAAACATATCACCGCATCGTACAGGTGGACGCAATTGAAAAGGATCGATAGTGGAGCAAGAATATAGAAAGTATATTGTTGTGGACAGGATATGAACCAAGCAAGGGTCTTGGCAAAAAGCTTCAGGGGATCACCAAACCCGTACAACCACAGTATCATGGCATGACCTTTAGACTCGGATATGAATATACATGGAAAGAATATCAGGACTGGACACCGCCATGGTGTGCCCCTTATTATCCACTAGATTGACCCGTACCACCGCTGCACCAGACATTCCATCAAGCCGACATGATGTAGGGAACCGAAGAAGGAGAGGTTTTGGCCAGTATGAGGAAGTTGTTTCTATATGAAGAAGACACGTACTGCAGTGCAAACGTTGGGGAGGAGGAGGAGGAATACCTTACCATTCATACAATGGAAGAGGGAGTTCTTCTAAAAAACTAGACCGCTGCACCGTCCCGGGCTCACCGAGTTCTTGGGTAGCCTGACAAATTAGCATGAATTATTTTCAAATAGTTTTGAGTATTAAAGACATTTTCAGCATTTTATTTTGAAATAATACTCGAGCCATCGAGTCATACTTGTTTACATTTTAAAGCTTTAATGCATTACTGCTTTTCATATTTATTATTATCTTTCTACATTCTTTTCAGCATAATTATTACATATCCCGATGAACCTATGACTGTGACATGTAATGAGATAACACAACATAAGGAAAGTGATTCGGAAGATCTGGAGGATGATATAATACCTGAGAAAATCGTCAAATAAGTAGAGGAGTTTGAAAACAAACCGAAGTCTAATTTGGAAGAAACAGAGGCCGTAAACTTAGGAGATTCTGAAATAGTCAAGGAAACTCGTATAAGCATTCATCTATCACCGTCAGAGAAAGAAGAGTATATCAGGTTCCTAAAGGAGTATGAGGACATCTTTGCATGGTCCTATGACAATATGACTGGCTTGAGCACATCCATAGTAGCTCACAAGCTACCCATCAATCCCATGTGTCCACCGGTAAAGCAGAAGCTCAGAAAGTTCAAGCCAGATATGAGTTTGAAGATAAAAGAGGAGGACACCAAGCAAATAAAAGCCAAGGTTATCCGAGTGGTCGAATACCTGACCTGGTTAGCCAACATTGTGCTAGTTCCAAAGAAGGATGGGAAAGTTAGAGTGTGTATCGATTACCGAGATCTGAACAGAGCAAGTCCTAAGGATGATTTTTTGCTGCCCAACATACACATACTAATTTACAACTATGCTAAGCATAAACTCCAATCCTTTGTGGATTGCTTCACAGGATACCACCAGTTTGGATGGATGAACATGATGCTGAAAAGACCGCCTTTATCACACCATGCAGAATATATTGTTACAAAATGATGTCGTTTGGTTTGAAGAATGATGGGTCCACCTACATGAAGGCCATGTCGACTATCTTCCATGACATGATACACAAGGGAATAGAGGTGTACATGGATGATGTTATCATCAAATCTAAAAGGAGTCCAGATCACATAGTAGACCTGAAGAAATTTTTCGATCAACTTCAAAAATACAACTTGAAGTTGAACCCATTGAAATATGCCTTCGGAGTCCCTGTTGGAAATTTGTTAGGTTTCATCGTCAGTCGCCGAGGTATCGAGTTAGACACGTCAAAAATCAAAGATATCCAGGACTTGCCACCGCCAATGAATAAGAAAGATGTGATGAGTTTTCTAGGACGCCTCACTTATATCAGCCGTTTTATAGCACAATCAATGGTGATATGTGAGCCAATCTTCAGAATGCTGAGGAAAGATGTTGCAACTAGCTAGACTGAAGAATACCAGAAAGCCTTCGATAAAATCAAGGAGTATTTATCTAAACCTCCCGTGTTGGTCCCACCAGAACCAGGAAGACCTCTGCTGCTTTATCTGTTTGTGTTGGAAGGAGCCTTTGCTTGTGTTTTAGGACAACATGATGAAACTGGCAGGAAGGAGCAGGCGATATATTTTCTAAGCAAGAATTTTACGCCTTACGAAGCCCGACACTTTTTATTGGAATGCACCTGATATTCTTTGACATGGATAGCCAAAAGGTTGAGACATTATTTCTGTGCGTACACTACATATCTCATATTAAAGATGAATCCACTAAAATACATCTTTCATAAACCCATGCCTACGGGTTAGGTTAGCAAAGTGGCAGATATTACTGAGTAAGTTCGACATCGTCTATGTAACTCAAAATACAGTCAAAGGGCAAGCTTTGGCGAATCACTTGGCAGACATTCCCGCAGACGGAGAATACGAACCATTGAAAACACATTTTCCCGATGAGGTATCGTTTGTAGGAGAAGATATTACCAAGGCATACGATGGTTGGATGATATTCTTCGATGGAGCAGCAAACTTCAAAGAAGTGAATATCAGAGCTATCTTAGTATCGCAAATCAGTCAACACTATTTGGTATCCGTAAACTCAGGTTTCTGTGCACCACAGTTCGTACATCCACTACCCCCTATCTACTGGTTTACGGTACTGAAGCCGTTATTCCATCCGAAGTAGAAATCCCTTCTTTAAGAATCATATAGGAAGCTGAGCTCGGCGATGCAGGATGGGTACGGAGCTGGTATGAACAACTAGCTCTCATTGATGAAAAAAGAATGAACGCAGTATGTCATGGTCAACTCTACCATAACAGAATGGCAAGGGCTTTCAATAAAAAGGTCAAGTCAAGGCAATTCACACAGGGGCAATAGGTTTTGAAACGGATCTTCCCACATCAGTATGAAGCAAAGGGGAAATTCTCACCCCACTGGCAAGGCCCTTACATATTTCACCGAGTAATAATACAAGGGGCACTTATACTCGTAGAAATGGATGGAGAGATTTGGCCAAAACCTATCAATTCGGATGCAGTCAAGAGATACTATGTTTAAGATTATGTTCGCACTTTCTCTTTGATGTAACTGAACTACGCTTGACATGATTCCCGTTTAAGAGGGGATACGTAGGTAGCCCCCTGGGTTCGGTCATATCATAATAAAATCTTCATTCCCCTATGTTTAGAAACTAGGGCATGATCTTGAGTTTGCCCGACCTCATCATGTTTGGAATCGCCAAGGAATGTATCACATGAAATATGCACTTAAACTGGGGCAGAATTTTGTGGAGGATCTTAAGAATTCTGAGTCAGCGAGGTTGCGATGTCTCAAAAGCGTGTCACAATCATCAATTCAACAAATATTTTGCTCTCGTGCATTATCACATATTTCAAACAACTACATTTTCATAAATAATTTATCAAACGCATGTTTTTCAAAAAATTTTGTTTCTGTAGCAGCCAGACGTTACTTGGGGTAACTCAAGCAGGGACTTCAGACGAAAGTAAAGGCAAAGAAAGGAATCAAGAGCACGAACCAACCTTTCCCCCCACAAAACTCATGATTTTTATTTGGATGCAAGCACACTGAACATAACAGGAACGTCCGCAAATTCATGTAAACAACAAGATCACTATATTCACACCGACAAAGGTCACCAATCACAAACACATCAAGCTAAGAAATGCTTTATTCTCTCGCATATAGTAATTGATTTTCTTGCATAGGTCTAAGCACTGCCCTCATCATTACATAAGACTAAGAACTGCCTTCTTTTGCATGAGACTAAACATTGTTTCTACTCATTGCATAAGGCTAAGCATTGCCTTTCATTGCGTGAGGCTAAGCACTACCTCCACACTGCATAAGGTTAAGTAATGCCTTTATTTGCATGAGACTAAACACTGTATCCATTTCTCACATGAGGCTAAGCATTGCCTCAATTATTGCATAAGGCTAATCATTTCCTTTTATTGTATGAGACTAAGCACTGTCTCCATATTGCATAAGGCTAAGCATTGCCTTTCCTTCCACGAGACTAAGCATTGTCTCCATCATTGCATAAGGCTAAGCACTACCTTACCTTGTATGAGACTAAGCACTGTCTCCATTCCTTGCACGAGGCTAAGCATTGCCTCCATTGTCGCATAAGGTTAGGAATTGGCTTTCCTTGCATGAGACTAAACATTGTCTCTGCTCTTTGCATCGAGCTAAGCACTGCCCTTATCTCATACAAAACTAAACCTTGTCTCGTCTTGTTCTCGCATATGATTAAGCATTATTTGTTTCCTCTATCAAACGATGGATATCGCCACATCTTTGCATCTCATGGGATGAAACATAGCCACATTGTTTGAAGGCGTCATAGTCTGAGGGCATCATCCTCATAGCCAGAAGACATCATGCCATGGCTTGGGGATCTCTCGAAATTGCATATCATTATTCAAAGGTGTCATAGTCCGGAGGCACCATCCTCATGGCCCGAGGACACCATTCCATGGCATGCAAATCCCTTATCATATGCTATATGGCCCAGGACGTCATGGTCTAAGGATATCATCCTCATCGTCCGAAAGACAACTCTCATGGTCTGAAGGGAATCTGCATCATGTTTAAGTTTATATAGTAACCCCATATATTTGCGTGCATCGTGTTTTGAGTTTTGCAGGTAACGCGAGAGGTAACCGTTCTACAAACAGGAGAAACTTTCGCTCCGATTTCCGTTCACAACGTTCACATCCTATGACTACCTCAAACGTAACCGATGATCATTAATTGATTTCTTTTTGTTCTATAACCGTTCAAATATTTTCCTTATACGCCCGTAACGTTAAAGTTCGTATTCATAGCACCACCTAAAATTATCCGGTATTCACGACACTATCATATCCAAAAGATCTTTTGAAACACACGACCAATCTTGTAATAACTCCATCAGTTTCATTCGCCGTTGGATCCAAAACTACACACAGCCTAATTCCCATAACACCAGGGATATGTAGGCAACTCAAGAACCAGGGTTCGACCCCCATTTTTTCAAAATACATCATTCCTCACTCACTTCAGACAAAATTGGTCATCATTTTCTTTACCCGATAACTCTTTAATCATTTCCGGGTAAATAGGGGCAGCTGTTGATATTCAATTTTGCCCTCATCTTTGCTTAATAGTATATATACTTTCAAAATATCACTTTGTATCATTACTTAATTACAAGAGTTATACAAGTATTTTCTATAATTTTTATAATTTTTAACGTTTTAAAATTGATTTTTCTTACATTTTAATTACTTGAATAAGCATTAATTACCCCTTAAATTATTTTGTGATGACTTCATACAAATTTATCATTTACACCCACATATATGTTTTACAACATTTTTACTTCATTGAATATGATAACATTTGTATTTTTACCTAATTACACAATTTTTGCAAGAATAACCTACATTCTATACATAATTATATTATTTATGTTAGAATAACATTTTTTATATTTTTATAATGTTAATCTATTATTTTCCTGTATTTTATTGCAAAAATAGTATTTTATTTTTTATTAATCATTTTTATAAATTATTGTTTCATAAATTTCGTATATTTAATTTTTATAGCCCAATGAAGGGCTAATTTTTGGACCAAACAGACCCAAATCCCTGGCCCAATTCTTTTAGCCCAAACCAAATGACCCTTTTGATCCATCCCGGTCGCGACCCGTTGAACCAACCAGCCTCGCTCGAGTTTTAATCTTGGCCGTTGATCTCTCAAGATCAACGACCCACCACTACCCTGGGCATTTTTAATAACCCAATCCCAAAACCCTAATCCCCATTCTCCGACAGACCGCCACCCCCGTTTCCCTCATTTCTCCTCCTCCCTCCTTCAGAAACACTAGCCGCCTTCACCAACCTTCTCAGAATCTGATTAATTCATGGATTCCTGCCACGATTCACTTACCTTTTATGGATTATGTCATTGTTCTTTACAAGATTATGTTATTACATAGTACTTGCCTAATTTTTGGAAAGCACCAATCTTCCGAATCAAGAGAAATCAGACTCACTCCTCAAGATTCAAACGAACTTTCGTCTATATACACTCATGGAAAGATTATATGGGTATGATTTACCAAGATTCTTCGGCCAATCTGAGATTCTGGTCAGAACTAGGGCTTGCCTTATTTTTCTCCTAATTTGGTTCCAAATCGATTCTGCATGCTTTTCTTTCCTTATTTGTATTTGATTGATTATATTTCCTTGTTTATTTGTTCAATTTCCATTACTATATAAACCCATCCCCCAACTCCCCCAGGGGATTCTGAATCGCTAAAGAAAATTATTAATGTTCTCTTATTCTTTCTTGTCCTATACTATTCTGAGGCATAATCTTTTGGCTGGCTGAAAGCCTAGGCCACCAAAATTCAATTCTCGAACCTTTCTCAGTGTGAGCACTGCCCATGATTCGTTCGAAACCCTTGGGAACTCTGACGCACTGAGATTCTTGGGTTATACTGCTCGTTTTGATATTGACATTGAAGTGTTACTGAAATTACTCTCCTTGTTTACTTTTTTGTCTGTAACTGGTAATGTAGCTATGACTCTTGCAATTTTATTTTTTTTCTTCTCGTTTAAATTCCTGCTCTGCATATCTATGTCTCTGAGAATTTTTATGAACCAACATGCCATTATATACTTTGAAACTCTTCTTGAGGCTCTATACCTTTTAGTAGCCCAACTTGCATATTTGTTGCCTTGATTCTGCCTTCTTAAGCGTACTTGCTAATATATGTGCTTGAATGCTCATTACTGTTTTCTATTCTGAGTTTGGTTTCTTGTCTTGTTCTGTACTCTTGTGATAAGTCGAGTCATGCCCATAACCTCTTCTAAGTCTTGAGTCATTCCTGCGCGACTTGATACTTTTCAAACAATTATCTCTTGATCATGTTATTAGCCCATGCATGCTTTCCATGCTACTTGTGAACTAATGCTCGTTCCCTGCCTTGTCCTGTACCTCTGTGATGAATCCATGCATGTGTTTCAGGCCTTGTCAAGTCATTCCTGTCCAACATGCTAAGTTTTGATGTTGTACTGATTAGCTAGGGTATGCTTTCATGTCATTTAAGTTCTAATGTATGCTTATGCAATCCCCTTTGAGACCTTAGGGATGACCTCATGTCTAGCCTCTTCCCCCATATATGATTAAGCCTAGTGCAGACTTGTCCTGTTAACCTATATTTGACATATTCTTGACCATTGTGAGTCTTGGTGCTATTTAAACCTTCGTGTGTGATTGATAATGTTAAAGTCTTCCCAGTTGATTAGATTATTACAGACTATGTTCATTAGCCTGTTTTGCATTATATTTGCTCTAGACCCTCAGGCTAGAAATCTTACTTGTTTCCGTCTGTGATTCTGCAAGATTCCTCTGTCAAGATTGTGTTTAAGTTAACCTTAGATCATATTATATCCTGAAACTCTATTCAGGGTTGTCTGTTGGTCTGTGATATTCCATCATGTCTTCTGAACTTCTAGCATATTTTGTGTATAACTCCGTATGATCTCATCTACCTGCTATGGTTTAAACCACTGTTAGTTGCAGTCCTAAGAATTAAGTGTGTGGATTTCGAGTGATTTGATTAATTAATGAACAACTTGTTACTCATGTGGTTAAGTCTGGAATTGTTGGGTAAGTTGATTCTCCCTTTCAGACTTGGTATGGGTTTGGGTTCGAGTCATGCAACTGATTCACTCTAATGTCCTGGGGTGTACTTATACCTAGGTTTACTATATTTTGTGTGATGAATGAGATCACTGAAGACCTTGAAGTTGCTGGGTTATTCCTCTTTGGGCCTGCTCTGCTTATTGGGCCTGTAATGATTTGTAATCAAATAATTTGGGCGTTAGTGGAACTGGGGAATGGGTGTGATTTATTCTTACATAAGGGGTAGTGAACATGCCTATAGGGTCTACGTGCTTTATTTGCTACCTTGTTTAACTTGCTTTACTTTTGCAAGCTAGTAGAAATCATGTCTATAAGAATCGCACACACCTCACCTAATTTGTCTAATACTCGCACACTATCTCAAACATGTTAGTAATTGCTATACTTGATTTTCACATTATTACTATGTGTTTAGCAGCATGCCTATAAGATGTATAACACATGCTTTGTCAACCTAGAAACCATGCCTATAGGACATCGAATAATCATTTGGTCTATTGCTTCTATTACTTTTAGGGTACTGCCTATCTAGATTTCATGACTATAGGACCCTAATCTTTTAATCAACTACTTTTGTTGTTTTTATTACACTGCCACGCCTAGATGACATGCCTATAAGAGTAAAGTGTTGTTAAATCAATTTCAGTTATCAACTACTAGAAATCCTGCCTATAGGATGCCGTCACATACCTAAGAAGTAGGTCTATAAAATCAACACTGGTAATCGGAATTATGAGATCGTTTCACTGTCTTATTGCGCAAACAATTAGAAATCATGCCTATAGGACTTGTAACGCCTTTAATCTGCAAGTTTGTTAGTTTAAAGCTTCACTTCTGTCTATACAATACTGGAAATCAGAATCACATAGAAACTTTGCCTATAGGACTTAATAGTTCTAATGCGTTTGAAATTGTCTACTACCTAACTGCCCGCATGCATTTGTTGTTTATGTTTGAAGGTTAACTTGAGCCTTTAATTGTACTCACGTGTAGTCCTACATGTTTTTGAATATGCGCTAGTTTTATCATTTTGAGCATCCTAAGTGAAGTCTAGAACCACCCAAATAGAGGTCCAAAGCCTCCTGGACCATACGTATGAGAAGATAGTGCACGCATAGGGTACGACCTAGAATTGAATTAGAGCGCCTTTAGGTAAACAACTTTAACATAGTAATCGGGTAGCAGGAGATGATAGTCTATTCCCGCTAAATAATATGAGCAACCCCTATCTAGTAGAAATCAAATCTATAAGAATTGCACACACCTCACCTAATTTGTCTAATACTCGCACACTATCGCAAACATGTTAGTAATTGCTATACTTGATTTCCATATTATTACTATGTGTTTAGACATCATGCCTATAAGATGTATAACACATGCTTTGTCAACCTAGAAACCATACCTATAGGACTTCAAATAATCAATTACTCTATTTCTTCTATTACTTTTAGGGTACTGCCTATCTAGATTTCATGACTATAGGACCCTAATCTTTTAATAAACTACTTATGTTGTTTTTATTACACAGCCCCGCCTAGATGACATGCATATATGAGTAAAGTGTTGTAAAATCAATTTCAGTTATCAACTACTTAAAATCCTGCCTATAGGATGCCGTCACCTGCCTAAGAAGTATGTCTATAAAATCAGCACTGGTAATTCAGAAATATGAGATCATTTCACTATCTTATTGCGCAAATAATTAGAATCATGCCTATAGGACTTGCAACGCGTTTAATCTGCAAGTTTGTTAGTTTAAAGTTGCACTGCTGCTATACAACACTGGAAATTAGAATCACATAGAAATTATGCCTATAGGACTTAATAGCTCTAATGCGTTTGAAATTGTCTATTGCCTAACTGCCCGCGTGCATTTGTTGTTTATGTGTGAAGGTTAACCTGAGCCTTTAATTGTACTCACGTGTAGTCCTACATGCTTTTGAATGTGCGCTAGTTTTATCATTTTGAGCATCCTAAGTGAAGTCTAGAACCACCCAAATAGAGGTCCAAAGCCTCCTAGACCATAGGTATGGGACGGATAGTGCACGCATAGGGTACGACCTAGAATTGGATTAGAGCGCCTTTAGGTAAACAACTTTAACATAGTAATCAGGTAGCATGATATGATAGTCTATTCCCGCTAAATAATATGAGCAACCCCTATCTTAAAGGATTTGTAAAGTATTATTTATGTTACACGAGGTGATCCTTTAGGCTAAAAAACTTAGGACCCCCTCCTTTTCTTTATGTATTTGTTATTTACACTTGGTCATCTAACATAGATCAATGTAATTGTATCCTTATACTCATTAATATTTGTGCCGATTCTCACGTGTTCTAATAAGACACTTTGGCTTCTAAATTTCCCTTTATTTATTTGATCACCTAGCCTAATTACGTAATCCACATAATTTAAAGTTCGATCGGGACCCACAGTTATGGACTTTGAAGAGTGCCTAATACCTTCTCTTTGAGGTAATTTGAGCCCTTACCCGATCTTAGGTAACACGGACTAGTCAAATGGAGTTATTTACAAATTGGGGCCCTAACGCACCTCAAAATCATTAGATAGCGACTCTTCTATTTAAAAGAGTTGTCACATGTCGAAACCCTCTTTCGCGAGAAAATAGGGCGCTACAGTAGGGAGTGAGGCTATTTTGATGTGCAGGTGCTAGGTTGGTGCCGCACCTGCGAGACCGCAGAAGCGGCCAGAGGGTTGCAAAAGCGTTAGGAAGTGAGGCTGGTTGGGTGCGGAGGTGCGAGGTTTCTGCCGCACCTGCGAGATCGCAGATGTGGAATAAGGGTACGCAGGTGCTCGGGGGAGTGAATTCGTTGTTTTCGCAAAAGCGGATACCTGGTCGCAGGTGCGACTCCGCAGAAGCGGAGTCTGGTCCGCAGATGCGTAGGTAGGAGGGCTACGTACGGGGGCTAAGTACCCACGAGGTGACGAGAGTCTGTACTTAGCTAGATTTATGTTATGTTCGGGTAGACTTAGGTTCTCGCCATGCTATAACTGTACTATTTGAGGTGTTCCTTGCCTATTAAATTCCTTTACCTTACATTACGACTTGAGACTAGACTTGCGTAGAGTGATAGACTTGCTATTGTAGAGATTTGATGGGCTTCATGATTAGCCGTAGAATAATTGTACTCCTCTTACGAATTTCCCCTGCGCTATGCGTTCTCATCAAAATGTTTTCCTTAAAGTTCATAACTCGCACGTTTATCGTGAATAGGGTAAAGGACCCATTAATGTTTTTTATTCTAATGGTATCGGGCCGTTCGCTTCGGCAGTATAATAGATACATCTATGGTTCGTGCCATTCGACTCGACATGATTATTTATCACACTCTCATGGGAGCGGCCCGTTCGCCTCGGCAATATAGTAGATGTATCTATGGTTCATGTCGTTCGACCCTCGACAGTGCTGATATTATGATGGGATCGGGCCATATGCTTGGGGATTTCTATAAAATACTCTTATGAAATCGTGCGTCATAATTGACAAGAAGCCAGTATATCTAAGAGTTTTCCTTATTTGAACTGTGACGACCTATTTGGTGAGGTCTATTATATATATACTCCAATTGAGGAGGTAACTACTAGCTGAGAGCTTGAGTTCTTGCTGAGAGGAGAATTGTACCACGTATTTATATTTGTTATTTCATTTATTTACTCTGACTCACATCTATTTACTTCTACTGTATCTGTCTTATTGGATCACTAGTACGTGTCGATGTCGACCCCTCGTCACTACTTCTCTGGGGTTAGGCTAGATACTTATTGGGTACGCGTTGATTTATGTACTCATGCTACACTTGCTTCACTTATTGTGCTGGTACATATATATCTGATGGTCTTTTGGGCGCAGAGGCGCGGCTATTCCGGGGACTTTACTGTGAGCTGTAATTCATGTTACGATCCATAGCCTGCAGAGTCTCCATCAAATTTATTTATATTCTCCTGTCTAATTTGTATTCCAGACAGATATTGTATTTTATTATATTTCCTAGTTGATGCTCATGCACTTGTGACACCGGATTATTAGGTTTCCTACAGATTATTCATCATTGTAGTTCGTGTAAATATTATCATTCACCTTGTAAATTTATATTATTTAATTAATGAAAATTATGATTTCATTTAGGCTTGTGCCTTTATTTCCTTCCTACTTAATCTTACGCGATGTGGGGCGCTTGTTGTCAATTGGGCGTCTAGGAGTTGTAGTGGTACTACAGACGTGGTGCAAGATATTTTTCCATGCGTGTTTGGGCAGGCTATTATCGTCGCCTTGCAGAAGGATGTTCTTTTGTTCCAGCTTAGTACTTGTATGCCCTATGGTTTCTAGACTATGCACGGATTGCTATAATGTCTATGCGTTGTTATCGCAGAATATTGGTGTAATGGTAGGGTGATTGTTTGTGTGTCGAGGCAGTGAATTACTTGAAAGGAGGATTTCTCATTGGATGATTTAGAGGTTCAACATTTATTTCCAGCAAAGGAAAGGTAATCAGACTATTGATATTCATGCCTTGGTTGATAAAGTGACGAGACTTGGTATTTTCGAGCGTAGTGGAATTCTCATTTGTGGTGTAGTGTCTTCATCCTTGTTGGAATGCATTAAGGTTTGCTGGCGTTATGGTCTTCCTAGATTTGCTTTCGGGGCAGGATATTGGGAAAGTGGCGCCTAAGAAGCGGTTGTCATAGATAGCAGAGTGTAGCGGCTTTAGAATCAAATTCTTGTTTCTAGTGTTGATGGCTCGAGAAAGATGATCTTCTGGGAGGTTTAGATTCGGTATCAATACATTAGTTCCGGTGCTAAAGGTATGTATTTGATTTGAGGCAACATTTGGGCAGCGGAGTGTGAGGAAGGACAGGATGGGAGGTATCTCGCGGTGGTTGGCAGGCCAAGTATGAAAATCGGAGGTTGAGAAGTTGCTTAAAGGAAATGGTTTGACCGAAGTGGGAGTGACAGAGTAGTGTATGGATTCTGTGGTAGGATAACCACATACCTTGAGGAAGATTAGAGCAATTTGGGAGGCACGGTGGAAGTGACTAGGTACACGGATTATATTTGGAATGGTGGTTACTGCATAGAAAAAGATTGAATATGGCAGAAAGGAATTTTCTTGAAATGAAGAGGGGTGTGAAGATTTGATTATCGTTTCGGATGCAACATGACTTTGTGTTTGGAAGGTATTGTTGGACTTTCAGTTGATGTCAATGGGGAAGGAACGAACTTGTACAGCCGGTGGACGAGCGTGGGCTCAGGAGGGTTTACTGAACTCGTGGTAGTTGTAACCGGTGCAGCGTTGTTGGAAGATGACGGCATGGAATACTACATGTGGGTTATCTCATGTGAACATGTTAGCGGTTGTGTTATTTTGATGAGGCTTCTACGAAGAGTTCTACTTACTACCCAACAGAAGGTCGAGTGTGTGATCGTGGTAGATAATTCGAAATGTTTCCTGAAAAGCTTAACAAAAGACTTCGACAAATTTGGCAGGTTAAAGGTGCACGATCATGGTAATTGAGAAGGAGTAATCCTTATGGGCTCTACTTTATGTGGTGGTAGTTTAAAGCTAAGTGGGGGAGCCCACCGTTTATGATTGGATCACGTGGTTGTCTGCATATGCGGTTTCTGGTTATCGATGCTTTGGTGGATTATTTATGACTAAGAAAATAAAACATCAGGGGTAATTCGAGCAAGGAACTTGATAAGTGTGTGCTATACTTTGCCTTATCGATTTAGGTGCAGGTTTCGGGAAGACTCAGAGTTTATGCTTCTTGTATATGTAATGTACAAGGAAAAGCATTCAGCCAGCTGCTTCTTTGATAGGGTGTTCATGGGCTATCAGAGCGATGGAGTTTGCTCATATTCGAGACCAGGTCAGAGTGGGTGACTCTCAATAACAGTCCTAGCGGGTTCAAGAATTAAAGTGCAATGCCTAAGGATTTCGGGTCCGTTGTGTGGTTAAGGATCAAGTTTTCGCAGTGGATTACGAACGAGAGTTGGAATGTTCTATGTTATCATCGGGTATGTGGTGCAGTATTGGAGGAAAAGAAGAAATAGCTTCAGATTCGCGGGAGGTCTTGCAGAATGGGTGTACCAGTTGGAGATGCTATTGTGCGCATAAGGAAAGTATTAGATGGTTCATGAGTATTGAGACGATGTGGTCTCGTGATGCGGGTCACTCAGATGAGTGCGGATTTGGTTGGTTACGTTTTTGAATGGAGCTATTATTATTTCTAAGGTGAGTCGAGAGTAAATTGGAAGAAGTTGGGTCGGTTAGTAATAGTTGAATCGGCATGATTATGGCAATGATGAGTTCCTTCGGCGTGTGAAGTTATACATGTGGTTTGTGGTTGTACGTGCGGGCTTGACAACCACCATAACTTGATTGATTTTGGAGGTATTTGATTCAAATGGCCTTGTTGTGTAAATGGATTCTGAAAAAGTCATGACGGTTTAGACCACGACTTGAGGTTTGTATTTTTCTGTGATTTGGGAATTCAGTTGCGTGTTGCATTAGATCTTCTGAAATGAGCTGAGTGAAAGGTTTCTATCCAATGAAGTGTTTAATCTACTGGTAATTCAGGGGTTATGATGAATTCTTTTATTCTCGTGTAGCGACATGATAGGTGCAGTGAGCGGCATGGGGATTGGAAAGTTGAGGATCAAGGTTGCGGTTCGGTGTTGACAAGAATCTCACGAGTTCGGATGAGCAGGGGAGAATTCAGATGTTCAGAGTAAGCTGGTATTTTCTTTAGTGTCACCTGAGAACGGTGTCCTATATAAGAGGCTTTGTGTATTGAATTGCGGACTCTTGATTGGCTTTGCAGAATTAGTGCGGTTGGTGGTGTGTAGGTGCAGACTTTGCTATCTGGTGCGAAAGGTCATGGGACAATACCCCACGGGGAAATCTGTATAGTGCGACATGTTAGTCACTTGATTGTTAAAGATTGAAACCAAGCATGGAGATTATGGTACTATCGTTAATGTGAGAGTTTATGCCTGGGAGGCGCTCTATTCCTTTAGTTGTGAACTGTGGGAGTTGTTCCGGATTGAGACGGCTTGATTATTCGCACATGTGTTGAGGTCCCGTGTAGCTTGTGGTGTTATATGAGCAGGATGGCTCTCGAGATGCAGGTCATTTATCACATCTTAGTTGTGCTTGGCTTTTGTGGCGTATTGCATTATCCGTCTCCCTAGAGTTGTATTTTTGCACTTGGCGTGCTTATGGATGATATTATGTATTCCGTAGGTAGACGCATTATGGCTTGATGGGTATGTCCTTATTTATTGTTATGAGTGGATCGGGTGGCACACCGTCCAGGTACGTTGTTTGGATCGGGTTGCACGCCGTAACAGTATCATGTTTGGATCATGTTGCACACCGCAACGGTATCATGTGTGGATCGGGTTGCATGCCCCAACAGTGAGATGTGGAGTACGGTCCCTTATACTTATTTTTGTGTATTTGTTTCTCATTATCTGAGAAAGGTTCATAGCATCTCTTCGGTCACTTTATTCGTTAGGCGGGCCGGGTAGTTCTTTTGTTCCAAAGTTCATTCCCTCTTATGTGTCATATTCAAGTTGTAGCTTGTCGGCGCGTTGATGAGATCTGGGTCAGTGTTTGAGATGACTTATTTCCTGAGCAGCTTGTACTGGGTGAGATGCGATTATTGGACCTAGAATCAATGCGATCAGAGTTATGTAGGGTATATTAAAGATCAAATATCGTTATTCAGTTCACAATGAGGTAATGGTCCTTGTCAGGAAGAAAGACTCCATAATTTATTGATTCGGCAGGTGGTTATTAGTTTCTACGCATCTGTACCGTCGTGGCAATATTGCGAGAGATGGAATAGGACTTATATGTGTCATGAGGTGTGTTATGGGCATCAGAATCATGAAAATGCAGCTATAGTTGTCAAAGGATGTTGTTATGGTCAAGCGAATTATGTGGTGGATGGTATGATTTTAGCGGAGGAGCATGGTCATGTTGGGTACAGTCTCTGGTGATTGATGTGGTGCACGTATGTTAGGATCGGGCCCCGTGGAAAATTCTAGATGTTGGAATTTGGTTTTGAAGCTTGTTAGCTAAGGTTATAGAAAGGATCTTCGTATGGCTCGAGCTAACGTGCTCATATGGTTTGTGGTGTCACAGGTAGGTGCGCAAGGTGTTAAACAGTGATTTCGGACAACTCCGGAACAGTTCATAGCATGTTTGAGGACAAACCTATGCTTAAGTGGGGGAGAATGTAACGACCTGACCGGTCGTTTTGAGCTCTAGCACGTCGTTTGGCGGTTTGAGGTCTTGAGTAGCTTTACTTTAGGTATTATGATTTGTACGTGTGGTCGGAATTGAACTTCAGGAAGTTCGGAGTTGATTTGGAAAGAAAATTCTAATTTCGAAAGTTTTAAGTTGGAAGAATTGGCTAAGGTTTTGACTTTTGAGTAAACGACCTTGGAATCAGAAATTGAAGGTTACGATAGGTTCGTATGATGATTTCGGACTTGGGCTTATGTTCGGGTTGAGTATCGGATCATCCGGGAGCAATTCAGTGCTTATTATGGAAAGCTGGCATTTTTGAAAGTTTTAGAATTTTATAAGTTTGGTTTGAAGTGGATATTTATGTTATCGATATCCGTTTGGAGTTTCGAGACATGGAATAGGTTCGTATCATGATTTGTGACTTGCACGTAAGGTTTGGAGTCATTCTGGGGTGTTTAAGTGTAATTCAGACGCGTTCAACGAAATTAGAAGGTTGGAAAGTTAGACGAAAGGTTTTGGCCATCGATTTGTAATTTTGATGTTGCTTGACGTGATTCGAGGTTTCGACTAAGCCCTTATCGTATTGTGGGATGTATTGGTATGTTTGGACGGGGTCCCGGAGGCCTCGGATGCGAATCGGATTGTAAGCGGATCGAGTTTGAACTTGGAGAAAACTGCTGAAGCTTAAGGCTTCTGGTGCGATCGCCCCTACTAGGTTATGGCTGCAGGTGCGAGACCGCAGAAGCGACCCAGGGGTTGCAGAAACGGTAGGGAGTGAGGATTTTTGGATGCGCAGGTGCGAGGTTGGTGTCGCACCTACGAGACCGCAAAAGTGGCCGGGGGGTCGCAGAAGCGGTAGGAAGTGAGGATGGTTGGGTGCATAGGTGCGAGGTTTGTGCCGCACCTGCGAGATAGCAGATGCGGGAAAGAGATACGCATGTGCAAGGGGGAGTGAGTTCGTTGTTTCTGCAGAAGTATATACCTGGTCGCAGGTGCGACTCCGCAGAAGCGGAGTCTGGTGTGCAGATGCGAAGGCTGGAGGGCTAAAGGGGGACTACAGAAGCAGAATTTTAGCCGCACCTACAAAACTGCAGAAGCGGTCAAGTGGCCGCAGGTGCGATCTGCGATGATCGCTGGGCAGAGGGCTTGCTTAAGTGCTAGGGTTTGGCTCATTTTCATTTCATTTCTTCCATGGGAGCCGGCCTTGGAGTGATTTGGAACGTCATTTTCATCATCAATCATAAGGTAAGTAATTTCTACAAGTTGTGAGTTAAATATACGAGTGTGGGCTTGTATATACATGAAACATTATGGAAATTGTGTGATTTTGGTAGAAAAACCTAGAATTTGGTATTTTTGGATTTTGACAACAAAATTGGACATGGAATTAGGAATAAATTATGTATTCGAGTTCGTGGTGGTATGGGTAATAATTATATTCGAAAAGTTTCGGAATTCGGGCAAGTGAGCTCGAGGGTTGACTTTATGAACTTTTCGACCGGAGTTGGAAATTGTTATAAATTGATTAATTATGGGTAATAGAGTATATATTTAGGGATTTGAATATTTGGTTGACTAGTTTTGGAGAGACGGGCATCGATTTGAGGTGTTTGGGAGGTGTTGGAGCCTGTTATGGAACTTCGGAGACTAGGTAAGTCTCCTGTCTAACTTTATGAGGGGAAAACTACCCCTGGGTGATGTATTTGATATGTGCTACTTGTTGCAGGGGTTACGTACGCACGAGGTGACGAGAGTCCATACATAGCCATATTCATGTTATGTTCGGGTAGACTTAGGTTCCCGCCATGCTATAACTGTACTATTTGAGCTGTCCCTTGCCTATCAAATTCCTTTACCTTACATTACGACTTCAGACTAGAATTGCGTAGAGTGATAGACTTGCTATTTGTAGAGATTTGATGGGCTTCATGATTAGCAGCGGAATAATTGTACTCCTCTTACGAATTTTCGTCGCGCTATGCATTCTCATCCAAAAGTTTTTCTTAAAGTTCATAACTCGCACGTTTATTCATGAATGAGGTTAATGACCCATTGAAGCTTTTTATTCTAATGGGATCGGACCGTTCGCCTCGGCAGTATAATAGATACATCTATGGTTCGTGCCGTTTGACCCTCGGCAGTGTGCACATTATGATGGGATCGGGCCGTTCGGGCCGTTCGTCTCGACAGGATTATGTATCACACTCTCATGGGAGCGGGTTATTCGCCTCGACAATATAATAGATGTATCTATAGTTCGTGCGGTTCGACCCTCGGTAGTGCACATATTATGATGGGATTGAGCTGTACGCCTCGATATTTCTATAAAATACTCTTATGAAATCGTGCGTCATAATTGACAAGAAGCCAGTATATCTAAGAGTTTTCCTTATTTGAACTGTGACGACCTATTTGGTGAGGTCTATCATATATATACTCCAATTGAGGAGGTAACTACTAGCTGAGAGCTTGAGTTATTGCTGAGCAGAGAATTGTACCACGTATTTATACTTAATATTTCGTTTATTTACTCCGATTCACATCCGTTTACTTCTACTATATCTGTCTTATTGGATCACTAGTAAGTGTCGATGTCGATCCCTCGTCACTACTTCTTTGGGGTTAGGCTAGATACTTAATGAGTATGCGTTGATTTACGCACTCCTGCTACACTTGCTGCAATTATTGTGCACGTACATATATATCTGGTGGTCTTTTTTGGCGCAGAGGCGCGGCTATTGCAGGGACTTTACCGTGAGCTGCATTTCATGTTACGATCCGCAACCTGCAGAGTCTCTATGAGAGTTATTTATATTCTCCTATCTAATTTGTATTCCACACAAATATTGTATTTTATTATATTTCTTAGTTGATACTCATGCACTTGTGACACCGGATTTTTGGGGTTCCCACAGATTGTTCATCATTATAGTTCGTGTAAATATTACCATTCACCCTGTAAATTCTATTTCATACTATTTAATTAATGAAAATTATGATTTCAAACTACTAAAATGAGTAATTAAGTTGATAAATCACTGTTGTCTTGCCTGACGGCGGTGTTAAGCGCCATCACGGCCTTTAGTGGAATTTGGGACATGACAAGTGTAACGGTTGCAACACTCAATAATAGTAACGCAGCACTTTGAAAGGACACCTCTCTACGTTATAGGAAAGTTGCAACAATGAACAAATGCAAGAGAAAAAAAACTTGAAACAAATGCAATACAAAAACAAAAGAAGAAGAGAAAGAAAGGTGAGAAATTAAACGGATCATGTTATTGATTCCTAAGTCAAAATGTCATCTCATCTAACATCTTATTCTTTCTATGTCTTTTCCAGCCACATGATGTTTAAGCAAGGTTGAACCCTTTGTTCCCAACAGAGGATATCTAAGTAGAAGTTGATGTCATATCTTAATTTCACTGTAAAGTACGAATTATATATTATGCACTTCTGCTTATAAGAATTTAGTTATAATTCCAGTTATTTGCTTTGAGGCATGCTTAAAAAGGAGATTTGCTTATGTTGTCACAAAGTTTTTCATTCCAATCTCATGTCATGCTCATCGTAGATTTTAAAGAATTCTCCTTCCATTTCTTTAAAGTAATTGCAGATAATGCTCTGTACCCTCTCACTTTTATTTCCTAGTGTAAGGGGGAAAAAAGGTATATATGCATGGAAATTCTTTTTGCTGCAAGAGGTTGGTTAGCCCTCTGCGGTTCTATTATATAATAACAACATTATTTTTGATTTGAAACGGTGATGAAGCAAGAATAAAAGGACTCCGATCCTTCAGTTTGTGTGGATCATGTGTCTTCTTCTTCTTCTTATACGACTACAAAAGCTTAGTTTTTTGTGAGGTTGTGGTGTTACTTCAAATTTTTAATATTAAACTTTTTATCTTTAGATTTATTTATTTTTTACTATAATAACTGAGTTTTTTGGATTTGAGAGTGCTTCAGTCTTTGAAATAGTTAAAAGTTTTGAAGTTAGATATTCTTGATGCTCCTTTCTTCTTATGTGACTACAAAAGCTAAGTTTTTTTTGTTAGTTTTGAGTGTTTCAGAATCATTTAAATAATTAAAAGTCTTGAACTCTAGAATCTTGATGCTTGATAGGTAACATAATAAAAAATTTCATTCAATGGTATCAAAGAAAAAGGGAAAAATGTAAACCAGTTGTAAGCGGGTAGAAGAAACTTGTATTGCTATGTTTCTTATTATTTCTCTTAATTTATTGAGTTATTGTTTCCTATGTATAAGCTTATTTCGGGATATATTAAAATAGAAATAAAACAAAACTTTTGAAATTTTATAGAGAATTGAGAGAAGAAAGTGGATGTTATAATATGGTGAGAGATCTCTAAAATATCCCTATATAATAACCATTCACTAAATATTATATTATGTTATAATATATGTCCTCTATAACAACACTTCACTATAGCAACTAACAATTTTTGGATCAAACGAGATTGTTATAGAGAGTTTTGACTGTATAGGAAAATAGCATTAGGAAAGAGGGTGATAATGAAAAAATTAGAACTTAATAGTAGGGGTGGGCGTTCGGTACTTCGGTACGGTATTTAATAACTACGGTTCGATACTTTGGTTTTTAATATATCAATTATGCATACCAAAATAGTTCGGTACGGTTCGATATTTTCTTATTTGATTCGGTACAATTTCAGTATCATACTAAAAGCTTTCAAATCTCCCAAGATTCATAGGCAAACTTAGAAAATAGAATCTTCATAATTACATAGAGTAAAAAACGTGAATCACTTAGCCGACACCCATATGATAATATAATTAAAATTTAGGAGGGGACTTTTGAATTGCTCCAATTACAAAAGACTCCCCCAACTCTAATATGATGTTTTCTGCGCAGTTGCAAAAGCTGAATGAAGCGGAGAGAAAAAGCTGCATTATACAATTTCCCAATCAAATTAGACATTAGGGTCAAGTAGACAAATGTTCCCGGCTAAAAGATTAACCCAGTCAAAGAGTTTGACACTTATCCTACATTTTCATGTATGAACATGTTACAAGTTGCAGATGCTGAAACCATTTTTTAAGAACAGTTCTATGACTTACACGAGTCACGACAGAGCCAACTGATCATTTGCTGGTGCACTCATGCCTCACGCTCAATTCTTTTACTCTTGAAGAAGCTACTGCCCGTAAGTCTGTCTCTGAGCTTAAAGAGGCCCCTAGGCGCTAAGGGATTAGGGAAGTACGAGGCTTGGGTGTTGGGCTTAGGCTTGTTGGGCTAGAAAATAGAAATAGAGTTGGGCTTTGACTTAAATATTTCACTATTTCGGTATAACAAAATATCAAGAATACCGTACCGAAATACTGAAGTACCGTAATTTCTGTACCGAAGTATACCAATATATCAAAATACCAAAAAAGCCGATACCGAAATACCAAATTAATTCGGTTCGATTCGGAATTCGATTTTTCGGATTTTATGCCCGCCCCTACTTAATAGTAGATGGTAGAGGGGAGTCAAAGGAATAAAGAGAGAAAGAATCATGTATTAACCTCCCCGGCAGATCATATAAGTGTAAGTGAACTTTTTTTTTATTTTTATTTATTTTCACTAAAATATTTATTCGTATGATTAACTGTTTAATTATATGCGCATGCGCGCGTGCACATATATATAAACTAAATTTATAAAATTATTTCTAAATATATGTGTATCATTTATAACCGCGCGAAGCGCGGCATATTCCCTAGTGTGCAAATAAATATCTACCGTTATATTAGTATGTATTTTGTGGGGAGTTGATCAACTCCAGTACAAATTGCTCCATTAAGTTGAATAGTAGGCCTGGTAAACGCTTCATCAACCCTATTTTTCAAACATAATGGAGTAATCTGTGCTGGACCGTTTTGCTCCCTATTTTGTGTGATGTCTGATTACTAGAAAAGGTAAAAGGTTATCTCAAGACAAAAGTGGAGAATACGTCCACCTCAAGTTTAATAATTCTATGATTACATGCTAATCACTTCATTAAGCCGTTTGGAATAACTTTAGTTCGCTTTTTCCTGAACTTTTCTTAGCCACAACTCACAAAGGTATATGAGTTGTAAGAATATTATGAAAATTATTACTAGTAACATACCATTACTTTAATTCGTTCTCACAATAAAGCAACTAATCAATCTATTGTTGTAACGCATCTCATTATTGGACAGTTTGGCAACAACAATTGACAATAAAACTATAGCTTTTGGAATTGGGGACATTGAACTACCACAAAAGCACAATAATTGAAACCATATTACCCTTTTTTAGCAGACTTGAGATTTGCATTGCCTCCTGATGATAATTCATGTGTGTTCCAAAGCCTTTAATTTGTGAAGACGACTCCAGTTATTGTGCTAAATCATGAGAATTGATTCTCAACATGACATTACCATAGTCCATAAATAACAGATAAGATTAAAATGGAATCTGTCAAACAATTATTATTTATTGTTTTTCGATCAAACTATATGCCTCATATCAAATAGCAGAATCAATGCCTTCTACAATTTTTATATTTATACATATTACAGTTGGCCATCACGTACTTGAAGTGAAGTCGTACAAATAAAATAAACTGTATTGTTTATATAATTACAGAAAAATGATATAGCAACTGGTGTAGTAGTATAGCATCAACACAAACACATATGTTCAGCACTTCAGAATATAATTAATACATAGATTTTCTTATGTTGTTTGATGTTTCCTTAAATTTTTGTTTTCTTTTTGATTTAGTCATTTAGCATTTCGGAAACCGTTGATTCAATTAATCCAGATTTGCGTTGGCCAGGGCCATTAAGGGAGATAAGGACTCCTTACCCAAAAAAAAAGAAGATATATGATATTCGGCCAAAATGCTATACTTTTAGTACATTACTCGCCCAATATTTTATTGGTTTAATGATTAATTATGCGATATTTGAGCTAAATTATATTGTTTATGTGTAGGAGTATCGGAAGAAAGAGTCGAATGAAAGTTGCACAAAAAGAGGACAAAAATGCAAGAAAAGAGCACAAAAGCATCAAATATCCAAACCGTGCTACAGACCAAGTAAAGCCAGCTCTATAACCTGCCTTACTGTGCTACAGACCAAGTAAAGCCAACTCTATAGCCAGTTTGACCGCACTATAAGCCTGGCCTCGCGAGGTCTATAGCCCGATAATTAAATGCCGCGGGGTTAAAAGACTCCAATCCGAATTTGGACTGAGGGATTTCGACCCTAACATATAAATACTCCCCAAACGAGTTGAGAAAGGGTTGGACACTATTTTGGAGAAGAAAAAGGCTACAGAGCACCGTGAAGCAAGAATCAAATGACTTTTCCCTCCGTTTATCTCTTTACTTTGTAGTTTAATGTCTATGGATATCATGATGATTGTTGATATATTTATTAGTAGCTATACTTTCTAATATAGGGTTTGATGGAACCTATTGGAGGATAATTTTCTACTACGTTTAATATAGATTTGCCTTTGATTTTTCTCTACTTGTTCAACTACATTTACATTGTGGTTGATTGAATAGCTCTCAATTACTGTGCCTATTTAGTGTGTATTGCTTGAAAAATGGTACATATTTAGGTAGTTGTTGAACAACATCACTCCTAACGTATGTGAGAAATCAATACGACATGTTTAAAGGTGGGATTAGGAATAGCGAAACCTTGGTGCGATCTTAGTGAGCGGTGAATTAGTGCCTGCTAGCGTAGTTCGTAAGAATACATCTAGTAAATTGTGGTAGTTACTTGAAAGAGAATTACGACACCCAAAGTACTCACGATCGGTAGAGAATACTTAGGCAAATTTATAGGAAACGTAGCGGTGAGGATGCCGACAATAGGAAAAATCATAACCCTAGACTTTTCCAATTGCTCTATTAGTTATAAATTACTGCATTTTAATTACTTTTCTCTTAGTTAGTAAACATTCAAATCCTTATTTAATATTTCTAAAGGTTGACTATTTGAATTCGTGCGAAACTAGTGGTTGTAATTAGTAGGTTAATTCTCTGTAAAATTTGACTCCAGACTTATAAACCGAATTATATTTGCAACCACCGCTAGACCTCTTAGGAGGCATAGGTGGGCGTGATGAAATTTTGGCGTTGTTGCTAGGAAATTAACGGTGTTATTAATTACGGCTAAAAGAATTGTTAGAATTCTTAGTTTAGTCAGCTTTCTCGACTTGAAATTCATTATATTGAAACGCTAACGTTATAGTCTTGTGTGTTACAGGCACATGCCTAGCAACGCCTCCGGAACTGGTGAATTGTACGAAGCATTACCAGACCCTGAGAAAGCTTTCAAGACAATAAATCGAGCAAACAAGAAAGACAGACGACAACAGAACGCAACAGAACGAATCGAACTAGACATGGGTGACGTAATAGACAACCAAAACAATGTGAATAACCCGAACGATCAGGGTGTGGCACCTCTTGTGTCAGAAGAAACCTCGTATGATTGGCACAACCCACCGCCGAAAACCTGGCAACTGCAATTGTTGTCCTTCCAATACAAGCGAAATCATTTCAAATTACAAACGACATGCTACATTTGATGCAGAACAAGGGATTGTTCTCGGGGTCTTACATTAAAGATCCACAACAACATTTGTAACATTTCTTGTCGATTTGTGTTATGCAAAATCAACCGAATGTAACACCGGAAGCAATAAGATTGTTGTTATTTCCATTCTCAGTGATGGGAGAGGCTCAGACTTAGCTCAATTCGCTCCCCATAATCTCCATCACTACCTGGGATGAATTAGTCAAGTGGATTTTGAACAAATTCTCCCACCCAATAAGACTGCCAAGCAAGTTGATAAGATATTGAGCTTCAGGCAGAAACCAGCTGAAACACTTCAAGAAACGTGGGAGACATTCAAGGGGATGCTGGTCAAGTGTCCACACCATGGCATTCCTGATCAGATGTTGGGTCAAAGATTCTACATGGGATTGGACGATAGCTTGAAGGCCAATGTTGATGCTTCAACAGGTGGAGCATTTTTGAAAAAATCATTCAGAGAATGTAAGGTCTTACTTGATAAAATGGCTCAAAACTCAAAATGGATGACAAGAGACTTTACAATCATTCCTGTAGTTCACTCAGTAGCTCTAGAACCAAACAACTTCATCACTGAGAATATGGCTACTATGATGATGCAACTGAGTATCCTAACCAACAAGATTGTTGAGTCGGGCCAAAATCAGGTGTACATAGTTGACATGGCCAATGGAGGCTTATGCATACCATGAATTAACTAACCATATGTGTGCTCGTGGAGTGGTGAATATGAAAGTGAAAATCAAAACTATCAAGAGAATATGAACTATGTGGGCAACTATGGAGGCCAAAGGCAAGGTGGTCAGAACTGGGGGCAGCAGAATCAGCAGTATAGACCAGCACAACAGCAGTACAATAACAACAACAATCTTGGAGTTATCCGACCACAAAGTCAAGTCGTGCCTTATCATAGGAAATATAGATACAATCAACAAAATCAGTAGCTAGCTTTTCAACAACCTCAACAACAACAGATAGTGAGACAAGATGATGGGTTGTCTGAAATTAAAGGAATACTGCAACAACTGATTGGGTCCATTGGAAAAAATACAATAGAAGGTTAAAGCACATGACTCAGCGATAAAAGGCATTGAGATTCAATTGGGGCAGATATCTATGGCTCTGAATAATCATCTTCAAGGTACGTTACCCGCGGACACACATGTCAATCCAAAAGAGCAGGGAGCGAAGCATCTTATGGCGATGAGTCTGAGAAACGGTTGTGATCTTTATCTAGAGCAAGAAACTGCTCGCAAAATCTGACCAATTGGGATACTCGTGCCAGTACCAGTTAAGGTAGATGAGTCAACTGAGCTAATAGAAGTAAGAGTGCAACCAGCTCAGGAGGAACTAATCAAAGAGAAAGACATTGCAAAGGAGACAGAGAAAGTAAAAGAGAAGGCATTAGAAAAAGTGCCTGAGCAGGATCTAACTAAAGTCACAGGAAGGAAGCGACTTCTAGCACCCTTCCCGTAGAGGTTGGCCAAATATCAGAAGGATGAGCAGTATAAGAAATTAATGGAGATTTTGAAGCAGATTAAGGTGAACATTCCACTTATTGATGCCTTGAGGGAGATGCCCGGTTATACAAAAATGATGAAAGACTTGATGCCTCGCAAGTTAGACTTTCAAGACTTGGAAACTATGACACTAACTCAGACTTGCAGTGTTGTCGTGACAAGACCTATAACTGAGAAGCTATCCGACCCAGGGAGTTTTACAATCCCGTACACCATATGCAACTATGGTTTTGCCAAAGAATTGTGTGATTTGGGGGTGAGCATATACTTGATGCCCTTGTCTATCTATAAATGATTAGGCATTGGAAGGGCAAGACCCACATCCATGTTACTACAGCTAGCTGACCGAACGGTCAAAAGGCCATCAGGTATACTTGATGATGTACTTATGCAGGTTGAAAAGTTTGTGTCTCCGACATATTTTGTTATTCTGGACTTCCAGGTTGATGAAACGATTCCCATAATTTTGGAAAGGCCTTTCTTGGCCATAGGGAGAGCTTTGATTGATTGAAACTGCGGAGCTAAAGATGAGACTAAATTATAAAGAAATGAACATTCAATGTGTAGAAGTCTATGCGGCGACCTAGTGGGTTTGCTAATTGCTCTCTGATCGACGTTGTGGATGTGATTCTGGAGGAAGTAGATGAGGCACTGAATGCAAAAGACCCCTTAGCAGCCTTCCTAATGAACTTAGAAGAGGTAGATAGTGAGGACTTAGGGGAGTGGGTTTTGGCCCTTGAAGGCCAAGGGTACTGGAAAAGAGAGCTTGAATTCTAGCCTTTACACTTAGAAGAAAGAAAGACCTTTCTAGCTAAGCCATCAATTGAAGAGCCATCACAATTGGAGTTAAATTCGTTACCATCTCACCTCAAGTATGCTTTCTTGGGACCTAGCTCAACCTTACCTATTAGTATCTCATCTGGTTTGTTAGATGTACATGTAGATGGTATGCTTTCTTGGGACCTAGCTCAACCTTACCTATTATTATCTCATCTGGTTTGTTAGATGTACATGTAGAACAACTTTTGCAGGTTCTAAAGGAATACACAGCTGTAATTGGGTGGACCATTGCAGACATAAAGGGTATCAACCCAACGTTTTTGTATGCATAAGATTCTACTGGAAGATGGGCACAAACCTTCTAGAGAACATCAAAAAGGCTGAACCTAATATGAAAGAAGAGGTGAAGAAAGAAGTGATCAAGTGGTTAGATGCGAGAATCATCTTCCCCATCTCCGACAACATCTGGGTCAGCCCAGTTCAGTGTGTGCCAAAGAAGGGTGGAATAACTGTAGTGCAAAATGAGAATAATGAGTTGATCTTAACAAGAACAGTCACAAGATGGCGAATCTGCATGGATTACAGAAGATTGAACAAGGCCACCCGAAAAGACCACTTTCTGATGCTATTCATTGATGAGATGCTAGATGGATTGGCGGGGAGGTTCCACTTTATGCTTCCTGGATGGATACTCGGGGTATAACCAGATCCCTATTGCCCCCGAGGATAGAGAAAAACGTTGTTCACATATTCGTATGACATCTATGTTTTTTCAGAGAATATTGTTTGGCCTATCCAATGCACACACCACATTCCAATGGTGAATGATGGCCATATTCACATATATGGTTGAGGAAATAATGGAGGTTTTCATGGATGACATCTTAGTGGTGGGAAACCCATTCGATGATTGCTTTATGAACTTGAAAAGAGTATTGAAGAGATGTATGGATACTAATCTGGTACTGAACTAGGAAAAATGCCATTTCATTGTACAAGAAGGTATAGTATTGGGACACCTAGTGTCAAGTAAGGGCATTGAGGTGGACCGTGCTAAGGTTGATATAATTGAAAAGTTTCCTCCACCCACTTCCGTCAAGGCCATAAGAAGTTTTCTTGGTTACGTCGGCTTCTACAGGCGGTCTATAAAAGATGTTTCCAAAATTTCTAACCTTTTTTTGTAAATTGCTTGAAATGGAACACCCATTTGTGTCTTCTAGTGATTGCAGGGTAGCTTTCGAGGAGTTGAAAAAGAAATTGGTGACTGCACCAATCATAGTGGCACCTGATTGGGAACAACCTTTTTAGCTGATATGTGATGCAAATGACTATGTTGTGGGAGCAGTTCTAGGGCAGAGAAAAGATAAAGTCATTCATCCAATCTACTATACAAGTAGAACCTTGAGTGGTGCCCAACTGAATTACACAGTGACAGAGAAAGAGATGCTAGCAGTGGTGTTCGCATTTGACAAATTCAGGTCATACCTGATAGGCTCGAAGGTAACTGTTTATACTGACCATGCTGCTCTTCGGTACCTAATTGAGAACAAGGAGTCAAAGTCCCACCTGATTTGATGGGTGCTACTGCTACAAGAGTTTGACTTGGAAATTCATGATCAAAAGGTAATGGAAAACCAAGTTACCGATCACTTATCCAGGCATGAAGAAGCTGAAAAAAGGGTTGAGGTTGTAACGACCCGGCCGATCATTTTGAGTGTATTAGCCCCGATCCCCTATTAACTTCTTCTATCATATCGTTTTCTTCTTATGTGACTTGTCGGGAGGATGTTTTTGGTTTCAGAGTGTTTTGGAACACTTAGTCCCTAAACGTAAGTTTAAGCCTTAAGATTTTGACCGTTATCGGAATTGTGTGAAGATGACTCCGGAATGGAGTTTTGTCGGTTCCGTTAGCTCCGTTGGGTGATTTTGGACTAAGGAACATGTACGGATTATGTTTTGGAAGTCTGAAGATCATTTAGGCTTGAAATGGCGTAAGTCAAATTTTTGGAGATTTTGACTTATGGCGAACCTTTTGATATCAGGTTCATATTTCGATTCCGGAAGTTGGAGTAGGTCCGTAGGATTGAATATGAGTTGTGTGAAAAATTTTGGGTCAATCGAACGTGATTTGATATATTTCGGCATCGGTTGTAAAAATTGGAAGTTTCAAGTTCATTAAGTTTGAATCGGAGGGTGATTCATGTTTTTATCGTTGTTTGATGTGATTTGAGGGCTCGACTAAGTTTGTATGGTGTTTTAGGACTTGTTGGTATCTTTGGTTGAGGTCCCGTGGGCCTCGGGTGTGTTTTGAATCATTATCGAATGCGTTTTGGACTTAGAGAAATGGCTGAAGTTCTGAGATCTGGTGCATTTGGTTTCCTTATAAGTGATTGCGAGAGAGGGGCCGCGATCGCGTAGGCTCATCTGGGCAGATGAAGTTTTGTTCTTCGCGTTCGCGGACATAAGGATGCGAACGCATAGTGGTATGAAGTGGTGCTTCGCGAATGCGTAGCCAAGGTCGTGTTCGCGTAGAGTTAAGGAGGCTAAAGTTGGGCCACGTGCTTTGCTCATCGCGAACGCGTGAGGACGTTCGCGATCGCGTAAGTCTGAGAGCCAAAACATCGCATTCACTTGGTATTTTGCGCGTTCGTGTAGGGTTAAATCCTGGGGCAGCGAAGTTGTTCTTCGCGATCGCGAGGCTATTTCCGTGATCGCGGTTAAGGAATCACTAGGCAGACTTATATAGTTTAAAAACGAGGGTTTGGCCATTTTTATCAAAACTTGAGTTTGGGAGCTCGGAATTGGACGAGAATTTGATGGATTTTCAGAGACATCGATTGGGTAATGATTCTATACTTCATTTTAGTTATATCTCACTAATCTATCATTAATTTCGGATTTGGGGTGAAAATTTGAGGAAAATGGAAAGCAATTCTTCAACAAAGATTTTGGGTTTTGATTGGGATTTTGACATCGGATTTGGATAATTTTAGTACGAGTGAACTCGTGAGTGAATGTGTGTTCATATTTTGTGGCTTTTACCCGATTCCGAGACGTGGGCTCGGGGAGGCTTTTTGGGGCGATTTTCTAATTTCTTGCTTTAACTTTGATTTCATTAATTAGATTAGTTTCTTATAGTTGTATTTATGGTATGTAATTTATTTTGGCTAAATTTGGGCCATTCTGAGTCGGATATTCGTGGAAAAGGCATCGTTACCAATTGATTGAGCTTTGTTCGAGGTAAGTGGCTTGCCTAACCTTATGTGGGGGAAATCACCTTAGGATTTGGTACTGTTGTGATATGTGAGAGCTGTGTACGTGAGGTGACGAGTACGTACATGAGCTATTTGTCATAAAACCAGATTTATTTTTACTGAGTAGCAACCCGTTTTTACTTTAATTTTAGTTATATCATTTAAATAAGTATTAGTATGTTTTCATTCTTAATTGAGCTATTCCAATATGTGTAGTTATCCTGTTTAGTCTTATATCGCATGTCTACGTGCTTTAACTGCTTATTTGAACTCTGTGAAGCATGCCTAGTTGAAGCTTTTCCTTGTTCTTTATTAGTATATTTGTAGAAAAATTGCTATTAGCTGTTGTATTTATCGGTTTGAGTTGTGTGTTTACTTTGAGACTACGAGGCAATTTCTCGGGAGTTCTCCCTGCACATTTACTTTTGAGACTACGAGGCAGTTCCTCGGAAGTTCTCCATGTATATTTACTTTTGACACTACGAGGCGGTTCCTCGGGAGTTCTCCCTGCACATTTACTTTTGAGACTACGAGGCGGTTCCTCGAGAGTTCTCCTTATATATTTTCTTTTGAGACTACGAGGCGGTTTCTCGGGAGTTCTCCCTGCATATTTACTTTTGAGACTATGAGACGGTATCTCAGGAGATTCCCTGCTATTTACCCCTGTGTGTCTCACTATTGCCTTGCTGTATTTCCTTTTGTTAAATTCTAGTCTTTTATTATACTGTACATTCTCCTGCTTTATTAATTATATACCAATGGGCTTGACCTGACCTCGTCACTACTCGACCGAGGTTAGGCTTGGCACTTACTGGGTACCGTTGTGGTGTACTCATGCTACTCTTCTGCACATATTTTTTTGTGCAGATCCAGGTACTTCTTATCAGTCACGCTACTAGCTGAGAGTACTTGCTGTTGCACGGAGACTTCAAGGTACATCTGCTGCGTCCGCAGACCTCGGAGTCCCCCTCTATTCTCTCCTACGTCATTTACCTTTCGTACTTCTTTTGTTAGACTCTGGTGTATAGAGATACTAGTTTCCTTCTGTAGCTTGTGACTTATGGTATTCTGGGTTTTGGAAACTGTGTACGTCTAGTATTTTGGTTATTATATATGTCGAGTATTATTAGTTATTCAGTATCTAATGCAGTTAGTTGTTTAGTTTTGCTTCCATTATTGATATTTCCGCAATCTGTTAAGCTTACCTAGTCGTAGAGACTAGGTGCCATCACGACATGTATCAGAGGGATGTTGGGGTCGTGACAAGTTGGTATCATAGCTCTAGGTTCATAGGTGTCGTGAGTCATAAGTCGGTTTATTAGAGTCTCACGGATCGGTATGGAGACGTCTGTACTTATCTTCGGGAAGCTATAGAACTGTTAGGAAAAATTATACTTCTTTGATTCCTTGTCGTGCGAAATTTGTTGACATAAAAAAAAATTCTAAACTTCTGTATTCTATTCTTTCTCTTAGATGGTGAGGACTCGTACCAGAGGATCTAATGACCAGGCATTTGCGCCCCCTGCTAGAGCCGCGAGAGGCCGGGGTCGGGGTAGAGGCCGAGGACGTCCACGCGGTGCATCCAGAGCACCCGCAAGAGCTGCTACAGAAGAGCCCTCAGTAGCTCTAGCTGGAGGGTAGGCACCTGAGGTACCTGTTGCTGCACCAGCCCTCCAGGAGACTCTAGCCCAATTTCTGAGCATGTTCAGCACCTTAGCTCAGGCTGGATTGATTCCACTTGCTCTTGCCACATCTCTGGTCGGTTTAGGAGCACAGACTCCCGTCGTCGATACTCCAGAGCAGCAGATCCAGGCCGACTAGATTTCAGAGATTATGCCGATATAGCCGGTAGCTCCGGTTCAGCACGAGACTAGGACAACCGCTTCTGAGGCGGAGCAGCTCAGACTTAAGAGGTACAATAAGTACCACCCACCTACCTTCAGCGGATTGGCTACAGATGATGCTCAGGGTTTTCTGGAAGAGTGTCATCGTATTCTCCGTACTATGGGCATAACGGAGATGAGTGGGGTTTCTTTTACCACCTTCCAGCTTAGAGGAGCAGCCTATCAGTGGTGGCGTGCTTATGAAATGAGTAGTCCGGATGAGGGAGCTTCACTTACATGGACTCAGTTCTCCGACATATTTTTGAGAGAGTATGTCCCTTAGAGCCTCAGGGACTCATGGCACGTAGAGTTTGAGCAACCGCACCAGGGTGCTATGACTGTGTCAGAGTATGCAATCCGCTTCAGTGATTTGGCCCGACATGCACCGGACTTGTTTCCAGAGTTCAAGAGAGGGTTCGATGGTTTATTGAGGGACTGCACCCTAGTATCCGGATTAGTATGGCCAGGGAGTTGGAGATAGATATTTCTTATCAGCAGGTTGTGAGTATCGCCAGGAGATTGGAGGGTATGCTTGCCCGGGATAGAGAGGAAAGAGAGGCCAAGAGGTCTCGAGAGACTGGTTCTTATTCTGGTGCTCGTGCCCCAGCAGCTCGCCATGGTAGGGGTTATGGGAGTCGCCCAGTTCGTTCAGATCTTCCAGCTGCCAGTGGTATTCCGGTCACTGTTAGGCCCCAGGAGCCTTATTATGCACCGCCAATATCTAGTGTGCCTTCTGCTCGGAGTGCTTTTAGCAGCCAGTCTTGCAGACCTGGCCCGATCCATTCATATTAGTCATGCACTCCGAGAGCTTGCTTTGAGTGTGGCAACACCCACCATATGGTGAGGGATTACCTCAGATTTAGGAGGGGTTCACCTCCACATACTTCTCAGGCACAGCGTGCTCCACCGGGTCCTCAGGCTATGATTCCAGCACCAGCTACCGCCCACCTGCTCAGCCAGCTCGAGGTGGAGGTTGAGGTCACCCTAAAGGGGGAGGCCATGCCAGATATTATGCTCTTCCGGCTCGTACAGAGGCAGTTGCTTCCGACTCTGTCATTACAGGTATTGTTCTGATTTCTCATAGAGATGTGTCGGTATTATTTGACCCAGGCTCTACATATTCCTATGTGTCATCTTATTTTTCCCATTATTTGGGAGTATCACGGGATTCTTTGAGTTTGCATGTTAATGTGTTTACTCCTGTGAGAGATTCTCTTGTTGTGGATCGCGTGTATTGGTCGTGTTTGATTGCTCTTAGTGGTTTTGAGACAAGAGCTGATTTATTATTACTCAACATGGTAGACTTTGATTTTATCTTTGGCATGGACTGGTTGTCGCCCCATTATGCTATTCTTGATTGTCACGCCAAAACCGTGACGTTGGCTATGCTAGGATTATTGTGATTTGAGTGGAGAGGTACCTTAGAGTATACTCCCAGTAGATTTATTTTATTTCTTAAAGCTCAACGAATAGTTGAGAAGGGGTGTGGCACGTATCTAGCTTATGTGAGATATCCGTATTGATACCCCTACAGTTGAGTCAATTCCAGTAGTGAGGGACTTTCTATATGTGTTTCCAGCTAATCTTACGGGAATGCCGCTCGACAGAGATATTGATTTAGGCATTGATTTGTTGTCGGGCACTCAGCCCATCTCTATTCCTCTATATCGTATGGCTCCTCCTGAGTTCAATGAGGAGTTACAGGAGTTGCTTGATAAGGGCTTCATTCGTCCCAGTGCTTGGGGTGCTCTTGTCTTATTTGTGAAGAAGAAGGATGGTTCTATGCGGATATGTAATGATTACCGCCAGTTGAACAAAGTTACAGTAACAGGTATCCTTTGCCTCGTATAGATGACCTATTTGATCAGTTACAGGGTGCCAGAGTATTTTCCAAGATTGACTTATATTCAAGCTATCATCAGTTGAATATTCGGGAGCCAGATATCCCGAAGTCTGCGTTTAGAACTCGGTATGGCCACTATGAGTTCCTTGTGATGTCATTTGGGCTGACCAATGCCCCAGTAGCTTTTATGCCCTTGATGCACAGTGTGTTACGGCCTTATCTTGACTCGTTCGTCATTGTGTTTATTGACGACATTTTGGTGTACTCCCGGACTCGGGAGGATCATGAGCAGCACCTGAGGACTGTGCTTCAGACCTTGAGAGAAGAGAAGTTATATGTGAAATTTTCAAAGTGTGAGTTTTAGCTTGTGTGGTCTCTCAGTCTTCTCTTTATGATCGTATTAGGAAGCGTCAGTATGATGACCCTCATTTGCTTGTCCTTAAGGACACGGTCCAGCACGGTGATGCTAAGTAGGTCACTATTGGGGATGATGGTGCATTGAGGATGCAGGGCATACTATATGTGCCTAATGTGGATGGTTTGCGTGAGTTGATTCTCCAAGAGGCTCACAGTTTGCGGTACTCCATTCATCCGGGTGCCGCGAAGATGTATCAGGACTTAAGGCAGCATTACTGGTAGAGAATAATGAATAAGGACATGATGGAACACGTATCTCGATGTCTAAATTGCCAGTAGGTGAAGTATGAGCATCAGCGGCCAGGTGGGTTACTTCAGAAGTTAGAAATTCCGTAGTGGAAATGGGAACGAATCACTATGGATTTCGTTGTTAGACTCCCACGGACTCAGCGAAGGTTTGATGCAGTTTGGGTGATTACGGATAAGCTGACCAAGTCAACTTATTTCATTCATGTGATGACTACCTATTCTTCCGAGCAGTTGGCTCGAATTTATATCTGTGAGATTGTCAAGCTTCATGGCGTACCGGTATCTATCATCTCTGACCGGGGTACGCAGTTTATATTACAGTTCTGGAAGGTTGTACAATAGGAATTGGGTACTCGGGTTGAGTTGAGCACAATATCTCACCCTCAGACAGACGGACAGTCCGAGAGCACTATTCAGATACTGGAGGATATGCTCTGCGCTTGTGTGTTAGATTTTGGGGATGCTTGGGATCAGTTCTTTCCAGTTGCGGACTTTTCCTAGAAGAACAGTTATCAGTCGAGCATTCAGATGGCACCGTATAAGGCTCTATATGGTAGGCGATGTCGGTCTCCAGTGGGTTAGTTCGAGCCGGGCGAGGCTAGATTATTGGGTGCGGACTTGGTTCAGGATGCCTTGGATAAGGTGAAGGTGATTTAGGATCGACTTCGTACAGCCCAGTCCAGACATAAGAGTTATGCAGACCGAAAGGTCCGCAATGTTGCATTCATGGTTGGAGAGCGGGTCTTTATCCGGGTTTTTCCTATGAAGGGCGTTATGAGGTTCGGGAAGAAGGGCAAGGGGAGCCCAAGGTTTATCGGCCCATTTGAGGTGTTGTGACATATTGGGGAGGTTGCTTATGAGCTTGCCTTGCCTCCCAGTCTTGCAGGGGTCCATCCAGTATTCCATGTTTCTATGCTCCAGAAGTATCACGGCGATCCGGCTCATGTGTTGGATTTCAGTTCAGTCTAGTTGGACAAAGATCTATCTTATGTTGAGGAGCCAATGGCTATTTTTGGACAGGCAAGTTCGAAAGTTGAGGTCAAAGAACATTGCTTCCGTAAAGGTGCAATGGAGGGGTCAGCCGGTCGAGGAGGGCACTTGGGAGACCGAGCAGGATGTGCGCAGACGTTATCCTCATATTTTCACCACTTCAGGTATATCTCTATACTCATTCGAGGACGAATGGTGTTTTTAATAGGGGGAAGATGTAACGACCCGGCCGGTCATTTTGAGTGTATTAGCCCCGATCCCCTTCCCCCGTATTTTGTTCTGCTTATATGACTTGCCGGAAGGTTTTGTTTTTCGTTTCGGAGTGTTTTGGGATACTTTGTCCCTAAACAGAAGCTTAAGCCTTAGGATTTTGATGGTAGTCAGACCTGTGTGAAGACGACTCCGAAATGGAGTTCTGTCGGTTATGTTAGCTCTGTTGGGTGATTTTAGAATTAGGGACATGTACGGATTGTGTTTTGGAGGTCTGAAACTCATTTAGGCTTGAAATGGTGCAAGTCGAATTTTTGGAGATTTTGACCGGTAGTAGACTTTTTGATATAGGGGTCGGATTTCGATTCCAGAAGTTGGAGTAGGTCCGTTGGTTTGAATATGACTTGTGTGTAAAATTTGGGGTCAATCGAACGTGAATTGATAGGTTTCGGCGTCGGCTGTAGAAATTGGAAGTTTCAAGTTCATTAAGTTTGAATCAGAGGGTGATTCGTGTTTTTAGCATTATTTGATGTGATTTGAGGGCTCGACTAAGTTCATATGGTATTTTAGGACTTGTTGGTATCTTTGGTTGAGGTCCCGGGGGCCTTGGGTGTGTTTCGGATCATTATCGGATGCGTTTTGGACTTATACAAATGGCCGAAGTTCTGTGATCTGGTGCATCTGGTTTCCTTATACGCGATCGCGAGAGAGGGGCCGCGATCCCGTAGGCTCAACTGGGTGGAGGAATTTTTGTTCTTCGCGTTCGCGGGCATAAGGATATGAACGCGTAGTGGTGTGAAGTGGTGCTTCTCGAATGCATGGCCAAGGTCACGTTCACGTAAAGTTAAGGAGGCTAAGGTTAGGCCACGCGCTTTGCTCATCGCGAATGCGTGAGGACGTTTGCAATCGCGTAAGTCTAAGAGCCAACACATTGTGTTCGCTTGGTGTTTTGTGCATTCTCGTAGGGTTAAATCCTGGGGCAACAAAGTTGTTCTTCGCGATCGCGAGGCTATTTCCGCGATCGCGATTAAGGAATCACTAGGCAGACTTATATAATTTGAAAACGAGGGTTTGGCCATTTTTATCAAAACTTGAGTTTGGGAGCTCGGAATTGGATGCGATTTTGAGGGATTTTCAGAGACATCGATTGGGTAATGATTCTACACTCCATTTTGGTTATATCCTACTAATCTATCATTAATTACATCATTTAATTTCGGATTTTGAGTGAAAATTTGGGAAAAATGGAAAGAAATTCTTCAACCAAGATTTTGGGTTTTGATTGGGATTTGGACATCGGATTTGGATAATTTTGGTACGAGTGAACTCGTGAGTCAATGGGTATTCATATTTTGTGACTTTTACCCGATTCCGAGATGTGGGCCCAGGGAGTTTTTTTGGGGCAATTTTCTAATTTCTTTCTTTAACTTTGATTTCATTAATTAGATTAGTTTCTTATAGTTGTATTTATGGTATGTAATTGATTTTGTCTAGATTTGGTCCATTCAAAGTCGGATATTCATGGAAAAGGCATTGTTACCGATTGATTGAGCTTGGTTCGAGGTAAGTGGCTTGCCTAACCTTGTGTGGGGAAAATTCCCTTAGGATTTGGTACTATTTTGATATGTGAGCGCCGTGTACGTGAGGTGACGAGTACATACACGGGCTATTTGCTGTAAAACCCGATTTATTTTTACTGAGTAGCAACCCGTTTTTCCTTTAATTTGAATTATACCATTTAAATGAGTATTAGTATGTTTTCATTCTTAATTGAGCTATTCCAATATGTGTAGCTATCCTGTTTAGTCTTATATCGCATGTCTATGTGCTTTAACTACTTATTTGAACTTTGTGAAGCATGCCTAGTTGAAGCTTTTCCTTGTTCTTTATCAGTATAATTGTTGAAAACTTGCTATTAACTGTTATATTTGTCGGTTTGAGTTGTGTGTTTACTTTTGAGACTACGAGGCGGTTCCTCGGGAGTTCTCCCTACACATTTACTTTTGAGACTACGAGGCGATTTCTCGGGAGTTCTCCCTGTACATTTACTTTTGAGACTACGAGGCGGTTCCTCGGGAGTTCTCCCTATATATTTACTTTTGAGACTACGAGGCGGTACCACGGGAGTTCTCCCTGTATATTTATTTTGAGACTACGAGGCGGTACCTCGGGAGATGTGATGACCCAAAAGGTCATCTTATGTTTTAGAACTCGAATCTACGCTCTTAAGCCTTAAAAATCTCATTTTTACCCTCATCAATTTGCGTGCACAGTCCGGACATGTTTCTAAAAAGCTTTTATGTTGAAAATTGATGAAAATAAGAATGTATGCCGTAAAAGTTGATTTTAGTTGACTTCGGTGAACATTTTTTGTAAGCAGACCCAAATCCGTATTTTGACGGTCCCGGTGGGTCCATATCAAATTATGGGACCTGGGCGTATGCCCGGAATCGAATTCGGAGGTCCCTATCTCGAGTTATGAATTTTTGATAAAAATTAAAAGTCTGAAAATTTATTGTTTTAAAGAATTGGTTGATGTTTGGCCTTGTTGATATCGGGTGCGTATTTTTTGTTCTGGAGCCCGGTATAGGTCCAATATGATATTTATGACTTATCTGTGAAATTTGGTGAGAAACAGAGTTGATTTGACGTGATTAGGACGTCCAGTTGAGAAGATAGAAATTATAAAAGTGCTCTTGAGAATTTCATTTGATTTGGTGCTAAATTCGTAGTTCTAGGTGTTATTTTGGCGTTTTGATCACGCGAGCAAGTCTGTATGATGCTTTTAGACTTGTGTGCATATTTGGTTTGGAGCCCTGAGGGCTCGGGTGAGTTTCAGAGAGGCTACGGGATGTTTTGGACTTAGAAAAATCTAGTATTTTTGTTGTATCTGGTGTCTACTATGTTGTGCTTCGTGATCGCGTAGTTACTCTTGCGATCGCGAAGGGGAAACTAGGCTGGGGAGGATTTACTCTACGTGAATGCGAGACCATGGTCGTGAACGTGGAGCATTGGGGGGAGTTGCTCTACGTGAACGTGACCCATCTAACGCGAACGCGTAGCTTTAGCAAGGCTGGGCAGAGGACCTGGGGAAGCTCTACGTGAACAAGAGTCATTTCACGCGAACATGAAGGCAAGGCGGGCTAAGCCTTTGCGAACACGTAAAGCCTCTCGCGATCGCGTAAGTCCTTAGAAGGCTGCTCTTCGCGGCAGTGTTCACGCGATCGCGATGAACACGGTCTCCCAGCACTTAACAGAATCCAAACACGGGATTTAGCCAAAAAAGTTATTTTTCTCAAAAACCAAACGGTGTGAGGCAATTTTTCAAGAGCCATTTCTTCACCAAAGTGTTGGTAAGTGATTCGAAACCATTTTCTTTCAATTACCCATTACATTCATGAATTATCAACCTAAAATCTAGAGTTTTCATGGTAAAATTAGGGGTTAGGGTAGAAAATAGGGATTTCGGAAATTTAAGAATTTAGACCTCAATTTGAGGTCGAATTCCAAAACTAATTACATATTCGGGCTCGGGGGTGAATGGGTAAATGGATTTTGGTCCGAACCTCGGGTTTTGACCAAGCGGACCCGGGGTCGATTTTTTGACTTTTTGGAGAAAAATTTGGGAAATTTAATTTATGCAATATAATTGATTTCTTTAGCAATATTTGATATTATTGAATCATTTTTGAATAGATACGAGTGTTTTGGAGGTGAATTCCAAAGAAAAAGTTGTGATTGAGAATTAAGTGACATTCAGAGCGAGGTAAGTGTTGTGTCTAACCCTGACTTGAGGGAATTAGGAACCTTAGATTACTTGCTAAGTGAAATTCATGTGAGCGGCATATATGTGAGGTGACGAGTACTTATGCGCTGCCAATTTACCTATTTTCCATGTTTCTCTGTTTTTCTTATATTGTCTTTTTCCTATGCCTAATTGCTATGTGTTATACTATTGTTGTTCAATTTATCGTTCGTATCATGTTTACGAATTTTCTGGTGATAATTGAGTTTTTATTTCAAAGTTGAGATTGATATTATGGAACCAAATGTTGAAGTAAGGTTTGTACTTGTTATTCTATCTCCATGTTGTTATTTATGCATTTCATTATGGTAAGGAAGAGTGTTAATGCACGAAAGGTGATGTCGTACCATATTGTGAGTGTTAATGCACGAAGGGTGATGCCGTGCCATATTGTGAGTGTTAATGCACGAAGGGTGATGTTGTGCCATGATATGAGAGTTAATGCACGAAAGGTGATGTCGTGCCATGATATGAGAGTTAATGCACGAAGGGTGATGTCGTGCCGTTTCTATTGATTTTATGATGAGATTGAGAGTAAAAGCACGAAGGGTGATGCCGTGCATTTTTTCTTTATTGTATTCACTATTCCTGTTGATTCTTGGTATGTTGACTACTACGGTTATCATTCTGTTGTATTTCTTTATCTCGTATTCCCCTCAGCATGTTCCCCTCCTGACATTTCCTGTTTAGTTCTTCATTTCTGTTATTTGTATATACACTATTAAATTGTACAGGTTGATTTATAGGTACCTTGCCTTAGCCTCGTCACTACTTCGTCGAGGTTAGGCTCGACACTTACCAGTACATGGGGTCGGTTGTACTGATACTGCACTCTGCACTTTCTGTGCAGATTTTGGTACATGCTCGGGTTGATCGAGATTTTTGCTATTGGTCCGCTGTCCGGAGACTCAAGGTAAATATGTCGGCGTTCACAGACCTTGAAGTCCCCATCTATCTTCTCTGTCCTACTATTTCTTTCATTCAGACAGTTGTATTTCATTCAGACTATTACTTGTAGAAAATTCTAGAATGCTCGTGAATTATGACTCCAGATCCAGGTGGTAGTAATTAATATAGTTTTATAATATTCCGCACTTATTATATTTCATATTAGTTAATTATTGTTATTTACTGAATAGAAATAAGGAATTGGTTTAATGATTTTCTAACGTTGATTTTCCTAGCAAGTGAAATGTTAGGCGCCATCACGGTCCCGTCGGTGGAAAATTTTGGGTCGTGACAGGAGATCCCCTGTTGTTTACCCCTGTGTGTTGCACTATTGCCTTGTTGTGTTTTCTTTTGTTAAATTCTGTAAATTCTCCTGCTTTATTTATTATATACCAGTGGGCCTGACCTGACCTCGTCACTACTTGACTGAGGTTAGGCTTGGCACTTACTGGGTACCGTTGTGGTGTACTCATGCTACTCTTCTGTACATGTATTTGTGTGCAGATCCAGGTACTTCTTATCAGCCTCGCTACTAGCTGAGAGTGCTTGTTGTTGCACGGAGACTTCAAGGTACATCTGCTGCGTCCGCAGACCTCGGAGTCCCCCTCTATTCTCTCCTATGTCATTTACCTTTCGTACTTCTTTTGTTAGACTTTGGTGTATAGAGATACTAGTTTCCTTCTGTAGCTTGTGAATTATGATGTTCCGGGTTTTGAGAAATTGTGTACGTCTAGTGTTTTGATTATTGTATATGCCGAGCGGCATTATTATTGGTTATTCAGTATCTAATGCAGTTAGCTGTTTAGTTTTGCTTCCATTATTGATATTTCCGCAATCTGTTAGGCTTACCTAGTCGTAGAGACTAGGTGCCATCACAACGTGTCTCGGAGGGATGTTTGGGTCGTGACATAGGTGGAAGGGATCGTGGATACTTTCCCAGATGAACAACTATTAGCCACGAGCCTTTAGATTGCGCCAATGTATGTAGATATTGCAAACTACCTGGCGAGCGATACTGTTCCCTATGACTTATCCCTTGTGTAGAAGAAAAAGTTCTTTCATAATTGTCGCATGTATTTATGGGATGAACCATATTTGTGCAACCATTTGTATTGATAACATGATCCCGAGGTGTTTTCCCGAGATAGACCAAGCTTCTGTTTTGCAGGCATGTCATGCTTTGCCTTATGAAGGCCATTTTGGAGGAGTAAGGACAACTGCTAAAGTGTTGGAGTCAGGCTTTTATTGGTCGACGTTATTTAAAGATGGACACTTTTGGGTAAAGAGTTGTGATGAGTGCCAACGGACTGGTAATATTTCCCGTCGACATGAGATGCCCATGAACCCTATCAAGAGGTGGAAGTATTTGATGTATGGGGAATAAATTTTATGGGACCATTCGTCAGCTCATATGGCAACAAGTACATACTGGTAGCGGTGGACTATGTCTCGAAATGGGTAGAAGCCGTGGCACTCCCAACAAATGATACAAAGGGAGTTTTTGGTTTTCAATGAAAAAATATATTCACTCTATTTGGTACTAGAAGAGCGATCATCAGTGATGGAGGAACTCACTTTTGAAACCGAGCCTTCGCAAAGTTGTTGGAAAAATATGGCGTTCTCCATAAGGTTTTCACTCCGTATCACCCACAAACAAGTGGGAAAGTGGAGGTGTCAAACAGAGAAATCAAGAGTGCTTTGACCAAAATTGGATGATGCACTATGGGCTTACCGCATTGCATTTAAAACTCTGATTGGTATGTCACTGTACAAATTGGTGTTTGAAAAGGCGTATCACTTTAAGTCTTGGTGTTTGAACATGTACTGGAGATATTGGGAGGTCACAACACTTGGAGTAGTTCACAAAACGGAATAAAAATCACATGAGTGTGCTCCAGACCTCGCTTCCTACCTCGTGCCACATAGCCTAAAGCATAGTGGACCTGGGAGCAGACCTCACCTCGCCCAGCTCCTAGCGCGCTAGCCCGTGCTGCTTATCTCGCGTCGCCAGGTCCCCTCCTTGCTGCAGAACGCGCGTAGCCTAGTCCCCTGCTCGCTGCCTCCCTCGCGTCACCTGGATTGTAGCGAGATCCACCTCGCGGAAGACCTCACGACGCCCGGTAAGTTTAAATATATATTTTTAATTCTCTTCTCTTTCTATTTCCTTTTCCTAAAACACATACCCTTAATTAAACAACTACCCGCCGTGATCAAGGAGTTTTTCCTACTACCTTACTTATTTTGTTATGGATTTATATATGCAATGAGGACATTGCATGGATTAAGTGTGGGATGGGAGGTTATATATTCACTGTGACTTGTAAATATTAGATAAACTAATTATTTCTTGTTTTATTTTTTTTGACTTTGTCATTTCTAATTTAGCATAAAAAATAGTATAGTATTTTATCTTTAGTCTATAGTTTTTAGGATTTCTTTAGTAGTTAATCTCTTTAAAAAATACAGAAAAGCGAAAAAAATGAAATGATTGGACTTTTCCAGACGATGGATCTCATAGGCAGTTTTCTTGAGGGACTAAAGTCTAAAAAAAATTAAAAAATAGAAAAATCCAAAAAAATGTCTTTTTATTATTTTAGGTAGTAATAATCCCTCGTGATTTTTATTTGTACCTCAGTTCTGTTCATGGGATGTAGTCGAACCGGGTAGTAATTATTTTTATCTTTAGAGTAGAGTAGATTTAGGGAATAAAAGGATGGGCAGAATGAGATTTGTTAGGGGCCTTTGACTAATTTGATAGTAGTATATTTAGACTCTTGCATGTGTAGTACCTTCCCTATGGTTTGAAAATGTTTATGATGCCTTGTTGAGTAGATAACATGTTTATTGACGCATATATCTCATTTTCTTAGCTTGTGTCACTTTCTGCTTGATGCTTACTATTTTGTCGCTCCGTGAATACTTGCAATTGTTTGAGAATCGGAATGGAACCGTCCTCAGTGAGTCATGTGCCATGTGTGGGGAGAAATTGTATAGTCCATGTCATTGTATTAAAGTCTAGAACTTGCCCGGCATGTGAGTTGAAGCGAAATTTTAGGTTTTGCTCGGTTTGAAAAATGATTTTAGGCTTTCTTTGATTTGTTTTAGCTTAATTCTTAGCACAAATAATAATTATCCCTAGTCAATCCTTTTGAGCCTATAAATATTTATTTAGCAACCACATTACAATCCTATACCCATTTGATCTTAATTATCATTATTTTGATCCTTTTACCTCTTAAAGTACATTAATTATAAAATAAGCGGTAAAAGAAGTAAGGATGGAACTTGGGTGGCTTGTGAGTGGAACCAATGAAAGAAATAAAGGTCCACTTGTATTGTAAGGATTACACCACTAGCAGGAATGGTAGAAAAAAAAGGAAGTTATGGTTGAAAAGAAAGAAAAAAATGTAGCAAAGAAAAATAAGCATATCTTGTCCTTGCTAGTGGGTATGAATTAAAGTAGTGCTTAAAGAAAGAAAAAATACTTTGGGGATGATATTATTTGTGAAATTTCAGTTGGGTTGAAGAA
Organism: Nicotiana tomentosiformis; assembly: GCF_000390325.3. Taxonomy (NCBI): domain Eukaryota; kingdom Viridiplantae; phylum Streptophyta; class Magnoliopsida; order Solanales; family Solanaceae; genus Nicotiana; species Nicotiana tomentosiformis. The sequence continues at coordinate 87,113,784 of NC_090823.1, forward strand.
AAATGCGCTTAAAGTAAATTTTGTGATGCGTTAAAGTGCTTAGGAGGGTTAGTCACTATTCCAAAATTTATCCTACCCGTCCTTTAGCCCACATTACAACCATAAAAAATCCTAATTGATTTTAGATCGAGCAAGCCTACATTAGTAGAGGTTTACATAATGTGCAATCCTATGGTACTTTGTGCATGCATATGACTTATTTGTGAGAGTGAGGAATTTTTTTGATTTATCTGAGTCCTTAAAATGTATTTGAACATTTGATTCGAGTGTGTGGATTCGACTTACTCTTTTGTTTTTGTTGTGAGTGCACATTATTTCACGAGAGATAGGTGACATTATTAGATTTCTCTATTATGTTAAGTGTTCAAGCCATGAATGCATCGTGATACTGAGTCGGTTTGTGAGGCTCAAATTGTTATAAACATGTTGCCTTGTGTTGAATAAATATTTGAAGTATGGCATAAAGTAATGGGAAGTGTGTGTTGAAAGCATATGCTAAAGTTTAATTGTTGCTATCAACCATAGTCATAGGTATGGCGTGGTTCGGATGTGCTAAAAGAAAATAGAGTGCTCTAGGTTAATGTGAATTGGTGGTTGACTCGAGGACGAGCAACATTTAAGTGTGGGGTGGTGATGTTCGGCCAAAATGCTATACTTTTAGTAATTTACTCCCCCTATTTTGTTTTTGGCTATTGATTAATTGTAGGATATTTGATCTAAATTATGTTTTTTTATGTGTAGGAGCATCAAAAGAAAGAGTCGAATGAAAGTTGCACAAAAAGAGGACAAAAATTGCAAGAAAAGAGCACAAAAGCATCAAGTACCCAAATTATGCTACATACCAAGTTAAGTCAGCTCTATAGCCTGCATAACCGTGCTACAAACTAAGTAAATCCAGCTCTATAGCAAGCTTGACCACACTACAGGCCAGACATAGCCAGCTCTGTCGTCAGGCTGACCGCGCTATAAGTCTGGCCTCGCGAGGTCTATAGCTCAGTAATTAAAAGTCGCGGGGTTAAAAGACTCCAACCCAGATTTGGACTGAAGGATTTCTGCCCTAACATGTAAATACTCCCCAAACGAGTTGAGAAAGGATTGGACACTATTTTGGAGAATAAAAAGGCTACAGATCACTGTGGAGCAAGAATCAAACAAGTTTTCCCTCTGTTTATCTTTGTACTTTGTAGTTTAATGTCTATGAATATCATGATGATTGTTGATACATTTATGAGTAGATAAACTTTCTAATCTAGGGTTTGATGGAACCTATTGGAGGATGATTTTTTACTACGTTTAATATAGATTTGCCTTTGATTTCTCTCTACATGTTCAACTACGTTTACATTGTGGTTGATTGAAGAGCTCTCAATTGAATGTGCCTATTTAGTGTGTATTAATCGAAAAAGGGTACAACTTATTCGTTGATCTTTTGTTATAAACGCAATGGCCTTCATCCATTATGGTAAATCTATTGGATACAACAACATTCTGAAAGCGTATATACCACTGCCTTGAAGATTGTTTAAGGCCATAAATAGACTTCAAAAGTCTACAAACCTTTTGTTCGTGGCCTTTTTCAATAAAACACTCAGGTTTTTCCATATAGATTTCTTCATCTAATTCTCAATTGAGAAATGTAGTCTTTACATTCATCTGGTGTAATTCAAGTTCCAAGCTTGTAACAATAGCTAGAACCAGGCGAACAGAGGTAAATCGTACAACAGGCGAGAAAGTCTCTTCGTAGTCTATTCCTTTATGTTGTGTATACCACTCGAGCCTTACATTTTTCGACTGTGCCATCAACCTTGAGCTTAGTTTTGAGAACTTATTTGCTTTCAATTGCTTTGCATCCTTCAGGGAGGTCAATTAGTTCCCAAACTTTGTTGACTCTCATAGACTCCAATTCATCTTCCATTGTTTTTGTCTATTTATCCATAGAAGGGCATGAGAGAGCGTTTTTTGCATTTTTAGGATCGTTTTCTTCTTGTAGGAGCATCATAAATAGTTCACCGATTTCAACATCAAATGGTTGGTGGGGAATCTTTTTATGATAACCAAGTATTATTTGTGATTTATCATTGTTCCCATTTGGATCAATGTTGCTCCTACTCGGATCAAGAACTTTCATCATGCTCCCACTTGGAACAAGATGTGTGACCATCTCGCTCCCACTTGAAACAAGATCTATTTGGTCACTTTCACGAAATATAGAAGGATTACTTTTATTCACATCTGATGATGAAGGAGGTCGTTGATGAGAAACTAAGTCATCATCTGCTAAACTTTTGCCACTCGAATGAAGTAATCCTCGTACTTATTGATCCATATCTCAAATAAGGTTAGGTCTTGACCTACCTCTCTATTCTTAGGAAACTCAATCTCTTAGAATGTGACACCTCGTGATTCAAACTCAGTTACACTCCCATTGTCTTGATGACCTATAAACACATAACCCTTTGAGGTTTCAAAGTATCTTATAAAGATACCTTTCTTTCCCCTCGGGCCCAATTTGCCAAATTTGTGAGAGGAATCATGTGTATAGTTAGTACAACCCCAAAGTCTTAATACACTCAGGTTGGGTTATCTTCCAATCCATAACTCATATGGAGTAGTAGTAATCGATTTTGTAGGCACTCTGTTAAGTACATAGGTGGTGATAAGTGTGGATTTTGACTACTTATTAGCACCTTTTTACTTTTGTTTTAGTCCGAAAGTAATGATTTACGATCCCGAAACTAATGAAATTGTACAAATTGTAGGAATGTTGGATGTTTTGTCTCCCATGATGAAATTCGACTAAAACTAATGAATTGTGCAGAGGCAAAGAAGTGCGGACCGCACAAGAATTGTGCGCCTGTAAAAGTTGCTTCGCAGCCGCATGTAAGGCCCCGAAAAACTTTACCTAAAATCCGGGGTTTTGTGATGCCTAGATAGACTTATGTGTTGATGGTTGTAGAGATGTACAAGCTTTTTGGGTTGAACAACGCGTTGGGGAGTTAAAGAAAATATTTGCCAGAGTAGGGCATTTCTACGGTCAGTTTTGCGGTTGTAGAACTGATCTGCGGACCGCAGATCCACCGTAGAGTGGAGCAGGGAACTGGGCAAATTATGGATGATATTTTACGTTCAATTATGCGGCCGCATAATCATTTTGCGGGCCGAACAATCCATCACAGATCCATCATGAAATGTTTTGGAGGAAAGTTCTACGATGCATTATGCGATAGCAAAATAGGTCTGCGGACCGCAGACCGGTTACAGAGTAAAGCAGAAATGCCCAGTTCCAAAAGGCCATTTTACGAACCGCAGAAGCATTATGTGGTCGCATGTGCGACCACAGATCTGCATCAGGGCTTCATTTTCCTAATTTGTTTACCCGACCCTATTTTGATATGTTGAAGTAAAGGGCCACATTTGAAGCCAACATATGATACTTCTAGAGAAAGGTACTGCCATAGAGTGAGAAGGGAAGTTCCTAAGCTTATCATTCATAAATTCTAGCTCAAAGTTGAAGAATTCACAAGAAAAACTCTCTAGGTCTTCGTCCTAGAGGTAAGATTCTACTCCCTAGCCCTCAATTCCGGGATTTAATTGGAAATAGGTAATGAGAAAAGAAATTCTTGGGTATGGGAGTAGTTCATTATGTATGAATGTACCATCAAAGGTAGTGGGAAGATTGTTGAGATCATTTGGGTAAACTTTGGGTAGTGGGATGAAGGAATCCATCATAGGAGAACCTTGAAATCTTAATGCACACCTAGTATTTGATAAAATGGTCAAGTGAGGTAGAACTATGAACTCCTTCGTAATTTGTGTTCAATTTTGCTATATCAATAAATAGATCGAAGTGGCTAAAATTTTCGGAACATTGTAGTAATTTAAAAAGCTCGAGGCGAGGTATGTTGGCTAAATCTCTCTTAGAATTGAATCCCACATTATTCTTGTAAGCCTCGGGTTGATCATTCTAAATGTGACTATTCAGAATGTTTCTATCTTATTGTGTTATCCTTCAGGAATGTGATCTAAGTATGTGTTGTGTGTTAACATGTTAAAACTTCAAGACGTGATTCTAATGAAAGTTATTATGTCGAATTGTGTAAGAAATCTCATTGTGCCTAAGACTCTCATTTGCTCACTTGTGTGCTTAAAGTCTTGAATAGAAATGCCTTGTTGTTGAAAATCCTTAGTGGTGTTTGAAAGCAAAAGAAGTGAGCATGAGATGCGAAACACGGCCAATGTGCCGAGAATGATATTACAATAGAGTCCATTATGCCAATGAAATGAAGAGAAGTGTAAAAGCCATTGAAATGAGCTGCAAATTCCTTAAATAATAAATGCCTTGGGAGTATCATTTAGTCACCGAGGAAGGGTAGGTTGAAATTACCTAACCCCAAAAATACAAGTGTCGGTGTAGGAGTGAGTGAGGGGTAAAATACTCGTGTGAGGTGGTGAGATATTTCCCCAAATATAGGATGAGATTGATGTTTTGGGATAATTCTCCTTAAATGGGATAAGATTATTGCTAGAGGAATGTGAGGTGATGTCGACCCACACGACATTGTGGTGAGACAGCTTAGTCGATCGGGTTGAGATCGGACGACATGCCGCCCACATGGTGGTATTGTGGGTAGACGTCTCGGGTGAGACGGCTTAGCTGATCAGGCTGAGATCGGACTCCGCTAAAAACACGATGGTGTATCGGTACTAAAGATCTCCCAACCTAAAATATTAAAACTTGCTTGAAATTTATACTTTCTCCTAACTTGGTACTTTAATATTGATGAGACCCTCATTGATTTCATATTTCTTTATCATTATACTATTACTCGTTCTATTGAGGGGGTGTTTAGTTTTCATACTAGTACTATTCCATATGTACTAACGTACCTTTTGCCGGGGGTGCTGCATCTTTAATGGATGGAGGTGGTTCCATAGCACACGACATTGAGCAGTGATAGCAGTACACCCTCTCCTCAGCTAACTTGGTGAGTCCCACTTCATTTCGGGATCATGCGTTTGTTGTCCTTTGTACAGAGCATTTTGAGGTATAGTTGGGGCCTTCTTGTCGGCATTGTCAATACACTCTTTGGTTCTTTTAGAGGCTCCGTAGACATGGTGTGGGTTGTATATTGGTGTTGGAAAAGTCAAACTAAAATTGTTGTATTTGAATCACATGTTCCACTTCAGACCATGAATGTGTAATCTATTTTGAGACTTATAAATGAAGTAACAAATGGTAATGATATGGTGTTATTTACGTGACATCTTATTGTCTGATTAATGAGATGTACCTTCTCTTTGTTCTTGGGTGAGTCGGGTAGACGGCATTGTGCAGGCTTGCTCGACCGAGGTATATCGGTTGAGTGTCGGTCACGCTCCATAAGGTCGGGGCGTGACACCGCAATCCAGAAATGTGTGGCTGCAAAACCCACTCTCATGTTATTTGAAGAAATTTGCGGACTGCACATGGAATTGTGGCGGCAGAACCTCCCGATGGGCATTTTTGTCAGCAATTTTTGGCCCACTATAAATAGACGAGTTTCACAATTTTAGGTCAAGTTTGAAAGTTCAAAGTTGTTGTAGCCGTTACATTTTTCCATTTTAGGAAGTTTGTGATTATTTTAGTGCGTAAACATTATATTTCATCATTGTAATCTTTGATTATGAGTTTAATTAGCTTTTCTTCTTTATTTTCTTCAATTCCTATTATGAGTAGCAAGATTCTTACTAGGGTTGTGACTTATGGGTATTTAATTTAATATTTTTAATGATTTGGTGTTAATTATTTAGCTTAGTTCGTGCTTCAATTTTAGAATTAATGGTTACAAATATTAATTCATGCATTTTCGAGTTAGTCTCTACTTGAGAAAGAGAGATCTAGTCTAGGATAACTTGGATAACAAGAATTGGGCTAATTGAGAGATTGATTAGTCTAATTAAAGGGTTCAAACTATAGATAGTAAGAACCCGACTTGAGCTCATATCAACTATTTTGTTTGATAACCATTTGGACTTGAGAAAGCCAAATTGGGCAAAATCACTCTCTGACTGAGAGGTATTGAGTGGGTAATATAGAGTTGAGAGCTATAATACACCCCAATAAACAAAACAAGTATTAATGTCTCTATCCCATTAGGTGAACACCTAGGTTATGATCACATCCCTAGGCTTTTAAATTATTTGGAAAAAATATCAAAAACAATCGTTCATTTCTAGTTTCTTTTCCTTAGCTTGCAATTACTAGAGTTATAGTAGAAGTAGAAATCAACACTTTGTTGTGGACGTGCAAATTTAGTTAGTCCAGTCACTCTCATCAAGTATATACTCCTAACACCCCTTATAACTCCCTGTCGATTCGACCCCGACTCATAGTTGGGTAATTTATATTGCATACGACTGTATCATATCTCTTATCGAGGTGTGTTGTGGACGTCATCCACTTTTGGCGTCATTGTCGGGGAGCTAAAATGGTGTTAGCTATATATTTGGTTTTTTTTGTAATATGTTCTTTTCCTTCCATGTTACTAACTTGTGTGAAACAATTTTAGGTATAACCATGGCCGCAGACAATGAACTTGGAAATATGCCTTTGGGGGATATGGACGTCGAGGATGAGCAAGTTTAGGAGGTTCCTCTTGAACCTCAAGCCAATAGAAGAGACCGAGTGCCTCATGAAAATTTCTCCGCTCCACCCCCACCTCCACCACGAGTGTCTCCACACCGGGTGTTACCCAATGAAGGATATGCTTGTGCAATAGTCCCTCCCCGTATTAGGGAGGGAAACTTCCAAATCACCAATGTGATGCTCACTTTGCTTGAGCAACGGGGTTTCTTCACCGGTGCTCCAACTCAAAATGTGTATAAATATTTGAAGGGTTTTGTGGATACTTGTTTGGAGAGCAAACAAACAAAAAGGATGCATCTCGCTAAGGTTTTTCCCCTTATCTCTACGGGTGAAAGCTTTAGATTGGCTGGATTAATTGCCGAACCATTCCATTCACACTTGGGATGAGTTGGTGGAAATATTTATTGCTAAGTTATTCTCTCCGGGGCACATGGCTACACTTTGAGATGAGATTTTGGCATTCAAAAAAGAGCCGAATGAACCACTATATGAGATATGGGAGCGATATAAAACTATGGTCAAGGAATGTCCCAACAATGATATAACGAAAAACATTATTCAACAAACCTTCTATCGTTGGATTAACACAACCAACCAATGTGTAGTGAATCAACTTGCCGATGAGAACTTTATGACTAGGCCATATGTGGAGGCATGTGAGATTTTGGATAAAATGGCGTAAACGTCATCGGCTTGGCAATACCGGGAAAATATTCCACAAGGTGATCTGAATATGATCCACCTTTATAAAGAATTGCATGACCATGGGTAAGCCATTGCTGAATTGACTACTACCGTGAATCAATTAGCAAAAGCTCAACTTCATCAAGTGCAAAATCCTAAGCAAGTCAATGCAATGGAAGGAGTGAACATGATGGTGAAGAAGGGAAGGACCAAGGGCCCGCAAGTGCAAAATCGAATGGAGAACTATGTGCAAAAAGATAGTGATTTTGAGCAAGATGATTCCTATAATGAATAAGAAGAGGAAGTACAATATGTGAACAATTTTCAAGGGCAAATAAACAACTTCCAAGTCCCAAGACAACAACAATGGTGACCTCAAAACAATTAGGGCAATTGGAATTCTAACAATCAAGGAAATTGGAATGGTGGCAACAATAAAGGGAATTTGAATGACAACAACAATCAAGGAAATTTGTGTGGGGAGGGGGGGTAACAATCAAGGCAACCGGGGGTCGGACTTTCAAAGGTTCCCGATGTATCAACAACCGAGCAACCCACCTCTTTATCCTTCCCATGGTCCAAGTTCTTCAAATAATGAGATGGGGCGTATTGAAAATATATTCAAGCAAATGATGGAAAAGAATGCCGATTCGGATGCCCAACTTGCCTTACACAACACATCAATCCACAACCTAGAAGTTCAAATGGGGCAAATATGTGAAGCACTAAATTCTCATCCTAAGGGGGCACTACCAAGTGACACGATGGTAAACCCAAAGGGTGAAAACAACATGGTACATGGCATGTCCATTACCACAAGAAGTGGAATAGGTGGAAATGCACCCATCTCAAGTCAAAGACAGCTTGTTGATGATGATCAAGTGGTGCAAGAATATGAAATCCCGAACAATGTGGTGCAACCTAATGATAAAGTTTAGATTGATATTGATGATAGTGTGAAAGAGACTCAAGAGAAAGTGAACCCGTCTAGGGAACACATTATTGTCATAACAGATCCGGTAGTGCAAAAGGCTAAGGCACCATTGCCTAAGCCTCCACCTCCATACCCTCAAAGACTTGCCTAGCAAAATGGTGAGAATCAATTCAATAAATTCATTCAAATGATGAAGATTCTCTCAATCAATGTTCCATTAGTGGAAGCTTTGGAACAAATGCCTGATTATGCAAAGTTCAAGAAAGATCTTACGACTAAAGAAACAGTCAATGAATTTTGAAACTATCAAAGTCATTCATCAAGTGAGTATCAATTTGATGCCTTATTCGTTTTCAAGACTTTGGGAATTGGTAAACCAAGACCCATCTCTATGAGATTGCAAATGGTCGATCGTACTATGAAGAGACCCTCGGGAATGATTGAAGATGTCTTGGTTCGTGTTGATAAATTCATTCTTACGGTGGATTTTGTCATTCTAGATTGTGAAGTTGATTATGAGGTGCAGTTTATTCTTAGGAGACGTTTCCTTGCTATGGGGAAGGATCTTTGTGATGTTGAAGTCGGAGGACTTACCTTCCAGATTGATGATGAAAACGTAGTATTCCATGTGTGTAAGTCCATGCGGCAACCAAATAGCAATGAGGTGTGCTATTTTGTGGGCTTGGTGACCGATGTTATTGGTTGATGAAACAAGTGCTACAATCAATGTTGGTGATATATTGGAGGCCATCTTGCTCAACTTTGATGATGACGGGATGGATGGCTTCATAGAATATGTGAACTCTTTTCAAGGAATGGGGTCGTACAATTATGCACCTCGAAAATTATCCTTGGATCTTGAAAATAGGACAACGCCTCCTACAAAGCCTTCTATGAAGAGCCTCCTACCTTAGAGTTAAAGTCATTGCCTCTACATCTTCGGTATGCAATTCTCGGTCTTTGTTCTACTTTACCGGTTATTCTTTCCTCTTGTTTGACTAACGGGCAGGTAGATTCCACATTGGCGGTGCTTCAAAAGAGGAAGAAAGCTATTGGGTGGACCTTGACAGATATTCGGGAGATAAGCCCTGCCTTTTACAAACATAAGATCAACTTGGTGGATGGTGAAATACCATCTATTGAACATCAAAGGAGACTCAATGAGGCTATGCAAGAAGTTGTCAGAAAGAAGAATATCAAGTGGTTGGATACCGGGGTTGTCTACCCTATCTCCGATAGCTCATAGACTTCTCCGGTTAACTATGTCGCAAAGAAGGGGGGCATGACGGTGGTCACCAATTACAAGAATAAGTTGATTCCTACAAGAACGGTGACCGGTTGAAGGGTGTGTGTGGACTATCGCAGGTCAACAAAGTCATAAGGAAGGATCACTTTCCACTTCCTTTCTTAGATCAAATGCTCGATAGATTGGCTGACCGTGCTTTCTATTGCTTTCTTGATGGGTATTCGGGCTACAACCAAATTCTTATTGCTCCGGAAGATCAAGAGAAAACAACATTTACATGTCCCTATGGTACTTTTGCTTTTTAGCTGATGCCATTTGGTTTGTGCAATGCACCAACCACTTTTCAAAGATGTATGATGGTTATTTTCACGGAAATGGTGGAGGACTACCTTTAGGTCTTCATGGATGACTTCTTGCTGGTTGGAGATTCTTTTGATGATTGTCTTACAAATTTGGACAAAGTGTTGGCTAGATATTAAGAAATAAATTTGGTGCTCAATTGGGAGAAATGCCATTTCATGGTTGAGGAAGGCATTGTCTTTGGCCACAAAATCTCAAAGAATGGAATTGAAGTTGACAAGTCAAAGATTGAGGTGATTTCTAAACTTCCACCTCCAACTTTGGTGAAGGGTGTTCGGATTTTCTTAGGCCACGCAGGTTTTTATCGGCGTTTCATCAAAGATTTCTCTAAGGTGGTGAACCCGTTGTGCAAGCCTCTTGAGAAGGATGCAAAGTTTAACTTCAATGATGATTTCATGAGAGCTTTTGAATTATTGAAGTTCAAGTTGACAGCTACTCCCATCATCACCGCTCCAAATTGGAGTGTACCTTTTGAACTCACGTGTAATGCAAGTGACGTAGCGGTTGGGGTTGTTTTGGGGCAACGCATCAACAAGACTTTTCATTTGGTTTACTATGCTAGTAAGACCATGAATAGTGCCCAAGTCAACTATACCATTACGAAGAAAGAGCTCATTTCCATTGTGTTTGTAATTGAGAAGTTTCGCCCGTACTTGATGGGTGCAAAAGTCATTGTCCACACGGATCATGCGTTGTTTCATTGTCTTATAAGCAAGAAGGATTCAAAGCTCATTTGATAATATGGGTGCTTTTATTGCAAGATTTTTATATTGAAAGCCAAGATAGAAAAGGTAGTGAAAGCTAAGTGGCATACCACTTGTCTCGTTCAGAGGAGGAGGGGAGGCCGCATGATGGCCTTGAAATCAATGACTCCTTCCCCGATGAGCAACTCTTGGTGATTTCAATGAAAGAGGTGCTATGGTTCATGAATTTAGCAAATTTCCTTGTGTGTGAAATCATCCCGGATGAGTTCTCTTCAAACCAAAGGAAGAAACTCAAACGGGATTGTCAAGATTATTATTGGGATAAACCATACCTCTTCCGGATTTACATAGATGGGGTGATTAGAATATGTGTACCGGATGAAGAGAAAGGTGAAATTCTTGGGGCTTGTCATTCTTCGCCATATGGTGGTCATCATAGTGGAGTGAGAACGGCAACCAAAGTACTTAGTTGTGGTTTATATTGGCCCACTCTTTACAAGGATGCAAGTGAGTTAGTGAAATGATGTGATGAATGCCAACGGGCCGGTGGAATCTCAAAAAAAAATGAAATACCTCTCACTACCATTTTGGAGATTGATATTTTTTATATGTGGGGTGTTTATGTCCCTTTTGTAAATTCTTGTGTAAATACCTACATCTTGGTCGCAGCGAATTATGTGTCCAAATGGGTTAAAGCCGTTGTTATACCCAACAATGAGGCGAGAAGTGTGGTGGCGTACTGAAAGAAGAATATTTTCACAAGGTTTGGTACTCCGCGTGCAATTATAAGTGATGGGGGGTCACATTTTTGCAATAAGGCTTTCGACACTTTACTTAGTAAGTATGGTGTTACTCACAAAGTCACTACTCCCTATCACTCACAAGCTAGTGGGCAAGTGAAAGTATCCAATCGGGAGATCAAGAGTATTTTGTCCAAAACGGTGAATGTTAATCGGACGGATTGGTCCAAGAAGCTAGATGATGCATTATGGGCTTATCAGACGGCTTATAAAACACCTAGTAGGATGTCACCATACCGGTTAGTGTTCGGAAAAGCTTGAAATCTTTTGGTGGAACTAGAGCACAAGGCCATGTGGGCTCTAAAGAAGTTGAATCTTGATTGGGATGTAGCCGCTAACTTGAGGGTTGCACATTTGAATGAGTTGGATGAGTTCTGGTACCATACTTATGCAAGTTCATCCTTGTACAAAGAAAAGATGAAATATCTTCACGACAAATACATTTGAAATAACGAGTTCAAGGTGGGCGATCTTGTATTATTGTCTAACTCAAGGTTGATGATGTTTCCCAGAAAGCAAAAGTCTAAATGGAGTGGTCCTTTTGAAATTGTGAGTGTGACACATTTTGGTGCATTAGACATGAAGAACAAAAATAATGAAGTATTCTGAGTCAATGGTCACAGGGTGAAGCACTACTTGGGAAAAGTTGGAGATAGCCACATCGTGGCGGTCATTCATTTCACTTGAGGGTATTCTGCGTCGTGCATAGACATTTATTCGAGCACTTCTTGGGAGGTAACCCATATTTCTTTTCCTTTTTCTTTTATAGTTAGGTGGTATTTTTGTTCTAACTTGATTTGAAGTGTGCTACAGGGGTGAGTGTGACTTACGAGAATTGTGGACGAAAATATGGCTAAGTGTTATAAGATGTGGATCGTATTTTAATTATGTGGACCGCACATTCGTTGGTGCTATAGCAAAAGTGCATTGCAACCGCACATTTATCTTATGGACCGCACAATCGAGATGATGAAAATACCAACTCTCTGAAGTTTTAGCCTGTCATTGCGGAGGTCATCTACGACCGCACACAAAAATATGCGGATCGCAGATGAATAACTGAGATGAGGTCCCCAGGTAACAGAGTGCGGACAATACATGAAAATGTGCGGCCGCACTCATCCTTTTTCCCCTTATCAAACAAGTAGTATAAATAGAGAAACATGGCACATTTTACGTTTTTCACTCTCTGAACTAAAACATTGTGCTCTATTGAAATTTCTTAGAGATTTCATCTGTCCACACATACAGCCACTTTGATCAGTCACTCATTACACTCACTCTATCTTGTATGTTTCAATTTCATGTTAATCTTTTTAGTTAGTTTAATTTGTAGATTTTTAGTTCTTTTTAGGCCATTGGTTATTCGAGTTCAATTGTGTGTCCATGTAGGATAAATATAAACTTAGTTAACTTGATACATGCTCTACTGGGACTGGGTTAGTGAAATTTCATGATTTTATAATGTTGCCATGTCTAATTGTGCGAGAATTTGAAAAATCTAGGTAGAAAAGTTTGGTATGTGCGTAATTTTCGAAATATGTGGTCGCACTTGAATTTGTGCGGTCCGCAGATGTTGAATTGAGGGAAAATTAGTGAAGAAGGGATCTGCGGCTGCAGGTTAAAATGTGTTGACCGTAGAATTCCTATCGCGACCGCAGAACAACCCATCTTATGTCATTAGAGAGTACTCACTTTGACTCCAATGTGCGGCCGCAAGTCTATTTGTGCGGACCACAGAAATCTTCTCGCGACGCAATTAGGTCATTTCTCTATCATCAGAGAGTTGGCAATTTTGGGATTCAGAGGTGAGCCTGCAATTCAAATTGTGCAGACCGCACTTCACTTCTGTGGCCGCACAACAAAAATGTGTGGTACGCGATTCCCCATCTGCGGACCGCAAATCACTTTCCCTCCAATCATGATTTAAAAACACATCCCCACTACGTTCTCTAGTTTATCTTTTACTCGCATGTCTCTTATGTATGTTTTAATATTGAATTGCAACTAACAATCACCTCTGCTTAATAGATAAAATGGTTCAATCAAGAGGACGAGGTGACACTTCAAAAGGGAGAGGCGAATCTTCTCGGGGTCGAGGCAAAAGTGCCTTAACCCTTGGCCAGCCAAAGACAATAAGAAAGAAAGCAACAGCCGGCAGAGGGAAAGGTGCAGACCTCTCTGAGACTAGCTCATATATCTCATCTGGGGAAGTGTCAGAGGGTAACTCAACCTCTGTTTAGGAGCAGTCGGCCATAAAGTCGAGGCCGCAAGCGAGATACCAGCTCAGGGATGAGCCTTCCTCATCCAATAGCACTTCCGATCTGAGGGATCGGAGAGTGCTACTCAGGCTTCTAAGCCATCGGCTACACCAGTTCCTGGGGCACAGGTTTCTACACCAGTTCATTATATCCCCAATGATGGCAGAGGGGGAGATTCTACATCTACCGGCCTTGAAAGATCAAAGAAGAAAGAGGATTGGGAGGACCGCTTTGTCAGCCTGGCCGCCTTCACCAGCTTCCGTATGTGGTGGGCAGTGAGGTCACTAATTCTTGTGCGACAACTTTTTTTGACGGATTTGGTGAGGTACAACCCAGCCATTTTGATACAGTTCAGCACACGTAAGGGGTGGATGTGGTTCACTCAGAGTGTCGTGGATGACAAAGAATACCTTGTCCGTGAATTCTGTGCTAATGTGGCTCATATAAAAAAGGGGATGAATGTGACCAAAGTACGTAACCTCAAGGTGTAGTTTGATCAACATACACTCAACACGTATTTGGTCTTTGAGGATGTTGAGCCGAAGGATTATTTAGAGAAGTGCGCACTGGGAGAGGAAGTCCGACCTTGGTTGGCTGATATTCTAGCACCTCCAGGGCCACCACCACCATGGATTGCCACCAGGGTTCCCATTCATCGGAACACTTTGAGTTCTGAGGCAAAGTGGTGGCTGACATTTGTATGCAGCAGGTTGGATCCATGCCAGAACGAAACTCACCTTCCTATTCCTCGTGGAGTTCTTGTGATATCTATTATGGTCGGGTACCCAATCAATGTGGGTATTGTGATGTCGGCCAACATCTCAGTGATCGCACGACAAGATAAATCGTCCTACCCGTATCCCAACACTATTACAGAATATCTCATCGATGCAAAGGTAAAGCCGGGGGATTGTGACATAAAGGTGAAGTCGAAGAAGCCTTTTACTTGGTACTCAATGATGGATGCGAGCAACCCGAAGAAGAAAGTTCAGCCTCCTACCATTACAGGTCAGTCTGATGAGCCAGTCGTGGTAGTTTTTGAGACAGTTAATGTTCCATCCACTTCGGCTGAGCCTTCCTCCAGTGCTGCAGTTATGCCTCTGCCATCATCCACAGCCCCTACTACAACTCATGCCACAACTCCCACCTCAGCTCTTTAGCCAGTGCCCAGGCCTACTGTCCCACTATATGTATTGCGAGTCTCAATAACTGGATGCATACAACTACTGCAAAGTTGTATGACTTGTCTAGTACTGTTGCAGCGCAGTCCACTTCTCAGGCACCTCAGGTTCCCTCGACCATTGATGAGACACTAAAGAAGATTTTGGAGAACCAGAAGATAATTATGAGCACCTTGGTACAACATGGGTCGGTGATTGAAGAGCTGGGAAAGGAAGTAAAGAAGATGAGGAACTCCCAAGCCAGTAAGAAGTCTATGGATAAGCTCCGAAGAGAGGTGAACAGAATTGCTATAGATGGAGACCTTCCCTTTGACATGATGCTTGACCCGCACCAGTCTTCCCCAGATCCTTCAGCCCCATCTACACTGGTAGCACCAGTTAGCCAGTCTGAAGAGCCAAACCTTGCTACCGACATTGTTGAGGCAGTACATCACATGTTCGCCAACCCAGCCACACTTAGAGTCGAGGATGATGAGATTCAGTTGGCTGATCAGGAGGGCGATGACATTGTTGGGGACATACAGATGTCCAATGAGCCATAGGGAGTTTTCTTCACCATTTCCCTTTTTTGCTCTTATTTTGCTAAATTGGGGACAATGCTTACTTTTATTCGGAGAGGGGTGGAGTTTATTTGACACATTTGGTACATTTTGATACAATTGGCCTGTAATAATTTGATGATATTCTCTTTTTTCTTATTTGTATCTATATATCTTCTCTTTGTCTCTCTCTCATTATGTATATTCATTCTATCTTTAGTAGTTTTTTGCTTACTAGCTTCTTTATTTTTTCCATATTAGTTCTTGTCTTGTTAAGTGGCTTCTTTTTATGTTTTAGTAGATAATAAGCCTTTATTAATCTTAACGCCACGGTTCTTTCCAAAGGTAGTTGTTGTGTGAACCGGGTGACTCCTCCTAACGATGGATGGCGTGACAACCTTCTTAAGGGAATGAGTTCATTTTTGTGAATAAGTAATAATAGTAGTAGTAATGAATAAAAAGACCTAATTAAGTCATGCTCGAAGAGTCAACCATGGTTCAATTAGCACAAATACACTTAACTACATGTGTATTGTTAGAGACAAGGTTCTCAAAACAAATAGCTCTAGTTAGTGACTTTGGTAATCATCGAGTGGTTTAATTGGACCATAGTGATCTTTAAACTTGAATGTGGTTGTTGTAGGTTCTACACTCTATCCTCTTTTACAATCTAGTTGCGTGAAGGGTCTAGAACTTGCCCCGAATGTGTTTCAAGGTAAAATCCTAAGTTTTGCTTGGTTTGAGAAGTGATTGTAGGCTCTTCTTGGCCCGTTTGAGTTTTCTATTGCCAACCAATATCGTTATCCCTAGTCAACTCTT
Organism: Nicotiana tomentosiformis; assembly: GCF_000390325.3. Classification (NCBI taxonomy): domain Eukaryota; kingdom Viridiplantae; phylum Streptophyta; class Magnoliopsida; order Solanales; family Solanaceae; genus Nicotiana; species Nicotiana tomentosiformis. The sequence goes on from NC_090823.1 coordinate 87,129,937, forward strand.
TTGAGCCTCTAGTCTTTCTCATTTGATAACTATGTTACAAGCCCTTACCCATTTTGTTATGACCCTCTCTTGGCACCTGGACTTTCCTTGACACTCTTGTGAAACAAAATGGCTTAAAACATAAGTTTGGGGGAGGGATGAGGAATTTGAAAAAGGTATCAAGGCACAAAAAGAGAAAAGAAATGATCTCTATGAAAAGAGAAGGCAAGAAAAGAAAAGAACAAAAAGAAAAATGCAAAAACATGAATAAGTAGAAGGGTTGAATGAATTCAAAAAGAGGTAATGATCCCAAGAATTGAGAAATTAAAAAGAGAGAAAAAGAATGAAATGAACAAGAAAGAGTAATGTTAAGTCTCTCTAGTCCCCAATGAAAAGAAAGTGCCTCTAAGAATTAGCAATTTGTGAGCCGAGAAATAAAAGTGTAGAGTGCTTAAGGAAAGGTGTAACCACTTACCCATATGGTATCCTATCCTAATCCAAAAGCCTTCATTACATCCCGAAAGAAGTCCTACTTGATTTCAAACCGAGTGAGCTTACATTAGTGGCGATCTACATGACGGGCAAGCCTATGGTACTTGAAACCGTACTTGTGACATTCGTTTGGTCGTTTTTGCCGAGACATCCTTTAAGCCTTCCGTGGAAGTATCAAATGGTCGTTTTCGTAATAATAGTCATTTTCCTACTTCTATCATTTCACCTTTTGTGTCCGGTAATTTCAAAAAATAATAATGAAAAATAGACTGAGTCCTAAATTGGCTTTTTAAAAATAAAATCGGAATTTGCATATAGTTTAGGTAAGTCCTGACCCTTTTTTATCTTATTCTTAGGTTCACCATGAATTCTCTACAAAGAAACAGTCAAAAAAGGGTAAGGGACGAGACACCTCCTATGTTCTTGATCAGAGATAAGACCCCGTATAATCTGTATAATTGGTGGGCTAGTTTCGCGGCATGTGAACAGAATCAACGATTTAATCACCTCATTAAGAGGGCAGCGATTACAATCATCATATTACACTTTCACTATTAAAGTGGATTTCGTTTAATTTATAGATTGGATTCGGTCACCAATCGTTGTGTTGGTCTTATGTCATCATAACACTACCAAACATGTTATTTAATGAGGTTGTCTCAAAAGAAAAATCAACAAATAAGACAAAATAAATAAGAAAAATATGCATTTAGAAAGTATTGGAGATTAATTAATTGATGAAATAACTAATTGGCGAGGTTTGAATTCACATCCAATAACAAGCCAAATTCATCTTGTTCCCCTTCGGCCCAAACAAAGAAAAAGATTCACTTAGAAAGTATCCGAAGTTTCTCTTGTTGTTTCGTTACATCATTAAAACATGAGAGAATAAAGATATAACGAATAATAAATTTAATCCTCAACCTGTTCTTAGAAATGATAGAATTGTATCCTAAAAAAGTAGTAACTATTTACATAATTTTTAATTTCATTTGTCCTATATATAATTGAAAAAGTGAGTTTACTTTAACTCTAGTATCATGGGAAATAACATGAGAACATCTAACACTCAAAACCTAATTAAGACAACAGGTGGGGCAGTTCAAGACAATATGAATAGTTTTTGAAAGTTCTTGCACTACAGAGGTCGGACCAGATACATGTTCAGTATTTGTTCGATAATCTTATTGTGTTACCAAGTATTAATGCTCCACTGGCAAGGCCAAAATATAATTGGCACAATTATAATTGTATTTACGTGAAATGAGATTTAGATTATTGTTAAAAGAAAATGTTTACTCTTTAATCGTTTCTCTGTTGCCTAAAGTTTTTGAGAAGAAAGAAGAGAAAAACAAGCATTTTGGGGGCTCTGATTTATAAAAACAATTTAGTAAAACATGGATAAGAAATAGAGATAGAGAGAAGGAAGAGATTTTATTTCCTTTTCAATTGTGTGTTCTTTCCATCTATTACAATGTCTTTATATAGGCATGAAAAATGAAGAAATATGTAAATTGAATATGTCATTAAGTATTTGAGAGGAAGATAGACATCCAGCATAATTTTTTATAACACTCCCTCTTGGATGTCCATAGATAATGTGACTCGTTAAAACCTTATTAGAAAAAAAAATACCAGTGAAGGAAAAATATTACACATATTTAGAAATACGTCTTTTGGTTGCCTCGTTAAAAAACTTGCAAGGAAAACCCAGTGGGACAAAATCTTGTAAGGAAAAAAGAATACATCGTATATTAACTCCCCCTGATGAGAACATCAATTCACATCCTTGAACCTTCGCATCCCAATCTTGTACACTAGTTTCTTGAAGGTTGACGTCGGTAGAGATTTGGTGAACAAATCAGCCATATTATCACTTGAACGGATCTATTGCACATTGATATCACTATTCTTTTGAAGTTCATGTGTAAAAAGTAACTTTGGTGAAATGTGCTTTGTCCTTTCCCCTTTTATGAATCCTCCCTTGAATACCCACAAGTCACGTAACATAACACGAACCTACTCGAGGCCTCAAAACACAGGTAAAAATATTGAAACGATGAATCACACCTCAAATCGAAATCTATGAACTTTGAACTTTCAATTTTCAAAACTCGCGTCGAAACATATTAAATCATCCCGGAATGAACCTAAATTTTGCACACAAGTCCCAAATGACATGACGAAGCTATTCCAATTTCCCGAAACCACAATCCGAATCTGATATCCTCAAAGTCAACTTCCTGTCAAACTTATGAACTTTCCAAACCTTCAATTTTTCAATTTTTGTCACCTTGTGCCGAAACCTTCTAGAAACAACCAAATGTAAACCCGGGCATACGTCAGTATCCAAAATCACCATCTGGACCTAACGGAACCATCAAAACTCCGTTCCGGGGTCAAAATCACAAAAGGCCAAGCTTGGTCAACTCTTTCAACTTAAAGCTACAACAGTGAAATTCATTCTTCCAAACCGATTCCGAATAACCTGAAAATCAAAACCGACAATTCACATAAGTCATAATACATCATACGGAGCTACTCATGCCCGTAAACTATCGAGCGAAGTGCAAATGCTCAAAACGACCGGTCGGGTCGTTACATTGTCATTTAAGAGGGGCTTGATCCTATGACCTTGTTCCCTAGGTATAACTATAAATAGCGAGTTCTACCATCATTATAAAGGGACAAATTTTCTTACAAGCATACACTATATTCTATCAAAAACTCAACAATATTTTTCTTTCTTGCTTATTTATATTGTTCTTACTGCCTCCGGTAGCTCTGCGTCCGAGACTAAGATATCGACTGTTTTATTTCAATTCCAAGTCTAAGTCTTACATTTATGTCTAGTTCATCTATTATTTATGAATCAAATCGATTCACTTGTCTATAAACTGCGTATAAATTCAACTGTACCATTTTACGGGTAAACACTATTAAATAAACATTATTAATTAATGTTTGACATTGATATAAAATATTAGTTTAAGGATAGGTACACCAAAAACTTTTCTAACCACGCGTGCCACGAGATAGAAAAAAATTACATTCACATTCCTTATAACACATGCTAAGGGAGGCATTCGGAAGTCGAGGGGACTCTTCCTACGCTTATGCAACAAGATATTATTTGAATTTTCTTAATTTAGAGGTTTCTTACGTCAAGATACCTTTGTTTTGGGCAAGTCCAATTACAAACAAAGGAGAGAAGGTCGGTTCCGTCCCACGGTTCAATGAAGGTGATTGATAGGATTTCCCTTGCCCTATTACCACTAGAGAATAGAATACAATGAACTTTCACTGTTTTTATAGCAAAAATAGATTCATCCACGCACCCACACTATATTCTTATCAACTTGTCAAGCATTGAATCTCTAATGCTGAGTCGTGTCACACGTTTAATCATCACTGCCATCTGTCAAAATGTTAACTATATCAACTGTTTCTTGAAGAAAATAGAGGGAGCTTTTCCACCTATTTCGCATCCCAAAAGAATTGGAATTGATTCAATCTTGAATATCTTCTCAAGAAATAGCCAAGAGCGAAGGAATCGACATTTGGGTGCTAAGGTAGAGATAGGAGAGAGGTCACGCGTTTGATTGAAACTTTACAGAGTAGGAGACCAAAATATTAAAATTGAACAATTAAAAGTGTCTATCAGATTAACCTGTCATAAATAAATAATAATAATTTAATTAATTTTGCTAGAAAAGACAAAAAATAATAAGATGATACTGGAAGTCATATTAGATTTTTTGTTATAGTAGGTTTGGGCTAGATGCCTCGTGCCTTTCTCTCAACTAATAATCATACTAGATCATTGCAATAGATTTTGAGTTGCAAGAAATATATGACTATGTTTGATTTGAATTGATAATTGTTGAAAATTTGACATTTCTATGTTTAAAATGATTATCTTTAACAATGTCACTATGATTTAAATGTTTAGTATTCTAATTTTGTACTATGTTGTAATGCCACCATTCCATTTTATATGAAGATGTTATTAGCCGAGAGACAACTTATTTTAGATTTTTTTAAAAATATTTTATGTAATTTTTAAATATATATTCCCTCTGTTTCAATTTATGTGAACCTATTTTCTTTTTAGTCCGTGCCAAAAAGAATGACCCCTTTCCTTATTTGGAAACAATTTACCTTTATGCAATGATTTATAACTACACAAAATATATGTGTCTTATTTTACACCACAAGTTCAAAAGTCTTCTCTTTTTTCTTAAGCTCTGTGCCCAGTCAAATAAGCTCAAATAAATTGAAACGGAGGGAGTATTTTTTTTTTTTTTTTGAAGAATTTACACCTGAATTCACATCAAAATTAGTTTTTGTTTTCCTTGGTACTTCGAGCATCTCCATGTAAATTGAGGAGAGAGGGAGTATAAGATTTCCTTTTTGTGTTCTTATGATCCTATTCAACTTTATATTTGAGGTCTGGGGTTGAATTGCTAAATCTTAAACCTAAGGGACGTGATTGTAATATTCCCGTTTCCGTGTACTTGTCTTGTAGTGAATTTACTGCGTGTCCAAGCGACCCAAAGTAAGAAGTGTCGTTTTCCAGATCATTAGATTTTGCCAGTTAGATTCAGGTTATAATAATCGTACTTGGAACAACCCTTCCATTTTAGATTCTTTATCTCTTTCTTTCTTTCTATATCAAGCAAATTTAAAGCACAAACAAAGAAACAAGAATTCTTTCAGCTCATGTGGGTATTCATTATTTCATCATTTTTGGTCTCTATAGTTTTGAAAATTTCAAGACTCTCACAATCTAATAAATCGTGATGTGGGTTGTCTGAATAAAAAGATTTTTTTTTTAAAAATTTGGATCTAATTGTAAAGGGTTGAGGTGAATTGTGTCTTTTGTTCATTTCTTGTTTTAGGTGTATTTGATCTGGTTTGCTGTTGACATTTTTTTTCTCTGTTTTTGATTCAGTGAGGAAACTTTGACCCTTGATTCTTGATTGAAGTGGGAATTATTCATTTGTATGTGTGGTGGTTGATGAGAGTTTGTACAGTTGATTTGATAATTTGTACGAGACTATTCAATGGCTGTTGAGGAGTTGGTTGAGATCAAATTCAGGCTAGCTGATGGCAGTGATATTGGACCAAATAAGTATGCATCTAGCACCACAGTTGGATCTCTCAAAGAAAAGTTAATTGCACAGTGGCCCAAAGGTTGTTAATTTCTTGACTTTACACTTGATTATGTGAAATTAGATTAGTTATAATCCTGTGTTTTTTATGGAGTTGCTTCTTTTGTTGCATTATTTGATTGTTCGTTGTGTATTTTGATGTTTGATTGCGTTTAGTGCAATACTATTTTAAGATTATATAGGCAGTCACTTCTAGTTGCATTAACTGGAGTTTCTACTTCAAGAAAATGCCCATGTTCATTTGTTCAATCATAATAACAAAACGGTTTGTAAAGAAAGAATGCATAGTATTGAGTAATGGTCATAGTTCCGCATTCGAGCACTTTCTATAATCTGTGTTTTCACCCTTTTGGTACCACAACTAGCCTGTCGTAGTTAGGCTTAGGAGGCTGAAAGTTTTTTCTGGACCAACGAAGCACCATTACTGAAGTAATTATCCGTCAGGCGTCAGCTTGTTACAGTTGGGCTACTCCAGTTGGATTGCATTAGAAATTTCTTTTATCGTGCATGGAATTGCCCGGGAAACCCCCGATTTGGGTCTTTCTATGATGCCTGGGTCTGCTCACTAACCGCACGAACCTAGATGAAGATTAGCTCTCTTGGAGAGAAAGAAGAATGGATGGATATAGCGTAGTTTAGAAGATTTTTAGTTAGTTATTGAAGATTTTGATCTCTGCCTCAGTGGTGAGTATATATAGCGTAGTTTCTTGTGGCTATCATAGTCTATTGCTGCCATTCCCTAAAGGATGCATGTAAGAAGAAAAGATCCACGGCAGAATTAGCGGTCAGTTTTCTAGAAGTTTGTCAAAGTTGCTGATGGAGGATAGCTTTTATATCAATGAGATCTCAAGCTTTATTGCAAAGGAAGTTTGATGCGAATATTTGTGTGGGAAAGAAATAGGACGCGAGCATTTCTGATAGTAAACCACTAGAAATAGGTAAATAGAGGAGATTAATGAAGACAAAAGAGGGAATGGGAGTTTTAGTGATTTACCAGGGGACTCCTTGGGTTTTACAACTGCATCCCCATTTGAATAACTGAAATTGAAAATCTTCAATTAGCATGAAATAAAAATTTCCAATACCTTCCTTATCTATATATTTCACAAGCTCTTTCCAAGTCTAGTTAGCTTAAGATTAGCAAATCGAATCCTTCTCTCATTGGACATGTCAAGACGGATTAAATATTTATCCTTGGTCGTTCCTCAATCAGAAAGTATTTCTGATTAATTAATTTTTCCAGCTGTTGAGTATCTTCTCCAGCTCTATTCCTCCCTTTTTGTTCACCGTTAAACTTAACTGCTGTGATTTTTGCAACTAAATAGCTCAAACCGTAGTACTTATTCTGAGTTGGATAGTTGGTTTCTCCAGGTGTTGATTATCTTTTCCAGCCTCTGTTTCTCCTTTTCAGTTCACTGTTAAATTAGCTAACTGCTTTGAGTGTTGCAACTAAAATAGCACCAACACGGGTACTTAAATTTTATTTCTCTGTGACACGTCTTATCTGAGTTGGATTAGTTGATTTCTTCAGCTCTTAGTATCTTTTCCCAGCCTCTATTTCTTCTTTTTTCCATTTATTGTTGAATTAGTAGACTGCTGTGAGTTTTGCAACTCAATTCACTAATATGTAAATCCTAAACTTGTTAAGTAACTGCAAAAGAAAGTTATCCCTTTGATAATCTGTCTGCTCATCACAAAAAGCTTTCCCACATGTGGTGACATGGTGCGTACCTGCTGTAATACCAGATTTGGCTTCGGATCTTATAAGCATGAGCACCAAAGACTACAATACTGTGAAGTTTTAACTTAGAGAAGTAGATTGTTTAGGTTTGAAATGAAATAGCAAATGAGAGGGTGTTACTGGGATTGATATGCCGATATGAAGAGAGTAGTGCTGCTTAAGAAGCTGCGTACATTGTGAGAGAGTGATAAAACAGAGAGGAAACAACAACAACAATAACTATGCTGCAATTCCAAGAATGCACTATCCATTTCGCTCCATTTTGACCCAGTTCACTCCATTATTGAACTACCATAACCATTTTCCTTTGTTCGAGTTTGGGACAATGTTAACAAGCTCAGACAGCTGTGTTTGGAGCAACCAATATATAAAATACTACTGAATATGAAAGAGGCACTAAAAAATTCAAAAGGTAGAGCAACTTAAATACTCTAATCATTTCTGGCTTCAAAATGGATGCTTCATTGTATGATCAAGTCAACTTTTGACGATATCATTTTTCTGCGTGCTTTCACACAGGCTCTAGAACAGGGGCCAGCAAGGAATTGCCGTAGGCCTGAAACAACATAAGCTGCCCACCAATCAAAAGAGCATGCAACACTTAAAAACCTAAATGCGAACACAATTGCGAAGCAAAATGAGCTTAACCAACTCCAAAGTGCAGCCCGGTGCACGAAATATCCCGCGTTTATGTGGGGTCCGGGGAAGGGCCGCACCCCAAGGGTTGTCATATAGGCAGTCTACCCTGATGCAAGCATCACTGGAGATTCTACGGCTCGATCCCGTGGCCTATAGGTCATAAGGAGACAATTTTACCGTTGTTCCAAGGTTCCCCTCCACGCTTAACCAACTTCAAGGACTAATATTACACAAGGGCGGATCTATGTATATGATTCGGGGTGGTACGCCACCCGCAAGCTTCAGCGAAAACTCTATGTATATATGTAAATACGGATAAGAAATAGTATATATATTTAAAGTGCCACCCACAGAACAAAAGTCGTCAAGGTGCTAGTGGCAAAGGTCCATCTTTTCCTTCTGCTTGGCACCCGGAACCCCCAAATCCTGGATCCGTCTCTGAATTATTACATATGACGAAAATATTAGTTCTAGAACTATGAATTTGTATTTGCATTTAGCAAATCTTCTTGTATATAATCTGCATCAGCTATCAGCCACTAATCTAAAATGGATTAGATTAAGCAAAATCCGCATGTTATTTGTTTTGATGCTCTAAAGCCAAAGAGAATCTATAATTCCCACTACTTACAGGAATGAAAAGGTTAATTTGAGACTCAAATTTTCAGTGCTCTCTCATATGTTTTATATACCAAGATGCCTGAATTTGCAACCCTACGTTAGCTGCTCATAATTTAGATACTCTTTTAACCAGCAATAACCCAGCTAACAGAAGATCTTACTGTGGCGCAGATAAAGATAGTGGTCCAAGGACAACAAATGACGTGAAGCTTATTAATGCTGGAAGGATTCTTGAAAATAGTAGAACTCTCGGTGAATCCAGACTTCCCGTCGCTGAAGTTCCAGGAGGTGTCATCACTATGCATGTTGTTGTACGCCCCCCTATTCATGACAAAAACAATGGTGAATCCAGACTTCCCGGTTCACATGCTTTCTTCTTCTTTTCTTTTTTATTTTTCGATCTTGTGTTGATAAGTCAAAAAAAACCTCTATTAATAGTTCATCAAGCAGAAGTAGCATGTCACTGGCTCTCATTCGTGATTAAATCAGTTAGTGTAACTTCTTAGGTTTCCTCCTATTATTTTATATTCTCTTGTAAAAATCTATAGCTGTCTTGTAATAAAATATGAAATAGGAGAGGCAAGGAAAAACCTATTAGACAAATAGCTCTGAAATGTCTCTTTTTCTGTTATTTTTGTTTTGATGATATCGAGTCAGTGTCCAATTTTGATCAATCTGTTTTATTGTTCTTTCCAATGTTTTGCACTGCAGATGATACTAATTTGTTAGTAAGTAGTGAAATTATTTTAGCTTGTCTAATTGCTAGATGACAACTCCAATTCTATTCTTTTGGCACTTTCTCCAAACTCGCGCACCCATCCTCTACCTTGCTCCTAGGTACAGGGGATTCTTCTCCTTCCTTTTCCGATTATTCAGAGAAGTCAGAAAAGTGTCTTATTTGAGGTCTGTTAACACTATACATGATTGGATAGGACATACATTGGAACAGCTTAGTGTTTAGTGCTTTCCACTTACCATCGTCAATTAGGGGCAGTTCCATATTCACACATCTGTGAAGCTTTCCTTTTGAAAAACTTCAGTGTGTCATAGCCAGTCTTGCCTGGTCATATTTTTTGACAGGAACAGAGAGGAAAAAGATAAGCTATACTTATTTTTTATATGATTTAAGGATTTGAGATTCTTTTCATTTTGTTTCTTATTAAAATTTAAAGCCTACTGAATGATTTTTCTTTATACATTTGTCGCAGATAAGCTGAAGGAGGATTCCCCTACAAAAGGAGGGTGTGCATGTACAATCTTGTAATTCATCTTACCCAGTAATGGAATTGTTCCACTTTGGTTATATTTTATGGCTCTATATATTTTTCAGTAGGAGAGTCTTTTGGATGCATTAACAAGTATCCTAAAAGTAAAAGTAAGTGAAAAAGAAAAAGATATAAAAGATTTAGAATGGAGGGATACCATGTAGTTTGTTGATACACCTGAAGAGGGCTGAAAGGAGTTGATGCACTACTTTTAGGAAAACCTTTGTGCAAAGAACGTAATTGTTCGTTTTTAAAGATATCTTAAGCAGTGGTAGTGGTGGTGGACAGGTGGAGTACCAAAGAAGAGGGACTCGGAAAAAAAGAAAAGAAGAAACATAAGCAATAGAAAATCTATAGTTTTGTAATTTGTTTGGTTTCATTTAGTTTGGGATTTTATGGTGTTATCATAAAGTTCAGCATCAGAACGGTTCACAGACCAAATGTACTCGGAAATCTAGCTGCACTTTGCCTTGGTGATGCTCCAATGCACTTGGCTTGGCATCAATATAAATTGTTTCAGTTATCTCCTATGTTGGAAATGATTTTCCTTCTCATACTAGTATTGTTTTACTTTTCACTTGAGTATCAGAAACAATCTCTTTACCTTCACAAGGTAAGTGTAAGGTCTGCATACGCTTTGTGGGATTACACTTGTTGTACTCAAGTATGAGGAATCAAGCTTGCCCTTATTCTTACAATAATTGACACGTGTTTATTCTCTTCAGCAAGATTTAGACCCACTTGATATCACGACTTAGACTCAGCAAGAGGGAGGGTACCTGTGCCTGGAATTGACATATACCTAGGCGGAGGTGACCAACAGTGGGGATTAATAAGAATGAGACAAGAAAGATTATTTCATTTCCCAAATTCCAAATTTAAAGAATCATCTGTACAATCAAACAATTCTAGGACGAAATCATTATATATATTTGTGCTAATCAAGTCGAAGTAAATTAAAGCAATTCTTGGGCTAGGTATTATCCCAACTAAGCAATTCCCTAGTAGCATAACTGAGTTTCAAGAATAACATCTCCCAGCTGAAGAAGAAGTCTTGTTATCTCCGTCAACAGCCTCATTCTTCTTGGTCGTTTCAATCTTCATTTTCTACTTATGAAGTTTCTGCATCACATGAATTTCAGCAATACAGGGTCCAACTTGTGCCATGGCTTTGTTGTTTCAAGACAGTGAACTAATATTGTCAAATCACTCTTCTGGCTTAGTAACATTATTTATTCTTTCTGGTATTTATAGTACCAGAACTGCTTGGGAAGCAAGGGAACTATGGAATTGTCATCATTAAGATTATGCTTTGGGAGCTTCCTGGCAATTGCTTGAAAAATGGGAAAATAATAATGACTTTATGTACTTGGCGATCAAGTATTTTGTTTAAAATTTGACCATGTCTACAGTTAATGTTACAGGAATTTCTGTTTTAAGATGGAAATGTGATCGTTAAAATACAGAAAGTCACACATAAGACTAATTGTTAGTCATTACATCGGGTCGAGGTATTGAATTTGGGGCGAACGATACAAATAGAATATTTTTGTGCTGCTATTGATTTTTTTATCTCGGTAATACAAGATTTGAAAAACATAGTTTAGTGTCAATTTTAAAGCATGACGATCGTCATAATTTCTAATTAAATTTGGGTGATCACATTAACAAACAAATACTAACGGATCATCAGAATTTTTAACATTTTCGATGAATTTCTGGTGCTTCAAAATTCTAGTAATTGTCAAAATTTTTGGTGCACCAGGCTATTTTCCCAAAAATAATTTTTGGGTTAATAACACAGTTACCCACAAAAATAAAATTATTTACCCTTACCTACCCATTTATTTTTCTACCCATCAAACTAATTATATTTCCTATCCATAGTAGTTTTTTTGGGAAATTTTATCTTTTTTCTTCAATTCTTTTTTATTTCTATGCTTCTTTTCTTTTTTCTTTTTTCTTTTTTCTTTTTTCCTTTTTTTCTCCTTTTCTTTTTCTCATTTTCTTCTTATTTTTTTCTTTTTCCTCTTTTCTTATTCATTTATTTTTGCCCAAATCGTATTATTGCTATTTTTACCATAACTTATTTCGCAGTCAATTTTGACTCCTTTATTTTTTTTTCTTTTTTTCTTGTTCCTTTTCTAATTTCATTTAACTCTTCTTTTTTCTTTTTTTTTTATTTCTTGTTCCTTTTCTAATTTCATTTAACTTCTTTTTTTATATTCTTTTTCTCTTCATAATCTAATTTCATTTACTGTTTTTATTATTTTTTATTATTCGTGTTTTTATACAATAAGAAAAATAACTGATATAGTAAATATATAATATAACTAGTATAATATACCTTTTATCATTTTTCTCATTTTTTAATTCAACTATTAAACTGAAATAATATCAGTTGTCACTTGATCTAATTCACTGAATGTCACACCGACTGCTGCTGAGCATCATAAATTACATAATCAGATTCTAAGAATCAACATGTGATTGCCATGCAAACCTTGATCTCCTTCCCTACAAATATGAGTACACACTCTACCATTAGCAGTAACGCAACCAGTTATGGAGCAAGAAAATCCAATCTACAACCACCAAATCTTCATATATACTAGTTAGAATAGAAATGATAATAAAATATTAAAAAATGCAATAAAAATATAAGTAGCAAAAAAGACTTCTAGTACCATATGATACCAATATGGTATATATGTATACCAACAAAGTGTATGATTGCTCTAGAATATTTCTACAACTAACTGCGACTATACTATTGTACCAAAACATTAAAGGATGCAATAAAAGTATGAGAAAATTACATGCTCGCATTGCAAGCTAAATATTCGCAAAGCAACTTGCTCTATACTAACAGGGTATATAGTTGTATGGGATTGTTCCAACAATTGCCTATAACTATAAAAACTATTACATAATATACATAATCTATGTCCATATGCACAAAAAAATCTCAGCACTGCAAATCATGTTCATATAAATAATTTCAGAATATAATTCACTTAAAAATACAGCTAAAACAACCAAAATAAATGTTCAAACTACCATATGATACCAATATGGCATATAACTATACCAATATGATACACAGTTTTACTGATTAATTTCCGACAACTATATGACTATACTACTATTACATAACACACATGCATAAAGAGAAAAATAAAAAAATAGTGTACCACATATTAATATAATAAAGTATTTCAAGATATTGTACTACATTACTATTATTTAAAAAAATCAAATAGTGTACCAATTAAATGCAGAATACAACCAAAAAAAGATTCAACTAACATATGATACAAATATAATATATAGCTATACTAATAGGGTATATAGTTGTACGGGTTCGTTCCAACAATTGCATATAACTATAAAAACTATTACATAATACACAAAATCTATGTCCATATGTACAAGAAAATCCAACACAGCAAAATATGATCATATAAATTATTTCAGAATAGAAATCACTTAAAATGTAGCTAAAAAAATCAAAACATATTTCAACTACCATATGATACCAATATGACATATAATTATACCAATAGGGTATACAGTTTTACTAATTAATTTCAGGCAGCTATATATGACTATACTACTATTACATAATACACATGCATAAAGAGAAAAATAAAAAATCAGTGTACTACATATTAACATTATAATATATTTCAAGATATTGTACTGTAATACTATTATATAAAACAAACGCATAAAGAAAAAATTAAAATGATTACATAATACATATACATAAAGGACAATTAAAAAAATTCAAGATATTATACTATTCTACTATTACTAAAGAAAAATCAAATAGTGTACCAATTAAATATAGCTAATACAATCACAAAAGGTTCCAACTAACATATGATACCAGTATAGTATATAGATATACCAACATGGTATACAATTGTATGCAAAGAGTTAAGATTGGTGAAAGGTGGAAAGTTAGTGAATGGGGAGGATGTGCCTCTGGCAAACTTTGTGAATGTTGAAGATGAAGAGGTGAATGGGGAACCTTCTTCCTTGGTTCATAAATCCTTTAAGAAATTTGTGCTTATAAAATCCAAGAAAGGATCGCCTGTGAAAGGGGTGGAGATTGATACATAGAAGTGTGTTGAAGAAAATAAATCTGGTGAGAAAAGTAAGTCTGAAAAAAAGGAGAAAGATGTGAAGAAGTCTCAGAAGAGGAAGGCAAGTGACAGAGAGGAACCTGGTTCCTCCAAGAAAGCCAAAGTAGAAGTGTCTGAAATTGAGAGAAGAGAAAACTTGAAGAAGCAAATAGTGCTATGGGGCAGAACGTTTGACGCTAACATTATTGAAATGTCAGGCATGAGACAGCTGTTTGTAATCTGTGAGTTTCAAAAGTGGACTCATCTATTTACCATTCAGAGTCCCAAGGTTTATGAAGAGGAGGTTTGTAGTTTCTAGGCAGATCTATTTATTGTGGAAGACGACAATATCTGCTTGAAGGTTAATAGAGTGGATTTTGTGATGGATGAAGCTGTTTTAGGAAGTATCTTGGGTGTGCCCACTGACTTTAGAAAATCATTCTAAAAGCTCAGGTTGTTGAGAGAGGGGAACAGGTGCATAAGAAGGCCATCCTTCCAGAGTATCAGCTTATGTTTGATATAGTGAACAAGGTCCTGCTTCCACGTGCAGAGAGGCGTTCCATTACTTCGAAAGCAAACTTGTTCCTCATGGAAGTACTGGATGCATATACTACCATCAACCTGCCTGGTATTATGATTGAACATATGAAAAAGGTGGTAGAATTCAAGGGCGGGAACCATGATTTTCCTTAAGGGTTCTTACTCACTAAAGTGTTTGAATTCTTTAAAGTCCCTTTGGGAAGAGCAGCAATGGGAACTCGAAAGCAAACTTTCTCAATGACAACCGTGGAGGAATGCGAGTGTATAGACAAGAAGGGGGGTGTTGGCAGTAATTCTACTATTTTTCAGTTAATTGATGCTCAGACTGTTGCTAACGAGGAAATAAGGAAGCTGAAGGCTAGGAATGCCATTCTTGAGGGACAGCTCAGTCAAGCCAAGGAGGAACCTGGTTCTAGAAGTGCACAGGGTGCAGAGGGTGCCTGCTTTACTGCTGAAAATACAGACCTGAGGAAACAGGTTAAGGACCTGAAATAGCAGTTGATAAACAAGCAGCGGACTGTAAATGCTCGAGTGGATAGTCTTCTTAAAGCCCTTGCCTCTCATCTTTCCCTCCCTCATCCAGTGCCCCTTAAGCAGTTTCCTTGTCAGTGTCTAGTTTAACGATGTTTGTCTTAACCCCAATGTCCCTTTTTGGCTTGTTGTTTTTATGACTGTGGTACTTTAAGTTTGTTTTTTTTGTGTGGTTGTTTTGTAAACAATGGTACTACTGCATCTGTTTTCTTCTCAAATTAATTAATGAGCATCTCAGTCTTTTGTTATGCATGTTATACTCTTGTGCTCTATTTTTTAGCTATGTTGTGTGCACACAAGTATCATGAATTAACTTTGCTGGACTTCTTTTTGCGTTTACTAGCATATATTCTTTTATGATGCCAAAAGGGGGAAGAAAAATGAAGGAGGACAAAAGAAAGGGAAACAAGTTCTCAAGGGGAATAAAACTAAGAAATAGGTTCTCAGGGGGAATAAAACTAATCTGCAGGGTGAGTTGTATAGAGATCTGGTTCTCAGGGGTAACTTCAATTCTAAGGTTGTTATTATCAAAAATGGGGAAATTTATAAGTTATGTATCTTTATATTTTGATGATTTAACAAACTTCATATGAGAACCATATAGGGAACCTGATACACAACCTCAAAGTGCTCAGAACAACAAGTCGTATGTTTGGCACAAGTTACAATATTATCAGACAAAGAAACGACAGAGGACTATCAGTTCCTTCGGTCACAATACAAGTCAACTCCTTACAACTGTTAAAGTCGTTGCACTATTGCTCTACACACGCAACAGTGCAACAGTCACTTTATGGTGTATGCCTTGTACCAGATACTTGCTTACATCATCCCAATGACCTCACTTATATATTACCAACATGTGTCAAGAGAAAACACATACTTGCATACCCTAAATCATTAAATCTCTCTCAAGTGTTTTGCCGTCTTCATTTGACTCCAAGGCTTGAAGAACAAAGTTGCAACAGAACAAAGGACCAAATTCCAGCACTGAGTTTATCTGTGTCCTTAGTATTGTTGTATTTTTGTTAATGTTATTTACTTATAATTCCTACTCAGCTTAGTTAGAAGCATCTTGTAGGATATCTTCTGTAAAACCATAAATCGTGTATTTGTGTTTGGCTAGAGTTACTCAAAATGGTGAGCTTTGTAATAGAGTTATATCAAAGAGGTTTTCAATAGAGTTATTACAAGTAGGTGAGGTATTAAGAGTTTAATTCATAGGTTATAATATGTTGTAATCTAAAGTTTGCTCGGTTAGTGAAGTTGGAATCCTACGAGTGTAGGTCGTGGTTTTTAATCCCATGAGTTGGGAGTTTTCCACGTAAAATACTGTTGTATCATTTACTTACTAATGTGTGTGGGTTCTGTGGGAACTGATAGAGAACTGATAGGTTCTCTATACAGTTTGGTGGACTCATAGTTTACATCACTATACAAACTGGGCTATACTGGGTAAACTTTAAAAATATGGGCCCAATTTTGTTAGAATATTATCCCAAGTGATAAAGGGAGTAATTTAGTCAAAAACATACGCCACTGAATACTTGATGTTGATGCTTGAAAAGTTATACCAAAATAATTGAGTGTTATAAACGTTACTTGCAATTAGAGATAGAGAGAGATAGAGAATTAGAGAGATATGAGAGTTTTTGAATGAAAATTGAAAGAATGAAATGTGATATTTATAGTTTTAAAATAGGGCCAAAGTGTATTTGAATAAACTTAGGGGTTAAAAACATAAATTAGGGGGTAGGGGGGTGCTTGGGGGCTATGGAGGCAAAAATAGCTTCGATATTGGTTTGATACCTTAAGGGTACTTACGGTACCGGTACTAAGGGTACTATTTCGGGCTCCCTACCATTACTGTTACCTTTCACCCAAACCCCTCACCCCTAACCCCAACCAGAGCGGTACAGTTCGGTACAAGTACGAGTACAGACCTGTACGGGTACGGGTATTACCCTGCCCTTAGACAACCCTAGTTCAGATAGCGGTGTTGAATCTTATAATAAGCGGTGCATTTTGTTTGTTTTGATTTTATTTTATTTTAGTTTTTTTTTAAAAAAAATCTAGGGATTTTGCATGGTTGAATTTTATATTATTGAAAAGCTTATCGAGAAAGGCTCTTAAAGAGGAGAATAATTTTTGCCCATTCCATGGTTAATTCTTCCTAGTGTTCTTCAGTTAGTTGCATGATATTATCTTTCAAGATCGTGTTTTATCAACTTTACAAATATCTCGAAATACATAAGGCTCCATTTTGTGCTTTTAATGCTTTGTATTATACAAATTGTATATAACAAGAAACATGAAGGACATAAAATTTTCAACAATTGGTAGAGTTAGGATCAGCTATTTTGAGACTCAGGCAGGCATCTATAGCATCCCCAATCGTAAGGAAAATCCATCCTTTTCCTAGTTTGTCGAAACATTTTGCTGTCTTCATTTTGTTAATGACTCTTAACCTTGGGTTAGCTATAGCTAACTGCATAAACAGAATGGAAAAAAAGAAACATCATGAGTCATGAAGATTAGTATAAACGGGTAATTGCGCATAATAACTACGATTAGTGACCTTAAACAATAAGACGCCACAACACGTTAAATAACAGTGATAGTGTTATATTCTACCATATTTACATAAAAAGTTGAGGGTCTTACTTGTATGCTTCTTGAAACCAGTTCTCTGTGCAACTCCTCTAACACTGCTATTCCTGATGTATCTACGCTCATTACATCTGCAAACCAATGAGTTCAAGATATTGTTAGTAATTACAACAAACTAAGGTAAAAAATAAAAAAACTTACTGGACATATGATGAAACTTACTGGACATATCTAGAACTAAAAAATGAACATTTTCCTTTGTGTTCTCCTCACTACCATTTGCTTCTGTCACCAATTTCAGCATCCTGGAAATAAAAGAAGGTGAACAAGTAATTAGGCTTGAACTTTATTTCTTTCCTATTTCCTTAATTTCCACCTCCAATAGTTATCTATACCTTTCTCTTATGGAAGTAGCATTTGCAAAACAAAGTGAACCAGAGTTGATTCGAATGATCAAGATGCCTGAAGTTCCAGTAGCTCCTGGATATTGAGTAATATCGCAAAAGGTGTCTGTCGTCCCAGGAAGTCTTCCTTGTACTTCTGTACTTGCTCGAATGGTATCGACTATTATTCTAGCAAATGAGATACTAACCTGCAATAGACCAAATAGACATTACTAACAAATACTACTTTCAATGAAGTATTTGTGCTTTGATTTTCTAAGGATACTATTTTTACTCCTTCAGTTTCTAGTTTACTTCACTAGTTGTTTCATAAAATATATCTTAATAGGAATTCAGATTCTTACATAAATGAAAACTGGAAAATATTAGTCTCTCCTAAATCAAGAAACCTTATTTAGTCAAAACTTCAAATGATATTTGGGTAAAGATAGATTTTTTCTTCTGACCTACACAGAATGAGATAAGTAGTGCATGAATCTGACTACCTCATGCATAAAGCATATGCAATGTTGTAATCTTGCAGGTAATGTTTATTTACAAGTTGCAAAGAAAACGACAGATGACCAGAGAGTTGACATGAGTCTTCTATTTTTTTCAATTAAAGGACAAACTTGGAACCCACAAATGACTCACAGGCAATCCATTTGTTTTCAGTTTTTTGGCATTTCATGTGGTTTTATGTAATTATGCGAGTCACAAGATGTTTGTTTGAGGGGACAAGTACATAATATTTCTTTAATGCAAGTTGTATTCTTATATACTTATGATTGAATGTGTTCTTGTTTATAGTTTGACATGCTAAAAACCTTGTAATACAGTAAACTGAAGAGACAATATTTGAATTACCGCGACTAGAAGACCAATTTCGACAGATACAAACAGGACTCCAAAGAAGGCACCAATGCAAACAAGGAAGTCCATCTTGTCAACTTTCCAGATATGATAAGCTTCATTTATGTCAATCAATCCAGGTAGCGCGGATAAGATAACAGATGCAAGGATAGCTAGTGGAGTGTAATATAAAAGCTTGGTTAACAATTCCAGGGATATGAAAACTGTGATAGCCATAACTATGTTTGACACCACTGTTTCACATCCTGCACTGAAATTCACTGCTGTCCTTGAAAATGAACCTGTAACAATTATTAGCATAACTTATTACTATATTAGAATTTATGTAACTCATATATCATATGTATATTCAAGATTTTGAACATAATATATTAAAAAGATAAAGAATTGAGAGTTCACCAGTTGCTGTATAACAAGAAGATAAAGACCCCACAATGTTCATGAAACCCATGGCTACCATTTCTTTGTTCCCATCAAGATGATAGCCTTTCATTGAAGCGAAAGATCGGCCGACAGCAATGGCTTCCTGAGGAAAATCAAGATTCAAGAGCATTCCACTTCAAGAATCCTCCCAATTTAGTGACATTTAGTAAATCAAAAGGAGATAACAAAGAGTATGATACTAACAGTTAGCGCCACGAGAGCGCAAATTAGTCCAATTTTCGCCACTTCTCCCAGGTGTGGACCATTGAACTGCAATTGATGAACTGAACTTGGGTTCAAACCCCCTTTAAAGTGTTTTACAATTTTGACTCCATGTCGATCAGCCTTTGTTAAATAAACCATTAAGGTAGATAATAACACTGATAACAAAGGAGCAATAGCTGGTAGCCAGAATAGTTTCTTATTCCTTTTACCCTGCAGTATTTCAGGTGGCCAATAGATTAATGAATGAAACAGGAAAAATCACCAAAATGACAAATGAGTACACCTTATTACTTACTATAAATCTGGTTGCTAGAATGAAGATGAGGAATGAACAGCCAAGTACAAAATTAAGAGGAGACAACTGAAACAAGTCCAATAAGTAAGCACATAATACGATGAGAAAACAAAAACCTGTGAAAAATTTCCCATTAGAAAAAAATGCTTACTGTCTCGTTATGAAATGATGTGAAAACAGCTTTAAGTACAGACACCACATCAGTTTTTGTAGTAAAATGACTAATTCCTATGAAACCCTTTAATTGTTGAAGACCAATTACAATAGCTGCACCTCCCATAAATCCCACTATTGCAGCATGTGAAAGAAAATCCACAAGAAAACCCAATCTGCACATTACATCAAGATTAACAAACATAATCCAAAAGGACAATCTTAAAGGGACAGAGCCACTTGTAAAAGAAAACTACTAACCTTAATAGGCCAAATGCAGCTTGGAATGTACCCGCAAAGAAAGTGACAGTAAAAACAAGGCTTGTATAAGCAATAGGATCAACTGCAGGATCTACAATTTCGGTTATCATTGCAGAAAGAAGCAGTGATACAACAGCAACAGGACCAATAGCGAGCTCTCGCGAACTTCCCATAACAGCATATATCAATGGTGGAACAACACTAGTGTCTAAAATAATGGACACGAAAAGATATAAGCTAAACAAACGGAAACCAATTTAAAAACAATGAACAAAAGCTAAAATTTGAATTGGAACTTACATAAGCCATATTGAGGTTCAAGATTTGCAAGATTAGCATATCCTATACTCTGCAATAAGTTTTCTTTTTTAAATTCAACATTTCAAAAATTCTAAGGAACATATATTCGTGTTAAATTGTGCGACCATCTCATCTAAAGTTTAAGTTGTTAGAAAGATAGTCGCACAATTCAACATGGTATCAGAGCAGGTAAGTCTCGTACGTGAGTGGACATACTTAAAATATAATTAAGTAGTTAAAAGTGTGTTCAACAATTTATTTACTAGTATACCTGAGGAATGCAGAGACTGGCAAGAGTTAAGCCAGCCAATAAATCATGCTTGAACATTTTAACTTTATAATTCCTTCCCCAACTAAGGATTGGAAATAAGCCTTGCAAGAATGAAGAGACAGCTCCACCTCCATATTGCTTTGAATTTGAAGAAAAATTGTTGTTTTTCTGTGGCAAAACAGTTTCAGTAACTGAGTTTATGATTTCATTGCAAAAACTTGGTGGGGCTGGGGAATTTAGCAGCCACTGAGTTCTCTGATTTCTTCCATCATCAGCATCAAGCTGCTGCAGCTCAATGCTGAAGCTCTCATTGGGCAATGAACACATTTTCTTTTCTTTCTCTTTCAAGTTTTTTTCTTTTTGGTTAAATCATGAACTAAATGTTTTCGTATATCAAAAGTATGAACCATGTGCTCAATATTTATACATGTTCCAAACAAAGAGCCACGTGAGCCTTTGTCTAGCCACTACTGAGGAAGGCATTTACGTTATCACATTAGTGCAAATAATTGCAATTAGTTTAACATTAATACTAGTAACTATTATCAGAATTGGAAGTCGTAGTATAAATGAAATGGTCTGTGATTAAATAATAGAAATTATGTGACAATTTATTATTAGTGCAAATAACGGCTATTATTTCATTGTCGAGGCGGTATATATATATATATATATATATATATATATATATATATATATATATATATATATATATATATAATATAAACTAGTATTAACTTTTTGTAAGGGATGTAACTTCCGTGCCATATAATGATCGTAGACCTCCGAAAAAGGACGTGTATATAATTGACCTTTATAGAAATCTCGAGAAAAATAAAAGATATAGTTGATTTAATTAAATAATAGTACTATAGTGCGAGAAAAAGTAATAATACTATTTACTCAAAAGCTTCTATATGTCCAATAAAAGCAAGCTCTACGGCCAATCGAACACCAATAATAGAAGAGTCAAAAATTTAGTGGGTTCATGATAAGTTCATTATACTACAGAAAAGAAATAATTAATCATACAATCTAACCAGTGAATTGATCACTTAATTCTTCCCTTGCTAGGATTCACTCAGTTGAAAGAAGTAACAACTTTGGACTGAAGTAATAAAAATTATTGAAATGTTACAACTGCTCTGATACATCAGATATCTCAATTCATTTTCTATCATCTTCCATTAATTAAATTCAGTTAATTCGCATATGAGCCTAGCTGTTAACTCAATATTTTTTTGTTCTTTCTCTTTCCTCCCTTGTTCTAAAAGGGGAAAGAAGAGGAAAGTGTGGAAGATGATTCATCGCCAATAATATAATTGGATCTCTTCAACCATTATCATGACAATAATCAGATTTTTTTTTTAAAAAAAAAGGAGAAAGAGAGAATGTCAACGCTTCCTGAAAAAAGAAAAGATTAATCTATTTATCTATAAACCTACTAAAGCTATGAACCACAGAAAGTTAAATTGACACTAAGCATTTCATCTAACTATAGCGTCAAATGTAGCATTGCGTTGGCAGTGAGAAACTCATTGCGGCATGCACACATCTTGGCATTACCTCTCGACAGTATTAAGATCTCATCTTGGATCGAGTTTGTTATTATTGTTGTTAGCAGTAATAATAGTAGCGGAGCCAGCAATTCTACTAAGAGGATTCTAAAAGGTCTAACAATTTTACACCTGGGTTTTTATTTTTTCGCCAAAGAAATTTATTTTTATCATCAAGTTGACGGGGGCGGATCTATAGCCCCAATTAAGGGGCACATGAACCCATTTATCTACGTATTTTGTATAATTAGTCTAATATTATATGTTAACTCACATGCTCAAAAAAAATTTAATGATGCATTTGGTTGGTCTCATGGTATGATGCACTTGGTAGACTTATTTTAACTTAGGGTCACTTGGTTGATTATTGTATTAATGCTGAGATTGTCAATTTTAATGGTTTATCCTAAGATAATTTATCCTGAAATTAATATTTTAACTTATGTCATGTATATATTATCCTAATACTATTTTTAATCCTAGGATATCTTATCTCAAGATTATATTTACTTATCTATCCTACCAAATGACCCTAAGTTAGTCACGTGTTATAATAATCAATCAGAACATCTACTATAAGTTGACTTCATTTTAATATATCAATCATGCAGGCAGGCAGTCCATACCTAAGCAAAACTTAGACGCACCCCTATTATTTCGATTAAAACAATATTCACTTTAAACTCTATCCACGATAATTAGTTTTAAAATATTTCTCTTAATTTTTCTTTGAGTAGTTGAGCATCCGAATCTTTATAATTAACCCCACATATCAATACTATCCTCAGTAATCCATGAGCCCGTGACTCCTTCAATCCTATTTTCAACTGAATGAAAGTTTGAACGGAGCAGTACTATGATAAGCCAGGAAATTTTTTATTTTTAATACTTACACAATTATCTGTTAAAAGATGTCTTTTTCCTGAGTTTTGTCCTAGTCGAAAGTCGTAATTCGTTTTTTAGTTTACAATGATATTCCCAAGTAAAGGAATATTTTTTTATTAAAACTAAAGGAAAACTTGTGAAAGCACGGGGAGATAAGGGCAGGTTGTTGATTTTCTACACATTATCTCACATCGATTTGAATACTAGGGGCCATTTAGCTGGCTGGACTAGATAAAATAAGTCTACCAAAGAATTTTGTACAAAATAAATATCATAGTGTTTGGTTGGAGGGATTAATAAAAATAATTAATACATAATAATGCAGCATTTGGTGAATCGTACTAGAAAAAATGATATTTATAAAATTAATTCAACGTTTAGTTGGCTATATTAAGTAAAACTTATTTAATTTTAGTGATGTGCATTTCTTTATTCAAGATGAAACATGAAATAAGAGTATTTTGTAGCAATACGAGGATATAATAAGTATTTAAAGATAAAAATATTCTTAAAGTAATTAAGTAATTTTTACATAATATTCCATGTATTATTATTCATACATATCGATTTATTATTATCTATAATACTAATAATCTCGCAATTAATATTATCGCATGAGTAACCTTTGCATTATAATCATTTAATTATGATGTGAACCGAATAACTTATTAGGTATTTGTCCTGATTTTCTTATCATATTTGGTCTTTCTCTACTTGAAGACATATTTGGACCCTTGGCTGGATGGGGAGTTTGTTGGGACTATGCCCATGTTGTCCAGCCAAAGGTCCAATGGCCTTATCCAATTCCAAATAGGCCACTGTCAAAACCAAGTTCAGGTTTGTGTGTGCCTCTTTGTGAGATTATTCTCTCGATATCTTGTACTCTGTCACGACCCAAAATCCCACCACAGGCGTCGTGATAGCACTTAGTCTCTAAGACTAAGTAAGCCGATTAAAATTATAATTCAAGCCAATTTTTTTTTATAAAAAAAAAATGATAATCGAAACCAACAGCGGAAATAATTACAAACAACCTCTCAAGACTGGTAATACTGAGTCACGAACTCTAACTGAATACATGAAATGATCTCAAGGATCGAATACACAATACTGTTTGATTAACAATTAACAGTACAATAAAATAGAAAGACTCCAAGGGACTGCGACGACCAAGCAGCTCTACCTTCAATCCTTGCGATCACACTTTAACTCTGTCCGAGTCCGATATCTCCAATATCTGGCTCTGCACAAAAATGTGCAGAAGTGTAGTATGAGTACACCACAGTCGGTACCCAGTAAATATCAAGACTAACCTCAGTGAAGTAGTGACGAGGTACAGTCAAGACACTCACTAGTCTAATAACCTGTGCAATATAGTATACAAAAATAATAGAAAATAAATAATAATAATGGCAACAATAATCAACTAGTGATATACACAATAGGGCAACAAGAACACCATTTATATTGCTCAATAAATGATGAATACAAGTACAACCAATTAATCAAGTCCTTAAAATATAAATCTTTCGCCTATATGTTTTTCAAATAATAATCTTCAGGATATAATACTTTACAATAAATATATTTTGAATATACTCCCTTCAAATAAATATCTTTCAAATATAATTCTTTCAAATAAATCTCTTTCAAATATAATTCCTTCAAATAAATATCTTTCGAATAAAAGTCACCCTGTAACACCTCATTTCAAAATCATAAAATACGGGTCTCAGCCCACTTTCATATTTCCACGGCACCTCGTACCAATTTCCCTATCACAACCGCACGGATAACTCACTTGCCAATAGCATCATCATTTACTCACGGCACCTCGTGCCCACATTTTATATCACAATTGCACGGACAATTCACGTGCCAATATCATCATTTTGTTCACTCACGGCATCTCGTGCCCACATTTTATTTCATAATCTGCCTGGCAATAGCCACATGCTCCCAATTTCAACATAGATCAGACTATTATCAATTTACCAACAACAAGACAAATTGCGCAAGATATAAAAATAAACACAAGGAAAATCACAACATCACATGAGAATTACCAACGTATACCCCACATCATCACATAAAAATTACCAACATAATAACTCCACATCACGTATCATCCCTGACAATAGCCACCATTATCTCTCTTATAGCCACCCTTATCACTCCTATAGTAGCCTCCCTTATCCCTCCGCCCTAGCAATGTCAATAACTACCCTTATCACTCCTTAGCCACCCTTATCGATCCGTATAATAGCCACCCTTATCACTCCACCCAAACAATATCCCAATACACATATCCACGGTGAAATGTCACTCTTATACCCACATAATATCAATAGTGAAATATCACCCTTATATCCTCATAATAATAACTCAAATCACACAACAATTTACACGGAATATTATCACGACAACACAACACAATCAATTCCCATCACAATTTGTCAAATGACCACAACCAGTTCTAATGATACAGTAAAATTAATAAATTTCTCAAATATAGCCCAAGGCTCCACGCAACGTATATAAAACCTCAAAACAATCAACAAAGATGGAAAATACCTAGTTTAGGGAAACGCCTTCATTAATCCAATTTCTTGATAAATATATTAATACCTCCATTTAAACTTATTTATTTAATTATTTGCATACGAAAAAAGTCCATAATATAATTATTTCTAGGAATTATCAAATCCACAAACACATGAAATTTACATTAAATTCCAAGTCGCAATCGCACCAATTTATCATATAAATACAAATTTAACAAACAAAGATTGAGGCATGACAAATCACGGATTTACTAAGTTTGCATAATTTTTCAATTTAATACATAAGGGCGTCTACGAATTTTGACCGATATAATTTGCACATATAAACTAAATATATACTCGCCATCTCGCGTACATGATTTTCAATTACACAATTTTCACATAAGACTCAATGCCTAAGGAGTAATTCCCCCACTCAAGGTTAGGCAAGATACTTACCTCAAAAATGCGTAATTTCTTACTCTGCTATGCCCTTACCTCGTAAATTGGTCTCCAAATGTCCAGAATCTAGCAACAAGCAGTACAGTATAATCAATATAGGCTAAAGGAATCAATTCCACAAGAAAATACGAAATCATAGCCAAAAATCCGAAATCAGCTCAACCCGGCCCCTGGACCCACGTCTCGAAATCCGACAAAAGTCACAAAATATGAAAGCCCATTCACTCACGAGTCTAACCATACCAAATTTACTCAAATCCGATAAAAAAATCTCATTCAAAACCTCAAAATTCTATTCCAAGAACTCTTTCTCATTTTCCCCAAATTTCCATCTCAAAACACTAACTTAAATGATGAAAATAATGATATATTCGTGTATATTGACTAAATCCGAGTTAGACTTACCCCGATGTTTTTCCTTGAAAATCTCTCAAAAATCGCCTCTCCCTAAGCTCCAATTTGTCAAAAATGGAAAATGGGACGAAGCCCCCGTTTTATAACTTAAAGTTTCTGTCTAGGCGCTGCCCTCCATTTCCTGACCTCGATTTTCTGACCTCGATTTCCTGGCCTCGATTTCCTGATATCGATTTCCTAACCTCGA
Organism: Nicotiana tomentosiformis; assembly: GCF_000390325.3. NCBI lineage: Eukaryota > Viridiplantae > Streptophyta > Magnoliopsida > Solanales > Solanaceae > Nicotiana > Nicotiana tomentosiformis. Next base: position 87,156,890 of record NC_090823.1, read on the forward strand.
TTTCCAGCCTCGATTTTTCCAGCCTCGATTTCCAGCACTTGTTTAAGTCCAAATTTTGATCCGTTAACCATCCGAAACTCACCTGAGGCCCTTGGGACCTCAACCAGATACACCAACAAGTCCTAAAATATCATACGAACTTAGTTGAAACCTCAAATCACATAAAACAATGCTAAAACCACGAATCATATCCCAATTCAAGCTTAAGGAACTTAAGAATTTCCAACTTCTACATTCGATGTCGAAACCTATCAAATCAATTTCGATTGACCTCAAATTTTGCACACAAGTCATAAATGACATAACAGAGCTATGAAAATTTTCAGAGCTGGATTTCGACTCCGATATCAAAAAGTCAACTCCCCGGTCAAACTTCCAAACTTAAATTTCTATTTTAGCCATTTCAAGCCTAATTTAACTGCGGACTTCCAAATAAAATTTCAAAAATGCTCCTAAGTCCAAAATCACCATACAGAGCTGTTGGAATTGTCAAAACTCTATTCCGGGGTCGTTTATTCAACAATCAAACTCCGATCAACTCTTTTCATTTAAGCTTCAAAATGAGAATTGTTCTTTCAATTTAATCATGTATCATCAGAAAATCAAATTCGATCATACACGCAAGTCATAATACATATTACAAAGCTGCTCGAGACCTTAAGTCACTGAAACCTCAAATCAAACTCCCCCTCTTAAAATATATGTTCGTCCACGAACGTGACAAGTCAGAGGACATTAAATTACTGAGTGTACTATTACACACCTACTCGCGGTGAGTCCATGTCACCGAAATTTTAACATAGTCCGACAACATCATCTCAGTTGAGATTATTTCTTTTATCGACATTTATAAACTTTAAAACCAATGTCTTACACTCCAAAAATTTTCAAAAGGCCTAATTTTTCACATCAACACACAGTATTAGTCTCAACCGATTGCAGGAATTTCGTGCCTACGCACACATTGTAACGACCCGACCGGTCATTTTGAGCTCTAGCGTGTGATTCGGCAATTTGAGGCCTTTAGTAATTTCACTTCAGGTATTATGACTTGCGCATATGGTCGGAATTGAATTTCGGGAAGCTCAGAGTTAGTTTGGGAAAAAAATTCTAATTTCGAAAGCCTTAAGTTGGAGGAGTTGACTAAAGTGTGATTTTTGAGTAAACGACCTCGGAATTGGGATTGGAAGGTTCCAACAGGTTCGTATGATAATTTTAGACTTGGGCGTATATCCGTATCAGGTTTTGGATGACCCGGGAGCATTTCGGTGCCTATTATGGAAGTTGGCATTTTGGAAGAATTTCCTAAATTTAGGTTGAAGTGTATTTCAATGTTATTGATGTCCGTTTGGGATTTCGAGCCTGGGAATAGCTCCATATGGTGATTCTGGTATTGGGAGCACGTCCGGATATGGATTTGGAGGTCCGTAGGTCATTTTGAGGTCATTTGGCGAAAGATGAAATTTGAAGGTTTTTGAGGAGTTTGACCGGGAGTGGACTTTTTGATATCGGGGTCGGATTCCAATTCTAGAAGTTGGAGTAGGTCTGTAATATCAGTTATGACTTGTGTGCAAAATTTGAGGTCAATGGGACGTGATTTGATAGGTTCCGGCATCGAATATAGAAGTTTGAAGTTCTAAAGTTCATTAAGCTTGGAATGGGGTGTGATTCATAAATTCGACATTGTTTGATGTTATTTGAGGCCTCGAGCAAGTTCGAGTTATGTTTTTAGACTTGTATGGGTGTTTGGTTTGGAGCCCCGGAGGCTTAGGTAAGTTTCGAAGTGGCTTCGGAGTGTTTTGTTAAGAGGTTGGATTGCTGGTTCTGGTATGATCGCAATTGGGATGTTTTGGTCGCAAATGCGACCATCGCATTTGCGAGCAGTGTTCGCATTTGCGAACCTGGACTACTGAGGGAATGGATTGCATTTGCGACAATATGGTCGCTTTTGCGAAGCCTGAAGAGTTCGCATTTGCGAACTCTGTATCGCATTTGCGATGAAGGCCAACTCTGTCATGGGGTCGCATTTGCGATGCTTTGTTCGCATTTGCGATGCTTTGTTCGCATTTGCGAACCCCCCTGTCGCAAGTCGCAAATGCGACATCTGTGATTGGAGCTAAGGGATTTTATTCCGAAACTTAGTTCATTTCCCTCATTTCCCACTTGGACTTAGGCGATTTTTGAGAGCATTTTGAGAGGAGGTTCCATCATCATCAAGAGGTAAGTGATTTCTTCTAGTTGTGAGTTACATACAAGGTTTATACATGGATTAAGACATGAAAATTTATAGAAATTTGGGAGTTTGAAAAAAAACCTAGAAATTGGTATTTTTGGATTTTGACCAAGAATTTGGGCATGGAATTGAGAATAAATTATATATTGGAGTTCGTAATGCCATGGGTAGTGTTTATCTTCAAAAATTTTCGGAATCCGGGCATGTAGGCCCGAGGGTTGCTTTATCAATTTTTCGAGCGGAGTTGAAAATTGTTATAAATTGATTAATTATGAGTATTAGAGTATATTTTGATTGGGTTGCATCTTATTTGACTAGTTTTGGATCGGCGGTCATTTGTTTGAGGTGTTAGAGCGGCGTTGGAGCCAGTTATGAAACTTCGGAACGAGGTAAGTCTCATGTCTAACTCTGTGAGGGGGAAATTATCCCTAGGTGATATGTTTGATGTGTGCTACTTATTGTGGGGACTACGTACGTACGAGGTGGCGAGAGCCCATACGTAGCTACATTCATGTTATTATCCGGGTAGACTTAGGTTCACACCATGCTATAGCTATACTATTTGAGTAGTCTCTTGCTTATTAATTCCCCTGCTTTACATTCTATTTGAGACTAGGCTTGCTATTGTAGAGACTTCACAGGTTCACGATTAGCCATCAGATAATATTCCTCCTCTTACGGCATGGCTCCGGTATATATATATATGTGTGTGTGTGTGTGTGTGTGTGTGTGTATGTGTGTGTGTGTGTGTGTGTGTGTGTGTGTTTCATCGAAAGGTTTTCATTAAATAAATTACAACTCACATGTTTATTCGTGAGTGGGGTAAAGGACCCATCAAAGCTTCTTATTCTAATGGGATCAGGCCGTTCGCCTCGGCAGGAAATTTGTATTTCACTTCTTATGGGATCAGGCCGTTCGCCTCAGCAGGATTTATGTACCATACTTTCATGGGAGCGGGTCATTCGCCTCGGCAGGTTAATTGATTTATCATATGGTTTGGGCCGTTCGACCCTCGGCAGTGCACAATTTTATTATTATGTTGGATCGGGCCGTACGCCTCGGCATTTCCTATATCACATTCCCATGAAATCGTGCGTAAAACTTGGCAAGAAGCCAGTGTATTTGTAAATTCCGGATTTGAATTATGGTAGCCACTTGAGGAGTTTCACTATACCTATATATATGCTCCAGTTAAGGAGGGAATTTCTAATGAAGAGCTTGAGTTTCTCATAAAGAGAGGGGATTTGTACCACGTGATCTATATTTGTCTATTTCACTTACTTACTCTGCCTCATATTTGCTACCTCATTACTGTAGCTTATTTTGTTGGACCACTAGTGAGTGTTGATGTCGACCCCTCGTCACTACTTCTCTTGGGTTAGGCTAGATACTTACTGGGTACACGTTGCTTACGTACTCATGCTACACGTGCTGCACATATTTTGTGCAGGTACATATGTGACTAGTGTCCTTGAGAGAGTAGAGGCGTGTATGCATACGGGGACTTACGTGAGCTGCATTTCACATTACGACCCGCAGCCGGCAGAGTCTCCTTCAGAGTATTTATATTTCTCCTGTCCAAGTTTATATTCTGGACAGATGTTGTATTTTATTTTACATTCCTAGTTGATACTCATGCACTTGTGACACCGGGTTTTGGGGTGACTATGAGTTGTTTTGTATTGAAATTTGTTAAAAATATTATCATTTACTCTGTAAATTTTATCTTCTACTGTTTAATGGAAGGAAAAATATGGTTTAAAAATATTAAAATGAGAACCAAATTAAATAATTATTGTTGGCTTACCTGACAGTGGTTTTCGGCGCCATCACGACCCTTATGGATTTTTGGTCGTGACAACGTGGTATCAGAGCACTAGGTTCACTTAGGTCTCACGAGTCATGAGCGAGTCTAGTATAGTCTTGCGGATCGGTACGGAGACGTCTGTACTTATCTTCAAGAGGCTACAAAGCTGTTAGGAGCACTTCCCTTCTTGATTCCTCATCGTGCGAATTGATTCTTTTGAGGCTTGTACCTTTATTTCTTTTCTATTCAATCTTATACGACGTGAAGCGCTTGTTATAGATTGGGAATCGAGGAATTTTCATGGTACTAAGGAGGTGGTGCAGGATGTCTTTGCCTGCGTGTTTGATTGGGCTATTACCGTCGCCTTGCGGAAGGCCGTCCTGTCATTTCAACTCAGCATCAGTACTTCCTATGATTTTGAGATTTGGCATTAATTGTTATGACGATTCGTACGTTGTTATCGCACCGTGTTTGTGTAATGGTAGGATGCCTGTCTATGCGTAGAGGCAATGAATGAATCGAAAGGAGGAATTTTCTCAATGAGTGATTCAGAGGTTCAGTGTTTTATTTCCAGCGGAGGGAAAGGCAATCGGACTAAGAATGTTCAGGTTGGATTAATGGAGTAAAGAGACTTGGTATTTTCGAGTGTGGTTGAATCTTTATCCGAGATGTGGCGTCGTCGTCCTTGATTGAATGTATTAAGTTCGCCGGTGTTATGGCCTTCTTCAAATCGCCTTTGGGGCAGAGTATTGTGAATGGTGCCGGGGAAGCGGCTGTCAGATGTCGTAGTGCGTTGTGGTTCAGAATCGAATCGGTAATCCTAATGTTGATGGCTCGAGAAGGATGATTTTCGGAAAGGGTTAGCGTGGTAGCTATCTATTGGTTCAAAGTGCTACAGAGATGGATTTAATTTACGGCCACAACTGGGCATTTATGAGGAAGCACATGTGGTAGGTTTCTTGCGGTGGTTAAACTTCTAGAAGGCCAAGTGAAAGAAAATAGGAGTCGAGTATTGCTTAAAGGAGGAGGGTTTGACCAAAGTGGGAGAGAAGCATATGGGTCCTGTGGTAAGATAGCCACACGCCTTGGGGGAAGTTAGAGTGATTTGGGAGTCATGGTGGACAGTGACTTGGTCTACGGGCTTAATTTGGAATATTGGCTGCTATATTAAGGAAGATTGGGTGTGACAGGAGGCAGTTGCTTAATATGAAGCAGGATACAACATGACTTTGGATTGGAATGTATTGTCTCACCTTTAGTTGATGTCCACGAGGAGTGAATGGACTTGTACAACTGGTGAATGAGCACGGACTCAGGATGGTTTATTGGTGTCGTGGTAATTGTATTCGGTGCAGCATTGTTGGAGGATGTTGGCATGGAATTTCCACAGGTGGGATATCTCCTGTGAGCAGGTTAGCGGTTATGTGGTGTTGATGAAGCTTCTACGAAGAATTTTACTGGCTATCCAGTAAGAGGTCGAATATGTGAATGTGGCTAGTGATTCAGAATGTTCATGAAATCTTTAACATAAGGATTTCGAGAAATTTGGCGGGTTGGTTGTGCAAGATCATGTCAATAGGGGATAAGGAATCTTGGTGGGTTCCAGAGCTATGTAATGGTATCTTCAAGACAAATGGGAGAGCCCCACCGTCTATGATTGGATTGCGTAGTTGTCAACTTGTGTGGTTTCTGGTTATCGGTGTATTGACGGGTTATCATGACTAAGGAAAGAGAACATCAGTGGTAATTTGAGCAAAGGATTTGAGGGATGTGTGCTGTAATTCGCCTTATCAATTCATGTTCAGGTTTTGGGAAGACTCAGAATTTATGCTTCGTGGGGATATGATGTACAAGGAAAAGGAATTTAGTTGGCTGCTTCTTTGAGAGGGTGTACTTGTGCTAGCAGGGCCTTGGAGTTGATTGTATTTGGGACCGAGTCAGAGTGGGTGACTCTCAACAACGGTCCTAGTGGATTCAAAAGTTAAAGTGCGGTACCTAAGGATTTTGAGTCCACAGTATGGCTGAGTATCGAGCTTTTGCGGCAGATCATGAAAAGGGGCTTGGAATGTTTTATGTTATCTTCGGTCTGCGATGTAGCATTGGAGGAATAGGAGAAAATAACTTCGTATTCATAGGGGAATTTTCAGAATGGGTGTACCCTATTAGTGATTCAGGAGTTATGATAAAATTCTTGTACTCTTGCGAATTGGCATGATTAAGTGTAGTAGGTAGCATGGGAATTGGAAGTTGAGGATCAAGGTTACGGTTCGGTGTTGATAAGAATGTCAAGAGCTCGGATGAGCATGGAAGAATTCAAATGTTTAGAGTGAGCTGGCATTGCAGTCACCTGAGATCGGTGTCCTGTGTAAGGGGGCTTTGTGTACTGATTTGCGGATTCCCGATTTGCTTTACAGCCTTAGTATGACCAGTGGTATGGATGTGCAGACTTGTTACCTGGTGCGGAAGGTCATGGGAGTGTATCCCACAGGAAGATTGTATAAGTGTGACATGTAGTCACTGGATTGATTAAAGATTTAAAGCCAAGTATGAAGATTGTGGTATTATCGCTAATGTGAGAATTTATGCCTGAAGGGCGTTTGGTTCATTTGGTTGTGGAATGTGGACGTTTGTTCCAGATTTGATGGTTGTTCTTATGTGTCGTGAATAGGTCATTGTGGGTCCTTGGGGGCTATTTAGCCAAGCATGGTATGATCAGAATCAGTTTGAGGTCCGTGGATGGATCTAAATGTGAATGTGGGCTCTATATCAGGCCGGATATGCTTATCTCAGCATAGCGTTGTTTTCGGAAGGGTCTTCGGGCCTTGGATGTTATTTCTATCATCATCTATTTCGTGTAATCTATATTATACCGGGTGGGTTGTAAGGTGGTTTAATTATTCGCACTCGTATTGAGGTCCCGTATGGTTTGTGGTATTATGTGAGCAGGATGGATCTCGAGATACAGATCATATATCGCACCTTAGTTGTGCTTGGGTTATGTAGCGCGTGACGCTACCCGTCTCCCCAGGATTTGTATTATGCACTTGGCGTGCTTATGGTTGATATTCGGACATTTCGTGAGTATAAGCGTTACGCCACGATATGTGTTTTCTTTAGATTATTATGTGTGGATCGGGTGGCATGCCTCCACGGGTATATAGTTGGATCGGGTGGCACGCCACCACGGATATGTTGTTTGGATCGGGTGGCACGCCGCTACGGGTATCATAGTTGGATCTGGTTGTACGCCACAACTGTATTATGTATGGATCGGGTTGCACGCTGCAATAGTGTGATATTGAGTACAGTTTCCCATATCTATCATTGTGTGTTTTGCTTCTCATTTCTTGAGGAAGGTTCATAACATCTTTTCGGTTGTTTAAATTAGTTACGTGGGTTGAGTAGATCTTTCCAGAGTTCGTTTTCTTATGTATCACCTTCGAGTTTGTAGCTTGTTGGTATATTGTGGCATCATATGAGACTTTTGGCAGTGTTTGAGGTGGCTTACTGTCTGAGCAGCCTGTAATTGATTATGAACAATTTTTATGACCATGGATGTAGTTATGGGCATACGTATGATGTGTGTCACGACCCAAAATCCATAAGGGTCGTGATGGTGCCGGACACCACTGTTAGGCAAGCCAACAATAATTACTTTTTTTGGTTCTCGTTTTAATATTTTGAAACCATATTTTTCCTTCCATTAAACAGTAGAAGATGAAATTTACAGAGTAAATAATAATATTTTTAACAAATTTCAATACAAAACAACTCATAGTCACCCCAAAATCCGGTGTCACAAGTGCATGAGCATCAACTTGGAATGTAAAATAAAATACAGCATCTGTCCGGAATACAAACTTGGACAGGAGAAATATAAATACTCTGAAGGAGACTGTGCCGGCTGCGGGTCGTAATGTGGAATGCAGCTCACGTAAGTCCCAGTATGCATACATGCCTCTACTCTCTCAAGGCCACTAGTCACATATGTACCTGCACAAAAACATGTGCAGCAAGTATAGCATGAGTACGTAAGCAACGTATACCCAGTAATTATCTAGCCTAACCCCAGAGAAGTAGTGACGAGGGGTCGACATTGACACTCACTAGTGGTCCAACAACATAAGGTACAGTAATGAGGTAGCAAATATGAGGCAGAGTAAGTAAGTGAAATAAACAAATATAGATCACGTGGTACAAATCCCCTCTCTTTACGAGGAACTAAAGTTCTTCATTAGAAATTCCCTCCTTAACCAGAGCATATATATAGGTATAGTGAAACTCATCAAGTGGCTACCATAATTCAAATTCAGAATTTACAAATACACTGGCCTTTTGCCAAGTACGCACGATTTCATGGGAATGTGATATAGGATATGCCGAGGTGTACGGCCCGATCCAACATAATAATAAAACTGTGCACTGCCGAGGGTCGAACGGCCCGAACCATATGATAAATCAATTAACCTGCCAAGGCAAATGGGCCGCTCCCATGAGAGTGTGGTACATAAATCCTGCCGAGGCGAACAACCCGATCCCATAAGAAGTGAAATACAAATTTTCTGCCGAGGCAGACGGCCCGATCCCATCAGAATTAGAAGCTTTGATGGGTCCTTGACCCCACTCACGAATAAATGTGTGAGTTGTAATTTATTTAATGAAAGCCTTTCGATGAAACATATATATATATACCGGACTATGCCGTAAGAGGAGGAATATTATCTGATGGCTAATCGTGAACCCGTGAAGTCTCTACAATAGCAAGCCTAGTCTGAAATAGAATGTATAGCATGGGAATTAATAAGCGAGAGACTACTCAAATAGTACAGCTATAGCATGATGTGAACCTAAGTCTACCCGAACAATAATATGAATGTAGCTACGTACGGGCTCTTGTCACCTCGCGCGTACGTAGTCCCCACAACAAGTAGCACATATCAAACATATCACCTAGGGGTAATTTCCCCCTCACAGAGTTAGACAGGAGACTTACCTCGCTCCGAAATTCCATAACCGACTCCAACGCCGCTCTAACACCTCAAACCGATGACCGCCGATCCAACACTAGTCAAATAAGATGCAACCCAATCAAAATATACTCTAATACTCATAATTAATTAATTTATAACAATTTTCAACTCTGCTCGAAAAATTGATAAAGCAACCCTCGGGCCTACGTGCCCGGATTCCGAAAATCTTCGAAGATAAACACTACCCATGGCATTACGAACTCCAATATATAATTTATTCTCAATTCCATGCCCAAATTCTTGGTCAAAATCCAAAAATACCAATTTCTAGGTTTTTTTCAAACTCCCAAATTTCTACAAATTTTCATGTCTTAATCCATGTATAAACCTTGTATTTAACTCACAACTAGAAGAAATCACTTACCTCTTGATGATGATGGAACCTCCTCTCAAAATGCTCTCAAAAATCGCCTAAGTCCAAGTGGGAAATGAGGGAAATGAACTAAGTCTCGGAATAAAAGCCCTTAGCTCCAATCACAGATGTCACATTTGCGACCGGGGGGACAGGGGGGTTCGCAAATGCGAACAAAGCATCGCAAATGCGAACAAAGCCCCATGACAGAGTTGGCCTTCATCGCAAATGCGATACAGAGTTCGCAAATGCGAACTCTTCAGGCTTCACAAAAGCGACCATATTGTCGCAAATGCGATCCATTCCCTCAGCAGCCCAGGTTCGCAAATGCGAACACTGCCTCGCAAATGTGATGGTCGCATTTGCGACCAAAACATCGCAATTGCGATCATACCAGAACCAGCAATCCAACTTCTTAACAAAACACTCTGAAGCCACTCCGAAACTCACCCGAGCCCCCGGGGCTCCAAACCAAACACCCACACAAGTCTAAAAACATAACACGAACTTGCTCGAGGCCTCAAATAACATCAAACAACGTCGAATTCATGAATCGCACCCCATTCCAAGCTTAATGAACTTTAGAACTTCAAACTTCTACATTCGATACCGGAACCTATCAAATCACATCCGATTGACCTTAAATTTTGCACACAAGTCATAATTGAAATTACAGACCTACTCCAACTTTCAAAATCTGAATCCGACCCCGATATAAAAAAGTCCACTCCCGGTCAAACTCCTCAAAAACCTTCAAATTCCATCTTTCGCCAAATGACCTCAAAATGACCTACGGACCTCCAAATCCATATCCGGATGCGCTCCCAATACCAGAATCACCATACGGAGCTATTCCCAGGCTTGGAATCCCAAACGGACATCAAAAACATTGAAATTCACTTCAACCCAAATTTAGAAAATTCTTCCAAAATGCCAACTTCCATAATAGGCGCCGAAACGCTCCCAGGTCATCTAAAACCGATCCGGACATACGTCCAAGTCCAAAATTATCATACGAATCTGTTGGAACCTTCCAATCCCGATTCCGAGGTCGTTTACTCAGAAATCACACTTTATTCAATTCCTCCAACTTAAGACTTCCGAAATTAGAATTTTCTTCCCAAACTAACTCCGAACTTCTCGAAATTGAATTCTGACCATACGCGCAAGTCATAATACCTGAAGTGAAACTACTCAAGGCCTCAAATCGCCGAACGACGCGCTAGAGCTCAAAATAACCGGTCGGGTCGTTACATTCTCTTTCACTTAAACATACGTTTGTCCGAGAACGTGCTAAGAATTGCTTTGGAGTTGTTTGAAATCACTATTTAATACCTCGGGCACCTACCCGTGCCACCACAACCTAGCTGAGCACATTAGCTCGAGCAAACCTGAAAATCCTCCCTTTTATTTAGGCAAATAAGCCTTAGAGCCAAATTCCAACATCTAAAAACACTGACAGCAAAACGTGAGGCATGAAGACCTCATAATTATTTATCCGAATTAACGAGTCACATTTAACACCACCTGGGCACTCCCCTCGTGGGCTAAAACTCAATAATTACAGCACGAATATGGCTAAATATGCACAGAAACACATAAAAGAATTATCAAACAAGCCTAACAGGCATGACTCCCTATTAATACTATAGCACAATTTAAATTTCACAAAGGAAGAATTTAAACTCATAAACTTTTCACCACAAATACCTCGTCCTTATATAACTTCCACCGCGGCTTGTAGCCCAGTTTAAATATTTCACATTATATAAAATGTGAGGATCTCGTCCTCAACTCTAAATCACAAGTACTTTGCACATCGTGCCAACTGAAAATTTTCATTTCCTTTCTCTCTTTTTTTCACAACATATAATGAACCCCCATACCAATAGGGCATATAATTAATAAAATTAAAATCAATTATTCTGAAATCACATCAAAACCCACTATAGAGAGTATTAGAAAGTCACTTTTGGACTTATGGTCCTCAATAGTGTACAAAATAAAAATGATAGACACGGGCTAACATCATCGAATCTCCCAACAAGGATAACATATATATGGGTCACAAAATTACGAAACTCACCCATAAGCGGGGCATAATAGGAGGACTCGCCTCAATATTCAGAATTGAATCAAATTAAGGAAAAATATCCTTTTATAACAAATCAAGATTGTACCTGTAACGACACTATCTGGTGTAGTGACCTCAGCCACACTACAGCAAATATATCAACGGGCTGGGCCTCCCCCTGTAGGGCGCCCTCTACCCGCCTGTCCTCCACTTCTAACTGGTTGTGCACGTGGAGTAGTAACTGCATTGGGGCCCATAGCTTGAGTGTTCTCATAAAATTCACCCCTTCCAAGTCTGGTACAATCTCTCATGATGTGCCTAGTATCACCATACTCATAACAACCCCTCTGAGGTCGCGACTACTCGTACTGAGTCTGTGCCGGATAACTGGAATAACCACTATAAGAACCTCGTGCCGGCGGTGCACTAAAAGTATTAACTTGAGCACTACAAGTACTCTGAATTGTGGACTGGGCTAACCGACTGCCCGAGCCTCCGCCATGATGAATCATAGATGAAGAGTAAAATTCACTGAACCCTCTAGAGCTTCGAAACCTTTTGGCCTCCTTAGACTCCTTTTCCTCACCTAGAACACCCTCAATCCTCCTTGCAATCTCCACTACTTATTGAAATGGAGTATCAGTTTGCAACTCTCGAGCCATGTATATTTTAAGATCATAATCGAGCCCCTCAATGAATCTGCGGACCCGCTCTCTGACTGTAGGTACCAAGATAGGTGCGTGTCGGGCTAACTCACTGAACCTAATAGCATATTCTGACACAGTCATGGTGCCCTGACGCAACCGTTCAAACTCTGTGTGCCATGCATCCTGGAGAGTCTGGGGAACAAACTCTTTCAAAAACATTTTCAAAAATTGATCCCAAGTTGGTGGTATTGCATCAGTTGGTCTACCTTCTTCATAGATTTGCCACCACTGATACGTTGCGCCTGATAGCTGAAATGTAGTAAAGGCAAATCCGCTCACTTTCACAATACCCATGGTGCGGAGAATACGGTGACACTTTTCTAGAAATCCTTGGGCATCCTCTGTAGTTGTGCCACTAAAAGTAGGTGGACTATACCTCTTAAACCTCTCAAGTCTCTTTTGTTCTTCTTCTGATGCCTCTGGCCTGACCTCATGCTGAACCGAAAAAATAGGTCGTACCGGTACTACACCCGGAACCTGACCAATGTGAACTCGCTGCTCTGGAATACGGGCGGTAAGAGTCTGAGTTACTCCCCCAATCTGTGAAATATTTGGTACAACAAAGATCAATCCCACCCGAGTTAATGTACCAAACATATTCAAGAATTGTGCTAAAGTCTCCTGAAGTTCGGGGGTAACAAAAGGTGTTTCTGTTACCTGTCCCCCAACTGGAGCTACTGGCGGCTCCTCAATTGTAACGACCCGACTGGTCGCTTTGAGCTCTAGTGCGTCGTTGGTGGTTTGAAGCCTTGAGTAGCTTCACTTCAGGTATTATGACTTGTACGTGTGGTCGGAATTGAATTCCGGGATGTTTGGAGTTGATTTGGGATGAAAATTCTAAATTTAGAAACTTTAAGTTGGAAGAATTGACTAAGGTTTGGATTTTTAGTAAACGACCTCGGAATCTGGATTTGAAGGTTCCAATAGGTTTGTATGATGATTTTGGACCTGGGCGTATGTTTGGGTCAAGAATCGGGTGGCTAGGGAGTATTTCTATGCTTATTACGGAAGGTTGGCATTTTGAAGGTTTAAGAATTTTTTAAGTTTGGGTTGGAATGGATTTTGATGTTATTGATATCCGTTTGGGATTTTGAGCCCGGGAATAGTTTTGTATGGTGATTCTGATCTTATGAGTGTGTCCGAACATTGATTTGAAGGTCCGTAGGTCATTTCGACGTCAATTGGCGAAAGTTGAAAATTTGGATGATTTTGAGAAGTTTGACCGGGAGTGGACTTTTTGATATCGGGGTTCGGATTCCGATTCTGAAAGTTAGAATAGGTCTGTAATGTCAATTATGACTTGTGTGTAAAATTTAAGGTCAATCGGACGTGATTTGATAGGTTTGCATCGATTGTAGAAGATTGAAGTTTCAAAGTTCATTAAGTTTGAATTGGAGGGTGATTCGTGTTCTTAGCATTGTTTGATGTGATTTAAAGGCTCGACTAAGTTCGTATGATGTTTTAGGACTTGTTGGTATGTTTGGTTGGGGTCCCGGGGGTCTCGGGTGAGTTTTGGATGATTAACGGGTTGATTTTTAAACTAAGGGAATGCTGAAATTTTTCTGGTTGCTGGTGCAATCGTACCTGCAGAAAAAGGGCCGCAGGTGTGATGCCGCAAAATCATCCAAGCAAGTCGCAGAAGCAGAAGGGAGTGAGGGACTGGGAATCCACAGGTGCGGAAGAATTTCCGCAGAAGCGGATGCGCACCTGCGGTGAAGGAGCACAGAAGCGAAGGAGCTGGCCTTGGGGGAGAGCCGCACCTGCGAGTAATCCTCCGCAGAAGCGGCAAAAAGGACCGCAGGTGCGAAGGCCGGGGCTGGGCAGTGAGTTGTTTTTAAGACGGGATTTGGCTCATTTCTTCCATTCTCTCTTGGTTTGGGGCGATTCTTGGAGAGCTTCAAGTAGAGGTTTTCATCATCAATGGCAAGGTAACTTATCCCCACCTATTGTGAGTTAAATACAAGGATTTTATATGGATTCAAGCATGAAAATTTGTAGAAATTTGGGATTTTGAAGACAAACCTAAAAAATTGGTATTTTTGGATTTTTACCACGAATCAGACATGGAATTAGGAATAAATCATATATTTGATTTCGTGATGTTATGGGTAAAGTTTATCTTCAAAAATTTTGGAATCCGGGCATGTGGGCCCGAGGGTTGATATTATCGACTTTTCGAGTGGAGCTGGAAATTGTTTAAATTGATTAATTATGGGTATTATAACACATTTTGATTTGGTTTGCACCTTTTTTGCATAGTTTTGGATCGACAAGCATCGGTTTGAGGTGTTAGAGTGGCGTTGGAGCTGGCTATGGAGTTTCGGAGCGAGGTAAGTCTCTTGTCTAACCTTGTAAGAGGAAATTTACCCCATAGGTGATTTAAATTAATACTTGTTGCTAATTGTGGGGGCTACGTATGCACGAGGTGACAAGAGTCCGTGCATAGCTACTAATTATGCTACGTCCGGGTAGTTTAGGACTCAAAGCATGAATTACTTATAATAATTGCATCCTTTATTTAATTAAAGTACTGGAATTATATTGGAAATTGTTAGAAGAAAGAGTAAAAAACCGAAATTGCGCATACATGAATTTTTGTGCAAATTACTTGACTGCTAATAGAAATTGTACATCCTTATGTGTCAGCCTTTTAATAACTTCTCATTCCCGAGGTTCATAAGAAAATGTCCTCCTTTCTTGTGGAGTGGGCCGAACGCCTCAGCAGTATAAATGTATCTATGGATCATGCAGCACATCCCTCGACAGTGTACACAACACTCTAGATCGGGCCGTACGACCTCGGCAGAAATCGTGCTTAATAATAATAATTACATGATACCTTAGCATCCTATTGCAGCTTGTGAAGATAATTGATTAATTGGAAATTATTGAATTTGAAAGAATTATTTATTCCCACTTGTTAAGAAAAATTATTGTTATTCACATAAACTATGCCTAGTTAAATATTTTTATTTTAATATTATTGACCCATTGTGAGTGTCAAAGTCGACCTCTCGTCACTACTTCTTCGAGATTAGACTTGATAGTTACTGGGTACACGTTTTCGTACCCATACTACACTTGCTGCACATTTTTTGTGCAGGTACATGTATGTCTATGATCTTTTGGGCGCAGAGGCGCAGCTATTGCGGGGACTTACAGTGAGCTGCATTCCATGCTACGAATCCGCAGCTACAGAGTCTCCATCAAAATTATTTATATACTCCTGTCTAATTTGTATTCCAGAGAGATGTTGCATTTATCATATTTTTCGTAGTTGATGCTCATGCACTTGTGACACCGGATTTTGGAGGTTCCTACTGGATGTTTGGTACGGTAGTTCACATAACCATCATTGTTTCACTCTGTAAACTATATTTTATACTAATTAGTTAATGGAAATTTTGATTTCAAAGGTAATAAAGATGGGTAATTAAATTAGTAAATTACCGTTGGTTTGCCTAAAGGCAGCGTTAGGCGCCATCATGATCTACAGCAAATTTTGGGTCGTGACATCAACTACTGCTCTGACAGGTGCTCTAGTCATGACACGTCCCCTTCCTCGGCCTCTAGCTCGGTCCCAGCCTCTTGCAGCCCTAGTAGTATGTGTGGGTGCCTGCTCAGTTGACCCGGTAGTATGTGTCCTCACCATCTTTGAGAGAATAGGGATACAAAGGCTCAAATTCCAAAATCAACAAATTCGCACGACATGAATGAAAGAAGTGGAAATTTCCTAATATTTTCATAGCCTCTCGAAAATAAGTACAGTCGTCTTCGTACCGATCCGCAAGACTCTACTAAACTCGTTCGTGACTCTTAGAACCTATTAACCTAGAGCTCTGATACCAACTTGTCACGGCCCAAAATCCCACCACAGGCGTCGTGATTGCACTTAGTCTCTAAGACTAAGTAAGCTGATTAAAATTACAATTCAAGCCAATTTTTTTTTAAATGATAATCGAAACCAACAGCGAAAATAATTACAAACAACCTCCCAAGACTGGTAATACTGAGTCACAAACTCTAACTGAATACATGAAATGATCTCAAGGATCGAATACTCAATACTGTTTGATTAATAATTAATAATACAATAAAATGGAAAGACTCCAAGGGACTGTGACGACCAAGCAGCTCTACCTTGAATCCTTGCGATCACACTTTAACTCTGTCTGAGTCCGATTTCTCCAATACCTGGCTCTGCACAAAAAAAGTGCAGAACTGTAGTATGAGTACACCACCGTCGGTACCCAGTAAGTATCAAGATTAACCTCAGTGGAGTAGTGACGAGGTACAGTCAAGACACTCACTAGCCTAACAACTTGTGCAATATAGTATACAAAAATAATAGGACACAAATAACAATAATGGCAACAATAATCAACTAGTGATATACACAACATGGCAACAAGAACACCATTTATATTACTAAACAAATGATGAATACAAGTACAACCAATTAATCAAGTCCTTCAAATATAAATCTTTCGCTTATATGTTTTTCAAATAATAATCTTGAGGGTATAATACTTTCCAATAAATATATTTCGAATATACTCCCTTCAAATAAATATCTTTCAAATATAATTCTTTCAAATATAATTCCTTCAAATATAATTCCTTCAAATAAATATCTTTCGAATAAAAGTCACCTTGTGACACCTCATTTCAAAATCATAAAATACGGGTCTCATCCCACTTTCATATTTCCACGGCACCTCGTGCCAATTTTTCTATCACAACCGCACGGATAACTCACTTGCCAATATCATCATCATTTACTCACGGCACCTCGTGCCCACATTTTATTTCACAACTGCACGGACAATTCACGTGCCAATATCATCATTTTGTTCACTCAAGGCACCTCGTGCCCACATTTCATTTCATAATCTTCCTGGCAATAGCCACATGCTCCCAATTTCAACATAGATCAGACTATTATTAATTTACCAACAACAAGACAAATTGCGCAAGATATAAAAATAAACACAAGAAAAATCACAATATCACATGAAAATTACCAACACAATACCCCACATCATCACATAAAAATTTCCAGCACAATAACTCCACATCATCACTTATCATCCCTGACAATAGCCATCCTTATCTCTCCTCTAGCCGCCCTTATCACTCCTATAATATCCTCCCTTATCCCTCCACTCTGACAATGTCAATAGCCACCCTTATCACTCCGCCCAGACAATATCCCAACACACATATCCACAGTGAAATGCCACCATTATATCCACATAATATCAATAGTGAAATGCCACCCTTATATCCTCATAATAATAACTCAAAGCACACAACAATTCACACGGAATATTATCACGACAACACAACACAATCAATTCCCATCACAATTTGCCAAATGACCACAACCAGTTCTAATGATACAGTAAAATCAATAAATTTCTCAAAAATAGCCCAAGGCTCCACGCAACGTATATAAAATCTCAAAACAATCAACAGAGATGGAAAATACCCAGTATAGGGCAACGCCTTCATTAATATAATTTCTTGATAAATATATTAATACATCCATTTAAACTTATTTAATTAATTATTTGCATACGGAAAAAGTTCATAATATAATTATTTTCAGGAATTATCAAATCCACAAACACACGAAATTTACATAAAATTCCAAGTCGCAATCGCACCAATTTATCATATAAATACAAACTCAACAAACAAAGATTGAGGCATCACAAATCACGGATTTACTAAGTTTACACAATTTTCCAATTTAATACATAAGGGCGTCTACGAATTTTGACTGATATAATTTGCACATATAAATCAAGTACGTACTCGCCACCTCGCGCATGGTTTTTAATTACACAATTTCCATATAAGACTCAATGCCTAAGGGGTAATTCTCCCACTCAAGGTTAGGCAAGATACTTACCTCAAAACCGCATAATTTCTTACTCTGCTATGCCATTGCCTCGTGAATTGGTCTCCAAACATTCCGAAACTACTCACAAGCAGTACAGTACAATCAATATAGGCTAAAGGAATCAATTCCACAAGAAAATACAAAATTATAGCCAAAAATCCGAAATCGGCTCAACCCGGCCCCCGAGCCCACGTCTCAAAATCCGACAAAAGTCACAAATACTGAAAGCCCATTCACTCACGAGTCTAACCATACCAAATTTACTCAAATCCGATAATAAAATCTCATTCAAAACCTCAAAATTCTAGTCAAAGAACGTTTCCTCATTTCCCCCAAATTTCCATCTTAAAACACTAATTAAATGATGAAAACAGTGATATATTCGTGTATATTGACCAAATTCGAGTTAGAATCACTTACCCTGATGTTTTTCATTGAAAATATCTCACAAATTGCCTCTCCCCAAGCTCCAATTTGTCAAAACTGGAAAATGGGATGAAGCCCCCATTTTATAACTTAAAGTTTCTATCTAGGCGCTGCCCTCGTTTCCTGTCCTCAATTTTCCTGACCTCGATTTTCTGACATCGATTTTCTGACCTCGATTTCATGACCTCGATTTTTCCAGCCTCAATTTTTTTCCAGCCTCGATTTTTTTTTCCAGCCTCGATTTCCAGCAGCTGTTTAAGTCCAAATTTTGATCTGTTAACCATCCGAAACTCACCCGAGGCCCTCGGAACCTCAGCCAAATATACCAACAAGTCCTAAAACATCATACTAACTTAGTTGAAACCTCAAATCACATAAAACAATGCTAAAATCATGAATCATACCCCAATTCAAGCTTAGTGAACTTAAGAATTTCCAACTTCTACATTCGATGCCGAAACCTATCAAATCAATTTCGATTGGCCTCAAATTTTGCACACAAGTCATAAATGACATAACGAAGCTGTAAAAATTTTCAGAGCTGAATTTCGACTCCGATATCAAAAAGTCAACTCCCCAGTCAAATTTTCAAACTTAAATTCCTATTTTAGCCATTTCAAGCCTAATTTAACTACAGACTTCCAAATAAAATTCTGGAAACGCTCCTAAGTCCAAAATCATCATATGGAGCTGTTGGAATCATCAAAACTCTATTCCGGGGTCATTTGCTCAACAGTCAAACTCCGGTCAACTCTTTTCATTTAAGCTTCAAAATGAGAATTATTCTTTTAATTTAATCTTGTATCATCCGAAAATCAAACTCGACCATGCACTCAAGTCATAATACATATTACAAAGCTGCTCGGAACCTTAAGTCACTGAACGAAATGTAGATTCTCAAAACGACAAGTCGGGTCATTACATACTCTATTTTATATAGTGGATTGTTCATTTTTGCCCATGGATATAAGTCAATTAACCGAACCGCATTAAATGTCTGTGTCTCTTTTGGTATATTTCTCTTTCATTGTTTGATTTATCGTCGTTTACACTAGACTAGATATTGCACATGTTTTTGGTACTATTAGTAGATTCCTTTCTAATCCTGTAAAGGAATACTGGGATGTTGTAAAATGGATATTAAGGTATCTAAAGGTACAACTAAATTTGAAGTTGTGCTTTGGTAGTGGCAAGCTTGAACTTGTTTATTATATAGACTCTAATTTAAGAGGTAATCTTGATAATTCTAGATCCATTTCTGGTTATTTGATCACTTTTGCAGGGGAAGCTATTTCCTGGCAATCTAGACTACAGAAGTGCATGGCTCTATCCACCACAGAAGCCGAATATATTGTTGTCGTGGAAGGTGCCAAAGAATTATTATGGATGAAGGAGTTTATTAATGATCTTGGCTTTAGCAGTCAAGGTGCATCTTATTTTGTGATAATCAGAGTACTATCTGTCTCACCAAGGACTCCATTTTTCATCCTAAGACCAAACTTTTAAATAGAAAGTATCATTAGATAAGAATGGCCATGGAAGAGAAATTATTTGAGGTTGAGAAGATACACAATGATGAAAATCTTTTGGATATCCTGATGAAAGCGGTGGTTGCAGATAAGCACGAGTTTTGCAGAAAATTAGCAGGCATGAAACCTGTCAATAGTTCCTCTATTTTAAGACATATTTGGCCTCTTGGTTGGAGGGGGAGTTCATTCTCCATGCCCATATTGTCCGGCTAAATGCCCAATGGCCTTACCCTATTCTTTTTTGGTTTTCATTCCTATTTGGAATTACATTCGATTTTTATTTATTTTTGGAGTTGGTTTTGGCTTTAAGAGAAAGCATCACTCATTATCTATAAATAAAGCAGCCTTGGAGAATTGTTCTATACTCATTGGTATAAGTCTTTGAAAGACTTTAGCACATAATAGTAGTTTTTGAGAGGGCTTCCATCTAGAGGTGGATCCACGATTTAAACTCTGTGGGTTAAACCTTTAAGGTTCTTACTATTGAACTCATTATATCCTTAAAGTTATGGCTTCATATATATATATATATATATATATATATATATATATATATATATATATATATATATATATATATATATATATATATATATATAAATTCATTGCGATTTTAGTGATTTTTTGCATATAAATTTGTACTCCACGCCGAAAGTTATGGGTTCAATTGAACTCGATATTATAACGACCCGACCGATTATTTTGAAAATTTGCATCCCATTCAGCTACTTGAAGTTTTGAGTAGCTTCTTATGATTTATTATAACTTGTGTGAATCGTTGGTTTTGATTTTCGGTGATCAAGAATTAGTTTGAAAGAATGAATTTCATGTTTGAAGCTTTAAGTTGGAAGAGTTGACTAAGTTTGGCTTTTGTATATTTGACTTCGGAATAGAGTTTTGATGGTTCCATTAGGCCCGGATGGTGATTTTGGACTTAAGCGTATGCCCGGATTGCATTTGGATGTTTCTAAAAGATTTCTGTATTATTTGGCGAAAGGTTAAAATTTGAAGGTTTGGAATGTTTATAAGTTTGACCGAGAGTTGACTTTGATGATATCGGGTTCGAATTATTTCTCCGAAAGTTGGAATAGGTTCGTTATGTCATTTGGAGCTTGTATGCAAAATTTGGATTCATTCCAGATTGGTTAGGCTTGAATCGGATGCTTGGTTCGTAGTTTGAACTTTATGAACTTAAGAGATTGATCTTGATTGACGATTCGTGGTTTTTATGCTAAAATGTGTGATTTGAGGCCTCAAGTAGGCCTGTAATATGTTTTGAGACTTGTTGGTATGTTCGGACGGGGTCCCGAGGGGTCCGGGTGAGTTTCGGGGTAGTTTCGGATGATTTCTAGTCCATTTTTAGTTGCTGGTTTTTGGCTACAGGAGTGTGCATCGCGATCAAGGACTTTGGGTCGCGTTCGCGAAGAGCAAAATGGGAAAAAAGGACCTGTGAATCGCGTTCGCGAAGAAGAAATTCTGTTGTCACTGAGCCGAATTTGGAAGCTTATATCTTGCAATCTATAAGGAATTTGGAGATAATCCAAAAATAAAAGTTGTAGCCTTTGTGTCTAGTTTTCAGAAAATTAAATCATTTGTCATTTGGAGTTTTACATAAAATATTGTGGCCATTATACTAGAGGATGTTTGAAAGAGTTGGGCAAGCTTGTTGGAATTTGTTCATCGTGATCGTTGGGGAATGGCCGCGATCGCGAAGGGTAAAAGCTGAGCTGAAATTGTTTTGAATAACGATCATGATGTTGGGGACCGCGATCGCGAAGAAGGACCACTGGCAGTGTATTAAAACATCAAATTTCAGGATTTTGAGTTCATTTTATCATATTTTGAGCTATAGAGCTCGGATTTGGGCGATCTTGGAGGCGATTTTCACCACATGGAATGGAGTAAGTGTTTTCTACTCGATTTTGATATATTTCATGATTCTATCTTCGTTTTTGGTATTTAATTGATGATTTCAAAAGAGAAATTGAGGGTTTTTGTCTAAACTTACCTAAAGTGAACTTTTGAGTTTTGAACATCAATTAGGAGTCAGAATTAAGTGAAATTAGTATGGTTGAACGCGAACTATAATGGGTTGTCGGAATTTGTAAGTTTTGTCGGGTTCCAATGTGCGAGCCCGGGTTTGACATTTTTGGTTTACTTTGAGTTATTGATTAAAGATTCGTTCTCTATCGATTGGGATTATTTCCTTATGTATTATTTGATGTATTTGAGTTGCTTTTGGTTAGTTTCCAGCCATTCGGGGGTTGTTACGCATGATGGCATTTCTAGAGTATTATTTGACTTGCTCAATATTAGATTTGGCTTATTCGAGGTAATTAACATATCTAAACTTGAATTTGAGGGTATTTAACCCTGGGAACTATTTTATAAGAGATGTATTGAGGTGACGCACATGCTAGGTGACGAGTGTGTAGGCGTGCACCAGGGAAATCGTGATTCTAGTTGACTATTAGACTATGACCGGATTTGTTTTACTGTTATATCTTGTTACATCCATGTTCTCTCTACTTGTTTGATTATATGAGTTGTGAATCATGTTAGAAATCATGTTTAGGCTATGCGCTTATTCGGGTGAGACCTAATGAGGCTATCTCTATTGCTTTGAGTTATCTGCTCTAACTGTAATTATATACTCAGTCGTGATTCTTCATTTACATATCATATCTCAGTCTCTGTTCATCATTCATTTTTACATCACATGTTATCATTATTTAGGCTGAGTGGTACAAGAGTGTGAGCCCTTGAGACTTGACAGATTGATGACTGAGTTGGGGCTTGAGAGCCAAATTATGAGTGATATTTATGGGATCGGGCTACATGCCGCAACAGGCCTTATTGGCTATTTATGGGATCGGGATGCACGTCGTAGAAGGCCTTATTGGCTATATATAGGATCGGGCTACACGCCGCAGTAGGCCTTATTATCTATTTATGGGATTGGGTTGCGCGTTGTAGCAAGCCTTATTGGCTATTTATGGGATCGGGTTGCATAACGCAGCAGGCCTTGTTGGCTCATTTATGAGATCGGGTTGCACGATGCAACATGCTTTGTTGACTTATTATGGGATCGGACTGCACACCGCAGCAGGCCATGTTGGCTTTATATTAGCGCTTGGGCAGGATTTACCCCTCCGGAGTCTGACATACTAGTAGTGAGCGCATGTACCGTACAGTGCTGGGTGATTATGTGTGATAAGTGAGAGTTTGAGACAGGCAGCTTGAGTGTGTTTGAGGGTGAGAGTAACCAGGAATGTTACCGTGAAATCATTCATTTAACATGTATACTTAGCATGTAGCCATAGAGATGCATTTTCCTCATGTTATACGGTATTGTGACATTCATGATTTGACATGTAGACATTGAGATGTATATTCCTCATGCTAGATGGTATATGATAATTGAAGACTTGACTTGCATACTGACATATAAGCATAAAGATGTACTTTCCTCATTGTAACTGATAATGAAATATCTTATCTGTTGTTGAAAGTTTTGGGAAAAATCACAATTTTCTGATATACTCGTATTTTAGTAATTCTGGTAAAAGATTTGTGTTTTTCTATTATACCTGAAAAACATGTCTATTCTTCTGTAACTATGAACGAGCTGAGCATGAGATATTTTGAGTTATTACATGTACTGCTTTCATTATATTGTTACGAGTTATTTTCGGCTATTGGTGTTGGACTCTAACCTTTATTTTGAGCTCGTCACTACTTTCAACCTAAGGTTATGTTTGTTAATTATTGAGTGCATGGGGTCGGTTGTACTCATACTACACTTTTGCTCCTTGTGTGCAGATTTTGGAGCAAATGTTGCTGTGTATGGTAGGAGCTAGCATTGAAGATGTACATGCGTCCCGATTATAGTTGCCTCTTATTCTTGGTAGCTTTATTTATAAATCTGTTTATGTATATTTCAAACAGAAGATGTATTTATTTCATACCAGCTATATAAAATTCTAAGTCTTAGAAGTGCATGACTTGTACTACCAATCCTTAAAATTTTTGTATAAAAGATCAATTATTTCATCATTTATTTTCTCAGTAAATCTCATTTGAATTGGATTGTTGTTAATTGGTTTACCTAGTGGATTGGATAAGGTTCCATCACGACTAGTTAGATTTTGGGTCGTGACAGGTGTTATAGGGCAACATATGCCTCTGCTTCCATCAAGAGGGAAGAGAGAAGAAAAATGTTCGTTTTGCTGCAGATTGTGATCCTAACAACTAGTATCAGAGTGAGGTTCAAGACAGGTTCTTCTAGGCGGGTTTAGTTTTAGCTGCAACCTATTTGACGGTAATCGTAATTTTTGTCAAAGAAATTTGACCGGAATGCTACTCAGTTTAAGACAAACTAATTGATGGAGATTTGGAGATGCGGCCTGTTGAAGGTTATGTGAAGAAGGTGGATTGAATTTATTTTGCAAAAAAACAATTCAGGCCAAGGGGGAGAATTAGGTGTTTGTTCTGATATTCTTACCATATTTGATTTTCCTATTCCTTGAAGGAAGGACAACATATTTACCATAATTGATTTACCTTTTGCGAAAAGAAAAATCTAATTCTTCGTATTTGGCTAGTCCTTTTTTTTGGAGGAAAATATTTTGGACTTTTATAAAATGAGTATCTTTCCTTCTCATTTAATAACTTCCACAATGTAGCCATATAGTATTTGAGAGTCTTGTTTATGGGGAGAAATTGTGAGATAAGTGTTATGTAGTCACTTGTGTGTGCCTCTTTGTGAGGTTGTTCTCTCGATATTTTTTACTCTCTTTTATATAGTGGATTGCTCATATTCGCCCGTGGATGTAGGTCAATTGACCGAACCACGTTAAATGTTTAATTTGTGTCTTGTTAAGCAAATTTCTCTTTTATTGTTTGATTTATCGTCGTTCAAGATTTGCTTTATTAGCTTTCACATGATACCTGGCTAGACTCTTAAGCTTTTTTGTTGCATAAGTAACAAATTGGAGTGATTTTTAACTTGCTTGAACTGAAAATAAACATTTACGAATCCGGAACCAAAGTGTTGTCTATTTGGACTCAAATGACAAAAATAGGCAAAAAGAACTGAGTACTATTTTATATATAACGCATTTCTTTACTGCGCTATACCTTAACGGCACGTTTATCCGTTAAGGTATAGCGCATGAGTTGCATGCGCTAAATTTGAATTTTAAATTGGCGGGCAATATATATATATGTTTGTCCGTTAAGATATAGCGCATGGGTTACATGCGCTAAATTTGAATTTTAAATTGGCGGGCAAAATATATATATATATAGCCCATCCTATATATGCGCTATACCTATATAAAATATCGGGCCCGTCTCCTTCCCCGACCACACAGAAGCAGAAG
This sequence comes from Nicotiana tomentosiformis, assembly GCF_000390325.3. Taxonomy (NCBI): domain Eukaryota; kingdom Viridiplantae; phylum Streptophyta; class Magnoliopsida; order Solanales; family Solanaceae; genus Nicotiana; species Nicotiana tomentosiformis. The sequence goes on from NC_090823.1 coordinate 87,182,340, forward strand.
GTGAAAAATGCCCCCCCATTTCTTAACCAACAACTTTTAACCAAGAAACTCCATTGGAGCCCACCCGTCCTCCAAAAATTGTGTCTTCTCCATATTTTAGCAAGATAACACCGGATCCAAGGCATTGTCGTGTAGTGGATCTCGTCTATTGCTCGTTTCGGCTTCCAAAACGGCAAATTTTCACATTTCAAAAAATTTTAAATTGAGGTATTCCGACTTACTTTTTGGTAAAACTCATGTATATAAAATGCTTATTAGTTGTTATTTACTGTGTTGTATGTTTTTGTTGTGATCGTTTTATGATTTAATTAATTTTTTTCTTTTTTATCCGGATTAGTTTATTTATGTGCTAAAATATTAGTAAAAATATATATTGTTAATTTATGAATAATTATTGTTAAATGTGACTTTATTGTTGTTTAGTGCCCTTTAGTATTATGGTGTGCCCTTAATTGTTATGTAGTTTCCTTTAGCGTAGTAAACCTGATAATAAATTTTAGCTTATGGTAGTTGACTTTGTTTATGGCCATTTAGAGTAGTTTTACTTTAGTGCTCTTTAAGATTCCATTGTGTAGAATAAAAACTACATGCTCTCCTATAAAAGATATTATAATACATTTAAAGATGTTAAACAATTAAACAAAAAATACTTTAATTAATATTGTTCAATTTACAGACATCGTCATGGAGCTTCCCCCTGTGCATCCCAGACTTGCATCTCGAGAGCTACTGTTGATACAGGGCAACCATAGGTCTTCAGATATCTGGGATGGGCAGTGTCTATCCCAGACATTCTGCCCCAAACGTATAGACGATATGTGGGAGTTCACTAGGGACCACCCAATGCATCCCCGAATAGTTAGACGCCTTCAGGGTATGGGTTTTTACAGGATCATAGAGATCGTCCGGTTTCAGTTCGACTGGGCATCGATCACAGCTATGATAGAGTAGTGGTGATCGGAGGCGCACACGTTTCATCTACCCATCGGTGAGGCTACCATCACGCTTGAGGACATGGAGGTTCTTTTCGGTCTGCCTGTTGATAGTATACTTGTAGCTTACCCGCATGCTCTTAGAGACTATATGAGAGAGGATTACCTTCATATGTTGCAGCGGCTCACCGGTTTCCAGCCTGCGGAGCCAACTGCGTTGAGTGGGGCCAGTCGATTGCAGCTGACGCCCGTTCGGCAGCATCTGGTGGCGATGGACACGGAGATTACTGATGATTCACCGCCAGCGTATATCGACCAGCACACGAGTTTGTTGCTTCTAATGATGTTTGGTGGTATACTGTTCCCGAACACTTCGAGAAACCTAGTCAGCTTGCGATTTCTATATCATCTAGAGCGGCTAGATGATTTATCTAGTTAAGCTGGGGTGCAACTGTTCTAGCTTACCTGTATAGGCAGATGTGCCGAGCGTTCATGGGCACCAGAGAGATATTGCCGGTTTTTATCGCTGATGCAGGTGAAAACATAGTCAATTCTTTTCATGATTATAACATACATAGTAAAAAATGCCTTAAATTTTACGTCCATAATCTATATTAGGTTTGGGCCTGGGAGCGGTTCCTACAGTTCCAGCCACCTCTGCCACCGATAGCTCTTGATGCACCACATCCAACGTTTCTCCCTCTAGCTTGGAGGTGGGTTAATTGGTGAGGCCACGCCAGCGAGGTCGAGGCTCGACATCATCTCCCTTATTACAAGGATTTGTTGGATTTATTATAAGGCCCTCAGGTACATATATACTTAATTTTACTTGGCCTTGCTTGATATGTGTTGCGTTTACTCACGATTCTAGTGTTTAATAAATAGTTCGTATGGAGGCCATTCAACGACGTTCTCATAGCTGGATTGCTAGATTATTGCTCCCGCGGTCGAGCTATATGGAGCTCTTCCATCCCACTGATATGTCTCGATATAGTCGAGCATCATGCCACCGAGCATCATTCTGCCTCTTTTAGTTTCTCCTTCACTGTCGCAAGTTGTTCTAGTAGTTTCAAGATCTGGAGTTCGTAATCACCGATCAGATTCCAAATATTTATCAAACATGATTTGTAGTATTCCTGATTAATGGGTTCATCACACCATTCTTCAAAACCACATTGATTTTAATCCTACCAATGGGGATGATAACACAAGACTATTAATTAACATGTTATATAAAAACTATTAACAAATATTTTTTCCAATAATAATAACTTACAACTTATTTACACATCCAACACTTGTACCCCAGATTGCAATTTGACCAACATGGCTTCAAAATCGCACGTTTGCCACAGTAACACCTTGGTATTTCATTTTGTCCAGACATGTGGTAATGCTCGAAAATAAAAAATTAATGGAAAGTTGTTCTATTCGTTTCGTTACAACGCAAATAATAACTAAAATGTGTGAGGTTTTTATAGGCAGCTAAGAGTGATTTTAGGTTACATAACGCATATTGGTGAAGAGCTATGTATCGCGTGCTAATGATTCTTTAGGGTACATATGGATGCAGCTTTTTAGAGCGGCAGCTTTTTCAGGTCGACATGACAATACACATAATGCATATTGGTGATGCGTTACATTTCGTGTGATAATAATTCTTTAGGATACAAGTGGGTGCAGCTTTTCAGATCGACAGTTTTTTTAGGTCGACATGACAACACGCATAATGCATATTGGTGATGCGCTACGTTTTGCATGATAATGATTCTTTAGGGTACAAATGGATGCAGCTTTTCAGGTCAACATGACAGTACACATAATGCATATTGGTGACGCGCTACGTTTAATATACGAGTTCGTGCAGTTTAGTTCTTCTTAAGTTGAACCAAGAGATCAATATTCAAAGACCATTACAACATCTATTTCATAAATGCCACTAACATTTAATAAGTGACTTAAGAAGAGGCAAAAAAGTGAAGGTAGTTCAACAGATCCATATGAAACATGTCATAACACAATCAATCCCTACCTTGAACAAAATATGCTAGGTTGTTATACTGATTTGGTTGATCACAAGTGGTATGGTGTTCAACGTCCCTTGAAAAATAAGCCTATCAATATACACACTGATCTCAAAGTTGTAGGGCATTTGCACAGCCCTGCTTAGGCGCGCTTAATCAGCAAAAAGCATATTCTTTGACAGCACTGTTGGTCTAGATTCATCCCACATTGTTGTCCGAATGCGTCAAGATCCCTTGTGAGGGCATCCACATCCGGCATATTGGGTAACTGATCAAGGTAGGGAATGTCCCTTGAATGAAGTGGCGCATGAGAAGACTCGTACACTCTCGATCTAACGGGAGGTGGAGTATGCATATGTGGAGCATGTTGATTGGTGACATCATGCTCCCTCATCAAATCAGGTTCATCATTCTCGTCTTCATCATCATCATCACCCTTATCAGGGAAGGGTGTGCCATCTCCAGACTCATCTGCATTGTTGTCATAGTCATTATCATCTTCCTGACTCTGCGTATCTACTAGATCCCGATTAAATATATCGTCTTCGGGCAATTGAGTAAGGACATGACCTTCAAGTTGCTCGTTTTCACTACACAACCAATAAAATAATGAGTTTCTCAAATTCATCCAAGTATTACATATAATACTTATCACTTAACTTACAAATCATAATATGTTGATATCCCATGATGCACATTATCATATTGCTGATGACTCCGGGATGGACCACCATGATCCAACATACCAAAACTAGGCATATTCTAATTGTCCGTTGGTTCATAACTTGTAAAATTCATATCTGGCCGGTACCCCTTTTGGAATATATGAGTGTTAATATAAATACAATATATAAAAAAAATCATAATACAAAGAAAAATTGAAATTTACCACTCAGCTTGTGGATTATGTAAATTTGGGGAGAAATTATGTCCTCGCTCCTCATTCGCCCGTGGAAAAAAGTTTAGATCAGGCCAAACTATTTCAAACGGAACTTGTTCGGATAAAACTGCTCCAAAAAAACCACTGATGATTAAAGATTATCCCTATTTTACGGAACCTCAATATTGCGAATGTCTTCAGCCTTGACATACATTTCCAATATTTTTATCACAAGAAGAACCCGGTATTCTTCGTGAGTCCTCAAAAAATCTGTCAGAGTTTTATCGTCTTTGATGTTAAACTCAGCATAACAAGCAACCCCTTGCTGAGTAACATAATACGAATATTTTTTGGTTACTTTAATATTAACCGAACGTTTCCTAACCCTCATTTTTTACATAACAACGATACCAATCTATCGTACTCCATTGTAAGTGAAAACTTAACATGACACTGTGAAAAATAACTATAGCGTACTGAGTTATTCTCCACCACAACCTTCCTCCCCCCCCCCCCCACTGCCCACAATATAATGAAACTCTAATTTTTCTCTCTTCGGATATTATGACAAAATGCAAGATAAGTTAAGTAAACAAATATTTTGGAAGACCAAAAGGACCCTGAATGGATTTTTACCAAATTTTGAAACTCCTTAAATAAGAAAAAAATCAATCGGGGGTACAATAATTGAGGGTATAGCGTATCCATAATAGGCATTATATATGTAGCGCGTATTATGCATGCGCTATACCCTCAATTATTGGTGGGTCGGTAAAGTTTAGATGAATTATTGGTGGGGCAGTAAGGTTTATATATAGCGCATGCAACCCATGCACTATACCTTAACGAACAAACGTGCCGTTAGGTATAGCGCAATGAAGAAATGAGTTACATATAAAATGATACTCAGTTATTTTTTCGCCTATTTTTGTCGTTTGAGTCCAAATAGATAATACTTTGGTTCTGCACTCAAAAATTTACTAACTCGAAGCATCATACTTGGTGGGTGTTCTGACATAAGAATTGTAAAATTTCAAAATAGGGGGGAAAAACTTTTCAAGTGAAAATAGTATTTGAAATTTAGAGTTGTGTTTGGACATGAATATAATTTTGGGTTGTTTTTGAAATTTTATGAGTGATTTGAGTGAAAATTTTAAAAAATAGTTTTTTGAAGTTTTTCAAATTTTTGAAAATTTTCAAAATGCATATTCAAGTAAAAATTGAAAATTTTATGAACAAACGCTAATTTCGAAAAAAAGTAAAATTTTTTTGAAAAAAAAAAAAAAAAATTCTTGTGTCCAAACGTGCTCTTGGTTATCCAAATGGACAATTATTAACCATACATTGCATGAATTTCGTGTCTTTTCCTGTCTACCAAGAGAAAGGACATCATGAAAGATGGTCGGTCATCTGAATTCTGATACACAACCAACTGGTTCAGGCTTTGTCTGAAAATTCAATGACCTAAATATTTAAAGATAAATTATTAGTATCTTTAAGATAAATTATTAGTATCCTTATCAGATATTAAAATTTTATTGACCATGACTTATTGACTCACTATAGTTATATGCAGAATATTAGGAATCTATATTTATGTAATTTTGACTTCATGGAAGCAGAAACTAATAATACCTGTGGTTCGTTTCACTTAGTACTTTTTTTTCCAGTTAATTGCAAATAAGAGTTTGTTGGGGAGCAATGATTTTCTCTTTATGGTCATCATTGTTGCTATTTTCATAGATTTATGAAAATAGAGTACTGTTTTTAACTCCACCAACCGAACTTTTTTGTCCATTCCAAGCTTTTCAAGAATCAGTTATATTAAATTTAGACCACGATTTTAAAAATAATTTTACGTATTCTGAAAGAAAAAAAATTAGTTCGTCACTTTTTTTCTTAATTCCAATTTTAACTATTTTGTTAAATGGCGAATTTAGCTACGTTGATTTTGCTCGAGATGTTGATCAAATGAACCTTTGAAAAGTGGGAAGTAGACAACCACTTGAATGGGAGAGTAGTTTTTTTCCTCTCTAAATTCTAACCACTTGACGCCCAACACATATAGGCATAAAATTTTCATCAACCGTATCTAAATTTATGTATTTATTGGCTATAAAATTTTTGTTTTGGCAATAAAAATTTAGTTCAATTATAGTACATTATAGCTAATAGTATCAATTGAGATATAAGCTATGCACGAATATGTTACTAAATCATTCTGAACAACACTGCGTGAATGACTTTCATGTCCATATAAATATATTCGTATTTAGAGGGGGAAAAAACTTGGAAAGCTTGTGGCAAAGTATCAAAATCAAACTATAAGGTTAGGCCACTGTTTATAAATTCTTCGTGAATTGTTGAAAATTATACAAGTTTTAAATTTTCAGGTCTTACATTTAAGCTTCTACGCCGAAAATATGGTTTTCTTTTCGATTTTGTAATCTTAAGTCAAGGATTAGGATCATTCCTTATTTGTTTTCTTTATTATTGTACTTTTGGATTATACACCACAAGATGGACTTGGTTTGGTAATTGATAGCTATTTTCTTTTTGTTGTTGACTTGTTTTTACAATGGAACAATCATTGGCCTGTGGTTTGTGGATAACGTTGCATCATTTCCAGTTAATTATACCTTTCGTATGCGATGACGATGTCGTTTGTTCGATAGTTAAGGTGTAAAATAACCAGGTTTCAATGATTCTTTTATCTATTTGGGATAGGTACAAGGATAATGTTACTATAATAGTATGTTTTTTTTCTTTTCAAGGAGACGCTGTTGGACCATTAAATTACTAGTTTGTTTCTCTTTCGCTTCTTATAGCAGAATATTATATAAGCAGAAAAGTGCCTGTATTTTGTAGACCTTAAACCCCAATAATAAAAGTCACATAGACACACAACTTACGACCAATTAGGGCAATTTAAATAGAGTCGTCGTAATGTATTTGCAGAATGTTGCATGTGACATTCATTTTGCAGGGTTAGGGTCAAAACATTCTACCAACTGCATCAGAAGAGCAATAAAAGGTCCAGGCATGAAAAATCAAAATCAATATCAATTGGTATAAGTTTCATTTATGAGATCAATGTAGCTGTTCGTTTTCTTATACATAATGCACTTTGGACTAATATGAAAATAAGCAGTATTTCCTCAGTTTCACTTTATATAGCAATATTCGGAGTATGAGGGTTTCGGGGTCAAAGTACTTTATTTTTAATGTGTATTCGGACATTGATTCTTTTAATTTTTTGAAAATAAAAATTACATATTTGAAAGCTTTATAAAAAGTAATATCAGTCATAATATTTTAATAATTAAAAAATTTAAAAAGTGTTCTGGAAGAAGAATTGCTTTGACTCTCCAAATAGTAATATTGTCGTAGATCAGTAGGCTGGCTAGATTGGTCACGCACCTAGGGCTGACAAATTTGGTCCAAGCCCAAATGACCCGCCCAATCCGTTCAAGATTTGATTGGTTATTGACCCGCATATTTATTGAACTCAGCCATTTTGACCCAACCTATTTCAAAATATTTAAAGTTGGGCTGATTTTTAGCTCAAATTAATCCATGAGTAACTTTGTCCAAATATCTTAGAAATATTTATTTTTTATTTGATATGTTATGTATGACCGTAACAAAAGAAAAAAGTCTTATGTAGTAATTATACAATTCCTAAGAAAACAACACATATTAGTTAAAACCTGATAAGAGTTGGACGGGTTGGGCTATAACCCAAATTTTAGTCTATCTTGATTCAGTCCATCTTAATTTAAATAATTTTTGAACGGATCATTTGACCCGTCCAATTATTAACTCAACCCGTTTTGACTCATCCAAAATGGAACCGCCTCCGGTACATGATAGACGTTGGTACGCCAATGTACTTTTCCGTCTGAATAAAAATAAGTATGTTTCGAACCTTCTCTTTAAAGATGTGAATCATTGTGATTGTTTAACCAATCATACAACAGAAGTTCCAAAATCTAAAGGGGTCACTCGGCAACAAATTGTACATCAATATAAAAAGAGCAATGTGGACTTTGGAAGAAGAGAGTCAAGTTTGTGCTAGCGTGCCATGTATTCAAATAATCAATTAAAACATCTACCCTTCCTTGACTTCATTCTAAATTTCAAATCAAACAGATAATCCAACCTTGAGACACGTCAATCCTATGACACGTTACCTAATCTTTCGATCAACTTATGCGTTTCATATCCACGAATATATGATATTCAGAGAATAGCTATTAGTATAAGATTTGTCAACGTATCAGTGTCAAGTTATGAGGGTCGGCCATTGGTTATCAATAATTGGTGAATTATTGAAACGAATACAGGTATTAAATTTTGATGTCTTGGAATTAATGTTATTAGGCCGACAATGTGGTTTTTCGTTCGTTTTATAATCTTAAATCTTACTTTGACTGTTAACAAAATAAATTTGAAGTTAAAAATTCCACGAGTGTGGAATATAATATCACCACAATATGACGAACTTGTTTAATGATTCACAATATGTTTGGCATCATTTTCTAGTTATACCTTTCCTACACGTTGTAGATGTCATTAGAACGATGATTAAGATGGAATGTCAAAAGTATTTCGACGATTCTCTTTATTATATTTGGGGTCTGTAAAAGTAAATATTTACGTTATTAATTAATATTGTAACGTTTTCAATGTAAGGTCGTTGAACCTGAGTACTATACCAACTATCTATTTATCTCGCCTAAAGAATAGGAAAAGATTCAAAACTTGCCCCTAGCTAATGGATGGAACAATTAATTGTTCTATTAATTATTCAAACAATATACTAATATTACCATCTTTCGGGAAATGTATGGCTAATATGATTCCTGCGCACCATTGTTGGATGTCCTTCAAGACAAACAGATACAATTTATAATTTTCATGCTTTTCAAAGTTAAAGCAAAAGGATACAATCAGTCCTCCAATCTCATGTCTTCTTTAAATGATAAGAACTTGATTTTGTCAACCTTTACAAGTCTACATTTTATTACAACAGAGAACCTGCGTAATCACAAAAACCCTTTTTGAAAGGAGACTTGCTTCCACCAAGAAGTTTTTGTTTCATTTCCATAGATACAAATCTTTAGTCTAAGCAATTAGTAAGCATCCAGTTTGCAGTATCAAATCTTTAGCTAGTATTTGGACATAGATTTGATTGAAATTTGAAAAATAATTTTTGAAGTTGTATTGAAATTTATTTTTTAAAATTGAAGTTGTGTTTGGATACGTATTTTATTTGAAGAAAAGTTAAAGTTTTGTGAGTGAAAGAAAAAATTTCACCCAAAAACTGCTCTAAACCAGCTCTTGGGAACTTGAAAATTTTTGAATTCTTTTTCTCAAAACATGATCATATTTCATAAACAAACAATATTTTTTTATTTTTTCTAAAAAAATAAAGCAAGAATATATGGCTAAACGGGAGCTTAGTCTAAGGAACCAGTTTGTTATAGTTTTACAATAAACTAGACTAAATGTAAGAGGATAACAACTTTCTTATTTATTTTTCCATATTGAAGAACTATTAGGGGAGCCGGCACTCACTGAGACGCCTAGGTAGGCAATCTTTTCCCTTTTCTTTCTCCCCTCTTCACTCTCTGCCTACCCTACTCTTGTCTCTCCCCTCTTTCTTCTTTCTCCTTCCCCGTTTCTTCTCTCCCCCTCCTCTCTCTAAACCCTAGCAGGAGTATCCATCGCTGGCGACCGTCATGACCGGCATCCCCCTTTTCCCTCCTCACCTGTTGTGCCACCCTACCTGTTTCCCTCCCTCCCCCCTCCCAACTCTTTTTCCTTTATTATTATTATAACTATTATTATTATTCTCCTGGTCTGTTGGCTCTCTGCCGCTGCACTCCCCGGCAACGTTTGGCGGTTTCCGGCGGGCATCAAATTGCTAGGTAACTTGTGGCAGCGGCAACAACCCCCCTCCCCAAACCTTGGTTTCGTGGTTGTTTTGTATTTTTTTCAGGACTTTGGCAGTGGTTTTTGGGAACAAACGGGAGACCTACGTGCTAGCAGAGCAGAGCATCCCTTGTTGGAGATAGCAAGGGACTTTGGAAGTGAGCGCATCAGATCCACATTATTGGGTGTACGCCGGGAATACATTCGAGGTTCTACTTTCAGGAGTTGGTACCTCCTGCCTTTTTGCCCTTTTTTCATGTGATTTATTAAATTTACTGCCATATTAGTTCGCTTTCGGTCTAGACATACTACTAGCGAGCCTGTACCTGTAGCTTGTTTTCTTTAAGGTTGGTCCATTGCTTGTTTTTGCATTAGCGATTGCCTGAATTTACTGTAGGTTCTAGTGGCTACGATCTTTGATGGTAGATTAAAGTCATGTCCTCGGGGGTGGCAGGGGGTGGGTCAGGGGACAGGGGTGGGGTAGGGGGAAAGGGGGTAAGGGGAGTAATAGAGCCTATAGGTTGAGAATTGGTCGTGGAACATAGGGACGTTGACGGATAAGTCTATAGAGTTAGCTAAGATTCTCCAAAAAAGAAAGGTCAACATAGCATGTGTCTAGGAGACTAGGTGGGTAGGGTCGAGGGCGAAGGATGCGGACGTGTTTAAACTGTGGTGCTCAGGGATTACGAAGGGTAAGAATGGAGTAGGTATTTTGGTGAATAGGGACCTTAGAGAATCGGTGGTTGAGGTTAGGTAGGTGAATGATATATTAATGGATATTAAGTTAGTAGTTGGAGAGTTCACTCTGAATGTCATTAGCGTGTACGCAACCCAAGTGGGTTTAGACGAGGAGGTTAAGAGGCGCTTCTAGGAGGATCTAGACGAGGTTGTGCGTGGTATTCCGCCTTCCAAGAAGTTGTTTATAGGAGGAGATTTTAATGGGCATATTGGGATGAATGTTGGGGGCTATGATGAGGTTCATGGTGGTTTTGGCTTTGGGGCTAGCATCGGAGGAGGTGCTGCTTTGTTGGATTTCGCTAAGGCTTTCGAGTTGGTGATAACGAACTCTAATTTTCCTAAGAGGGATGAGCATTTGGTTACTTTCTAAAGTACGGTGTCTAAAACTTAGATTGATTACCTCCTCCCCAGGAGAGGTGATAAAGGTCTATGCAAGGATTACAAAGTTATCCCGAGTGAGTCCTTCGTGTCACAACATAGACTCTTGGTGATGGACGTCGGCATCATAATAAAGATGATGAAGCGGGTTATCAGGAGTCGTCCGGGGATCAGGTGGGAAGCCTTGTCTAAGGATAAAGTACACGAGTTGGAGAGGAAGTTCATGGATATGGGGGCCTGAAGGAGTAGTGGGCACACGAGTGGCATGTGGACAATGCGGCGAACTATATTAGGGAGGCTGCGAAGGAGGTGTTAAGGGTCTTGAAGGATTACTCTGGGGGCACAGAGGGGACTGGTGGTGGAATGAAGAGGTTCAAGGAAAAGTGGAGGCTAAGAAAGTTGCATACTTGAAGTTAGTGTAGAGCTCAGATGAGGAGGAGAGAAAAGCGAACAGAGAAGGGTAAAAGAAGGCTATGAACGAGGCAAAATTAGCGGTCACGGAGGCCAAGAATGCAACATTTGGTCACTTGTATGAAGAATTAGGGGACAAAGGTGGGGACAAGAAGTTATTTCGGCTGGCCAAGGTGAGAGAGGGAAAGGCGCGTGACCTTGATCAAGTGAAGTGCATCAAAGACGAGGACGATAGAGTTTAATGGATGAGGCTCAGATTAAGCAGAGATGGCATACTTACTTTCATAAACTTCTGAATGAGGAGGGGGACAAAGACATTGTCTTGGGTGATTTGGAGCACACCGAGAGTCTCCGTGATTTTAGGAATTGTAGACGTATTAAGGTCGAGGAGGTCGTGGGGGCTATGCATAAGATAAGCAGGGGCAAAGCGACTGGGCCAGATGAAATTCCGGTTGAATTCTGGAGGTATGTGGGTAGAAAGGGCGTAGAGTGGCTGACCGTATTGTTCAACGTTATTTTTAGGACGAAGAAGATGCCAAAAGAATGGAGATGGAGTACGATGATTCCGTTGTACAATAACAAAGGTAATATCCAGAATTATAACAATTATAGGGGTATCAAGTTGCTTAGTAATACTATAAAAGTGTAGGAGAGGGTGGTGGAAGTGAGGGTGAGGATGTCAGTGTTTATATCATAGAACCAATTAGGGTTCATGCTGGGTCATTCAACTACGTAAGCTATCCATCTTATCAGGAGGTCTGTTGGAAAAGTATATGGATAGGAAGAAGGATTTACACATGGTGTTTATTGACCTAGAGAAAGCGTACGACAAGGTCCCGAGAGAGGTTCTTTGGAGGTGTTTGGAGGCTAAAAGTGTTCCGGTAGCATACATTATGGTGATTAAGGATATGTATGATGAAACTAAGACTCGGGTTAGGACAGTGGGAGGTGACTCAAAGCATTTTCCTGTGGTTATGGGGTTACACCAAGGATCTACACTTAGTCTTTTCCTATCTGCCTTGGTTATGGACGCTCTAACGTACAATATTCAAGGAGAGGTGCCATAGTGTATGTTATTTGCTGATGATATAGTTCTGATTGATGAGATGCGAGGTGGTATCGATGAGAGGCTGGCGGTTTGAAGATAGACCCTGGAGTCTAAAGGTTTCAAGTTGAGCAGGACTAAGACATAATACTTGGAGTACAAGTTCAATGACGTGACGGAGAATGCAGACAGTGACGTGAGGCTTGATTCACAAGTCATCCACAAGAAAGGGAGTTTTAAGTATCTTGGATCTATTATCCAGGGGAATGAGGAGATCAACGAGGATGTCACACACCGTATAGGGGGAATTGATGAAATGAAGGTTAGCATATGACGTCTTGTGTGACAAAAAGGTGCCACCGGAACTTAAAGGCAAGTTTTATAGAGCGATGGTTAGACCGGCCTTGTTGTATGGGGCAGAGTATTCATCAGTCAAGAATTCTCATATCCAGAAGATGAAAGTAGCAGAAATGAAGATGTTGGGGTGGATTATTGGCTAGTCAAGAATTCTCATATCCAAAAGATGAAAATAGCATAAATGAGGATGTTAAGGTGGATGTGCGGGGATACTAGGTTGGAAAAACTTAGGAATGAAGATATTCAAGCAAAGGTGGGGGTGGCACCCATGGATGACAAAATGCATGAAGCGAGGCTTAGATGGTTGCGGAGGAGAAGCCTTGACGCCCCAGTTAGGAGGTGCGAGCGGTTGGCCTTGTCAGGTATGAGAAGAGGAAGAGGGCGGCCTAAGAAATATTGAGGAGATATGATCAGGCAGGACATGGCGCGACTCCAGCTCATCGAGGACATGACCTTAGATAGGAAGGTTTGCAGGGCGAGCATTAGGGTCGCAGGTTAGTAGGTAATTGAGCGTTTTTCTTCCCCGTTGAGAGTGTTCGTCTAGTTTGTAGTGTCTTGCTTTAGTTTGTTAGTGGTACTTGTTATGTTTGTACCGTTTTCTGCTCTGATTGCCTAGTACATTTCCATTGTTCTTATCGATACTGCCTTTTCCATGTGTTATTATGATTCTTAGGTTGTTGGCACTGTCTTCTTGACGTATGTGGTTGTTACTGTTCCATTGCCTGTTTTTCATCTCCTTGTGTCGAGGGTCTTTCGGAAACAGTCTCTCTACCCCCTGAGCTAGGGGTATGGTCTGCGTACATACTACCCTCCCCACACCCCACACATGAGATTATACTGGATTATTGTTGTTGAAGCACTATTAGTTTTAGTCATGCCTCTTTGTCCTTTTCTTCTTTCTCTTGCTACTAGATTTTTGCAAGAATATAAATTAAAAAAATGTGGCTCTAAAAAAGTATATACTCCCTCCGTTTTAATTTATGTGAACCTATTTTTTTTTGTGTCCATGTAAAAAAGAATGATCACTTTTCTTATTTGGAAATAATTTATCTTTATGCAATGATTTATTACCACACAAAATATATGTGCCTTATTTTACACCACAAGTTTAAAAGTCTTCTCTATTTTCTTAAACTAAGTGCCCAAACAAATAGGTACACATAAATTAAAGTGGGAGTATAATTTATCATTTATTAACATAATCGTTACTGTTTCTTGATGGGATTTGAATTATTCGGAATACTACTGGGGCCATTTCTAGTATATGAAATGGAGTATCATTTTACAATGTTAGAAATATGAAATTAGAATCTCCTAGTTTATGAGCTCTCATGGGCTAAATTCAAGGGTTGATTAAACACCATTCTAAGGTAAAAATAGCACGGGCTAGCCAGTTTTCGGGCTGCTAATTGAAAAATAGCCAGCGTTTGCAAAGTCATTGAAAAATAGCTACTATTTTATTGCAACACGGAAAGTTCCAGCCTAATATACTGGAGATTGATGCACCTATGTATGAACTTCCAGCTAATTATGCTGGAACTCCAGCACACAGAAAATTTTAGCATAATATACTAGAGATTGGAACACCTGTGTATGAACTTCCAGCACATTATGCTGGACCAATATATTATGCTGGAACTCCAATATATTATGATGGAGTTCGAGTATATTTATACTGGAACTCCATCATAATATAATGGAGTTCCAACATAATGTACTGGAACTCCAGTATATTATGCTGGAAGTTCACATGTCAAAAATTTGAACTCCAGTATATTATGATGGAATATTTTCCGGATTTTGAAAAGTGTTTTCGTTCAAATTTATCTTTACATGAAAAGTGGCTAAATTTCGATTACTTTTGAAACTGTGGCTATTTTTTAATTACCACTTGTAAATCTTGCTATTTTTGAATTTCACCCCATTCTAAGGGCTGCTATTTAGGGAATAACCAATATTTATTTTGCCTTGAAAATTTGAACTAAAAATTATAAACTCAGGACAATTCAGGAAACGTTGATTAATTCCTAAATACTAGCTCTTTAAAGTGGCTACCTGATGTCATTTCTATGTTTAAATAGCTCTATAATAACACATTTTTATGAGAGGCTTTTTCCTTGATGATTGTTATGCTTATAATTTTATCGTAGAAACTGATAGAAAATTTCCCTTTTCCTCTATGAGTTTGTTTGTTTGATTTTCCTAGCATATGTTTGAATCAGAAGGTCGCTTTACCATCAAGGGGTATGGTGAGATAGATAAGATTCATTCATCCTATATTATAGGTCTTGCATTCGAACCTTGGATATAATAAATCCGAATAGAGAGCGATTTTCCCTCTAACGAGTCTTATGCGATGCGAACTCGGATTGATCGAGACACCAACATGTGTAGCATATATTAGGTGGGAAACCAAAAAAAAATATTTGCTTTAAAAGGTAGCTAGCGTATCCCTCTCTATGGGCTCATTTGGGCCTATTTGTAATGGATCTGCCGTTGAAACTTGGAAAAACTAAATAATATAGTCAGCTCCCAAAAATAATAGCCATCAAACTTTATAAGAATTAAGTCTCTGCCGTTCAAATCTGGCAGTGGTTATATTTGCACTACTTCGTAAACTTTAACTATGTTTTAAATAACAACATTTAAATTGGTTATACAATTTTATTTCCACATTCTTTTAGGGAGAAGTGCACAATTAGTCACTAATTAGAGCTGTATTTACTCTTAAGTCATTTAAAATATATTTACTCTTTAGCCAACGCTTTAATAAACTTTTACCCGTCTGAACGAAAATACCCCTGTGCTAGACATGATGTCCTTAACTTCATGAATGCTGTGTAAATATTAAGGACAAAGTGTCCTGAATTAGCACCTTCTGTTTTAAACTTTATGACATCCTGTCCTTAACTTCATATGTACAGTGTAAATGTTAAGGACATGGTGTCCTTAAATTCATGAGTGCTGTGTAAATATTAAGGACATGGTGTCCTTAACTTCATGAGTGTTGTGTAAATATTAAGGACAAATTGTCCTGTATTTGCACCTTCTGTTGTTAAACTTTAGGACATCATATACTTAACTTCATATGTGCAGTTTAAATATTAAGGACATGGTGTCCTTAACTTCATGTGTGCAGTGTAAATATTAAGGACATAGTGTCTTTAACTTCATGAGTATTGTGTAAATATTAAGGACACAGTGTCCTTAACTTCATGAGTGATGTGTAAATATTAAGGACAAAGTGTCCTGTATTTGCATCTTCTGTTGTTAAACTTTAGGATATCATGTCCTTAACTTCATGAGTGCTGTGTAAATATTAAGAACACCATGTCTTTAATATTTACACAGCACTCATGAAGAAAGGATAAAACCGTCTTTTCATATTAATTTTAATAGAGTACTGGCTATTTTTGCTTAGCATTAAATATGCTGGATAAAAATTAAACACCACATTAAAAAGTGGCTGCCCCACACCATTTCTACATTCTTTTACGAGAAAAGTTCATTTGTAGCCACTAGGCCAAACTTATATCACCTGATAGCCATAAAATAACCCCATACAAGTCATAGCCTAAAAATAAAAATAAAGGCTAGCAACTGAAAAACTGAGACCATACGCTCAACGTAAACGAAAAGGAAATCACTCCTAATCGATTTTGTATCCTAAATTCACGCGTTCAGTATGAAATCTTCAACCCCCAAACAGTATAAAAGTCGCCCAATTATTCACATTGTCAAAATAATTCTAGGGTTTCTGAAGAGTAAACCCAGAGCAGAGCTCAAAAAAATTCACGCTGAAATTCAAAGTTTTTGCACAATTGCGGCCTACAATCAGCTTAATAGAGTTGAGATTTCGTTCTTAAATTGTGAAATTGATACAAAATCGAGAAACTCAACTAATGTCTATGGAGATTGTGAAAGTTGGAACTATTGTTCCAATTTTGATTCCGATTTTACTTCAACACAGTGGTGTGTGGGTAAGTGAGAGTAAATTTATTAATTTCCTTGTTAATAATGTGCTGATCAATTCGGACTGTAGCTGTGAGTATTTTGTTGATGAGATATACAAGTAATTGGGTAGAGATTCAATTACAAGTGCGATGGAGATAAAATATACAGTGAATGATGGCTATATAGCAATTTCAATATACAATGATATGAGTGTGCGCTTGTATATGGAGATGAAAAGGAAAAACCTAGATATCACTGAATATCCATTATGCATAATGTTGAAAATTGTGTATTCAAATGTTGAATGCTCATATTCAAGTTCATACTTGGGTGGTAACTTACTCGCAACAACTTCAGCTGGTTTACAATGTCAGAGCGTAGAAGAAGTATACGAAACTAATAGTGTTGAGATGATGGATAATTATGGAAAAGAAGACAAAATTGAGCTAATGAAGGAAAATTGTATAATAGACAATCCACAACATGAAGAAATTGCAGAAGGTCAGTTGTATTAGGACAAAGATATACTCATTAGTGTAATAAAGCACTACGAGAAAAATATCAATTTATAGTGGATAGATCATCTACAACAAGGTATGATTTCTACGTATGAGATTGCACTTCTCTGTAATTTTGTGTATACTGCTTGTTTATTTGAGATACAAGTGTAAAAATCTGAAGAAGTGCATTATCATAACACTATATTTTAAATAGGTATTGTCTTACATGCGTGGATGAAAGTTGCAAATGGAGTCTTAGATCTTCAAGTCTACACAAATCAAATGTCTTCAAGGTTAGACAGTTCAATGATGTTCACACTTGCCCAGAGATGAGTAGACTGTTTTCACAACGTCATGCTACTTCGTCAGCCATTGCAAAATTGATTTGCAACAAATATGCCAATCCAAAATAATATACACTCCAGCAGACATCATGAGCGACATGAAACAACGGTATGGGATTAATATGAGTTACATAAAAGCTTATAGAACAAAATAAAAGGCGCTTGAACTGCTAAGAGGGATACCATGCGAATCTTATAGTAAACTGCCGGATTACTTGTATATGATAAATGTGACAATTCCTAATTCTGTCACAATGTTACATAAATCAAAGGACATGCACTTCATGTATGTTTTTGTCATACTAAATGCATCAATCAAAGGATGAAAATACTGCTTCCCAATTGTAGTGGTTGACGGAACATTCCTTAAATCATCACATAGGAGGACAATGTTAACAGCTAGCGCACAAGATGCGGCAGGTGAATATGTCGCAGTTGTGAATACCTAATTTTTTGCACGCTCTTCCCAAAATAAAAATAGTACTAATAATCATAATAATAATAACTTTTGGATGATTTTAGCTATTTTTTGTTTTTCTTTGAATTTATTTGCGCATTTTTATGTGTGTATTCCTTAATTAAAAAGTACCAAAAATACTTTTTACCTTTTATTTGTATATTTTAGTTTGCATCTTTAAATTATATATACCAAAAAGATTTTCTTTCTACTTGTATATTTTCTTTAGGACTAAATAAGACTATATTTTTATTAGAGGGAAAAGGGATTGGGCTAGTGTATTTTAATTAAAATTGAGCCAACATTGATCCAAATTTTGAGCCCAATTCGGCCATACCCAGTCCAAAATGGCTGGCCAAGACTTGGTCCAAAACGGCGTAGTTTCATCATGAAACTACGTCATTTCATTAAGTGAATCAAGATTAAATCTCATTCATTCATCTCTCCCTCATCCAATGGTCCACAATCAATCTCCCAACTAAGTATTTAAGACTTAGAAATGCTGAAATTTTGCCCCCATTTTCCCCATAATTACTTTCTTCTTCCTCCCTCTCTCTTCTCTCTCTTCTCTCCACCACCACCGTTGCCACCGAAAATCACTCACCGGCGGCGGACCACCTCCAAACACTTCCAAATTCACACCATGTAATCTCCACAACCTCCTATTTCCATATCTCCAAACCAATTCCTTCAAAACCCCCCTCAAACTTCTTGAGTGCTAAGATCTGCATGCTCGTGATTATTTTATTATTGTAGTCGAGTAGTTTGGTTTATTTCGTAGTTGGCAGATATGAGTATCCATGTTTCTTTGATGTTAGTTTGAACTACTTAGTTCATAGTATACTTAAAGAATGAGTGAGGCAAAAAATTTTAGTATTGAAAGAAGAGTATTGGACTGTTGACATTGGTGAACCTGTGTTGTGTCAAACTTTATGTCAAAAGGTTTCTGTTGCATTTGTACCTGAGAAGTTGATTTTTCAAAACTGGCCACTTTTGTTATATTTGTCACCTTAATTTAAGGCCAAATAGCTACAGTTGTGATAGTAATATTTTTTTAAGTTCAATTGAAAGGCATCATACATGCGATTTCATGTCTTATGCCAATTCTGTTGATTAAGATGATAGATTTCTTTAATAGTAGATGATGACTAGTTATTATTGGCTTGGATTAGAATTTTGAAAGTGATAAGAAAAAGCCTATTGAAATAACTAAAGGCAGAAAAGAGAAAAGTGCCCTTTAATTTGAATGAAAAAGTGATCTTTCAAGGAAAACTTATGTCGAGCCTTTAGAATTTGCACGTGTGGTGGCCTATTTTTTTTTATATAAAATAAAAACAAACAAATTAGCCTATCCTCAAAGTGAGATAACCCGTCTTTTCAAATACTTGCAAACAAATTGGTCTACACTTTCATAATAGTTGGACAAATAACTTGAGATAATTTTTCGCAAATAATTAAGTACCAAATAATTTAAATGCTAGGCACTAATAGGCATACTTTAACCTTTTCATTCACGGACTCGCTTGCGTAGCGTGATGTTTAACCTTTAATTAATTCATTAATTTTTTACCAAATTCAATAGCTTTAATTAATCCTTGCGCTAAAATCGCGGATTCGCTTGCGTAGCGCGATAGTTGATATTTAATTAATTTCTTCAAGTGTAGTAACATTTTCAAAAGTAATAATGTACTAATAATCCTTGTCATTACTTCGGATTCGCTTGCGTAGCGCTGTTGTGATAAAATTAATAAATTTCGTCTCGATCACGCATTCGCTTGCGTAGTGTGGTTACGACATCTTATTATTCAAAATTTTCTTTAATTTTTCTAATAATCCAGAAATAAAAGCGGATAGGTATAATATAAAAATTATATAAATCGCAGTTTGTCCAAAATTTCAAGCCAAGTTTAAGTCAATAAAGCAACCGTGCTAGAACTACGGAACTTGGGGAATGCCTTACACCTTCTCTCCGGTCAACAGAATTCCTTACCCAAACTTTATTTTCGTAGACTAATTAATAATAGAGTCAAACCTTCCATCGACTAGGGATTCAAATAAAAGGTGACTTGGAATACCAAAAATCAATTCCAAGTGGCGACTCTGTAAATAAAATAATCCTTACTCAAGTTTGTCACTTTAATTGAAAAAACTCTTTAACTCACAATCCATAACATAACATATATCTTTTTGGGGGTAGAAAAGGGGTGTGACAGCTCTGGCGACTCTGCTGGGGAATAACCAGAATTCGAGCTTGCACATGTTGACTTTTTTATTTGGCTTTATTAATTTTGTATATATTGCGATTTATTTGTGCCTAATGTGCTATATGTTCACTTTTTACCGCTTTAATATTGTTGAACTGTACATATAAATTGTCTTCTTACGCACTCCCTCTAAGTCTTCTTGAAAATAAAAATTGGGCATTTGCTTCACATAGACCGCTTTCTTTGAGATAGCCGAGGTGTTTATCACCCGGTGAAGGATTTTTAGTCACACATGTTTTAGGCGGGGAGCACCACCAGCTAAGCCGAAAAGCAATCCTACTGGTACGCTGACTCTCCTCGGCTCGAGTTGTCCGCTCGAGTAAGCCAGTCTAGATACCTTCTCCAATAGGATTTAAACCTAGAAGAACAAACCTCATGCCGGATATCCCTAGTAGGTTCGCTTTATTTGCATCACATGCATTTGACTTAGCGAAGCTCGGCACAGGGGTCGGGTCCGTATAAGACAGGTATCCTCTTTGAGACCATCATGTTCACTTATGTGCTACTTGTTACATCATTTAGAAGGCTTGCTTGCATTGTTGAACGGCTTTAGAAAATTAGTTTAGCGGAATTATTATTAAAAATAATAATAATAATAAATAAATCATTCTCCTAGTTTAGTACAAATAATCCTTTTTTACTAAGATTTTGTAGTAGTCTGGCATGAGGTGTAAATATTAATTTTCATAAAAATCAAAAGAGAAAAATACTCGGTTTCACCGAACTACGCGGGTTTAATTCTCACCGGATGTGAGATACATAGGCAACCTCCATCGGGTTCAGCCCACATTTTTCAAAAAAAAAAAATGCTATTATTGTCACCTTTTACTATTTTGTCCTCGTATTCCGGCTGTTTTGCCAAGACAGCCTTTGAACCTCCCCCGGGAGTACCGAAGGGCCATTTTCGTAAGAATAGCCTTTTAATTTATTTTGTCTACTTTTTATCATTTTGTCCTTATAGTTGACCCTTTTTGCCGAGACATCCTTTAAGCCTTCCGTGGAAGTATCAGAGGATTGTTTTCGTAATAATAGCCATTTTTCCTACTTTTATCATTTCACCTTTTGTGTTGGCTAATTTCAAAAATAAAAAAAAATAAAAAAAGATCGAGTCTTATTACCTTTTTTATATTTTGCATATAGTTTAGGTAAGTCATGAATCCCTTTTGTCTTATTCTTAGGTTCACCATGAATTCTCCACAAAGAAGCAGTCAGAAAAGGGTAAGGGACAAGACACCTCCTATGTTCTTGATCAGAGATAAGACCCCGAGTAGTCTCCGTAATTGGTGGCTTGGTTTTGCTACATGGGAACGAAATCAAGTATTTAAGCACCTCAGGTTCCTCCCAACCATCATGGGAATTAAGTCTAACAGAGATTTAATCGAGTCCCTAGTGGGTTTTTGGGACCCCGTAAACAGTGTCTTCAGGTTCAAAGATTATGAAATGATGGCTACATTGGAAGAATTAGGTGGGTTTACCGGATTGGGAAGAGACCTTCATGGGAAAAAGCCTGCTGCTCCGAGAAAAGTTGGTGTGAACAACTTTTTGAAAAAGTTATGCCTCCGTCAAATTCCAATGGGTTGCTTGGATGAAGGTTGGGTTCCTTTGAAATATTTCTATGATAGATTTGCGGACGAGAAAGGGTTTGAGAACTTCTCGGGCACAAAATCCGTCAACCAATTGAGTTACGACGCCTGGAGGGAGTTGAGAATCTTCGCGTTCATGATATCATTTGTGGGGACCATGGTTTTTCCAGAGCGTGGTGGGCACATCAGAATTCGATTGGCTGCGGTAGTCTCATATTTGCAAAGTAGCGAGGATCATACCATTCTTCCCATGATTCTGGGAGATATTTTTCGAGCTTTGACCTGTTGCCAAGACGGTAAAGATTACTTCAAGAGATGCAACATTCTACTGCAGATGTGGTTCATAGAGCACCTTTATCATCATCCAATAGTAGTAAATTTCAATGATAATTGGCTAAATTACATTGGATGTCACCCGGACAGGGCCGCGAATTGTAATCTTCTAGAGGGGGTGAGGGTCTGGCGAACATTACTTGGTTCATTAAGTGTTGATAGAATCACTTGGACTTATTATTGGATCCCTTCTGCTAGGGCCATGCATATGTCGACGTATCACCCGTTCTTTATACTCATGGGTTTTAGAGGCTTCCAACCCTACACACCCCTACGTGTCATACGCCAACTAGGGAGAGAGCAAAAGAGGCCCCCGATTGAAGACATGCATCCCTTTGTGTGGGAATTCAAAGGAGAGGAACTTCCAAGGGAGACATATGCACAAAAGATTTGGTTCGGTGGTCGATTTTTCGACTTGGACGAGATGGTAGTTGATCGTGAACGTGGGGAGGTAAGCTTCGCATACCTTGAGTGGTTTCACAACCAGGCTATCCCAGAACAAAAGCGAGAAAGAACCATACAGAATGTATTTGATTGGGAGGAAGAGATCAAGACCAGAGTTAGAGAAACCAGAAGGGAAGTGGCACAAGAGTACCAATCCCGTATTGACATTTTACAAGAAGATAAAGGCATTCTGGAAAAAGCCATGGACATACAACAGGCTAATTTCGAGCAGGAAAAGGCTCAGTGGGCACAAGAGAGGCAAGCACTCAAAGCTCAATTTAGACAGAAAAAGTGATCACTACCGCTCAACAACATGAAGAAAGAGAAGACCAGTTTAAGGTGGTCCGGGATCATGAGCGCAGAGGTTTCGCTCCGTTAATCCAAGGTCTGAGGGATCAGATAGGGGGAGTTGAGTCAAACTAGGAACGCCGAATTGCGGAGTTTGAAATAGAAAGACATCACTACCAAAGTATGATCAATCTGTTAGAGGGAGAGTCCCTATAAATTTGGCGCCAGAGAGATATGGCCTTGGAGCGCGAGCATGATGCGCTGGATCTAGCTGAGACCCGTGGTCAGCAAAATTAAGACTTGCATTTGGCTCAGGAACGCATTAAGAGAAAGATCCTTGAGGTAGCCACATATACCTTCCGAGCATGCAGGAGTTGCCAGGGAATGATGCTTGAGCGGTTTGCCGAAGTATCATTGAACATCGCCCGTCACATATCTGCAGACCTAGAGAGGATATATAGCGATGTTGGGGGTCAGCCGTAGGAATAAGTGCTCTGACTACGGTGATGCCGTTGGATTCTCCTGCAGAAATCAGAGTCTCCTTTTACTTGGCCGTCCATTTTGATTGTTCATTTATTGTCATTGAGTCTATAAGAGTCTTTTAGTGTGTTAAGTCTTGTTGTTTTGCTTTTTATCTTAAAAAGTCCGTTCTTGTTTAGATGTTTGTCTTTATGTAATTTTTGTTTTTTTGGGTCTTGTATTAAAAAAAAGTAATAATAATAAAAAAAGATTTTGTTTCAGAAAAATTTGAAAATGGTCATGTCCCTGAACTACGTAATGATCTGATTCATGTGGCGACATGATACGTAGGCAACCCACAAAAGGTTCAATCAAAATATTTGTTTTTCAACGATTCTAAAATGAGGGATCAAAATGAGGCGTGAGTGAAATGAAAAAGGGAGAGAAGAAAATAAGAGCGTCAATAAGAAACAATCTGATAAGACGGAATGAAACATGAAGCCTCCAAGAGCATGTTAGAAATAGTAATACCGATAGGAGCATTGCATATTACGTGTGATTCATATCTATAAAATGCTTAACCCTAACACGTTTGTTGTTTCTTATATAGTAAGCTTAAGGTCGTTGGTTTGTGGTGAAACTGGCAACACATCATTACTTCACCAGTCTAAGGGAACGATAGTAATGGCTAATGATGCTGAGATCGAGCTGGTCAGTGATGACCCCCAGGGTCAGTTAGTTGAGCAAGAGTCGAAGGAAATAAGAAAATTGAGACAACAATTGTCTGATATATATCAAGCTTGGGTTTCTGGGCAGCCTCCACCCCAGGGTCCCTCAGAGGGAACTTTCACCGTACCCCTGGCTACTCAACCACCGCTCCAAGCAACGAGCGATCATATTCTACCACTAGGGTATGTGCCAAACTACAGCCTCCATGTTGCTCCTAGTACCTCTAACGTGCGACCTCCAGTCGCACCATCAGGAACACTTCTCTAGTCGTGTCTGGCACACCGGTATACATAATACTGCCACCACCTCCTGTGACGAGGCCAAACAATGAGCCACCATATCATGCTTATGATGGCCAATACTGCTCTCCAAATATGGCTTTCAGGGTCTCAGCTCCATACAATCAAACTCCTCAGTACGAGTCACCAGTGGAAAATGAAAAGCCTGCCAAGACGGTTGAGCCGGATGAGATGGCCAGGAAAATGAAAAATCTTGAACAGAACATACATGGACTAGGTGGTCACAAAAGTATTTCGTTCAGTGATTTATGCATGTTCCCTCACATCCATTTGCCACCAGGGTTCAAGACCCCAAAATTTGAGAAGAATAATGGACACGACGACCCTATCGCTCACTTGAAAAGGTACTACAACCAGCTGAGGGGTGCAGGGGGAAAAGAAGAATTGATGATGGATTATTTTGGGGAAAGTCTTGTGGGGGTAGCCTCCGAATGGTTCATTGACCAAGATATCTCTCACTGGCATGTCTGGGACGACATAGCCCAGGCCTTCGTCAAACAATTTCAATACAACATTGACATTGCGTCGGATCACAATTCCCTGTCCAATATGAGGAAAAAGCCGACTGAAAGCTTTAGGGAGTATGCAATCAAGTGGAGGGAGCAAGCGGCTAAAGTTAAGCCACCCATGGATAACCACGAGTTGATCACTATTTTTCTGGAGGCTCAAGAGCCTGATTACTTTCAGAACATGATGTCCGCGATGGGTAGACCTTTTGCAGAAGCGATCAAAATAGGAGAGATGTTCGAAAATGGCCTCAAGACTGGCAAAATTGTAAGTCAATCTGCTCTCAAAGCCACCACCTAAGCTATCCAAAATGGGTTGGGAAGTTTGGCAAATAGAAAGAAGAGAGATGAAGGGTCCATGATGACTTTGGGATCCAGGGAAGTTCAAAGAAGGGCATCGCACCCTTATGCGCAAGTTCAGCAGGGGCAATCCAGCTGCCCTCAACATTATTATCCCCCGCCAATTACTCAGTACTCTGTGGGCCCACCACAGTTTACAATGTTTAATGCTCAATCATATGCTCGGTCTCCCAATCAACAGGTACGGGCACTAGCTCCAAGGATCCCCTGACCTCAGCAGCAAAATTTTTGGGCACCCTACAATGCTCGTTCCAGGCAGGATTATGGTCGAGAGCAGAGGCCGGTGGAAAAATTCACTCCATTGGCTAAATCATACTCTAGTCTATTCCAGAAGCTAAAGCAGATGGGCGTGATTGGACCCATTGCTCCCCACCATATGCATCCCGATTCACATGGATTTCAAGAAAATGCTAGATGTGAATATCATTCAAGTGCCCCAGGGCATAGCACTGATGACTGTTGGACTCTGAAAAGAGCCATAGAAAGACTCATCACGGAAAATTTGATTGTGGTAACAAATGGCGAAGACCCTCCTAATGTTACAAACAACCCGCTGCCAACACACAACAATGTTTATTTTGTGGGAATGATTGGACGAGATCAAGAATACAAGCCGGTTGGCCGAGTAGAAATTACAATGGGAACCATTCAAGAAGGAACATGACTGGAAGTAAGTCCAAGCCGAGATGTGCCATTGATTGTGAAAGGCGCCCAGAGCTCAGGGAAGGCAACTTTATTTGTTCCAAAAATCTCGAGGTTGGAAATTCGCTCCAATGCTCCAAGCCCAAAATTGTATGTCCTTGGAGGTCACCCCATCAGAAGGCAGAATCATGGCAGTACGAAGGGTATAACAGAGCCGATCATAATCAAGCTTGCCATACAATCCCGTGTGACAAACACGAAAACCATTCCTTGGAACTACAACAAAACTGTAGTAACCTACAAGGGCAAGAAAATCATAGAAAAAGTGGGGGAAACTGGAGGTTTAACTCGATCGGGGAGGTGTTACTCTTTAGAAGAGTTGAGGAAAGCCAAGCAAATCAGAGAAGGCCAATTGCCAATAAAGAAATCAGTCACTGAAGAAGAGGCGGAAGAAGTTTTAAAAAAGATGAAAGTTCAGGATTACTCAATCATTGACCAGCTGAGAAAGACTCCTACCCAAATCTCTCTGTTATATTTTCTCATACACTCAAAAGAGCATGCCCGTGTACTAATCAAAATCCTGAACAAGGCACATGTCTCAGAGAAGACCACCGTGAATCAGTTAGGGAAGATGGCCAACAGATATTTTGAGGTGAAAAAAATCTCCTTTACTGATGATGAACTTCCCGAAAAGGGAGCTGGGCACAATAGGGCTTTGCGCCTGATTGTCAAATGTGAGGGGCATTATGTTAAGTGAGTCATGGTTGATGGAGGCTCGAGCGTAGATATTCCCTCTCTCTTCCTTGCAAAGCATGAAGATCACTACAGACAGAATCTGACCCAGCAATGTTCGCATCTGGACTTTTGATGGATCAACGAGAGATACCATTGGGGAGATCAACCTCACCCTGATTGGGCCTGTTGATTTTGAAATTATCTTCCAAGTAGTGGACATGGAAACTTCTTATAACTTTCTTCTTGGAATGCCATGGATCCGTACGGCCTGAGCTGTGCCATCGACCTTACATCAGATGCTCAAATTCGAACATGACAGGTAAGAAATTATTGTTCACGGGGAAGACGAGTCGTCCATTTATAAAGACCCGTTAATCCCCTGTATTAAGGACAAGTAAGGGTTTGAGTCCATTGTCTCTCAGGCTTTTTAAGTGGTTGTTGTGGACCATGTTGAGAAAGGAAAGCCCATTCTGCATCCTCGTCTTTCCTCCACATCTGTAATGGTGGCTGCACTTATGATGAGACAAGGTTATGATCCAGGAAAAGGCTTGGGGACATTATTGCAAGGAATTTCGGAGCCCATTTCTCCGTTCAGTAACCAGGGTACTTTTGGTTTAGGCGTCAGGCCAACACAAGCAGATGAAGACAAAGCCAAGCACCGCAAAAAGTATGAGTGGGTCTTGAAACAACCTATCTCTCACATTTTCTACACTTTTGTCATGCCACGACTCCAAGAGGGTCAAAATTCCTCGGCGCAGGCAAACATTGATGAAATTTGCCATAGCCTCAGCCAGATGTTTTCTGAAGTGAATATAATCCAAGCTGGTGAAGGCACTAGTCGTGCCAATATGCAACTAATGGGCCCAGACACCATGGTCAACAAATGGGAAGCAACTCCTCTCCCCACAAGGAAGGAGTCTTGGTAGTTTGCTTTTGCAGCTTCTTTTTTATACTTTGGGTTACTTTGAGGGTTGTAATCCAAACATCTCAGTATCATTGTTTTGTTTTTAACCCTTCTATCCTTCCAAATTCAATGAAATGCAGTTCAGTTTCGTATTAAGTTTTGTATCTTTTCCTTTTCCTAATTCCTGTCATTTTGTTTCTATTTCAGTTTTGTTAATGCCGACTTTAATAAAATGACATGCATGCAGAATTCACGCCCAGATCTTAAAAAGCTGTCTAATTTCGAAATAATGCATCAAGAGGTTGAGTATGATGAAGATGAGGTTGTTGAGGAAATAAAAAGAGAGTTGGAATAATTTGAAAACAAGCCTAAGCCCAACCTTAATGAAACTGAGCCAATTAATATCGGAAGTCAGGAAGAAGTTAGAGAAACAAAGATAAGCATTCACGCTGAACAAAAAATCAGAGATGCCTTGATTCAACTTTTATTTGAATAAAGAGATGTGTTTGCTTGGTCTTATGATGATATGCCGGGTATAAGTGTTGATCTAGTGGTTCATAAGCTTCCCACATATCCTGATTTTTTACTACTCCAACAAAAACAATGAAAATTTAAAACGGACATGAGTGATAAAATCAAAAAGGAAATAATGAAGCAACTAAGCGCCAATATGGTTAGAGCTGTCTGATACACCACCTGGGTAGCAAATGTTGTGCCTGTGCAAAAGAAGGATGGAAAAACTCGATTCTGTGTTGACTATAGAGACCTGAACAAAGAAAGTCTGAAGGATAATTTTTCTTTGCCAAATATCCACATTCTTGTAGATAATTTCGCAAAGCATGAGATACAGTCGTTTATGGATTGCTATGCCAGGTACCACCAGATTCTAATGGATGAGGATGACGTAGAAAAGACCGCTTTCACCACTCCATGGGGTACTTATTGCTATAGGGTCATGCCATTCAGTTTGAAGAATGCAGGGGCAACTTACATGGGGGCCATGACTACCATTTTCCATGATATGATGTACAAAGAGATTGAAGTATATGTTGATGATGTCATCATAAAATCAAAGACACAGGCTGATCACGTACGCGATTTGAAAAAGTTCTTTGAACGGCTTCGAAGGTATGACCTTAAGCTTAATCTAGCCAAGTGTGCATTTGGGGTTCCATATGGGAAACTCCTCGGTTTTATAGTCAGCCTGAGAGGCATCGAATTGGATCCATCTAAGATAAAGTCCATTCGAGATCTACTACCCCCGTAGAACAAAAAGGAAGTCATGAGTTTGCTCGAGAGGTTGAACTATATCAGTTCATTGCTCAGCTCACAACCACGTGCGAGCCCATCTTTAAGTTGCTGAAAAATGTTGTTGCTATCAAGTGGACGGACGATTGCCAAAATGCTTTTGACAGGATCAAAGATTATCTGTCAAAACCCCTATACTAGTCCCACCTGAACCCGGTAGGCCTTTGTTTTTATATCTATCGGTGATGGATAATTCCTTAGGATGCATTTTGAGGCAACATGATGCAACAGCCAAAAAGGAACATGCAATCTATTATTTGAGCAAGAAGTTCACCAATTATGAGGTTAAGTACACCCTTTTAGAAAGGACATGCTGTGCCTTCACTTGGGTCGCTCAGAAGTTGAGACATTATCTTTGGCCTACACTACTTACCTTATATCCAGAATGGATCCTCTAAAGTACATCTTCCAAAAGCCAATGCCCACTGGCAAGCTCGCAAAATGGCAAATCCTGCTCACAGAGTTCGACATCGTCTATGTCACTTGCATCGCGATGAAAACACAGGCTTTGGATGATTATTTGGCAGAGAATCCAGTTGATGATGAGTACAGGCCAGTTACCACATACTTCCCAGACGAAGAGTCACAACTCAATAGAGGAAGTAGTTCCAGATGATAACCCTGTATAGAAAATGTATTTTGATAGAGCTATCAATATCAAAGGAGTTGGGATCAGGGTAATCCTCATCTCACCTATTGGACAGTATTACCCTGCAACGGCCCAACTTCGGTTCTTCTGTACCAATAATACGACAGAATACGAAGGCTGGATCATGGGTATGAAAATGGACCTCGATCTGGATGTGCATGAACTATTGGTTATGGGAGATTCCAACTTGCTTATCCGGTAAGCCCAAGGCGAATGGGAGACTCGAGACATCAAGCTTATTCCATACAGACAATGTGTAAGACTTGAGCAAAAAATTCAAATCCATCGAGTTCAGGTACATTCCCAGGTTTCACAAGGAGCTAGTCGATGCTTTGCCTACTTTAGCCTCGATGCTTCCTTATCCGGGAAACACTCATATCGATCCACTAGAAATCCAAGTTCGAAATCAACACGGCTACTGTAATACAATTAAGACAGAACCAGATGGTGAACCATGGTATCATGACATAAAACGATTCTTGAAAATAAGAGAATACCCAGAGCATGCCAAGGGAGATAAAAATGAACTATAAGGTGGCTCGCCGGCGGTTTCTTCATGAATGGGGAAATTTTGTACAAAAGGACCCCATATTTGAACTTGTTGAGATCTTAGATGCCACAGAAGCTGAGCAAATCATGAGTAAAGTGCATTCGTGGGTATGTAGACCTCACATGAATGGATATGTTTTGGCGAAGAAGATTCTGCGGGCAGGGTATTATTGGCTTACAATGGAGCGAGATTGCTTCTGTTTTGTTCGCAAGTGTCACCAATGCCAGATTCATGGTGACCTGATTCACTCTCCTCCTTAGGAGTTGCATCCCATGTCCTCTCCTTGGCCTTTCGTTGCTTGGGGAGTGGATGTTATTGGGCCAATCGAGCTAAAGGCTTCAAATGGGCATAGATTAATTTTGGTTGAAATTGATTACTTCACCAAGTGGGTGGAGGCCGTCACTTTCAAAACAGTCACCAAGAAAGCAGTGGTAGACTTTGTTCATTCCAACATCATCTGTCGCTTTGGTATTCCAAAGATCATTATCACTGACAATGCAGCCAATCTAAATAGTCATTTGATGAAGGAGGTATGCGAGCAATTTAAAATTATGCATCGCCATTCTACCCCTTACCGGCCAAAAGCCAATGGAGCTGTTGAAATGGCAAACAAGAACATCAAGAAGATTCTTAGAAAGATGATCCAAGGTTCTAGACAATGGCATGAAAAGTTTCCTTTTGCTCTTTTGGGATACCGCACGACTGCTCGCATATCTGTTGGTGCAACTCCTTATCTATTGGTATACAAAACGGAAGCTGTAATACCGGCCGAAGTCAAAATTCCCTCTCTCTGGATCGTTGTGGAATCGGAGATTGAAGATACAGAATGGGTAAAGACCCGTTTGGAACAACTGATGTTGATTGATAAAAAACGGCTAGTAGCAGTATGTTTCAGCCATTTATACCAGCAAAGAATGTCACGCTCTTACAATAAGAAAGTGCGTCCACAGCACTTTGAGGTAGGCCAACTTGTTTTGAAACGCATTCTTCCACACCAAGTAGAAGCTAAAGGAAAGTTCTCCCTAAACTGGCAAGGACCCTATATCATCAAGAAAGTGTTACCAAAAGGGGCCTTGCATTTGGTAGATGAAGAAGGACGGGTACCAGACATGACGATTAATGCAGATGCAGTCAAAAGATATTATGTTTGATATATACCCACTGCAAAACTTTCACGCATTATTTTCTCAAATCAAGATGACGAAGGCTATTATTGGTCTCTATCCCAAATAGGAGTCACCCTTTTGTTAACTTTGTGAGCCGTATTTGTCTTCTTCGTTTTCCCTCTTTTGGACCCCGTGTACTTGTAAAAGAAAAAAAAATCATACAACAAACCTTCTGAGTTCATTGAACTACGTTCGACCTGATTCCGAAAGGATACATAGGCAGCCTTACCCTGGGTTCGGTCCCATCACAATGAAAATCCATATTCCGAATACTCCAAAACTGGGGCAGAAGTTTGTTTTATTTTACGGGTTTTCCTATAAAAACGTCTACAAAAGTTGTAATTCATTTCAAGGTTCTTTTTGCCTTTTCCTATTAGGAACTTCTGATCGATCTTTGAGAATGTTTGAAGTCCCCATGCCAAGAGCGTTGGGAAACCTTCCGCATGCAGTATCTTAGTAAAAAAAAAGAAAATAAAAGAAAAGAAAAAAGAAATGAGAGAGTCTTATCAGTGAAAACCTGTATAAGCACTGTAAGGCGACAGTGAGAAGAGAAATGAGAGAGTCTTATTGGTGAAAACCCAGATGGACACCATAAGGCGATGATGAGTAGAGAAATGAGAGAGGTTAGTTAGCAAAAACCCGCAAAGGCCGCTACTAGCCGAATGAGGGTTTTCGATGTTCCGGCATGAGCACAACCAAGACAGTTTCAAGATGAACATTTGCGAGGGATTTTTAGAATTAGATAGCTCAGATGGATCAGGCGTCCAGTCCAAAATACATGTCATGATTTATTGAAGTCGGCACAGGCCTCCAGATAAGTCTCCATATTCCTCTCCCCAAAATGCACACCTTTTGTTTAGACACAATTCCTATTTTTTACTTTCAATTGCTCTTCTATTTTTCCCATAATTTTTCTTTGATTCCCTTTCGGTCTAATCTTGCATCAAAAGCAAAGCAAAGAAATGGCTGCAAAACTGGCTACAATTTCCCCGTAATACCGAGCACAATCTGGAGCATATACGACATTGACGTAGGCAGGAATCCATTTGTGATCTCTTTTGATAAGGCGGACAAATTGTCTCAAAGAAACTGAAAAGGTCGCCTAAGCAAGACTTGCTTCATGGGAAAAGTTGATAAGCACTACAAACACAAATTGGTTCTGGGTGCAAGACAACTAAGTTTGATTTTAAAGGAAAATTGCCTTGCCTTAGGGACAAGAATTAGCGGTACCATGGACATCTGGGTATGAAACAGCCAGGGGCAACGTCAGAAAGACAATGTCTTCAAAAAGAGATACAGAGTATCCGAGCACCTCGGTACCACACTGACAAGATCAGATCTTCGACAACGGAGTGGCCGTGAATTCAAACTACTCAGGGCATCAAGGCAACAAACCGACCACTACTTTAAAAACTCACAAATATTTCTTTGTTTGAAGCAGGATCAAAGCAGTGCAGAATGGCGATTCTCAAAGGACAAATGTCACCAAACGTAAGCTCCTTAAAATCTCCATTTTTCTTTTTATTTGCAGCATGTATCACTACTATTCATACCTCCCATTTTCATAGCTTAACCCAGGTAGAACCTTTTCGCCTAGGGGGATCCAACTCATAGTTCCAGGTAGAAGTACTATTCGCTCAAGATGTTTTACGTAGCTTAACTCAGGTGGAACCTTTTCACCTAGGGGGTTCCAGCTCATGCTTTCGGGTAGAAGTACTTTTTGCTCAGGCTTGTTTTATGTTAGCTTAACTCAGGTAGAACACTTTCGCCTAGAGGGATTCAACACTTTATCCGTAATATAGGGTACCAACCCCTGGTTACATTCCTTCTTAGTAATACAGGGTGCCAACCCCTGGTTACACTCTTTTCGGTAATACAGGGTACCAACCCCTGGTTACATTCCTCTTTAGTAATACAGGGTATCAACCCCTAGTTACATTCCTTTTCGTAGTACAGTGTACCAAGCCCTGGTTACATTCCTTCTCAGTAATACAGCGTGCCAACCCCTGGTTACACTCCTTTCAGTAATACATGGTGCCAACCCCTGGTTACACTCCTTTTAGTAATACAGGGTGCCAACCTCTGATTACACTCCTTTCGGTAATACAGGGTACCAACCCCTGGTTACATTCCTCTTTAGTAATACAGGGTACCAACCCCTGGTTACATTTCTTTTAGTAATACATGGTACCAACCCCTAGTTACGTTCCTTCTCAGTAATACAGGGTGCCAACCCCTGGTTATACTCCTTTCAGTAATATAGGGTGCCAACCCCTGGTTACACTCCTTTCAGTAATACAGGATGCCAACCCCTGGTTATACTCCTTTCTGTAATACATGGTACCAACCCCTGGTTACACTTCTTTTGATAATACACGGTACCAACCCCTGGTTACATTCATTTTAGTAACACAGGGTACCAACCCCTGGTTACATTCCTTTCAGTAATATAGGGTACCAACCACTGGTTACATTCTTTTCGGTAATACAGGGTACCAACCCCTGGTTATATTCCTTCCTGGTGATACAGGGTGCCGACCCCTGGTTACGTTCCCTCTTTGTAATATAGGGTGCCAACCCCTGGTAACATTTCCCTAGTGATACAGGGTGCCAACCCTTGGTTACGTTCCTTTCTAATAATGCAGGGTACCAACCTCTGGTTACGTTCCTTTCCAGTAATACAGGATGCCAATCCCTGGTTACATTCCCTTGTCAGTAATATAAGATACCATCCTCTAATTCCATTTCCTTTGGGCGACAGAAGTTACTACCTCTCGTGGTTGCATATCCTCACATAGCTAGTTTATACTATTGTCTTTAACTTTCTTTCAACAAAATAAATAGTTTATAGCTTTATCTAATAACTCACAAAATTTTTCTAGTGCCAAATTGGGGCAGAAAAATTTTGTTCGTCTTGTTCGTCATTGATTGCTTTACTGGCCCCAGCCGTAGAGCACAGATTTCGTCGACTTAAAGCTTGCAGTTCCAATTTCCATCATAAGAAAGAAGTCTTTCGATCAGAAGATAGTTGGAGTCAGCTTTGATAATGTGTCAGCAACTCGACGTCTCAAGATTCATCTTCTCAATTTTGTATTAGGAAAGCAAGCAATTGAAATTGAGCAATAATCTTTTCTTCAAAGAGCATCAAGATCCAATCCAAAGTCAATACAAGCGAGCATGTTAAGAATCAATATTTGACTCCACAAGACTCTTAGATAGGAATTTTACAACTCTTAGCTTGCAGGGATATGTAGTTCTCTTCTCTTTTTGATGTAAGCAGCAGTAACAGTAACAACAACAAAAATAACAAGAAGCAGCAGTCTTAACTCTAGTGCCTGGTAGTCACAGCTATCAAAATTTTCCTAGAACTACAAAGACCTGATTCCTTTATAACCAAGGATATGTAGGTAACTTCGGAAGCAAGGTTCAGTCACATTTTTCAAAAATGCATTCATTAGAGTCATAGGCAAGCAAGAGTTAATCATGGCATTCACTATCTTTGCACGAAAACTTTTCATGTTTTCGAGCAAAGAGGGGCAACTGTGAATACCTAATTTTTTGCACGCTCTTCCCAAAAAAAAAAGTAATAATAATAATAATAATAACTTTTGGATGATTTTAGCTATTTTTTGTTTTTCTTTGAATTTATTTGCGCATTTTTATGTGTGAATTCCTTAATTAAAAAGTACCAAAAATACTTTTTACCTTTTATTTGTATATTTTAGTTTGCATCTTTAAATTATATATACCAAAAAGATTTTTTTTCTACTTGTATATTTTTTTAGGACTAAATAAGACTATATTTTTATTAGAGGTAAAAGGGATTGGGCTAGTGTATTTTAATTAAAATTGAGCCAAAATTGGCCCAAATTTTGAGCCCAATTCGTCCATACCCAGTCCAAAATGGCTGGCCAAAACTTGGTCCAAAACGGCGTAGTTTCATCATGAAACTACGTCGTTTCATTAAGTGAATCAAGATTAAATCTCATCCATTCATCTCTCCCTCATCCAATGGTCCACAATTAATCTCCCAACTAGGTATTTAAGACTTAGAAATGTTGAAATTTTGCCCCCATTTCCCCATAATTCCTTTCTTCTTCCTCTCTCTCTCTTCTCTCTCTTCTCTCTCTTCTCTCCGCCGCCGCCGGAAATCACCCACCGGTGGCGGACCACCTCCAAAGACCTCCAAATTCATACCATGTAATCTTCACAACCTCCTCTTTCCATATCTCCAAACCAATTCCTTCAAAACCCCTTCAAACTCCTTGAATTTTAGATCTAGGAAACTTTAGCCGCCACTTTTTGGCTCAAATTCTTGAAGCTCCGGCCAACACCACCCTACAACACATACATGAATGGATAGAGCTCCGAGAGACCTATATTTTCCTACCCATTTCACCCCCAAAATCCCCGTCGCCGCCGGCCAGCCACCCTCACCGCCGACCCGCCACTACTGTCGCACTTCTCCTCCTCTGTTTTAGCCTAATTCTGACCCAAGAACGCTCATTTCCTTTTGGTATGACATTAATTTCATTGAATTTGGTGTCTACCGAAATGAAATAAGCGTTCCATGGTTGTGCAACCACTTCTTGGCATCTCCGATATCTTCTTGTGGCTTGAACAGCTTCAAGCACGCTCGTTAGGTATAATCGTCATCTCTTTACTTAATTTCTGATTTTTTTTAGTAGTAATAGGTTAGTTCTTGGTTTTAATTTTAGTTCTCGATTTTAATTTTTCTATTTTGGGTTTTTTGTTAATTAGAGTTTCAAGTTAGATTTATTTAATTAGTTATCTCTATTTAGTTTAGTTGTTTGTTAGACTATTATTAATTAAACATCATCTTTAGGGTATTAGTTTAATCGTTTCCTTAGTTAATCGATTGTTTAATTGTTGAGCGTCGTCGTCCGATTGTTAACGATGCTCATTCTTTTTTGAGCATTAGTTTGTGAATCCAATTGTTTGTTCTATGTTTATTTTGCACAAATCAATTTGTTTTAATCTAGTTAGTTTGAGTTTTAGTTCCATTTGAAGTCTTGTTTCTGTTTTGTCGATTGTTAGTCGTTTGAGTTTGATTTGGTTCAAAATCAAGTAGTTTGGTGCTGATGGTTAACATCTGAAGTTTATGTTATTTTATCATAAAATAGTGTACTAGTAGCTTACATTTTACTAGTAGGGTGGCTGAAATGATTTTATTTTTCTCCTTGCTTCTGACACAGTAGATTTTCAGGCTATCCTTTCACCTTTTGGACAGATTTTGAACAGTGTTTAGCACACAAAGTCAGTCTTTCGGACAGACTTTGGTGAACCAAAATCTTTCCAAAAAATCTGACTTTATTTTCCTATTTAAAGGGCTGCTCTTCTCCTATAAAGAGGACTCTCTTACACTTAGAATATGCATCCTTACTCACTGAAAAGGGATTACACACTCTAGGACACATATTGAAAGATCTTCTACACTCTGAAAAAAAAAGACACAACTTAAGAACTGAACATCCAAAATGAGCTGAAATTTGAGAGCGGTTGAGTGAGTATTAAGAAAGCAAAAATTGTCCAAAAAAGGGGTTCTGTAATGACCCGGCCGGTCGTTTCGAGAGTTATAGCCTCATTTTCCCCATTTCTGCTTCCTTTTGTGCTTTTTAGCTATATTATGATATATCGGGTTAGTTGGTTCGGGTCCGGGGTGGTTTCGGAGTGGATTGAGACACTTAGTCTCTGAAGTAGAAGCTTAAGTTGGAAAAGTCCACCGGATATTGACTTATGTGCAAACGACCTCAGATTTGAATTTTGATGGTTCTGTTAGCTCCGTTAAGTGATTTTGGACTTAAGAGTTCGCCCGAAATGTGATTTGGAGGTCCGTGGTAGAATTTGGCTTGAATTGGCGAAAGTTGGAAACTTGGCAATTTTGGTCGGCAGTGAAAAATTTGATATCGGGGTTGGAATGGAATTTCAGAAGTTGGAATAGGTTTGTGGTGTTATTTGTGACGTGTGTGCAAAATTTGAAGTCATTCGGATGTGGTTTAGTAGATTTCAGCGTCGTTGGTGGAATTCGGAAGTTTCGAAGTCCTTAGGCTTGAATCCGAGTGTAATTTGGTGTTTTGAGTGTTCCAAAGGTTCGACTAAGTTTGTATGTTGATATATGACTTGTTGGTATGGTTGGTTGAGGTCCCGAGGGCCTCGGGTTGATTCCGGGTGGTTAATGGATTGTTTGAAGTTGGAAAAATGCAGCTGAAGCTGCTGCTACTGGTATTTCCGCACCTGCGGACAGTGTTGAGGTAGGCTAGGTCCACAGGCGCGCAATACAGGTAGCATCTGCGAGTCCGCAGATGTGGATAGGTGCCTGCATAAGCGGAAGTGAGGAGGTTAGGCAGTGGCCGCAGGTGCGAGGTCTTTTCCGCACCTGCGTGGTCGCAGATGCGAATATGGAGAGCAGGTGCGAAGTAGGGGTTTTTAATGATTTTCCGCAGGTGCGAAGGTTCTTGCGCAGATGCGGCACCGTAGGTGCGCATATTTAGCCGCATGTGCGAAAGCCCTGGGCAGAAAGTATAAAAAGAATACTTTGCAAATTTTGGTTCATTTCCACCATTTTCAAGTCGGTTTTTGGAGCTTTTGGAGTGATTTTGAAGGGAGATTCAAGGGTTTTCAGTGAGGTAAGTTGCTTAGGCTCTAATACTCCTATCTATGGTGTTTTCCATTGTATTATCATCTAATTAGTTGAATTTAAGGGTGAAAATAGGGGGTTAGGGCTTGGGATTTTAGAGAGTTTAATTTAAGGATTTGAGGGACCAAATAATGTCGGATTTTGATTAATTTTATATGTATGGACTCGTGAGTGAATGGGCTTTCAAGTTTTGTAATTTTTTTTGGATTTTGAGACGTGGGCCCGGGGGGCGGGTTTGAGCCAATTTCGGATTTTGGCTGTAATTTAGTATTTTTCTTGTGGAATTGATTCCTTTAGCCTATATTGATCGTATTGTATTGCTTGTGGCTTGATTCGAGACGTTGGAGGCCGAATCGAGGGGCAAGAGCATCGCGGAGTAGGGATTTGATCGGTTTGAGGTAAGTAACGATTGTAAATCTGGTCCTGAGGGTATGAAACCCCAGAATTTTCTATCATTTTACTATTTGGAGGTGGCGCACATGCTAGGTGACGGGCGTGTGGGCGTGCACCGTTGGGGATTGTGACTTGGTCCGTTCCGTATCAACTGTAAAGTCGAATATTTTGTTGAAACTATATGATTCTTATGTGTTTTAGAAACATTTTTTGTAAATCAGACTGGATGCCATGTTTAGGCCTTATGTCAGTGTTGTTTGGACCCTTAGAGGTCTTTTCTTGCTATCCTCTCATTGTTTTTGATTGAAAATCTATACTCAATCATGTTTATACATATTTACAGCATAACTCAGTCTTTATTACTCTATTTTGATGCATCATATAAATGTTGTTTGGGTTGAATACTTTTTATTTCTGAGAGCCCGAGAGGGTAGAGAGGTTTATAATTGAGTGAGGCCGAGGGTCTGATTGTGAGGATATTTATGGGATCGGGCTGCACGCCGAAGCGTGTTTGATATAGGCCGAGGGCCTCATTGATTTATGCCATGATTGGCTTGATATAGCGCTTCGGTTGAAGGAGCCCCTCCGGAGTCTGTACACACCCCTAGTGAGCGCAGGTACATATTGAGTGCGAGTGCCAAGTATCGAGTGTTGAGTGACTGGGAGGCATGAGTGATGGTGAGGTCTGCCCGAGGGGCTGTATACGAGTGATTGTGAGGTTTGCCCGAGGGGCTGGATATGAGTGATGTTGCCCGAAGGGCTGATTATGATTTCATTATTTTTGCTCACCTTTGCATTGAGGCTTTGTTTGAAAACTGTTGAAAGATGTCTTTAAATGATTTTACTGGAATTGGATTTAAAAGAGCTGATTTGATTCAAACTCTGGTTTTAAAAGCATGCTGTATTTTACTGAATTTTGTGATATGAAATTTACTTGCATTATTGCTCGTCACTACTTCTCAGTCTTTATTTACTGTTGTTACTTACTGAGTTGGAGTACTCACGTTACTTCCTACACCTTGTGTGCAGATCCAGGCGTAACTGGACACGGTAGCAGCTGTTAACTATTCCTGTTGCAGATTTTCTCGGGGATAGCAAGGTAACTACCTGGCGATCGCAACCCTGCTCTTCTCCCTCTTATCTTGCTTTAGTTGAATTTAGCTATTTTTCAGACTATGTTAGTCTCGATATTGTCAGACAAATTATAATAGATGCTCATGACTAGTGACACCCCGATGTCAGAATTTTCTTTTCTGCACTTTTGTTTTGATTTGAACTACTTTACGAAGGTTTTTATGTTAAATAACCTTGAAATTATCTTTAAAATAAAAATATCGGTTTGTTTTGAAAATGAGTCAGCTTGCCTAGTTCCACGATAGACGTCATCACGATAGAGTTAGTTTGGGTCCTGATAGGTTCTTAAGTCAGTTTGCTTAGTTCTTTCCTTGTTAAAAGTTGCTGAATTTTCTGCTTTAGTTCGTCGGTTTTTCTGGGCTGTTTCTCGGATCACTCAAGTTGTTGTTTTGCTGTTGTTTCCCCTGTTGTTCCTACTGCTTATGTTGCTGAATTTCTGCTACTGTTACTATTGTATTTCCTCTTTTCAGGTAATCTTTCAAACACTTGTAATGCAGGTTCTTTTCTTTAATAGAATATGATGAAAAGATGGGCCTTTTAGTTTGTTCCTAGCAATTTTATTCAAAGAAGTTTCTGAATATTTGAGTGCTAAGATCTGCATGCTCGTGGTCATTTTATTGTTGTAGTCGAGTAGTTTAATTTATTTCGTAGTTGACAGATCTGAGTATCCATATTCTTTGATATTAGTTTGAACTATTTAGATCATAGTGCACTTAAAGAATGAGTGAGGCAATAATGTTTAGTATTGAAAGAAGAGTATTGGACTGTTGACATTGGTGAACCTGTGTTGTGTCAAACTTCATGTCAAAAGATTTCTGTTGCATTTGTAC
Source organism: Nicotiana tomentosiformis (assembly GCF_000390325.3). NCBI lineage: Eukaryota > Viridiplantae > Streptophyta > Magnoliopsida > Solanales > Solanaceae > Nicotiana > Nicotiana tomentosiformis. The sequence continues at coordinate 87,222,531 of NC_090823.1, forward strand.
CTGAGAAGTTAATTTTTCAAAACTGGCCACTTTTGTTGCATTTTTCACCTTAATTTAATGCCAAATAGCTACAGTTGTGGTAGTAATTATTTTTTAAGTTCAATTGAAAGGCATCATATATGCGATTTCATGTCTTATGCCAATTCTATTGATTAAGATGATAGATTTCTTTAATAGTGGATGATGACTAGTATTTATTGGCTTGGATTCGAATTTTGAAAGTGATAAGAAAAAGCCTATTGAAATAACTAAAGGCAGAAAAATAGAGAAAAGTGCCCTTTAATTTGAATGAAAAAGTGATCTTTCAAGAAAAACTTATGTTGAGCTTTTAGAATTTGCACGTGTGGTGGCCTATTTTTTTTTTCATAAAATAAAAACAAACAAATTAGCCTATCCTCAAAGTGAGATAACCCGTCTTTTCAAATACTTGCAAATAAATTGGTCTACACTTTCATAATAGCTGGACAAATAACTTGAGACAATTTTTCGCAAATAATTAAGTACCAAATAATTTAAATGCTAGGCACTAATAGGCATTCTTTAACTTTTTTATTCACGGACTCGCTTGCATAGCGTGATGTTTAACCTTTAATTAATTCATTAATTTCATACCAAATTCAATAGCTTTAATTAATTTCTAATTTAATTAATGCTTTCGCTAAAATCGCGGATTCGCTTGCGTAGCGTGATAGTTGATATTTAATTATTTCTTCAAGTGTAGTAACGTTTTCAAAAGTAATAATGTACTAATAATCCTTGCCATAACTGCGAATTTGCTTGCGTAGCGCTGTTATGATAAAATTAATAAATTTCGTCTCGATCACGCATTCACTTGCGTAGTGTGGTTACGACATCTTATTATTCAAAATTTTCTTTAATTTTTCTAATAATCCAGAAATAAAAGCGGATAGGTATAATATAAAAATCATATAAATCACAGTTTGTCTAAAATTAATTCAAGTCAAGTTTAAGTCAATAAAGCAACCGTGTTAGAACCACGAGACTCGGGGAATGCCTTACACCTTCTCCCCGGTCAACAGAATTCCTTACCCGAACTTTGTTTTCGTAGACTAATTAATAATAGAGTCAAACCTTTCTTTGACTAGGAATTTAAATAAAAGGTGACTTGGAACACCAAAAAATCAATTCCAAGTGGCGACTCTGTAAATAAAATAATTTCTACTCAAGTTGGTTACGTTAATTGGAAAAACTCTTTAACCCACAATCCATAACATAACACATATCTTTTTTTTGGGGGGGGGGGGGGATAGAAAAGGGGTGTGACAACAGTCTCGTATAATAGTTATATATGGTATAGATCGTTCGTATTCGTGTATAACAAAAATAACATGTGGATGCTTTCTTATTTTCTTAACTAGCATATGCTGTTGTCGATTGAAAATGATGGTTCCTCGGAATGGTTTTTTGAAATGTTTAGACAGGTTTTTGGGGAAAGGGAAAGGATGTTCATCGTATCCGATTGTCATACAAGCATATTAAGGGGTGCTTCGATTGTGTATCCAGAGGTATCTCACTGTGTATGCATCTTTCATCTTTGGAATAACATAAAAAAGCGGTTCAAGAAGAACCATGACCGGCTGAGAAAAATATTTTTTGCAATGGCCAGAGCATACAAAATTAAAGATTTTAATCGCCTCATGCAAGATATGAACAACTTTGATAAGAAGGTAAGGAATTACCTATTCCAAGTTGGTTATGAAAAGTGGTCCATAGCGCATTTCACTGTTAATAGATCCATGATGATGACTTCAAATATTACCGAGTCACTCAATGCAAGAAACAGAGAGGCAAGAGAGCTACCAATCATGAGTTTGCTAGATTACATGATGAATTTGGTTATGGAATGGAATAATACAAATAGAATGACTTCAATGAGTACATTTACTGGCCTAGGAAAATAATATAACGAAGTACTGAAGGAAAATAGCAGTTTGTCACAGAAGATGACGGTAAATATTATTTTATCATGTCTTACTTCATACGCCTGAATAACTTACTTTGACAAAAATGCATTAATACTTGTCATGTCCATATTTTATTAATGATATCTATTTAAATTTAGGTAAGGCCTTCAACCGATTATGTATATGTAGTAATGGATGCTGAACAAAGACGGAACATAGTCTGCATGCAAAAAAGGGAATGCTCGTGCAAACAATTTCAAGTGGATGAGATTCCTTGTCCACTTGCTATGATAGTATTGGACTACACACACATAGAAGTATCCAAATATTGTTCTGCCTATTACACCAAGGAATACTTCAAGAAGACATATGAAGTATCAGTTAATCCACTTCTAGATGAAACTATATGGGACTTTCCAACAGAGGTGCTAGATAATGTGGTCCTACCACCGATAGTGAAGGGCAAATCAGGAAGACCGACGAAGTCGCGACGCACGGGACTTTATGAATATTTGTATACTGAAACAGTTACCTGTGGACTGTGTGGAAAACAAGGACACAACAGAATAACATGCAAGAATGCTCGAGATAACTAGTAGATGTTCTTACAATGATTTAATATTTTGTAACTATTTTCCTTGTGAATGTTACAATTAGAATATTGAAAAAATAATGAGATTTACAATCAGATTCTCTCTGATGTATGAATAAAGATACTACTTTTTATCGTAATGAAAGTATTGATATAAGTTTTATTCCAAATACTATTATGGATGTCACTATACAAATAAATATACAAAATAGATGTCAATATACAAAATATATATAAAAACGATTGTCACTATACAAAAAATATACAAAATAGACTGTCACTGTACAATTTATATACAATAGACTGTCACTATACAAAAGATATACAAAATAAACTATCGCTATACAAAATATATGTCACTATACAAAATATATACAAAAACGACTGCCACTATAAAGAAAATATACAAAATAGAATTTGTTTATTTATATAAAAAAAAAAATAGTCTGTCACTATTGTATATACAATTTACATACAATAGACTGTGACTATACAAAAATTATACAAAATAGATGTCACTATACAAAATATATACAAAAAAGACTGTTACTATACAAAATTTTACAAAATAGACTGTCGCCATGCAGTTTATATACAGTTTAGCTGCCCCCAAAACTTCATTCACAAAACTTCCTATAACAACTTAACAACACCAGCTAAATTTGCAAAACCTGTCGAAACATTTTAAAACTGTATAAATTACAAAACTAAAACTGTAGAAAAGTCAAAACTACACAAAATCTGAAACTTTTAAAATTTCACTATTAACTGAAAACAAACAAGTCGCAATTAAAAGTAATATTCAACATTAGCATTTCAAACATATTGTTCAAAAATTTCCCAAACAAAAAGCATAAAACGTGATGTAAGTATGCAACTGTATCCAATCATAAGACAATATCATAACCAAACTACTTCATCTTAAAACTACATGTGAATTTTCCGCTAAACTATCCCAAACTACTTCATCTTGCCATTTTTTCTTGATATCCTTCAAAGTCTCGTCATCACCAATGGCATGTGACTTGCCATTTTTCTTGATATCCTTCAAAGTCTCGTCATCACCAATAACATGCGTCTTGCCCTTTTTCTTGTTATCCTTCAAATCCTTGTCATCACCAATGGCATGCGACTTGCCCTTTTTCTTGTTATTCTTTTTTGTCAGACCCTTCAATCTACCAGTAGACTCGTCATCACTAACTGCATGCGCTCTTTGTTTCTTCACTCTATAATCCCATAGCAATATACCATATCGGTCTCGTATCCCATCAATATCAATAGCTTTAGAAATATTGCTGCCTTGAATGATGTACTCAGCAAATGCAGCAACATAAATACCATAGTCACTACATACAAGGTCGCACATAAACGTTGAATAAGTTAGTATAATATCCAAATAGGAATTCATGTACAAAAATAAATAAGAATAAGAAATATTCAATAATAATTTGCGTGTTATCTTGCATTGGCAACCCATCAACGACATGAATCTCAAAAGGATCAATGGCGGGAATTCCCATAGGATTCTCTTTTGTGTCCTAGAAACCAATACGATGAAGGAAATATGGGCGCAACACTGAGTATGGCTCGATTGATCTCCGAACTACACTATTCTGCCGCGCGCCTCTCATAGGATCGTATGCATAAATGCACAGATCTTTGAATGAAAGTCTCGCCAATATCCAGTGCCACTTATCAGACAGATTTATAGGAAAAAAGGACTTCATCAACAATACACCAAGGAACATTACATCTTAAAAAATACCCAAGTATATACTCAGCAGTTGGATCTGTTTCAGTAATCAAATTCATGTCTTTATTTTTCTCCAAAAACTCCTTGTACAAATTCTAAATCAAGCAATTAAACCAGCAGTCGGTAGTTGTGAATCTTACTGGAACATCAATACCGTACTTCTCTTTCTTTCTCAAATAATAAAAAATAACATCAATATGCTGAAATATGAAGAATAAATACACACAGTCAGAAAATTATATTATGAGAAAACTAAAATGTATGTTTTATGTATAAACCGATTATACATTTTACAGAAGATACATATACAAAAAAGATACTCTTCCAAGTTGATACATATTTTCTATTGCCATTATTGTTCTAGTCCTTTCTTCTGCCTACCATCCAAGGGTTACCGAGTCCCATTTCTCATCTTATTACATATAGAATCTATATGTAATTACAACATAGATAAAAGAAAATAAATGGCATTTATGCTAACAAATTAACATCAATATGCTAAAAATATGAAGAACCATTATAGTATTGACTTACTGAATCACACAGGGGTAGGCCGGGATATGCAAATATGAAGAACCATTTTTTTCTCCAATATCATCCACTCCAAATTCAAAGATTGTCCCTGATGAATCATGATAAACAGATATGGTTCATAACACGAAACACGAAAACTTACAGTGCATTAGTCCTTAAGCCTCTATTGATGAAAGTGTTCCACTTACATAATATTCTAAAATCAACAGGATTGTCAACATTTTCCTGAAAAATATACAAAAAGTTGTAAAAATTATAATAACAGGTAAAAATAACAAATAAGCATAGTCATGAGAATACCTCTGAAGCACAGCGTTCACCTAGAGGAAGAGCTACAAGAAATTAGAAGTTACAATCCAAAGAAGAAAAAAAGTTCAGGAGTTAACATCCCTGGCACTGCTAGGGCAAACAAGAAAAGGAAGGCTGCCTTTTCTATCCCTGTTGAAATTCCTCCCACAAGAGGAAGACCCACAAGAAGTCAGAAGAAGCAGAGTGAGGCTGAACTGGGGAAAACCTTAGAAGAAAGTAAAATAAAAGATGCTTCTAAGGGAAAGAAGAAGGTGAGTGATCCTGTTGAGGCTGTTGAAATTGATGAGATAGACCTGATCCTTCGAGATGAAGATGAGACAGAAGAAGTGGAGGTTCTGACTCCCAAAGCTAAGAAAGCCAAGACTTCCACCAAGAAGTCTGTTTCAAAGTCAAAGTCCGTTGAACCATCCACTTTGGCTAAAAGAACCAGGTCTGCTGTGAAATCAAGAAAAGTGAAAATTACGGAGGAAGAAAAATGGAGTGGAGAAGAATAAGAAGAAGATTCTAATACTGAGAAAGACAAGATGGTCAAATTTGGAAAGAGGACTATCTTTAAAGGTAGACTCCTCAGGGACTTGGAGGAGGAAGAAATGGTGATGCTTTTGGAGAAGTTACAGTTGCAAACCTGGAAGGACATGGTCCTTCAGATGGATGGCAGGCTGGCCAGGAATGAAATTATGGAGTTTATGGCCAATTATGAGATAAAAGATGGTAGGGTCACCAGTGTGGTAAAGGGACTGAAAGTAACTTTTGATGAGAAAGAGATGGGAGAGATCTTGGGTGTACCTGCTGAAGGGTACAATGATTATAAGAAACTAAAATGGCCAAGTCTAGAGAATCTCCCTACTGCCCTTGCCATTACTAGGAAATTTGGTGACAATAAAGAGGAACTTGAGCCCAAGGCTATTTACAAAAGTGAGATAAAGCAACCCCACAAAGTGCTATTCGAATTTGTAAACAAATGTGTGCTGCGTAGGCAGTAAAGGAGGCACATTGCCACATTTATGGACCTGGTCCTTATGGAATGTTTGGATAGTGGGAGGCAAATAGCTGGCCTGGGTTTATAATCCAGCTTCTTGACAGGGTTCTAAATGGTACCAAGACTCATGCCACACCCTATGGCTTTATTCTCACGGTTGTACTTGCGTACTTCAAGGTACCCATCAAGAAATGGGAGGTTGGTACAAGCAAGGATCATTTTGGGGAAAATACTCTGACTGCTTGTGACTATGAAGTCCAACCCACTCCTAAAGAACTTGGTTCATCCAAAAAGGTACCAGTGAATAGCAAAGTGCGAGCCTTGGTGCAAGAAAGTGGGGCCAAGGATGCTGAGATTGATAGGCTGAAGAAGAGGTTGGCAGAAGTGGAGACTGAGAGAAATGCTCTCAGAACTGAGCTGGCAAAAGAAAATGAGAAGAATGATGGCATTCTTCAAGATATGCTGAAACTACTCCAAGCCAAAAATCAAGAACCTGGTCCTTCCTAGCCTTAAGCCTCCTAGCCTAGTGTAGATCAACCAGTGACCCAGTTTGGGATTTGTTTTGTTTCTTTTGCTCATGTTCCAATATTTTTATTTCTTCTTATGCTTTATGGTAGGATCTTATCAATCACTGAAATTCACTGTCTTTTGCTCTAACTGTTTGTTTATATTTATTTGATGGTTAAAATTCTTAGCTTGATCTATGATGACTAACCCATGATTGCATTTGAAGCAGCCCCAGTGGCCATGAGTAAGTTTTGAAATCTGGTTATCTTACTTATTTATGTAACTTTTCGATGATGCCAGAATGGGGAAAAGGGGTTGTGCTTTACACTTTGAACAATGATTTTTATAACCTAATGTATCTAGTCCTTGATGATAAGTGATTAAAAGGAAAAGTGTTTCTAACATTGTGTTGATGTTGAGCTAAGTTGAAACAGGGCCTAAGCTTATGAAAAGCACATGGTTTGTCATCATCAAAAAGGGAAAATTTGTTGGCCCAAGTGAAGGTTAGTTTTGAAGATTGACAAATGAAGCTCAGGCATGAACCAGGTCCATCCCTTGTGTACATAGACATGGACAGATTCGAGCATGTGGGATGCACGTGAAGGAGATAAGCTTAAATTAGTATAATTGATATCTCCTGATTGTAAATATTGCATAATTGATATGGAGAAGGATTCCTTACTCAAAGAGAACACTATCCAAGATAAGGAAGGAGTTAGAAGTTGAGATCAACTAGAACTCTTCCACCAAGGAAGAGTAGCATTAGAACTCTAGTTATTTCTTCATCTACTAACTCTATATATTGCAGGATGTTCTCATTCTACATGCATGCACAAAAGCAGAAGTTAAACGTGAATTGGGAGCAAAATAGCAAGGCATTTTGTAAGCAATTCGTGTGTGATTTAAGTGTGCAAACCTGAAGCTACATGAATCAGATAGAAGAACCAATTCCAAGTGTCCGTCTTTTATTCTAGTTCAATTGTAGTAGGTGTTTTCATATTGTACCTTTCAGCTTTATCTAGAGGCAATTGTAATAGGAACTCAGAGTATTCAAGTGTAATGACCCGATCGGTCATTTTGAGCTCCAGCGCGTCATTCAGCGATTTGAGGCCTTGAGTAGCTTCACTTAAGGTATTATGACTTGTACGCATGGTCGGAATTTAGTTTCGGGAAGTTCAGAGTTGATTTGGAAAGAAAATTCTCATTTCAAAAGCTTTAAGTTGGAAGAATTGACTAAGGTTGGATTTTTGAGCAAACAATCTCCGAATCGGAATTTGAAGGTTCCAACAGGTTTTTATGATAATTTTGGACTTGGGCGCATGTCCAGGTCAAATTTTGGATGACCAGGGAACGTTTCGGCATCTATTGTGGAAGTTAGCATTTTGGAAGAATTCCATAAATTTGGGTTGAAGTGCATTTTGATGTTATCGATGTCCGTTTGGATTTTTCAAGTTTGGGAATAGCTCTGTATGGTGATTCGGTATTGGTAGCGCGTCCGGAAGTGGATTTGGATGTCCGTAGGTCATTTGGAGCCATTTAGCTAAAGTTAGAAATTTGAAGATTTTTGAGAAGTTTAATCAGGAGTGGACTTGTTTTTGATATCGGGGTCGGATTCCAATTCCGGAAGTTGGAGTAGGTCTGTATCGTAATTTAAGACTTGAACGCAAAATTTGGTGACACTCCGAGTAGTATAAGTATATTTCGGTGCGTTCAGAGTAAGTTTGAAGAATTTGAATTTCTAAGTTGAATTAATTACGTTTCAGGTATGATTCTTAGTTTTGATGTTGTTTTACACATTCCGGGAGTTCAAGCGAGTCCATTTTATGATTTCAAACTTGTGGGTATGTTCGGGCAGGACCCTAGGGACCCGAGTGTTAACCGGACGAGGCTCGGACCAATTTTGGAAATTGGAGAAAGAGCTAAAGCTTCCAGCTTCTGGTATGATCGTACCTGCGCATGGGCAGCCGCAGGTGCGAGCTCGCATGTGCGAGCCACCAATCGCAAGTGCGAAGGAGAGGAGCTGGCCAACAACCGCAGATGCGAGGTATTTTAGCGCACCTGCGAACACGCAGGTGCGAAGGATTGGCGCGCAGAAGCGGATGGATGCACAGGAGCAAATGGACAGGCGCACATGCATTTTCGCAGAAGCGATCCATTATCCGCAGGTGCGGTGCAAGGCCAAAAGGGGGAAATGCGCACCTGCGATGAATTTTCCGCAAGTGCGGAACCGCAGGTACGAGTGTAACTCCGCAGGTGCGAAAATCGCAGAAGGCAAAACCTTCATTTAAGTTAGTTCTTCACACTTTGAGTTAAATTCATAGATCATGGATAGATTATAACCGGTAAATCTTGGAAATCAAGGGTTTAAATAAAAAACCTATATTTTTATAAAAAGGAGATTTTTTTTACCACGAAAATGGTTATGGAATTTGGATAGAAATTATATGTTTGAGTTCATAAGGCAATGGGTAATGATTATCTTCGAAAAATTTTGGAATCCGGGCACGTGAGCCTGAGGGTGATTTTATCGACTTTTCAAGCGAAGTTGGGAATCGTTGTAAATAGGATTATAATAAGTATTTGAGTATATATTAATGGGTTTGCATAATTATTGACTAGTTTTGGAGCATTGGGCATCAGTTTGAGTGGTTGGAAAGGCTTTGGAGCCGGTTATGGAATTTTGGAGCGAGGTAAGTCTCCTTTCTAACCTTATAAGAGGAAATTAACCCCATAGGTAAAATAAATTAATATATGCTTCTAATTGTGGGGGCTACATACGCACGAGGTGGCGAGAGTCCATACGTAGCTACTAGCTATGCCTATATCCGGGTAGTCTAGGTTTACATCATACCTTATTGACATTGATGTCGACTTATGTTATTGTTTTCCTTGAGAAGAAGCAGGATTGAGGTTGAGTAATAATTGTCTTGAAAGAATAGAAATTTGATGAAATTTAAGATTTAAAAGGTTTTATTTGAACTTCGAAATTTAGAAAAGAATTGAGGAATATTATAATAGCTTAAGAAATCTATGAGTAACCGCGTTGCATGCATGATTCACGAGCAATGTAATATTCCTTAAAAAGCTTCAAGTTGAATTTCCCTTATTTTGAAAAGAATCAAGAAAGAAATATGATTTAAATGTTAAACTTATATTTGGCAGCGTCGCAGGTATGATTCGCGAGCGGGGTATTTCTATACATTTATATTTGACCGCATCGCATGTATGATTCGCGAGCGGGGACCGCGTCGCATGAATGATTCGCGAGCGGCGTAATAGATGCATCTATGGTTTATGTCGTTCGACCCTCGGCAGTGCACAGTTTATTTTTATTGTTGGATCGGGCCATACGACCTCGGCATAACTTGTGAGTGATTGTATTATATGCTTAGGAGATTATAATAATTGATATTGCCTCGTTGGCCTGAGATATAAACTGTTAAAATGATGAAAATCAATTTGGGAAATTTCTTGTTAACAAAAGAATTGTTTACTTATTTCATGATATCGGGCTTACAGCCGTTCTACGTGATCCATGCTTAATCATATCAGTGGTATATTAATTATAGCCCATAGTAAGTGTCCGAGTCGACCCCTCGTCACTACTTTTTCGAGGTTAGGCGGGATACTTACTGGGTACGCGTTGATTTACGTACTCATGCTACACTTGCTGTACATTTTTGTGCAGGTACACATATGTTTAGTCGCCTTGTGGGCGCAGAGGTGCGATTATGGTGGGGGCTTAGGTGAGCTGCATTCTATACGACGCTCTGCAGTTAACAGAGTCTCTTTCAGAGCACTTACATTTTTTCTGTCCAATTTGTATTCAGGACAACTGTTGTATTTTATTTTACATTCTTAATAAATGCTCATGCACTTGTGACACCGGATTTTGGGATGATTATGGTTTGCACTGTATTGGAAATTTTTAAAGATATTATTACATATTTTGTAAACTCCATCTTTTGCTATTTAATTGAGGGGAAAAACTATGATTTCAAAAATATTAAAATGAGAATTTATTAAGTATTTATTGTTGGCTTGCCTGACAGCGGTGTTCGGCGCCAACACGACCCTTATGGATTTTGGGTCGTGACAATATGGTATCAGAGCACTAAGTTCACTTAGGTCTCACGAGTTATGAACAAGTCTAGTAGAGTCTTGCAGATCGATACAGAGACGTCTATACTTATCTTCGAGAGGCTACAGGGCTGATAGGAGCGCTTCCCTTCTTGATTCCTCATCGTGCGATTTGATTCCTTTGAGGCTTATGCCTTCATTTTCTTCCTATTCGATCTTGCACGACGTGAAGCGCCTATTATAAATTTGAAAATCGAGGAATTTTAATGGTACTGCGGATGTGGTGCGGGATAATTCTCCCTGCGTATTTGATTGGACTAACGTCGTCGCCTTTTGGAAGGATGTTCTATCATCTCAGCTCAGTAGCTGTATTTCTGATGGTTTTGGGGCTATGCACCAATTGCCATGACGATTCGTGTGTTGCTATTGCACCGTGTTTGTGTAATGGAAGGATGCTTGTCTATGCGTCGAAGCAGTGAATGACTTAGAAGGAGGTTTACTCAGTGCATAATTCAGAGATCCAGTATTTTATTTCCGGCAAAGGAAGGCAATCGGACTAGGAATGTTTAGATTTGGGTTGATGGAATAACGAGATTTGGTATTTTCGAGCGTGGTAGAATTTTCATCAATAATGTGGTTTCGTCGCCCTTGATTGAATGTGTTAAGTTCGCCGGTGTTATGTTCTTCATCAATTTGCCTTCAGGGCAGGGTATTGTGAAATAGTGTCGGGGAAGCGGCTGTCAGAGATCACAATGTGTGATGGTTCAGGATTGAATCGGTGTTCTGGGTGTTGAGGGCTCAAGGAAGATGATCTTCGGGGAGGTTTAAAGTTGGTGGCGATCTATTGGTTCAAGTTCTACAGAGATGGATATTGATTTAAGGCAACAACTGGGCAGCGAAGGATGAGGAAGGACATGTGGGAGGTGTCTCGCGATGGTTAAACTTCTAGAAGGCCAAGTGTGAGAAATAGGAGTCGAGTAGTTGCTTAAAGGAGAGGGTTTGACTAAAGTGGGAGAGTGGCAGAGTAGCATATGGGTTTTGTGGTAGGATGACTACACGCCTGGAGAAGAGGTGAGAGTGAATTGGGATTCAGGGTGGACAGTGACGAGGTCTACGGACTTAATTCAAAATATTGGCTATTATACGGTGGGAGATTTGGATACAATAGAAAGGAGTTGCTTGATATGAAGAAGGATACAATATGACTTTGGATTTGAAGGTATTGTCGCACCTTCAGTTGATGTCCGTGAGGAGTGGACGGATTTGTACGACTGGTGAATGAGCACATGCTCAGATGGGTTATCTCCTAGGAGTAGGTTAGCGGTCGCGTAGTGTTGATGAAGCTTCTACGAAGAATTCTACGGGCTATCCAGTAAGCGGCTGGATATGTAAATGTGGCTAGTAATTCAGAGTATTCATAAAGGGTTTAACAAAAGGATTTCGAGAAATTTGGCAGGTTGATTGTGCAAGATCAGGGCGACGGTGAAGAAAGAATATTGGTGTGTTCCAGGGTTATGCAATAGTAGCTTCAAGCTAAGTGGGAGAGTCCCACCGCCTACAATTGGATTGCATAGTCGTCTATTTGTAAGAATTCTGGTTATCGACATAATGATAGGTTATTACGACTAAGGAAAGAGAACCTCAGTGGTAACTCGAGCAAGTGATTTGAGGAATGTGGGCTAAAGTTGGCCTTATCGATTCATGCTTAGGCTTTGGGAAGACTCAGGATTTACGCTTCGTGTAGAGGCGAGTTACAAGGAAGATGATTCGGCCAGGTGCTTCTTTGAGAGGGTGCTCATGTGCTAGCAGAGCCTTGGAGTTGATTATATTCGGGACCAAGTCAGAGTGGGTGAATCTCAATAACGATCCAAGTGGATTCAAAAGTTAAGGTCTGGTGCCTAAGGATTTCGAGTCCATAGTATGGTTGAATATCGAGCTTTTGCAGCGGATTATAAAAGTGCCTTGGAGTGTTCTATGTTATCTTCAGTATGCGGTGTAGCAATGGAAGAATGGTTGAAAATAACTTCGGAATCGTAAAGGAAATATCAGAATGGGTGTACCAGTTAAAGATGTGGATGTGCGCACAAGGAGGGTGTGAGATGGTTCGTGGGTTTTGGGGACAATGTGGTCTCGTGAGATGAGGTCACTCAGGATGAGTGCGGATTGAGTTCGTTATATTGATAAAGGAGCTGTTGTTATTTCTAAGGAAGATCCAGAGTAAATTAGGAGGAGTCGGGTTTGGTTAGCAATGGTTGAATCGGCATAATGATGACAATGATCAGCTCCTTCAGTGTGTTGGGTTATTCATGTGATTTGTAACGGTACGTGCGAGGTTTGACGGTTGCCGTAATTGATTTTATTTGGAAGCATTCAAGAATTATGGCATGTTATGTGTAGACAGATCCTGGAAGAGTTATGATGGTTTAGACCACTACTTGAGGTTGGTATTTTCTGCGGATATGAGAATTCAGTCACGTGTTGCAATGGTTCTTTTGAAATGAGTTAAGTAGAAGGTTTCTATATGATGAAGTGTTTACCCTATTAGTGGTTCATGAGTTATGATGAAATTCTTGTACTCTTGCGCATTGGCATGATTAAGTGCAGTAGTCGGCATGGGATTCGGAAGTTGAGTATCAAGGTTGCAGTTTGGTATTGACAAGGATGTCATGAGCTCGGATGAGTAGGAAAAGGAATTTAGATGTTTAGAATAAGTTGGTATTGTCTCCAGCGTCACCTAAGATCAGTGTCCTGTGTAAGAGGCTTTGCGTACTGATTGCGGATTCTTGATATGCTTTACAGCATTTGTGTGACCGGTGGTATGGATGTGCAGACTTGTTGCCTGGTGCGGAAGGTCGTGGGAGCGTGTCCCACAGAAAGATTATGTAAGAGTGGCATGTAGTCACTTGATTGAGTGAATATTGAAACCAAGTATGAAGATTGTGGTAATATCGCTGATTCGAGAATTTATGCCTGGAGGGCGCTCGGTTCACTTGGTTGCGGACTGTGGAAGTTTTAAATATGAATATGGGCTCTATATAAGGCCGGATGTGTTCATTTCAGCATAGCGCTCCTTATGGAGGAGTATTCGGACATTGGATGTTATTTCGTCATCGGCTATTTCATGTAATACTATATTGTGTTGTATGAGTTGTGAAACGGCTTGATAAATTTCCTATGTGTTGAGGTTCCACGTAGCGATGGTGTTATGTGAGCGGGATGGCTCTCGAGATTCAGATCACATATCGCACCTTAGTTGTGCTTGAGTTTTGTAGTGTATGGCGCTGTTTGTCCTCCCAGGGATGTTATTATGCACATTCGGGTATTTTGTAGTAATAAGCATTCTAGCTCGGTAAGTATTTCCTTATAGATTTTATGTGTGTATCGGGTGGCATGCCGCCACGGGTATGTTGCTTGGATCGGGTTGCACGCCGCAACAATGTGATGTTGAGTACAGTCCCCTATATTCTATTTTGTGTGTTTTGTGTCCCATTTTCTGAGGAAGGTTCGTAACACCTTTTTGGTTGTCTAGTTAGTTACGTGGGTTGAGTAGTTCTTTCTAGAGTTCATTTTCCTCATGTATCACGTCGAGTTGTAGCTTATTGGCACATTGTGGCATCACATGAGACTTTTTGACAGCGTCTGAGGTGGCTTATTGCCTGAACAGCTTATGCTGGGTGGGACGAGATTATTGGACCTGGGGTCAGTGTGATCAGATTGGTATGAGGCATAGTTAAAGAGTAAATATCGGTATTCAGTCTAGAATGAGGTAATGGTTCTTGTCATGGTGAGAAACTCAATGAATGGTTGACTCGGCAGTGGGTTGTAAATTTCTACACATCTTTTCCGCTGCGGCAACATTACAAGAGTTGGAGAAGGACATGTACGTGGCATGAGGTGTGTTGTGGACATCAGGTTCATGGGATTTTGGCTATTGTTATCAGAGGATGTTATTATGGTCATGTGAATTATGTGGTGCATGGTGTGAATTTAGCAAAGGTATGCAGTCATGTTTTGGTATATTGGGTGGTGATTGATACTGTGATCGTATGTTGGAAACAGGCCTGGCAGAAGATTTCGGATGTTAGAATTGGTTCTATGGCAAATTTGACTAAACAAAAGGGGCATCTTTAGATTTACTCGAGCCAGTGTGCTCAACTGAGTTGTGGTAGCACAGGTAGGTGCACGAGGTGCTAAACAGTGATTTCGAACAACTCCAGCGCAGTTCTTAGCACGTTCGAGGACGAACGTATGTTTAAGTGGGAGATAATGTAACGACCTGACCAGTCGTTTTGAGCTGCAGCGCGTCGTTTGGCAGTTTGAGGCCTTGAGTAGCTTCACTTCAGGTATTATGACTTGTACGCGTGGTCGGAATTTAATTTCGGGAAGTTCGAAGTTGATTTGGAAAGAAAATTTTCATTTCGAAAGCTTTAAGTTGGAAGAATTGACTAAGGTTGGATTTTTGAGCAAACAATCTCCGAATCGGGATTTGAAGGTTCCAACAGGTTCGTATGATGATTTCGGACTTGGGCGTATGTCCGGGTTAAATTTTGGATGACCCGGAAATGTTTCGGCATCTATTGTGGAAGTTAGCATTTTGGAAGAATTCCATAAATTTGGGTTGAAGTGCATTTTGATGTTATCGATGTCCGTTTGGAATTTTCAAGTCTGGGAATAGCTCCGTATGGCGATTCGGTATTGGTAGCACGTCCGGAAGTGGATTTGGAGGTCCGTAGGTCATTTTGGAGTTATTTGGCTAAAGTTAGAAATTTGAAGGTTTTTGAAAAGTTTGACCGGGAGTGGACTTGTTTTTAATATCGGGGTTGGATTCCAATTCTGGAAGTTGGAGTAGGTCCGTATCGTAATTCAAGACCTGCACGCAAAATTTGGTGTCACTCCGAGTAGTATAAGTATATTTCGGCGCGTTCGGAGTAAGTTTGAGGAATTTGAATTTCTAAATTGAATCAATTGGGTTTGGGGTATGATTCTTAGTTTTGATGTTGTTTTACACGTTCCGAGAGTTTGAGCGAGTCTGTTTTATGATTTCAAACTTGTAGGTATGTTCGGGAAGGGCCCCGAGTGTTAACTGGACGAGGCTCAGACCAATTTTGGAAATTGTAGGAAGAGCTGAAGCTTCGAGCTTCTAGTATGATTGCACATGCGCATGGGCAGCCGCAAATGCGATCCACCAGTCGCAGGTGCGAAGGAGAGGAGCTGGCGTACAACCGCAGATGCGAGGTATTTTAGCGCACTTGCGAACACGTAGGTGCGAAAGATTGGCACGCAGAAGCGGATGGATGCGCAGGAGCGAAGGGATAGGCGCACCTGCGTTTGCGCAAAAGCGAGCCATTGTCCGCAGGTGTGGTGCAAGGCCAAAAGGGGGAAATGCGCACCTGTGAGGAATTTTCCGCAGGTGCGGAACCGTAGGTGCGAGTGTAACTCCACAGGTGCGAAGATTGCAGAAGGCTGAACCTTCATTTAAGTCCGGAGTTGCGTATGCTTAGCTCATTTTCTTCATGTTTTGGGCGATTGTGGAGCATTTTGAGAAGGGATTTCAACTAGCAACTTGAAGGTAAGTTAGTTCTTCACACTTTGAGTTAAATTCATAGATCATGGATTGATTATAACCGGTAAATCTTGAAAATCAAGGGTTTACATGAAAAACCTAGATTTTTATAAAAATGAGATTTCTTTACCACGAAAATAGTTATGGAATTTGGATAGAAATTATATGTTTTAGTTCATAAGGTTATGGGTAATGATTATCTTCAAAAAATTTCGGAATCTGGGCACTTGGGTCAGAGGGTGATTTTATCGACTTTTCAAGCGGAGTTGGGAATTATTGTAAATAGGATTATAATGAGTATTTGAGTATATATTAATGGGTTTGCATAATTATTGACTAGTTTTGGAGCGTTAGGCATTAGTTTGAGTGGTTGGAAAGGCTTTGGATCCGGTTATGGAATTTCGGAGAGAGGTAAGTCTCCTTTCTAACCTTATAAGAGGGAATTAACCCCATAGGTGAAATAAATTAATATATGCTTCTAATTGTGGGGGCTACGTACGCACGAGGTGACGAGAGTCCGTACGTAGCTACTAGCTATGTTTTCCGTGTAGTCTAGATTTACATCATACCTTGTTGACATTGCTATCGATTTATGTTATTGTTTGCCTTGAGAAGAAACAAAATTGAGGTTGAGTAATAATTGTCTTGAAAGAATGGAAATTTGCAGAAATTTAAGATTTAAAAGGTTTCATTTGAACTTCGAAATTTCGAAAAAAATTGAGGAATATTATAATAACTTAAGAAATCTATGTGTAACCGCGTCGCATGTATAATTCGCGAGCGGGGTAATTTTCTTTAAAAAGCTTCAAGTTGAATTTCCCTTATTTTGAAAAGAATCAAGAAAGAAATATGATTTAAATGTTAAACTTATATTTGGCCGTGTCGCATGTATGATTCGCGAGCGGGGTATTTCTATAAATTTATATTTGACCATGTCACATGTATGATTCGCGAGCGGGGACCGCATCGCATGAATGATTCGCGAGCGGGGTAATTGATGTATCTATGGTTCGTGCCGTTCGACCCTCGGCAGTGCACATTTTATTTTTATTGTTGGATCGGGCCGTACGACCTCAGCATGACTTGCGCATGATTCTATTAATTGCTTCGGAGATTATAATAATTAATATTGCCTCATTGGCCTGAGATAGAAAATATTAAAATGATGAAAATGAATTTGGAAAATTTCTTGTTAACAAAAGAATTGTTTACTTATTTTATAATATCGGGCTTACAGCCGTTCTACGTAATCCATGTTTAATCATATCATTGGTATATTAATTATAGCCCATAGTAAGTGTCTGAGTCGACCCCTCATTACTACTTCTTCGAGGTTAGGCGGGATACTTATTGGGTACGCATTGATTTACGTACTCATGCTACACTTGCTGCACATTTTTATGCAGGTACACATATGTTTAGTCACCCTGTGGGCGCAGAGGTTCGATTATGGCGGGGACTTAGGTGAGCTGCATTCTATACGATGCTCCGCAGTCAACAGAATCTCCTTCAGAGCACTTACATTTTTCCTGTCCAATTTGTATTCAGGACAACTGTTGTATTTTATTTTACATTCTTAGTAAATGCTCATGCACTTGTGACACCGGGCTTTGGGATGATTATGTGTTGCACTGTATTGGAAATTTTTAAAGATATTATTACATATTTTGTAAGCTCCACCTTCTGCTATTTAATTGAGGGGAACAACTATGATTTTAAAAATATTAAAATGAGAATTTATTAAGTATTTATTGTTGGCTTGCCTGGCAGCGGTGTCCGGCGCCATCACGACCATTATGGATTTTGGGTCGTGACATCAAGTTAGAGTTAACTTGAAGGTGTCCCAGCAATTAGAGGTTGGTTGCCACAACGGGGTTAGAGTAATCCTAGATTTATAAAAGTATTTTGTAAATGCAGTTTTTGGCTCAGTGATTTAGTGGAGAGTTTGGAAAAATCCTACTGAGAAGTAGGTCATGGTTTTTTCACCTTTTGAGCCAGGTATTTTTCACGTAAAATACTTGTGTTCTTTACTTTCCGCATTTACTATTTCAGCAATAGTAGGTTAAGGAACACTTAGAAGAACCAGGTCCTTCCATAATCAGTTTAAGCGAAAAATTGGATACCACACAAATCACCTCCCCCTCTTGTATGGTATTGAAGTTAAAACATCAATTTCTCACCTAAAATTCCCTATAAAAAGAATGATTGAGCTGCTTAAAATATAAAATAAACATGGCAACAGGACAAAGTTATCAAATTTTATCCCAAAATGATCTAAATATGCCTGCTGAGTCTGACTAATGCACTCTTTTTGACCAATGTGTACATGAAAAAGATTAACAATGGAGGAACTTTTTGTAACTTTACAATATTTATGGTCAATGTATCGTTTACATTTTCAAAAAAAATTAATTTTAAGGGTAAATGAAAAAAATTTAAATAATTTATTTTGATTTTGTAAATTGAGAAGTAATTCGGTACAAATATTTTTAGTGATGTGAATAAGTAATATGGACGGAGAGAGTATTAATAAGAGATTTTTCCTTCCTATACAATATTTGAAATTTATTTACCAAAATTGTCTTAATTTTGTATATTACCCGCCCTAACAAGAATTACTTACAAATTATATAATTATTAGTGTCTTAAATTATGGGATTTAGTTACACCCTTTTTCTTTTTTCTCTCCTCTCCTCTTTCCCCACTCACTGCCGCCTCTCTCATCAATTTTTCCTTCTTCATCACTCTCTCTCACCGTCTCTCCCTCTCTCACTATTTGTGAATGAAATTTCAGATATGAAACCGGTGAAATATGGCACAACCGCACAATATATACATGGCTTGAGGAACGAAATTAGCAGTTCATGATTTTAGGGGGGAACTGCTCATTCTTGTACCTATAATCATACATGGGATATACTCTGCTGTTATTCAGGGACATGGACTTTGGAAAATCCACGATCATCGGAGACGGCTACATCAAAGAATCCAACAACTTAAACGGGACGACAACAATTCAAGAAACTTGTAAAGTGCCTACAATAGTGAGAATCAAATAATTAGCCTGCTTTCAAGAACATTTTGAATTGTAATTTGGAGAGGTCATAGTATTGTATAAATCTACGTAGCATATACGAATAATATAGGTGTATGGCTCAAATCAATTGTATACATTAGGCTAACAAATATATTTTTATTATATAGAAGAGCTAAGTGTGGTCGACCAAGGGAAAATTTGACATTTTACTCAATTATAAAAATGCCTTCCTCTTCCCGTGCCTCTTTCGAGAACAATCAGTTCTTTTAAAGAATGGCTTTTTGAAATCTCTACACATTTCAGGTTAGCTTTTATCTCATTTTTGCCCAAATTTCGTCCAGTTCTCTTCCTCACTCTCGAATTTCACAACTGAAATTTACGGTTGATGTCCTCACTATTCTATCTAATTCTCTCCCCAATTTCACTGCTGATGTGAAGGTTTTTCAATTGTCATCCTCACATAACTGCAATCCTTTTTTTAATAGCTATAGATTTATTCTCCAGATTATGTGCCCTTCCTTCGGCAAGATTTGCCCTTGTAGCCGGTGAGATTGCCGTTTTTTTCTTCTTCTTTGTTCATTTTATTGTTTTGGTTATTATTATTTTATATTTTTGGTGACTATTTGTTGTTATTATTTTATATGGGTAATTTATGTAAAATAAGATTATTTTCTGGCAGCTCAAAGTGCTGGGAAAGATGTCGTTCTCGAAAAAATTCTCAGTCTGAGTTCAATCCTATTTTATTTTATTTTATGAGTATTTTTTCTTATAATTCTATGTGGCTCCACTTAGGTTAAACAATTTGGCAACTCAAATATTGGGGGGAATTCAGTTCTTAAAGAGTGCAAATTCCTCTTTATTATTGTTACCATAGTCAAAAAGAGTGAAATTCCTCTCTTTTTTCAGTATAAATAATGAAAGTTTATGTGGATTGATTTCGTGAAGGAAGAGTATTGTTGCAGCTCGGATAGTGGAAGATTCAGTTTTTAAGAGCGCAATGTTTATCTGGCTTCTGATTTTACTTGTCACATGCAAGATCATAGGTTTCGGTGCTCGACCGTATACAATTTTACTATGTGCTTAGCTGTGTGTGACGACATGTAGTAGAATTGTGGAGTAGTTGTTCATATAGTACTGGAAGTTGTCAAAGTCTAACTTTATATCCAAATGAAAGAGGAAAAGAATTGCTATTTCTGTTTGACATGTAAAGCTGTGTATTGAATAAGCGAATGAAGTTGCGAATGACTATACTTGGTTGCATGCACCAAATGATTATTTTTTTGGATAATATATGTGTATTAACCATGATGTATCCATAAGTGTAAGTTTATTGTTAAAAAACTTAATGCGTTTTTTCCCGTGTTGTTTGTTTTTGTTCAGATCTAAAGAAGTCTTAAATTCTAAAGTTTAATGTTAAAATGGAGATAGAAATCTTGCTAATTCCTTTTCTTTTAAGGTGTTTTAGAAGTTATGACTTGTGAGTTTCATCTATTCTATTATTCATTACTTTTAAAACACTTGATTATTGATTTTCATCTTTACTGCGTATTTGGGGAAAAAAAGAAACTGAGAATATTTTTTTGCTTGCAATATCTTAAGTAGGAGGAACGAATTTTTAAAGAACAAACAACGGAAGAATAGGAAAAAAGGCACCAAAACAAAATTATAAATAATCCAAAATAAAAAGACAACTTCCAGGATATCACTAGACGTTTTCTTGCGCTGGATAAAACTACTTGCAAATATAAAGATATCCATGAAGCAGAAGCATTCTCAGTAATAAGAGGTAATTGTGCTTGTTTTTCTTTATTATGTAAACTATTTTAGCATAATTGAGGGTGACAGTATTTTTTGTATGTTTATTCAGATCAGATCGATAGTGGGTTGAAGAGAAACCTATAAACTTAAGACTTAAATGTGTAGCCTAACTACATGTGAACTTTGCTATTCAAGGCTCTGAGATATTACAAGTCTTTCTTTGATTATCTGCTTTCTGAGATGACCAAGAAGATACGTCATTGTTTTGTTATTTAGTGGAATACTTTAGACTATGATGTCTTTTATCTGGAGATTTATCTTATTGCACTTACTGTGGTAGGTAAGGTTAATGATCCTGACTCAAAGAGAATGACTATTCATGATAAATGGACAATTTTCAGTAAAAGTATCATGGTAAGCTTCGTATACCTTCGTTTTTTTCATCTCATACAGTCTTTCATCAAGCACCATGTACCATTACAGAGATTTCAGGACATTGTGTATGGTGAAGAACTTTGAACAGTTCTTATTTATACATGGATTGGTCAAATTAAGTTTGGCTGCCATTTTATTTGTAATTCTTACTGAATTTCTTTCCTATCACGCGATCCTCAGTGTCTTGTTTACTAACTAATGCAAAAAGGTGCGATATGTCCTTCAAAATTGTGTTACTAAAGGTACTTTTGTAACACTTCATTTTGTGTATCTGGAATATATTTAGAAGACGAGGTATACTAGTGAAAAAAGCAAAGTTGGTTTACAGAAACTTTGCTTGGATTAAGATTTTGATCGACTTTTCTATGTAGAAAATATTCCATAGAGATCCTATAGATGCTAAGATTACGCAGACGTATTCAGGTTACTCAACTAGAGAGAGCTACATTAGACTTGACAAATGCCTAAGTATCTAATCATTTATTTTATTATGCCAGCTTTTGTTGTGATAAGAAGGAATAATTTCCTAAGAAGTGTGTATATGTTTAGCTTCTAATAAGATAACAATGTATGTATAGTTTTAAGGAACTTATGGTGGTGCTACATTACATTTTATTTTATTTCATCCCTGCGATTAACTTATTACAGGAAGATCAATACGGGAGTTGATATACTCAGCTAATAATAGGATCTAATCATTTGTAATATCAAAGCTTAAAATGCAAAAATTAGTGCTTGCATTCAATTATATTTTCTTCAATTGCAGTATTCACATACTTTATATCCTGATAATATTCCAAGTTGCAAAAAACTAATCACTTCATAGTGTAAATGTTGGACCCGTGCTAGCACGGGCTATACCCATCTAGTATTGATATACACATCCAAGTTATGCTATACCTCAGCTAAATTCTGACCTTATATATGAGAAAATCACTTCTTTCTTGGCTTCAATAATTATAGAACTATTATAAGCCTCAAGCAGCAATTGTAGATTGTATTTCCAAGACAAATAAATTTTATAGTACGATAATACTTTTTCGGCATCTCGAATAATATATGGTACAACAACATACAAATTTAAAAATAAATTTCGTACAAATTTAATACAAATTGATATACATACAACAATATACATACTAAAAATAAACTTCATACTACTAATATACTTATCTACAACTTATCTATAACTTTCATACATATACATCTATTGGTAATCTGTGTTCGAAATCAGAAAATCAAAAAAGCAAACAAACGTTAGTTCAATAAACAAAAATATAAATAATTCTGAGCCCACAAGTTACTTGTGTGTCCTTAAAAATTTAATCCCCTCACTGTTACCCAAAGTTTTCGGATTAATTCCTCCCACGATAGAACGGAATAGCTATTCTGTGATAACGGCACTACAAATTATAAAATTTCAGCCAACTCAACAAACGGAGCAAATCACACTTGACACTTATGTTTATTTAAAAAATAATGTAACAATGTATAAAAGAGGGGAGAAGTTTTCAAATTTTTCATATATAAAAATGAGGCCAAACCTCTAAATTTATTAGCAATGATAGGGTGAGATGGAGAGGTGCCACCCAAAAGGTGCCTCTTCCATTTTCCATTCACACTCATATTTTTAAAAAAAATTTAACAATCTCCCACATGAATGGGGAATGGTAATATGTATAAAAACGTGCAAAAACTTATGTGATTCGCAAGTGAGGATTAATCACATCTGGAAAGTAGATTTCCCTTTGAACTTTCTGTAGTGAACTTATTTTGGATATACTCGGTCAATCGGTAGATTTGATATCTTTGAACCGTCGAACTTTAATGTATACCTAGACAACCATAAGTCACACAATCAACCCTTAACCGTCTTTGGTTCTCATTGTTGTGTTCGTTTCAGCCATGAACACCGCCTGTTTCATAAGTGCATAGAGAATTGGCTTTACAGAATTCTCCTTGAAGCGGCTTACACTTCATACTTACATAGGAGATTCCTAACGTGGTATCCCGTATAAACACCATTTGATATACCCCGTATAAAACTTAAAAACCATAACCTTAACGCTTTATCCTTGGTACTGAACATTGTTTCATTACGAGCATGGGCCAAATTATATCTGACAATATTGAACCGTCATTAATAACTTTGTTTGATCTCCTTGAACCTAGATCTTGAGATCTCCAGTCTTCTAGGTAGAGTTACTGCCACAATAACTTGTCCTCGGCCATAGTCCCATTCCATTCGATGATCTTTCAACTATCTCTCTAGTTAGGCCTTTTGTAAGTGGATCCAACACATTATCGCTTGACTTCACGTAGTCAATTATGATAATTTCGCTAGAGAATAGTTGCCTAATGGTTTTATGTCTTTATCATATATGACGAGATTTTTCTTTATACATAATGATCCTAAGCCTTCCTATTGCCGCTTGACCATCGCAATGTATGCAAATAGGTGCCAATATTTTGGGCTAAGATGAAATTTCTTCAAGAAATTTCGGAGCCATTCAACTTCATCACCGGCCTTGTCTAAGTCTATAAACTCAGCCTCCATTGTAGAGCAGTGATGCATGTTTGTTTGGACGATTTTCAAGAAAGAACAAATCATTTCTGGAAAGGCACTTAAATAACTTTCAAATTTGTAGTTTCATCACTAATCATCAATAAGACTGAACAAGTAATGAATTCACCGACTCTCATATCAATATCCACTAAGGATTGGAGTACAAAAATTATATCATTTAGACATTATATCTAACATTGACTTTTGTCATGCATAAGCTAAAAGCCCCCACATTTTAAATATTTCATCAACATATCATCCACATATAATCAAATAATGAATATATGATTTGAAGCTATCACGACCCAAAATCCCCTATAGGCCGTGATATTGCCTAACGTCATCGTCAGGTAAGCCAACCGTGAATTTTCAACTTAATTACTCATTTTACTATATATTTTTTGAAATCATAAATCCCATTAAATAAATAAAGTAAAAATCGGGTACTCAGTCAAACCCGTGATCCTTTTTACCAATATCTGTATAAGGTACAAATTACAAGATAAAGTGATAATAATTACGTGACTATAATAATGAACATCCACTAGGAACTCCCAAGACCCGGTGCTACAAGTGCATGAGCATCTACTAAAAAATATAATAAAATAAATCTGTTTGGAATACAAATTAGACAGGAGAATGTAAGTAACTCTGATGGAGACTTTGTATGATGCGGATCGTAACATGGAATGCAGCTCACCATAAAGTCCCCGCAATAGTCGCGCCTCTGCACCCAAAAGATCATCAGAAATGTATATACCGGCACAATAAGTGTAGCATGAGTACGTAGATCAACGCATACCCAGTAAGTATCTAGCCTAACTCCGGAGAAGTAGTGATGAGGGGTTGACATCGACACTTACCAGTAGTCCAATAAATCAAATCCAGTAGGAGGCAGGGTAAATAAACAGTATAAACAAATATAGGTACGTGATACAATCCTCTTCTGAACGGTAAACTCAAGCTCTCAATTATAAGTTACCTCATCAACCGGAGTATATATGAAATGGACCTCACCAGATAGGTCGTCACAACTCAAATCAGGAAAAAACACACGGATACGCTGGTTTCTTGTCAAATATTACGCACGACGCTGACGAGGCGAACGACCCAATCCCATACGAGTAATTATAGAAATGCCGAGGCGAACGACCCGATCCCATAATAACGGGTACACCGCCGAGGGTCAAACTAAATGAACCGTAGATGAATCTATTATACTGCCGAAGCGAACGGCCCACTCCCATAAGAGTAAGAAGCTTTAACGGGTCCTTGACCCCACTAACGAATATACGTGTGAGTTATGAAATTTAAGGGAAAACTTTGCAATGAATACGCATAACACGGGAGAAATCTGTAAGGGAAGCATAAATTATTTCGCGGATTATCAAGTAACTTGTCACATCTCTACAATAGTGGGTCTATCACCCTATGCAAGTCTAGTCTCAAGTTGTATCGCGAAATAAAGGAATTAAATGGGCAAAGATGTCTCGAATAGTATAATTATAATATGGCATGAACCTAAGTCTACCGGACATAATGAGGAATTCTAGCATACGCACGGACACCCGTCACCTCATACGTGCGTAACTCCCACAACATGTAGCACATAAGAATATAACACCTACGGGATAAATTTCCCCTCACAGGGTTAGACATGAGACTTACCTCGCTCAGAGGTTCTATAACCGGCTCCAACACCTCTCTAACACCTCAAACCAAATGCCCATCGATCCGAACTAGTCAAACAATCATAAAAACCAATAGAAATATACCCCAACATCATAATTAATTAATTTATTAAATTTCTCGATTTCGCTCGAAAAGTCAATAAAGTCAACCCTCGGGCCCACGTGTCCGGATTTCGAAAGTTTTTTAAGATAAACTTTACGCATAATATTACAAACTCAAATATATATTTTATTCCTAACTTCACTTCCAAAATCGCGGTCAAAATCTGAAATACCAATTTTTAAGTTTTCTCTTAAAATTCCAAAATTCTCACAATTTTTCATATATTTACAAGCCCAAATTCGTATATTTAACTCACAACTTATAGAAATTGCATACCCCATGATAGACGATGAAAATGGCGCTTCAAAATCGCTCCAAGGCCGGCTCCAAAGGAAGAAATGAAATGAAAATGAGCCAAACCCACGTACTTAACAAGGCCCTCTGCAAAGCGATCATCGCACATGCGGTCACTTGACTATATTTGCGGTCCCGCAGGTGCGGTCAAAATTCCGCTTATGCGGTTCCCTTAAGGCCTCCCCTTCTCCGCATCTGCGGGTAAGCTTTCACACCTGGCTTTTGCGGAAATACCTCTCTTCCCCTATTTCGCTCCTGCGACCAACAGCCCGCACCTGCGAGCACGCAGGTGTGGTAGATTTCTCGTACCTGCGAATCCAGCCAACTTCACTCCCCTCCGCTTCTGTGACCCCTTTGGCCGCTTCTGCGAGATCACACCTGATCGCGCTCAAATGAACACCTCTAAACAAGGTATGAAACGGTCGATTGCAATTATAGTAACCCAACGACAAGTCGGTGTCGAATCTACAGGGAGCTAGATGGGAGTTAGGGGTATATATTCTAATACGTGAAATTAAATTATCTTAATTTGCACTTCCACAAAAAGGGTTTTGTTTCTATTTCTAATCTTTACACTAAAGTTTGGAGAATAAAGAAATAATACTAGGATGATTGTTTTTGATATTTTTCAAATTGGTAAAAAGCCTAGGGTTGTGACCATTATCTAAGTGTTTGCCTAATGGGATAAATAACTTAATGCTTGTTTTGTTGATCAGGGTGTGTTATAGCAATCAACTCTCAATTACCCACTTAATACATCTCGGTGAGAGAGTGATTTTACCCAATTTGGCTTTCTCAAGACCAAATGGGTATCACACAAAAAAGTTGATAAAAGCTCAAGTCGGGTTATTACTATCTCTAGGTTGAACTCTTTAATTGGGTTAATCAATCTCTCGATTGACCCAATTCCTTGTTAGCCAGGTTTTCCTAGACTAAGTCTCTCGTTCTCAAGTAGAGACTAAGCCAAATAGGCATGAACCAATATTTGTAACCATTAATTCCACAAATTAAAGCATGAACTAGGCTAAATAACAAACATCCAATCATAAACAAACACTAATTTAATTACCCATAAGGTTAACACACTAGAGTTGGGTCACAACCCCAGTTAAAATCTAGCTACTCATGTTTGGGTTTGAAGAAGAAGAAGAAGAAATACTAATTAAACTCATACTGTAAAGTTAAAAAGATAAAATCTATAGTAAATACACCAAAATATAGAAAACTTCCAAAAGAGGCAAAGAAAAATGGCTACACCACTTGCTCATGTCAAAACTTGACCTAATTTTGTGAAACTTGTCTATTTATACAAGGGTAAAAATTTCGAACAAAAATGCCCTTCGGGAGTATCTGCGGCCGCACAATTCCATATGCGGTCTGCAGAGTTCTTCATCTGGCAGGAGCTGGTATTTTTGTGGCCGCACAATTCTGAACTGCGGCCGCGAGATAATATTTATGTGGTCCCCTCCTCCGCATCTGCGAGCAAGCTTTCGCACTTGTGCCCGTTCCTCCGCTTCTACATAAATACCTCCCTTCCCATATTTCACTCATGCGACCAACAACCCGCACCTGCGAGCTCGCAAGTGCGGTGAATTCCTCGCACCTGCGAATCCAGCCAACCCCACTCCCCTCCGCTTCTGAGACCCCGTTGGCCGCTTCTGCGAGCTCGCACCTGCGTCCCTTTCCACACAGGAGCGATTGCACTAGATGTCACTGCCTCAGCAATTCTTCAAAGTCTAAACTCGATCCGTTTTCAATCTGATTCGCACCCGAGTCCCCCGGGACCCCATCCAAGCATACCAACACATCCCAAAATACAATAGGGACTTAGTCGAAGCCTCAAACAAACTTCGCCAAACGCATCTGAATTATACTTAAAATTCCAAAATGATGCCAAACTTTACGTGCAAGTCACAAATCACGATACGAACCTATTCCGAGGCTCAGAACCCCAAACGTCATCGATAAAATGTCTATTTACCACAATAAGCGCTGAAATACTTCCAGACCACCCTATACTCAACCCGAACATACGTCCAAGTCCGAAATCATCATACGAACCTATTGGAACCTTCAAATCCCAATTCCAAGGTCGTTTACTCAAAATTCAAACCTTAGTCAACTCTTTCAACTTAAAGCTTCCGTATATAGAATCTTCTTTCCAAATCAACTTCGAACTTCCTGAAATTCAATTCCGACCATACGTACAAGTCATAATACATAAAGTAAAGCTGCTCAAACCATCGAACGACGCGCTAGAGCTCAAAATGATCGGTCGGATCGTTACAGAAATATTCTTAACGTAAACACATTTGTTTACACTCATTAATTTTGAAACCATTTGACAATATTATTTAGTCAAATCTCGCATGTCATTGTTTGGGTACTTGTTTTAGTCTGTAAAGCGACTTAACAAGTTGGCACGCCTTTTTCTTTTCTTTCAGGAACCACGAACCCTTCAGGTTGTTCCATGTAAATTTCTTCCTCTAAATCTCAATTTAAGAAGGTTGTTGTCGCATCCATTTGATGGATTTCAAAACCATACACTGTAGCCAATGCTTCTTACATCCATATGTGCGTAATACTCATAACCAATGAGTATGTGTTAAAATAGCCAAGGCATTCTCGTTGTCTATATCCTTTGACAATAAGTCTTGCCTTATACATATCAATAATATCACCATCTTTTATTTTGCTCATGAAAATTCATTTGGAACCCAATGGTTCGTTCTCTAGAGTAAGATCAACTAACTCTGAAGTATGGTTATTTAATATGGATTCTATCTCACTATTGACTGCTCTTTCCGAGGAAGACATAACTTCTTTCAAAGTTTGAAGCTCATTTTCCAACAAGAATGTCAGAAAATCTGATTCAATGGAAGTAGTTGTCCTTTGACGTTTACTATGTCTTGGGTTCACCTCAGTAGGTGTACTTTCTTTTGCTTCTTCCCGAGGTCGCTTAGATATTTCACTAGACGACTCACATTCTTTTTTATACGGATAAATATTCTCAAAGAATTTAGCATTATCTAACTCGATTACCGTATTAATATGGATGTCGAAATTTTCTGATTTATGAACCAGAAAATGATATGCTTTACTATTTGTTGCGTATCCTATGAAAACGCAATCAATAATTTTCGGTCTGATCTTTACTTTTTGGGTTTCAGAACTTGCACTTTAGTTAAGCACCCCCATACTTTAAAATATTTAAGTTGGGCTTCCTTCCTTTCCAATTTTTTCATACGGAATAGATTGTGTTTTGCTATGGGGAACTCGATTGAATATTCGGTTAGCTGTAAGCATAACTTCCCCCCACAAGTTTAGGGTAAACCATAATTTATCAACTAGGCATTCATCATCTCCTTTGATGTGCTATTCTTTTTTTTCGCAATTCTATTAGATTGCGGTGATTAAGGGACGATCGTTTGGTGAATAATTTCATATTCCAAACATATTGCTTCAAAAGGAGATTCATATTTGACGCCCCTATTACGTTGTAAAGCCAACCACAAGAACTGTTGTTTGTGTCATGGCAAAGCTAGAATTAATAAATGGTGAAATTTTTAATCTTCAAACCAATATGACACATTTAGAATTAATAAACGGTAAAGTTTTTAATTTTCAAACCGAGTAACATCTGAGACAACAAGATCTAACAAACAGTGGAGTTTTTAATATTCAAACCAAGTAATATGTGACACAATCAAATTTAATAAATGATGAAGCTTTTTTTTTAATCTTCAAACCGAATAATAAATTGAAGTAAAAAATCACTAAGATTTTAATCTCTAACAAATGAATAGAACGTCACAAAGACTTTAATCTCAACAAATGAGTAGAAAATCACACAGATTTTAATCTCGAAGGAGTAAAAAATTATGAAGATTTTAGTCTCCATACTGGGAGTAGAAAATTACGAGGATTTCTTTTTAAATGGCTTTCCAACTAAATCATTATAATACTTAAACAGTTTGATCTTTTACTAATCAAACAAGTATATGTACATTCGTACATATTATACTCATTATCGCAAGAATACTTTAAAGTATTAGTGTAAGCCAAATTCAT
Organism: Nicotiana tomentosiformis; assembly: GCF_000390325.3. Taxonomy (NCBI): domain Eukaryota; kingdom Viridiplantae; phylum Streptophyta; class Magnoliopsida; order Solanales; family Solanaceae; genus Nicotiana; species Nicotiana tomentosiformis. The sequence continues at coordinate 87,252,728 of NC_090823.1, forward strand.
GTCTTACTTCCTTCGAGAAATTATGCATGCTACCAAATACTACTAATAGTTTTTTCAATTGGTCAAAGAAATAACAAAAAATTAACCGTAAACACATGTTATTCCTAATCGTGCATATATTTTAGGAATGTAATATGAGATAATCACATAATAACATCTATCCTAATATTTGTAGAAATCACAAAGGATGGAAAATTAATGGTAAAGCATTATAAGTTGAGTGGGAAAAAATAGAACTGGTTTTGTTCTCGAGCTTATAATTCCAATGCTGGTGCTGTCTTTACCACGAAACTGATCAACGATGAATTTCTAAACCATGGCTTTGACCATTAATGACACACTGGTCTGGCGAGAAGATTAGAGAACCAAAGAATATTTTGTTTACTTGATGTGCTCAATTTCTCCATGACTTTGTATTCAAGTGAAAATCTGAACACACAAACACACTTTCAATAGGAAAAACACCAACCATCGTTTCTTTTCGTATTAGCGCATCTGCAATTTTTTTTTTTTTTTAAATGTTTCAAACTCTAACAAATTAAATTGTCAGACAAAAACGAAACAGGCCACCACAATTGATGACCAATCATTTTTTCTAAGCCAATGATGAGATATTTCAACATATAATAGCATTTTCTGCACGTGTATGTCCGCAAAACTTGACATTGGATTCAAAGCTGTTGTATCTTTTCGCTCTCAGGAATGAAATTAGTGGAATGCCAATTGCCACTACCAGAAACCAATTAAAATTCATGGCAGATTATTTCATTCGCAAGGCCATGTACGTAAGGTGCAAGCGGGAGAAGCAAATAGTTTTCTGGTGCAGACAGATTTTAAACCCAATCTTCTTCTTCCTTAATTCATGCCTTGCATCAATAATTTTATTTTCTTTTGCCAAAAGTGGACATGTCTCCATGGCCCATGCCCGCAGTTCTTGAAACTGATAATTGTAAACCAACTTTGAAACTGATTAGGTTTGTGTTCAAGATCACTGGAATGTAATCGATACCAGAAACTTTTGTTTTTCAATCTTCAAAGCATATTGCGACAGAATATGCACTCCGCATATTGAACTAAAACCATGCACACCATCTTCATCTTGCATGCATCGTAACAAGATTTCTGTCTAACAACCAACAAAACAATTCTCTTTCTCGTTTAGTGTCCGACAAACAGAGGTTAAGATGAACACATAAAATAATATTAAATTCCTTGAGCTTATTGGTAAACTGGGTTCGAAATCAGAAAAGCAAAAAAGCAACAACAACAACTCAGTAAAATCCCACTAATGGGGTCTGGGGAGGATAGTGTGTACGCAGACCTTACCCATACCCCGAAGGAGTAGAAAGGCTGTTTCCGAAAGACCCTCGGCTCAAAAAAAATAAAAAGACAAAAGGACAAAAAAGGACAAAAAGGAGACAATATTAGTATCACAACAACAATCATAGGATAAATAAGAACACCATAAAATCCAGAAGAAAGATGCAAAGCAAAGGGAGACAATATTAGTAAATATTAGTATCACCACAACAATCATAAGAAAAATAGGAACACCATGAAATCTAGAAGAAAGAAGCAAAAAAAAAAAGCGATAGCTAGTAAATAGGATATGCACTGAAAAGCGAAATAGTAAGCTACAATATTGCCACTAGCTATTTTAGACAAAAACCTTACATGGCTAGTCCTACAATGGTACGAAGTAAGGTACGACTCAACTACCTCGTAACCTACAACCCTAATACTCGATCTCCACATCTTCCTATCAAGTGTCATGTCCTTGGAAATCTGGAGCCTCGTCATATCCTGCCTGATCACCTCTCCCCATTACTTCTTAGGCCGCCCTCTACCTCTTCTCGTGCCCTCCGCAACCAGATACGACCTCCATACCGGAGCATCTGGGCTTCTCCTCTGAACATGTCCGAACCATCTAAGCATTGCTTTCCGCATCTTGTCATCAATGGGAGCCACATGCACCTTCTCCCGAATATCATCATTCCTAATCTTATCTATCCTAATGTGCCCTCACATCCACCGCAACATCCTCATTTCTGCTACTTTCATCTTCTGGATATGTGATTTCTTAACGGGCCAACACTCAGCCCCATACATCATGACCGGTCTAACCACCGCTTTATAAAACTTACCTTTGAGTATCGGTGGCACTCTCTTGTCACACAGGACTCCAGATGCTAACCTCCACTTCATCCATCCTATCCCAATACGGTATGTGACATCCTCGTCGATCTCCCCTCCCCCCTGGATAACCGAACCAAGGTACTTGAAGCTGCCTCTTCTCGGGATGACCTGCGAATCAAGCCTCACATCCACGCCCACTTCCCCTGGCTCAGCGCTGAACTTATACTCCAAGTATTCCGTCTTCGTCCTGCTTAGCTTGAAACCCTTAGACTCAAGAGCCTGTCTCCAAACCTCCAGCCTCTCGTCAACACCGGCTCACGACTCATCAATCAGAACTATGTCATCGGCGAATAACATTCACCATGGCACATCTCCTTGAATATGGTGTGTTAACGCGTCCATCACCAAGGCGAATAAGAACGGACTGAGCGCAGAACCTTGGTGTAACCCCATTACAACCGGAAAATGCTCAGATTCGCCTCCTACTGTCCTAACCCGAGTCTTATCCCCATCATACATGTCCTTAATCACCATAATGTAGGGAACCGACACACCTTTTGCCTCCAGGCATCTCCAGAGAATTTCTCTAGGAACCTTGTCATACGCTTTCTCTAGGTCAATAAACACCATGTGCAGATCCTTCTTCCTCTCTCTGTATAGTTCCACCAACCTTCTAACAAGGTGTATAGCTTCTGTAGTCGAACGACCCGGCATGAACTCGAACTGGTTGACAGATACAGATACTGTCATCCTCACCCTCGCTTCAACCACTATCTCCCACACTTTCATGGTATGACTCAGTAATTTGATATCTCTATAATTATTACAACTCTAGATATCACCTTTGTTCTTATACAATGGAACCACCGTACTCCACCTCCACTCATCCGGCATCCTCTTCCCCTTAAAAATAATATTAAACAACCTAGTCAACCATTCCAAACCTGCTCTCCCCACACACTTCCAAAATTCTACCGGAATCTCGTCTGGCCCGGTCGCTCTGCCCCTACTCATCTTACGCATAGCTCCCACGACCTCCTCAACCTCGATACGCCTGCAGTACCTAAAGTCACAGTGGCTCTCGGAATGCTCCAATTCGCCTAGCATAATATCCCGATCCCCTTCTTCATTCAAAAGTTTATGAAAGTAAGTTTGTCATCTCCTCTTAATCTGGGCATCTTCCATCAATACTCTACCATCTTCGTCCTTGATGCATCTCACTTGGTCCAAATCCCGAGCCTTCCCCTCTCTCAACTTGGCCAGCCGGAATAACTTCTTCTCCCCACCTTTTTTCCCCAATTCCTCGTACATACGACCATAAGCCGCAGTCTTAGCCTCTGTGACCGCCAACTTAGCCTCCTTCCTAGCTACCTTATACCTCTCCATGCACACTCGCCTCTCCTCCTCGCCTATGCTCCCCACTAACTTCAGGTACGCCGCCTTCTTTGCTTCCACTTTACCTTGGACCACTTTATTCCACCACCAGTCTCCTTTGTGCCCACCAGAGACGGCCGTTGAGACCCTTAACACCTCTCTCGCAGCCTCCTTAATACAGTCTGCTGTCGCTGACCACATAGTACTCGCGTCACCACTGCTCCTCCAAGCTCCCATAGCCGACAACCGCCCCTTCAACGCTTGGGCTTTATCCTTAATTAAGGCTCCCCACCTGATTCTCGGTCTTCCTCGAGTAGACCTTTTCCTCCTCTTTATCATAATACCAACGTCCATCACTAAGAGCTTATGCTGCGTCGCGAGTATCTCACCCGGAATCACCTTGCAATCCTTGCACAACCCTCTGTCACACTTCCTGAGGAGGAGATAGTCAATCTGGGTCTTCGCCACCGTATTTTAAAAAGTAACCAAATGCCCCTCCCTCTTCCGAAAGCTAAAGTTCGCAATCACTAACCCAAAAGCCTTAGCGAAGTCCAACAACGATGTACCTCCGAACCACGTTAGTTCAATAAACAACATATAAATAATTCCGAACCACTACAAGAAATATGAGCTACGGCGACATTAAATAAATGTTATATTAGGTCACATAAATGTCACATAATTAATTACCGACGTTTATTTTACATTTAGGCCAAATGTCGAAAATTTTCTGACATTTAAGTAAATGTCGGTAAATGCTTAGTAACATTTATCTACTTGACTTTTTATCAAATGTCGACCATTTGAGTTCATAACCATGTAGTTTGTGACATAAAAAAAATGTCGGCAAAATTTGTAAATTAAAAAAATATAAACGTACGGTTAAAACTAAAAACAAAGACATTTATTATAAATGCCACTTTACAACAAATATATTTATTTGCTCTTTGCATTACTGCAAATATTCACATTCATGTCAAAACTTTCAAGTATCATACACCACAGATAATTTAACTGAATTAAAAAAAACACTCAAGTACAGTGTATACATAATTTTAACTTTTCTCTTTGTTATTATCTCCAAAATAGCCTACACAATTTGAAGCTTTCGTATCCGTGTTCTTTGATGCAGAAGCTTTGGTATCAGTATATAACCAACCCCAGGATGGGGGTGGTGGAGTCCATTGGGCAGGTGGGTTCTTCTTTTTCGTTTTTCTGTCATCCTAGGCATCTTGAAGGATGGGGAGGAAGAAGCAATCTGTAATAATATCCCTTTGCTTATGTATTTTTTTTGAGTATAGCATTACTTGTAGCCTTAAAATTGTGTTCACTAATTAGAAGTGAAGGTTTCTTCTCAACTCTTTTTATATCATGGATGGTTAGATAAGTTGCTATTGTAGCCTTAATTTGTTTTAGAGGTATAATGTCATACTTGAATTGAGCGCGGCCCTTGCATTGCGTCCTTGATTTGTGCACCTGGCTGCCCTATTTTTTTTATAATATGTCATACTTTTCATTCTTCTAAAAATAATATTAAAGATGGAATTGATAAATTGAAAAAAGAGGCAGTTGAGAATTTCATTTGTTTGAACATTCTAGGAATAGAAAGCAGGGGAATTAGCAGATTAAAGAGTTGGTGAAACAGAATTGTGAAATGGAGAGCAACTTAGCTAATACATCATGCTCAACACAACACTCTCCTTTTAAAAGCGTTTTAAATTTTGTTTTCTAAAACCATTAACGTTATGTAAGAAAAGTTCTCTAGTGTCAATTAAATTCCAAAAAAAAAAAAGAATTGCCGAAAAAACCGACCAAAGTCGGTTAGTATTTTAATTATGTAATTAAAAAATATACCATCTAGTAATCGAACATGTACTATGGCAGGATAATATTCTACCACTAGACCATTGGTGCATTTTATTTTAAGAATGTCTTTTATTTCATTTATACTCTTTAATTGCATTTTTGCGCGAAAATAACAGACCGATGTCGGTCGGTTTTATTAAAAAATAAAATTACTGACCGAATTCGGTCGATTTTTTAAAATAACCGGCCGAATTAACCGACCGATTTCGGTTAGTTTTTTTAATATTAATTTTAATTTATTTTAAATGAAAAACAGATCAAAGTTGGTTGGTTTCTTGAAAAAAAAAAATTGAGGAACGCAAAAATAATTTCCTGCATTTTTGCGCCAAAGAAAACCGACCAAAGTTGGTCTGTTTCATAAAAATAATTAAAAAATAAAATATTTTGAAAAACCGACCGACTTCGATCGGTTTTTCGGCCGATTTTTTGACCGATCGAAATCGGTCGGTCGAGCGGTCGATTTTTGCCGAATTTCTTGTAGTGACTCCCTCACACTATAGTAGCTCACATCCTTCAGAAGTGTTGTCTCCAATAACTGAAATCGAAAAGAAAAGAGTTATTCTAAACTAGTTAGGGAACGAACAAAAAAGAACTATATTAAAAAGTAAGAAAAGAATTAATAGAGGCACAATGGCCTTATTGCCTTTGCTACATAATTTTAAACAAGATAATGCACCAAACTATTTGTTTACTAGTATATATTGTGACACATGATAAACCAACAAAGGTAATGCAAGTATACATCAGAGTAACAAATATATATATATATATGAGTGTTGATTACCACACAGAAGGGTGTAGAGCAAAATATATGATTAAAGCTGAAACAATATACATAACAATTACAAAGGAATAACCCAACAACCTGATGGGATAAATTAAAAGAACTAACCAATCCGGAAGATAAAATGAAACTTGGCAGCTACATAGCCTCAAGTGGACTCTACGTAGTTCAATCAATGAGTTGGCCTCTAAATAAACCTGGATAATAAACAAATACTATTACATACACACATGAACATCCAATAGATTCCTTTAACAAAATCCATTTAATAATTTAGCCAGAACTCTAAAGCATTCCCTCAAACAGTTGGCATGCAATATACTACCATACAATTCGAAAGGTAAAATTCTTATCAATTAAAATGCACAATAAAACTAGGTGCTCTAATTCAATTATAGAAAGGTAATACACTGACATGCGGCAATATCTTGTATATCGGAATGTGGCACACGTATATGAAATAGGATTTAATTCATATCCAGAGTGAATGAATCACAAACCCATCTTTTAATATGACAACCCACAATTTCAAATTAAAAGAGATTATTTGAAGATTCATCAAAGTCTCAATAAAAAGCCTCGTACTGATTACATTGACTTGAACTCTGGCTTCTCTCGAAGGTGAAGAAAACATTGACTGCATATTCGATTTCAGTTCGATTTGAAAGGAGATTTGTTCACAGAGGTTTGGAAGGGTCTCCTGAAGAGGCGAGAGAAGAGAACGGAGGTGGAGGTTGACATCACCTATGATTATGTAAAATATGATAGAAATAGAATCGTCCCTTTCGAGGAAGATGAACAGAGAATGATGGATGCTGTGCTGTTTCGGAGAATTTAGGGTTTCAAAGGAGGAGGATTCTGAAAAGGGGCTGGAAAGAGGGAAAATAAAAAGAAAGAATGAGCGATTTGAATTTTAACTGCGTCAATATAGAAAATTTCCCACAGATTGCTGTAAATGTCATATATTTAATGACTTCTTATGCTATATGACGTTCATTTAACCACATATTGCTCTAAATGTCGGAAAAGTAACGGTTTAATGACATTTGTTATAAATGTCGTTAATTAAATGTGGTTGTAGCCTGTATTTTTTGTAGTGAGCCCACAAGTTGTCTGTGTGTCCTTAAGAAATTTAATCTACTTACTGTTGCCCAAGATTTTCGGATTAATTTCTCTCAGAATATAACGTAATAACTATTTTGTGATAGCGGCACTATAAATTACAAAATTTCAGCGAATTCAACAAACGGAGCAAATCACACTTGACACTTATATTTATTTAGAAAATAATGTAACAATGTATAAATGATAGGAGAAGTTTTCAGATTCTCCATGTATAAAAATGAAGCCAAACCTCTAAATTTATAAGCAATGAAAGGGTGAGAGGGAGAGGTGCCACCCAAAAGGTGCATCTTATATTTCCCATTCATACCTTTTTTTAAACGGATAAGGGTCTGATTTGTCCCTTTACTAACATAAATAGGCCTTATTTACTCACCATTTACGTTTTCTATCAAAATATCCCTACAGTTATACATTGGGTTCATATTTACCCTTACACGTTAAAATGGGTTACATTTGCCCTTCGTTATACTTTAAGATCATATTTACCCCTCTACTCTTCAAAAAGGGTTACATTTGCCTTTCGTTATACTTTTTTGACATATTTATCCTTACTATAATCCTACATTTACCTTCATCCGGTAGATCGCCATGTCCCACCTTTGTTTTCCTACATGGCGCTTATGTGGATTTCTTTTTCTTCCAATTTAAATATGGTTACATATTTAAGATAATTTAACCCACCCGCCCAATTTAAATAAGACTTCATTAACTCCATTGTTGTGCAACTTCTTGTTATTTACTTTGGTTGCTGCAACAATTGTGAGTTGTATTAGATTAGTGATTTTGAGTTCAAAGTTATTGTTTGCCAATATGTTGCTGATGCTATAACTATTGTATTTCACACAATCTTCATAAATGTCGTATCAGAAAATTGCTTTTCGCGAATCAATCATGGTCAATTGACCCACTTTAGACTTTACAGAGTTGTATCTATACAAATACTTCAAAACATCATTGAGTGATTCATGTCTCCTAACTCCTAAGTATTAAAGGAAAACAAATTAACATAGACAAAGGTGAAATAATTAAATAAATAAATTAGAGATAGTATAGTTTCATTCACTCACTGTCCAAAATTTTCTCGCTCTCCGAAAAATATGGAGCTGACCTAGAGAAGAGAGATGGACGAGTGGGTGGGGTGGGGGGAGGGGAGGGATTGGAAATTATGATTTCCATTTATTCTAGTTAGTGTTTCTTATTTAAATTGGGTGGGTTAAATTATCTTAAATAGGTAACCATATTTAAATTGAAAGAAAAAGGAATCCACATAGACCCCATGTAGAAAAATAAATGTGGGACATGGAGATCTACCGGATGAGGATAAATGTAGGGTATAATTGTAAGGATAAATATGTCAAGAAAGTATAACGAAGGGCAAATGTAATCCTTTTTGAAGAGTAGAGGGGTAAATATGATCCTAAAGTATAACGAAGGGCAAATGTAATATTTTTTAACGTTTAAGGGGTAAATATGAACCTAATGTATAACTGTAAGGATATTTTTGATAGAAAAATTAAACGGAGGGTAAATAATGCCTATTTATGATAGTAGAGGGGCAAATCAGACCCTTATCCATTTTAAAAAAACTTAACAACATCTACAATATCATATAAGTTAAATACAATTTTCATACAAATCTTATGCAATATTTCTTTTGTGTATTTTGTATCTGATTTGTTTGTATATTTTGTATGCGGTGTATTATTCTTTCTCTCTAAAATTCCAATCAGAACTTCATCTCTTAATACAATTTTGATACATATCAACTTTATGTAAAAAGATAGTATTGATAACTTAAATATAAATTTCATACAACGATTCATACATTATACTATTATTTTTTAAATTTCATACAACATTCAAATAAAGAAAAATATATAACTACAACAGAATATAATTTAATATAATATAATTCTTCTTCTTCTTCTTCTTCTTCTTCTTCTTCGAGTTTCAATCCGAAATTTAATCAAAATCAAGTCTAATCTTTACTAAACACCCTCAAATTTGAGATATAAGCTCCAAAGAATATTCCTAATTATTTGCAATAACATCTAATCCAAACAAATAATAGTAAACCCAAATTCGAATTCAAAACTTCGAAACTTTTTAATGGTTATCAATGGTGGAGAGTCAAGCACTTTCAAAATTTATTGATTGATAATTTCAATTCGAGCACCAATTGTGCAATATGAAAAAAAATTACTAAGTTAAAACTCTATATTAAAACAATTGAAATTCAATTCATTAATAAATTCCCTAAAAAAATAAAAGAGGATAAAAAGCATAAAAAATGAAGGAAGAAAAATTAGGGAAAGAACAGAGGAGGAGAGACAGATGGAGAGAGAAAAAAAGAGACAGAGAGGGGGGGATAGAACAGGGATGAAAATTAACCGATTCCCTATTCAATTCTTAATATAAAGAGATACTCACTAATACTAATTTGTATATAATTGATAAATTGTATATTCTCATGTAGTTAAGTTATAACTTGATTAGGGGGTAATAAAGTATCATATGTAGTATGAAAAAGTAAGAAGTTCAATCGTAATGACTTGTATGACATGTCATATGCTTTACCTTTTATTTTGTGACAGGTGTAATTTATGAGCCCTACTTTCTTTTTTATCCAATTTATCAAAAAGTTCTTCAAATAATTCTCTCTTCTTCCACACAATTTATACCGAAAAAAAAAATTTAACCCCTCCTTGAAAAGATAACCACCATGAACCACCTTACATCCACCATTTCATAGTCGTAAACTCCACTCTTCTCCGCTCAAATAAACCACCAACCACCACAAACATATACCCACTCTTCAATTTCAACACTTAAATAAGCCCAAAAAAAAGGTCTCAAACATCAATAGGAAAAAAAACTAAAAATTTGTAAAAAAATAAAAATAAACGAAAAAGGTCCAAATATACCCTTGTACTATACGAAATTGAGCACATTTGCCCTTCGTTAATAATTTAGCTCAAATATACCCTTACAGTCACATAGTTGGTCCATATATGCCCTTAGAGTTACATAGTTGGCTCATATATGCTCTTTTCGAAAAGGAATCCACCCAAACTAATTAGCTCTTTCGTTAATTGTATTAAAGTATATTACAAACACTATTTTTTTTTATTAGTACTTTTTTTCTTTACCTTTTTCTTTTCTTCTCTTTTTTTCCTTTTTTCTTTCTCCCTTATCCGATTTCCTCCATTACTGATGTCTTCTCCATTTTCGCCACCAATTTCACTTGACAAAACTCATGAATTTCAATTACTAAGAAAATTCTCCCATAAGAATTTTTTTATAGATCATATGTTTGTCGATTTTTAAATGTTTACTGAACATATATTTAGTTCTAAAAACTTTAACAAAGTAAGATTGAAATAATATTTATGTAACAAAAAACCCTAAAAATCCAACAAAATCGAACAATCCAAACCGATATAATTGGTTTGGTTTGGTTTTGATAAAAAACGAACCAACCCGTTCCATGTACACCCCTAATTTACGTAGTTAATAAAAAAAAATAGAAAATATCCAGCTGAAAAAAGATGAAAAAAGACTAACAACTCAAATTTATAACACTACAACTTGAACTTTAGGCTTTTAATCATTAAATTATCTTTCTGAAAATAATTTAAATATTTTGGTCTTTTGAGCATTGTTAAAGGTTGAGATATTTTTATTATTTTAAAGTTTAAACCATAATTTTTGGAACAATTTAATTTCGTTTATTTAGAGGGCCAATAAAATTGGAACTTGATTACCTTATAGGAGAATTTTCTTAGTAATTGGAATTCATGAGTTTTGTCAAGTGAAATTGGTGACGAAAATAAAGAAGACATCAGTAATGGAGGAAACGGATAAGGGAGAAAGAAAAAGGAAAAAAAAGAGAAGAAAAGAAAAAAAAAGAAAGAAAAGAGAAAGGTAAAGAAAAAAAGTAATAATAAAAAGGAAATAATTTTTGTAATACACTTTAATACAATTAACGAAAGAGCTAATTAGTTTAGGTGAATTCCATTTCGAAAAGGGCATATATGGGTCAGCTGTGTAACTCTAAGGGAATATATGGACCAACTATATGACGGTAAGGACATATTTGAGCTAAAGTATTAACGAGGGACAAATGTGCTCAATTTCGTATAATACAAGGGTATATTTGGACCTTTACATCAGTATGGTCAATTCCTCTTCTATTATTCTTTTCGAAATTTTCTCCTAAAAATTTCACAGCAACCAATAAAAAGAAAAAAATTCCAGCAATTTCGAATCGGAGCTCATCATTGGAGCTATCACCAGAGCGGCCACAAGAGCAGTCAGCACAAGATTCAAAATTTATCACTGAAATTCTTCAAACTTCAACTCCCAAATAATTAGTTTTTCCAAATTTAAATATTTCTTCTCTCTCCCGCAAGCATTTCTTTTGTAATGTGGTTATGGCCAGTAGCGAAGACAAAGAGTTTTATAAAGGTGTATCAAAATTTAAAGAAATAAATATATAAAAATATCAAAAGGAATCAACACATAATACATATATATATATATATATATAAAATATATTTGTTATTTAACAAAATAAAAGAAAGGGGGGGGGGGGGGGTCTAAAGTGAACGAACAGAAGGGAGGGGTAGGGGAGTACTGAAGAGTTATTTTTTCTTTTCATTTGCCTTTGTCTCTTTTATTTTTAGTATTTTTAAATTGAAATTATAATATTTACGCACATTAATTGTATGATTTCCACGCATTTTGTCACATTACTAATGTTACGGTCATATAACAACGGTTAGAGATAATACTTGTTACGGCCAAACACACTCACGCAAGTATACGTGGTCGTCAAGTAATAAAGTAGTGAATAAAGTATCGTTCCCACGAAGACTTATGATTAACTTTGACTAATTCAAACTCGAATAGCTTATTGATTCAAGATATTTCTAACAAAATATATAATTTTCTAACTTACTACCTACGGACGATCAAATAATGAATCGCTAAGAATTCAACACAACACTTAAATAGTTTTGTTCAACAATCAATAGGATATAATATTCCAGGGTCACGGGTCATCTAACATTCATGTTGCATTCGTATTTTAAAATAGCTAATTGATTTATCTGAATTGTTGATTCACAGGGTTAATTTCACTCGTAAGAATCTGTCGAGTTCTTACTCGCATGCTCAAGTTAACTTAATACCTATATGTCTATGGAATTAAGTTTAACAAGAACTCATTTACAATTCCTGTATTTTAACCGAGTAAGGCAATTAGGTATATGTCTATCCTAATCGCGAATCCTTTCCCCGATGCCCGGGTTTTGAAAACTTACTCTATTTACTTCTATATGCAATCTAGGGTTCCCACTTTCGAGTTCAACTCTAGATTCGTAGATAGTATTTCACTGTTAATTACTCAGCAAAATAATTAGAAACAGAATTAAATAAACAACCCAATATGATAAACCCAACGTCGTCAAATTAAACTTCAAACATCAACATTCATGTATACCCATGACCCTAGAATAATAGGGTTCTTAGCCACTCATATTCAGGCAATCATCCCAAATTTCATAAGATTGCATAAAAATCAATAAAAGAAAGAAAGGATAAAACTCCAGACGAATTCCGTGGTCTTTGAACTTGGTTATAGCCTTTTTTTCTTCTCTTTCCCCGTCTCTCCTCTACAAGAGGCGTTTTAAAGCTTATATATTGCGTCCAAAAGTTGTAATCTAGAGTTCTCCTAACTCTAGTCCAAATCGGCTTCAGGGGTTGATGCTAAGGCGGATGCGACGCATCCACCTCGTCCTTCCATTTCTTAACTTTGCATGTGAGGGTAGACGCGACGCATCCAGCCTTCTCTTCTACTTCCCAGTTTCGCACGCGATGGCGAACGCTATGGCCCAACTTCACTGCTAAGGTTGCATGCAGGATGATGTTTTCCTAGGTTGGATGCGACGCATCCAACCCTTCTTCCTCTGGCTAAACCACCTTTTCTTCATATTTTGCACTCCGAACACCTTAAATCGTCACACATAACTTAATTAGTCATCAAACCAATAATTACACCATGTTGGGAGTTTTAAAGATTAAATAACATCAAGAAGTGGTTAAAACATGGGTAAAGTAACATCAACACATATCGAAATATGCCAAACATCACTACCCCACACTTAAACCTTTGTTCGTCCTCGAACAAACCATCACTATAGTAAACAAAATAAAATTAAGCTCTTATCATTCAAAGCACACTACATCTATGACCATGGTTATTTGCTACAATTAGGCTCTAGACTATGCATCAACACACTTCCCTTTTCTTATGCCCTTCTTTAAACATATTCGAACAAAGACAACATGCTCACAACAATCCTAACCTCAAAAACCGACTCAGTGACTCACCCTCCTAAGCACTTTAACACATCATCAAATAACTTAAGCGCGAATTCTTCAACACCCTTTCAATTTCACCAATAATATCACTCCAAACAATATTTCCTCTTTCTTTAAGCACTACTTTAATTCATACCCACTAGCAAGAACAAGACAACAATTTATTCATCTATATTTTTCTTTTCTTTTTTTTTTCTTTCAATTTTCGCTAGTGGCGTATTATTTTACAAAATAAGTGCACCCTTTTTTTCTTTCATTGGTTCCACTCAAAAGTCACCCCACACTTAGTCCCTTCTTACTTCTTTTAGCGCTCATCTAACAATTAAAGTGCTTTAAGAGGTAAAAGGATCAAAACAATATCAATTAAAAATAAAAAGAGTGTAGGCTTATAATGCGGGTACCAAACAAAAGTCAATAGGCTCAAAAGGGTTAACTAAGGATCAATTTTATTTGGGATAAGCAATTAAGCTCAAAAAAAAAAAAAATCAAAGAAAGCCTAAAATCATTTTTCAAACCGAGCATCACCTAAAATTTCGCTTCAACTCACATACCGGGCAAGTTCTAGACACAAGTACACTACATGGACTACACAAAAACCTTACCACACATGGCACATGACTCATTAAGGACGGTCACATTCCGACTCTCAAACAATGCAAGTATTCACGGAGCAACGAGATATTAAGCATTAAGCGCAAAGTGAACACAAGTCAAGAAAATGAGAAATAGGCGCCACAAAACATGCTATCCATTTTAACAAGGCATCATCAATAATTTCAGAGTGAGAAGGGAAGATATTACATATGTAAAAGCCTAAATATGCCATTATCAACCAAGTCAAGGTCACCTAGGTTCATCATTCTTCCTCCTTTTATTCCCTACATTCCTACTCTACTCTAAAAAGAAAACAAAATTACCCGGTTCAAACTACATCCCATGGAAAAGAACCGAGGCACAAAGAAAAACCACAGGGGATTATTACTATCTACAAAGATACTATGCAAAGAATTCAACAATTAGCAGATGAAACAGCGAAGTTCAGCCTGAAAGCAATTGCGACAGCTTGCAGACTTCAATTTATTTGTAAAGTCATGCCATTCACTCTTCATGGAATTGTAGCTCATGACTTTCAGCAAGTATGTGATAACTTTCTTCAAAAACTCAATTTCACATAGCCCCTCACTCGACCCCACACTTATTCTCAAGCATACACCAATGTTGCTCGGTTACTCAGACTTCACCGACGCCTAAATTTTTCTCAGGGACAATTCGTCGAACATGTGGTATGCAACAAGTGTGCCTAGTTCATTCTATCAGTTGAGCAGTGCAACTACCCTCCCAAAGTTTGACGAGATGAAGGGAATTATAGTTTATCATCTCGCAACCATTACAACGACCAAGAACGACAGCCCTAAAAAATTTTGAAATTGCAAACCCTACTTGTTGCTACCATTGAGGGAGGGAAGAGAGAAGAATTAGGAGAGAAGCCAACGGAAGAACGAAGAGGATGATGCGTACCTGTCGCGTTTGTATGCGTTGCAATTTCGATTAAAGAAATCCGTTCTGCGTTCGTAGGCGTCGCAAAAAGAGACGAGTGGATGCGTCGCAAGAAGAGTTTTTAACGAATTCGTTATCTTAAGATGTGTTAAAATATATAGTACTTACCTGTGCGTGCGAGCTTTGACGCGACGCATCCCCTTGTCTTCCTTCAAAAAAAAATTTCGGACGCGACACGGACGCGATATGCAGACTTCACTGCCTTGAGCAATTGGCCCGTCAAAAAATTTTTTGCTGAGGGGGATGCGACGCATCCGCCTCGTTTTCTCATATCTGGGGAACTTTTTTTTTTTTTTTTTTAAAGATCTGCGTCCTACAAAAAAAAATAAAAAATAAAAAATAAACTAACTAACTTGGGTGGCCTCCCAAGAAGCGCCTGATTTAACGTCGCGGCACGACGCAACATGTTCTTCATGCCTCCACTAAATCCATTGTGGTCTTGTGACGTGCAATGTCACCACCCCAATAGTGTTTTACTCTTTGGCCATTTACCAAGAATGTCGTATTGGACCCCTTATCACACAATTCTATCGCACCATGAGGTTTCACACTAACCACTTCAAACGGACCCGACCATCGAGATTTAAGCTTTCCTGGAAAAAGCTTTAGCCTTGAATTAAACAGTAGAATTTCTTGACCTGGTTCAAACTCACGATGTTGGATATGCTTATCATGCCATCTTTTGGTCTTCTCTTTATACAATTTGGCATTTTCATACGCATGCAATCGAAACTCATCAAGCTCGTTGAGTTGTAGCAATCTCTTCTCACCGGCCAAGTCCATCTCCATATTTAGCTTTTTAATCGCCCAATATGCTTTGTGTTCAAGCTCGACGGGCAGATGGCAGGCCTTCCCATAAACCAACCTGTACGGAGAAGTGCCTATTGGGGTCTTGTACGCAGTGCGATATGCCCATAATGCGTCATCCAGCTTCCCGGCCCAGTCCTTTCTATTCATACTTACTGTCTTTTCCAAAATCTGCTTGACCTCTCTGTTGGAAACTTCTACTTGACCACTCATTTGGGGATGATAGGCAGTGGAAACTTTGTGCTTGACTCCGTATTTTGCAAGAATATTATTCAGCAGTTTGTTACAAAAGTGAGTTCCCCCGTCGCTTATCAACACTCTTGGAGTCCCAAAACGTGTGAAGATGTGCTTCTTTACAAAGCCTACCACAACCTTTGCGTCGTTAGTAGGAAGAGCAATGGCCTCTACCCACTTAGAAACATAGTCGACCGCCACCAAGATGTATCTGTGCCCGTTAGAATATGGGAATGGTCCCATAAAATCAATCCCCCAAACATCAAAAAGTTCTACCGCCAGAATATTTTGCAAGGGCATCTCGTGCTTCCTCGTGATAGTTCCAGTTCTTTGGCATCTATCACAATTTTTAACGAAGGCATGTGCATCCTTAAACAATTTTGGCCAATAAAAACCTGATTGTAGCACTTTTTGGGCGGTTCTATCCCCGCCGTGATGACCTCCATATGGTGACGCATGGCAGTCATGTAGTATAGCCTTCATCTCTTCCTCAGGAACACACCTTCTCACCAACTGATCTGCACACTGCCTATATAGGAATGGCTCATCCCACACGTAGAACCTTACATCATGTAGGAATCTTCTTCTATTGTCAGCTGTCCATTCTAGTGGCGTCACCCCACTTGCGATAAAATTCACATAATCTGCATACCATGGGGCTTCACCTGAGGTGACTGCTAATATTTGCTCATCCGGAAATGTTTCTTTAATTGACCCTCCTTCAGCTACATGGTCCCGACTTTCTAATCTGGACAAATGATCAGCCACTTGATTTTCTGTCCCTTTTCGATCTCGGATCTCTAAGTCAAATTCTTGCAAGAGGAGGACCCAACGAATCAGCCTCGGCTTGGCGTCTTTCTTTTCAAATAAGTATCTGATAGCTGAATGATCTGTGTAGACGATGACTTTGGTTCCCACTAGATAGGATCTGAACTTGTCAAACGCCCACACCACTGCAAGCAACTCCTTTTCAGTCACTGTATAATTCATCTGAGCTGGATTCATAGTTTTGCTTGCATAATAAATGGAGTGAAAGATTTTATCCCTCCTTTGCCCCAACACCGCTCCAATTGCTATGTCACTTGCATCGCACATCAACTCAAATGGTTGTGCCCAATCGGGGCCAATGATAATTGGTGCAGTCACCAATCTTCCCTTCAGCTCCTCAAATGCTTTCAGACATGCATTATCAAACTTGAAGGTAACATCTTTCTCTAGAAGCCTGCACAAAGGGGAAGAAATTTTCGAAAAATCTTTAATGAAACGACGATAAAAACCTGCATGACCCAAGAAACTGCGAATGCCTTTGATGGATGTCGGCGGGGGCAATTTTTCAATCGTCTCCACCTTTGCTTTATCCACCTGTAGACCATCTTTTGAAACCTTGTGCCCCAAAACTATACCTTCACGTACCATGAAATGGCACTTTTCCCAGTTTAGCACCAAGTTCGTCTCTTCACACCTAGCTAGCACTTTATCAAGGTTCATCAAACAACTATCAAAAGAACATCCAAACACAGAAAAATCATCCATGAATACTTCTACAAATCTTTCAACCATGTCAGTGAAAATAGCCATCATACACCTTTGAAAAGTCGCAGGTGCATTACAAAGACCGAAGGGCATTCTCTTGAACGCATACGTGCCATAAGGACATGTAAATGTAGTTTTCTCTTGGTCTTCTGGGGCTATAGCAATCTGATTATACCCCGAATAACCGTCCAGGAAACAGTAGTATTCCTGGCCAGCTAATCTATCAAGCATTTGGTCAATAAAAGGAAGGGGAAAGTGGTCTTTCCGGGTGGCATTGTTCAGTTTTCTGTAATCTATGCAAATTCTCCATCCAGTGACAGTTCTTGTAGGAATTAAGTCATTATTTTCATTAACTACTACGGTTATCCCCCTTTCTTCGGCACACATTGAACGGGGCTTACCCATTTACTATCAGAGATTGGAAATACAATACCTGCATCAAGCCACTTAATCACTTCTTTTCTTGCCACTTCTTTCATGATTGGATTTAGTCGGCGTTGGTGTTCTACACTTGGCTTGTGTCCGTCCTCCATGAGGATTTTGTGCATGCAGAAAGCTGGACTAATGCCTTTAATGTCAGACATTGTCCACCCAATTGCTCGCTTGTGCTCACGTAGCACCCTTAATAGCTTTTCTTCCTGTAATTTAGACAAGTGAGCAGAAATAATAACAGGTAAAGTGTCAGAACTTCCCAAATAAGCATATTGAAGGTGAGGGGTTAGGGGTTTAAGTTCCAAATTTGGAGCTTTTTCAATTGACGGCTTTGGTGGGGGGCCACTTGGCCTATTCAGGGGCTCAAACGGGATTATTCCTTGCATGTAACCACATGATGTATCTAGGATATGCATCATCTCCTCAACCTCATCATCCATCTCCAAGCTATCAAACATCATGATTGCTTTTTCTAAACAGTCGTCTAGATATACACTCGTGTCAAGAAGTTTCTCATCCACCTCCACCACAGATATCATAGAGAGCTCCTCATAGTGGCGGGGAAGTTGGATTGCTTTGTAGACATTGAAGACTGCTTCCTCGTTGTCCACTCTCATAATCATTTTCCCTTCTCTCACTTTAATTATTGCATCGCCAGTAGCCAAGAGAGGTCGTCCCAATATGATTGGAACTTGTTCATCAGCCTCGAAGTCTAGAATAATGAAGTCAGCTGGGAAGATGAATTTTCCAATTTGCAGCAGCACATCTTCAATCACTCCTTCGGGGTAGGCTATGGACCTATCAGCTAATTGCAACATCACGGTGGTTGGTCTCGGAGCTCCCAGACCTAATTGCTTAAACAAGGATAAAGGCATCAGATTTATGCTTGCACCCAAATCACACAGAGCACGTCCCACGTCAATATTACCGATTTGTACTGGAATGGTGAAGCTGCCAGGATCCTTAAGCTTTTGGGGAAGCTTGTTTTGGACCCTTGATGTGCACTCCTCAGTAAGTGCAACCGTCTCGAACTCAGTCAATTTCCTCTTATGAGCCACTATGTCTTTTATGTACTTAGCGTACTTTGGAATTTCACGAAGTACATCCACTAATGGAATATTTAATTGAACCTGACTCAACATGGAGAGAAATTTGTTGAACATGCGATCGTCATTCCTTTTCTGCAATCTTTGGGGGAAAGGTGGTGGTGGCCTTGTAACCTCCATTCGCTCTGAACTTGCATCATCTTCCTTTGACTCTTGTGTTGCCTTAGGTGTCAACTCCCCCCAGGTATAGGTTTTTCTTTTATCTTCCTTGGCACTTCCTCTAGTTCCCTCCCGTTTCTAAGTATAACTGCATTAACTTGAGGGTTCTTCTCTGTATCACTGGGAAGTGAGCCTGTAGGTCTAGTATTTTGGTTTGCTGCTAACTGCCCCATTTGCCTCTCAAGATTTCTGAAATCGGTCCTGAGCTGTTGATTGTCTAGCAACAACTTTTTCAGCAAGTCATTCGTACTTTCTTCCATTTGTTGGGGTGGCTTCTGAGGTTGAGTAAAATTCCCTTGAGGCCTATACTGATTCTGTTGACTTCCGCCCCATGAGAAGTTAGGATGATTCCTCCAGTTTGGGTTGTAAGTGTTCCCATATTGCGCATGTTGATTCATAGGACCTCTGTTTTGTTGCCCCACATAGTATATAGATTCAGGATTCGTGGGGCACATGTCAATCATATGACTGTCTCCGCATAGTTCGCAACAAATAGACATCTGCTGTACATGTTGCATTTGTTGTGTTGTCATTCTATTCATCTGATTTGCCAATTTTGCTATATCGGCTCTCATGGCGGAAAAGTCATCAAGCTCAATCAAACCGGCGGCCTTCTGTTTAATTCCCCTTCGTGAATCCCCCTCTCCTTGCCAATTATGGTCATTAGCAGTGAAATTATTTAGCAAGAGTTGTATTTCACTATACGGTCTTGCCATGCAACTACCCCCACAAGCTGAGTCAAGATTCAACAAAAGTGTGACCCAATACCTCATCAGTTTGACAATGATGCGGGCAGTCTCTGAGTAGCTTCTTGTATCTTTCCCAAGCTTGACGAAGTGTCTCGCCATCCCATTGTTGGAACCCAAGAATTTGGCTCCTCAGCGACTTTGTCTTCTTAGTTGGGAAAAACTTGATCAGGAATTTCCTTGCTAGATCATCCCAAGTGTGGATAGAGTTCGCGGGCTCCTTTTGCAACCATTCTTTAGCTTCCCCCAACAGTGAAAAAGGGAATAGTGTCAGCCTGACATAGTCCTTGGAGACGTTCGGATAATTGTAAGTGTCCGTGATTTCCAAGAAGTTCTGAATATGCCTCTGCGGGTCCTCATGAGATAGACCCACATATTGTCCTGTGGACTGAATCAGCTGTACCATGTACTGTTTGAGTTCAAAATGCCCAGTGATATCAGGCTTCACAATAGCCTGAGTCATATTCGCAAGATTGGGCCTTGCGGCTTCAATTACCGGACGCTCTTCATTGCCTGCCATATCTATTGGCTGTGGTTGGACTGCGATGTCCAACTCTCTTTCTATTCTCGTTCTAGCTTCGTGTTCCCTTCTCACTCTATGTAGTGTTCGTTCGATTTCTGGATCAAGAGGAATGAGGTTGTTTGCACTTCTACTCCTCTGCATTCGAGAGAAGACCCTGCGTTGACACAAACCAGGCAAACTGAAAATTAAAACTTGAAAACAAATATCTAATAAAAGCTTAACTTAGTCACGTAGCTAATTTCTAAGTCCCCGGCAACGGCGCCAAAAACTTGTTACGGCCAAACACACTCACGCAAGTATACGTGGTCGTCAAGTAATAAAGTAGTGAATAAAGTATCGTTCCCACGAAGACTTATGATTAACTTTGACTAATTCAAACTCGAATAGCTTATTGATTCAAGATATTTCTAACAAAATATATAATTTTCTAACTTACTACCTACGGACGATCAAATAATGAATCGCTAAGAATTCAACACAACACTTAAATAGTTTTGTTCAACAATCAATAGGATATAATATTCCAGGGTCACGGGTCATCTAACATTCATGTTGCATTCGTATTTTAAAATAGCTAATTGATTTATCTGAATTGTTGATTCACAGGGTTAATTTCACTCGTAAGAATCTGTCGAGTTCTTACTCGCATGCTCAAGTTAACTTAATACCTATATGTCTATGGAATTAAGTTTAACAAGAACTCATTTACAATTCCTGTATTTTAACCGAGTAAGGCAATTAGGTATATGTCTATCCTAATCGCGAATCCTTTCCCCGATGCCCGGGTTTTGAAAACTTACTCTATTTACTTCTATATGCAATCTAGGGTTCCCACTTTCGAGTTCAACTCTAGATTCGTAGATAGTATTTCACTGTTAATTACTCAGCAAAATAATTAGAAACAGAATTAAATAAACAACCCAATATGATAAACCCAACGTCGTCAAATTAAACTTCAAACATCAACATTCATGTATACCCATGACCCTAGAATAATAGGGTTCTTAGCCACTCATATTCAGGCAATCATCCCAAATTTCATAAGATTGCATAAAAATCAATAAAAGAAAGAAAGGATAAAACTCCAGACGAATTCCGTGGTCTTTGAACTTGGTTATAGCCTTTTTTCTTCTCTTCCCCCGTCTCTCCTCTACAAGAGGCGTTTTAAAGCTTATATATTGCGTCCAAAAGTTGTAATCTAGAGTTCTCCTAACTCTAGTCCAAATCGGCTTCAGGGGTTGATGCTAAGGCGGATGCGACGCATCCACCTCGTCCTCCATTTCTTAACTTTGCATGTGAGGGTAGACGCGACGCATCCAGCCTTCTCTTCTACTTCCCAGTTTCGCACGCGATGGCGAACGCTATGGCCCAACTTCACTGCTAAGGTTGCACGCAGGATGATGTTTTCCTAGGTTGGATGCGACGCATCCAACCCTTCTTCCTCTGGCTAAACCACCTTTTCTTCATATTTTGCACTCCGAACACCTTAAATCGTCACACATAACTTAATTAGTCATCAAACCAATAATTACACCATGTTGGGAGTTTTAAAGATTAAATAACATCAAGAAGTGGTTAAAACATGGGTAAAGTAACATCAACACATATCGAAATATGCCAAACATCAATACTCCCTCCATTCTACAATAAGTGATCAATTTATATCGGGCACACCCATTAAGGAAATATTAAATTCTAGACAAAAATAGTTAGTGTAACTAAACTACCCTTAATTAAATATTGCAGAATAATTTAATGAGAGGAGTAAAAAAAATTTAAGAATACGTACATAAGGGTAATTTTGAAAAAACAAATTAAATTTTTTCTTGATTATATAAATAGACATTTATTTCGAACCAAAATAAAAAGACAAACTGATCACTTATTGTGGACCGGAGAAAGTAGTAAAAATGACATCTATTAGTTGGTAAAGGTTTTTAAATCGTCAATCCCAGAATCAGCTTAGAATTTATTGATATTAAAGTTGCGGTCTGATTATTCCAACTACTATACACCACTTAAATTGTTTATTTTTTTGGAACCGACTATCGTCCTCCACCGGTCAATTTCTTCCATAAGAGGAGTGAGCTGGTTTTATTTTTCAGAAGTAGGACAAAAGTAGAGGAAATAATTATTCGTACTTAGGTGCATATATTAAATTAACAGGTGTATCGCATTTTACTTTTGTATAAGACTTATATCGTTTAACATAATTAACTCATATATATATTTCTTATTATTCTGTCGTTGTTTATCCGAAAAATGAATAGAGTTAAATTTGTACGTAGTTCTAAGGATATATGATGTAACTTGACATAAATTATAAGA
This sequence comes from Nicotiana tomentosiformis, assembly GCF_000390325.3. NCBI lineage: Eukaryota > Viridiplantae > Streptophyta > Magnoliopsida > Solanales > Solanaceae > Nicotiana > Nicotiana tomentosiformis. Next base: position 87,275,822 of record NC_090823.1, read on the forward strand.
ATGAATAGAAATATCGAATGTTTGACCGTAGAGAATGGGAAATAAGCAAAGTTAGGAAGAAGAAGATATATAGATTAAGCAAGATGAATCAATTTATCAAGCTAAAAAGAATAACTCTTCAATATAGGAGTGCATGATATCTCAGTTACCATGTATGCCAAACTTGGCCTTTACATAAATAATAACCATCCCCTTTATAGTGGAGGGATCCTACTTTAGATATAATTAAAAATACATAGTGGGAGACCCATGATAAATCAGTTTTTCTATAATTCCTGCCATGATTCTCTCCTCTAGTGGCATTGCAACGGCTCTTGTCTATGAGCTCGATATTGACTCGAGCTCTCAATCTTGACTCGAGCTCGATTCTGACTCGAATCCTTGTATTGATTCGGGGTCAGTGTTGGTCGGTCTTTGCCTCATAAGCTCGATAACTTCACTTTGCATCATAGTTCGATTTGGATTCGAGCTCGATAATGATATCGAGCTCGACATTGATCGGTCCCTCGGGCTCGAAGCTTGGTGACCTAACTTCGGATCTCAACCTGATACTATGAAGACGCTTCTTCGGTCCAATGCATTACCATTTAAACCAGTTCGTACAAAAGACTAACCGATTTTTACCATATACAAATAGTCCCCTCGTTTCTCGGGAAGGATGTAGCGAGAAACGATATGATTTCCCAACGGCTCGATCAGATATAAGCTGACGTTTACATTGGACTCGATCATGATGCACGTGATAGCTGTCCCGTCGGTTTAGTTTTTCAAGGTATTTAATGCGTGTCAGACGGTGGTCGGCCATTATCGAAATTGAACCGCCATTGTTATACCTACAAATAACCCCTCTTTTCACTTTTAATCACTTTTACATCTTCAAACTCTAAATTTTCTAATTTCTTTCTCACACTTTCTGAATTCACTCGCAAATTTGTGATTCTTCTCTACAAAACCTTTCTTCGAAAATACCAAATCTTTGTTACCTCCTTCTATTCTCGATCTTTAAATCCAAAAAAATGGCGAAAACATCAAAAACCATTCCTCAGAAAGAAAAAAGTTTCTTCTTCACAACCTGCCTGTAACGACCCGACCGGTCGTTTGAGCCCTAGCGTGTCGTTCGGTGGTTTGAGGCCCTGAGCAGCTTCACTTCAGGTATTATGACTTATACGCGTGGTCGGAATTTAATTTCGGGAAGTTTAGAGTTGAATTGGAAAGAAATTTCTCATTTCGAAAGCTTTAAGTTGGAAGAATTGACTAAGGTTGGATTTTTGAGTAAACGACCTCGGAATCGGGATTTGAAGGTTCCAGCAGGTTCGTATGTTAATAAGTGTACGAGTCATAATTATAGGTGATATGGGGTCTAAGGAGAGCCTTAAGTCTAAGTCAAGTTGAAAATTACATGATGGACTAAAGTTTCAAATGAGTACACACAAAACCTAACTTTGGACGAGTATGCCTATATATATATATATATATATATATATATATATATATATATATAATGAGTTATATGATGGACAACCTATCAAATGAAAGATCTTCGAGTCTAGTTTCTAAAGCTTTAAACCGTTCGTCATTTGGATATTTCTACAAGGAGTTATGGATGTTTTAGTAAAAGGTGTCTAGCAGGGGAAAACTGGTAATACGAGGTACAATCTGCACAGTGCAAGGTACAACTCACTGAAGCACCTGTGCCTATATAAGGCAGTCACGGGCAGCAGCCATTTTTGGGGATTTTCTTGAGCTAGGGATTGGTTCTTTCATGGTGGATTCAACCTTGGGGACTACTTAAGAATACAAGGTGAGTTTTGTTTTGGATATTTTAAGTTAATAACATTCTATTAATACTAATATTAACATCGTTCATTCTTTGAAATCTCTAGAAATCTTCAAGTTGTTCAAGAACACCAAATTTCCCAAAACATTGGAATTTTAAGGAAAAGCTTCAAGAAGGTAATACTAATGCTTTAAGCTCATTTCTTATGAGTCGGTGAGAGTAATTCTAATATTTGTTTTAAGTTGTTATGGTTGGATAATTGATTTCATAAACCCTAGTTCATGGCATGAATAGTGTTCTTGAGAAAATGAGAGAAAGATAAATAGTGTTCTTAGAAATGAAATTAAAGGATGCAATGAACCTATGAAATCATTTTCTAGCTTAGTTGGAAGTGTTCAACTAAGTAATCACCAAATTGAATGTTTTGGAAATGTTGGTTAAGGAAGACGATGAATAGTAATTTGGTGGTGTTGGAGAATTAATGTAGTATCATTGATGACTTCAAATGGGTATTAAATGATAAGAGTGGAGTTGTGTTGAATGAGCTGGAGGCTTGTAGCCAACTTATGAGCCATAAATGGATATTGATAAATATTTTTGAGTCATATTTTGATTGTAATTGGGATTGTAATTGTAGATATCAATTTGTTGGTGACGTATGAGCATTTTACTCAATGTTACGGTGTCAGAGCAGGATTAAAAGCTTGTGAATGTTAATAAAGTGAAAGCGAGTTTTGAAGCGTTGAGCATCCGTCGAGTTATTTGAAAGGCTTGGGAGCCGGCTATGGAACTTCAGAGATAGGTAAGTCTCTTGTCTAATCTTGTGAGAGGGAAATTACCCCATAGGTAATTAAATTAATAATTGCTGCTAATTGTGGGGGCTACGTACGCACGAGGTGACGAGAGTCCGTAGGTAGCTACTATTAATGCTAAAGTTCGGGTAGTTTAGGACACAAATCATGAATTACTTGTGCAAATTGTATTCTTTATTTAATTAATATTATTTGATATATATATTTATATATTGTGAATTATATATATATATATTAAAAGATAGAAATCTCATATGTTCAATTTTCTGTTTAAATTAATTAATTGTTAAAAGGAATTGTTCATCCACCCGAATTTATCTTATAATGAATATACTCTCCTTCCGGAGATACATAAGAAAATGTCCTCCTTTCTTGTGGAGCGGGCCGAACGCCTCGGCAGGATAGATGCATCTATGGATCATGCCGCACGTCCCTCGGCAGTGTACACGATACTTTGGATCGGACCGTACGACCTCGACAGAAATCGTGCTTAATAATAATAATTATACGATACTTTGCTATTTTAATTGCAGCTTGTGAATTTAATTAATAGATTGAGAATTGTTGCATCTGAAGAATTTAATTGGTAAATTTGAAATTATTGGAATTGAAAGAATTAATTATTTCTGCTTGTTAAGGAAATTATGGTTATTCTTGTAAATGAGGCTAATTAAATAAATTAGAAATTTATTGGAATTGAAGGAATTTAATTATTTCTGCTAGTTCAATAAAATTATTGTTAACTCTGTGAATCATGTTCATAAAAATATTTCTATTTTTATGTTACTTATTATTATTGACCCTTAGTGAGTGTCAAAGTCGACCATCTCGTCTCTACCTCTTCGAGATTAGGCTTGATACTTACTGGGTACACATTGTTTTCGTACTCATACTGCACTTGCTACACATTTTATTGTGCAGGTACATATATGTCTAGCTGCCTTGTGGGCGCAGAGGTGTGGTTAATAATGCAGAGACTTAGGTGAGCTTTATTCCATATTACGATCCGCAACCAGTAGAGTCTCCTTCAGAGTTATTTATATTTTTTTCCTGTCTAGTTTGTATTCTGGACAGTTGCTGTGTTTTATTTTATATTCCTAGTAAATGCTCATGCACTTATGACACCGGGTTTTGGGAGTGGTTATGGGTTGTTTAGTAATTTAGTTGCTAAATTATTTATGACTTACTCCATCGGACCCTAAAAATTCGAGGGCCCTACGAACCAAAGCTGCTCGATTCACATTGACTGCAGATGGAACATTATACCGAAGGACATTCGATGGACCATTGGCGGTATGTTTAGGTCCAGGAGACACCGACTATATCCTACGTGAGGTTCACGGGGGTACTTGCGGAAATCATTCCGGTGCCAATTCATTAGTCCGAAAAATAATCAGAGCAGGATTTTATTGGACCGATATGGACAAAGATGCAAAGAAGTTTGTTCAAAAATATGACAAATGTCAAAGGTTTGCATCGATGATCCATCAGCCCGGAGAGCAACTTCACTCAGTCTTATCCCCATGGCCATTCATGAAATAGGGAATGGATATCGTCGGCCCTCTGCCATCGGCCCCAGGTAAAGCTAAGTTCATTTTATTTATGACTGACTATTTCTCTAAATGGGTTGAAGCACAGGAGTTCGAGAAAGTGAGAGAGAAAGAGGTTATAGACTTCATCTGGGATCATATCGTATGTCGATTTGGGATACCGGCCGAAATAGTGTGTGACAATGGGAAACAATTTATCGGCAGCAAAGTGACGAAATTCCTCGAAAACCATAAAATAAAAAGGATATTATCGATACCGTATCACCCTAGTGGGAACGGACAAGCTGAATTAACAAACAAGACTATCATTCAAAAGCTAAAGAAAAGGTTGAACGACACTAAGGGAAAATGGAGAGAAATCCTGCACGAAGTTCTTTAGGCATATCGAACAACATCAAAATCCAGTACGGGAGCAACCCCGTTCTTTATAGTATATGGCTCCGAAGCCTTGATTCCAGTCGAAGTCGGGGAACCCAGTGCTAGGTATCGATATACAACAGAAAAATCAAATTACGAGGCTATGAATACTAGCCTCGAATTATTGGATGAAAAACGAGAAACCGCTCTCGTCCGATTGGCCTCCCAAAAGCAGCGGATCGAAATATACTATAATCGAAGAACCAATCTTCGCCATTTTAAAATCGGGGACTTAGTGCTAAGAAAAATTACCCTAAGTACCTGAAATCCAAACGAAGGAAAACTGGGTCCGAACTGGGAAGGACCATATCAAGTACTCGAAAACGTCGGTAAAGGATCCTACAAACTCGGTATTATAAACGGCAAACAACTACCGAGCAATTGGAACGTGTCACACCTAAAACGATACTACTGCTAAGGTACGACCCTCTTATGTTCGTTTATATTTCAAAACTAACCCTTGCAGGAGTTCAATCAAAGAACAAGGATGGATCATTCAACACGAAGCCTTAGGTCTGAAAGCACACGTTGCACTCATTTTCCCTTAGACCAGTTTTATCCCAAATGGGTTTTTCGGCAAGGTTTTTAATGAGGCAACCATTGATCGTGCTAACTTAAAACGATTTAACAGTATCCGAGGCCTCTTTATAATCAACCTCGAATACTGGTGGGGCATTACCCGCAAATATATCAAGTTCGATGCAAGAAAGTTACTTCATAACAACAGGGTTCCGATAGGAAAAATTGTAAGAGCCAAATGGTTAAAACGAACCATGCTCATGTAGATTGTTCGATCCCTGGTATAAAAAATAAACACATGTATAACAACATGAAAAGAAACTTCTTTGCCCATATCTCGTGTCATCCTCTATTTTCATGATCTATTACTCAAACAGGCTCAAGGGCCGATGATTACCCCAGAAATCGGGGACTGCCATTCGACCATTAAGCCTACGGGCTACATTAATTCGAGTTCGAATCACTCACTCAGCCTACGGGCTACCTTATTTCGAGTTCGAGCAAATACTCATTCGACCATTAAGCCTACGGGCTACATTACTTTGAGTTCGGATCACTCACTCGACTACTAAGCCTACGGGCTACCTTATTTCGAGTTCGAGCAAATCCTCACTCGACTACTAAGCCTACGGGCTACTTTATTTTGAGTTCTAGCAAACACTTACTCGACCATTAAGCCTACGGGATACATTACTTCGAGTCTAATCACTCACTCAACCTACAGGCTACCTTATTTCAAGTTCGAGCAAACACTCACTCGATCATTAAGCCTAGGGGCTACATTACTTCGAGTTCGAATCACTCACTCAGCCTACAGGCTACCGTATTTCGAGTTCGAGCAAACACTCACTCTACCATTAAGTCTACGGGCTACATTACTTTGAGTTCGAATCACTCACTCGACTACTAATCCTACGGGCTACCTTATTTCGAGTTCGAGCAAACACTCACTCGACCATTAAGCCTACGAGCTACATTACTTCGAGTTCGAATTTTGGACTCGACAAATAAGCCTACGGGCTACATTACCTCGAGTTCGAATCACTCACTCGACTACTGAGCCTACAGGCTACTCTTATTTCGAGTTTGAGCAAATACTTACTCGCCCATTAAAGTCTATGGACCACATTACTTCAGGTTCAAATAATCACTCAACTCGACTACTAAGCCTATGGGCTACCATATTTCGAGTTTGAGCAAGCACTCACTCGGTTATAAAGGCTACAAGATCCAAATTCGATCAAATTACCTAAAGCCTTATGAAAACCCTCATAAGGCATGAATAAAACAAAATCTTCTCAAGGCAGAGAATAAAATGGAAGCGAGTCAGGTAAATAAAAGATCTTTATATATACAAGAATGTTTACAATGTCCGAACAGGATGCTACACAAAAAACCAAAATGAAAACTAAGGGCTAAGTTTCTTGGTTATCTACGGGGGCAGTCTTTTCTCCGTTAGGCTCCTCCCCGCTCTCGGACCCACTATTGCTCTCATCATTGCCATCATTATCATCATCATCATCATCATCACCATCATCATTACGGAAGCCAAGGCTTCAGCATCGGCTTCAAGCTCTTTTGCTCTTTTTATCTCTTCGGTGAGATCGAAACCTTGAGTATGGATCTCTTCTAGGGTCTCCCTCCGAGATTGGCATTTAGCAAGTTCAACAACCCAATGTGCTCGAGTATTGGCGGTCTCGGCTGCCTCTCTTGCTTGTACCTGAGCAGCTTCAGCATCCGCCCGATAGACGGCCACTAATGCATCCATATAGGACTTTGCTTTTTCGGCATCAGATTTGGCCTTGGCAAGTTCGGAGGACAGCCGAGCCTCGAGTTCCTCAATTCTTCTCGCTTGAACCAAGCTCTTCTCCTTCATGCCTTGAAGTTGGCTTGCATTTGATGACAATTGGGCCCGAACAGTCTCCTTTTCTGTAGCAAGACGGTCCATGCCATCTTTCCATCCCATGGTCTCTGCCCTTATTATAACAACTTCCTCACGAAGCTGCCCGATCGTCTCGAGTTTCTGCTGCAGTTGTGAGATCGAAATATTAGCCTCCGATCCTGAATCAAGCCAATGAGTTCTTAATATTATCATTACCTTCTCGGTCTTGATGAGCCTTGGCCAACTCAGCTCGAAGGCCTTTGATTTCTTCTTCTCTTTGCCCGAAAAGGAGTCTGAGGGCATTCCTCTCCTCCGTAACCCGTCGGAGGTCGACCTCGAACCGATAAAGCTCAGCTCGAGACCGAGAACATGCTTCTCGATGAACTACCGCGGTCTGCGAAGAAAGAAGAAAAGAAGTGAGAAAAGAATAGCAAACATAAAAGTAATATCAACGAAGAGAGTTAAATCTTACCCGATTCAGAGCTTGCTGCACATCGCAGAGAAGGCCCGACACATCACTAGGGCCAGCAGCGTCCTTGACCCTAGTAAAAAAATCACAGAAGGGGTCCTCCCCTTCATGAGACCGGATCATCTCGAGGGCCCCTAAAGCTTGGGCTTCCCGAATTGCCCCTTCGGAAAAGGCAGGGAGAGTGGGCGAGTCTCCGATTAGTATTGCCCCAAGCGACTCGCTTGGGGAGTTCTACTCAACTCGTAGAGCTTCAGGACCGGCCCCTTCCGATATACCCACCGTTTGTTGACTTTGGTGGGAAGCATCATCGATCCCTAATGATTTGGGGACTCTGCCCGAACCTTCCTCCGATAGCTCCTCAGTCTGAGGCGGAGCTCTATAAATCACCATCGATTCAGCTGCCTTTGGGTCATCGATGGTTTTCTTCATTCGGGACACCAGCACAGACCCATCATTTTCTTCTTCTTCTTCGTCATCATCCCTTAGACGCAGAACTGATTCTACAGTCAAAGGAATGGTATTCTTCCTCGGCTTACGAGCCATCCTCGTCTTCAATTTTGAATCTTCGGAGGTGAAGGCCCTCTTATTATCCTTCACTAGCTTTAGATCAGAAGCCGAAGCCTCTTCCTCGACGGATGAGGGCCTCGAAACCTCATTTTTGCCCACACCTACATACAGGAAAATTGATTCAAGTATATGGAAAGCATCCAGTTCGAACTACCAAAGATACGAGAAAGAGGTTCATCATGATTTTTGGCCTCCTATCGGCCCTTTGACAAATCACGCCACAAGCGCTCGACGTATGTGGAGGTCGAAGCTAGATCCTGTACACAGTTCTTGAGATCGGGGACGGCACCGGGCATCCAAGGAACCATTGCATCACAAAAAGGGGGATATCGGTGAGAAAAGGAACGAATGGGCAAAATAGTACGAGATAACAGCAGAATTACACTTACGCTTCATGTTCCACTCCTCGGGAAAAGGCATCTTTTCAGTCGGAATCAAGTCCGAAATCTTTACTCGAATGAACCTTCCCATCCAGCCTCGATCCCTATCCTTGTTTATACTCGAGAACAGAACCTTGGTAGCCTAACGCTGAAGTTTTATTAACCCACCTCAAAAGAGGCGAGGACAGTACAATCGGATGAGATGGTCGAGGGTGAAAGGCATCCCCTAGATTTTGTTCACGAAGTAACGGATCAAAATAACGATCCGCCAAAAAGAAGGATGGATCTCGCCTAGGTTTATATCGTATTGACGGCATAAGTCAATAATAATAGGGTTGAGGGGACCTAACGTGAAAGGGTAAGTATACACACTTAAAAACCCTTTCACGTAAGTGGTGATATCTTCTTCAGAAGACGGGATTACTATTTCTTTATTCTCCCAATTGCAATCTTTCTTTAGCTGTTCGAGGTACCTCTCGGTTATCGAACACATATACCTCGATAAAGGCTCACATCAGCCAGGAACCGACGAGCCTTTGTCGACCTTAAAATCAGACGTAAGAACACATGCCCCAGGAATGCATTCCTCAGGCCATGGCTCCACCAGTGTTTTTTCGGCGGTAGTGTCACGACCCAAAACCCATTAAAGGTCGTGATGGCGCCTAACACCGTTGTCAGGCAAGCTAACCTGTTTTCCGTTTTTCAAGTATTCAATACATGTATTCCTCCAATCCCAGGTTAGGCTTGTAGAATTTATTTCGGCATGACCTTCCTCGATCACAGACCTCGAGAGTTGAACGACAGTCCCCGAGCTGATCTCATCTTCCTCGACCGATGATCCCAAATTTTCAAGTACATCGGCCTCACTGTTTGTTCTTGAGGTATATGCTGTAAAGTCTATTCTTTGAAACGGTGCAAAGTTACCTGTAGTTTGTCCAAATACCTTTGCATTCTATCCTCTCGAACTTTGAAGGTTTTCTTTACTTGATTTACCACCAGTAAAGAGTCACACTTGGCTTCAACGACCACTGCTCCCAAGCTTTTAGCTAACTCGAGACCTGCAATCATAGCCTCATACTCGGCCTCGTCGTTAGTCAACCTAGTAGTTTTGATATATTGCCTAATAGTGCTACCCATAGGCGGCTTTAAAATGATGCCTAGCCCAGACCCTTTTAGGTTCGAAGCCCCGTCCGTGAAAAGGGTCCATACCCTCGATGACGTACCCGATTTCAACAAGAGTTGTTTTTTGAGTTCGGGTACGAGGGTTGGCATAAAATCGGCCACGAAGTCCGCTAAAATTTGAGACTTGATGGCCGTCCGGGGTTGATATTCGATATCGTACCCACTGAGTTCGATGGCCCATTTAGCCAATCGTCTTGATAGTTCGGGCTTGTGTAAAATATTACGAAGTGGGTAAGTAGTTAATATGCATGTGGGGTGATATTGAAAGTATGGTCTTAACTTTCTAGAGGCGCTTATCAGCGCCCGTGCTAATTTTTCTAAGTGTGGATATCTAGTTTCTGCTTCCCCTAAGGTTCGACTTACATAATAAACGGGAAATGAGCCTCTACGCGGCTTTTACACTATCCACGACGGTGATGTCTTTAATGGCCTTGATTTTATCGGGGTTGATCTCGATCCCCCGATTCGATACCATGAAGCCAAGAAACTTGCCCGATCCGACCCCGAAAGCACATTTCTCGGGGTTGAGCTTCATGTTGTATTTATTTAAAATCTCGAATGTTTCCTGCAAATGAGCCAAATGGTCCTTTGTGTGCAGGGATTTAACTAGCATGTCATCAATATAAACTTCCATTGATTTACCTATCTGTTCCTCGAACATTTTATTTACTAGACGTTGGTAAGTAGCTCCTGCAATTTTTAGCCCGAATGGCATTACATTATAACAATAGGTTCCATACTTGGTGATAAACAAAGTCTTTTCTCGGTCCTCCGGGTTCATTTGGATTTGATTGTACCCGGAATAGGCATCGAGAAAAGTAAGGATCTCGTGATCGGCCATGGCATCGATCATGCGGTCGATGTTAGGCAGTGGAAAAGAATCTTTGGGGCATGCCTTGTTTTAATCCTTGTAATCTACACACATTCTAAGTTTGTTCCCTTTTTAGGGACTACAACCACATTGGCTAACCATTTGCTTCACCGATTTGAACCTAGGGTCCAGGCTTAGCCGATGCGTCATTATATCCGGTGGGATCCTTGTTATGTCTAAATGGGACCAAGCAAAACAATCTATATTATCAATAAGAAATCGAATAAGATTTTTCCTGAGTTCGGGAGTTAATCCCGTTCCCAGGTATACCTTTCATTCGGGTAGATATTTGATTAGTACGACTTGCTCCAGTTCTTCGACAGTTGATTGGGTAGCGTCGGAATCATCGGGGACCACGAAGGATCTTGGGATCCCTTGCTCATTATCTTCATCAATCTTCTGATATTCTAGTTGGTTCGAAGCAGACGTCTGTGATTGCCATTTGGTATCATGCTCCTCCTTCGATACCGACCCCTTTGTCAATGAAGGCGAGGATATCGGAATTGCTTCTTCGATGGAAAACATTTCCCTTGCGGCCGGTTGTTCCCCGTATACTGTTTTGATTCCCTCCGATGTTGAGAATTTAAGAACTTGGTGGAAGGTCGAAGGTACATCTCTCATATTGTGGATCCATGACCTTCCAAAAAGGGCATTGTATATCATATCGCCTTCTATTATGTGGAACTTAATTTCCCTGATAGTCCCGGCCATGTTTATCGGCAGAATTATCTCGACTTTGGTAGTTTCACATGCCATATTGAATTCGTTTAGAACTAGGGATGCGGGTACGACATGGTCCTGTAGACCGAGCTGTTCTACAACCTTCGATCTAATAATGTTAGCCGAGCTACCTGGATCAATTAACACACGCTTAACTTTAGTTTTATTCATAAGTATGGATATTACCAGTGCATCGTTGTGAGGTTGCATGACTCCTTCTGCATCTTCATCATTAAAGGACAAGGTTCCTATGGGCGCGTAATCCCAAGTTCGAGATCGCTTTTCTCTCATAACCGATGTCTTAGTATGTTTAAGTACCGGTCCCTGAGGGGTATCGATGCCACCGATGATCATGTGGATGACGTGTTTTGGTTCTTCCTGTTCGTTTTGTTTACCAAAATCCCTATTTTTGAAATGGTTTTTTGCTCTGTCGCTTAAAAATTCTCGAAGGTGCCCTTTATTGAATAACCGGGCTACCTCCTCTCTTAGTTGCCTGCAATCTTCCGTTCTGTGTCCATGGGTGCAATGATATTCACACATTTGATTGGGGTTCCTCTGGGCAGGATCGGTCTGCATGGGTCGAGGCCATTTAGTGTCCTTGATGCGTCCAATAGCCGACACGATGGCGGATGCATCGATGCTGAAGTTATACTCCGATAACCGTAGTGCTTCCTTAGGTTCGGTGTGCCTATCGAACCCATTTCTGTTCATCAGTCCCCGAGACCCTTGGCTTCGATCATTTCTCTTTTTGCCTCGTATGGGGTTACGTGAAAGTTCGCTACCCCGACGATCTCCGTTGTACGACCGGTATCGATCCTTGCTTGACCTTGGTTCTCGAACGGTATCCCTTTTGAAACTAGACCCGAAACCCAACTGGTCGTCTTCGACCCTTATTTTAGATTAATAGTGATTGTGCACATCGACCCACGTAATAGCTGGGTATTCGATTAGGTTATGCTTCAGACGTCGTGAAGCCATCGAGCTTCATTCGTTCAGACCTTGAGTGAAAGCTTGAATAGCCCAATCATCTGTGACTGGTGGTAGATCCATTCATTCCATTTGGAATCGAGATACAAATTCTCTTAGCATCTCGTTATCCTTTTGTCTTACCTTGAATAGGTCCGAATTCCGGGTCATGACTTTTATGGCCCCTGCATGTGCTTTTACGAAACAATCTGCAAGCATAGCAAAAGAATCAATAGAGTTAGACGGTAAATTATGATACCATATCATTGCTCCCTTCGATAGGGTTTCACCGAATCTTTTCAATAATACAGATTCAATCTCATCATCTTCTAGATAGTTTCCTTTAATGTCACATGTGTAAGAAATGACACGTTCGTTGGAGTCGGTCGTCCCATTATATTTAGGAATTTCGGGCATGCAAAACTTCTTTGGGATTGGTTTAGGGGCCGCGCTCAGGGGGAAAGGCTTCTGTACGAATACTTTTGGAATCTAAGCCTTTCAATATCAGGGGTTCCCCCGGGATCTGATCAACCCTGGAGTTGTATGTTTCCACCTTTTTGTTGTTTTATTCAATCCTCTTTTCTCCTGATTCTATTCGATTTGTCAGTTTCTCGAACATCTTAAGAATTTCGGGATTACTCCCCGATTCTTGATCATTTGACCTCATCACAGCTGGTTCCATTTTGTGAGTGACCTCCTGGGGCGGATTGGAGTCCGGCCTGCTCGGTATATGAGTTTGACTCTGCAACTGAGCTATTACTACCTATTGAGCTTGCAATATTTTAAAAATCATACGCAGGCTGACTCCGTTTTCTTCAACGTTATGGGTATCTCGAGCTGCAGATCGAGTACCACCATGAATGCTATTTTTAGGTTCAAAACGTTGGCCTGCCTCGATGGCCGCATGTGAGTTAACATCCAATGGTACTTCGACTTGGGCTCCAACAGTGTTGATGAGCGGCCTTTCGCCACCGGGCGCCAAGCTATTGTTCTCATCTTGAAGGCCAGCTTCGTTGTCGATAGGCAAGGCCATTGATCGGAAGTTCGTTGTTGCTAATATGAAATCAGAGATGCTTCAAAATAAGCGTGAAATGGCCAGTATTTCAGATATTCGTGTCAAATAGCCACTTTTATCCTTAGCCCCACGGTGGGCGCCAAACTGTTTACCCGAAAAATGGATAGAGTTAAATTTGTCCGTAGTTCTAAGGGTATGTGATGTAACTTGATACAAATCGTAAGAATAAATAGAAATATCGAATGTTTGACTGCAGAGAATGAGAAATAAGCAAAGTTGGGAAGAAAATGATACATAGATTAAGCAAGATGAATCAATTTATCAAGCTAAAAAGAATAACTCTTCAATATAGGAGTGTATGATATCTCAGTTACCATGTATGCCAAACTTGGTCTTTACAGAAATAATAACCATCTCTTTTATAGTGGAGGGATCTTACTTTAGATATAATTAAAAATACATAGTGGGAGACCCATGATAAATCAATTTTTCCATAATTTCTGCCAGGATTCTCTCCTCTAGTGGGATTGCAACGGCTTTTGTCTATGAGCTCAATATTGACTCGAGCTCTCGATCTTGACTCGAGCTCGATTCTGACTCGGATCATTGTATTGATTCGGGGTCAGTGTTGGTCGGTCTTTGCCTCATAAGCTCGATAACTTCACTTTGCATCATAGTTCGATTTGGATTCGAGCTCGATAATGATATCGAGTTCGACATTGATCGATCCCTCGGGCTCGAAGCTTGGTGATCGGATTTCGAACCTCAACCTGATACTATGAAGATGCTTCTCCGATCCAATGCATTACCATTTAAACCAGTTCATACGAAGGACTAACCGGTTTTTACCGTATACAGTCGTGTTTTAGTTTGACTAAGACATAGAGTTTAAAAATATTAAGACATTTAAATTTTGTGATTTTAAATTAAATATATAAAACATACTCTTTAAATCCTGTGATTTTAATATACACTTATAATATATTAAAAATACCCTTTGAATTTTGTGATCTTAAACTAAATGCATCTATGACATTTCAAAAATATCTTTTAAATCTTGTGACATTAAGTGTATCAAGTTATCCTTTTAATACAAATGTCATTAAATGTAAAATAAGAATCTTGAAATTAAAAAATTTACTAACTAAAAGAGTGATATTCTCTTTTAAATCGACTATAAAAAGTAGTAAAATGGAGGGAGTATTATTAATCAATTACATTATAAATTAACACAAATCCGTGTAAGCTATAGCAAATTTTTCTCAGGGATGGATCTACATAGAGCCGAGAGGGTGCACCGCCACACGCATTACTCGGTCAAAACTCTGTGTATATATCTATATACGTAGAAGAAATATCGTAGATATAATAAAAATGGCACCCTAATAAGCAAAAAAGTCACAGAGTGCCAATTTGGAACTTTTGGACAATTAATGTGAGGTGTAGATAGTTCACTTATTTTCGTTTTTATTTATTCTTACTTTTACTTTATTAATTCTTTTTGACCTTTTTATTTATTTAATCTTGTTTGACTTATTTATTGTACTTTCCTTAGAGTACATTAAAATAACAAAAGCTCCATTATTTCCCAAAAATTCGTTCCTACCCAAAACACTCCCCTTGCGCCAGAAAATGAAAGAAGCGGTTGTCTTTTTTTTTTTTTTTTTTAATGTAGAAGAAACATTATGATATAGTAATACTGCTGAAAATTTTATGATGTGCGCTAAGTTGCCATAATTTTTTTTCCTTCGATATATTTGTCTGTATAAACTGAAAAGATGAATAACCTGAATCAAAATCAAAAGTTGATCAAATTGAATATTTGAACTTTTTGGACCGTACAAATAATAATATATTTATGTAAAAAATAATACGGCACTCGAAACCTTCAAATCCTAGAACCGCCTATTTTTCTCACATGACTTCCGAAGAAAGTGGACTCTAGAAAGCTTCGCCAGTGGGGAGACTTTAAACTCCAATACCTTAGGTCTCCCAAAGACTTTTCCGACATAAGACTTTTCGTCAAATTAAATAAGGACAAGGTAGTCTTTTTCCATTTTTTCTTTTGTCCAATGAACCAGGACGCTACATTGATCGACATTGGATTATAATAAACTACTAATAAAAGAAAGATAATATTTCATTTATTAAAATTCAAAATTCAAAACAAAATTACTGGTCTAAGTAAGTTTGTTTTGATAATTGACAAAGGAACACACGTATGAACCAGGTCTATACACAGTGTACACAGACACAGGCAGATTCAAGCACAAGGCATGCCACGTGAAGGAGATAAGTTTAAGTGGTTATATCTGATATATCCTGAACAAAAATATTACATTATTGATAAGGAGCAGGACTCCTTACGCGAAGAGAACTCTATCCTAAATAAGGGAAAAGTTAGAAGTTGAAGATAACTAGAACTCTTCCACCAAGGAAGAGTATAACATTAGAACTCTAGTTATTTCTTCTTCTACTAACTCTATATATGTCAGTTTGTTCTCTTTTACAGGTATGCACAAAAGCTGAAGTTAAACGAGAGTTGAAAGCAAAATAGCAAGGCATTTTGCAAGCAATTCCTGTGTGATTCAGGTGTGCGAACCTGAACCTACATGAACTAGATAGAAGAACAAGTTCCAAGTGTCTGTCTTTTATTCTAATTTTATTGTAGTAGGGCTTTTGAGTTTTACCTTTCAGATTTCTTTAGAAGCATTTGTACTAGGTACTCTGAGTGTATTGTTCAAGTTAGAGTTAACTTGAAATTGTCACAACAGCCTGAGGCTGGTTGCCACAAAGGGTTAGAGGTAATCCTTAGGTTTACAAGAGGTTTGTAAACACTATTTTTGGTTCAGTGATTTAGTGAAGTATTGGAAATATTCGTACTGGGTAGTAGGTCGTAGTTTTTTCACCTTTTGAATCAGGTATTTTTCACGTGAAAATATTTGTGTTCTTTACTTTCTGCATTTATTATTCTGTAACTGTAGTATAAGGAACACATAGAAGAACCAGGACCTTCTATAATCTATGCACGCGAAAAATTGGACACTACACAAATCACCCACTTCTTGTGTGGTATTGAATTACAAAACGTCAATTGGTATCAGAGCAGGTTATCCTTGAAGAGGCTAACACCTTAGGAGAAGATCAAGATGAGTGCGCCACCTGAAAATTGGGAATGGCAATCCACTGCTGGGCCACCACTCTTTAATGGTCAGTACTACTCTTGGTGTAAGTCAAGAATGAGAGATCACATACAGAGAGATGACTATGAGCTATGAGACATTGTCATTGATTGGTCTACTGGATACTTTAAAGAAAAATGATGAAGGAGTAGATTTGCCAAAGACAAGAGCTGAATGCAATACTGAAGATCTGAAGAAGTGGGAAAAGAATGCCAAAGCCAAGAAGTGGCTTGTTTGTGGACTTGGTCCAGATCAGTACAGCAAAATCTAAGGCTATTCTACTGCTAAGTAAATTTGAGATACACTGCAAGTGACCCATAAAGAAACAACTCAAGTGAAGAGATCTAGAGGAACTCTCTTGTATTCTCAGTGTGAGAACTTTGATATGCAGGATTGAGAAATCATTCAAGAGATGTACACAAGATTCACTACATTGACAAATGAACTAAAATCTCTTGGAAGAATTATCTCTGAAGAAGAAAGAGTTGAGAAGATACTCACTAGGGTCTTGCCAATTACTTGGGAAAGTAAGATCAGTGCCATCCTGAAATCAAAGAATATTTCCATTCTCCCACTAGATGAATTGATTGTAAATCTTACTACCTATGAATGTAGAAGACAAACCATGAAAATAGATGTACCTAAGAAGGAAATGAGTTTGGCATTCAGAATCACTTATGGTTCTGATATGGAAGATGATGAAATGACAATGATCGCCAAAGACTTCAAGAAGTACCTAAGGAGAGGAAATGGTTCTTCAAAAAGTGGAAGTTATAGCAAGGCAAGAGCTCCGGAGAAGCAAACCAATGATGGCTGCTACAAGTGTGAAAAGACTGATCACATGATAACAAACTTTCCTTTATGGAAAATTAAATGGAAGAAGGAAAGAGCTAAACGAAGGAACAGGAAGAAGGAACATGTTCAACCCAAGAAAGGCAACAACAAAGGATCAACCAAGCCTATAGTTGTTGCTTGGGGAGAAAGCTCAGATGAAAGCTCAGATGATGATGACGATGATGAACGAGCACTAATGGCCATTGGAGAATCTGATGAAAAAATTAAGGTAAGTGTCCTTCAACTCAAAGACAAGATTAAATTTTTGTCTAATGAAAAATTATCTGAGTTACTGTCACGACCCCAATTTTTCTCCGTAGGATGTCATGATGGCACCTAATCTCTAAGAGTAGGTAAGCCTAACATTCATGCAGAAATAACTGAAATAATAATTAAAGTCTCAAAACTCATCAACTAATATAAAGAAAATCTCCATAACTTAGCATATATATAATTTTCAAAACCCAGCGAAATATAAGTCACAAGCTCTAAGAGGTGATGCTAAATATCCATATACATCAGTGTCTAATAAAGGATCAGGAAATAAAATAATCTAGGTAAAGGGGGACTCCAAGGCCTGCGGACGCCGGCGGGTGTACCTTAAAATCTGTGAAGCTGAGGTCTCGCTAGTACCATACACACCATCTTCATCTTGCGTGCATCGTAACAAGACTTCTGTCTAACAACCAACAAAATAATTCTCTTTCTCGTTTAGTGTCCGACAAATAGAGGTTAAGATGAACACATAAAATAATATTAAATTCCTTAAGCTTGTTGGTAATCTGTGTTCGAAATTAAAAAATCAAAAAATCGGAAAAGAAAACAAACATTAGTTCAATAAACAAAATATAAATAATTCCGAGCTCACAAGTTGCTTGTGTGTCCTTAAGAAATTTAATCCCCTCACTGTTGCCCAAGGTTTTCGGATTAATTTCTTTCAGGATAGAACGGAATAACTATTCTGTGATAGCGGCACTACAAATCACAAAATTTTAGCGAACTCAACAAACAGAGCAAATCACACCTGACACTTATGTTTATTTAGAAAATAATGTAACAATGTATAAAAGAGGAGAGAAGTTTTCAGATTTTTTATGTATAAAAATAAGACCACACCTCTAAATTTATAAGTAATGAAAGGGTGAGATGGAGAGGTGCCACCCAAAAGGTGCCTCTTCCATTTCCCACACCCTTTTTTTTAAAAAAAAAAAAAATAACAACATCTACAATATCATACAACTTAAATACATTTTTCATACAAATTTTATACAATATGTCTTTTGTATGTATTTTGTATCCGATATATATATATATATATATATATATATATATATATATATATATATATATATATATATATATATATATGTATGTAGTGTGTTCTTCTTCCTCTCTGAAATTCTAATCAGAACTTC
Source organism: Nicotiana tomentosiformis (assembly GCF_000390325.3). Classification (NCBI taxonomy): domain Eukaryota; kingdom Viridiplantae; phylum Streptophyta; class Magnoliopsida; order Solanales; family Solanaceae; genus Nicotiana; species Nicotiana tomentosiformis. Next base: position 87,294,380 of record NC_090823.1, read on the forward strand.
CTCTCTTAATATATTTTTGATACATATCAACAACTTTATGTAAAAAGATAGTATTGATAACTTAAATACAAATTTCATACAATGATTCGTACATTATACATTTATTTTTCAACTTTCATACAACATTCAAATAAAAAATATATATATAACTACAACAGAATATAATTTAATATAATTTGTATACAACTTTAATACAATTTCGTAACTATTATATGTCATGTGTTCTTCTTTTTCTTCTTCTTCTTCGAGTTTCAATCTGAAATTTAGCCAAAATCAAGTCTAATCTTCACCAACACCCTCAAATTTAAGATATAAGCTCCAAAGAATATTCCTAATTATTTGCAACAACGCACAATCCAAATAAATAATAGTAAACCCATTCAAAACATCGAAACTTTTTAATGGTTGTCAATGGTGGAGAGTCAAACACTTTTAAAATTTATTGATTGATTTCAATTCGAACACCAATTGTGCAATATGGAAGAAAATTGCTAAGTTAAAACTCTATATTAAAACAATTAAAATTCATTGATGAATTCCCTAAAAAAAAAAGAGAGGGGATAAAAAGCATAGAAAAATGAAGGAATTAAAATTAGGGAAAGAACAGAGGAGGAGGGGGGAAGGGGGGGATAGAACATGAATGAAAAATAATTGATTCCCTATTCAATTCCTAATATAAAGAGATATACATTAATATTAATTTGTATATAATTGATAAATTATATATGCTTATGTAGTTAAGTTATAACTTGATTAGGGAGGGCAATAAAGTATCATATGTAATATATGAAGGTAAAAACTCTTCAATTGACCGTCTCAATCGTAATGACCTGTATGACATGCCATATGCTTTACTTTTTATTTCGTGACATGTGTAATTTGTGAGCCCTACTTTCTTTTTTATCTAATTAATCAAACAAAAAAGGGCAAAGGGCCAAATATACCCCTTTACTTTCGAAAATGGTTTAAGAATACCCCCCGTTATACTATTGGGTTATCTATCCCCCTGCAGTCATACTTTGAGTTCAAATATACTCCTCATTTAAACGGAGGGACACATGTCATCGCCTTGTTGGTCAATTCTAAATATCTCCTAATTAATTAAAAAAATCCATTACCCATACCCTATATATATATATATATATATATATATATATATATATATATATATATATATATATATATATATATATATATATATATATATATTTGTAAAACCTGAAAAAATTGAAATTATCTTTACTAAAAACTGCTTTAGAAAAAATTGAAAAATATTTTCTGAAACAATATTTTTGTAAAAACTAAAAAAAAAAGAAGCTGAAAATCAATTTTCTAAAGCAGTTTTTTTTTTTGTAAAAACTGGAAAAAACTGAATTCTTTTTATTAAAAACTGAAAAAAATGAATATATATTTTTTTTCGCTGAAAACTATTTTCTAAAATAATATTTTTGTAAAAACTAGAAAAAAAACTAAAATACAATTTTCTAAATCAATATTTTTGTAAAAACTAAAAAAGCAAATATTTTCTTTTTTTCAGTTTTTAGTTAATAATATTTCAGTTTTTTTTAGTTTTTAGTTGCTTTAGAAAATTGATTTTCAGCTTCTTTTATTTCAGTTTTTACAAACACATTGTTTTAGAAAATATTTTTCAGTTATTTCTAAAGCAGTTTTTTTGTAAAAACTGAAGAAAAAAAAAATATATTCATTTTTTTTTTAGTTTTTAGTAAAACTAATTTCAGTTTTTTTCAGTTTTTACAAAAAAAAAAAAAAAAATCGGGTATGGTTCATGGGCGTTTTTAATTAATTAGGAGATATTTAGAATTGACCAACATGACGATGACACGTGTACCTCCATTTAAATGAGGGGTTTATTTGAATCCAAAGTATGACTGTAGGGGTATAAATAACCCAATAGTATAACGAGGAATATTTTTAAACCATTTCGAAAGTAGAGAGGTATATTTGGCCCTTTGCCGGAAAAAAAATTCCAAATAATTCTGTCTTTTTCCTCACAATTTATACCAGAAAACAGACTACCCCTCCTATATCACTCCTTGAAAAGATAACCACCGTCAGCCACCTTACATCCACCATTGCATAGTCGTAAACTCTACTTTTCTCCGCTCAAATAAATCACCAGCCACTACAAACATATACTCACTCTTCAAATTCAACACTTAAATAAGCTAAAAAAAGGTCTCAAACATCAATAAGGAAAAAAAAAAAGAAACCAAAAATTAGTAAAAATCGAAAAGTAAATACATCAGTAAGGTCAATTCCTCTTCTATTATTCTTTTCAAAATTTTCTCAGAAAAATTTCACAGAACCCAATAAAAAGATAAAAAAATTCCAGCAATTTCGAATCGGAGCTCATCATTGGAGCTATCACCAGAGCGGCCACAAGAGCAGTCATCACAAGATTCAAAATTTATCACTGAAATTCTTCAAACTTCAACACCCAAATAATTAGTTTTTCCAAATTTAAATATTTCTTCTCTCTCTCCCGCAAGCATTTCTTTTGTAATGTGGTTATGGCCAGTAGCGAAGAGAAAGAGTTTTATCAAGGTGTATCAAAATTTAAAAAAATAAATATACGAAAATGTCAAGAGGAGTCAACACATAATACATATATATATATAAAAAAAATATTTATTATCTATCTAAATAATGTAATTTTACGACGAAAGGGTATCGATTGACGTCCATAGGAGCTACGTGGAAGAGATGAGGGAAAGGGTCATTTGGGGGGGAGGGGTTGGGGGAGGGGGAAGGAGGATGAGACTGGGGAGGTTGGTGGATGGGAAGAAAGGGAGGCGGGGGGCCTGCAATAGTGAAAGAACACTATTGATATTAAAGTTGCGGTCTGATTATTCCAACTACTATACACCACTTAAATTGACTATCGTCATCCACTGGTCATATACGGTGAAAACAATAGCAGAAAAAGGGTGTCAATTTCTTCCATAAGAGGGAGTGAGCTGGTTTTATTTTTCAGAAGTAGGACAAAAGTAGAGGAAATAATTATTCGTACTTAGGTGAATATATTAAATTAACAGGTGTATGGCATTTTTCTTTTGTATAAGACTTATATCGTTTAACATAATTAATTCATATATATTTCTTATTATTTCTGTCGTGTTTTAGTTTGACTAAGACATAGAGTTTAAAAATATTAAGACATTTAAATTTTGTGATTTTAAATTAAATATATAAAAAATACTCTTTGAATCTTGTAATTTTAAAATACATGTATAGTATATTAAAAATACCCTTTGAATTTTGTGATCTTAAACTAAATGCATGTATGATATTTCAAAAATATCTTTTAAATCTTGTGACATTAAATATATCAAGTTATCCCTCTAATACAAGTGTCATTAAATGTAAAATAAGAATCTTGAAATTAAAAACTTACTAAATAAAAGAGTGATATTCTCTTTTAAATCGACTATAAAAAGTAGTAAAATGGAGGGAGTATTATTAATCAATTACACTATAAATTAACAAATTCGTGTAAGCTATAGCAAATTTTTCTCAAGGGTTGATCTACATAGAGCCACCCGCATCCTCTGTCAAAACTCTGTGTATATATCTATATATGTAAAAACAAATATGTGGATATAATAAAATGGCACCTTAGTGAATAAAACAGCCACATGCCACCAATGGTAAAGGTCCGAAAATGTCACTTTTGGACAATTAATGTGGGGTGTCAGTTCACTTATTTTCGTTTTTATTTATTCTTACTTTTACTTTATTAATTTTGTTTGACTTTTCTATTTATTTAATTTTGTTTGACTTATTTATTGTGCTTTCCTTTGAGTACATTAATAACAAAAGCTCCGTTATTTCCCAAAATTCTTTCTTAACTAAAACACGAGTCCAGAATCAAAATATAATTCTTTTGGACTCAAAGAACCAAAATGTATGGAAAAAAAATTGGTGACCAAAATATATATAAAGCCTTAACTAAAGGCATTATACCTTAACGCGTTAAGTGTAACGCCTTTAGCTAAGGCGTTATATTTGAACGCGCCCCCAAAAGTGTGAACTGACTTATGTTCCCATATATTGGTAAGGAAATAAAATAAGAGCTGAAGCAAGACTTCACCTATGGACAGTAAACTAAGTACTGGTTTTCCTTTTACTTCCACTTCCCCTTCTGAAAACAAACTTTTGTAACCACTAAATGTACGTATAAATCAAAATCAATGGAAAACCATCGGTCACCTCAAGTTATAGATTTTCAACTTTTATGCATTACTGGTTTGACTTAAATTTTTATTATATTATCTATAATATCTTTTGTAATTTTCAATGTATCATTTTATAGATAATATAATAACAATTTAAGTCAAACCAGTATTTTAATAGGAAACACTTTTTTCTTTAGTGTTACTATCAAGCATTTTAATGTGTTTTTGATATCCACATAAGACTCGGCCGTTGAATGGGGGTGTGCATAGAAAACCTCTAGAGAAGCCTAATAGGCTAATGTCATTAACATTATTCTTGTGGAAATGATTGTGATTATATGCGCTAAAATGTCATTAACATAATTTGGCTCCATAAATGTTCTTTGCAAAATGGTACTATATTCTGGAGTATTTTGTACAATATGTTTCATCCCTAATATCCTCATTAGGTAATCTTCCTAGTTTTCTTTTTCTTCAGAAAATGATCAAAAAAAGAACAAATGAGGTTGCATTGTAAGTTCTTTTTTCTTTTTCGGGAGGTTGTATTGTAAGTTGCAGTAAACTTCAAAAGTATTAACAGTGTATATTTTCCTTCAATTTTCCTTTGTGTTAAGATGTATATTTTTATGTTTTGAATTTATATTAACAGTCATATATCCACAGAGGATACCAACCAGATATGAATTTTACAAGTTATGAACCAACGGCCACTTGGAATATGCCTCGTTTTGGTATGTTGGATCATGGTGGTCCATCCGAGGACTATATATATATATATATATATATATATATATATATATATATATATAATATTTTGATCGATGTTGGATATCCATATAGGAGTCTAACTAATATGAATTAATGAAAAAACTTTTTTTTGACTTAGACAGAACTCAAAATTTTTAGTTAAGAATAAGGAATTTTATCAATTCTACTAGTACAATCTGTATTGATATGTTGAGTCAAATTTCATGTGAATGGGACAAAAGATGTGATGAAAGAAGACAGAAAAGGCCAACACAGGGAACATAAGTCAGTTCACACGAAATATGTATAGCGCTAACATATGGGTGAGTTCACACTTTTGGGGACTTATAACCCCTTAACAAATGGCGTAATACTATTGCGTCTTAATGTCTTTAGCTAAGGCTTTATATATATTTTGGTCATCAATTTTTTTCCTCACATATTTTAATTCTTTGAGTGCAAAAATATTATATTTTGATATCGAATTTCCCAAAACACTCCCCCGCGCCAGAAGATGAAAGAAGTGGTTGTCTTTTATTTTTTTTTCATCTAGAAGAAACTTTATGATATTGCTATCAATTTGACTCTTAATTTTGTATTATATATAATTAATTGCTCTATTATTCTTATTTCTTTCACCATTAATGCTCTTCTTAAGAAAAATAATTTTAGTACCCTAAGTTTTTTATCAAACAAATAACTTTACTCATAAAATATATTTGAAAAATAGTTAAATTGAATTTTTCTGCTAATTAATTAATTGGAAAACTTAATTATTTATTCTCAACATTAAAAAAATAACTTATTTTTTGTTAGTTCAAATTCTATATATTATCTCATCCTAATTTTTAAATATTAACTATAAATAAATTTATTCAATAAAATTATATTTTTTTAAATAGTTAAAAAATCATTAGCATGTCAATTTTAGATTGTTGGTGCTTCCAGAGTCCTTGTGTTTTTTTTCTCATATAGAATTTTGCTAATTCATAATTTCTAACATTTTGAATAATAGAAGAATCTTATAGTTTAATGCAACTTTAATTTTAACGGCTCTAGTTTAAGGGTACACGTATTTCGTGTGTACCCCATATTAATGCTTATAATTTTTTTTAAATTTACATAAGTATCTAGTTTCTGTATACGTGCAACCATCTCTTCTCAAATATTAGAAAAATAGCTTAAGATAAGAAACTTTTAATTGAGTATATATTCCATATATCATTGTTGGTAATAACATTCACCTATAAATAAATGGACAAAGTATATCGATAGACAAAGCATGATAGGTTGTAGATTATATATAATACATGAGTAATTTATTATGATACAAAGCTTAATTAGAATACATTAGTTAAGTTATTCGGTCAATTGAACACGAATTTTTATTTATAGCACTACAAAAGTATAATTTATATATAAAGAAAAAAGAAAGAGCGATGGTGTACAAGAGAAAAAAGGGACTTAGCGTCATGATTCATGAACTGTTCAAATCCAAATCAACTCAAAAATCAAGTGCTCTCAAATACATCTAATTAATAGTTAATAGAGAAGAAGAATCATTAGTCAAAGTAAATATATGTGTAAGTTAATATTCATATGAAAAATATATCTTATTTAGGAAAGATTCTATATAAGTAAAATTTTATTGATTTTAGATTCCTAAATATTAGGAGTCCTTACATAACTCAAATAAGGAAAGATTAGTAGCTAAAATTTAAGTTAATTTTAAAGTCCTAAATGTTTGGGTAAACAATTAAATGATTATTTTGTCTAGTGTGAAATATTCTTTTGAAGAGTAAAAAAGGTGAATGACATTTCGCTAAGGTGCTTCGTTCTTTTAATATAGTATAGATATTTAATTCTTCTATTTTTAATTGAATATTTTTTATTATGCCTAATTGGAAGAGCAAATATACCTGATTTTGGAGTCAACGTTGAAGCATGCCCGCATTGCACAAAAATTTATATAATTTACCTACTTCGAAATACATTTCTGAATTTACGTCTGAATTTACAAATTTAAGGTTTGTAAAATTTGAAGTTCTTCTATCGCATCAATGTGCAACTTCAGAATCGGATGTGAAGTTCATACATCACTTCAATGCAGCTTCAGAATATCGGATCTGAAGTTCTTCCATCGCTTTAATGTAACTTCAGAAAATTGAATATAAAATTCTTCTATCGCTCAACTTCAGAATCGCGTCTGAAGTTCACCTGAAGCAATCCTAACTTCAATTCTCTCGGGTAAATATGTTATACAAATTGCGATTAGTGATGTATTAATAGAATAAGTGAGCTGGATTTAATAAAAAAGAGTGGCAGTTAGTTGTCACGCCCCGAACCTAGGAGCGAGACAAGCACCCCGTGCCTCACCTAACCTGGCGTACCAAATTGCGACTAAGGGACTCTGAACACATAATGTCATACTTTGGCCATGGGGCCACCTTGCAAGATAATTTGCGAAGCAAAATATAAAACTGAATGGAAACTAGCACTAACTAAATATCAATATAAAGCTAGGCCGACAAGGCCGTCATAGCTACTACAGCTGACAAACCACCAATTTATACAAACCCAACATACTGCACTAACCAACAGGATATGCCTACAAGCCTCTACTGATAGATGTACTGTGATCGGAACAGGGCCCCGACCTACCCATAACATATATACAGATATACATAAGATGTACAGAAAACTCTAGTCCTGGCAACTCCGAAAGACGTGGAGCTTACCGATCAGGCGGAACTCGGGAAACACCTACTGAGGAGGTCTACCCGTCTGTCTGTCTGAACCTGCACGCATGAAATGCAGCGCCCCAAAAAAGGGACGTCAGTACAAAATAATGTACCGAGTATGTAAGGCAATAAAATAACTGAAATCTGAAACTGAACTGATAATATGATAACTGAAATTAACTGGGAGTCAAAGATGATCTGGAGATATACTTACCTGCTGATACTGACTCAACTCCTTCAATATAGTAAGTAAAATAATTGTACGGCCTTATAAGGCTCGGTATATATAACTGCTCTGCCATAGTAGGCTCGCTTATAGGCGCTCGGCCATACTAGGCTATGTATCTCGGCCATGCTGGGCTCGCTCATAGGCGCTCGGCCACAGTAGGCTCGGTATATAACTTTCCATCTGATCAGTGGTTGCCCAATAGGGGCCTGCCCATCGATTATAGCTCGATGGTAATGAAAATACTGTAATACTGTATATATAGGCTTGCTGCTCTCTTGACTGGAAGAAGACAATACTAAAATTGAATATAGAGTCTCGATAAGGAATAATATTGTAACTTATGAGACTAGAATAGTGTGAATAAATTCATGAATATGAACTTCTCTTTTTGTCTCATTACTAACACATGTAGCTACGAGATCATGCCAAAATGAATGAAGGCTTAGCCTTAACATACCTTATCACAATCTTTTCAATCACCAAGTTGAACTCACCTCTTCGCACCTTAATCTACAAGAATGATAATAATACTATCGTTAAGTTACGAAAGGTGCAACTATCGCACAACGAACGACAAACCTATTTTGTATTAAAACGGGCAGCATCTCCCCTATAATATGCCCTTCCTCCAACTTCAAGATAACACCAACAATACAAGGACAGAACAATAACAACATATATACATCATTTTCCAGCCCTATATACACCATCAAATACTACAAAATAGCCCAACACACCCCAATCTCTTCGTACACAAAACGACCACCGTAGTAGTGTCAAACGACCCGAAAATGTTATGACGAACGACCAGCCAACCACCCTACATTTATATGGTGTTTATAAACCCCCTTCCTCCTCCAAAACTCCACAAAATAGTAATAAAACACGCAGCCCAACAGCAACACAAAACAGTCCACAAAACAGTCCGCTACAAGTGAATAACTCGAACTCACGGCTTCCGATCACCATCCCGTGAGTTCTTACAAGTATAGAACGACTTACCATGAATTTACAGAAGAAAAACTGGATGAAAGAGAGCAGTAAACTCACCTTATTTGTTGGATAACTCAGCTCCTATCTTGGTTCTTCAAACTCTAAGTTTTACCTCCAATTGGAACTTGAAAGGGAGAGAAAATCAATTAGGGTTTGTGGGAAATTTTTGGGAGGATTCTTTGCAGAGCTTATGTCTGAGTTATTATGCTCTATTTTAAGTCTAATATATGAAGAAAATAGGCCCTTAAAAGGCCTCTTTGGACGACCCGAAAATGGCCCATTTTTGGGCTTTCATTTAAGCAAGTAGGTGACACACCTACTTGTCACCTAGCAGCTTGCGCAGTATCGCAAAAATGCACATATCTCTCTACTCCGATGTCGTATTGACAAATGGTTTAATGAGTTGGAAAATAGACTCATAGATCTTTAATTTGATGTGTGGAACACACCATAACTCTAAGTATATTGGGAGAAAATTGCAGTTACATTTGACCCAAAGTTTCAGTAAAACTTATGAATGTAACTTGTGATGACTTTCATCGACTTTTGTTCCACAACTCGCTTGACTTAAAAACATAACACACGGATGTAATACGACTAATATAAATCATAACATAATCTCTTTATCATGTTAATCACCCTAGTCTCACCCCAAAGGTACATGTTATAACATTCCCAACTTGTCGACTTTCGATGAAACATTGTTTTATTTAATTGCTTTATCTTCTGAACCGTCCAACCCTCTTTGTACTTGTTGTTCATGATCTTCAATATTTGTAACCTCAGAGGTAACATGATTAACTTACTTTATATACTTTTAAATATTATCTCATTTTTTTGTCCTACATTAGTTTGCTTACGACGCATTTTTACATACGAAAATATAGGGTGTAACATCACTCCCCCTTGGGAACATTCGTCCTCGAATGTTTACTCTTGGAGACTTTGGAAACTTTTTCCAGAGTATCCTTCGTACACTAGGTTAAAACCAACCTGTTCTTAAGCTCTTGGAAACTCCGCTCACAAGCCTCTGTCCATTGAAACTTAGTTTCTTTCTGTGTCAACTTCGTCAATGGTGCCGAAAGGGAAGAAAAACCCTCTACGAACCTCCGATAGTATCCTGCTAAGCCTAGAAAGCTACGAACCTCTGTCGGAGTGGTAGGTCTAGGCCAAGATTTCACGGCCTCAATCTTCTGAGTGTCCACCTTTATCCCTTCATCTGATACAATATGCCCCAAGAATGCTACAGACTTCAACCAGAACTCACATTTAGAAAACTTAGCATACAACTTACGATCACGGAAGGTTTGGAGTACCGCTCGCAGGTGGTCCGCATGCTCATCCTCTGAACGGGAATAAACCAGAATATCATCAATAAATACTATCACGAACAGATCTAAAAATGGCCGGAATAGGCTATTCATCAAGTCCATAAATACAGCGGGTGCATTAGTCAACCCGAAGGACATGACAAGGAACTCGAAGTGGCCATATCGGGTCCTGAAGGCTGTCTTCGGAATATCTTTTTCCCGAACTCTGACCTGGTGGTACCCCGACCTCAAATCAATCTTGGAAAAGCATCTAGCTCCCTGCAACTGATCAAACAAGTCATCGATCCTTGGAAGTGGATACTTATTCTTAATAGTTACCTTGTTCAACTGCCTATAATCGATACACATCCTCAGCGAGCCGTCTTTCTTCCGCACAAATAGTACCGGTGCACCCCAAGGTGAGGTACTGGGCCTAATGTAACCTTTCTCCAGCAAATCTTTTAACTGCTCCTTCAACTCCTTCAATTCGGCAGGTGCCATTCTATACGGAGGGACGGATATTGGTTGAGTTCCTGGAAGCAAATCGATGCTAAAATCAATCTCTCGCTCTGGAGGAATACCTGGAAGCTCATCTGGAAACACATCTGCATACTCTTTGACTATGGGAATAGACTGAAGTGTAGGTATCTTAGCATCTGCATCTCTAACTCGCACAATATGATAAATGCACCCTTTTGCGATCATTTTCCTCGCCTTCAGATAGGAAATAAACCTACCTCTGGGTGTTGGTGTATTACCTACCCATTCAAGGACTGGCTCACCCGGAAAATGAAATTTGGCTACCTTTGCTCGGCAATCAACTGTGGCATAGCAAGCTGCCAACCAGTCCATGCCCATGATAGCATCAAAGTCCATCATCTCTAGCTCAACTAGGTCAGCTGAGGTCTGACGACTACAAATTGTCACCGTACAACCTCGGTAAACCCGTCTAGCAATAATCGATTCTCCGACCGGTGTAGATACCGCAAAAGGATCACTTAGTATTTCAGGCACTATACCAAACTTCCTCGCGACAAATGGGGTAATATACGATAAAGTAGATCCTGGGTCTATCAAAGCATAAGCATCGTGAGAGCAAATGGTTAATATACCTGTCACAACGTCTGGTGAAGACTCCTGGTCATGTCGACCCGCTAAAGCATAGATACGATTCTGATTACCACTTGAACTGGAACCTCTACCTCTGCCTCGACCTCTACCAGCCGAAGACTGAGACTCACGCCTTGAAGGATGCACGGACATAGACGATCCTGTTGCTGAACTCGCTGGTTGTGCCATTCCCCCAGAATCTCTATTTGGGCAATCTCGCATCATATGCCCCGGACGCCCACATGTATAACAAGCATCAGAACCTGCTCGGCATTGACCCAAGTGTCCTCTACCACAGATGTCACACCGCGGAGGAAATGACCATGTCTGCGCAGAACCTCGTTGTCGCTGCAAACCCGACGCCCGTGAGCTCTCACCTGGTCCTGACTGAGTATAGCGGTCATACCCGTAACCCTGTAACTGAGGTGGCGGAGGCCTAGGTGGCCGTCCGAAGTACTGGGTCCTATAACTACCCTGAGATTGCTCCTGAGACCTGGGAAATCTCATCCTCTTACGTTGCCCTTGCTCAGCCCTCTCTGTACCCTGCTGCCGACGCCTACCCCTTTCTATATTCTGGGCGAATGCCTGAATCCGGGAGATATCCATACTATCCTGCAATGCAGCGGTGGCACATGCCTCGGTTAACTCTGGGGCTAACCCTGCTATAAACCTGTGAATCCTGTCCCGCATAGTAGAAACTATGGATGGTGCATATCTGGCCAATGAGTCAAAACGGAGACTATACTCTCGAACACTCATATTACCCTGCTTGAGGGCTAGAAACTGATCGACTCGAGCCTGTCGGATCTCCCGCGGTAAGTACTGGTCAAGGAAAGCATCTGAAAAATTCTCCCAAATAGCTGGAGGTGTATCACGTCCCCTGGACCTCTCCCATCCCTCATACCAAAGGATGGCTATATCTCGGAGTCGAAAAGCTGCTAGCTCAACTGCCTCTTTCTCCGTGGCATGCATAACACGAAAGATCCTGTGAAGCTGATCTATGAAATCCTGCGGGTCCTCCCTCTGATCTGTCCCCGTGAACTCTGGGGGACTCAAAGCAATAAACTCTCGGACCCTTGAACTCCCAGACCCCTCAGAAGTTCCTGCACTAGCTGATGCCCTAGCATGTTGCTGGGTAGCTACCAACTGTGTCAACAAATGCACCGCACTCCTTAAGTCCTGATCTGATGGAAGTGGAGGGGGAACTGGATGTGCGGTTTCCCTAGGAATCTCCGTAGTTGGTGGAGGAGCCGGTAATGGCTGAGTAGGGGTCTCGCCTTGAGCCTCAGACTGGGCCCCATCTACTGGGGGTACCCTGCTGGTCCCCTCACCTGCTGCTGTATCTCTCCTCTGGCTAGCCGTAGTCTTCCTAGTCACCGTCATCTGTGCATGCAAACACCAACACATAAGTTTAATTCAAATTTCCTATAACTCAGTTCTATAGCACGATTTAGATTTCAAAGAAGGGTAACCAACTCCTAAATGCCCTGTAGTTCCTTGCTTATATAATGTGGTGCACAACACATCTATAAACAAGACCCTACTAGACACGGCTTGTAGACTCCCTAGGACAGAACTGCTCTGATACCAAGTTTGTCACGCCCCGAACCTAGGAGCGAGACAAGCACCCCGTGCCTCACCTAACCTGGCGTACCAAATTGCGACTAAGGGACTCTGAACACATAATGTCATACTTTGGCCATGGGGCCACCTTGCAAGACAATTTGCGAAGCAAAATATAAAACTGAATGGAAACTAGCACTAACTAAATATCAATATAAAGCTAGGCCGACAAGGCCGTCATAGCTACTACAGCTGACAAACCACCAATTTATACAAACCCAACATACTGCACTAACCAACAGGATATGCCTACAAGCCTCTACTGATAGATGTACTGTGATCGGAACAGGGCCCCGACCTACCCATAACATATATACAGATATACATAAGATGTACAGAAAACTCTAGTCCTGGCAACTCCGAAAGACGTGGAGCTTACCGATCAGGCGGAACTCGGGAAACACCTACTGAGGAGGTCTACCCGTCTGTCTGTCTGAACCTGCACGCATGAAATGCAGCGCCCCCAAAAAAGGGACGTCAGTACGAAATAATGTACCGAGTATGTAAGGCAATAAAATAACTGAAATCTGAAACTGAACTGATAATATGATAACTGAAATTAACTGGGAGTCAAAGATGATCTGGAGATATACTTACCTGCTGATACTGACTCAACTCCTTCAATATAGTAAGTAAAATAATTGTACGGCCTTATAAGGCTCGGTATATATAACTGCTCTGCCATAGTAGGCTCGCTTATAGGCGCTCGGCCATACTAGGCTATGTATCTCGGCCATGCTGGGCTCGCTCATAGGCGCTCGGCCACAGTAGGCTCGGTATATAACTTTCCATCTGATCAGTGGTTGCCCAATAGGGGCCTGCCCATCGATTATAGCTCGATGGTAATGAAAATACTGTAATACTGTATATATAGGCTTGCTGCTCTCTTGACTGGAAGAAGACAATACTAAAATTGAATATAGAGTCTCGATAAGGAATAATATTGTAACTTATGAGACTAGAATAGTGTGAATAAATTCATGAATATGAACTTCTCTTTTTGTCTCATTACTAACACATGTAGCTACGAGATCATGCCAAAATGAAGGAAGGCTTAGCCTTAACATACCTTATCACAATCTTTTCAATCACCAAGTTGAACTCACCTCTTCGCACCTTAATCTACAAGAATGATAATAATACTATCGTTAAGTTACGAAAGGTGCAACTATCGCACAACGAACGACAAACCTATTTTGTATTAAAACGGGCAGCATCTCCCCTATAATATGCCCTTCCTCCAACTTCAAGATAACACCAAAAATACAAGGACAGAACAATAACAACATATATACATCATTTTCCAGCCCTATATACACCATCAAATACTACAAAACAGCCCAACACACCCCAATCTCTTCGTACACAAAACGACCACCGTAGTAGTGTCAAACGACCCGAAAATGTTATGACGAACGACCAGCCAACCACCCTACATTTATATGGTGTTTATAAACCCCCTTCCTCCTCCAAAACTCCACAAAATAGTAATAAAACACGCAGCCCAACAGCAACACAAAACAGTCCACAAAACAGTCCGCTACAAGTGAATAACTCGAACTCACGGCTTCCGATCACCATCCCGTGAGTTCTTACAAGTATAGAACGACTTACCATGAATTTACAGAAGAAAAACTGGATGAAAGAGAGCAGTAAACTCACCTTATTTGTTGGATAACTCAGCTCCTATCTTGGTTCTTCAAACTCTAAGTTTTACCTCCAATTGGAACTTGAAAGGGAGAGAAAATCAATTAGGGTTTGTGGAAAATTTTTGGGAGGATTCTTTGCAGAGCTTATGTCTGGTTATTATGCTCTATTTTAAGTCTAATATATGAAGAAAATAGGCCCTTAAAAGGCCTCTTTGGACGACCCGAAAATGGCCCATTTTTGGGCTTTCATTTAAGCAAGTAGGTGACACACCTACTTGTCACCTAGCAGCTTGCGCAGTATCGCAAAAATGCACATATCTCTCTACTCCGATGTCGTATTGACAAATGGTTTAATGCGTTGGAAAATAGACTCATAGATCTTTAATTTGATGTGTGGAACACACCATAACTCTAAGTATATTGGGAGAAAATTGCAGTTACATTTGACCCAAAGTTTCAGTAAAACTTATGAATGTAACTTGTGATGACTTTCATCGACTTTTGTTCCACAACTCGCTTGACTTAAAAACATAACACACGGATGTAATACGACTAATATAAATCATAACATAATCTCTTTATCATGTTAATCACCCTAGTCTCACCCCAAAGGTACATGTTATAACATTCCCAACTTGTCGACTTTCGATGAAACATTGTTTTATTTAATTGCTTTATCTTCTGAACCGTCCAACCCTCTTTGTACTTGTTGTTCATGATCTTCAATATTTGTAACCTCAGAGGTAACATGATTAACTTACTTTATATACTTTTAAATATTATCTCATTTTTTTGTCCTACATTAGTTTGCTTACGACGCATTTTTACATACGAAAATATAGGGTGTAACATTAGTGGTTAGTTCCGGAAGTTAGTTAGGGAGCCTTTAGTTAGTTAGAGTTAGTTGAGAAGTGGTTAAAAAGAATCTTTCATTACAGCTCATTTCATTACATATATGTGATTGTATTACATTTGAAATATCATAATAACAACTACAATCTTCTCATAGAGTCTCTCTTCTTCTCCCTTCTCTTCCCTCGATTCTTCTTCTTCTTCTTCTTCTTCCACCATCGCCATAGCTAAGCTTCGAGCTTCCTCTATTTTAGCACCTAGTCTTCTATATTCAAACATCGGATTATCATAGATCCCTGCATTTGAATAACATTTGTATCGGAGTTGTTGATTCTCAGAGATAAAAATGATGAAAGGTGGTAAATCTGTTGAAAATTCGACAACAGAACTGGGTGATCAAAGGGAATTGATGCATCAGTTGATTTCTACAGTAGGCTCTTTAGTTGGTGAAGTTGCTTATTTGAAGATCTTGGATCAGACATTGGGTGAATTGAAGGAACAAATGATGAACTCTACGAAAAGAAATGAAGATGATGTGATTGGTCCAAGTAGATCTAAATCCAGATCCAACAGCAAGGATTCACCTAAAAGGTATCATGTTGAGGAGGAAAGAAATCAAGCAGATGGTAGGCAGTACTCCAAGTGCATGCATATTTCATTTCCTATATTTTTGGGAAATGATTTGAGATCATGGTTGTTGAAGGCAGAATAGTTTTTCCAAATCTATCGAGTACCAGCTGAAGAAAGAGTCATGGTGGCTTCTCTGCACTTAGAAGGAGAAGCTATGGAGTGACATCAGGCCTTTATAAAGTATAGGAATTATACTCAACCATCCACGTGGACTGGGTATGCTATGGCTGTAACTGTAAAATTTGGAGAGAATTATGATGATTCTATGGAGGAATTAAAGAAGAATGTTCAAACTGGCAATGTGAAGGAATATCAGACAACTTTTGAAAGGAGTCTTACAAGAGTGAACTTATCACAGGTAAATACAATCAGTTGTTTCAGAGGAGGAATGAAGGAGCAACTAATCATAGCATTGAAAATGACCAACCCCGGGTCTCTTGCCCAAGTATTTAAG
Organism: Nicotiana tomentosiformis; assembly: GCF_000390325.3. NCBI lineage: Eukaryota > Viridiplantae > Streptophyta > Magnoliopsida > Solanales > Solanaceae > Nicotiana > Nicotiana tomentosiformis. The sequence continues at coordinate 87,310,914 of NC_090823.1, forward strand.
GCAGCCAGGATGCAAGAAGCCTACATAGATACTCAGTCAAAGGAGATTGTACAAAGGATATCATTAACTCCAGCTCAAACTACAAATTTTAAAAGGAATATGGACCAAAGATTCCAGAACAAACCATTGTTGGCCTTACCTGCTCCCTAGAAGGATCAGCAACCAACTTTTAATGGAGGATTCAATAGAAGAAGACTAAGTGTTGAAGAAGCCAATGAAAAAAGAGCCAAAATATTGTGCTACTTCTACAATGAGAAGTATGTGGAGGGTCACAAATGCAAGAACCTTAAGCAACTTTATGCATTAGAAGTTGAAGAACAACTGGATCTTGAGTACTCTGAAGATGCTGAGAGTTCTGGAAATTCAGAACAGATATTGCAGTTGGCTGAGCAAACAAAACATATGGAAATTTCACTTCATGCATTTAATGAATCTAAAGGGTTCAAATGCCCAAGAGTTACTGGCTATAATGCCAAGAAACCTTGCACATTCTCATAGACACTAGGAACACACATAACTTTATCAATTCCGAATTAGTGAAGCAGCTAAGATGTCTTGTAAAAACTACCTGCTCTCAGGTAGTGGCTGCTGCAAATGGTAGTGGCATGAAGGTGGATACTGCATGCAGGTTATCTTATGTCACGACTCAAAATTTCATCACACGCTTCGTGATGGAACTTAGTCTCTAAGACTAAGTAAGTCGATCATAATAACAATTCAAGCCCTTTTTTTAAACATATAATTTAATGCAAGTGTCAAAACCAAAAACGAAAACAAATATAACAACCTCCCAAGACTGGAAATACTGAGTCAAGAACTCTAACTGAATACATGAAATGATCTTAAGGATCAAATTTACAATACTGTTCGGATAATAATTGACAGTACAATAAAATAGAAAGACTCCAAGGGATTGCGACGACCAAACAACTCTATCTTGAATCCTTACGATCAACACACTAACTCTGCCCGAGTCCGATATCTCTGATACCTGGCTCTACACAAAAATGTGCAGAAGTGTAGTATACCGTCGGTACCCAGTAAGTATCAAGACTAACCTCGGTGGAGTAGTGACGAGGTACAATCAAGATACTCACTAATCAAATAACCTGTGCAATATAGCAGTATATAATAGTACTGAAAAAACCAACTAGCAGTGATAGCAACAAAAATCAACCAGTGATATAAACAGCAAGGCAACAAGAACACCATAATTATTGCTCAAACAAATAAGGAACACAAGTACAACCAATCCTCAACACACCTTAATTCTACACACCACAAGGAACAAAATCATAGAAAGCTTGTCTTAAGTTGGTCCAGGTATGATGGCGTATTTTCGTTATAAAGTACCTTAGTAACCTATCTCTCTGAGACTATGAGGTATGACTTTGATGATTTCGAGAGGAGTATCTATCAGAGGCATACATCGTCAAGTGCAAACAGCGTGACAAGGCATCAGTTGAAGTTCTTTGAAGATCAATATTTGAAGCAGAAATACCCTAATGTGGCAACTATAACGAATGCCAGTTCCGAAATGCAGTGTTTCGTGACTTGGCTTCAAGTTTGTTTAGGGTACTTAGCTCACTATGTACTATCAAGTGTTTGTCTAGTACAACACTTTGATAATAGGCTCTACGTATTCTCTCATGTTACTCACTTCATTGAGGGAAGACCTCCAGACGCATATTGTTTTTTGTTTTATTATTATTTTATTAATAAAAAACATCACTAGGCAACCTGCCGAGTGATATATTAGCCGGAAAAAAAAATTAATCAAGTCTTACAAATATAAATCTTTCATATATAATTCTTTCGAATAAATACCTTTCGAATATATTTCTTTCAAATAAATATCTTTCGAATATAAAATTCTTTCAAATAAATATCTTTCGAATATAAAATTCTTTCAAATAAATATCTTTCGAATATACTTCTTTCAAATAAATATCACGATGTGACACCTCATTTCATAATTATAAAACGCGGGTCTCAGCCCACTTTCATATTTCGTAACATGGGTCTCACCCCACTTTCATGTTTCCACGGCACCTCGTTCCCATATTTCTATCAAAGCCGCACGGACAACTCACGTGCCAATAATAAAAATTATCATATTTTTCCCGGCACCTCGTGCCCACATTTCATAAATGTTGCGGCGTGCAACCCGATCTCATATAACATTAATCATACCGGTTGCAGCGTACAATCCGATCCCATATAACATAATCCGCCTGGTGATAGCCACAGGCTCACAATTTCAACATAGACCAGACTATTATTAAGTTTACCAAAACAACAAGACAAGTTGCACAAGATATAAAAATAAACACAAGAAAAATCACAACATCACATGAAAATTACCAACGCAATAACCCCACATCATCACATAAAATTTACCAACACAATAACCCCATATCATCACATAAAAATTACCAACACAATAACCCCACATCATCACATATCATCCCTGACAATAGCCACCCTTATCTCTCTTATAGCCACCTTTATCACTCCTATAATAGCCTCCCTTTTTCCTCCGCCCTGACAATATCAATAGCCACCTTTATTGCTCCTATAGACACCATTATCGCTCCTATAGCCACCCTTATCACTCCTATAATAGCCTCCCTTATCACTCTGCCCAGACAATATCCCAACACACATAACAACAGTGAAATGCCACTCTTATGCCCCCATAATGTCAACAATGGAATGCCACCCTTATACGCCGCATAACAGTAACCCAAATCACACAACAATTCATACAGAATATTATCACAACAGCACAACATCATCAACTCGTATTTACTAATTGCATGTAGGCCACAACCTTTCCAAAGGTACAACAAAGTCAATTAATATTATAACAGATAGTCCACGGCTCAACACAATGTATATAAAATCTCAGAAACAACAACAAGGATAGGAAAATAACTCAACATAGGATAACGCCTTCTTTAATCCAAATCTTAGATAAATATATAAATGCCTCAATTTAAACTTATTTAATTAATTATTTGCAGTTGGAAAATACATAATGTGATTATTTCCAAGAAATATCAAATCAACAAACACACGGAATTCACATAAAAATCCAAGTGCCAATCACACCAAATTATCATATAAAATACAAACTCGATAAACAAGGAATGAGGCATTTCAAATCAAGGATTTACTAAGTTCTAACAATTTTCCAATTTAATACATAAGGGTGTCTACGAACTTCAACCGATATAATTTGCACATATAAACCAAGTACGTACTCGTCACCTCGCGTACATGGTTTTCAATCACACAATTTCCACATAAGACTCAATGCCTAAGGGGTAATTCCCCCACTCAAGGTTAGGCAAGATACTTATCTCGACGAAACTAAACCGATACTTTAAATGATCTTCGCGAGTGAAACCACCTCCGTACGGCTCAAATATGAAATTCGACCCTTCATAAAACTACGATGGTTCACCACACTAAACAAATTTCAATCTACAATAATGCAACACAATTGCGCCAATATTAGCAATATTTCTATACTTTAAGTCATTTAGACATTTTATCAAACATCTAATGTACATATTTTTCTACAACCTCTTTCAATGGAATTTCTTCACCTAACAACCACCTTCCACACAAATGATTCACCTCACAATTGTCTCCAGGTCATCCACAACTTCCCTTAGCACATGCATGCCCAACAATTCACTCACAACCCACAAATCTTATCAATTAATTTATTTTACAATCTCTACAATACCAACACACTTAAGTTGGGAACTCATTGATTCCAATCAACATCCCATAAGTCCTAACATATATTTCATACATAAATAATCACCATGAATTAGTTAGAGATGGTAGACATACCTCTTGTAGATCAAATCTTGATAGACAACTTTTGGGTTGTTCTTGAGATTTTTGAAGAAATCCTATGAAATCCAATCAAAACCTTGTTGTAACTAGTGATTGAGAAGTGAAATCAGCATAAAAACACACTTCAAAACTCACCTTAGGTGTGTATTGGAAGCCTTGGCCGGATGGGTGATGGAGATAAAGCCCTCGTCTTGAAGAAATGACTTAGCCACTCTTTCTCCCCCGGCCTGGGGGGTATTTTTATAGCTCCTACGTGCGTGGTCGCGCACCTGGGCAAGTGACCGTGCATCTGGTCGCGCACCTAAGGTAGAATACCCTCTAATATGCGCGGACGCGCATCTGGGCATGCATATGGCATAGCTTTGGTAAAATGGCCATAACGTTATGTAAAAATATCCAAATGATGAATGGTTTGATGAGTTGGAAACTGGACCCAAAGGGCTTTAATTTGATAGGTAGCTCACCACATAAGTATTTATATTTTGGTAGTTGCATGCATTTGAAGTCGTACATTGTGCGAATTTATTTTTAAACTTTAGCCCATTGCATAGCTCTCTACTTGTCTTAGTTCTAGGGATCTCCTTAGACCCTAAAAACATCCAATACACCTCCTACACTTTATATCATGATCATCTAAGTTGTTCCAGTCCTTAACCTCTCGTGGAGAGGCAAGACGATACTTAAGCGACTTGTGAGCGTGCTTATGGCCTCAGACTATTAGGAAATTCAAGGGGCCTCACATCCTCCAACAACACTAGAATCACGAATTGCGCATCGATTCAAGCCTAAAAAACTTATGAAATTCCGAATTCCAACTCGACCTTGTACGCAAGTCATTGCACATATTACGAAGCTTCTCGATGCCTTAAGTCGTTGAACGGGATGTAAATTCTCAGAACGACAAATCAGATCATTACATTCTCCCCCTCTTAAACATACGTTCGTCCTCGAATGTGCCAAGAATCTTTTTGAGGATATTAAATTACTGAGTGTATTCTAACACACATACTCGCGTGTGATTCTACTTCGCCGCAAACTAACATCGATCCGACCACACCATCTCAGTTAAGATTATTCCTCATGTTTACTCGTACAAGCCTTAAAACCAAATTTCTTACACTCCCATCAATTTTAGAAAAAAGACATGATTTTGCACATCGACACACGGTATTAGACTAAACCGGTTGTAGAAACGCATGTCGTACACTCGCACGACACATTCATACAACGTAACACATCATACATAGGCCCATAATAATAATTCTGGCCACTTCATCTCAGTTCAAGCCTAGTTTCAAACCTTCACACCACTGATAACGATTTGAGGAACATGAAAACCTCATAATTATTCACCCGAATTAACAAGTCACATTTAACGCCATCTGGGCACACACCTCGTAGGCTAAAACACAATAAGCACAACACAACTATGACAATCATGCGCAGATAAACACACAAATGAATTATCAAACTAGCCTAGCAAGCATAACTCCCTATATGTATTATAATGAAAAACATTTCACATGGGAGAATTTAAAACACATGAATTTAACCACAAAGATCTCATCTCGATATAACTTTCACCGCGGCACGTAGCCTATTTAAAACATATCAATTCACATTAAAACGCGAGGATCCCATCCTCAGCTCTGAATCACAAGTATTATGCACATCGTGCCAACTGAAACTTTCCATTTATTTTCTTTCTTCTTTTTAATAAATTTTGTGAACTAATTTTACAACACATAATGAACCCCCATACCGGTAGGGCATTAAATTTACAATTTTACCCAAACTATCCCGAATTTATGTCAAAACCCACTGTAGTGAGTAATAGAAAGTCACTTTAGGACTCATAGCCTTCAATAGTGTACAAAACAAAAATGATAGACACGGGCTAACACCATAAAATCTCCCAACAGGGATAAACACGTGAGTGGAGTACAAATTTACAAACTTAACGTATAAGGAGCATGATAGGAGATCTCACCTCGATAATCGGGATTGAATCAAAACCAGAATAGTGCTCCTCTATTATGAATTAAATCATACATGTAACTATACCATCTGGTGTAACGACCTCAGCCATACCATAACAATTATATCAACGAGTCGGGCCTCCCCCTTTAGGGCGCCCTTTACCCACCTGTCCTCCACCCCTAACTGGAGGTGCATGTGGAGTATTAACGGGAACAAAGCTTGTAGCCTAAGTGTTCTGATGAAATCCACCTCTCCCAATTCTGGGACAATCTCTCATGATGTGCCTAATATCACCACACTCATAACAACCTCTTTGCAGGCGCGACTGCTCATACTGAGTCTATGCCGGATAATTGGAATAACAGCTATAAGAACCTTATACCGCTGGTGCTCTAAAAGTATTAACTGGAGCATTACAAGTACTCTGAATTTTAGACTGGACTGACCGACTGCCCGAGCCTCTGCCATGATGAGTGTTAGTTGCCGAGTAAAATCCACTGACTCCTCTAGAATTTCGAGACCTCTTGGCATCCTTCGACTCCCTTTCCTCACTTCGAACATGTTCTAACATCCTGGCAACCTCCACTACTTGCTAAAATGGAATGTCAGTCTACAACTCTCGAGCCATGTATATTTTAAGATCATAATCGAACCCCTCAATAAATCTGCAGACTCGCTCTCTGATTGTAGGAACCAAAACAGGTGCATGACGGGCTAACTCACTGAACCTGATGGCATATTCTGACACTATCATGGTGCCCTGACGCAGCTGTTCAAACTCTATGCGCCACGCATCTCGAAGAGTTTGGGGAACAAATTCTTTCAGAAATATTTCTGAAAATTGATCCCAAGTTGGTGGTATTGCATCGGCTGGTCTACCTTCTTTATAGACTTGCCACCACTGATACGCTGCTCCTGAAAAATGAAACGTAGTAAAAGCAACTCTCCTCACTTCCACAATATCCATGGTGCAGAGAATACGGTGACACTTTTCTAGAAACCCCTGAGCATCCTCTGTAGTTGTGCCACTGAAAGTATGTGGGCTATACTTCTTAAACCTCTCAAGTATCTTTTGGTCTTCTTCTGATGCCTCTGGCCTGACCTCAGGCTGAACCGGAATAACAAGTTGTACCGGCACTACACCCAGAACCTGACCTATGGGAAGTTGTTGCTCTAGATTATGGGCTGTAGGAGTCTGAGTTACTCCCCCAATCTGTGAAATATTTGGTGCAACATAGATCAATCCCGCCTGAGTTAATGTACCAAACATGTTCAGGAGTTGTGCTAAAGTCTCCTGAAGTCCGGTGGTAACAACAGGTGTCTCTGGTGCTTGTCCCCTAACTGAAGCTACTGGCGGCTCCTCAACTGCCCCTCTAACCGATGTTCTAGTGGTGATACGTGCCCTTCCTCGGCCTCTACCTCGGCCCCGGCCTCTTGCGGCCCTAGCAGTATGCGCGGGTGTCTGTTCAGCTGACCCGGTAGCACGTGTCCTCACCATCTGTGAGAGAATAGAGATATAAAGGCTCAAACTCCAAAATCAACAAATTTCGCACGACAGGAATGAAAGAAATGGAAATTTCCTAACAGTTTTGTAGCCTCTCGAAGATAAGTACAGACGTTTCTATACCGATCCACAAGACTCTACTAGACTCGTTCGGGACTCATAGAACCTATGAACCTAGAGCTCTGATACCAACTTGTCATGATCCAAAATCCCACCACAGGCGTCGTGATGTCACTTAGTCTCTAAGACTAAGTAAGCCGGTCATAATAATAATTCAAGACTTTTTTTTAAAACATATAATTTAATGCAAGTGTCGAAACCAAAAGCGAAAACAAATATAACAACCTCCCAAGATTGGTAATACTGAGTCAGGAACACTAACTGAATAAATGAAATGATCTCAAGGATCGAATATACAATACTGTTCGGATAATAATTGACTGTACAATAAAATGGAAAGACTCCAAGGGATTGCGACGACCAAGCAGCTCTACCTTGAATCCTTGTGATCAACACACTAACTCTGCCCGAGTTCGATATCTCCGATACCTTGCTCTGCACAAAAATGTGCAGAAGTGTAGTATGAGTACACCACAATCAGTACCTAGTAAGTATCAAGACTAACCTCGATGGAGTGGTGACGAGGTACAGTCAAGACACTCACTAATCAAATAACCTGTGAAATATAGCAGTATACAATAGTACTGAAAAAAACAACTAGCAGTGATAGCAACAAAAATCAACCAGTGATATAAACAGCAAGGCAACAAGAACACCATAATTATTTCTCAAACAAATAAGAAACATAAGTATAACCAATTAATCAAGTCTTACAAATATAAATCTTTCACATATAATTCTTTCGAATAAATACCTTCCGAATATATTTCTTTCAAGAAAATATCTTTCGAATATAAATTCTTTCAAATAAATATCTTTCGAATATAAAATTCTTTCAAATAAATATCTTTCGAATATACTTATTTCAAATAAATATCACTATGTGACACCTCATTTCATAATAATAAAATACGGGTCTTAGCCCACTTTCATATTTTTGTAACACAGGTCTCAGCCCATTTCATGTTTCCACGGCACCTCGTGCCCATATTTCAATCAAAGCCTCACAGACAACTCACGTTCCAATAATAAAAATCATCATATTTTCTCCGGCACCTTATGCCCACATTTTATATCTATTGCGGCGTGCAACCGGATCCCGTATAACATTAATCATACCTGTTGTGGCGTGCAACCCGATCCTATATAATATAAGCCGCTCGGCGATAGCCACAGGCTCACAATTTCAATATAGATCAGACTATTATCAAGTTTACCGAAACAACAAGACAAGTTGCACAAGATATAAAAATAAACACAAAAAAAATCACAACATCACATGAAAATTATCAACTCAATAACCCCAAATCAGCACATAAAAATTACCAACACAATAATGCCACATCATTACATAGCATCCCTGACAATAGCCACCCTTATCTCTCCTATATCCACCCTTATCACTCCTATAATAGCCTCCATTATTCCTCCGCCCTGACAATATCAATAGCCACCCTTATCGCTCCTATAACCACCCTTATCGCTCATATAGCCACCAGTATCGCTCCTATAATAGCCTACCTTATCACTCTGTCTAATAGCCTCCTTTATCACTCCGCCCAAACAATATCCCAACACACATAACAACATTGAAATGCCACCCTTATGCCCGCCTAATGTCAACAATGGAATGCCACCTTTATACGCCGCATAACAGTAACCCAAATCACACAACAATTCACACAGAATATTATCACAACATCACCAGCTCGTATTTTACAAATTGCCCGTAGGCCACAACCTTTCCAAAGGTACAACAAAGTTAATTAATTTCACAACAGATAGTCCACGGCTAAACACAATGAATATAAAATCTCAAAAATATCAACAAGGATGGGAAAATAACTCAACATAGGACAACACCTTCTTTAATCCAAATTTTAGATAAATATATAAACGCCTCAATTTAAACTTATTTAATTAATTATTTGCAGATGAAAAATTCATAACGTGATTATTTCCAAGAAATATCAAATCAACAAACACACGGAATTCACATAAAAATCCAAGTGCCAATCACAACAAATTATCATATAAAATACAAACTCGACAAACATGGAATGAGACATTTCAAATCAAGGATTTACTAAGTTCCCACAATTTTTCAATTTCATACATAAGGGTGTCTACGAACTTCAACCGATATAATTTGCACATATAAACCAAGTACGTACTCGTCACCTCGCGTACATGATTTTCAATCACACAATTTCTACATAAGACTCAATACCTAAGAGGTAATTTTCCCCACTCAAGGTTAGGCAAGATACTTACCTCGACGAAACTAAACCGATACTTTAAATGATTTTCGCGAGTGAAACCACCTCTGTATGGCTCAAATCTGAAATTCGCCCCTTCATAATATTACGATGGTCCACCACACTAAACAAATTTTAATCTACAACAATGCAACACAATTGCGCCAATATTAGCAAGATTTCTATACTTTAAGTCATTTAGACATTTTATCAAACATCTAATGTGCATATTTTTCTACAACCTCCTTCAATGGAGTTTCTTCACCTAACAACCACCTTCAACACAAATGATTCACCTCACAATCGTCTCTAGGTCATCCACAACTTCCCTTAGCACATACATGCCCAAAATTTCACTCACAACCTACAAATCTTATCAATTAATTCATTTTACAACCTCTACAATATCAACACACTTAGGTTGGGCACTCATTGATTCCAATCAACATCCCATAAGTCCTAACACATATTTCGTACATAAATAATCACCATGAATTAGTTAGAGATGGTAGACATACCTCTTGTAGACCAAATCTTGAAAGACAACTTTTGGGGTGTTCTTGAGATTTTTGAAGAAATCCTATGGAATCCAGTCAAAACCTTGTTGTAACTAGTGATTAAGAAGTGAAATTATCATAAAAACACAATTAAAAACTCACCTTATGTGTGTATTGGAAGCCTTGGCCAGATGGGAGATGAAGAGAAAGCCCTAATCTTGAAGAAATGACTTAGCCACTTTCTCCCCCCGACCTTGGGGGTATATTTATAGCTCCTACGTGCGCGGTCGCGCATCTATGCAAGTGACCGCACACCTGAGGTAGAATGCCCTCTAGAAATGGCCATAACGTTCTGTAGAAATATCCAAATGACGAAAGGTTTAATGCGTTGGAAACTAGACTCAAAGGGCTTTAATTTGATAGGTATATAACCATATAATTCTTTATATTTTGGTAGTTGCATGCATTTAAAGTCGTACATTGTGCGAATTTATTTGAAACTTTAGCCCATTGCATAGCTCTCTACTTGTCTTAGTTTTAGGGATCTCCTTAGACCTTAACAACATCCAATACACCTCCTACACTTTATATCATGATAATCCAAGTTGTTCCAGTCCTTAACCTCTCATGGAGAGGCAAGGCAACACTTAAGCGACTTGTGAGCGTACTTATGGCCTCGAACTAATAGGAAATTCGAGGGGCCTCATATCCTCCAACAACACTAGAATCATGAATCGCATATCGATTCAAGCCTAAGAAACTTATAAAATTCCGAATTCTGACTCGACCTTGTACGCAAGTCATTGCACATATTACGAAAATACTTGATACCTTAAGTCGTTGAACGGGACGTGAATTCTCAGAACGACAAGTTAGGTCATTACATCTTGACTATTGCAGGGTGCTGAGTTTGAAGCCAATTTCATATTGTTAACCTTGGCAAACTATGATGTGGTACTAGGTGTTGAATGGTTGATTACTCTTGGGGATATCAAGATGAACTTCAAGAAGCTCACTATGGAGTTCTTCTACAAGGGTAGAAAATATGTGCTCAGAGGTGCTGGTAACCAAATCAAGTCTGCCAATGCTGGAAAGATAGTTAAGTTGCCAGGTAATCAACCTCAACTTGAAATGATTCAGGTTATTCCATGTGTAGAAGATAAGGGTGTGCAGTGGTATTCTTTAGAGACTAGTGCTGAAAATTGCAGTAGTAATTCTAATTTAACAGCATTGCTAGAGAAGTATAAGGATTTGTTTTTGTTGAACCTAGTGCATTACCACCATCTAGAGGGATGTTTGATCACCAAATCATTCTTTAAAATGGAACTGAACCTATAAACAAAAGACCTTATAAGTATCTTGCAGTAAAGAAGGATATCATTAAATGTCTAGTGAAACAAATGCTAGACCAAGGCATAATACAACCTAGTTGCAGTCCCTTTGCTTCTCCTGTAGTCTTGGTAGGTAAAAAGGATGGTACCTGGAGGTTGTGTGTAGATTAGAGAGATCTAAACAAACAGACTATCATGAACAAATTCCTAATTCCCATTGTAGAAGATTTGTTGGATGAACTAGGTGGTTTAGAGATTTTTTCTAAAATTGACCTCAGATCAAGCTATCATCAGCTAAGAATGGCTGTTGATGACATCCCTAAAATAGCTTTTAGGACTCATTCAGGTCGTTATGAGTACCTTGTTATGTCTTTTGGCTTATCTAATGCAACAGGTATCTTCCAAGGTCTTATGAACTCTGTGTTCCATCAGTTTTTTAGAAAATTTGTTCTAGTTTTCTCTGATGATATCATGATATACAACAATAGTATACAAAATCATCAACAACACTTGCAATTGGTCTTTAAAGAAATGAGGAGGCATCAGTTATTTGCAAAATGGAGTAAGTGTTCTTTTGGAGTTCAAAGGATTGAATACTTGGGGCATTTCATCACTGCCGAAGGTGTTTCTACAGGCCCTCAGAAGATCATAGCTATACAGAATTGGCTCATTCCTACTACCCTTAAATAGTTAAGAGGGTTCTTGGTATTAGCAGGCTACTATAGAAGATTCATCAGAAGCTTTGGTACCATTAGTCGACCACTAACTGACCTCTTAAAGAAGGAAGGTTTCAGATGGTCATCACAAGCTACTGAGGCTTTTAATGAGCTAAAGAAGGCACTAACTTATGCTCATGTCTTAGCTCTACCTGACTTCACCAAAACTTTTGTGGTTGAGACTAATGCTAGTGGGTATGGTATTGGAGCAGTACTGATGCAATAGGGCCACCCCATTGCCTTTATTAGCAAGGCTTTATCTCAGAAGAAAATCCTTATGTCTGTATATGAGATAGAACTCCTTTCTATTGGATATGCAGTAATGAAGTGGTCTCAATACTTATTGGGCCAAAGATTCATTATTAGAACTGATAAAAAAGCTTTGAAGTTCTTGATGGAGCAAAAAATTCACACCAATACTCAACTGAGGGGGCTAAGTAAACTCATGCCTTTTGATTATGTCATAGAGTATAAGAAATGAGCTAAAAACAAAGTGACTGATGCACTCTCCAGAATCAGTGGTGATGAACTATTAGCCATGGCGGTATTCCCTCAAGCATTTTGAGATGCTGCAGTTCATTATTGCCTGCTGGGATGAGGATCTAGAGGTGAAGAAGCTAATCGAAGAGTCACATGAAGATTCCACCAAACACCCTTAGTACACTTGGCCCCATATGCAGATAAGAAGGAAAGGTAAACTAGTTGTAGGCAAAGGATCCATCAAGTAGACCATCATTGGCACAACATCCTACTTGGTGGTCACTCAGGAGTAGAAGCTACCCTCATAAGATTACAAACATTGTTCTATTGGAAGGACCTCAAGAAGGATGTCAAAGCTTATGTACAAGGTTGTGATGTGTGTCAAAAGAACAAGGTTGACCTAGTAGCTTCACATGGTCTATTATTACCTTTACCCATACCTGACACTGTTTGGTCTCAAATTAGCATGGATTTCATTGATGATTGACCAAAGGTTAAGGGGTATGAAGTTATGATGATAGTTGTAGACAGGTTGAGCAAGTATGCTCACTTCCTTGCCTTGAAACACCCTTATACTGCACAAACCATGGATCAGACATTCTTAGATAACATTGTGAAATTACATGGTTTTCCTGAAGCCATAACTAGTGACAGAGATATAGTGTTCTTGAGCTATTTTTGGCAGGAGATCTGTAATGACTCGACCGGTCATTTTAGAGATCTAGCGCATCGTTTAGCAGTTTGAGGCCTTGAGTAGTTTTTTTTTTGATCTTATGACTTGTACGTGTGGTCGAAATTGAACTTTGGGAAGTTCAGAGTTGATTTGGGAAGAATTTTCTAATTTCGGAAGCTTTAAGTTGGAAGAATTAGCTAAGGCTAGACTTTTTGAGTAAACGACCTCGGAATTGAGATTTGAAGGTTTCAATAGGTTTGTATGATGATTTTGGACTTGGGCGTATGTTCGAGTTGAGTATCGGATCACCCGGGAGCATTTTGACGCTTATTATGGAAGGTTGGTATTTTAAAAGTTTAAGAAACTCTTGAGTTTGACTTGAAGTGGATTTTAATGTTATCGATATCCATTTGGGATTTTGAGCCTTGGAATAGCTTCGTTATGTCATTTATGACTCGTGTATGAAATTTGAAGTCATTCCGGATTGATTTGATACGTTTCAGTATAAGATATAGAATTTGGAAATTTATAAGTTTGATTCGAGGCATGTATCATGATTTTGATGTTGTTTGACGTGGTTTAAGGCTACGACTAAGTTTGTATTGTACTTTGGTACTGGTTGATATGATTAGATGGGCTCCTAGAGGCCTCGAGTGAGTTTCAGATTGGAATCGGATCGAAATTTGAAGTTGAGAAATGCTGGTTTTGGCCAATTGCTGGTGCAATCGCACCTGCAGAAATAGGGCTGTAGATGCGACTCCACAGAAGTGCCTAGGCAAGCGCAGATGAGGATTTTGCTAGGGGAATACTAGACCATAGATGCGGTCGTGTGTCCGCAAAAGAGGAACCGTACCTGCGGGTGAGGCCTCGCAGAAGCGAGAAGTGGGTCGCATAAGCGACTGGAGGTGATTAGGGCAGAGGCCGCAGGTGCAAAGCAATTCCCGCACCTGCGAGAGCGCAGATGCGGCACCTGGAGCGCAGAAGTGGTCAGGGATGTTGGGCACGACTTCGCAGAAGCATGGATTTTGCCGCAGAAGCGATGCCGTAGAAGCGGCCAAGATAATCGCAGAAGCGGAAGGTCGTCTGAGCAGAGGTGTTTTTATAAAAATGGGATTAGGCCCATTTTCACTTGGTTGGGGCGATTTTGGAGAGCTTCAAGGGGGGATGTTCTTTAAGCAACACAGGGTAAGTGACCCCCACCTATTACAAGTTAAATACAAGGTTTGTATATGGATTTAGACATGGAAATTAGTAGGAATTTGGGAGTTTGATAGAAAACCTAGAATTTGGCATTATTGGATTTTAACCACGAAATTGGACATGGAATTTGGAATAAATTATATATTTGAGTTCGTGGTGTTATGGGTAAGGTTTACCTTAGAACATTTTTGGAATCCGGGCATGTAGGCCCGAGGGTTGACTTTATCGACTTTTCGAGCAGAGTTGGGAATTATTTAAATTGATTAATAATGGGTGTTAGAAAATATTTTGATTGATTTGCATATTTTTTGAATTGTTTTGGATCGACGGGCTTTGGTTGGAGGTGTTGAGAGGCTTTGGAGCCGGTTATAGAACTTCAGAGCGAGGTAAGTCTCCTATCTAACCTTGTGAGGGGGAAACTACCCCCTAGGTGATATTTATTGTTATGTGCAACTAGTTGTGGGTGCTACGAATGCATGAGCAGTCCGTACGTAGCTAAATCATATTTATGTCCGGTTAGTCTTAGGCCTTTATCATGTATAATTGAATTATTTGAACTCATTCTGCTAGCTTAATTAATATAAGTTATAAATGAAATTCATTTAGAAATAAATATATGTATAATAGGCCAAGCCTTAACACTTTGGGTTGTGGGCGAGTTATTTAAGAAACGGTAAAGATTATATCCATTTTGTACTCATGTACGGTATTGTAAACATATTTCTCGTAATTCGATAACCTTCTTTCTTTTCTTGTAGAGCGGGCCGAATGCCTCGGCAGTATATAGATACATCTATTGTTCGTATCGCACGACCCTCGGCAGTGTACACATAATTTCGGATCGGGCCGCATGACCTCGGCAGTATCGTGCGTTATATCGCTAGTAGCCCGAATATTCACGAGCTAGTCTTTCCACTGATGCCCGACATTTTATGATATTTCATACTTATTTGGTATTGACACTTGACATGTTCTGAGATATTAAGGATGAATACAAGATTGAGAAAATTTATGCTTTAAATGGAATAAATTGAAAAATTATGAGATTACAGATTTACTTCGCTATAGTCGTACACTTTATATCTGTTATGAATTATCATATTATTTATTTGGACCTCTAGTAAGTGTCGATATCAACCCCTCGTCACTACTTCTCCGGGGTTAGGCTAGATACTTATTGGGTACGTGTTGATTTACGTACTCATGCTGCACTTCTGCACTAAATGTGCAGGATCTGATAGGTTCATTGATGATCTCCTTGGCGCGTAGGCGCACCTATTGAGGAGACTTTATGTGAGCTGCATTCCAGGCTATGCATCGCAGTCCACTGAGTCTCCATTGTACTATTTATTTTATTATGTCTTATTATATTCGGGACAGAGGTTGTATTATTATTATTATTATTATATTCCTTAAAAAATGCTCATGCACTTGTGACACCGAGTTTTAGGGGTTCCTACGGGTTATTCGTTGTTGTAATTGTGTAAATATTATCACTTACTCTGTAAAAAAATCTATTTCATATGATTTATTTAAAGGAAAATTTTGATTTCAATTACTAAAATAAGTAAGTGAGTTGATAGATCACTGTTGGTTTGCCTGACGATGGTGTTAGGCGCCATCACGACCTTTAGTAAATTTTGGGTTGTGACAGCTTGGTATCAGAGTGTTATGTTCACTTAGGTCTAACGAGTCATGAGCAAGACTAGTAGAGTCTTGCTGATCGGTACAGAGACGTCTATACTTATCTTCGAGAGGCTACAGGGCTGTTAGGAGCACTTCCCTTCTTGATTACCTCATCGCGTGGTTTGATACCATTGAGGCTTGTGCATTTATTTCCTTCCTACTCAATCTTATGCGATGCAAAGCACTTATTATCAATTGGGCGTCGAGGAGTTGTAGTGGTACTGCAGACGTGGTACAGGATGTTTTTCCCTATGTGTTCGGGTAGGCTATTATCATCGCCTTACGAAAGGATGTTCTGTCATTTCGTCTCAGTATCTGTATTCTCTATGGTTTTGAGGTAATGCACTAATCGCTATGATGTTCATGAGTTGTTACCGCACCGTGTTGGTGTAATAGTAGAGTGCTTATTTATGGATCGCGGCAGTGCATGACTTGAAGAGAGGATTTCTCGGTGCATGATTTATGGGTTCAACATTTAATTCGAGTGAAGGAAGGGCAATCAGACTATAGATGTCCAGGTTTAGTTGACGAAGTGACGAGACTTGGTATTTTCGAGCGTGGTGGAATTTTCATTGCGATACAGTGTCACTGTCCTTATTTGAACGCATTACGGTTCGCCGGTGTTATAGTCTTCTTGGATTTTGCCTTCGAGGTAGGGTGTTGTAAAATGGCGCCTGAGGGGCGATTGTCGGAGATAGCAGTGTGTAATAGTTCAGAATTGAATTGGTATTTCTAATGTTGATGGCTCGAGGAAGATGATCTTCTAGGAGGTTTAAAGTTGGTAGCAATTCCTTAGTTCCAATGCTACAGGTATGGATTTTATCTGAGGCAATATTTAGGCGGCGGAGTATGAAGAAAGACATGGCTGGAGGTGTCTCCCGGCGGGTGAATTACTAGTAGGTCAAGCATGAGAAGCGGAGGTCAAGAAGTTGCTTAAAGGAGATGGTTTGACCGAAGTGGGAGTGGTAGAGTAGCATATGGATTTTATGGTAGGATAGCCACGTATCTTGAGGAAGATTAGTACGATTTGGGAGGCATGGTAGAAAGTGACTAGGTCCACGGATTATAATTGGAATGGTGGTTACTGTACGGAGAAAGATTGAATATGGAAAAAAGGAGTTTACTTGAAATAAAGATGGGTGCGAAGATTTGATTATCGTTTAGGATGCAACATGACTTTGAGTTTGGGATGTTTTGTCGCAATTTTAGTTGAATTCAATGGGGAATGAACGTACTTGTATAGTTGGTGGGAGACCTTAGGCTCAAGAGAGTTTACTGATTTTGTGGTGGTTATACCCAGTGCGGCATCGTTGGAAGAGGTCGGTAAGAAATTCCACATGTGCGTTATCTACTGTGAGCAGGTTAATGGTTGTGTGATGTTGATGAAGCTTCTGCGAAGAATACTACTTGCTACCCGATAAGAGGTCGAATATGTGATTGTGACTGATGATTCATAATGTTCATGAAAATCTTAACAAAAGACTTCATGGAGTTTGGCGGGTTAACGGTGCGAGATCATGGTAATTGAGAAGGAGGAATCGTTATGGGCTCTACGTTATGTGATGGTAGCTTAAAGCTAAGTGGGGGAGTTCTACCATTTATGATTGGATAGAGTAGTTGTCTGCTTATACGGTTTCTGGTTATCAATGTGTTGGTGGATTATTTATGACTAAGAAAAGAAAATATCAGGAGTAATTCGAACAAGAAACTTGATGAATGTGTGTTGTACTTTGCCTTATCAATCGAGGTGCAGTATTTGGGAAGACTTAGAGTTTATGCTTCTTGTGGATATAATGTACAAGGAAAGAATTCAGCCGATTGCTTCTTTTAGAGGGTGGTCATGTGCTCGCAGAGTGTTGGAGTTCGGTTATGTTTGGGATCAGGTCAGAGTGGGTGACTCTCAACAACGGTCCTAGTCGGTTCAAGAATTAAAGTGCAGTGGCTAAGGATTTTGGGTTCGTTGTGTGGTTAAGGACCAAGTTTTCGCAGTGGATTGCGTACGGAATTTGGAATATTCTATGTCATCTTCGTTTATGCAGTGCAGTATTGGAGTAAAGAAAGAAATAGCTTCGGATTCATGGAAGGTCTTGCAAAATGGGTGTACCAGTTGGAGATGTTATTGTGCGCTTGAGAAGGGTATGAGATGGTTCATAGGCATCGAGACGATGCGGTCTCGTGATTTGGGTCACTCGGGATGAGTGCAGATTGGGTTCATTATGTTTTGAATGGAGATATTATTATTTCTAAGGCAAGTCCAGAGTAAATTGAAAGAAGTTGGCTAATGATTGAATCAGCATGATTGTGGCAACGATTAGTTCCTTCGGAGTGGGAAGCTATACATGTGGTTTGTGGTTGTACGTGCGGGCTTGACAGCCACCACAATTTGATTGATTTGGGAGGTATTTGATTTAAATGGACTTGTGGTGTAAATGGATTCTGGAGGAGTCATGGCGGTTTAGACCACGACTTGAGGTTTATATTTTCTGCGGTTTGGGAATTCGGTTGCATGTTGCATTGGCTCTTCTGAAATGAACTAAGTGAAAGGTTTCTAGCCAATGAAGTAGTTATTCCACTAGTAGTTCAAGGGCTATGGTGAATGCTATTATCGCGTAGCGGCATGATAGGTGCAGTAAGCGGCATAGAAATTGGAAGTTGGGGATCAAGGTTGCGGTTCGGTGTTGATAAGAATGTCACGAGCTCGGATGAGCAGGGAAGAATCCAGATGTATAGAGTAAGCTAGTGTTATCTTAGTATCGCCTGAGAAGGGTGTTCTGTGAAGAGGCATTGTGTATTGATTTGCGGATTGTGATTTGTATTACGGAATTAGTACGGTTAGTAGTATGGATATGTGGACTCTACTACCTGAGCGAAAGGTCGTGGGAGCGTACCCCACGGGGAGATTTGTATAAGTGTGGCATGGTAGTCACTAGATTGTTAGAGATTAAAAACCAAGTAGGGAGATTCTGGTATTATTGCTAATGCGAGAGTTTATCCTTGAAAGGCGCTCTACTCTTTGGTTGTGGATTGTGAGAGTTTGTTCCAGATTGGACGACTGTTCTTATATGTCATGAATAGGGACATTGTGGATCGTTGGAAGGTTATTGGCCCAGTGTGGTATGATCGGAATCGGTTTGAGGTCCATTTGTGGGCCTAAAGTGAATGTGTGCCTTACGTCAGGTCGGACATGTTCATTCGTCATAGCATTACTTATGGAGGAGTCGTCAGGCATTGGATGTTATTCCCGCCGTCAGCTATTCCATGTAAATCTTTATTGTTCCATGTGGGTTGTGAGACGACTTGATTATTCGTATGTGTGTTGAGATCCCGTGTAGCTTATGGTGTTATGTGAGCAGGATGGCTCTCGAGATACAGGTCATTTATTGTACCTTAGTTGTGCTTTGGTTTCATAGTGTATGGCGCTATCCGTCTCCCCGGGATTTATATTATGCACTTAGCATGTTTGTAGTCGATATTCGGACATTTTGTAAGTATAAGTGTTACGACTTGATGTGTTTGTTTTTCTTCTTGATTGATTATGTGCGGATCGGGTGGCACGCCGCCACGAGTATACTGTTTGGATCATGCGGCATGCTTCCACGGTCATGTTATGTGGATCGGGTTGCATACCGTAACAGTGTCATGTCGGATCAGGTTGCACATCGTAACAACGAGATGTTGAGCATAGTTCCTTACACTTATTTTGTGGGCCTTGTTTTCATCCCTGAGGTAGGTTCACAGCATCTATTCGGCCTTTTTATTCGTTATGCGGGTTGGGTAGTCCTTCTCCAGAGTTCGTTCTTCCTTATGTATCACATTTGAGTTGTAGCTTGTTCGCGCGTAGTGGGTGTTATATAAGATTTTTGGCAGTGTCTGAGACGGCTTATTTCCTGAGTAGCTTGTACTGGGTGAGACAAGATTATTGGACCTGAAATTGGTGCAATCAGATTTATATAAGGTACATTAAAGATAAAATAGCGTTATTTAGTTCAGAATGAGGTAATGGTTCTGGTCAGGAGGGGAGACTCCATGAATTATTGATTCGGTGGGTGGTTATGAGTTTCTACACGTCTCTTTCGTCGTGGCAGCATTGCGAGAGTTGGAACAGGACTTAGATGTGTCATGAGGCATATTGTGGGCATCAGATTCGTGGAATTTCAGCTATTGTGGTCGGGGAATGTTATTATTGACAACCGGCTTATGTGGTGCATGGTGTGATTTCAGCATAGATGCATGATCATGTTTTGGTATAGTGTGTGGTGATTGGTATGGTGTCCATGTGTTAGAATCAGGCCTTATAAAAAAATTTGGAAGTTGGAACTTGGTTCTAAAGCTTGTTAGCTAAGGTTATAGGGAGGATTATCAGTCTAGCTCGAGCTAATGTGTTCTACTGGAATGTGGTGGCATGGGTAGGTGCACGAGGTGTTAAACAGTGATTTTGGACAACTCCGGAGTATTCCTTAGCACGTTCGAGGACGAACGTATGTTTAAGTAGGGGAGAATGTAACGACCCGACCGGTCATTTTAGAGATCTAGCGCGTCATTCAGCGGTTTGAGGCCTTGAGTAGCTTTTCTTCAGGTATTATGACTTGTATGTTGTCACGACCCAACTGGAGGGTCATGACTAGCACCCGGGCCATATTTGCTGGGCACCAACATACATTTTATCTAACCTTCCTTATTATCTTTAAGGGCCAACAAGATCAATATAAATAGTAGACATGGATCATGAACATCCAACAATGAAAGATAATGTCATGAACATACATAACATGGGACGACAAGACTGTCAAGAAACTATATATAAGGTACGAGCTACCATGATGCCATGAAAGACTATACAACAAAAATCAGCCGACAAGGCATTCTAAACCATACATAAGTCGACACCTGTCTATGAGCCTCTAAAAGAACATAAATGCTACAACATTGCCGGAACAGGGCCCCGACATACCCATAATGTCTATAACAAAAATGCATACCAAGACCACGGCAAGTCCGGAGAAGGGATCTCGCCAATAACCGCTGAACCGGATAGCCTACTGTGATGGGGGAGCTGCGTCTACCCGTCTATCAGGACCTACAGCACAACATGCAGCGTCCACAAATAAAAAGGACGTCAGTACGAATAAAGTACTGAGTATGTAAGGCAGGAAAGCATAAGTGAGAACAGTAATGTAAACAGGGATAGAGAATATACAACCTGTGACATCTGGGTACCTCTGAGGGCTACTGACATGAAATACATGATACATACATATATATACATAAACTTTTAAAACATACGCCTTTGTGGGCATCACCATCATCATATCGTACCCGGCCGTAATAGGCTCGGTAAAACGTACCCGGCCATCATAGGGCTCGGTAGAATCGTACCCGGCCACGTGGAGCTCGGTAAAACCCAACTGATCAGTGGTTGCACAATAGGTGCCATACCCGGCCGACTATAGCACGGCTCGGTAGAGTAAAATAGATACATATATATGATGCATGCTGGACTCATTGGAATCACATTTTGAACCTTTCGGAGTGACGTAAGGTCGGTATCCTTCGTACATGTTATTAGGATTAACTCTTCATCAAGAATCTTATAAGAATAAGGAACTACCAACAACATTGATAATATAAGAATAAGAGAAGTAACATCAATATCAATCGTTTCATAAGAAGGGCAGCAATGTAAGTACTGCTAGCTTCTAAGAGTAGAGTATCTTTGGGAGCTCGTTCATTACATTATGTACAATCAGAGTCATGCAAAAGAATGAAGGGGATAGCCTCACATACCTTGTATATACTGCCCAACCTCAAGCTATGCAAATGTCACGACTCCTTAGTCTACAATAAGACAAATGACACTATCATTATCGTTTAAGCGTCGTAACTATTATGTATCGACCACAACCTATTTTATGATGAAACGGACAGCACCTCCCCTATTTATATGACTTCCCACAAGTCAATACAATCACCAAACAGCCCAAAAAACATCATTAATAATCATATTGAGCCTCCAAAACAGTCCACCAACCAACAACATTACTACCAAGCCTTTCGATATATATTTCACAAGTTCTAGCTTCAACGACTTAGCTGCAACTTGGATAATCTTAAATATATATATAGAGTAAGAGGTTACTTACCTTTAAACAGAAAGAACAACTCCAATTTGACCTTAATTTTCCACGAAATATCCCTTCAATTCTGCCACAAGAACAAGGAAGCAAAACTAGCAATTAATTCGGGTTTTTCGGCACTAGAATTACTTTAGAAGACTTGAAATCACCTAGGGTTGATATTAAAAACTTGAAGGTGTATTTACAGGACATAAAACACTTAAAACAACCTCCCACACGAGCTGGAACAACACAAAAATCAGCAACAACAAGAAGAACAAGAAACTTACTAGCGCCACGGGATTCCTGACATTTGATTTGTGTTGTTTGCCCTTTGTTTGGTTCTTGGATCATGAGAGAACCTTGAGAGACTGATTTTAGGGTTATAAGGTCTGAATATACTGAAAAATAATGACTTAAAACGGGGTTGAGGTATCTTATATATGTCCATATATCTTAAACCGCCTTTGTGGGCCCCATAGAGAGCAGCTTCGCGCACTCTCGCGAAAACATGAATATCTCTCTATTCCGAGATCGTATCGACGAACAGTTTAATGCGTTGGAAACTAGACTCATAGATCTTCAATTTGATAGGTAGATCACCCCATAATTCCAAGCACATTGGGAGAAAAATGCAGTAACATTTGACCTAAAGTTTAAGTAAAATTATAAACCTAAGTTGCGACAACTTTTATCGACTTTTGTTTCATAACTCGCTTGACTTCAAGACTTATGATGCGGATATTATATGATTCAAATACATTAAAACAAGACCTCTTGGGACAGTTAATCACCTCTAGTGTTACCCGAAAATACGGGTTACAACATCCTTGATTCGTTTAACTTCTAATATTTGTTAACCACTCTTATACACCCTTGTATCGTTTAAGACCAATAGGATTAACTTCTTATCATCTCAAAGATAATCTCTTCTTGGATTTATGTCGACTAACTTACGGTGTGATCTATGGTATGCGAATTTGGGTTGTAACATATGTGTGGTCGAAATTGAACTTCGGGAAGTTCAGAGTTGATTTGGAAAGAAAATTCTAATTTCGAAAGCTCTAATTTGGAAGAATTGGATAAGATATGACTTTTTGAGTAAACGGCCTCGAAATCGGGACTTGAAGGTTCCAATAGGTTCGTATAATGATTTCGGACTTAGGCGTATATTCGGGTTGAGTATCGGATCACCCGAGAGCATTTCAGCGCTTATTATGGAAGGTTGGTATTTTAAAAGTTTAAGAAATTCTTAAGTTTGACTTGAAATGGATTTTAATGTCATCGATGTTCGTTTGGGATTTCGAGTCTTGGAATAGCTTCGTTATGACTCATGTGTGAAATTTGAAGTCATTCCAGATTGATTTGATACGTTTCGGCACAAGATATAGAATTTGGAAATTTATAAGTTTGAGGCACGATTCATGATTTTGATGTTGTTTGACGTGGTTTAAGGCTTCGACTAAGTTCGTATTATACTTTGGGACTAGATGGCATGATTAGATGGGGTCCCGGAGGCCTCGAGTGAGTTTCAGATTGGAATCGGATCGAAATTTGAAGTTGAGGAATGCAAGTTTTGGCCAATTGTTGGTACAATTGCACCTCCGAAAATAGGGCCGCAGATGCGACTCCGCAGAAGCACCTAGGCAAGTGCAGATGCAGATTTTGCTAGGGGAGGCTAGACTGTAGATGCGGTCGAGTGTTCGCAGAAGAGGAACTGCACCTGCGGGTGAGGCCTCGTAGAAGCGACCTCGCAGAAGCAAGAAGTGGGTCGCAGAAGTAACTGGAGGTGATCAGGGCAAAGGTCGCAGGTGCAAAGCAATTGCCGCACCTGCGGGAGCGCAGATGCGGTGCCTGGAGCGCAGAAGCGGTCAGGGCTGTTGGGCACGACTTCACAGAAGTATGGATTTCGCTGCAGAAGCGATGCCGTAGAAGCAGCCAAGATGATTGCAGAAGCGGAAGGTCGTCTAGGCAGAGGTGTTTTTATAAAAACGGGATTAGGCCCATTTTCTTCAATTTTTACTTGGTTGGGGCGATTTTGGAGAGCTTCAAGGGGAGATGTTCTTCAAGCAACACAGGATAAGTGACCCCCAACTATTACAAGTTAAATACATGGTTTGTATATGGATTTAGACATGAAAATTAGTAGAAATTTGGAATTTTGATAGAAAACCTAGAATTTGGCATTGTTGGATTTCAACCAAGAAATTGGACATGAAATTTGGAATAAATTATATATTTGAGTTCGTGGTGTTATGGGTAAGGTTTACCTTAGAAAATTTTTAAAATCCGGACATGTGGGCCCGAGGGTTGACTTTATCGACTTTTCAAGTGGAGTTGGGAGTTGTTTAAATTGATTAATTATGGGTGTTAGAATATATTTTGATTGGTTTGCACATTGTTTGAATAGTTTTTTATCAACGGGCTTTGGTTGGAGGTGTTGAGAGGCTTTGGAGCTGGTTATGAAACTTCGGAGCGAGGTAAGTCTCATGTCTAACCTTGTGAGGGGGAAACTACCCCTAGGTGATATTTGTTGTTATGTGCAACTAGTTGTGGGTGCTACGTACACACGAGCAGTCCGTACGTAGCTAAAGCATGTTTATGTCCGGGTAGTCTTAGGGCTTTATCATGTATAATTGAATTATTTGAACTCATTCTGCTAGCTTAATTAATTGAAGTTATAAATGAAATTGATTTAGAAATAAATATATGTATAATAGGCCAAGACTTAATACTTTGGGTTATGGGCGAGTTATTTGAGAAACGGTAAATATTATATCCATTTTGTACTCATGTTCGGTATTGTAAACACGTGTCTCGTAATTCGGTAGCTTCCTTCCTTTTCTTGTGGAGCGGGCCGAACGCCTCGGCAGTATATAAATACATCTATGGTTCGTGCCGCACGACCCTCGGCAGTGTACACATTATTTCGGATCGGGCCGAACGACCTCGGGAGTATCGTGCGTTATATCGCTAGTAGCCCGAATATTCACGAGCTAGTCTTTCTAATGATGCCCGGCATTTTATGGTATTTATTATTTATTTGGAATTGACACTTGGAACGTTCTGAGATATTAAGGAAGAATACAAGATTGAGAAAATTTATGCCTTAAATGGAATAAATTGAAAAATTATGAGATTACAGATTTACTTCGCTATAGCCGTACACTTCTAATCTGTTATGAATTATCATATTATTTATTTGGACCTCTAGTAAGTGTCGATGTCGACCCCTCGTCACTACTTCTCTGGGGTTAGGCTAGATACTTATTGGGTACACGTCGATTTACTTACTCATGTTGCACTTTTGCACTAAATGTGCAGGATCTGACAGGTTCATTGATGATCTCCTTGGCGCGTAGGTGTACCTGTTGAGGAGACTTTATGTGAGCTACATTCCAGGCTACGCATCACAGTCTACTGAGTCTCCATTGTACTATTTATTTTATTCTGTCTTATTACATTCGGGACAGAGGTTGTATTATTATTATATTCCTTAGAAAATGCTCATATACTTGTGACACCAGATTTTGGGGGGTTCCTACGGGTTGTTCGTTGTTGTAATTGTGTAAATATTATCACTTAATCTGTAAAAAATCTATTTCATACGATTTAATTAAAGGAAACTTTTGGTTTCAATTTCTAAAATAAGTAAGTGAGTTGATAGATCACTGCTGGCTTGCGAGACGGCGGTGCTAGGCGTCATCACGACCTTTAGCAGATTTTGGATCGTGACAAGATCTTTGCTTTATAAGGAGTACAACTAAATATGTCATCAGCCTACCACCTATAATCTGATGGCCAAACAGAAGTGGTAAACATATGCCTTGTAACTTATCTGAGATGATTTTGTGCAGAAGATCCTACCGGCTGGCTATCCCGTCTTCCTATGGTTGAATATTGGTACAATACCAACTATCATTCAGCCATCCATACCACTCCATTTGAAGCTTTACATGACAGGCCTCCTCCTATACATCTACCAAACATTCCGGTAACTCAGCTGCAAGTGAAGTGGACAGCATTCCCACTACTAGGGAACTCAAACTTCAACTTCTCAAATATCATTTGTCAAGAGCCTAGCGAATGATGAAAAATCAGGCTGACAGACACACGAGTGACAGATCCTTTCAAGTTGGAGATTGGGTATATTTGAAAGTTCAACCCTATAAGCAGACAACCATATCTTCTCAGCCATACCACAAACTAGCTGCTAAGTTCTACGGACCATTTCAAGTGACCAAGAGGATAGGTTCTATAGCCTATACACTTTTTCTTCCAGCATGTCAAAATCCATCCAATTATCCATGTGTCTTTGCTGAAAAAGTGTCATGTTATTCATGATCATATCTCTTATCCTCTAGTAGTTGACATTACTAACCCACAATACCCTGAACCAGAGTTGGTTTTAAAGAGAAGGATAGTGAAAAGTAGGAATAAGGTTGTGGCACAGAAGCTCGTTAAATGGTAGGGCATCCCAGCTGATGATGCTACATGGGAGTTCTACAATGAGCTTAAAATTCTATTTCCTCACTTTGATCCTTAAGGACAAGGATATCTTTGGAGGGGGGGGGGTACTGTTATACAAATTGTTATTAGTGATGTATTAATAGCATAAGTGAGCTAGATTTAATAAAGAAGAGTGACAGTTAGTGGTTAGTTCTGAAAGTTAGTTAGGGAGCCAAAAGTTAGTTAGAGTTAGTTGAGAAGTGGTTAAAAAGAATGTTTCGTTACATATATGTGATTCTATTACATTTAGAATATCATAATAACAACAACAATCCTCTCATACAATCTCTCTTCTTCTTCTTCCTTCTCTTCCCTTGATTCTTCTTCTTCTTTCATCGCCATAGCTATTCTTTGAGCTTCCTCTATTTTAGCTCCTAGTATGCTATATTCAAACCTCGGATTATCATTGATCCCTGCATTTGAATAACATTGGTATCAAAGTTTTTGATTCTCGGAGATAAAAATGACAAAATGTGGTAAATCTATTAAAAATTCGACGACAGAACTGGGTGATCTTAGGGAATTGATACAGCAGTTGATTTATACATTAGGCTTTTTAGCTGGTGTGTTTGCTCACTTGAATGGCTTGGATCAGACATTGGGTGAATTGAAGGAACAAATGATGAACTCTATGAAAAGAAATGAAGATGAAGTGATCGGTACAAGTGGATTTAAATCTAGATCCAACAACAAGGATTCATCTTAAAGGTATCATGTTGTGGGGGGAAGGAAATCAAGTAGACGGTAGGCAGTACTCCAAGTACACACAAATTTTATTTCCTATATTTTTGGGAAATGATTTGAGATCATGGTTGTTCAAGGCAGAATAGTTTTTCCAAATCTATCGAGTACCAGCTGAGGAAATGAGTCATGATGGCTTCTCTGCACTTAGAAGGTGAATCTATGGAGTGGCATCAGGCCTTTATGAAGTATAGGAGTTACACTCAACCACCCACATGGAATGAGTATGATATGGCTTTAACTGAAAAATTGGAGAAAATTATGATGATCCTATGGAGGAATTGAAGAAGATTGTTCAAACTGACAATGTGAAGGAATATCAAACAGCTTTTGAAAGGAGTCTTACAAGAGTGAACTTATCACAGGAAAATGCAATTAGTTGTTTCATAAGAGGGCGGAAAGAGCAGCTAAATATAGCAGTGAAAATGACCAATCCCAGGTCTCTTGCTTAAGCATTTAAGGCAGCCAGGATACAAGAAGCCTACGTAGATGCTCAGTCAAAGTAAATTGTACAAAGGATACCATTACCTCCAGCTTAAACTACAAATTTTAAAAGGAATATGGACCAAAGATTCCAGAACAAACCATTGTTGGCCTTACCTGCTCCAAAGAAGGATCAACAACCAACTTTTAATGGAGGATTCAATGGAAGTAGACTAACTGTTAAAGAAGCCAATGAAAATAGAGCCAAAGTATTGTGCTACTTCTGCAATGAGAAGTATGTACAGGGTCACAAATGCAAGAACCTTAAGTAAGTTTATGCATTAGAAGTTGAAGAACAACTGGATCTTGAATACTCTGGAGATGCTGAGAATTCTGGGAATTCAGAACAGATATTGGAGTTGGTTGAGCAAACAGAACACATGGAGATTTCAGTTCATGAGTTGAATAGATCTATGGGGTTCAAATGCCTGAGAGTTACTGGCTATAATGCCCAGAAACCCTTGCACATTCTCATAGATACTGGGAGAACACACAACTTTATCAATTTTGAATTAGTGAAGCAACTAAAATGTCTTGTAACAACTACCTGCTCTCAGGTAGTGGCTGCTACAAATGGTAGTGGCATGAAGGTGGATATTGCTTGCAGGTTATCTTGGCTATTGCAGGGTGCTGAGTTTGAAGCCAATTTCATGTTGTTACCCTTGGCAAACTATGATGTGGTACTAAGTGTTGAATGGTTGATTACTCTTGGGGATATCAAGATGAACTTCAAGAAGTTCACTATGGAGTTTTTCTACAAGGGTAGAAAACATGTGCTCAGAGGTGTTTATAACCAAATCAAGTCTGCCAATGCTGGGAAGATAGCTAAGTTTTCAGGTAATCAACCTCAACTTGAAATGATTCTGGTTATTCCATATGTATAAATAAGAGTGTGTAGTGGTGTTCTTTAGAGACTAGTGCTCAAAATTGCAGTAGTAATTCTAATTTAACAGCATTGCTAGAGAAGTATAAGGATTTGTTTGTTGAACCTACTGCATTACCACCATCTAAAGGGATATTGATCACCAAATAATTCTTCAAAATAGAACTGAACCTATAAACAAAATACCTTATAGGTATCCTGCAGTAAAAAAGGATATCATTAAAGGTCTGGTGAAACAAATGCTAGACCAAGGCATAATTCAGCCTAGTTGTAGCCCTTTTGCTTCTCCTGTAGTCTTGGTAGGTCAAATGGATGTCACCTGGAGGTTTTGTGTAGAATAGAGGGGTCTAAACAAATAGACTATATAACAACAACAACAATAACAATATCAACAACAACAACAACCCAGTATAATCCCACTAGTGGGGTCTCGGGAGGGTAGTTTGTACGCAAACCTTACCTCTACCCTGGGGAAGAGAGATTGTTTCTGATAGACCCCCGGCTCCCTTCCTCCAAGAACTCTCCACCTTGCTCTTGGGGTGACTCGAACTCACTACCTCTTGGTTGGAAGTGGAGGGTGCTCACTACTAGAGCAACCCACTCTTGTTGCAAAATAGATTCCTATCAAGAACAGGCTATCATCAGCTAAGAATGGTTGTTGATGACATCCCTAAAACAACTTTTAGGACTCGTTCAGGTCACTATGAGTACCTTGTTATGTCTTTTGGCTTATCTAATGCATCGGTTATCTTCCAAGGTCTTATGAACTATGTGTTCCATTAGTTTTTGAGGAAATTTGTTCTAGTTTTCTCTGATGATATCTTGATATACAGCACTAGTATACAAAATCATCTACAACACTTATTAATTGGTCTTTAAAGAAATGAAGAGGTATCAGTTATTTGCAAAAAAGAGTAAGTGTTCTTTTGGAGTTCAAAGGATTGAATACCTGGGATATTTCATCACTCCTAAAGGTGTTTCAACATACCCTCAGAAGATCATAGCTATACAGAATCGGCCCATTCCTACTACCCTTAAATAGTTAAGAGAGTTCTTGGGATTAGCATGCTACTATAGAAGATTCATCAGAAGCTTTGGTACCATTAGTCGACCACTAACTAAACTCTTAAAGAACGAAGGTTTCAGATGGTCATTACAGGCTACTGAGGCTTTTAATGAGATAAAGAATGCACTAACTCAAGCTTCTGTCTTAGCTCTACGCTTCTACCTAACTTCACCAAAACTTTTGTGGTTGAGACTGATGCTAGTGGGTATGGCATTGGAGCAATACTGATGTAGCAAGGCCACCCCATTGCCTTTATTAGCAAGGCTTTATCTCAGAAGAAAACTTTTATGTATGTGTATGAGAGAGAACTCCTTTCTATTGGACATGCAATAATGACATGGTCTCAATACTTATTGGGCCAAAGATTCATTATTAGAAGTGATCAAAAAGCTTTGAAGTTCTTGATGGAGCAAAAAATTCACACCAATACTCAACTGTGGGGGCTAACAAAACTCATGCCCTTTGATTATGTCATAGAGTATAAGAAATGAGCTGAAAACAAAGTGGTTGATGTACTCTCCAGAATCAGTGGTGCTGAACTATGAGCCATGGTGGTCATCCCTCAAACTTTTTGAGATACTGCAGTCCATTATTGCCAGCTGGGATCAGGATCCAGAGGTAAAGAAGCTAATTGAAGAGTTACAGGCAGATTCCACCAAACACCCTCAGTACACTTGGCCCCATATGCATCTAAGAAGGAAAGGTAAACTAGTTGTAGGCAAAGGATCTATCAGGTAGACTATCATATCTTATTGACACAACATCCTACATGGTAGTCACTCAAGAGTAAAAGCTACCCTCAAAAGATTACAAACATTGTTCTATTGAAAGGACATCAAGAAGGATGTTAAAGCTTATTTACAAGGTTGTGATGTGTGTCAAAAGAACAAGGCTGACCTAGCAGCTTCACCTGGTCTATTATCACCTTTACCCAAACCTGACACTGTTTGGTCTCAAATTAGCATGGATTTCATTGATAATTTACCAAAGGTTAAAGGGTATGAAGTTATGATGGTAATTGTAGACAGGTTGAGCAAGTATGCTCACTTCCTTGCCTTGAAACACCCTTATACTGCACAAATAGTGGCTCGGACCTTCTTAGATAATATTGTAAAATTACATGATTTTCCTGAAGCCATAACCAATGACAGAGATATAGTGTTCTTGAGCAATATTTGGCAGGAGATCTTTGCTTTATAAGGAGTACAACTCAATATGTCATCAGCCTACTACCTACAATCTGATGGCCAAACAGAAGTGGTAAACATATGCCTTGAAACTTATCTCCGATGCTTTGATGCAGAAGATCCTACTGGCTGGCTATCCTGTCTTCCTATGGCTGAATATTGGTATAATACCAACTATCATTCAGTCATCCATACCACTCCCTTTGAAGCTTTATATGACAGGCCTCTTTCTATACATCTGCCATACATTCCTGGTGAATCAGCTGCAAGTGAAGTGGACAGCATTCTCACTACTAGGGAACTCAAACTTCAACTTCTCAAACATTATTTGTCTAGAGCCCAGCTAATTATGAAGAATCAGGCTGACAAACACATGAGTGACAGATCCTTCCAAGTTGGAGATTCGGTATATTTGAAAGTTCAACCCTATAAGCAGACAACCATATCTTCTTAGCCATACCACAAACTAGCTGCTAAGTTCTACGGACTATTTCAAGTGACCAAGAGGATAGGTTCTGCAGCCTATACACTTTTGCTTCCAGCATCAGTTAAAATCCATCCAACTATCCATGTGTCTTTGCTGAAGAAGTGTCATGCTATTCATGATTATATCTCTTATCCTCCAGTAGTCGACATTACTAACCCTCAATGCCTTGAACCAGAGTTAGTTTTACAGAGAAGGATAGTGAAAAAGAGGAATAAGGTTGTGGCACAGAAGCTCGTTAAATGGTAGAGCATACCAACTGATGATGCTACATGGGAGTTCTACAATGAGCTTAAAATTCGATTTTCTCTCTTTGGGGGGATGTACTGTTATACAAATTGTGATTAGTGATGTATTAATAATATAAGTGAGCTGGATTTAATAAAGAAGAGTGACAGTTAGTGGTTAGTTCCGAAAGTTAGTTAGGGAGCCAAAAGTTAGTTAGAGTTAGTTGAGAAGTGGTTAAAAAGAATCTTTCATTACATATATGTGATTCTATTACATTTAGAATATCATAATAACAACTACAATCTTCTCATACAATCTCTCTTCTTCTCCCTTCTCTTCCCTCGATTCTTCTTCTTCTTCCATAACCATAGCTAAGCTTCGAGCTTCCTCTGTTTTAGCTCCTAGTCTGCTATATTCAAACCTCGGATTATCATTGATCCCTGCATTTGAATAACAAAATACTTCAGTTTTTTCTCTTTTAAACCATAAGATTTACTAATTAGCATCAACCATGCTCTCTCTGACGGATTTAATATGAAATTCTTCATTTTTGAGCTAAACATGTCTTATGGTATAAACAACAACTGGCAAAGTACAAAAAAGAGTAGTTGGATGATGAGAAAGGAATAGACCCTGTTGGGTTCCTCCATAAATACAACATAACCCATAAAGCTTTTCTGGAGAAGAGAAGAGAGGAAGAGAAGCGAAAGAAGCGGGAAAAGCAGAAGAATGAAGTGCCACTATATTGGGTATAGAACAGTGAATGGAGACGACCAAATAGGGCGCCCCGTGAAACATTTAGCAGCCTCGATCAAGCCTCAATGGCTACAGACTTACTTGGGTCGGGCTAAAAAATCTAACTCTTAAATGGGCTTTAAATCTTAGCCAAATCCTACTAAATCACAGGCTGAGCCTGGCTGACATAGTGGACCAAACCCATATTAATGACTCTACCCATCAGCTTAGAGTTTATTGACATTAAAGTTGGGGTCTGATTATTCTATCTACTTGTTACACTACTTAAATTCAGGATACCAACGTCTATCGTCCTCTCTTTTATCTTATAGTCCTCTAATGTTCATATACTCGCCCCATCAGAAGAAGAAAAATTAGCATGAAAAAAAGAGATTTCAATTTCTCCCTTAAGATGGGGTGAGCTGGTTTTATTTTTAGAAGTAACACAAAAGGCGATGAAATACTTTTTGTACTTGGTGCATATGTTAAATAAACAATTGCATGATATTTTTCTTTTATATAAGACTTATCATTAAGCATAATTAATTCATATATATTTCTTACTATTTTCTTTAGTTATTTTTTGTGTGTAGTTTGATTAGACATGATATTTAAAAATTTAAATAAGACATTTAAATCTTGTGATCTTAACTAAATGTGTGTTAACATATTTTTTGAATCTTGTCATCTTAAACCAAATGCATGTGTGACATATCAATAATATACTTTGAATTTTATAGTCTTAAATATGTTATGTTATCCCTATAATATAAATAAATGTGTCATTATGATAATATAAAAGTATTGAAATTAATAACTTGCTAAATAAAAAAAATCATTCTTTTTTATAAAAATACTGGCAAAGTTTTTCCTAGGACTTCTGAAGAAAGTAGGCTCCAGAAAGCTTCACAGTGGAAGACCCAAACTCCAAAACCTTAGGTCCACCGTAAGATTTTTCCAATGTAAGACTTTTCGTCAAATAAGAACAAGGTCGTCCTTTTCCCTTTTTTGTTTTTTCCAATGAACCGGGACGCTACTACGTCAAGATCCATTAAAACTCCAGACCCCACATTCTGTGGAAATTAATTAAATCTCATAGTTGACTAATGACTTCTATGGTATGAAGTTTACTTTTTATCCTCTCACACACGTGGAATTCAAAAGAAAAAATAATACTACTTATCTCCGTTCTACTTTACGTGAACCTATTTCTTTTTTGATCCGTTCTAAAAAGAATAATTCATTTCCAAATTTAAAAACAATTTTGTTTAAACTTACAATTCTACCCTTAATGAGAAGCTTTTATAACCACACAAATACTCTTGACCCTTTTTGAATTGTTTAGGACCACAAATTTCAAAAGTCTTCATTTTTTCTTAAACTCATTGCCCAGTTAAACAGGTTCACATAAATTGGAACGGACGGAGTACTACTTTGTTCCAATTTATGTGAACCTGTTTGACTGGGCACGAAATTTAAGAAAAAATGAAACTTTTTGAATTTGTAGTCCTAAACAAGTCAAAAAGATGTTTAGAGTATTTGTGTGGTTATAAAAGCTTCGCATTAAGAATAGAATTGAAAGTTTAAGCAAAATTATTTCCAAATTTAGAAAGAAATTATTTTTTTGTAATGGACAAAAAAGAAAATACTTATAAATTTATAGTGTCTTCTTTTCCTCTTTGGACACAAACAAATAATACTATACTTTCAAAGTAACCAGCAGTCTCTCATTGTGCTGTTTTCCTCCACTTTCTGAACATGCATTCATCTGGGTATCCAAACAGATGATTGCAAATCTCCAGGTTTTCCGTTTTCTCTTCTGTCATGATTAGAGGGGAAAGTTAAATAATTAAAAAACAATTCCAGGAATAAAGTGGATTCATTGAACCTGGATATTAATTACTTGGTTTCTTGCTTCTCTTCAGGTCAGTTGTTTTTTCTTTTCTTTTTTTGAGTTTCAGAATAACTGGAATCCATTTTTTGATCTCTGAAGTACCAGGACCATCGAATGTGCGTACCTTACTTTTATCTACATTTTACTTTTTGAAAGAGATTGATTCAAAATTTTAAGTTAATGATCATATCCGAGAAAAAAATACTAGGTGATATATTCCCGTTTGTCCAAAGTCTTGGTGGCCAAAGAGGTGCCCCTACTTGTGGAATAGTCGCTCAAGCTAGCCCGAACATCATAGTTATTGAAAAAAAAGAATTTTAAGTTAATGAATTATGAATATGTCTACTTTCATTTGTAATAATGTTTGCGAATTTAATATAGATATATGTCTCTTAAAGATTTTGGACTATATAACTATATAAAGAGAGTTGGAGTTGAAACTAATTGATGCCTCACTAACCCAGAAAAGTGGGACACTATCCTCCTAAAGCATTATGAATTTTTGATTTATTATCTTGTTCTCTGACCATATATGTGTTTCTTTTGTAAAAATGGACAAAAGTTATGAGACATATAACTGTACTTTTACCCTTTTGTAGTTCTTTATAAGTAGAATTATATGGGACCTAAGGCTAAGTGGGTGGACGTTTTATTGTTTATTTTATTGGTGGTCCACTATCAATGGTTTCTAAATAAGGCGTATGGAAGTTGGCTCTAGTCTAGCCAATGCTTGTTTGTTCTGCTAAAATTGGAATAACAAACTTTATTATATTAAGTTATTCCAATAAATTAATCTGAACTTCAATTTTGTAGTCAGTTTATGACCTCTTTTAGTTAATTTAGCATTTTCTTCATCCTCCATCCAAACACTTTTGCTGGAAATCTTACATAGAGAAATCTGAGGTAGTGAGACTAAGGAAATATTAAGCAGTGTTGCGCTTCAGTGTAAGTCAAGCACTAAGGCGGGGACCTCATAGCCCATGAGTTCTCTATTGAATCAAGCGGTAGCAAACAACAAGTATAATCGAAAAATGTGTATTAGCTGCTAAGGGAAGCATTATAAAAGAATTTGTGTCTTTGTTCTTGAATTACATATATATTTTACTAA
This sequence comes from Nicotiana tomentosiformis, assembly GCF_000390325.3. NCBI lineage: Eukaryota > Viridiplantae > Streptophyta > Magnoliopsida > Solanales > Solanaceae > Nicotiana > Nicotiana tomentosiformis. The sequence goes on from NC_090823.1 coordinate 87,346,663, forward strand.
AGCCCACACTTTAAGGACGCTTTGCGCTTAAAGCCACAAGTGACCTAGAGCGCTTTTTAGAGCTTTCGCCTTTGACAACACTGATATTAAGTGGAGAATATGGCTAAGAAAAATGCAAGGAGACGGAGAGTGCTTGTTAGAAAGTAATTCTTAAATCTTGATAGTATTAATGGCTAATCAATTATTTAGTTTATAAAATAAATCAAGGCTTAAATGAGCTCGATTTATGTTGTTTTGGATTTTGAATTTTGTCCCATCTCTCCACCACTACCCCGAAAATGAAAAAGGAAAAACAGAAAGAAGTTAAAAGAGAACGAGCATAACATTGGAAATGTACCATGAGTTTAGTGTCAAGTCCAAAATTTAGACGATGTATTTGAGTTGTGAGAATATGTTTTGAAATGTATATCTAACTTTATCCATATTTGTTTTTTGCACATGTATATAGGTTCGTTCTGCTTTGGAACCGTTTTGAGTCTCATTTTTTGTGGTGCCTTTGTTCATCTCTACTTAGTTCTTTAATTTTTATAACCACATTTTAAGTGACCTTTAGTAGATGCCTGCATTAGAATAGGCATCAATAAGTTCTTCAAGCCTCTTTTGAGTTGTTCAATGTTGAACAAAGTATTAGGTTCTCTTTCATGAACTTAAAACTAGAGAAACATTACAACATTTAAGGTTCTATATTCCTCCTGGTGAAAAGTAATGTCCTATGTTAGGAGAATGACCTGCCTAATTCTGATAACATACCAAACTGTAGATGCTGTTACTTTGTGTTGTCGATTGTTCAATCTTTTCATATCAGCTTTATTCAAATTATAGTGGTCAATAACAAATCGTACTTTCTTTAAATCAATGGTTATCGATGATCCATTTGTCTATTGGTGAGAATATAAAATTGTGCTGTAGCTTCTAAAACCAGAATGTGCTAAGCAAAAGCTTACTCTTAGCCTACCACTAATACTCTTCTACATTGAAAACTTTAACCTGTAGTTTCCTGATTATCTATATAATGGACAAGCAAGAACTTTCTAATGTAGTACAAAGTTCAACAAGATTTGGAACTTTATTAGCACTAAAAGTCTTCCTCTTCATTGATCTAATTTGAAAGGGTTGGTGTAACTTCTTATTTTATCACATGGTTTTACTTCTTATTATTGCCTTGATTGTTTTACTAATAAATTCCTAATGGCTGTTAATCTAATAATATCTTGATTTGGCTTAACTAATGAGCTTGAGTTTAGTGGAGTATTTCATTTGGTGATGTAACTCAATTGTATTTCCTCTGCATTACAGGTGAATTAGCTGTTCTTATCTAGCATGGGTCATTCTAGTGTTGAGGCAGAAGAAACCAAAGAGACGGATATCAGAAGTTTTTCATCCTCGCGACATAACCAAACGCCCTATATTCACAAGGTTGGAGTCCCCCCAAAACAGGACATATTCAAGGAGTTTAAGACTACTGTGAAGGAAACATTCTTTGCAGACGATCCACTGCGTTGCTTTAAGGATCAACCAAGGTCTAGGAAGTTTGTCCTTGGTTTACAGGCCATATTTCCAATTCTAGAATGGGGTAGAAGCTATAACTTTGCTAAATTCAGAGGTGATCTTATCTCTGGTCTCACCATTGCAAGCCTTTGCATTCCTCAGGTAAATATAATGCCTGGAGATATTGTACCAATAAAACCAAGATTGTTAGGATCAATACGAATTTCTTATCAAAAACTTTCAACTGTTATGACAGGACATTGGCTATTCAAATCTTGCAAATTTAGCTCCTCAGTACGGATTATGTGAGTTTCCAGCATGCTATTAACTTTATTGATGTTACTAGTCTATGAAAAACCCTTTTAAATATTTTCTTCATTTGAAATCCCAGACTCCAGCTTTGTTCCGCCTCTGGTTTATGCCTTCATGGGCAGCTCGAGAGATATAGCCATAGGGCCTGTGGCTGTTGTATCACTCTTGTTAGGTACTCTACTCCGGAATGAAATTGATCCGACTACAAATCCACATGAGTATCTGAGGCTTGCATTTACAGCTACCTTTTTTGCTGGCATTACTCAGGCTACTCTTGGGATCCTAAGGTGATTAATACAATAAGTACCAAGTTTAGGACTTGTAATATCTTGTCCTTTCATTTCTTTGTTTCATCGGATTTAGTTGTTTTTTTGCTTATTTCTTGCTTTGCTTTCTTGGCAGATTGGGCTTCTTAATTGACTTCCTATCTCATGCTGCTGTTGTTGGCTTCATGGGTGGTGCTGCAATTACAATTGCACTTCAGCAACTTAAAGGTTTTCTAGGCATTAAGAAATTTACTAAGAAAGCAGATATCATATCTGTAATGAAATCAGTGTGGCATTCAGCCAACCATGGAGTAAGTTTTCTTGCCACTAAAGAGCATTTTACATAAGATGTCTTTTATGGATAACTTGAAATTTATTCAACAATTTGCAGTGGAACTGGCAGACAATTCTCATTGGAGCAACCTTTTTAACTTTCCTTTTGTTCGCGAAGTACATTGTAAGAATCCAAAGTTCTATGGACTAAATTTTGTAAGAATTTGGTAGCCTTTAATTTCCTTGGTTCTAAAATAACTTGGCAACCAGGGTAAGAAGAACAAAAGGTTGTTCTGGGTTCCTGCAATTGCGCCGTTGGTTTCTGTCATTCTTTCCACCTTCTTTGTCTACATTACTCATGCTGAAAAAAAGGGAGTCGCGATTGTAAGTGCTTGTCTTAGGCGCTTACTACTTTTTCATTTAATTTTTCTTTTGGAGCATAATGATCTATTTTTAATCATTTCTATGACAACCTTACCAGGTAGGACACATTGAGAAAGGAATAAATCCTCCTTCCGTCAAGGAAATATATTTCACTGGTGACTATCTTTTAAAAGGGCTTCGGACTGGTATTGTAGCTGGCATGATTGCATTGACGGTAAGCAAATTATTTAATGAAATGTTGAAGCAGGAAACCTTGACATCTTTCTAATCGATATCTGATGTTTACCTTCTGTTTCATAGGAAGCTGTTGCAATTGGAAGAACCTTTGCTTCAATGAAGGACTACCAGTTGGACGGAAACAAAGAGATGGTGGCGCTTGGAGCTATGAATATTGTTGGCTCAATGACTTCCTGCTATGTAGCAACAGGTAAGACATATTTACAAGAAAATGGAGTATGAGTAAACGTTAATGTATTTTAACTTTCAACACATAGGTTTCATTTTTAAGCAGCCAAATGCATCAATATCAAATCATCTGATACACTATCATATGTAGATGTGTTATGCTCCATTATCAGGGAAACCTAATGGTGTAACAAGAATTCTTCAGTTATTCCATTGTCATTTTGTAATGGTTTGTGTTATGCTCCATTATCAGGGCAACTAATCGATCAACTAACCTCTTGCAGGTTCCTTCTCTCGCTCAGCAGTAAATTACATGGCTGGCTGCCAAACTGCAGTTTCCAACATTGTCATGTCTGCTGTTGTATTCCTAACTTTGGAATTCATAACCCCTCTTTTTAAGTATACTCCAAATGCAATCCTTGCTGCCATCATCATATCCGCTGTACTCGGCTTAATTGACTATGAAGCAGCAATTTTGATTTGGAAGATTGACAAATTTGATTTTGTCGCTTGCATGGGGGCATTTTTTGGCGTGGTTTTTGCCTCTGTTGAGATTGGTCTTTTAATCGCGGTAAGGGCATCCAACAACTTAACTGTTTACTTGAGGAAAGTTACCATCATTCAACAATCAGAGCTGATAGTATTTTATCATTAAATAGGTCACAATATCATTTGCTAAGATTCTCCTCCAAGTCACAAGGCCGCGAACAGCTACTCTTGGTAGGATACCCCGGACAAATGTATACAGGAACAGTCAACAATACCCCGAGGCAACAAAAGTTCCTGGTGTATTGATTGTGAGAGTTGATTCAGCTATATACTTCTCAAACTCTAACTACATAAAGGAAAGGTAGGACTCTTCCCCTTTTTATCCCCCCTCCCCTTCTTTTATATATTTATGGACTACTTCTAAAGTTAAACTTTTACTAATACCATGATATTAAGATGTGTGGTTTTCATTTTTTTGCCTAAAAGATAAGTCCTACTTCAATCTGAAGTTTATATTAACAAGAAATGGAAACTTGACAAGCTAACTTGTTATTCAGGATATTGAGATGGCTAATGGATGAGGAAGAACAACTAAAAGCAGCTGGCCTTCCTAAAATTCAATTCTTGATTGTTGAGATGTCACGTAAGTAGAGTTTACCTTTGTCGCTGAAATTAAGAGCATGCTATCCTACTTATTGGAATCATACACTTAGCGACTCATCGTGTTTCTTCTCTTCTCCTTTCAGCTGTTACTGACATTGACACCAGTGGAATCCATGCCTTGGAAGAGTTGCTCAGAAGCCTAAAAAAGAGAGGTGTTCAGGTAATGATCTTAATTAACTTCATAATTGCTATTTGACTAAATTACTCTTATCTTTTCCTTAAACGAGTAAAACTAATCACTATATGTCTTTTTGGAGTAGTGAGGTCAAAACCAACAAGTTAATGCCTCCTTGGCTTTTCAAAATAACATATCTTGGAACAATATTTTTGGTAAAGCAACAGATAAGAGGACCGTAGGGAATAGTATTTAACCTCAAAAACTACAAATTTGTGTCTAAAAATCTTATCATCTTCATTTCTTGAACAGCTTGTTCTGTCGAACCCCGGAAGAGTGGTGATTGACAAGCTACATGCATCCAACTTTCCAAGTCAAATCGGCGAGGACAAGATATTTCTCACAGTTGCTGATGCTGTGCTAACCTGTTCACTAAAATTGCCTGAAGAAGTTTAACATTGTAAAGAATGGATGCAAAAGAAGACAAGGGGGGAAAGAAAAATCAACCACAAGTAGCATGAGGGACCAAAATTGAATAGAGTACATATATATAGAGTGATAAATAAAGGGACTGGATTCTATTTTTAGTAAGTGGTGGGATCCTCAGAAGTGATATGATACTAATCCAAAGCAGATGGTGGTCCTAGCCAATTGCGTAAGGAATTCTTATTTGTTTTTTGTAAAGTTTGTACATGTTAGCCATGCTTTTAACTTTAATGGTTAAAATATAGTCATCCATAAGAGTTTCCTTGTCTTCCTTGTTTTTGCTACAGGCAATTGTGTACTAATTAAACTCCTTTTGTGATCATAATCTGTAAAATATATGAGATGGTTTGCTGACAACATCTACAAAGTAAGTGGTTTTAGTTTTATAGTTGCTTTTTTTTTTTGGGTCCTATCCTTGTATAATAGATTGTCAGCATTTGATTATTTTCTCTAGCAAGTAGCAGTCATATCTACGATTCACGGATTCGGAAGCTACATGTAGATAACATAACAAATAATAGTCATAAGACATTAATATGTTTTTTTTTATTTTAAGTGTTTAACTTTTATATATCACGTTTCAGGTCATGAAGTGACATTTTCTCCCCTTAGATATCCTCATGGATTAGTAAATTAAGTTCCTCATCGTTTAGCTTTACATTGTGTTAATAAATGATTTATCTGATAATCGTACAATCTAACATAATCTAGACAGCCAACTCCAACGTAATCTTTGTTTTCCAATGGTTGCTTAGTAATTAACTAGGAAGAATTTTTTACTTTCAATAAACATCGGTAAGGAATACATATGCTGTCAATCAGTGAATAGCACTAAATAATAGTAGTGGAAAGAGATGAAGAAGATTTTCAACTCTTGTACTGAATAGCAACTACGTATATAGGAGCATGAGTTACAGCTCATATTTTATTTGGACATTCAATAAATACCAAGGCTAACCAATTGTTAGACAGACTAAGATAACAATGCAAGTATACAAAAAGAGTGGTCAGGCCTGCAGTAATTTCAATAAAGGAGCCTGCTATGTAAAGAATATTTCTGCTCAAACAAATGAAGACTACACCCTATACTCTCAAGATGCTACTATTTACACCTCGTCGGGACAAATTTAAACCAGTTGTCTGCCCAGCTTGTCCAATATATAACAGATTTTGAAGAGAGAAGCATCATCATAGTACAGGTTGAGTGCTAACTGCGCTGCTTTTCCTAACAGGCACAGATGCACTGGTCGGCAGGAAACTGTCCTAGAAGAAATGGGAGACAACAATTTGCTGGCAAGTTAGTTACAAGCTGCTTCATCAATTAAGCACCTTTTTTAGATCACTGATCAATTGCTCTCTCGTTGCTGGCTCAACCTGCAGACCAAAACATGAAGCTTGTTTCAGGCACCTTAAACAGGTAAAGATGAAATAGCAGTGGAACAAAATTTTGAAAAAGAGTCTGATGGCTAACCTTCTGTAGGAGGGAAAGAAGACCTTGTGGTAGAGCACGTAAATCCAATGTCGAATCGCCAATCTTTGATAACTGAAGTAGTACCTTTTGCACCCGCAACTGTTGTAATTGTTCCTCATAGTTCTTGGGGTCATTCTTCCATGAGAAAAAGGCTTCATCATCTATCCAAGAATCTACTTTGCCTCCTTTTGAATCCAAAAACCAGTTTTTCACCATATCCATAGCGGATTTGTAAGAAAGCTGGTCACCTGCAGCATTCCTCACAGTTTTGACCAACATCTCCTCCTCCACTCTTCGAAGCAGACGTCTGTAAAAGAATGAACGAGAAGTTTCCCAATTTACTACTTCTCGGATCACCCCCTTCGCGGCCATTCTTAATGAAGTATCATGCAATTCTGCAAACTTTGTAGCTATCTGTGTGTATACTGGCAAAAGCTGCGTCTCACGGGTTTTAATTTGCTGCTGTAAGGTCTCAACATTAGTGTACACTCCAGCGGTCCTGGCTTCCTGAAGCTTTAACTTGAGATTTATAAGCTGCTGGTCAAGCCTACCCATGCACTCCAGTAGTTCTTTCGTTCTGAATTTAATTTCAATCATACCTTCTGGCTCAAGGACATTTCCCCTGGCTGTCTGTTCTGCATACATTTCAATGTGGTCTGAATTGATCTTACTATCCACAACCACCCATGCCCCACCACGGAGTTCACCCATCATAGGGATGTAAACAAAAACAGGCTGTTTGTACGTTCTAAGGTTCTCGACAATGGTTGATCCTGCCTGAAGGATACCTTCAAAGAGATCCCTCTGTCCGCCGGAAAAGCCCCTCCAGTTGGCAAGAATGAAAAGAGGTAACTCCTCCCTATTTAAGTCCATCAATGCTTGAGCTGTTTTAGTTGCAGAGTCAGGAAACCATACTTGCCCTGCTTGAGGGACAACCCTTTCGTGAGAATCGAGCTGTCCAGGATCGGCAGGGATTACTTGCATCATAGTTTGTGTCTCAACAGCAACTATTCCTACAGGGATTCCTCCGAGTTTTGCCCTGCCTGTCACAACAGTTCTTGCCCAACCTTCCAGTGTCTCAATGAAGCTATCTTTATCAAAAATGCCCCCCAACCACTTTCCACTTGCATCTGTGTGGCCAGAGATGGCAGCGCGTGGATCACATGTGGCCTCTGGGAAGTACTCAACAGGTCTCTGAGGAGGATCTAATGGAGTTGAAATGGGAAGTGGACCACCAGAATATGGCGGAACGAAGCTCAACCAATTTAAAATCTTTGATATCCCCTCGAGGTCATCAGAGACAGTCAGATGAACAACACCATTAGTCGCCATAATTTTAGGTCCACCAAGTTGCATGTGGGAGCTATAAACTTCCCGGCCCAAAAGTTTGTTAAGTGCAGAATAACCAGTAAGAATAATTGGCTGATCAAGCCTCTGTATACACCGCATACCAAGACGAGCAAGATAAGCACCTATTCCAACTGTTCTCCCGGTAACATATGTCAAGGTAAATGTTTCATGGTATGCCCGAGAATAAGCACTTGCAATGGCTCCACTACCACTTAAGTTCTCAACACCCAGGCCATCCTCTTCTCCAATAATAGTATCTATCACCCATCGAACTTCTCCATTTGACAACTTCAATTCATGTGCCATGACAGAAGATTTAATACGTTCATGATCCTCAGGAATCAAGTATATATACTGAAAACCACGCTCGGGGTTCGATTCATCAGACCATCCAACTTTAAAGCAAGATTTTACCTCCTCGGCTGCACCAATACGAGCCCCTGAATTTGCTGCTAAATAAATAAGTGGCAGTTTCTGTGTGCAAGCAACACCAGTCACTGCTTGGAAAAATGCATCCTCGCTTGGGCCAAAAGATCCATTTATGAAGGTGACATCATTTGCTACAACAAGAATTTTCCTTCCCATAGGGAACTCAGGAGTAGACATTTCCATAATCCATGCCACCATGCCGACGTCATTGAATCCAGGCTGGCGCTCCACAGGGACAAGAGGAGTACCCCAGCTTCCTTTCTTGTCAACAAAAGTTAACTCTGTAACTTTCAAGAGGACATTGTCCTTAGGCTTGTCTGTTCCAGGATTATGACTTTCCCAAGACTTCTCAAGTGCTGCTTCAAATGCCTGCACAAGGGAATTTTATGATATGTTGATATTGATCCAGATGGTAATAACCAGCATAATGTCTACTTTCATTCAAATGTTTACCAGTGGAAAGTCATAGCAGTAAGTGGTGTCGTTCTTGCGGGCCAAAAGCCGTTTCTGGTCAAGCACAGCCAGCGGTGGATAAGGTGCTGTTACTGGCACTCCATTCAGAGGACCATGGCCAATAGCTGAATGATACACTACTCTTTGTACACCTGTATCTTCCACTTCTCGATAAATCTGAGAGTTCAATTTCCAATAGCATGATGTCAATGTTAATCACAGACTTCTATGGCAGAAACCAATACTTGAAGTTGGAGTGAATCAAGTCATGAGGCATTAGTATGTCCGCCGGAATGCAGGTCCAGCAAATGGTTTAAGTCAATACAACGGAACAACTTATCTGAGTCCAAAAGTTCATGGGCTAATAGAGAACTAAACACCATTCGCATTATAAGCATGATTAACTTCAAGCTCTTTACCAGAAAAGGTAATAGAAGAAAAAAGAAACAAGAAAGAACTAACAAAAGAAAGTAACCATTCATGGTTAAAGCGCAAAGCATCGATTGATATTTGCTCTCTAACTCAACAGAAGTCAGTTTTGGATCAGATAAGCCATCGAAAAATTTCAAGTACATGCTAAATTCCACTTACATGCACAATGCAGGTGTGACCGGTCACATTCGCAACCACAATCCTCCAAGCACCAGTTGCGTCGCCTGCAGATGATATCCAAAGTTTCACTTCCCACTCACAAACGCCTAACCTGTGCATCCGCACACCAACAAATGCATTGATTTCATGAGCTAGATCTTCTAAGATTTTCTGAACTTCCACTTCTTTGTGCTCGTTATTTACGTCTGCCCTCCTGCAACAGAGTCATGAAGTGAGCAGTGGGCCAACTTTTGTCCTTAATAGCAAGCATAAAGGCAAAACAATTACTGACTTGTGGTATGGCAACAAATCATCAATCTCTTGCTCTCGTAAAATATACAAGTACATATGAGCATGGTCAGCTTTGAGAGTCGTATTATGGAGATTAAGTTCAAGCTCTTCCAGTGCAGATATTAAGGATCTCAATATGCTCCTTGAAGTAAACGACAAATTCAAAGGGGAATGAGCCGTTCCCTGATTTAATCCTTGATACGCTAGTACACCATCATCTGTTGGTTGTCTTACAAGTGTTCTGAGAAACATCCTCCGGATTGGATTCCGCTTGTCTACAACAGTGTAGAGGTGCCACTGACGGTCCCGGGATGGAGTATACTTTATATTATCATAGATTTTAAGCTTTTCCTGCATTTCCGGGAAATTATGAACCTAAGATCAGCTCATGGTCCAAGAATTACAAAAATAAAGCACCAATAGTAATATAGGATATAGTTAAAAGGAGAAAATGAAGTTAAGCAAAATACAAACCAATTCAAGATAAATGGATAGAGGAGGCTCTAGATGACGCAGTAGAGCCTCCTCCTCATAATATAGCTTCTCTGTTGACCAGTGAAAGGAGTGCCTCATTGGCACCCTCCCTCCATCTCTTTGTATGATGCAGCTGATAACCCCTACACCTGCACTTTTAAGGTTGGCGCTCGCATCTTTGTCTCTCAGTATTTTGGCTAACTTGTTAATTCTCTCTTGAGCCTGATCTTCATCACCACTGCAAACAATGGTTTGTACCATGAATAAGTCAGTTTCTCGCAAATAATTGGACCAGATACACATGCAAAAAATTCAGCCATGCTAGATAGAGGTATATCCTATTACTTCCTTTTAACGGACATCTATTTATATGTGCCTCATGATTTATCCATATATCTAACTAAAAAGTTACTTTAGCAGTAGAAAGTTAGCTGCAAGATCAAACATAATAACACTTTTGATACCTATCCTGAAGCAAACTCATTTGGTTGTTGATGCCCACCAATGCAATGTGCAGCATGCTACCATGACTGACTGGTTGAGTCGATCCATTCGATATCTCTGCATGCAAGTCATGCGCTGTCTCCCTCAATACAGAATTTAATACTGTTGGCAAGAGTTGGAGAGATTTGATAATAACCATGGCTCCCCATTTTCTCTCTGTGTGTTTCTCAACTAACGGTTTTACTATCACATTGTCTCCAGACCCACTCTTTCTCTCCACATGCTCTTCCATAAACTGCCATGTAGCTATTAGTCCATATCTGTGCCACTGCATCCTCACACTCCCTTGAACGAGGTAAGGCTGGAGTAGATATCAAAAGTTAAATTAAAAACTATACATGTCTTAAATATAGATGTGCCGAAACAAGTAAACTAAGACTTTGAAATACAGTACCTGATAGAGCCTACGAATGTAAGTCTCCACAACCCGCCTCTGAAGGGTGTGATCACTGTGATCAAAAAGGCCTACAAGTGCATCTTCAACTGCTAACGGAGCACTCACTAGAACTTCCATTCTTTCGTTGATGGCACTTTTTCGCTTAGGAGTATCCATGCTGTCACCTTCTTCAGTGAACATCTCCAGCTCAGAAAGATTTCTGGCAATACTCGAACGTAGTTCACTCAGTTTAGTTTGTTCGAGGAGTTGACTGGCCTTCAGTGCCAACTGTAAAATGAAATCGAGATTTAGAAACTCTGTTAAGGAGTTTCAATATAACCCACTTAACAATACAGAAACTGTAAATGATGAGAATCATAGAATGTTGTTAAAACAAATTCACACTAGGTGACTTTTTAGAAGGCAAAATACATAAGTTTACCCCCCCCCCCCCCCCAACTATAAGACCAAATTCTTGTTATACATTTTTTGCAGACCAAAATCATCTTGCACACTCAACCTTTCCGGAGTGTGCCGGGACACTACTTTTTTCTTGACAAATTTTTCAAAACATATGTAATATCATGCACCAATAAAGTCGTGACACGTGTCATGTATTTTTATTTTAAAACATAAAACACTTAAAATTACAACTATACCCCTTAAACATCTTCATTTCATCTCTTTCTCTTCTCTGCAAATTACCCCCTTTTCATCTCGTCTTCCCAGACACCCCATGACCTTGAAATTACATATCTTATCTGCCACCCTTCTCCACCTTCATCTATCTTCCATCTTCGACAAGAATCCCATGACCTTGAAATTACATATTTCCAGCCCAACTCAACCAAAGTTGACAGTGATACGGCCCAATTGATTTATTTTGTTTTCCAACTGCTTCATCAATTCATCTGCTTTCAGGGATTTATACATCCTGAACAGTTAATCTTATTTCATTATCAATGACCAATTCTATTCAACCAATTTCGCTGGTACCAAATCTAAAATTCATTTCACAAATCAAATTACAAGCATTCATAAAAATTTGCTCTATTTGTCAATTTGACTTATAAGAAAGTCTAATCTAAGAACTTGAAGTTGCCTTTGCTTCTGGATACCGCAAGTGCTAACAAGCACCAAAAAAATATCCATATCTTCCACCTCCCCCCTCTACAAAATCACCCACCTTCCTATCCCTCGTTACAGATCTGAAAAAAGAAAGCGATTCGAACAGAAAAATTGGAGATGAAATGGTGGAAGTTATGTGTAAAAGAGATGAAAAGGGGGGAGGCGTATGAGAAAGAAGAAGAGAAGGGAGGGGGTGGGGTTCTGGGAACAATTAATTTTAAAACAAAGAAAATATATAAAATTTTGACATGTGGCACTTAAAGGGTTCACGCTCTTTATCTTTTTGACTATACACGTGCCTGCCGCATAATAAAAGTGGTGTGTCTTATGCACACTTTGGAAAGGTTGAGCGTGTAAGGTGATTTTCGTCCGCAAAAAGTGTGCAATAAGGATTTGGTCCATAGTTCAAGGAGTAACTTACGTATTTTGCCTTTTCTAGAATGGTATCTAATGATGAGCCACTAAATGAACCATTAAAAGAATATAAGGATCCTTTGCATTTTCTTCTTTTTTTCCTTCTTTTTGCTTCTTCTGATGGTCGGTACATTTTGAGAGAGAGAGAGAGAGAGAGAGAGAGAGAGAGAAAGCAGAAGGATGTGATGAAGGATTGGGACTAGATGGTCCCCAGGGAGAGCAAGAGTCATTCTCTGATGGATATCAGCATTTGTGGATCAATAATGATAAATGACTGGCCAACAACTACTTCTCAATCCTAAGCTTGTCGGGATCACATTATGAATTCTCAGAGGCAATTCAGTCTATCTCGACGGGTTCAACCGAACACACTATTTTCAACATGGAGCACAGAATATATATGTGAAAACACCACTAAATTTCCAACAATTTTTTTTGTTGAGAAAGAACAAAAATTAAACTACATGTGTTCAACGCAATATTGACCCTATCAAGTTTACATCCCGGATCCACCTTTGTGAATTCTCACCATCCGTTGTGCTCTACTTAAACAAAAATAAAAGACTGGCATTTTAAAAAATTCATAGCAACTTTAAAAAAGTCTCCACGAAAACAGGAGGCAAAAAAAAAAAACAAGAGCAAACACAACTAGTGTTGATCTTAGAGAACTTCCACGAAGTTTTAGCTTGATTTCAAGATTGTATGTCAAAGATATGAAAAGCAAAAGATAAGGTTTCTCAAGTTCCCGCAAGCACTGGACAATGCAAGTACGGATATCAATGTTTTTATAAAAGATGTATGGAATACCAACCTCGGAATAATTTGTATGGTTGAGTGCTGAGAAACGGATAAGTTTTTCCCTGTATGCTGCAGGATTGGGATATACCAGTTGCTCCATCAGACTAAGTATAAGCTTATTTTTACGCCTAACACCCTGGATAATAACACATTATTGGTACCGGATATTTTCCAGCTTAACAACATCAGAAGAAAGGAAAGTGAATACATTAACAATTAGCATATACCTGATGAGAAAGCACTATGTCAACAACCTTCAGGAGATCTTTCTTATATTGAAGCCGGAGTCGTTCAATCACATCAGCCTGAAAAAGGAAGACATCAGAACTGAATAACATAACATAACCAATAAATCAAGATATGCAATGTTACATATTGACAACATGATAAGATGGAGAACATGCAACAATAAGTAGCATTTTGATAATCCAAATGATCTTGAGGCCTTCTAGAGAGATGATTGACAATAAAATAATAGCTTCTTATGGTACATAATACAAATAAGATGAGAATGCATAAGATGATCTACAACGTAAATCATTTTAGAAAACTCATGGTATACCATATATGAATAGAACGAGACGCTTTGTAAGAAAGAAGTTGGGTATTGTTTACCATACTAATAATAAGAAAATTCTGATAAAGAAAAAGGAAAGGCCCCTCAAGGTTAAGGAGGAATTAAGTTTTCTGGTACTATACATTTCTATTATCTCACTTTGAGTAACTCTATATCCTCATATGATATAATTGTTATAATTTTCTATAACCTTTGTTTAATTGCAGATACTGAAGGTATATATTCCAAACTATAAAGATGCTCGAACTTAGATATCTAGTCATGCAGAGGATGATTATCACACAATAATTGTTTGCATTACAACCCACCTGGATATTGTCACTAAACAATTCTTCAACAGATAGATACTCTTCAAAAAGGGAATGGACGATACCACGGGCATGGCTCTCTCTTCCACCCTCATAAGACTTGACGAGACTCATTAAAGGTTCAACTAATCTTTCCTGAGCTCCTTTTTCTTTTTCTGAGCAAGTTCTTAGGTGAGCCTAAAGCAAAACAGAGAATGATAGACAAATAAATCAATGTTAGAAGAGACAGTATGTGAACTTTAAAAAGAAATAACCAAAAAAAAATAGTGTGAAGAAGAAGAAAATGTGGTAAAAGACTCACCTCAAGAACACCTCTCAGAGTTCTGGCAGGAAAGTCGACAGTTTGCAAGCTGGAAATCCCCTCATATTCCTTATATTTTGCTTCCAACTGCAACAAGAATACATAAAGCGAAATAATTAGAGAGAGATCTACTAATTTCCCATAAGAGAAGAAAGAAATCATCATCCGACCCTTTACCTCATATCTGAGGTCCTTTGGAAGTCGTGTTGCCAGTACGGATAGGCATTCTTGCCACTGTAGAAATGGAAGCTCAGGACTGTCTAAGCAACTTAGCAAGTTATGAACCACCTGGATCGGAAGATTAAGTAGTGTTCATCAGAATTTGTTTCATTATGTATTGGTTAAAATGTTTTCTAGATAATTGTTCAGACAAAAAGATGTTACACAAGCAATAACGTTCTACAACTCCAAATTATAAGTTACCTACATCATCAACATTATGGTCATATCCGGCAAGAATCATCCTTGCTGCATTAAGACTTGCGGCACATCTCTGATGAACTTTTCCAGATATGGCAGTTGGAGATCCCAAAATAGGAAAGCTTCCACAAAAAGGCTCTGCTTTTCTTACTGCAGAAGGGTCATCTAATTCAAGTGATGCTATAAGCTCACCAGCCTACAAACAAAGTTATCTTTAAGTTGCTGCGGAGGAGAGAAATATATGCTTTATTTGCTAATACAATACCTGCATTGCTTGACCTTCAGACATCTTAAAATGGATAACTCCTGAAGCAGGTGAAAGGAGGGGCATGCACATCTTCATCACTTCAACCTCTGCATAAGGTGTGTCAGCATCAACATGACTACCATCAGACATCAAATATCTCAGAAGTTTGCAAGGTGTCTCCGCAATTAACTTTGACGGATCATGATCATTCTGGAATCGACGAAAACCATATAATAAGAAGGTGCCATTTTTTAAATAAATAAAAATATATTGGGAACTGAATAATTATCGGCACCTGCAGCAAGCATGTTCTTCCATCTATTAGAAGGCGAGTTCCAGCTGCTTCCTCCTCTGCATATATAACATGACTGTTTCCATCCAGCTGCAGTGATCAAGGGAACTTAGATGTAATAATACAATTTTGGTATTTGAAAAGTGTTAGTTTACAGATATGTATAGTGTAGTCTTGTCCCACATTGGAAGAGGAGTAATATCTCCTTGTAGTGTATAGCTATAAATAGGGACATCTTGTATTGTATTTATCATATAATATCAATAACATATTTTCTCCCGTGCCTTCTCACATGGTATCAGAGCATTAGTGAGAAAAGATCGTTGTGCGTCATTCCAGCGTTAACCGGAAAGAAAGAACTTAGTCATCGTGCAATTTTTCCGGTGACCTAAGGCTTGTTTAAGTGAAAGTCACTTTCTATCGGTGTTGTGCTAAAACCAACACCACCACGAGGTAGATCACCCTCCGACGACCAACCCCTGAAATTTTATCTGGCAGAAAAACCGCCACGCTCCTCCACGCGCCGGCAACAACTTTTCCGGCGAGGGTTCCGGCCATTTTTTCGCGAAACTTCTTCAGGACAGTGTACTCTCCTCAAAATTCTGAGCCCACCCATCTAGTTCAAATCAAATTACGACCACTTTTATATTTTTGCGGCGTGAACAGTAACCTTTTCGGGCATTTTTTGAAAACATTTCTTCAGGACAGCTTGCTCGCAAAGAAATTCCGAGTCTATCCATCCTGGTTACGACAAATTCCGACAACTTTGGAATTTTCCGGCGAGCTACAGTATTTCCGGCATAGAACAGTGTTCTGATTTCCTGCCGTAAACAGTGTTTTTCAAGCTATTTCTTCAGTTTTCTCACAGGAGTTACTTATTTCCACTATTTCAAGTTAACCCTACTACTACAAATTGTAGCGACATGGGAACCGATGCTTTGAATAGTCGGATGGTTTCTTTAGCAGAGTATATTGAGTTCCTTCAGTATAAAGCATGTAAGCAAACATCTTCTGAGATAGCTTCTGTTGTTCAAACAGGTAATAGCGTAACTTGTTTCTCCCAATCTTCATCCTCTGAGTCTTGGGTCATTGATTCAGGTGCATCAGATCATATTTCTGGTAACAAATCTCTTTTCACTACTATTTCGTATTCTCAATCTCTTCCAAAAGTCACAATGGCCAATGGGTCTCAAACCACGGCAACTGCAATAGGTCAAGCAAGCCCACTTCCTTCCTTACCTTTAGATTCAGTCTTTTATGTTTCCAATAGTCCTTTTAATCTCATAGCTGTTAGTCGTTTAGTCAAATCACTTAAATGCACTGTTTTATTTTTTGATGACCATGTTTTATACAGGAACGCAGTACGGGGCGGATCATTGGTACCGGGCGTGAATCAAACGGACTTTATTACCTTATCCTTGCTAAATCACATGTACTCACATCTTGTCTTCCTTCTACAACTTGTCCTGTTACTGATTCACCAGATTTATTACATAAACAGTTGGGACATCCCAGTTTGTCAAAACTTCAGAAAATGGTATCTGGTTTATCTCACTTGTCAGCTCTAGAGTGTGAGTCATGTCATCTCGGTAAGCATACCCGCTCCTATTTCCCTCGGCGCCTTGATAATCGAGCAGAGTCACATTTTACTTTAGTCCATTCACATGTTTGGGGTTCTAGTCGGGTCAGTTCCACCTTGGGATTTCGCTACTTTGTCAGTTTCATTGATGATTATTCCAGGTGCACTTGGATATTTTTGATAAAAAATCGATCTGAATTGTTTTCTATTTTCCAGACCTTCCACGCTGAAATTCAAAATCAATTTGGGGTTTCTATTCGCACATTTCGTAGTGATAATGCCCGAGAGTATTTGTCTTCCCCATTTCAACAGTTTATGAAATCTCATGGGATTATTCATCAAACATCTTGTCCGTACACATCTCAACAAAATGGGGTAGCTGAAAGAAAGAATAGACATTTTATTGAAACTGCTCGTACCCTACTCATACAATCTCATGCTCTGTTGCGTTTTTGGGGGGATGCAGTTCTTATATCTTATTATCTTATTAATCGTATGCCATCTTCAGCTATCCAGAACCAAGTTCCATTCTCTGTCATGTTTCCCCACTTACCTTTGTTCTCTCTTCCACCCCGTATCTTTGGAAGCACTTGTTTTGTCCATAATCTTACTCCAGGAACAGATAACTTAGCTCCTCGTGCTCTTAAGTGCGTATTTCTGGGTTTCGCGAGAACACAAAAAGGTTATCGATGCTACTCTCCTGACCTCCAGCGGTACCTTATGTCCGCTGATGTTACCTTCTTTGAAACCCAATCATACTTCACAGGTTCAGGTCATCACTTAGATATTTCTGAGGTACTGCCAGTTTCATCTTTTGGAGATTCAGTCACTCCAGCTCCACCACCTATAGCTCCAATTCCACCACCTACAACTCCGGTTGTAGCTCCACCACCTATAGCTCCAGTTCCTCCACATAATCCAGTTCAACCTTCTGCAGCTCCACCACTCTTGACTTATCATCGTCGTCCACATCCAGCATCAGGCCCAGGTGATTCACGACCCGCATCAGATTATGCACCTACTGTGGACTTGTCTCCTCTTAGTCAACCAATTGCACTCCGCAAAGGTGTACGATCCATACTTAATCCTAATCCCCACTATGTCGGTTTAAGTTATCATCGTTTGTCGTCACCTCATTATGCTTTTATATCTTCTTTGTCCACTGTTTCTATCCCTAAGTCTACAGGTGAGGCACTATCTCATCCAGGATGGCGACATGCTATGATTAACGAGATGTCTGCTTTACATGCGAGTGGCACTTGGGAGCTTGTTCCTCTTCCTGCAGGTAAGTCTATTGTTGGTTGTCGTTGGGTTTATGCAGTCAAAGTCGGGCCGGATGGCCAGGTTGATCGGCTTAAGGCTCGTCTTGTTGCAAAAGGATATACTCAGATTTTTGGGCTTGATTATAGTGATACTTTCTCTCCCGTGGCTAAAGTAGCATTTGTTCGTCTCTTTTTGTCCATGGCTGTTGTACGTCATTGGCCTCTTTATCAGTTAGACATTAAGAATGTTTTTCTCCACGGTGATCTTGAGGAAGAAGTTTATATAGAGCAACCACCTGGTTTTGTTGCTCAGGGGGAGTTTAATGGTTGTGTGTGCAAATTGCGCAGGTCACTATATGGTTTGAAACAGTCCCCTCGAGCTTGGTTTGGTAAGTTCAGCACAATTATTCAGGAGTTCGGCATGACTCGTAGTGAGGCTGATCACTCTGTGTTTTATCGGCATTCTGCTCTTAATCTGTGTATTTATCTAGTGGTTTATGTTGATGATATTGTTGTCACTGGTAATGATCAGGATGGTATTACTAATCTGAAGCAACATCTCTTTCAGCACTTCCAGACTCAGGATCTGGGCAGATTGAAGTATTTTCTAGGTATTGAGGTCGCTCAGTCTAGCTCAGGTATTGTTATTTCACAGCGGAAGTATGCCTTAGACATTCTTGAGGAGACTGGAATGATGGGTTGCAGACCTATTGACTCTCCTATGGATCCGAATGCTAAGCTTCTGCCTGGACAGGGGAGCCTCTTAGAGACCCTACGAGATATAGGAGGCTGGTTGGCAAATTGAATTACCTCACAGTGACTAGACCTGACATTTCTTTTCCGGTGAGTGTTGTAAGTCAGTTTATGGATTCTCCCTGTGATAGTCACTGGGATGCAGTTGTTCGCATTCTTCGGTATATAAAGTCAGCTCCAGGCAAAGGATTACTATTCGAGGATCGAGGCCACGAGCAGATTGTTGGGTACACAGATGCTGATTGGGCAGGATCACCTTTTGATAGACGTTCTACATCTGGATATGTGAGTTAATTTGGGTCAAGCAGTTGCTCAAGGAGTTAAAGTTCGGAGAAATCGGCAAGATGGAACTAGTGTGTGATAACCAAACTGCTTTTCATATTGCGTCAAATCCGGTGTTACATGAGAGTACTAAACACATTGAGATCGACTATCACTTTGTCAGAGAAAAAATACTTTCAGGAGATATTGTTACAAAGTTTGTAAAGTCGAATGATCAACTAGCAGATATTTTCATTAAGTCTCTTACTGGTTCTCGTATTAGTTACATGTGTAACAAGCTCGGTACATAGGATGTGTATGCACCGGCTTGAGGGGGAGTGTTAGTTTACAGATATGTATAGTGTAGTCTTGTCCCACATTGGAAGAGGAGTAATATCTCCTTGTAGTGTATAGCTATAAATAGGGACATCTTGTATTGTATTTATCATCTAATATTAATAACATATTTTCTCCCGTGCCTTCTCACAAAAAGGAATCAATTAGTCTCTCCCCACATTGTTTCTACAAATTCTATGCAACATAAAAGCTTATGGCTACTACAGACAATAGTGTAGTTTCTGGTAAAAGGGTATATAGAGAAGTTGCAGAGTGATTGATTATTGCCTGCATCAGTAGTCCTCCATCACGCAGAGTATGTATTTCTGCTTCGATCTCTGACTCATTCATCCTCAACCTGTAGCTTCCTGGTCCTCCCCTCACCATATTAATCTAAGAGTCAAAACCGACCAATTACTGAATTGCAAACAGTCGAGGAAGCAGAATCAAGAAAGAAGAACTGGAAACAACTTTATCAATCTGTGTAGAGCTAGCAGAATAGTATTAGCTAATTTTCCTTTCTCTACTGATACCACGAAGACAAAAACATGTAGAATGAAGTGAATACAGCATCCTACTTACCGTGTACTTGCTCCCTTCAATGTTTAGTGAGACTTGAGAGCTCACAAGGGAAATATGCTGCACATAGATGGATGACGGGTTATTCCAAAAAAGAGATGGAGAAATGTAAGATTCCGACCAGGACAAACATTCTGCAACTGATTACCTTGGGTGGGATTTGTCCCTTTTCAAGATAACCAATATATTCAGAAACCAACGCCGCACCACTTGCAGAAGCTTTCTGAGTTTGACACGTAACAACACGGTATAATGGTATCAATTTTGCAAGTAAATTCCCAAGACAAAACCTTTAGGAACCTAACATCAGTCATGAAATGGGAGACGTACATAAAGAGCTCCTCCAACCACAGAAAGGTACCAAGGAGGTCTTTCTGCTCTAACCCTCATGGCAATTCTACTGTCCAACCAGCCAGTATGTATCTTATTTTCTCTGTAATCTGAAGCCTGCAGAAAATGCGTAATGTAACGCAGAGAAATAACACTCGATTGGAGTTGGGCCTAAGTACTTTTATTAATCTGAGACTCTTACATGCAATAGATCAATCGTGTAATCAACATTCGTACGAATCTCTCCTCGGATCTGGATTTCCTTCAGTCCAAGGACCATGTTTGCAATGGCCATGGCTCTGGACTCTCCAAATGCAAAAACATGTCCTGTGTCAAGATATAGAAGTCCATAAATTCAATAGGTTAGACACAATTTTAGAATGTTTTTTATTGGGCAATTGTATTTCGAAATACAAGGTATGATATCTGATAGCATATGTGGAAAAGATTTTCCAGAAGAAATTCTGACAATTTTCCAACCGATGTTTGATAGCATTGTGACAAATTTACAGGAAGAACCAGAGTAAGAGTCAGCATAAATATGAAGCAAAGCTAGGAATAGACTAAATGCACACTCACACATACACAGAAAAGTTGAGCTTAGCAGAAACTTGAAGCAAATCTGCACGGGCCGACACAAACACAAATACCTCAGTTTAATGTTTCAAATTAGTTTGGTGTCAGATAGCAGTTTCCTATTGTTAACAATTCTTTTTGGCAACAGCGTGAGCTTATTAGCTATTCTTTAACTAGTATACAAATTAAAAAGTAGATTAACATATGCATGCTTCACTGGTGATTATTCTTCAGTGTAAGTGAAACTAATTAAACCTGGTTTATGATGTTTTAACTTATAGAGGTGGAAAAACTGCATAACAGCTTGAGATGTAACGGAACTTTACCATTCAGTCATACAGGAACTCTTTTAGTCATAATACATCTTCTGATGTTGCTTTCATCCATGAATAGAATAATGCAAAGTATTTCCCGAAAGAAAAAAAAGGAATTCAAAAGAAAACAAAAGGTCGTAATCTTTTACAAACTTGAGCATTGACCCTGGTAGACCCAAAACAAGAAGCAACTGCCTAATTGAAGCTGAATATTCTAGGCTGATATTAAAAATTAAAATACTAGAAAAGCATTAACTTTTTCAGCTGAAAATTCAAAATAAGTCAAAAAGAACAATACAACTGCACTTCAGCTTACCAAACTGAGAATCTGAAAATTCATGAATGCCTCCACCAGACTGCAAGGAAAAAGAATTATTACGCTCGGCAAATATTCAAGCACCCCAACATTCTATTTCCATCAAGTTTATAAGTACCTTGACAGAGAAGTATGCCCATACATTTGGTTTGCTCTTAAAACTCAGCTCCTACATTATGAAATGTAAATTAACAAATGTTCATCCTAAAAGCACAGGACTAGAAAAGGAAATTGAAACTTTTCAGAAGAAATTTTACCTGTACTTTACCACTGGTAGGCTTAAAACCGTCATCAGGATCCTCACTTGTTACACGTACAGCCACACAATGACCTTTTGGCCTTGTCGACTCAGCCTTGTCAAAATCAAATGGTGTCGCAACAATAGATGTTTTCCTCCAAGCATCATATCCGGCACCATGTTCCATTCCATAGAATCGCCTTATTTCTAATAGAATCAAAAAGAAAGCTTCAAAAATAGGAAAAAGAAGAACCTAAACATCTTAAGCCGAGAAAAGCGACAACATCTGGTACAAAACCTGGAATTTGCCACAAAGGAATTCCCATTCCAACAGCGACTTGAGCCGCTGGCAGGTTTATTTCTGCTATCCATTCAGTTACAGGGTGTTCAACCTAATAGAATGCGAAAGATGTAATATAAATAAAAAGGTTCCAGATCGTCATGGAGGTGATCACAATCAACATCAACTTAATTCATGATTATTAAAGCTTTGGCTTTAAACAAGCATGAGATAATTATGACCTAAATGCCAAAAAAAGAAGAAAAAAAACTTAGATCAATGCGTTCCTCTACGTGGTAAAAAAATAATTGTGCACATTCAAGCAGATGGCAGTATCACCACCTGTAACCGAGGATTGAGTTCCAAGAAATAGTACTCTCCAGTGTCCATACTGTAAAGATACTCAACAGTGGCAGCTCCAATGTAATTGACACTTTTGGCCAGTCTTCTAGCAGCCTGCTCAAGTTTTTTCACTGTGTCTAGCGGAGCTACTGTAATTGGGCCCTCCTCAATTATCTAAGTTGAAGAAAATTAAACACATTAGTGATGACATTCCACTGATGTACGCGTGGCTGCCTCATGAAGGCTCTGCTATTTGCCTCAACTTGCAAATGGAAGATACGCATTGTCTTTATAATTCATTACTAAACAATAATCAAAAGTTAAATACAAGCTAACCTTTTGGTGTCGCCTTTGAACACTACAATCACGGCTGTGTAATGCTGCAACATTGCCACATTGGTCACATAGTAATTGGACTTCTAGATGCCGACTCTAGTTATTTGAAAATCAAAAAACAATTCTAATGTTTAAAAGATTCTCTCCAAAGATATGTTGAAGCTTTAGGGTCAGACAAGAAAGAAGTTGGCTGAACCTGAGAAGCAACTTTCATTATAAATATTGGGGAGCCAGGAACTTCACCCTGAACTTGCTTGAATAGTGCCCTAACTTCGTCATCATTATGAACCTGGAATGAGCGAGTAAGCCATGTAGGTAGGTCGAATGAATACCTGCTTACTTTTTCTATATCTTTTTGCAAGAAGAATATATTAAACTAATTTGATATTTGCACTACTCGCAGTGCCTTTTTTACCAAAAGACAAACCTTTCTTATGCCTTTACCACCACCGCCCCAGGATGCCTTGATCATTGCAGGATAACCTACATCTTGACAACTAGCAATTGCTTCTTCCGTCGTATGAACACATGCTTTAGCATATATTTCATCTGGGATAGAGACCAAACAGCTTTCCGGAGGAACTTTCACCTGCGCGATCGAAATGCTGTCCATTAAATGCAGACTAACCACTACGAAACCAACAGAGCAGAATCACAAGCATAAAAACTTACATGGGAGCCACTCCATGGGAGTGTGGGTACTTCTGCTGCTTGAGCAATCAAAGATGAACCAATTTTATCTCCTAGTGCTGCCATTGACATAGCTGGTGGCCCAAGAAATATGATCCCCTTTGCATTCAATGCATCTGGCAGTTCGGGATTTTCCGATGCATGACCCCAACCAGGCCAAACTGCATCAACATGAGTCATCTCTGCCATCTACGCAAAAGAAACACCATGTATAAGTATTTGCATTTTGTTTTTGGCATTGAGTCCCTTGTCCCCCTTACAAGAACAACCATATGGACATGCGAGACCAAGTTATGTGGAGATAAATTGTTCTCATCGGCTTGATGATCCTTTCTCATTTAACCATATTATAAAATCAGCAATAATTCATCTTGTATTAGGATAATGAAGTACTATATTAATTAGATGACATCCTTAAAAAGATATCTACAGACCTCCACAATGAGCTGCACATTGGCATAGTTGTTGTTATTCGTCCCACCAGGAACTTCTACAAACTGATCAGCTATTCTAATGTGCTCTGCATTTATTCTCATGTCCTCGGGCGTAGCCATTGCAACCAACAAAATTGCCTTCTCTGTACCAAATGTCTCGTATGCCCACGTCCTAATACTACGTATAAACTTGACAGCTGCCATTCCATTGTTTGCAATTAAGATACTATTAATAGGCCGCTTCCCACCAAGGGCATTACAGAACTCAGCAACTTCAGCTCTAGCCATTGGAGACCTCAATGGAAGTGCACCATTGACGTGTCCATTTCCACTCTTGATCCCGATCATTGTTGGCATCCTTTGAGCTTCCGACATGTTGCAACCAAGAGGGAATGTACAATTTCAAAAAGGGCTGCTTTTGGCTGCAATAATAAATCATCCAACAACTAAATCAACTAAAACAAAATTGAGAGACAAGCGACCTACTGCTACTTCTTGATCTCCTATTGCATAGTCCAATCTTCAAGTGACAAAACTAGATAACCTAAGCCTTATCAGTATTTTAAAAAAATAGTAATAAAATAGTAGATTACTTAAGTTCACAAAAAATAAAAATGGATTAGCAACCTACCAAGTAAGCAACTTTACATATGACAAGAAATGCAGCATGAACTATATTATGATCATATGATTCAAAGTGAATAGCAGTCCCCCCCCCCCCCCCCACACACACACACACAAAAAAAACAACAACAATCCAGTAAAATCCCAACAAGTGGGGTCTACTTTACCCCTAGGTAGAACCTCCGCTCAAGAAGACGGAAAAGACGAGAAGAGAAGAGAAGGAAGGGACAATACATTAGTACCATTAAACAGAAACCAAAGAAATAATAACAGCATCATAATAACTAGAAAATGTTGAAATGCAATAACAAAACCAGAAAAAAAGATCTTTTTTATTTTCAATTGCAAGAGGAGAAGTACTCTTTCAACTAATCACATATCAACTCAAACTCAAAATATATATACTTAACAACAACAATAAAGACAACACAGCAGAAAAAGAAAAAGGAAATCAGAAAAACAAACAGAATAAAAAAAAATCAAGAATCTACAGATGAAAAATTACAAGTTAAATTCACCAGAGGTGCTCAGCAGTAAATTTAAACTTTTCCAGTTTGATTAAAAGAGAAAATATACATACCCGTATAGCAAAAATAGCTAATTCACACTGTAATATGAAGTGGGGTGTCAAAAATTTGCAGAAAGTTTCAATCTTTTAGAGAAAGAATTAAAGAATGTGAATTTTTTCAATCTGATTGGGCAGTGTGAAGCAATATGGTTCAAGAATTGAGAGGAGACAACAATGTGAAGGTACAAATCTGAAATACAAGATTGTTTTTTTTGCTCTACTTCACAGAAGAAGTAATGGGGTAGAAAATGGTGCAATTAAATTTTGGTTCATTGTTTGGTTTGGATTAGTTGGGGAGTTCTTTAAATATGAACTGATCTTTCAATGACTCCTGGCACGTGGTACCTGCCTTTGCCACCCCACCCCATTCTCTTACCTTCAATGAAAAACTTGTTGGCATTATCGTATCTAAGTAAACCAATTAATATACGACATTTGTTTTCTCCACTTACTTATAATTAATTAATTGATTTACATATTTTCTAATGATGACTGTTATCACTATGCCTTTTTTAAAAAAAGAAACCTTGAAGCATTGATAATGTAGCATTGCACCCATGATGACTTCTTTTATGATCATAGATGTGCACTTCAAGCATAATTTAAGAGTTTCGCTTGCATATTCTAATTAATAATGTACTGAATTTTACGTTATCAGGTCACATAAGTAATTATATCTACTTGGATTGTTCATAGAAAATATGATTAATAATTTAAAAATTAAGATAAATTACATGTTACCACATGTAGAGACGATTGATAATTTTTACAATATCAATATATATATATATATATATATATATATATATATATATATATATATATATATATATATATATATATATATATATTTTAAAAATCTTCAATCGAATTTATACACATACTCTCTATCTCATTTGTTTCATTTTGCGTTACAATTTTTTTCATACTTAGGTTGTTCCAAAAAGAATATCACCATATTATATTTGAATTTTTTTCTTCATTTTCTTACCTAAAGCACATCTTTTATATCTATAGAAATATCATGGCATAATTATGATCATAAGCTATAAAAAAATATATATTTTGGTATGTACCAACAATTTTTTTCTCTCTAAAACTTTAAAATCAGTCAAACATTGTCATATAAAATGAGAGAGAGGAAGTTTGTCTTTCTATTTATATATCCCTATAGTTTGAAGGAGCATAGTATTCGCACAACAGCCACTATTTAAAAAGTGAATTAACACTATATACACTTATATTTATGAGAAAATTACTAATGGGAAAAAAGAGTTGAATGTGTGGAAAATTCGAATTCAAATTAATGTGTTATGTACGTATGATTAAATTTTAAATTATTTAATTTCAATGAACGTGAAAATGGAGGTAGTTAACGGAGCTGCTGAGAGTTTGAGGTGAAGGTGTTATAAAACAGGACATAAACTTTTGGTGTTTAACAATTTAATTTCTTTATCTAATTGTTTGCAAATTGTAATTCATTATTTCTTTACATTAGATGGCTATTGGACCACATTCTGGAGTATTACTTTCCAAGACCGATGTCGACCTTTATGTCAAAGGTGAAAAGAGGGACATATTTCAATATTCACATTTTTCACATTTATACACAGTTGTTTTTGGAGTTTCTTGTTTCCTTTGGTATTTTCAAAATAAAATGGTGTTGGAAATTAGGCGGATTTTTAACTAAAAGTTGGGTGATGTAGTCGACGTCAGTTAAATACTACTACTATATATTGTAGTCTTAGGTCCAACACTTAAACAATGACGCTTCAAAATCAATTTTAATTTCGGAGTTCTTTATAGAGTTAGTTATACATAATTATCATTCATTATCTTCAGTTACTTATTCTTATTTTATAATTTAAATATAATGTTTAAATAATTTTTTACTCATTGAATATGATATATAGATTTGCTGTGAACAAGCTTCTATTTTTGACAAGGCATTCGTGACAGGAGAAACTATATAAAGTAAAATTTTAATAATTTTAAAGTTCTAAATATTAGGACTTTCAATATAGTTCAAACAAGGAAAGATATGATAAGCAAAATTTTCCTAAATATTAGAAATAATTAATAATTTTAAACCCTTAGATATTATAAATAATTAAATGACTATTCTGTTCAGGGTAAAATCAGATTTTAAAGGGTAAAAAATGTGAACATCATTTCACTAAGGGGTTTCGTGCTTTTAATATAGTACTAGTCTCTATGTATGTGCATTGCACGTAAATCTTCCGTCAATTATTTATGTGACGGAATAAGAAACTAATTATATTAGAATATACATGAAGAAAGAATCATTGTAAAGTATTGACATGGATACAACGCTACATCTTTGAAATGTTAAAAATCAATGTTATTATATTAACATAATACCTAAAGCACATTGGCCCATTATAATTTCTGCATGTATGATATTATTGACTAACCTCCATACGTACTATCATTGTACCATTACATAAGGCAATTGGGGGATCTAAAGTTTATATCAGTATCATGATGGGTGTCTTTTTCTTCAAAATCAACCTACGTTTAAGGAAGATCTTTTTTAAGTTTGGTATGGTAATCTTCTCAAGAAACATGTATAGCGAAAGGCCATTTAGTATCAAAATATGTAAGTATTATTTCTGGCAAAAGTTATTGGTATCATCTTCTGTGGAGTCAAAATTGAAAAGTGTTTTGTTATCAACAGAGAATGTAACTATCAAAAACTTATTTAGTATCGACAAATTTACTTTTATTTGCTAAGATATCTCTTTCCGTCATGTATTTTCACAATTTACATTTTCACTTAATGATGAAATATTTCTCTTTCTATCACCATTGGACTTGGCAGCCAATTTGAAGTTTGTTTCCCATGTTAACTATTTGTTGGTCTAGGACTCATTGGCGAGACATCAACAAGACTTGCACCTTGTAAAAATATATACTCGTGGCATGTAATTATGTAATTTCGTTGTCTATGGTTAAAGGTGTTTAAAAGTATTTTTATTCATGTATAACTAGTATGGCTTTAGAACTTTAGCAATAAGGAGAAGGCTTGAATGGTATTATAATTTCATATAGATTAGGAAGAAGTTTTTAAGGTTCTGGGATTATCTCGTAGGTGTAGTCAAATCTAAAGTTAATTGATCAATTATATTTGATTCATACCAAAATAAGAAGCGAAGCAACTTTGTAGGAGTTGTTGGGAATTTGTTGTATGTTTGACTCATATTATAATTAGAACTAAACTTATAGTTTAGATCGAAAAAAATATTGTGTAGTATAATGACTATTATAACTATATTCATTTTTAACTTGTTTTATTATATCCAATAAATTTCTAAAGCTGGTGATTGAGAATATATTGTTTTGGTCTATAAATTAACATAATGATATTTACAATACAATCAAAGCAAAAATTATCAAATACATACATATCAAGAATCAATAGTAGAATATATTAGAATAACACAATTTAACAATCAAGAATAAAGAATTTACGATAATATTATCTTCGAGCATCTCATAACTCGAGTCTCTTGCAACCTATCAGCATGAAACGCACGTAATATATAATTTAAAAGACTGGCAAAATATTGCAAACGTTAGTGTTCTCATAATTTGAAATTTCAAGAATAGTTAATGGAGACATATAGTTAATTCGACAAAGGACCAAATATACCCTTCTACTTTCGAAAACCTCGTTATACTATTGAGTTATCTATACCCCTGCAGTCATACTTTGGGTTCAAATATATCCCTCATTTAAATGGAGGGACACGTGTCATCGTCCTGTTGGTCAATTCTAAATATCTCATAATTAATTAAAAAGACTCATTACCCATACCCGAAAAATAATAATTTTTTTTTGTAAAAACTAGAAAAAACTGAAATTATTT
Organism: Nicotiana tomentosiformis; assembly: GCF_000390325.3. Classification (NCBI taxonomy): domain Eukaryota; kingdom Viridiplantae; phylum Streptophyta; class Magnoliopsida; order Solanales; family Solanaceae; genus Nicotiana; species Nicotiana tomentosiformis. The sequence continues at coordinate 87,375,676 of NC_090823.1, forward strand.
TTACTAAAAACTGAAAAAAACAAAAATATTTTTTTCAGTTTTTTCAAAAAAACTGCTTTAGAAAAAACTGAAAAATATTTTCTAAAACAATATTTTTGTAAAAACTGGAAAAAATAAAAAGCTAAAAATTAATTTTCTAAAGTAATTTTAAAAAAAAAAAACTGGAAAACTGATTTTTTTACTAAAAACTGAAAAAAAAAATGAAACAAAATATTTTTTTCCAGTTTTTACAAAAAAAACTGCTTTAAAAAAATCTGAAAAATATTTTCTAAAATAATATTTTTGTAAAAACTGAAAAAAAAAATACTAAAAAACAATTTTCTAAAGCAATATTTTTGTAAAAACTGAAAAAACAAATATTTTCTTTTTTTCAGTTTTTAGTTTAAAATATTTCAATTTTTTCCAGTTTTTAATTGCTTTAGAAAATTATTTTCCTGTTTTGTTTTCAGTTTTTACAAAAATATTGTTTTAAAAAATATTTTTCAATTTTTTTAAAGAAGTTTTTTTGTAAAAACTGGAAAAACAATATTTTCGTTTTTTTCAGTTTTTAGTAAAAAAGAATTTAAGTTTTTTTCAGTTTTTACAAAAAAAAATATATTTTTCGGGTATGGGTAATGTGTCTTTTTATTTAATTAGGAGATATTTAAAATTGACCAACAGGACGATTACACGTGTCCCTCCGTTTAAATGAGGGGTATATTTGAACCCAAAGTATAACTATAGGGTATATATAATTCAATAGTATAACGAGTAATATTCTTACACTATTTTTGAAAGTAGGGATGTATATTGGCCTTTACCACTAAAGAAGATATGTATTGCCGTAAGAATCTAAAACATGAAGAATAAAATAGATTAGAGGAGCGTACTTTGAATGGAATTTAATATAATAAAATTAGCCCTGATAAGCTAAAGATGAAACCACCTCTTTTGTGGAATACTTACCCTATCAAGAAGCAAATACACAATTTATTAAAATAGCAATCATTCGTGTGGCATCAATTTCGTATGGAGCCCTTTGTCTAAAATCATTGACTTCCAGCTTCCTTTAAATACTAAGATAATTTGTGGCAGAATCCCACAAGGAATCAAACGTTTGAAGAAAGGTTTCAATCCCATTGTGATGGTTACTTGGAAGAGACTTCAGTTGTAAGATCGGTGTATGGTGTAGTTTAAATCGGAAAAGAATTTCTACCTTACATAATTTATAATTATATCCTTAAATTATACAAATTTTTAAAGTTATAAAAGTCGATCAATGTTTAAGGGATATTTTAGTCGTTTAAGATTTAGCATAAATTATTCGTGCGTTTATAATAACTAGTCTCTATAGACGTGCGTTGCCACGTCGTTATAGAATTATTGTCATTTAGTGGAAACTTTACACAAGAAATAATAATATTGTTAACTGCATTAATATTCAGAACATATTTAGTTGAACTATGACATAAAAATTAAAGTAGTAGAAATCTAACTGCATAAATTTTAATTTGCTTTCATTCATGAAATTAATGTCAGAAGGCATGTAAGGACCTTCGAATTCTATAACTCTCGAGGGGATGATATATTTTTTAAAAATATAAAACCCCATAACTCTACTGCATGTAAGGACCTTCGAATTCAAACTAATTAGTTCTATATAAGCTTTTAGGCTTTGAAGATGAATAATCCAATTATGATTAGTCAAAACTTTACGTTTTTTTGTTGTAACGACCTGACCTGCCGTTTTGGGCTCTAGCGCGTCATTCAGCGGTTTGAGACCCTGAGCAACTTCACTTCAGGTATTATGACTTGTACGCGTGGTCAAAATTTAATTTCGGGAAGTTCAGAGTTGGTTTGGAAAGAAAAATAAATTTCTAATTTCGGAAGCTTTAAGTTGGAGGAATTGACTATAGGGTGATTTTTGAGTAAATGACCTCGGAATTGGGATTTGGAGGTTCCAACAGATTCGTATGATGATTTTGGACTTGGACATATATCCAGATCGGGTTTTGGATAATCCAGGAACGTTTCGGTGCCTATTGTGGAAGTTGGCATTTTGGAAAGATTTCATAAATTTGGGTTGGAGTGCATTTCATTGCTATCGATGTCAGTTGGGATTTATGAGTCTAGGAATATCTCTGTATGGTGATTGTGGTATTGGGAGCGTGTCCAGATGTGAATTTGGAGGTCCGTAAATTATTTCGAGGTCATTTGGCGAAAGTTAGAACTTTGAAGTTTTTTTTTTAGAAGTTTGACCGGAAGTGGACTTTTTGATATCGGGGTCGGATTTCGATTCCGGAAGTTGGAGTAGGTCCGTAATGTCAATTATGACTTGTGCGCAAAATTTGGTGTCAATCCGAGTAGTCTAAGTACGTTTTGGCGCATTTTAAGTGAATAGAAGAACTTGAAGTTTATAAGTTTGATTCAATTAATTTTGGGGTACGATTCTTAGTTTTAATATTATTTCGGGCGTTCCGAGAGTTCGAGCGAGTTCGCTATATGATTCTAAACTTGTTGGTATATTCAGGCGGGGCCCCCGAGGCCCAAAGTGTTAATCGGACGAGGCTTGGACTGTGTCGGAAGCTTGAAGTAACAGCTGAAGCTCCCAGATCTGTCATAATCTTACCTGCACTTGGCCAGCCGCAGGTGCGGGCTCGCAGGTGCAAGCCACAAGCCGCATAAGCGATAAATGGAGGGCAGCCTAGAATCCGCAGATGCAGAAGATTGGGCACACCTGTGTGAGCGCAAGTGTGAGAGACATGGTCGCAGGTGCGGCTAGGCTCGCAGAAGCGGCCCTCCTTGTCCCCAGATACAGAGCCCGGCCAGGTGAGGGAAAGGCACACCTGCGAAGCATTTGCCGCAGGTGTGGGACCGCAGATGCAGCCCAATACACCACAGGTGCGAAAGTCGCTGGGCAGCGAGGGTTCATTTAATACGGGACTTAGGCCATTTTTATCACATTTTCATTCACTCTTGGGCGATTTGAGAGCTTTCAAGTAGGGAATTTCGACCTAGCTTTGTGAGGTAAGTAATTTATACTTAATGTGAGTTTAATACATAGATTTTGGGTAGATTCTAACATGAAAATTGGTAAAAATTATGGGATTTTGATAGAAAACCTAGAAATTGGTGAGCGCGAGGGTTGCTTTATTAATTTTTCGAGAGGAGTTGGAAATTGTTATAAGTTGATTAATTATGTGTATTAGAATACATTTTGATTGGGTTGCATCTTAATTGACTAGTTTGGAGCGACGAGCATCGATTTGAGGTGTTAGAGAGGCTTTGGAGCCGGTTATGGAATTTCGGAGCGAGGTAAGTCTCCTGTCCAAATCTGTGAGGGGGAAACTACCCGTTAGGTGTTGTAATTGATATTTGCTACTTGTTGTGGGGGCTACGTACGCACGAGGTGATGAGAATCCGTGCGTAGCTATATTCATGTTATTGTCCGGTAGACTCAGGTTCATGCGATGTTATAACTGTATTATTTGAGTTGTCTCTTGCCTATTAGATTCCTTATTACATATTAAAATTTGAGACTAGACTTGTGTAGAGCGGTAGACTCGTTATTGTCGAGATCAGATGAACTTTATGACTTGCCACGGAGAAATTGTACTCCTCTTACGAATTTTCCCCGCATTACGTGTTCTCATCAAAGGGCTTTCCCCAAAGCTTTCCTAAAACTCACTTGTCCATTCGTGAGTGGGGTCAAGGACTCGTCAAAGCTTTCTTATTCTAATGGGAGCGGATCGTTCTCCTCGGCATGATAGATACATGTATGGTTCGTGTCGTTCGACCCTCGACAGTGCACACGCTTTATGGGATCAGGCAGTTTGCCTCGGCAGGATTATGTACCACATTCTCATGGGAGCGGGTCATTCGCCTCGGCAATATATATAATTGATGTATCTATGGTTATATACCAGATTATGATGGGATCGGGCCGTACGCCTCGGTATTTCTGTAAAAATTCTTCTAGGGGATCGTGCGTATTAATTGTACAAAGGGCCAGTGTATCTAGGAGTTTTCCTGATTTGAATTATGGCGACCCATCTGGTGAGGTCCATATATATATATATATATATATATATATAGGAGTTTTCCTGATTTGAATTATGGCGACCCATCTGGTGAGGTCCATATATATATATATATATATATATATATATATATATATATATATATATATATATATATATATATATATTGCCGCTAATCGAGAGTTGAGTTTATTGTTGAGAGGTAGATTGTACCATATATTTATATTTGTTTAATTTGTGTATTTATTCTGCCCCATATCTGTTTTACTTCTTACTGTATTTGCCTTATTGGACCACTAGTAAGCGTCGATGTCGACCCCTCATCACTACTTTTCTAGGGTTAGGCTAGATATTTACTGGGTACACGTTGCTTACGTACTCATACTACACTTGATGCATATTTTTGTGCAGGTACATATATGTCTAGAGGCCATGTGAGAGCAGAGGCATGTATATATGTGGGGACCTAGGTGAGCTGCATTCCATTTATCGACCCGCAACCAACAGAGTCTCCTTCAGAGTATTTATATTTTTTCTTGTCCAATTTGTATTCCGGACAGCTGATGTATTTTATTTTATATTCCTAGTTAATGTTCATGCACTTTTGACACTGGTTTTTGGATGATTATGGATTGTTCTGTATTGAATTTTTTAAAAGTATTATTATTTACTCTTTAATCCCCATTCTTTACTATTTAAATTGAAGGAAAAATATGATTTCAAAAATAATAAAATGAGAACACAATTAAGTAATTATTGTTGGCTTGCCTGACAGTGGTGTCCGGTGCCATCACGACCTTTATGGATTTTGGGTCGTGATATTTGTTTAGCTTTTTTCCTTCTTATTTCAGCATATAATGGCTCAATTTTTGTCGAACAGCAACAAAATCACAAAAAAGTTAGATATTCATATAATCTCCATAACAACAATGCACAAAAGTTTAATCATATATCTATTTAGAAAGAGACTCTCTTGAGCAACATATAATTCCAAATTGCCATATTATCAAAATAACGTAAAAACACAAGAGGAAAAATATATTTTGTATTTTGCTGCACATGCTATTTAGTAAGAGAGGTTCCCCTTTTCTTTTTCTTGTCCCCGTCCATCAATCTCAAAATCTTTGCACCTCTTGATTGGGTATTGTGATTTGCAATCCTGGTCTTGAAATTTGAATACTTTGGCAAGTGAAGGTTGAGATAAGTTGGCAGATAAGTTTAATAATTTAGATCAAAGTTGAGTTCAATTGCCATTAAAAGATAATATTTATTGACAGAAAATAAAAATTAGAGATCGAAAAGGTCACTCACCGTAAAATTATATTTGGCATTGTTCCTACAATAGGAATCGAAAAATATTTTCTTGGTTAGCCTCAGGAAAACAAAACAACGATATTTTTTACTATTGGTTTAGCATCATTGCTAATTAAATATGTTCTGTGATGCAAATAATCAAATATAGTTATACTTATCTTGCACTGTGTCTTAGATAGGGAGAGAAATTAAAAAAATAACTAAAAATATTGTTCTTCAAGCAAAGACAGAAATTTTTCAATAGCTAGATAATCTCCAACAACAAATAAAAATTAAGAACTTTTGCCAAACCAGATCAAATATTACAAGGATAAAAATAAAATAAATCACGAAATACAAAAAGAGGTTAAAACTCCATCCATGCAACTTGATTATTTGCATATGTAGCATCTTACGTGAATAAAAAAGAGAGAAAATTATGGGCGTGCCTTTCTAATCCAAGTAGGATCAAATTTGTAGGGCCAACATATGTACAGTTTAAATCGAAAAAGAATTCCATCATTAAGTAATTTACAATTAGATCCTTAAATTATATAAATATTTAAGGGCATAAAAGTCAATCAATATTTCGGGAATATTTTAGTCGTTCAACATTTAGCATAAATTATTCTTGCTTTTATAATAATATAGACTAGTATCTATGAACGTGCATTGCATGTTAATAATGGCGCATGATAGTTTAAATATTTATTTATATGAAGAAATAATAAAATTTAATTAATGAGAGAAATTTTATATATAATACAACAACAATCATCTAAATGCCGAAAAATATTTTCTTTATTAAATGCACTACTATTACCATTGGGGTTGATAACCAAGTATTCTAGAAGAACCAAATCATCTTTTATTGGATTTTCTTCTTCGTTTCCGACACGAAGCAAGAAGTCACTGAATGTTGGATCTGTTCTTACTTTTATATTTCTTGTCATTTGAATATTTTTCATTTGAGGTCATAAGTATAATTTTGGCAAGCTAGCTTTTACAGTTTCTGCTTTGGTCAATTTTGGAACTACTGATCGTACTTGACAGAAATCACCTTCCAAACTATTACTTTTCTACCAAACGGTTCATCGATATCCAATATATCTCTAAAACTCTTGGCGGTTGTTTCCATCGTCTAACGCTTAGCCAAAAGCACTTCATCCCATATTTTTACTTTTGCTTTTCTTATAAATTTAGTACTATTGATCTGATTTGATATATTTGTGATGATTATGTCAGTTATTTGAAGAGGTATATCAAATCTAAAGTGAGTTGTACTACCTCATAATAAATCGTTGCTGGTACACTACCTGTTCTTATTATTAACAATATCATGCCTCTTGATCTGACATTTGCAAGTAATATACATAGGAATATTATTTCGATTTCGCCGGAGGCATCTACAAAGGATAATCCCACTATACCATGATTGATTTTTTATAATATAGTCTTGAAAACTTATTCTTCAGGATTTAGTTTTGATTGTGCTTCCTCAAACACTTGTATAGCCTTCTTAATATTATATTTTTTTCAACTTGAAAAATAATTTTACTCATATGATGAATTTAAAAAATAATTTAACTGGATTCTCTTGCTAAATAATTAATTAAAAATTTTAATTATTTAGTTTTAACATAAAATATAATTTATTTTCTGTTGATTTAGATTCTTAATATTAGTTTATCTCATGTTTGAATATTTAACCATGATTATAATTTTATCCACCATAAATTTTATTTTCAAAGTGTAAAAAGATCGATGACATTCCACTTTTAGATCTTATATTTGTAAAATCATTAGTGGTATTGGCTCTTACCAATATTTTTTTTTCTTTTCTCACACATTTATATTCTTACAAATTTTCTTAGTTGTTCTTTAATAATTGGGTATAATTTGTTATATTAAACAAAAAAATTAATAATAAAATAAATTATTTGAGTAGGAAAGAAATTCAAAATATAATATAATAATATATTATTATGGGAACTTTTTTTCTCAATTTCAACGCTTTATGCAGTCTGTTTTGCATTACTTTAATTGTTTTTGGTATTGAATATTATAAAGTGGTAATGTATTACAAATATAGAGGATTCTTATGAAATTGATTTTATTAAACCTTCCTATATATTTTTAATAAGAATTCAATAGACAAGATTGTATTAATTTTAAAAATTTTAAACATTAAAAAAAAAATAACATAGAAGTTATTGTAATCCAAAAAAATAAGTTATCACAGCTATGTCCTTTCCCTATGAGTTCTTCGGTTTAATATTTTAGGGCTATTTTGGTCTATCAATACTATATTCGTGCATTTATAATAATATGGGCTCTCCTGTTTCTAAATGGATTTGGACAACATAATACGTTTTCAAATTAAATTAGTAATAGGAATTTTTAAGAAGTATATCCTAAAAGTAATAGGATTACAAGGCTAATATCTATGCCCGAAAAATAATTATACTAATAGAATTCCTAAAGGTAATCATGTAGGATTCTTAATGTATAGTATTATGTCCTAAAACTAATAGGATTACAAGGCTAATGTCTAGAATTTCAATTATGTCCTTTTATTGTGAGTTATTATATTTAATAGTAAAAGGTTATTTTTGTAATTCAACATTTTATTCATGTTTTTATAATAGTACTAGTCTATATGTTCGTGCCTTGCACGAAAAATATGCATTAAAAATAATGAACTTTCAATTTCTTACATTGTTGAATATGTACAAAGTATGAAGTTGACAATAAAATCATTTAATATATAATTCGAACCAAGTCATTAATAATATTTTTGACATAATATAGGAGGACAATGTTGAATTAATTAAATATGTTAGAATCACAGCATTATGTGATTACTATTATTTGTAAAGCGATACTTTACTTTAATTAAGCCTTCATGTATATGAAAGTCTAATCTGTTAAGCATTGAACTTTAGGTCATGCCTTCCATAAACATTTTTTTTTTTTTTTGCGTGGGACGTTATTTCATTCCTATTATTATCTATTTTATTTCTAAAAATATTAGATTTCTTAGCCACACATTCAAAACACATTTGTTTTGTTATAAAGAAGAAATCATATTATACAAAGTTGTTGCTATAAAACATCATGTGTCAAATATTACAAACGCGTACCAAAGATAATAAATTTTCTATCACGATAAGTATTTTAAAATCACTTGTTACTGAATATGTATTTTAAAGTTCAATAATCAAATCCTTTGAAAAGAATATATATTATCGAAACCAACTCATTAATAAAGTTTGGACACAATCTAAAGATAGAATGGAACTGATCAACATTTTGAGAGTTATGTTAAAAGATTTAAAATCACTTCAATGATGCAATAAACACTTATGGAATAGGTATATTCAAAATTTATGGCCACGCCATGTAATTACTTAATAGTTTTTACAAATTGTGATCTTGAAACTATCATGAGAACGAAGAAGGCACACGAGGCAATTTGTATAAATCAAAATCTGCAATGCATCCTAATTGAGTTAAAAAACTTTTTCAGAATCTGCTAATTGCATCTGCCACTTTCGAAGTTACCATAACTGCTACTCCTCTCGGAGTGATTAAACTTAACACTTTCATCTAATCTTTCAACACGAAACAGGAAAATCAAAAACTGGTATCTAACTATAAAAATAGTAATTAGTAAAACATCTAATATATTTAGAACTCTGTAATTCCACAAATAAAGTCCAGGTCTCCAAAATCTAGTCTATACCGACGAAGCCACATATTCAATAATAATATACCAGAAAAAAGAAGAAAATATTTAAAGTGTTTATTTGGAATACGTTATTCCAGAAAGAGTAGAGGATGAAAAATAAAAAGTTAAAGGCAGGTTAGACTACATATATACAGATTAATCAAGATTCAAGTAGCGCATAACTTGCTAAAGAAAGAAAAGAGAATTAACTTTAATGACCTGAGGCATAAACACTAATATTTGTGGTGATTTTTAGAATCGGTTCTGCAGAGAAGAATTGAAATTTGTCTAATATTTGACTTATGTTGGTTCCACAATCAACTTTTTCGATTGTCTAATATTTATTGTATGGAACTATAGATAATAAATATAGAATTTGATTTCCATTCAAATAATGAATGAACAAACATGTTTTCTTTACTAATTTGACACTTAGAATGTCATGTTGACTTGGACTCTACAATATTTGAATTGCTTTTACGTTTTTAGGTATTAACGTTTAAGCTATAATTTAATTATTGAAGGGCATAACAGACGGCTAATATTTTGGAGATATTTTCGTCATTCAATATTTAACGTGAAACATTCGTGCTTTTATAATAAAATAGATAGATATAGATATATACATAGATACATACATATAAATATATAAATAGTATAAATATAGATATAGATAAGCATCATAAATAAATAAAGTAAACTTTTGGTTTTCGCTTTGTGCATGAAAGGAAAGTTGTAGAGATCAGTTAGATTAATTGTCAACAAATATATAAAAAGGATAACGAAGTATGTAGCTTGGTGACTGAAATTAATTAAAATGAGAACAAAGAGATACTTTTAATCATTTGGTAGCTCATAGACCAAAATTCAGGTTTATACTAAATAAGTCTAATAAGGAAGTAAAGCGCTCTCTATTAAAAGATTTTTGTTTTTAGGCTCAAACATAAGATTTCGATTAAAGGTGAATGGATCTCGACCATTGGAAGAAAACAAGTACTTGTATAATATTTCATCGATTTCGATTTATGTGATACTATTTGTTTGTTAGGCCGATCCAAAAGAAAATACATTTTATATATGAAAATAATTTAGCTTTTATCTTCTTATTTAACCTTAATGATAAATTTTTATAGCCACACATATATTATAGCATATTTAAAATAGTCTTAAAATCTTATTTTTTTTCTTAAACTTCGTAAATCAAACGTACCTCATATAAAATAAAAAAGAGAGAGTATACTATAGTGTTCGAGTAGGGGTGGTGATTAATAATGGATTATAAGAATGAGTGGGCAGAGGGATAGGTGCATGAGGATGGTTGTTTGGTTGTGGTTGGGAGTTAGGTACATTCACCTCTTTCGTCAATTATATTAAATTCAAGTAGTACACATTTAGTGAGCGTTTGGACATAAGAATTATAAAATTCAAAAATAGGGAAAAAATAATTTTTCAAGTGAAAATGATATTTGAAATTTAGAATTGTGTTTGGACATGAATATAATTTTGGGTTGTTTTTGAAGTTTTATGAGTGATTTGAGTGAAAAATTTTAAAAAACAGTTTTTTGGAGTTTTTCAAATTTTCAAAAATTTCTAAAATGTATTTTCAAGTAAAAATTGAAAATTTTATGAACAAACGTTGATTTTGAAAAAAGAAAGAAATTTTTTTTATGTCCAAACGGGCTCTTAGTTTGTTTACATCTTCCATGGCGTCATCGTAAGTTGCCTGTGTTCTTTGGCCATGCTTTCTGTAAGCTAGAAGCCATTCAGGACTATTTTCAATTAACTAATTATAAGGCCAAAAAGGTTTGTTTTAGAATGAAATTAGCGGTTATGTGTTCTTGTTCCATATTGTTCAGTTAGTTATATTAGATAATTAAACTAGAACCTCACGTAGATGTCTTAACTTGAAGGTTTAATGAATTTTTATTTAATTATTTTGTCTTGGTAGCGGTAAATTATAGGTAGGTAAAATATATAAGGTAAAATTTATCCGCAACATGTTTATACTCTCTCTATATTTTAAGATTTAGACAAACAGTAAAATTTATAGTTGTGGTTAAAATTAATGTATCATGTGTGATAAATATAAATGAAAAGACCTTCTTAAAATTAATTGTTCTACATATGGGGAAGATTCTATTAAAAGATGAATACCTTGAATGAACAGAATTATTTTCTCGTGCCATGTAGAGTTTTCTTCTGTCATATATTTCTAAATGACGCCAGATTTCCTTAAATCATTTCCTTCTTGAAGTCAAGTTATAGAAATGAAGTTTTATTCTTCTTCTTTTTTTTTCGCCTTTTGTATTCTATTATGTGAATTGTTTAAAAATATCTTTATTATTCTTTTTTTTTTCATGTATAAATATCTCGAAATGTATTTTTCAATTGCTTAATTTATATTATGATCATAAAAAGCTAATAATTATATTGATAAATATATTTGGTATTCACATAGTATTTTTAATGGATTAGTATTATTTATATGAACAATTAGTATCACGATTTACCTAATTCTAAATTAACATAGCTTTAGCGGCGACATTAGTCGCCACTAAAGGTTAGATTTTCAAAACTAGGTCGCTTTCTACTCTAGTCGCACCGAATGTTTATTTTTCCCCGAGTCATCACTTCACTTGCGAAGTGAGCTTCTCTTTTTTCCCCCGGTTAGATCACTTTAAAACAACAGGACGTTAGTTGTATTATATAATAATTAACCTAGTTACCTAGCAACTCATGAAATGTCTTACCTTGAAGGTGAGGATTAATGAAATTTTATTTAATTAATTCGTCTTGGTAGCGGTAGATTATAGGTAGGTAAAATATATAAGGTAAAACTTTATCCGCAACATATGTTTATACTCTCTATATTTTAAGATTTAATGACAAACGGTAAAGTTTATAGTTACGGTTAAAATTAACACCTCACGTGTGATAAATATATATGAAAAAACCGTCTTAAAATTAATTATTCTACATACGGGGAAGATTCTATTAAAAGATGAATGCTTGAACGAACATAATTATTTTCTCATGCCATGCATGTAGAATTTTATTCCGTCATATCTTTCTAAATGACGCCATATTTCCTTAAATCCTTTCTTTCTTAATGTCAAGTTATAGAAATGAAGTTTTGTTCTCTCTTTTTTCCCGCTTTTTGTGTTCTATTATGTGAATTGTTAAAAATATTTTTATGATTCCTTTTTTTTTTCATGTATAAATATCTCGAAATATATTTTTGAATTTCTTAATTTATATTATGTCGTAAAAAAACTAATAACTATATTGAGAAATATATTTGGTATTCACATAGTAATTTTAATGGATTAGTATTATTTATATGAGAAATTAGTATTAAATATACCTAATATTAATCGAAAATAGCTTTAGCGGCGACTTTAGTCGCCAAGATTAGATTTTCAAAGTTGATGGTTTTCTAGTCGCTTGTTACACTAGCGACCTGGTTAGAGTGTTTCGTGACGACTCCGTCGCCTAAAGGTATGTAGAGTCGACACTAAAATGTCCAAGAATATTTTCTACTTTTTCTGCTATTTGCAGCGAGTTTAGTCGTCACCGAATGTGATGACCCAAAATGTTATCTTTAAATTTAATAAGTAATTATGTGTTCTAAGACCTCGAAAAATATTATGTATCATTTTTCGATTTGCGTGCGCAGTCCGTAAAATTTTTCAGAAAGTTTTCATGTGAAAAACAGATTAAAATGTGAAATAGAGCTTTAAAACTCAACTGAGTTGGCTTTGGTCAATATTTTTAGCAAACGAACCCGGATCAGTATTTTAACAATTGTGGTAGGTCCGTATCGTAATTTGGGACTTGAGCGTATGCCCGGAATCGAATGCCGAGGTCCCTAACCCGAGATATGAATTTTTGATGAAAAATTTAAAAGCTTGAAAGCTTAATGATTTTTAAGAAATTACTGATATTGAATTTATTGACCTCGGGTCCGTATTTTAGTTTCGGAGCCCGGTATAGGTCCACTATAATATTTATGACTTGTCTGCCGAATTTGGTGAGGATCGGAGTTGATTTGACGTGATTCAGACGTCTGGTTGTAAAAATATAAGTTTTAAAGTTTTCTTGAAAATTTCCTTTGATTTGGCGTCCGATTCGTAGTTCTATGTGTTATTTTGGCGATTTGATCGCGCGAACAAGTTCGTATGATGTTTTAGGACTTGTGTGCATGTTTGGTTTGGAGCCCTGAGGGCTCGGGTGAGTTTCGGATAGGCTACGAGATAATTTTGAACTTAGAAAATCTGGTTTTTGAGCTTCTGCTGTCATCTGGTGCATTGTGCTTCGCGATCGCGAAGCCATTCCTGCGATCGCGAAGAGTAAATTGTAAGTAGTGAGTTTTACCCTTCGCGTTCGCGAAGATAGGCACGCGATCGCGGAAGGTAAATTTCCAGTGCACTGCGAACGCAAGGGACCAGATGCGATCGCGTAGAAGGAAGGAAGGCAGGAGCTAGGCACGTAAATTGTGCTCCGCGATCGAATGAGCATTTACACGATCGCGTAAGGCTGGAAAAATGTACTCCGCGATCGCATGAGCAGTTACGCGTGGGCAGCCAAAATGTGCTTCGCGATCGCGAAGTCATTCCCGCGATCGCGAAGAGTAAAATGAACCTGGGCAAAAGTTGTTCTACGCGATCGCGAACGAATTTCCGCGATCGCGATGAGTAAAAATCCTAGAAACAGAACTTAAGTTCTAGAAATGGGGTTTCGACCCATTTTCAACTCTTTTCCATTTTTGAGCTCGGGTAAGGCGATTTTTGGGCGATTTTCACGGAAAAATATTGGGGTAAGTGTTCCTTATCCTATATTGATTATATTTCATGATTTCATACTCATTTATATCATGAATTCGTGAATTTATGGAAGAAAAATCAGATTTTTATAAAATCTTTCAAAAATAAAAAAAATTAAGATTTGAAGGTCCATTTGATATCGGAATTGGACAATTTTTTTTATGGTTGAACTCGTATCGGAACGGGTGTTCGGATTTCGCGAGTTTTTTTTGGGATTTGAGACGTGGGTCCTACTGTCGAATATTTTAATGAATTTTGAATTTTTATCCGGAAAATTTATAAATTCATATGGAATTAATTCCTATGATTAGTATTGAATATATCGAATTTTTTGTGAATAGATTTGAAGCGTTTGGAGACAATTAAAAGGAAAAGTTGTGGTTGAATAATTGATTGAAATTTGCAAAGCGATGTAAGTGTCGTGGTTAACCTTGACTTGAGGGAATAGAACCCTTAAATTATTTGTTATGTGAAATGCATGTGAACGACGTATAGGCGAGGTGACGAGTGTCTATACGTTGTCAAATTAATTGTTTGTCTGCTTACTTGAAAAATCATAAATTGTTTTAAATCATGAATAATTATTATAATAATTATTTCTCTCCTATTCTTTGTCAAATATTAATTCTTGAATTCCTGCATTAATTGTTACATACTATTTGAATTATGTGCCTTAATTGTTATTTGACATTTAGCATATTAAATACTAAACTGCATATTTTCTCTCTGGTTTTCATAATAATTTGCTATTTGCCTTTGTTTATTTCATAATTAAATCATAATTATTGTATGTTTGTTGTCTTATAATTTTATATTAATTATTGCGTTTATTGAAAAAATTTCTTTTATAAGAATTGGTAAATAAAAATGTTGGAGGAGCGGGTTGCACGCCGCAATAGAATTAATTATAATGAACATATTGGAGGATCGGGTTGCACGCCGCAACAGACTTATTAAAAAGTCTATATTGGAGGATCGGGTTGCACGCCGCAACAGATTTATTAAGAGTCCATACTGGAGGATCGGGTTGCACGTCGCAACAGACTTATTTAAAAGTCGACATACATATTTATATATTGGGGGATCGGGTTGCACGCCGCAACAGACTTGATTAAAATGAATATATTGGAGGAGCAGGTTGCACGCCGCAACAGAACCGAATGTGAATATATTGTGAGAGCGGGTTGCGCGCTGTAACAGAATTGAATGTGAATATATTGTGAGAGCGGGTTGCACGCTGCAACAGAATTGATGGAAATGATAATTGGTTATAACTGCTGAGTTGGCTTCAATTATTATAAATGAGTTATCTGATTTATTTCTATTATTGTTGTTGTTACTAATATTGCGTACAGGTAATGTAAGTGACCCGCCTTAGCCTCGTCACTACTTCGTCGAGGTTAGGCTCAGCACTTACCAGTACATGTGGTCGGTTGTACTGATACTATACTCTGCACTTCTTGTGCAGATTTTGGAGTTGGTCCCAGCGGCGTACCATAGACTTGCTCAGATTTCAGCTATTCGGAGGAGACTTGAGGTATAACTGTATGGCGTCCGCAGTTATGAAGTCCCCGTCTATTTTACTTTAGCTGTGTGTTTATTTCCAGACAGCTTTATTTTATTCAGACCTTTATTTGTATTTATTCTATAAGTTCGTGCACTTGTGACACCAATTTTGGGATGGTATTTAGACACACCGTTATTTTTATGGATTATTTCACTATATTTCAAACTTTGCTTCTGCTTTATTAATAATGTAAAGATTGTTTAAAAATTGGTTAATATTATTCTAACGTTGGCTTGCCTAGCAAGTGAAATGTTAGGCGCCATCACAGTTCGAAGGTGAAAATTTCGGATCGTGACACCGAATGTTATTTTTCCACTAGTCATCACAAATAACATTCACTTACGAAGTGAGCTTCTTTTTTGTTTTTTAAATCACTTTAAAACAACAAGACGTTAGTTATATTAGATAATTAAACTAGTAACTCATGTAGATGTCTTAGCTTGAAGGTGATGATTAATAAATTTTTATTTAATTAATTCGTATTGGTAGAGCGGTAGATTATAGGTATGTAAAATATATAAGGTAAAAATTTATCCGTAACAGATATTTATACTCTCTCTATATTTTAAGATTTAATGACAAAAGATAAAATTTCTAGTTGCGGTTAAAATTAATGCCTCATGTGTGATAAATATAAACGAAAATATCGCATTAAAACTAATTGTTCTACATGTGGGAAGATTCTATTAAAAGATGAATACTTGAACAAACAAAATTATTTTCTCATGCCATGTAAAATTTTATTCCGTCATATCTTTCTAAATGACGCCAGATTTCCTTAAATCCTTTCCTCATCATTGTCAAGTTATAGAAATGAAGTTTGGTTCTCTCTCTTTTTCGCTTTCTGTATTCTATTATGTGAATTGTTAAAAATATTTTATGATTCTTTTTTTTTTTCATGTATAAATATCTCGAAATGTATTTTTGAATTGCTTAATTTATATTATGACCGTAAAAAATCTAATAATTATATTGAAAAATGTATTTGGTATTCTCATAGTATTTTTAATGAATTAGTATTATTTATATGAGCAGTTTGTATCAAGATTTACCTAATTTTAATTCAAATAGCTTTACCGGCGACTTCAGTCGCCACTGGCTAGATTTTCAAAACTGATGGTGTACTAGGTCGACGTTCAAAGTTTTTCGTGGCGACAGAAAGGTGTGTAGAGTCGCCACAAGATCCAAGAACATTTTACGCTATTTGCGGCAAGTTTGGTCGCCACCAATTGTTCATTTTTCTCGCGAATGCCCGAGTCATCACAAATAACATGCACTTACGAAAGTATTCGACTAGTTATTTTATTCAAATAAAGAAGTGAGCTTCCTTTTTTATTTATTTATTAAATTACTTTAAAACCACAAGACGTTAATTATATTAGATAATTAAACTATAGCAACTCATGTAGATGTATTAGCTTGAATTTTCACATGAAATAGATTCTTGTACTTAGCAAAAGCAAACTACCAATCAAACTAGAATGTGAAGAAAAAGAACTAGATTATTATAATAGCAAAGAACTAGACTAAAAGTGCAAATGATTAACATGTACCATAAAATTTTAGAAACGTTTTAGAAAAATATACATGTATATAGGTGTAGTAATAAATTTAAAGTAGGTACTTCTATAGTCGGTTTGGTTCGGATTTCTAGTTATTTTGATTAAAACCAAACCAAATCAAACCAAACCAAACCAAATTTGATGTTTAAAAAATTTAAAACCAAAACCAAAACCAAATTAAGTTTTTTTTTAATTGAGTCCATAAATTATTCATCACTATTTGATTCAATTATCATCAATATATCTTAGGAAATGATGGATTTCTCAAAGAGCAATTGGTTTGATAGTGTTACGTTGAAAATATAGTCGCTGGAATATGTGTTTGGTAGTGTATGTCACATATTCAAGAAAAAATCGATAAATAACCGAAAAACCGACAAAACCGACATAACTGAATCGATAAAAATCGACTTAATTGATTTAATTTGGTTCCAATATTTGAAAAATCGACTAACTTAATTTGATTTTTTTAGGAAAAAATCGATTCAAACCGAACCATGAATCCCTATATTAATTCCTCATATTTTCGCTAGATTACTCAAGGAAGTGATTGGGTTGATTGAATAGAAGTAATTTCCCGAAAGTATTCGAGTTTAGGCGAATAAAAAAATTTCATATTACAACCTTGCATATGGGGACAAATGAATGCTTTTAATTTGTTGACTTATTTAGCTTCGGTTACCAATTTTGAGTAGCTAAATTGACACTATTCTCATGAGAAATTTCATAATATTTTCTTGACTATTTTGTACTTTTTCTCAACATAAGAAAAAGTTCACCTTTATCTATTTAAGTTTACCTTTGCAAGGAAAACCATAAACAATTTCCAACCACATGGCCAACCTAAACATTGCAGTGAGGCATCGTAAGTGATTTTTATAGCATTGGCTTTTTTCAAGTAGAATTTGTGCATGTCCTGTCTCATTACTATTCGTCCCCATCCCCTTATATTTGGAGGTTGATGAACAAATATGCGGTGCAAAGAGAAAGATAGCCCCACTTTGAATCGTGAACGAGTTATTCACCTCTTACCCAACCTAACTGCAAAAGCCAGCTACCTACTTTCCTATCATTCGTCTAAACCCAACCCCAAATATACTTTTTTTTGGTTTCTCATATAATATTATATACATACTTTAGAATCCTCACTAATTTGAATTTATACGGTATATATAAGCCCCATTTAATTGGAAAGCACTCCTGCCGAAAAGCACTTTGACCCTATTAGAATTTTTTCTATTCTAAGGACTTAAACCCAAAACCTCTGCTAAAGGTGTCACGGCCCGAATTTCCTCCGTAAGATATCGTGACGACACCTAGTATCTAATACTAGGTAAGCCTAACAAATATGCGGAATAACTGAAATAATAACTTAAATAACAACATGAACAACTATATAAATGAAAATTATCGCTCAACATCTACAAATCCTAAAACCCGGCGAAATATAAGTCACAAGCTCTAGATACAGTATGAAACGCTCCTATATATCATTGTCTATCAAAATGTAAAGAAATAAGAAAAGAACGGGATAGAAGGGGACTCCGAGTCCTGCGGACGCGGGCAGGTGTACCTTGAAGTCTCCAAGCAGCAGCACAACACTCTAATATCGAGGATGATAGGATGCACCTGGATCTGCACAAAAACATGTGCAGATGCGTAGTATGAGTATACCAAAACGGTACCAAGTAAGTGCCAAGCCTAACCTCGGTAGAGTAGTGACAAGGTCAGGTCAAGGCCCTACTGGAGATAATAAGAACAAGACAAACAATATAATGACACAATGAAATAACTGGGAAATGAAACAATAATGGATTTACGGAACATAACAATCTGGAATCAAAGAAGACAATTACAACAGGTAAGGAAACAAGAATCTTACAAGTTAAGGAACAACAACAACAATACAACAAATAGAGATAAACAATAGGGGCGCTCCCGAGTACCGCATCGTAGTCCCAAAAGTAAATATCTCACAACGGCATAGCAGAAATCTTGTGCAAACAATGATAACCGCACGGTAGAAATCTCGTGCCATAATAATACCCCGCACGACAGAAACCCCGTGCCACAATAACACTCCGCATGATAGAAACCTCGTGCCACAATAACACTCCACATGGCAGAAACCTCGTGCCACAATAACATTCCGCACGGCAGAAACCTCGTGCCACAATAACTCTCTGCACGGCAGAAACCTCATGCCAAAAATAATTATCTCAACAAAAATCACGAAAACAATACATAACAAATGGAACAATGAAATTACAGCAAGGAATCCTACAGTTAAAGAATGAATACGAAATCAAAGGAAGCAGGTAGTTCAATTAAGCATGATACACAAATTGCAAGTAAGATACATAGACATGTGACATTAGGCTAAACATGATGACTACACGTGCTATAGTAACTCAATTAAGGGAATAAAAAGGAACTATTTAGCAAAAACCGAATTTTCAATGTCACGACCCAAAATTCAAAAAAGGTCGTGATGGCGCCAGACACCACTCTAAGGCAAGCCAACCATAATCAATTAACTTAATTACCCATTTTAGTATTTTTAAAATAAAAATTTCTTCAATAAAATTGTAAAGATAAAACTCATAGAGTAAATGATAAATATTTTTAGTAACTAAATTTTTAAACAATTCACAACCATTCCCAAAACCCGATGTCACAAGTGCATGAGCATTTACTAGGGAATTAAAAATAAAATACAACATCTGTCCAGAATACAAATTAAACAGGAAAATATAATAACTCTGAAGGAGACTCTGTTAGCTGCGGATCGTAATATAGAATGCAACTCACATATGTTCCCACAATTATTAACCATACCTCTGCGCCCACAAGGCCGCTATACATATATGTACCTGCACAATAAAATGTGCCGCAAGTGCAGTATGAGTACGAAAACAACGTGTACCCAGTAAGTATCAAGCCTAATCTCGAAGTGGTAGAGATGAGATAGCCGACTTTGATACTCACTATGGGTCAATAATAATAATTGGAATAAATTATAATTATTCAAATCAGCATGATTCATAGAGTTAACAATAATTTTATTCAATTAGCAGAAATAATAAAAATCCTTCAAATACAACAATTTTCAATCTATTAATTTAAATCATGCAATTTCAATAAAACTTCCAATTTATCAAATAGCTTTACAAGATGCAATTCAATTTCAATAAATTTTTAATTTATCAATTAGTCTCATTTACAGGAATAACAATAATTCCTTAACAAGTAGGAATAATAATTCATTAAATTCCAAAAAATTTCAATTTATCAATTAGCTTCGCAAGCTGAAATAAACTATTAAGGTATCATGTAATTATTATTATTAAGCACGATTTCTTCCGAGGATGTACAGCCCGATCCAGAGTGTCGTGTATACTGCCGATGGACGTGCGGCACGATCCATAGATGCATATATCCTGCCGAGGCGTTCGGCCCGCTCCACAAAAAAGGAGGATATTTTCTTATGTACCTCCGGAAGGAGAGTATATTTATTATAAGATAAATTCGGGAGGAAGAACAATTTCTTTTAACAATTAATTAATTTAAACAGAAAATCAAGCATATGAGATTTCCATCCTTTAATATCTTTATCTAACAATTCACAATATATATTCATATATATCAATTAATATTAATTAAATAAAGAATATAATTTACACAAGTAATTCATGCTTTGAGTCCTAAACTACCCGGACTTTAGCATTAATAGTAGCTACGCACGGACTCTCGTCACCTCGTGCATACGTAGCCCCCGTAATTAGCAATAATTACTCAATTTAATCCCTATGGGGTAATTTTCCCCTCACAAGATTAGACAAGAGATTTACCTCGTCTCAAAGTCCACTTTTCGATTACCACGTCGCGTTGAATTCTCGATTCGACGCCAAAAAATCCTAAACTATCCAAATATTATACACAATAATTAATATATGCTAAATGATTCAAAATTTATCTATTAAATAAATTACCTTATTCAAAATGGTAAAATTCTTAAAATTTACCCCGGGCCCACGTGCTCGGATTCTGAAAATATTCTGATGAAAACGTTACCCATAATCTCAAGAACTTAAATATATAATTTCTACCCAATTCCATAACTATTTTCGTGATTAAAATCTCATTTTTATAAAAATCTAGGTTTTTCACCTAAGCCTTTGATTTCTAAGATTTTTTAGTTATAATCTACCAATAATCTATGTATTTAACTCTAAGTGTGTAGAATTAACTTACCTTCATGTTGCTAGTAGAAATCCTCTCTCGAACAGCTCCAAAATCGCCCAAAAATGGAGGAAACACGTACAAAAATGGCTTAGCCTCGCCCTTTTTTAACATTCTGCCCGAATAGCTTTTTCGCACCTGCGGAGGGCTACCGCACATGCGGCTTTCGCACTTGCGGAAATTTCTCACAGGTGCGAGTTCCACCCGCTTGGGCCAAGGTCGCATCTGCGCAAAAATACTCGCACCTGCGCGTTCGCAGGTGCGCCCAATGTTCCGCACCTGCGATGGCAGGCCTTCTTTCCCCCCCTTCCGCTTCTGCGATTGAAGCTCGCATCTGCAAGGGTCGCACCTGCGGCTGTCCAAGCGCAGGTGCAAACGTACCAGAAACAGAAAGCTTCAGCATTTTTCTCCCAAGTCCGAAATTGGTCCGATCCTCGTCCGGTTAACACTCGACCCCCCGGGGCCCCGCCCGATCACACCAACAGGTTTGTAATCATAAAACAGATTCGCTCGAACTCCAGAACGTGTAAAACAACATCATATCTAAGAATCACACCTAAAACCAAATTGATTCAACTTAAAAATTTTAAGTTCTTTAATTTACTTCCAATGTGCCGAAACATACTTAAACTACTCGAAATTACACGAAATTTTGCGTGCAAGTCTTAAATCACTATACAGAGCTATTCCCAGCTCAAAATTTCAAACGGACCTCGATTACTCCAAAAACCTATTCCAAACCAATTTTTAAAGAACTTTAAACCTTCAAATAGTTGATTTTCACTATTAAGCGCCAAAACGCTCCCGGGTTATCCAAAACGTGATTCGAACATACGCCCAAGTCCGAAATCATCATACGAACCTATTGGAACCGTCAAATCCCGATTCTGAGGTCGTTTTCTCAAAATGTTGACCGAAGTCAAACTTGGCCTTTTAAGGTTAACTTGAGGAACCAAGTGTTCCGATTTCAATCCAAACACATCCAAATCCCGAACCAACTATCCCCGCAAGTTATAAATCATTAAAAATATATTTGGGGAGTTTTATTTAGGGGAATGGGATTCTAAAAGTTAAAACTACCGGTTGGATCGTTACATTCAACATTTAGCCCGAGTACGGACTCGTTACCTCGTGTACACGGCCTTCGCGTATTGTAATTTACCATAACAGTACCAAATCCTAAGGGGAATTTCCCTCACATAAGGTTAGACAAGTCACTTATCTCAAACCTCGCTCAATCAATCAATAAGAAGGTCTTTTTCTCGATTTTCCAACTCCGATCAGTTCGAATCTACCCAAAATAATTACATACTATAAATATAACTATAAGAAACTAATTTAAATAATATAACTATGACTTTAGCAAAGAATTAAAAAATCGTTCCAAAAAGTCGACCCGGGCCCACGTTTCGGAACCCGACCAAAATTATAAAATCCAAACACCCATTCGATATCGAGTCCAATCATACAAGAATTTCTCAAATCTGGCCTCAAATCGCCTTTTATATCCCCAAATTTTAGCCTAAGAAGTCTTTCCAAATGTTCCCCAAATTTCCAACTAAAAACACTAATTAAATTATGGAAACAATAATATATTAGTGGGAATTAATCAAAAACGAGTCAAGAATCCTTACTCAAATGTTTCCTCTGAAAATTCCTCAAATTTCGCCTCAATTCGAGCTCTATATCTCAAAATATGAAGAAAATGGCAAACCCTCGATTTTAAACCTTCTGCCCAGCACTTTCTGCTTTTGCGGATAGAAATTCCGCTTCTGCGGTACTGCACCTGCGGTGAAACCTCCGCATCTGCGGAGCTCACTTAAGCTCCCAGACTTTGCACCTGCGCACCACAATTTGCATCTGCGGAAGCGCTTCTGCGCCTACTCGTCTGCTTCTGCGGAAACCCTGACCACCTCAGCTTTCCTCACTCTCCGCTTCTGCGATCATCCTTCCGCAGGAGCGACTCCGCTTCTGCGACCTCCTCGTCGTACCTGCGACCACTAGCCACCCTCTTCAGTCCTGCTTCTGTGCTCGTCCTCTTGCTTCTGCAAGCTCGCACCTGCGATCAAACTTGCACAGGTGCGATTGCACCAGAACTGGTGCACTTTAGCCATTCTTTAAATTTTAACTCGATCCATTAACCATCCGAAATCACCCCGAGGCCCCCCAGGACCTTAACCAAATACTCTGACAAGTCCTAAAATATCATACAAACTTAGTCAAGCCTTTAAATCATATCAAACAACGCTAAAAATACGAATTGCGCATCGATTCAAGTCTAATGAACTTTAGAACTTTTAACTTCTACATTCGATGCTGAAACCTATCAAAATCACGTCTGATTGACCTCAAATTTTGCACACGAGTCGTAATTGACATTACGGACCTACTCCAACTTCCGGAATCGGGATCCGACCCCGATATCAAAAAGTCCACTCCTGATCAAACTTTCCAAAAATCATCCAACTTTTGCCAATTAACACAGAAATGACCTACAAACCTCCAAATCAACATCCGGACACGCTCCTAAGATCAAAATCACCCTACTGAGCTATTGAAACCGTCAAAACTCCATTGCAAAGTTGTATTCACACAATTCGAACTACGGTCAACTCCTACGACTTTAACTTTCAATTTAGGGACTATGTGTCTCATTCGACTCCGAACTCTCCTGAACCCGACACCGAGCACCCCGGTAAGTCAAGTAACTACAAACTGAGATAGAGGGAACAATAAATAGGGGATCGGGGCTAGCACTTTCAAAACGACCAACCGAGTCATTGCAAAAGGATGGAGAGTCCTCTCCATACCACAATCCTCAGTGATAACCCTAAATATACATGACTACACGCACTTCATATAATTATCTCTTTTACCTATTTGGTTATTTGCAATTATATCTAACATTTACCTGGATTGACAGTACAAGGATCAACTTAAGAAGCAAACTTAAAATTTTAAGTCAGCAGAAGTAAAACAAAATTGTATTCGTTATTTTTTCATGATATAAGACAAAATTAATATGGCTATGAAGTTTTATAGATTTTTGGATAGTTCAAATTGATTATAGTAGACATGTCCGCACATGCTACATTCCTCTCTTGTAAATGCATACTTTTTATATTAATTTGGATATTGGTTCCGCAATTATTTTTTTTCAAAATCCAGTTTACATATTTAAAAATTACTAGTCTCAGGGTACGCGCCTTGCGTGTGTATTTATATTTTTTTTAAGAATCACGTAAATATTATTAGACTATATGTTTGAATTATACAAAATTATAAAATAAAATTTAGATAAAAATTCCTGAAAATTATGAATGTTGTTCCCATTAGTTAGCTCAATAAATGAAAATTTATGTCTCACAAAAGTTTTCAGATACCTAATTGCAATTTAAGGGGACTTTTGTCGATATATTTTGTGAAAATTCATATGACCTGAAAACAAAAACAGAAATGCTTTTCGTATGATTTTCTAAATATTTATCAAACAACACAAATGAAAAAATTAAATATTTTGGCATTTTAAATATTGGGAATGAAAAGATTGGTCATACACCTAAAAAATTGATAGTGACAATGTAAAGTCTAAAAATGAGTATTAATGTTAAGTTAATATTTTACTACGAATAACTTAATGTAACAAATAATATAGTGAGATATTGTCATTTATTGGACAAAATGCAAATAAGAAAATGACAATTCATTTATAATATATTTCATCTTATACTATTTTATCCTACTGACTTCAAATTAATCAATTTGACTCTTAATATACTACACTATAATCGATTTTGCGCAATATTCCTTTTACCCTAAGAGTTTTGCCAACTTGACAAATAATTTTATTTATATGATGAATTTTGAAAAGAATTAAATTAAATTTTTTGCTAATTAGTTAACTCAAAGACATAATTATTTATTTCACAATTAAAGATAGTAACTTAATTTTTATTGATTCAAATTCTTAATGTTTGCTCATCCCAAGTTTTAAGTCTTAATAAAATTCAAATTATATCTTCAACGGGTGAGACATTTCAAATGTGAAATGATGATCAATGGGAATATTGTGAAAATGATTACCGGATTTAATACCTTCTAAGGATGAATTACTTCTTTAAAGTTTGATAAAATGATATTTAAAAACTTGGCCTAATTTTAATTTGCAAATAGTGATGGATACATCACAATCGACTTAAAATCACCTTATCTACATGTTGTACCAAAGCTTAATGTCATGCACTATTGTTTATTCAATGTGTGTAACTTATGTTGAAAATATATTCTGTACATTGAGATCGAAAATATTCATTTAAAAATAGTTCAAATTTTCATAAATAAAAAATAGTTCAATTAAATTAATAATAATATTTTATTATTAATATTATTACAGACCCTAATGTGAATCATTTTTGTTTTGTTTTAACCTAATTTCCTGGTGCCTTACACATAGATAGATTAGAATTTGATGAAATTCAAAAATAGCCAGATTTACAAGTGGTAATTGAAAAATAGCCACAGTTTCAAAAGTAATCGTAATTTAGCCACTTTTCATGTAAAGATAAATCTGAACGAAAATACTGTTCATCCGGAAAATATTCCAGCATAATATTTATACTGGAACTCCAGCATATTATACTGGAGTTCCAGTATATTATACTTGAACTCCAACATATTATACTGAAGTTCAAGTATAATATACCGGTCCAGCATAATATGCTGGAAGTTCATACACATGTGCTCCAATCTCCAGTATATTATGCTGGAACTTTCCGCGTATTTGAGTTTCAGAATAATATGATGGAAGTTCATATACAGGTGCACCAATCTCCAGTATATTATGCTGGACCGGTCCGTGTTGCAGCAAAATAGTGGTTATTTTTCAATGATTTTACAAATATTGGCTATTTTTGAATTACCAGTCCGAAAACTGGCTAGCCCGTGTGTCACGACCCAAAATCTAACTAGTCGTGATGGCACCTAACCCAACCCGTTAAGTAAGTCAATTACCAACTATCCAATTTCAATAATAATTATTAAAGCAATTTAAGTGAATAAAGGTCTTAATCTTGTACAATCCCCAAGAACTGGTAGTACAAATCATGAGTTTCTAAGAATAGAGTATACAAAGAGGAAATAAAATAAATACATAGTCTGTTTGAATAATACATAAACAAAGATTTTATAAATCTAAGGCTACCCTGAACAAGAGGCATCTACAACAGAAACGCAGGTACATCTTCAAATCCCGCGACCATCGAGCACAGCAACAACAACAACCAATATCTGCACGCAATGTGCAGAAGTGTAGTATCAGTACAACTGACCCCATGTACTGAGTAAGTAACAAACCTAGCCTTAGGTTGAAAGTAGTGACGAGCTTCTACCAAGGTCGGGTCCAAAACCACTAGTCCACAACAGTCCATAATAACATAAAGCAAAAAATACCAGAAGTAACTCAGAGATAAAATGCTCGGCCAAATCATGGTTTCAAAAATAATGGTTCTTCCTTTCAAGTACATCAGTAAAAAATTCAAATCTTTTACCGAAATTTCCAAAAATATGAATAAGTTTGAAAGAAATAATTTTTCCCAAAATCCTTTCAATAATAAATGATATGTTTTATTTTCTTTCCAGATAACCCGTGTAAAACAATTGCATCATTATGCCCATCTGTCAACATGTGTGAGAAATCATGAATAATGTGATACCGTACATCATGAGAAAAATACATCTCTATGCATATATGTCATGTGTGCATGTCAATGAAATGTATCTTAGAGATTGTACTCATGTACACACACTCTCAGAGTACTCAATCTCACTGTCTCGCATTCTCTCTCACTATGCTCAGTACACTCAATCACTCAGCGCTTTACAATACCTGCTGCGGCGTGCAACCCGATCCCTGTTTATAGCCGGCTGCGCTCACTGGGGGTGTGTACAGACTCATGAGGGGCTCCTACAGCCCAAACGCTATAAGCACGGACAACTCACGTGCTATAATAATATCTGGATCCGCACGACCAACTCACGTGCTGAACGGCCAACTCACGTGCAATAGTTTAATATATGTATCAGCACGGCCAACTCACGTGCAATAGTATAATATATATATATATATATATATATATATATATATATATATATATATATATATATATATATATATATAAAGCCAATATAGACTGTTGCGGGCGGGCAGCCCTGATCCACATAATAATCCTCTCGATCAGGCCCTCAGCCTCATTCAGTCATCAATCTCTCCAGTCTCTCTCTCATGGGCTCACAATGTCATGAAAATAGCCCAAAAATGATGATATGATGTATCAATAAATAATAACAGAGACTGAGATATGATATGTAATGACATGAATATGACTGAGTATAATTTTCAATTTAAGACAAATAATTCATAGCAATATGACCTTTGTGGGTCCCAATAATACTGGCACATAGCCTCAACATTATTTTTAATATGCTTTTCAGCTCAATTTCTTTAACATATAAAACCGCATAAAAAATGCCAAGATTGTTTAACTACAAAATTCCACAGAAATAATTATGTCACAATTTCTATAGTGAACGCCCACACGCCCGTCACCTAGCATGTGCGTCACCTCCCAACAATTCACATAATACATATATTCAGGGTTCATACCCTCAGCTCTAAGATTAGAAGAGTTACTTACCTCAAAACGTGAAATTCTTTACTCTGCTATGCCTTTGCCTCGCAAATCGTCCTCCGAATCCCTCGAATCTAGTCACAAATAATTCGTTTAAGTCAATAAAAATTATTGGAATTAGTTTCATAAGAAAATACTAATTTTTCATAAAAATCCAAAATTTAGCTCAAAAATCGCCCGTGGGACCCAGGTCTCTAACCATACCAATCTTACCAAAATTCGACCTTAACTCAACCCTCAATTCTACAAATCTTATTTCCAATTTTTAAGTTCCAATCTCCGATTTACACCTCAAAATCATGTAATCTAGTCGGATTATTCAATAATAATTCAATATTATAGAGTATAAATGATCCCAAGGGACTTACCTCAAGTTTTCCTTGAAAATCTATCAAAAATTACCTCTCCTCAAGCTCCAATTTGTAAAAAATAGCGAATGGGACGAAGTCCCTGCTTTATAAATCTGCCCAGACTGCCTCGATTTTGCCTCGATCTTGACCTTCGATCGAGGTACTCGATCCTAGGCCTCGATCATGGCCCTCGACCCTGGCCTTCGATCATGTCTTCGACCCTGGCCTTCGATCATGTCTTCGACCCTGCCTTCGATCGTGGCCCTCGACCCTGGGCTCTATCGTGGCTTCGATCCTGATCCTCGACCCTGCCTTCGATCGTGATCCTCGACCTTGGGCTCGATCGTGGCCCTCGACTTTGGGCTCGATTTATTTGAGCTCGATTCTGGGCTCAATTTTCTGGCAGAAGAAATTTCCAACAGAAGGAAATTGCAGCAGCTGTTGTAGTTCAATTTTTGATCCGTTAACCGTCCGAAACTCATCCAAGGCCCTCGGGACCTCAACCAAATATATCAACAAGTCCTAAAATATCATACTAACTTAGTCTAATCTTTAAATCACCTCAAACAACGTTAAAACCATGAATTACGCCCAAATTCAAGCCTATTGGACTTTGAAACTTTCCATTTCTACAAACAATGCCGAAACCTATCAAATCATGTCTGATTGACCTCAAATTTTGCACACAAGTCATAAATGATATAACAGACCTATTAAAATTTTCAGAATTGGATTTCGACCCCGATATCAAAAAGTCAATCCCTCGGTCAAACTTCCTAAAATTTAACTTTTGGCTTTTCAAGCCTAATTCCACTACGGACCTCCAAATAATTTTTCGGATACGCTCCTAAGTCCAAAATCATCATACGGAGCTATTGGAATCATCAGAATTAAATTCCGAGGTTGTTTACATATAAGTCAATAACCGGTCAATTATTTCAACTCAAGCTTCCAACATGAAAATTCATTCTTCCAAGCTAACTCCGAAATACCTTAAAACCAAAACTGATAATTCACACAAGTCATAATACCTCGTAGGAAGTTATTCAAGACTTCAAATAGTTGAAAGGGACGTAAATACTCAAAACGACCGGTCGGGTCGTTACAATCTCCCCCACTTAAACATATATTCATCCCCGAACGTGCCAAGAGTTCTTAACCTTCAAATCTCTATTCCACCTTACCACGCACATACCCAAGGGTGATCTCATGTCACCCTATTCTATATAGGCCTTACCACACAACATAACTGAAAATCATTAATTTAACATTAACCCAAAAACCTTGGAGCCAAATTTCTAACATCTAGAATTCTTTTCAAGACCCGAATCTCACATCTACGCACTGTATGAGCCTGAACAAGCTATATCAAGCCATATCCATAACCCCAGATATAATCACATTGCATACTACATAACTCACATGCTCGCAGCACCATTCCCGATCACAGTAATTACTCCAAACCAACTAAGTGCAAGTATTAAACCTCATATCAAGCCAAAACTCGTTCCAAAACCTTCGTACACTGCTGATAATAAAAGAAACATGCAAAAATCTCATGACCCCTTATCAGAGCAACAAGTCATGGAGCTCTCTCGCCCCAACCAGAACCATAATCACTTTCTAAGCCGACTTTCAATATTATCCTTTCGATTATACCACAATCAAACCTGATAGTAGCCATTCTAGGTCCAATGACCTTATATAATTAAACACAACTATCCCACAGACAGGACACATCAATATAACTCAAGCCACAACTGCGCAATCCGTGTACCCAAATATGAGAGATGTCTCAAGGAAGAGAATCATATTGCAAGTTCAACAAGCACAACCACAACCGCAATATTACACCCAACTCCTCAAATTTCATGAAGTCATGGGCGCATGTGCACAATTGTAGAGGAAGGAAATTAATGAATCAGATAAAGTATCATAGAAATAAAATTCTCACACATGACATGGACGACTCACGTGCCAATAATATGAATCGCCTGGCATGGTCACAGGCCTCCAGTCCCAGCATATCATACATGAGTAATTAAACAAGTACACTTGTATATGATAATGAAATAAGATTCCCATGCTCCTGGATTGGTATAAGTAACACGCCATGGTGTAAGCATGTGCAAAGTCTACTATCACACTTCAAATCGGCAATTTAACACAAAAATAGTAACTACCCCATTTATTCAAGGAAATTAGCCTCTTTGTAACCTCAAATGTAGCCCAGATAGTTTTCAACAAAGGTATGGACATAAGAAACTTTGTAACTTTGCGCTTAACAGTCAACTCTAGGCATATCATAGCCTAAGCATTCTTTCGAGTATGAATTCATGCCCTAATGCTCGCATATTGGCTCAAACTTCACATATATGCACACTTATAGCGCGTAGTTATCACAAATAATTAACGCAACTAGTGCCTCCACTGAGTTTAAAGAAAATAATCATCTCAAACAAGTCGCAACCCGAAACAATATACTTCTGAGAACTCCCAGTCTCCAAATTCATCAAACACATGAATCACCGTAACTGATCTCAACTC
The DNA here is from genome assembly GCF_000390325.3 of Nicotiana tomentosiformis. NCBI lineage: Eukaryota > Viridiplantae > Streptophyta > Magnoliopsida > Solanales > Solanaceae > Nicotiana > Nicotiana tomentosiformis. The sequence goes on from NC_090823.1 coordinate 87,406,495, forward strand.
CAGCACTAGAATGACTAACACATCTTCCATTTACGATCTTCCCATAAGGAATACTTTCATAATTCTTCCGTGCCACATAGAAATAATTTGAATATCAGCAGTCTATCAACCAGGTGAGTACTACAATACCAATGAACATCCGTAAGTCATAAAAACACAATGCGCCTTTTGAGATACGCACCCTTCTCAGGGATTACCGAGCAATTATAACATTCATCTAATTATCTAAAATTTACCATTCTGTCCAAAATTCGCGATCTTCCTTTCAAGAATGAACTGCGACCTTGTACAAGTAAATCTTAATCCCGCGCCACACACCATATCTATCATGTCATCATATGACAAGCACGAGATTCTTATTATCAACTTTGGGTAACCAGCAAATTACATACCCGGTCATTCAGTAACCTTCATATTGCTTCCTTCAAGGCGGAATTCATAATACACAACACATTCTCTACACCGGTAGAATATATCCGGTTCAACCCATGGTAGAAACCATTAAGAACACTTTGAAATCCATTTGCACATAACCAAGCTATCAGAACTAAATCTCTATAACTCCACCAAGCCACACAAGTTGCCAAATCCGAGAGTATTGCCACAAAACACCCGTAAAGCATCACCTCATCATAAGAACTAAAAGAACCGAGCATACCATTACCATACTGATCTAGCATGTTACCCATTTGTCCTATTTTCTCCGAGTTTCTTCTGGATTATACTCAAGTTGCCATTTCTCCTTGTCAGAACACCACTACTTTACCCAAAGCTCACTACAAGACATCCTAACATTAAACTACACCACCTTAAGGCCCATAAGCCATTGTATTCTTCTTAAGAACCTCCATAAATACGACAACTGTAACACTCACTCTGAAAATACCTTATGCAAATTTAAAATTGTTCCTCTTTCCTTTCTTATACGGAAATGTAGAATCCATTAAAACCCTCTCAAGAGTCATCCACTCTGCTCAAATCTAATTTACTCCGCCCCAAACAGGCCGACAGATATGTGCTCCTTTAGCACGATCAACACTCAAAGAAGTAACCCTGCCTCAACACGACCAATCGAGTTCATACTTCATGTGCACTACATCCTTCAATTAACAACTTAATCATTCCATAATTTTTATATTTTCATAAAGTTCAATGTAACCCGTATCCAGCAATTTACTTACCTAAGTCATCCTCGATCTCTACCTCTATAAGTCATAACTAACCCACAAGTATGCCTCAAACCAAAACTAAAATTTAACATATATCCATGAAATTGAATTGTCAATAGCAGACTCCCCCACTTGGCTCAAAGACATAGAAAAAAACACTCGATAACTCATAATACCCATACTTCATTACTGCCATAATACTGCAGTTAGTTCAACGAAAATGCTTCTCAAGCTTATGCAACACCCGCCATAAAATACCTCAATCATCCGCTAAGTTTGCATTTATTCTCGCGACAATCAAGTAAAATTTTCTCAACCCAATTCAAATTCAAATCTTAACATATACGTCCTGTTGGTAGAAAAAAAACTCTCTATTCACATCATAAGGAACACACCTACATAGATTAATGCGCAGGAGATAACCCATCTGCTTAGTCTCAAATTGGTATCTTGTTATACCCTTTCGCAGCCACAATTACTATAAAATCACTTAATCTTTCTGAGTCCAAACTCATTAACCAGACACGAGAATTTAATTTGTCCCAAAATTTAATAATCTTGAAAGATCATTCAAAACATTCACACTCAAGACTGTACGTCACATCAAAACGAAAATCAAGCACCCAATGGCCTTCTTTTACATTTCAAGGAAACACTTCTTGTCACATTCAAATCGTCTTAACACATCACACAGTTACATCATACTCATCACAAAGCCATTTCACCGCTCATCGAGCCACAAATTCCACTGTATGGTCATTACCGGACATATGAGTCCAATTGTATAGGTTACAACAGAAGATACTGAACTCAAGCTACGGTCTAACCATGGCCTCAAGTCCTCCAGACTGGCCCATCACCAAAACACAGAATACTCACCTCTAACCTCGTTCATAGAATCACAAGCCGACGATGCACAACTGATATCGAGCGATCATGTGCGTATACAAATATGTGGAAGGAATTCAAAGAGTTATGTTCCAAGCTGAATCAATCTCGCACGATAAGGAAAGAAAGATGGGAAGTATATATCCTAAATTCCCTGTAGCCTCTCGAAGATAAGTATGGACGTCATCATACCGATCCGCAAGACTCTACTAGACACTTGCTCATGACTTGTAGAACCTATGAACCTAGGGCTCTGATACCACCTTATCACGACCCAATATCCAACTAGTCGTAATGATACCTAACCCAACCCGTTAGGTAAGCCAATTACCAACTATCCAACTTTAATAATAATTATTAAAGAAATTTAAGTGAATAAAGGTCTTAATCTTGTACAATCCCCAAGAACTGGTAGTACAAATCATGAGCTTCTAAGAATAGAGTATACAAAGCGAAAATGAAATAAATACGTAGTCTATTTGAATAATACATAAACAAAGCTTTTATAAATCTAAGGCTACCCTGAACAAGAGGCAACTACAACAGGAACACAGGTACATCTTCAAATCCTGCGACCATCGAGAACAGCAACAACAATAGCCAATATCTGCACGCAATATGCAGAAGTGTAGTATCAGTACAACCGACTCCATGTACTGAGTAAGTAACAAACCTAGCCTTAGGTTGAAAGTAGTGATGAGCTTCTACCAAGGTCGGGTCCAAAACCACTAGTCCACAACAGTACATAACAACATAAAGCAAATAATACCAGAAGTAACTCAGAGATAAAATGCTCAGCCAAATCATGGTTTCAAAAATAATGGTTCTTCCTTTCAAGTACATCAATGAAAAACCCAAATCTTTTATCGAAATTTCCAAAAATATGAATAAGTTTGAAAGCAATAATTTTTCCCAAAATCCTTTCAATAATAAATGATATATTTTATTTTCTTTCCAGATAACCTGTGTAAAACAATTGCATCATTATGCCCATCTGTCAACATGTGTGAGAAATCATGAATAATGTGATACCGTACAGCATGAGAAAAATACATCTCTATGCATATATGTCATGTGTGCATGTCAATGAAATGTATCTTAGAGATTGTACTCATGTACTCACACTCTCAGAGTACTCAATCTCACTGTCTCGCATTCTCTCTCACTATGCTTAGCACACTTATTCACTCAGCGCTATACAATCCCTGCTGCGGTGTGCAGCCCGATCCCTGTTTATAGCCGGCTGCGCTCACTGGAGGTATGTACAGACTCATGAGGGGCTCCTACAGCCCAAGCGCTATAAGCACAGACAACTCACGTGCTATAATATCATATTTGGATCCGCACGGACAACTCACGTGCTGCACGGACAACTCACGTGCTGCACGGACAACTCACGTGCTATAATAATATCTGGATCCGCACGACCAACTCATGTGTGGCACGGCCAACTCACGTGCAATAGTATAATATATGTATCCGCACGGCCAACTCACGTGCAATAGTATAATATATATAAAGCCAACATGGCCTGCTGCGGGCGGGCAGTCCCGATCTACATAATAATCGTCACTATCAGGCCCTCGGCCTCATTCAGTCATCAATCTCTCTAGGCTCTCTCTCATGGGCTCACAATGTCATGAAAATAGCCCAAAAATAATGATATGATGTATCAATAAATAATAACAGAGACTGAGATATGATATGTAATGACATGAATATGACTGAGTATAATTTTCAATTTAAAACAAATAGATCACAGCAATATGACTTATGTGGGTCCCAATAATACTGGCACATAGCCTCAACATGATTTTTAATATGCTTTTCAGCTCAATTTCTTTAACACATAAAACCGCATGGAAAATACCAAGATTATTTAACTACAAAATTTCCCAGAAACAATTATGTCACAATTTCTATAGTGAACGCCCACACGCCCGTCACCTAGCATGTGCATCACCTCTCAACAATTCACATAATACATATATTCAGGGTTCATACCCTCAGCTCCAAGATTAAAAGAGTTACTTACCTCAAAACGTGAAATTCTTTACTCTGCTATGCCTTTGCCTCGCAAATCGGCCTCTGAATGCCTCGAATCAAGTCACAAATAATTTGTTTCAATCAATAAAAATTATTAGAATTAGTTCCATAAGAAAATACTAATTTTCTATAAAAATCCAAAATTTAGCTCAAAAATCTCCCGTGGGACCTACGTCTCGAAACCTGACAAAAGTTATAAAATCCGAAAGCCCATTCAACTACGAGTCTAACCATACCAATCTTACCAATATCCGACCTCAACTCAACCCTCAAATCTACAAATCTTATTTCCAATTTTTAAGTTCCAATCTCCGATTTAAACCTCAAAATCATGTAATTTAGTTGGTTTATTCAATGATAATTCAATATTATGGAGTAGAAATGATCACAAGGGACTTACCTCAAGTTTTCCTTGAAAATATATCAAAAATCGCCTCTCCTCAAGCTCCAATTTGTCAAAAATGGCAAATGGGACAAAGTCCCTGCTTTATAATTCTGCCGAGACTGCCTTGGTTTTGCCTCGATCTTGACCTTCGATCGAGGTCCTCGATCCTGGGTCTCAATCCTAAGTCTCGATCCTGGGCCTCGATCATAGCCCTCGACCTTGGCCTTCGATCGTGTCTTCGACCCTGGCCTTCGATCATGTCTTCGACCCTGCCTTCGATCATGGCCCTCGACCCTGGGCTTGATCGTGGCTTCGATCTTGATCCTCGACCATGCCTTCGATTCTGATCCTCGAACCTGCCTTCGATCGTGATACTCGACCCTGCCTTCGATCGTGGCCCTCGACTCTGGCTTGATCGTGGCCCTCGACTCTGGGCTAGATTTATTTGGGCTCGATTCTGGGCTCGATTTTTTGGCAGAAGAAATTTCCAACAGAAGGAAATTGCAGCAACTGTTGTAGTTCAATATTTGATCCGTTAACCATTCGAAACTCACCCGAGGCCCTCAGGACCTCAATCAAATATACCAACAAGTCCTAAAACATCATACGAACTTAGTCAAATCCTCAAATCACCTCAAACAACGCTAAAACCATGAATTACGCCCCAATTCAAGCCTATTGAACTTTGAAACTTTCTATTTCTACAAACAACGCCGAAACCTACCAAATCACGTCCGATTGACCTCAAATTTTGCACACAAGTCATAAATGATATAACATACGTATTAAAATTTTTAAAATCAGATTTTGACCCCGATATCAAAAAGTCAACCCCCCGGTCAAACTTTCCAAAATTCAACTTTCGACATTTCAAGCCTAATTCCACTACAGACCTCTAAATAATTTTTCGGACACGCTCCTAAGTTCAAAACCACCATACAAAACTATTGGAATCATCAGAATTAAATTCTGAGGTCGTTTACATATAAGTCAATAACCGGTCAACTATTTCAACTCAAGCTTCCAACATGAAAATTCATTCTTCCAAGCTAACTCCGAAATACCTTAAAACCAAAACCGATAATTCACACAAGTCATAATACCTTGTAGGAAGTTATTCAAGACTTAAAATAGTTTAGATGTGATATGTTTACATTAGAATTAGGTGGCAACGCTCTCATACAATACAACCAAGAAGCTAATTATTGGCCTTGCACACGCATTATCACTTTATGGTGGTTGTTAATTAATTTTAAAGTCAAAATATTAAGGAAATTAAACATATTATAGTTATGTTACGAATCAAATAAGGAAAGAATTTTGAAGTCTTGCATATTAGGATTTTTATGTATTATAAACAAGGAAGGATTCAATATTCAATATTTTAGCTAATTTTAAAATGTTAAAGACTAGAAAAATAATAAAATGACTATTTTGTCTAGTGTGAACTCCATTTTAAAAGTATAAAAAAGACGAACGACATTTCGCTAAGGGCATTCGTGATTTTAATATAGTATAGATATAGAACGTATTCTAAACTACAACAATTGATAGTTTATCAATAATCTTAAAGATGAAATACTAGTAGAAGAAAAAATTATTCAACTTTACAAATAATAATAGTATCATTTTTTCTTGGAGGGTCAATCTAGCAAGATAAAGGAAATCTCACGTACTAGCTTGCTAGAGTGATAAGGGGAGATCAATCTTATCAGTTATGAATTCATGTGAATCTAATAGTTTTTGCTCGAACTCTATCTGTACATTAAAAAATATACTATTAAATGTCTATAAATATTTGATTACAAACTTAGTTATTATTGTTAATCTGATATCGCTATAGGAACCAATAAATTTCAAATTGATTTTGATCCCCCCTCTGGAGTGACATAAAACACTTGTAGCATGCCACATAGGGGTGGGCATCCGTCGGTTCATTTCGGTGTGAATTTTATCGGTTTAGCATATCGATTATCAGTTTATAAATATATTAAACCGATAACCGAACCGATAAGATATCGATTTTCGATTATCGGTTATCGATCGTTATCGGTTCGGTTATCGATTTACCCGATAAGATAACTTAATCTCGATTCTATTAGAAGAAGTAATGAAAGATAATGTGTACTGTATAAAGAATATGATAAACTTTCTCGATTGTTGTAACCCTCTCAAAGAAAAAACTAAATCTTACAATATTTTTTCTCCATGTGTTGAGTGACACATTTGGTAGGGTTAGAACAGTAGATAGAGATTTGGGAGAATTGGAAAATTTATATATATAAGGGTAAAATCGTATTTTTATAAAGTTTATTGGGTTATCGGTTAAACCGTTAAAAAATTAGGCAAATCGAGACCCGAACCGATAACCCAATAGTAAATTAACACTAAACCGTTACCGAACCCTTAACCCAATAACCCGATAACGATAACCCAATAAATTTTTTTCGGTTCGTGCTATCGATTTTACCCTAAATATGTCCAGCCCTAATGCCACATCCTTGATTAGCTAATAACTACTACAGTCACAAAGGAGGAAAAAGTAAAACAAAAAAACAACAAAGGAAAAATGGACGTCTATATCAGTGGTGCATGAAGATACTCCCTCCGTTCACTTTTACTTGACACGTTTTGACTTTTCACGCCCCTTAAGAAATAATAAATGAAGTGCATAATTTACCATGATACCCATATTAATTGATACATATTTTATTGGATTTGAGAAAATAATTTAAATGAGTAATAAATACTGTGGGTATAACAGAAAAAAAAAATTGTCTTCTCTTGATATGCGTAAAGTGACAAGTAAAAACTTAAAATCTATTTTTAGTATATATGCCAAGTAAAAGTGAACGGAGGGAGTATATATTAAAGGGTCAGAGTAGTAAGATTTAGGTAAAAATTGCACGGGGCGTCCTATTTGGTCGGCCCCATTTAACCTATACCCATTTTTTTTTTAAAGTTTTAACTTGTACCCACTTTTTAAATAACTTCAGGCCTCTTTCTCCTCCTCCTTCGTTTTCTGAATGCTGAAACTTGAAATATTGTTATGCGTTCTAACCTGATGATTCATATATATCTGCTTGTCCCATTATGTTCAGTTTGGTCTTATTCACAATAATTTAACCTCTTAGATATTTTAGCTTTACAAGCATATTAGTTTTTGGTTCTAATTTATCTGTAGTAACTTGTTTTCATGTCGAAAATATTTTTCATTCCTTAATCTTTGAAATGAACAGCATCAATCGCTGCTAATCACGATCTATTAAATTCATTGTTGTTTAGTACTATTTCGTTTATGTAAATATGTTCTTTTGTTGAATTCTTTTTTTGAAAGATTATCTTCCTCATTTTCGTGTGCAAGCTTAGAACTTCAGCTCTAAGAATGCTGAAGTTCAGCAAATATAAACAAAAATTTCAGCTCATAGAATGCTGAAGTTCAGCAAATACAAAACAAACTTCAGCCCTAGAATGCTGAAGTTCAGCAATTGCAAAACAAACTAGAATGTTGAAGTTCAACAATTACAAAACAAACTTCAGTTCCTAGAATGCTGAAGTTCAACAATTACAAAACAAACTTCAACTCCTAGAATATTGCTGAAGTTTAGCAATTACAAAACAAAAATATCAGCCAAAACATGTTGTAGTCTGATTGAGTTGAAGTTTGCCATTGCACTATGAACTGAAGTTTGCGTGATTGTCTTTGCAAGTCAGGCCAAACTTCAAGCAAAACATTCTGAAATTCAAACTTCAGACATAAATTTTTGCTACTTCAGGCCCGTATGTCTGAAGTTATTCGAAAAGTGGGTACGCTTACAATTATTTTTTGTAAAGCGGGTATAAATTAAAAGTTGATCAAAAAACTGAGTATAGATGCAAATGTCCCAAGATTTAGTTGGAACCCCCCTCCCCTCCCCCCCCCCCCAAAAAAGGAAGATTAATATAGTTGTAAGATTTAGCAATATGTCTGACTGGTTGGAACTTGGAATGAGGTTTCATCATTTGCCAGGTCTGATATTTAATTGTCATTTATGGGCCCATGAGTTGGTTGTTAACTTGTGGGATTTTTTTCCTCCTATATTATATATGAAACTTTATTACCCTCCTTAATCAAGTTTTAATTTAATTACATGGCCATACATAATTTATCAGTTATATACAAATTAATTTTAAATGAGTATCCCTTTATATTAAGAATTGAATAAGGAATCAGTTATTTCTCATCCATGTTCTCTCTCCTGCGCTCTCTCTCTCTCTCTCCACCATTGACAGCCATTAAAAAGTTTTGAAGCTTTGAATTCGAATTTAGATTTTCAAAAACCATTATTTGTTTGGATTGGGTATTGTTGCAAACAATTGGAAATATTGTTTGGAATTTATATCTCAATTTTGAGGGTGTTTGGTAAAAATTAGACTTGATTTTGGTAGAATTCTCTCTCCTCAATGCTTTAAAACGAGTTAGAAGGCTTCTCTTAAAGCAGAAAAATAGGAGTTATAGTAGTTTCAGCTATTCGATTCGAATGGGTGCCCTCACTTTTCATATTGAAACTCGAAGAAGAAGAACACATGACATACAATATACTTACGAAATTGTATTAAAGTTGTATTATAATTGTATATAAATTGTATTTAAGTTATATTCTGTTCTAGTTATATATATATATTTTTTATTTGAATGTTGTATGAAAGTTGAAAAATAGTTGTATAATGTATGAATCGTTGTATGAAATTTGTATTTAAGTTATAAATACTATTTTTTTTACATAAAGTTGTTATATGTATCAAAATTGTATTAAGAGAGGAAATTTTGATTGAAATTTCAGAGAGGAAGAAGAACACAACACATACAAAATATATACAAATCATATACAAAATACATATTGTATAAAATTTGTATGAAACTGTATTTAAGTTGTATGATATTGTAGTTGTATTCAATTGGGTAAAAATAATATATGAACTTTGTAGATAAGTTATAAATAAGTTTTATACTATATAATTAGTTATATAAAATTTATTTTTAATTTATATATTGTTATATATGTATCAAATTTAAATATTTCGGCATTCAACTTTTTCAATATTTGATTGAAGATTTTTTAATATATTGGTGGATGATCGAGGACTTCCAAAAATTTATATGACTTTCAAAAGCTTATTAATTATTTAAACAATGTACACGTGAAACGCGCGGGATGAGACTAGTTACTTAATAAATAACTTATAAATATTTTTATATATCAAATACATAAGTTAAACTGTAAAAAGGGAAGGAAAGAAAAGAAAGCAAAAAGTACTCGGTTAACATTAGTGATGGAAAAGGACAAAATCATTTTATTAAAAGAAAAGAAAAACAAAATAGAAGAACACAACATAAATAGTAGTCTTCCTACCTGTGAATCTCAAGCAAACAACAGTGACAGTTAGTACTCTTCGGACATGGCCGTTGCCCCAAATTTCTACTACTTTTACTAACACTAGTCCCATTTTCCTCTGAAATTTATAGCTAAAAAAACACGATTTATTTCTCAGTTTTGTCCCACAAAAATCCTCTATGTATCTTTAAAGAAGTCTGAAATAGTTAGAAAAAATAGAGTGATGGAGGGAAGTGGGGAAGTGGGTTTTGTAAAATCAAATCGTATAGGTCGTATAGACGAGCAAAAAAGGAAAAAAAGGATAGGAGAAAAAAAAGGAAAATGGTGTAACTGAATTCCCTAATTTAAGGCACTAATAATGGATTATGTATCGAGAGAGTCGGCAGAGTATAAGGAAAGAGGAGAGGAGAGAAAAAAAGGAAAAAGATGTAACTGAATCCCCTAATATACAACACTAATAATGAATTGTATATAATTTATAAGTAATCCTTGTTTAGGACAGGTAATATACAAAACTAGAATAATTTTAATAAATAAGTTTTAAATATTATATAGGAAGGTAAAAATATCATTTATTGCCCCATATCCTTAGTAGAATTGTTGAAGAATCATTAGTGTTACCTTTTCTTTTTTTGTAAATCCAACCGAGTGGCGAGTTTATTGTCACTTCTTGTAGTAGAATTACATTTGAAGAAGGAGGGGCCTGGCCTTCTTGTGAACTTTGATAGCCTGGGTTGACCAAGCTAATATATTGAGTAAATATATTTCAAAAACTACTAAACAAAAGTGGCAATAAAGCGGGTAATTAAGGTGGCTTGAAAGTGAGAACACCATAGTTTCTCTTCGACTCGAAAGGATGGCAATTGCCATCTATTAATATTCGTCAGACCTTTAACTTATTTAGGCAATATATCAAAATAGTTGTAGGTGTACACATTGTTAGTGGTATGGCTTCACTACACCAGCTTATCAGCAAATTGATTGGCTTCTCTGAAATAATATTAATTACTTTTAATTAAAATATAACAATCACTTGTTTAAATATAATAAAAACCAGCTTTCACAGACCCAAAATTAAGGCATTAGTTTGTTAGAGTTTAAGAGGTAAATCAATTAGAGTACTCTCTAATTAAGTAGATAAAAATATATATTTTCTAACAAATTAATCTTTTAGATAAGATGATTATAAGTTTCAATAAATTGATAGTGTGTTTGCACTTTGATGAATCAAGATTTAATTTTAGAACATAGAGAAAATCATATCTATGATGATGATTGAGAGGCAATGTCAGAAAGACTTAAAAAAGAAGAAGAAAAGAATTAGCAGAATGATTGAAGTCTATCCCCCCCATTTATAGAACATCTGAATTCTGAAGCAATCATGCAGTAATCTCTTTTCATTTAATTATGATTTATGACTAATCTATTTATTATTCGATCGATACCCTCAGGTATGAGATTTTTATAAGTTAACTCGGCTCAACTCCCAAATCTTTCCAATCACAAAAATAGTGAAATATATAAACAAACAAAGGAAAAAGCAAATTAAAAGAGACACTGGGGACTAAAATACATACCAGGAGACACACTTGAGTATATCTGCATGCAAAATGGGAAAATAAGGATCATTCAAAACACATAAATTTTTAATTGAATAGTAAGTGATCGCACAATCATTGAAGTTTTATCCACTAATAGATATTAAAATATTATTTATACAATCAAATTAATTAAGAGTCAACATGTGCTGAGCATAGGCTAGTGACTTCTGGCCAGTTCGAAGGTGGCATGAGAATGGGAGGCAAAAATAGTGTATTTCGAGTTTAATTTATATACAACGATAGTGTAAAAGAATTTCTTAATGTTTACCCTAAAAAATTGATAACAATTAAATTTGTAAGTAGTTTTAAGGATACGTAGATTTATTCAATACAAACGATAAAAATTGCTAGAATAAACAAATAAGAGATGTTATAGATTATCAAACCACTTGAAAATTGGGAGGGGGGATGATTATGGACTCGAGGGCAGCCTTAATGAGGTGTCCGTCTTCGATCCCGAGCTTATAATAATGAAACACTGATCAACAAACGTAAGAGCTTTGAATAACAAAAAAAAATAGTATATTCTATTTGCATTGGTATGCGTGTTATAATGTCCCCAATGAATAATCAGACCCCACTTTATATAGTATGGGACTCCTACTCTAGGTACAATTCCATAAAAGGTAAAAAATCTTCCGTTTAACTAATCACCGAATTTCCGCCGGTACGTGTCGAGATCCACGCCGCGATACCCGGCTGGTCACAGATATCACGGCTTCCTGTTAATCATGTTCGGTTGCCCGATAATGCTCCCTGAAGTCTTTTAAGATTTGGACCGATACCGGGGTCACGACCCGATATTCTCGAGGGCGGGCATCGTGCCCCAGAAACCTATCTCGATGAGTCCCTTACCTTGATTTCGGCTCCTTGTCATCACGTCCCTTACTCGATTTATTTTATCGGAAACCGGGTCATCTCATGGGTCTGGTTTCACCCGTATACAGTCGTCCCCTCGTTTCTCGGACAGTAAGTTTTACAGAAATGACGAGGAACGACATGAGTTCTTCGATCTCTTCTCCAACACGTTGTGACACAAAACGATAAAGAAATCGAAATGTCCCGTCAGTCGCATCATAATGACCCCCAACGCATGTCAGCCGTCAGCAGGCCGCTCCTGGATGCGAAACGGCGCGAAGCCCCTATAAATACCCCTTATTTCGTTCATTATTAACTTTTGACCAAGCTTCTACCTTCGATCCTTCAAGATATCACTGTCTTCCTTCATTCTTCAATATTCTTACATTCGTTCTTCAAATTGCAACCTTTCTTTTACCCCTCACTTAAGCCAGTGTGCTTGATTTTCTTAGCAAGTTCTCACCCTTCATCTCCTCATTCTCCTTCACACCTTCAAACTTTTTTTATGCAGATAAAAATGGCAAAGACTTCCAAGATCGTTCCCCATAAAGATGCTCCTTCTTCTACGCAGCCGACCACTGCGGTTGAGGAGACCACCCCGGATGTGGTCGTCCTCGAGAGGTCCGCTCTGGGTGCGGCCACTATGGAACCGGCAGCCGAGCCCCCTTGAAAATGTTCCTCCCCGGGGGGTGTTCTGTTAATGATGAATTCAAGGTTAAGAAGCCCTCTTCGGTTCAAGGTCGATGCGAGGTGGTGTCACGGTACATCTGCTCCATTACTGAGGTCATTCTTCCCGCAGTTTGAAAGGACTGCAGCTGGACGGATAAGGATGTAGTGATTCCCAAGCCCGATGACGACATCACTACCCATGTTGAGGGATATATGAGTGTTTATACTTATCCTTTTATATTGGGCCCGGTGGTTCCGGTCATCTTGGACTTTTGTAAGAGGTACGCGGACAAATCCACCCATCACTGTGGAGGATCGTGATCCTCCTCCGATTCTTTGTGAACAAAATTAACTCATGTACAGTCACCATGGATCATCTACTCCGCTTGTACAGTCCCTGAATATTCCGAGGGGGACTGATAAAGCTTGTACATCGGGCCTACAAAGCCCTATTTTCAAGTATCGACAAGGACCAGAATCGGGGTTGGCAAGGACGCTTTGTCCGGGTGAGGACCGCAGACCTGATACCTGCTGAGTGGAGGCCGTTCCCCGAGAAGTGGAACTTATCACGTAAGTATAACTCCTTTAAAACATTGATTTTATGTTTTATCTTCCCTTTTCTCATCGGTGTTTGTTGTGGCGCAGCCCTCGCTCGAGTCCCAAACACTATTCCTCGACTCAAGGAGTGGATCGGAGGAATTTGTTCGCAGATGACTTATGTCGAATGCTCGGGCGCGAGATCTCAAAGGGCCGCTGAGAGGCCCGTTCTCACGGTAAGATTCCTTTCTCCGAGTAAGTAACACTATATTTGCTTTTTCAACACTATGCCCTCATTGCTTCTCTTTTTGTTTTTGCAGGCTTGCCTAAGACCATCAAGCTTAGGCCTTTGGCAGGAGGGTGAGGACCTACCCCACTGATCCTTCTGCTTCGTGGCAGCCCAAAACCACAACAGGAGAGAAGAAAAGTAGGAGGGCCCTGAATTCCCCAAGCTCAGAGAAGAAACCAAAGAGAAGATTGGCTCGTAAGCCAAAGGAAAGCTCCAGCTCCCGAGTGCCAGACTCGGATTCACTCTTCCGGCTTAGGGACGAGCCTGAGGACGATGATCATTTTGTGGCCCACGAGCTGTCCATTCCCGAGGAATAGGTGGCAGCCAAGGGGGAAACGACAGGGGCTAATCCCCCTCAAATTCACGAGGTTGGTACAGAGGTTAGGGTAGAGACCTCTCAAGTCGCCGGCTCCGCCCCGCCTGGTGTTATAGAAATTTCGGGATCGCTCTCGTTCACATAGTCCATGTTTGATAAAGCACGAGCGATGAAGGAGCGATCCAATGAAGGGACTCATGGAGCGGACGATCCCCTTCGATGCTTCTTTGATTGTGTAGACTCAACCGCCCTAGAAGACTTCTCCTGGTAGGGTGACTTATAGGTGTCGAGGAAAAGTCCACCCTTGGAGGTCGGTGGGCCGAACTCGAGCCCGAGGTTGATCAGCCGGTTCCCCGCTCCAAGCACGAATCCTAGCCGGAAGTGATCAATTATTATCACCGTTTTGGAGGATGCCCGGGTTCTTTTCGCCCCTGTCGGGGTAGCTAGCTACCTTCGGTGACTGGTAACCAAAGAAGACCAGGAAAAAATGAACGAGGTGGATGCGGCATGCTTGTTCAATGCAGCACAATAGGCGCTGAATTGGATAAGGTGTTATCACACTCATTTATCTTCGAATTCAGTTTTTGATGACTCTAATGCCTTTTTTCACATTTTACAGGCCTCGGTGCTCCACTATGAAACCTTTCTTCGGTACCGGATGAGCTTAGACAACTCAAGGCCGCGGTCAAAAAGCTTGCTGAGAATAGGGACATATATAAGCTTATCAGTGAGCAACGTGAAGGAGAAGTCAGGAATCTCCAGGTTGAGCTGGACGCGGCTCAGAAAGAACATGTCGTCGTGGTGGAACTGGTCAAGATCTTTGAAGTTAGTGACCACGAGTTATGCATGGAGACTAACGGTCAAAACCCGCAGGTCCAGCAGAAGCTTGATCGGATCTACCAGCTTCGAGCCGATATGGATGAGGTTAAGGCCATGGACGAAGAGTGGAAGGGCAAAATGGACCAATTGGCTTCAAAAAAGGAGATTTTTCGAGAGAAGATGGCCTCGGCTGAGGTCCAACTTCAAGCGGCGAGGGAGAAAACTAAGGCATAGTCCTAAAAAATCAAAGACCTCCAGTATCAACTGGGCTCGGCCGTTGCTGAACGGGATACCTTGGCAAGGAGCTTAAAATAGCCAAGTCAGCGCGGAAATAACTAGGGCCGATGCTAAAAAGATGGTAGCCCAGTACAGAGCTGACACTGAGCCAACCCAGGACCGCCTGAACGTCACTATCGAATACGTGAAGTGGCGGTCCCGAAGAGAGGATCTCGAGGAAGTTCATGCCCGGGGTTTCGACCTTTCGGTCTAGATTGAAAATGCTAAGAGGCTCGAGGTCGAGGCCAAAAATTTGGCAGATACCAAGGACGAGGAAGGCTCCGAGGGTTCTGGCGAATCCGAGGGCGGAGAAGACCCCGATGGTCTCATTGACGAGGCGAGCTCCGGTGAAGATCAGACTTAGGTGCCTTGTAGCTTTTCTTTGTTTTAGTATTTTTGTATATTTTACTGAGGCCGTTTGTCCTTTGTAAAGATCTTTATATATATAGAAGGCCTTTCTTTTTTCCCTTTGTGAATTTTCAAGTTTGTTTCTTATGGATTTTTCTTTATGATTGCAAATATTTCAAATGTCTTAGCACGTAGTAATAAGGTCTTATTTGGAGGTTCGAACAAGGCCTTCTCTAGATGTAATTTTTCTTAAAACTCGTGGGGGCTTGGTATGACCAGAAACTTTCCCCAAAGTGCTAACTTAGAAGTTTTTAGATCATAATTTTTTCGAGGGTAGCCTTTGAACCGGTTTGGAATTTTTGAAGGCCTTATGTTTTGGTTACGGGTTTCGAACGTCTTCGAGCCATTTCTATGATGGCCGTAGCCTTTTAAGTTAAGGTATTACCCAGCATGCTTATTACCCCGGGCTTCGATTCCCGAGCCATCCGGGCTTTCCTAGGAAGACAGTCCCTGAGTGGGGGTGGCCGTAGCCTTTAAAGTTTGAGTACTGCCTAATAGGTTTTTGTGCCCCCGGGCTTTGACAGCCCGAGTCATCCGAGTTTTCCTTGGACGATAGTCCCCAATTGTGGGTGATCTCTTGGATCAGGATAGAGGTGGCCCTTGGGCTCGATGTCCTTAAGGAACAGAATGTAGTAATTTTTAGGAGACAAAATATGTATATGCAAGGTAGAAATTTTCTTTCATTTCTGTGCGCAACATATAGGATTGTAAATGTATACAAGCTTCGTGTTATGGCTTAAGTGGTCTATGTGGGTACGGTTCATTTGACCGTTTGGCCCATACAATAAATCCTATCCACCGAGCCCAGACTATTTGAGCACAAAGTTTCCTTCCTTGCTAAAATTATTATCCAAGGGTGATGTCCCCCAGTATTTGAGGCCGATCGTAGAGAGGGCTCGGATACTGTTGATGTGACCCTCGATTCCAGTTCATAGCCGGTATTCAATTCTAAATTAGCATAATCTACTGTTGCCTCTTTAAAAACCTTGCCGGAAAACCCATTTGAGACAAAATCGTTTCAAGGGAAAAAGAGTGCAATGCGTGCTTTCAAGCCAAATAACTGCATCATTCTTTGGCTGTTGCTTGCAAGTTTTAGTTCAATTCGTAATATATGTGAAGAAAAGAATGAATGGGGTCATACCTTAGCAGTCATACCATTGTAAGTAGGTCACGTTCCAGTTGTTCGGTAGTCGCTCACCGTTTCCTGCTTCGAGTTTGTATGATCCTTTGCCGGTGATCTCGATAATTTGATATGGACATTCCCAATTCGGTCCCAACTTACCTTTGTTCGGGTTTCGGGTGTTTAGTGTCACTTTTCTTAACACCAAGTCCCCGATATTGAAGTGTCGGAGGTTGTCTCTTGGTTGTAATACCTTTCAATCCGTTATTTTTTGGTGGCTAACCGGACGAGGTCGGCCTCGTGCCTCCCATCCAACAGTTCCAGGCTCATGCTCATGGCCTCATAACTCTTCGGTCTTATATCGGAACCTAAGACTCGGTTCTCCTACTTTGACCGGTATTAGTGCTTCGGCACCATAGACCAACGAGAACAGAGTGGCCCCGGTACTAGATTTTGTGGTCGTATACTTTGGGAAAAATTTCTTTCCATTTTCCCTTGGCGTCGGTCAACCTCTTCCTAATATTTTGGAGTATGGTTTTGTTCGTAGATTCCGCCTGCCCATTCCCACTAGGGTGATAGGGTGTCGATAAGATCCTTTTGATCTTATGTTCCTCGAAACATTTACTCACTTTACTGCCGATGAACTGCTTCCCATTGTCGCATACGATCTCGGCCAACATTCTAAACTGGCATATTATGTGGTCCCAAATGAAGAGAATAACTTCTTTCTTCCTGACTTTCTCAAATGCCTGGGCTTTCACCCATTTAGAAAAATAGTCAGTCATAAATATTATAAATTGAGCCTTACTGGGTGCCCATGGCACGGGACCAATGATGTCCATTTCCCATTTCATGAATGGCCAGGGTGATAGGACCGAATGTAGTAGCTCCTCGGGCTGATGAATCATCGGTGCATGCCTCTGACATCTGTCGCATTTTCGCACAAACTCCTTTGCATCTTTCTCCATGTCGATCCAGTAGTAGTTGGCTCTGATTATCTTACGAACCAATGATTTGGCACATGAATGGTTCCTGCAGGTGCCTTCATGAACATCCCTCAAAACATATTCGGTATCTCTCGATCCTAGATATATGGAGAGCAGTCTATCAAACATTTTCATGAATAAGGTATTGTCTTCGGACAAGCTGAACCCGGCCGCCTTTGTGTGCAGAGCTCTCAATTCTTTAGGATCCGAGGGCAGTTTTTCGGTCTTCAAGTAATCTATATGCTTGTTTCTCCAGTACCAGGTTAAGCTTGTCGAGTTTATCTCGGTGTGGCCTTCTTCCAATACCGATTTCATGAGCTGTACGAATGTTCTCGAGCTGAATTCATCATCATCAACCGACGAACCTAAGTTAGCAAGAGCATCGGCTTCGCTGTTTTTATCCTGAGGTACATGTTGCAAAGTATATTCCTTGAATCGATGTAACGTCACATGTAGTTTATCCAGGTACCTTCACATTCGTTCTTCTTTGACTTCGAACGTTCCATTTACTTGGTTTACCACAATGAGGGAATCGCACTTAGCTTCAATCACCTCGGCCCCCAGGCTTTTAGCTAGTTCGAGACCTGCAATCATGGCCTCATACTCGGACTCGTTGTTAGTCAATTTTACAGTTATAATAGATTGCCTAACTACATTACCCGTTGGTGGCTTCAACACGATGCCAAGTCCGGAACCTTTTGCGTTCGAGGCACCGTCTGTAAAGAGGGTCCAAATTCCAGAGGAGGTCCCCGAGTTCAACAACAATTCCTTCTCGACCTCAGGTATTAGGGCCGACGTGAAGTCGGCCACGAAGTACGCCAAAATTTGAGATTTGATGGTGGTTCGGGGTCGATATTTGATATCGTACCCGCTGATTTCCATGGTACATTTGGCCAATCATCTCGAGAGCTTGAGCTTATGCATTATGTTCCTCAACAGTTAAGTAGTCACGACACATATATAATGATATTGAAAATACGGTTTTAACTTCCTGAAGGCATTTAGCAAAGCGAGCGCCAGTTTTTCCAAGTGAGGATACCTAGTCTCGACATCGCCTAGAGTCTTGCTAACATAGTAGATAAGAAGTTGCATACCTTCCTCTTCCCGGACTAGGACTCCATTTACCGCTATCTCGGATACCGCTAAGTACAGGTATAACTGTTCATCTACCTTCGGAGTATGAAGCAAAGGCGGGCTCGAAAGGTACCGCTTGAGTTCTTCCAAGACTTGTTGACACTCCGGGGTCCATGAGAAATTCTTCTTCTTCTTCAATAACGAGAAGAACATATGGCTCTTGTTGGAGGACCTTGAAATGAATCGGCCCAAAGAAGCTATGCATCCGGTTAACCTTTGAATGGCCTTGACATTGTCCACCATGGTAATGTCCTCTATGGCCATGATTTTATTGGGATTGATCTCGATTCCCCGGTTAGAGACCATAAATCCGAGAAATTTCCCAGACCCGACTCTGAATCTACATTTCTCCGGGTTCATCTTCATATTGTCTTTCTTCAATATGTTGAATGTTTCAAATGGTCCTCTGCTCACAGGGACTTAACTAACATATCGTCAATGTAAACCTCCATTGATTTTCTTATTTGCTGTTTGAATATCCGATTTACTAGGTGTTGGTAAGTGGCACTAGCATTTTTTAGTCCAAATGGCATTACGTTATAATAGTAGGTGTCGTACTTAGTGATGAAGGATGTTTTTTCCTTGTCGCCCGGGTGCATCCGAATTTGGTTATATCCGGAATAGGCATCGAGAAAACTAAGGATCTCTTGGCCGGCCGTGGCATCGATCATGCAATCGATGTTGGGCAAAGGGAAAGAGTCCTTGGGGCATGCCTTATTCAAGTCTTTGTAGTCTACACACATTCTTAATTTATTCCCCTTTTTAGGGACTACCACTATGTTTGCTAACCAATCCGGGTACTTAACCTCCTAAATGGATCCTATTTAAGGAGTTTCGATAACTCGTCTTTGATGAATGCATGATTGACTTCAGACTGAGACCTCCTTTTTTGTTTGACCGGGTTGAACTTCGGATCCAGGAGCATCTTGTGAATAGTGATTTCCGGCGGGATCCCTATCATGTCAAGGTGGAACCAAGCGAAATAATCTATGTTAGCTATAAGGAACTTAATGAGTTTTTTCCTGAGTTTGGGACTTAACCCCGTGCCCAGGTATACCTTACGATCAGGCAGGTGCTCGATCAATATGACTTGCTCCAGTTCCTCGGCCATTGATTTGGTAGTATCGAAATCGTCGGGGGCTATGAAAGCCCTGGGAACTCCGTAGTTGTCATCCTCACCCGTCTCCTATCGTTATGCTTCAGTCGAGGCCGGCGTCGGTGATTGCTATTTGGCCTCTTCCATGGTGACTGAACTCGGACCATTTGGTATCGAAAGTGAGGATATTGGGACAACCTCATCGACTGCGAACATCTCCTTTTCGGCCGGTTGTTCTTCGTAAATTATTTTAATCCCTGGCGTTGGTAATTTCAACACCTGGTGCAGTGTCGAGGAAACTGCCCTCATGTTGTGAATCCAAGGCCTCCCGAACAGAGCATTATATTTCATATCTCCTTCGATCTCGTAGAACTTTACTTCTTGGATGGTTCCGGCAGAGTTCACCGGTAGTGTTATCTCACCTTTAGTGGTCTCACATGCCATGTTGAATCCGTTTAGAACTCGAACTGCAGGCACAATTTGGTCTTGTAGACCCAGCTACTCTACGACTCTCGGTTTGATTATATTGGCCGAGCTACCTGGATCAATTAACACACGCTTAACTCAAGATTTATTTATGAGTACAGATATTACCAGTGCATCATTATATGGCTGCACGATGCCTTCAACGTCCTCTTCATTGAAAGATAAGGTTCCTTCTGGAATGTAATCTCAAGTATGTTTTTCCCTTATGATGGATACTTTGGTGCGCTTTAACATCATCCCCAAGGGACGTCAACCTCATTGATGATCATGTTAATGACGTATTGAGGTTCCTCCTGCTCTATTTTCTTATTAGAGTCCCTATTCCTGAAATGGGTTTTGGCTCGATCGCTCAGAAACTCTCGGAGATGTCCGATGTTGAATAACTAAGCTACTTCCTCTCACAATTGTCGTCAATCTTTAGTTCTGTGGCCATGAGTGCCATGGTATTTACACATTAGGTTGGGGGTCCCTTTGGGCTGGATTGGACTGTAAAGGTCGAGGCCACTTGGTGTCTTTGATGCATCTGATGGCAGATACGATGGCAGCAACATCGATGTTGACCTCGATCGCTTCTCCTTTCACTTCTCACAAGGTTTCGCCCAGACCCATTACCTCTTCGGTTTTCATTGTATGGTTGATACCAGTACCTATTTGATTATGGTTCACGATCAATGTATCTTTTGGATATGTCAATAGCTTTGATGGGATAAACGGACCCGTAAGGGGCCCCAAGCTGATCATCTTCGACCCTAATTTTTGATTGATACCGGTTATGTACGCCGGTCCAAGTTACAGCCGGATATTCTATCAGATTTTTCTTTAACTGTTGTGAAGCCAATGAGCTTCGAGTATTGAGTCCTTGGGTGAAGTCCTGAATGGCCAATCGTCTGCGACCAAAGGCAGGTCCATTTGTTCCATTTGAAACCGGGACACGAATTCCCTCAGCATCTCATTATCTCTTTCTTTCACTTTGAAAAGGTCTGAATTCGTGGTCTCGACCTTGATGGCCCCCGCATGTGCTTTCAGGAAGGAGTCTGCAAGCATAGCAAATGAGTTAATAGAATTAGGGGGTAAGTTGTGACACCATATCATAGCCCCCTTTGTTTTCCCCGAACGTTTATAGCAGGACGGACTCGATCTCATCATCCTCCAAGTCGTTCCCTTTGATGGCGCGTGTGTAGGACGTCACATGCTCATTTGGGTCAGTTGTTCCTTTGTACTTAGGAATCTCGGGCATGCGGAACTTCTTTGGGATTGGCTTCGGAGCTACGCTCGGAGAAAAAGATTTTGAACAAACTTCTTGGAATCCAGGCCCTTCAATTTCGGTGGTGCTCCTTGGATTTGGCTGACCCTGAAATTATAGGTTTTCACCTTTTTGTCATTGGCCTCGATTTTTTTTTCTACCGATTCTACCCGTTTTGTCAGTTCCTCGAGCATTTTTATGATCTCGGGGTTAGTCCCGGGTTTAGCTTCACTCGGCCTCTCCGTTACTAGTTCATTTCTGCGAGTGATTTCCCGGGACGGTTCGGGCTCAACTCTACTGGGAACGCGACTTTGGTTCTGCAGCTGGGCTATCGCTGCCTATTGAGCCTGTAGCATTTCGAATATCACTCGCAAGTTGATTCCATATCCTTCACCATTGTGTGTATTTTGGGCTACCGATCGGACTCCCCTGCTGGCGCTGTTCTCAGGATCGGTAGGCAAATTCGCATTGATGGACACACATGAGTTAGCGTCGATTGGGTTCGCGGACGGAACTCCATTGGGATCGATAGGGGGCACCTCGTTACTGGGTACCATATTATTGTTCTCGCCATGGTGACCGGACTCAGCATCCATATTTAGAGGGGCAGATTGGGAGTTCGAAATTTTAAACTTTGACCTGAAATTAAAGACACTTCAAACAACAAGTATAAAATAGGATGTGTTATGGAAATTTTGTATTAAATTGCCACTATTATTCTTATCCCCACGGTGATCGCCAAACTGTTTACCCTAAAAATGGATAATAATTAAATTTGTAAGTGGTTTTAAGGATACACAGATTTATTCAATATAAACGATAAAGATTGCTAGAATAAACATATATGAGATGTTATATATTATTGAACCGCTTGAAAATAAGGGGGGATGAATCTGGACTCAAGGGCAGCCTCTATGAGGTGTCCGTCTTTGATCCCGGACTTATAATAATGAATGATCAACAAACGTAAAAGCATTGAATAATAAAAAAAATAATAGTATATTGCCTTGGTATGCGTGTTATAATGTCCAATCAGACCCCCCCGAAAACTAATCACCGGATTTTCGCCGGTACGTGCCGAGATCCAAGCCGCGATACCCGGTTGGTCATGGATATTAGGCCTCCTGTTAATCATGTTCGGTTGCCCGACAATGCTCCCTGAAGTCTTTTAAGATTTGGATCGATACCGGGGCCACGACTCCGATATTCTCGATGACGGGCGTCGTGCCCCCGGAACCCATCTCGATGAGTCCCTTACCTCGATTTCGACTCCTTATCATCACGTTCCTTTACTCGATTTATTTTATCGGAAATCGGGCCGTCTCATGGGTCCGATTTCACCCGTATACACTTAAACTATTAGATCACCGATTATATCAACATGTAATCCTCCATAAAAATATAAGATTTATAATTTTGAGGACAAAGACAAATTACCTGCTCTAACAAGTTAATATTATTTAATGTAAAAATTCTTTGCAATGTTGGAGTATAAATTAAACACACTATCTTTTCACATAGTATAAGTTAACACTTTAACGTTTATTCTTTCTAAAAGTGCTTCAACTTGAATTTCCTTATTTTTACTATTCCATTCTTGAAAATTCATCTTTGAAAGCACTCATAATTTGCAGTATTTAATTATTAGGCCTTAATATGCCTATCCAATAAAGAGGAATTTTCAAACCACTATAATTTAGTTGCTGTATATATATATATATACACTTCCTATAGCTAATATTTTGTTGCTACCGGACTGTATTCGCTGTATTCTCGCTACTGTATTCATGAATACAGCCGCGGAATTCGCCTAATAAGTAGGGAGTCTAGTTGTTTAATAATGGAAAGAGGATCAATTGACGTGTATCACTCCTAATTTAACTCAACAAAATTAATTCTACAAAATTTTGTTGCTACTACGTTGTATTCCAATGTATTCGCGCGGCTATATTTATAGATACAGTGAGGTAATCAGCCTAAAAATATAGATTACAACTGTTTAATTATGTATTCCATGTATTCGCGAGACTGTATTTATAAATACAGTGAGGTAATCCGCCTAAAAAGCATGAATTAAAGCTGTTTAATTATGTATTCCATTTATTCGCGCGAATGTATTTATAAATAATGTGAGGTAATCCGCCTAAAAATAGTGATTACGGGTGTTTAATAATGGAAAATTCAATATTGAATTGTATTTAATTTTAAAATATTAAATTCAATTGTATTCAAATAATAAAAAATTAAGAAATATGGTGTATACCGTTCCATTCAATTCAACTTTATAAATTGTATTCAATCCACCGATATTCATTATTCACTACTATACATTGTATTCAATTCACCGTATTCAATTCGACTGTATTCAAACAATAAAGAATCACAAAATTAGTGATATTCGGGTGTATTAAAAATAATACAGACCTTCGGAATACAAATACAAGCAAAAATATAATATATTTATACAAAAATACAATGTATTTGAGTGTATTTATATAGAATACAATGTATTTATATCATTGTATGTGACTCAATAACAAAGAAGAGAAGAAAGTTCGTCGGAGATGGCGTTTTTCGGCCAAGCAAAATATTGTATACATTGTATTAAAACTAAAAATGGAGACGAACAAAAACCAGCCCTCAAATCTTCTCCAACAACTCTGCTTCAGATTTGCAAAAGCTCTGTAGCCATGGCCAGATCTGTTCGCCTACTCCCTCTTCGCTTCAGATCTATTCTCTTCGCTTCAGAAAGTCCACCTTGCCACAAAAAAAGGTTGTTACGATGGCTGCCTTGGTGGAAAAGAGAGAGAGAGATTTGAGGGAGAAAAGAGAGGATTGAGAATCTCGCTGATAGAGAGAGAAGGAAGAGAGAGAGAGAACATAACTAGCGTATTTCACGCCTCAATGGTAGGGTATAAAATAAATGCATATTTTGCTATAAAATAGAAAAAGTAGCTATAAGTAATAATATTTTGAAATTATTTTAGTTTATAATAAATAGGGTGTAATAGTTTGTTATAGGAAGTAATATTTCCTCCAATAAATCTTAGATTGTTTGGTGAAATTATTTAGAAGAATTAACCCAAATAGTCGCTCACCCAATCGTTTAAATAAAAAGTAGCTGGTGGAGGTATATATATATATATAGAATTTATGTATTATATTTGTACAATTGAGTATAATCAATGTATAATTTATGAAGATAGATTAAAAAAAAAGTAAAAGATAAATATGGCGGCTATTTTTGTAAAGATCCGATTATTTAGGGTCCAAAAAGAGTGAACAGCTTAGGGCCCATATTCCTTGTATTGAGTTGTGTTTTCATTCTCGAAAATGATAGTTAGTCTTTGAAGGGGAATTTTATTTTAATCAAGTTACTGTCAAAAGAAATTACTTGTTCAAGCACTTAAATTGTTGTTGAAGTTAATTATTTTGCACTTGAGGTTCAATATTGCAGATGAGAGTTTCACCCCGCTTGGGTTGGGCTGAGAAGTAATATTTAGGGCCGATAAGGTGACTATATGGGATATTGGTTTTGGTCAAGAAGAAATTAGAAGGGGTATTATTACTTTTAGACCGCGCCTGAAACTATTTACATCTGCTAGCCAAACAAATATATAAAGTTTCTATATTTTTTTATATATATATACAGAATGTATATATATACAAAAAATATACAAATTTTATACATTTTTTCGATTATTATTTTTACAGCTACTATATAGTGTCATTTTTCCTTAGAAAAGTTAATTGGGCTTTGGGGTTAGTGAGTTTAAGGGGGGAAGTGCACATATATCCACTAATTATAGATGTCTTTACTTTTTAGCCACTGTTTTAAATGTATTTACTCTCTAGTCAGTGTTTAATATATTTTTACTCGTCCGGACAAAAATACCCATGTGCCAGATATGGGTACTGTGTAAATATTAAGGACATGGTGTCCTTAACTTCATGAGTGTTATGTAAATATTAAGGATAAAGTGTCCTGTATTTGCGGCTTCTGTTGTTAAACTTTAGGACACCATGTCCTTAACTTCATATGTGTAGTGTAAATGTTAAGGACATGTTGTCCTTAACTTCATGTGTGCAATGTAAATATTAAGGACATAATGTCCTTAACTTGTATTAGCAACTTCTATTGTTAAACTTTAGGACATCATGTCCTTAACTTCATATGTGCGGTATAAATGTTAAGGACACGGTGTCCTTAGCTTCATGTGTGCAATGTAAATGTTAAGGACATAATGTCCTTAACTTGTATTTGCACCTTCTGTTGTTGAACTTTAGGACATCATGTCCTTAACTTCACATGTGCAGTATAAATGTTAAGGACATGGTGTCCTTAACTTCATGTGTGCATTGTAAATGTTAAGAAAATAGTGTCATTAACTTTATGAGTATTGTGTAAATATTAAGGACATGATTTCCTTAACTTCACGAGTGATGTGTAAATATTAAAGACATGGTTTGTCCTTAATATTTACATAACACTTTTTGTATCAATTTTAATAGAGAAATGGTTATTTTTGCTCAACATTAAAAATACTGGCTACCACGCCATTTCTTGGAGTTTAAGTAGTTAAATTGGACCGCTTTGACTAACAATGAAATGAGGAGGAAATTGATTGTTTGGGTCACAATTATTAGTTTGAGTTACTAAATTTACCTATTACTTTTCTCTCCTTTAATCTTTCATTTGAACTGTAATAACATGTTTTAATGGATGTTTAATAGGTAAAAACTGCTAGCAGCAGGTGTTTACACCAATCAATAAATAATGACACTTGTCATCTTATTTAACTACAATAAATGGTACTTAATCATAGATAACTTTGTTATAGTGGTAGCTCTACCTTATTAAAAAAAATTATTTATTAAAAGTGAAATTTCTAATAGACCTAAAACTTCTAATAAACCTTAGTTTATCTCTTATGATTAACTTAATTAGGCGTGGTGTAAACATAGCAGGTAAGTTTTTATAGGGTTGATATATAGGCCCTAACCAAATAATTAGAGAACAAATTAAGATTAATTAGCAAGGTAGCCGTATTTTACACGGGATTCGAGAGGTACCTTATAGTCAACTGAACCACCTTATTTGGATCTTTTTGTTAGCAAACTGGGAAGAGTTAAAATAAATTCGCAATTTTTTTTTTTTTTGAGAAATAATAAATGATTTTCAAATTAAAAAACCGAATCAGATGACCGGCCTAGCACAAGAAAAAAAAGTCAGGTGATGACTCCACTAAATAATCCTTCTTAAACCATTTTTGTTGCATTAATATGAAAACCCCTTCCTTTCGAGTTTTCCATTTTGAAAATCCAAGGAGCGTTTAGTGAAAATGAAAAAAGGGTGATACAGGAACCATCTAAAAATAAGTGTGTTTCAACATAAATGAGCCCTTTTTGGCATTCTTTCAAGAACTTGACCTAATTAACATCTTGCAATTTGCAAGTAAAACCAGACTTTTAGAAGTTTTAAGAGCTGCTCTTAAACAATTTAATTAGATTCAGATTTTTGAAGTGTTTTTGTTTTGTTTAGAGTTTTGAAGTTAGATGTCCTTAACTTTGACAGTCACTCCAAATGCCGAATAATAGAAAGGTCATTCACCATCTTAGTTAATATCCTTCACCGAATATCCTTATCGAAAATATAAATATATAGAGGTTTACTTCACAAAATTTTGGAAAGAAAAAGCAATAAAATTGAGGGTGTGTTTGGTATAACGGAAAATATTTTCTTAGAAAACTAGTAGTAATCTTATTCATTTTCTAGTGTTTGGTACGAAAATTAAGGAAAATAACTTCTCAAGAGTATTCATAAATAATTTAGATACAACAAACATGAAGTCATAAACTTTTGAACACGTAAACTCTATAATTTCTAAATCCGCAAACTTCCAAACACATAAGTCTCTGAACTCATAACTTTGGAACCCGTAAAATTTTGAACCAGTAAAACTGAAAAATGAAAAAAATCAGAAACTAAAAATATATATATATTTTTAGCCGGGGTGCTGTAGAAAAAATAATTACAGAAAATTAAAAATACCAAAAAAATAATTTCAAGAGAGGGGTTAGCATGGTGGGTGGTGAAGGAAAAAAAATGAAATCTGAAAAAAAAAAAAAAAAAATTTTTGGAGAGGGGGTGGGCGGTGGGAGAGGTGGGGTAGGGGAGAGAAAGGGGAAGGGGTTGGGGTTAGATGTGAGTATGCAGAGTTTTTGTAAAATGTTTTTCTAACTTTTTTTAGGAAAGTCTTTTTCTTTCAATTTCAGAAAAAATGTGATCTAGAAAATATTTTTCAAACATAAAAAAATATTTTTCGTCCACCCAAACACACTGATTATTCATTACGCAATATTGAGGGGTCTAAGGTCACTAAATTCAAAGAGTATAGGTCTCAATCAATATAATTGGATGGTGTAAGTAATTATTTTCTATCATAATTCATAGGCACCCTAAAGTATAAAACTGAATAAAAGATGGGTATTCGGCCCCATCATATTATTTTATTATATCAATAGAAGAAAAGTGTAATAAATGAAAGAAGCCAAAATATGTGTTACCTTTTCTTAGAAGAAACAAAAGTGTAATAGAGTCATCTGATATCACGAAAGTTATGTTAGAACAGATCATATTCTTTTATTCTTAAACAGAGATTTAGGTTCCAACTTTGGATATAATATTAATTTTGTTAGGAAGTACCCTATTTTTAATATAAATTTCTTGTCTTAAATTCAAATTTAATAAAATTTAATGCAAATACCAAACATCCGGTAAAAACCAAAAAAGAAAGTCATCTGTTGATGAGGAAGAGTAGGAAAGAAATATTTAATAATTAGAAAGGCCACCAAAGTTGGCCAAAATAATTGGTAGAGCATATCCAAACAAGTGGGAAGCCCGACAACTTGTATTCCTAATAAGAACAAGTGGTTACAGTGACGACAAACCTATTAAAAGACACTACTCTATTTCTCAGTGCTTTGTCCAATCAGAAAATAAATATTTCCCCATTGAGAAAGAACAAATCTCGAATAATTGGGTAGAGAACTACAAATTATGTTCTTCTTTGTTGCAGAATAAAAACACAACAACCAAGATTCTATGTGGAATGATATGGTTTACAATTTTCTCTATGTTCCTTTTCTTTTATTTGAAAAATTTTCAGAAAAAGTTGATTATTCTTGTTTGATCTTATTATGCTTCGTGAAGTAAGGTCGATATAATGCTCCATTTACTTTCAATGAATAAATGATGGTTGCATGTCTTATTTGAAAGATAAAAGGAAAAAACTGAACATGAATGACTCGAGTATTAATATTTCGTACTACCGAACTGAATTTATAATTGTTCCATTGCGATAAATTTATGGTCAAGAGGTCATGATTTAATATCAGAATTTCAAGTCTAATGACTTTTCGATCACCGGTGCCCAATTGAGCTCAGATCCCACCCCTTTATGTAATTATATCTAACAATAGATTTATAATTGAAATATAAATGCACATTTTGTAGTTAGAATTAAAATTGTAATTCTAACATTAAAATTTAGAAGACGGTAGTGAAGCTCGCCCCATATTAATAATTTGATGACGCTAAGGGTATTGCTAAGTATGGAAGCTCTCGGCGCATGATTAGTGAGGATAACTAACAGACGCCATGACCCGGCAACGCCGGAAACGGAAGGAGGAACCGCTGCCGCTGATAATACAACCGACGGAGGAGACTAGTAGTAGACTGGTAACACCGGTAACAAGGGTAATTCAACAATTACCCCTATGCAACTATCTCATTGGCTGCCGGGTATGGGAAGTGCACCTACGATACTTCAAGCGCCGCCGATAGAGAAAGTGCATCCACCAGAGGTAACCATGGCTTGCAACTACAAGGAAATTGACTTATTATGATATTTTTGGAGAAAACACGAAGACAATGGCGGAAGTGGTCAAAGGAAACTGGGTACAACAACAAGGGTTACAGCTAAAGTTCTATCCACCAGAAATTAGAGATGGAATTAAAGTTGTGAAGCTTAATCCGGATGAATTGGATCAATAATGTCAAAAATGAAAAACAACCCTAATTGGCTATGTGATTGGGGGAAATCCACCGTTCAAGGAGATGCTAAAATTTGCTATGGAGTGTGAAATTTTGTAGCAAACCTAAAGGTATTCCTTCGTGACGATGGCTATTTTCTCTTTCAATTTGAATCTATGGAAGATAAACTTCAAATACTACAAAGTGGGCCTTACACTTTTAACAATCGACCAATGATTCTAAAGGATTGGGATCCTGATTTCAATATCCAAAATGAACCAATGCGTGTGATTCCAATATGGGTCACATTCTTAGGTCTACCAATTCAGTGCTGGGCGGAGGAAAACCTAGGGAGAATTGCAAGCTCACTAGGTAAACCAATTTGTACTGATAAATTGACTGCCTAATTTGAAAAGATCTCCTATGCTAGGGTCCTTATAGAAATGGATATCACTCAGACAATGTTTGATAGGCTTACCATTGAAAGACCTAATGGGAAGCTATGTGAGCAGGTTATTGAGTATGAGTGGCAACCACAATTTTGTCAAGAGTGCAACCATTTTTGGCACCTAACTGGTGAGTGCAAGAAGAAACCGGGGGCAACTCAAACAACTGACAAACCTAACAAGAAGAAGAATAGGAAGGCCAAATGGGAGTGGAAATCCAAACCAATAGGGCAACCAGTTGAAAAGGTGCCTCCTAAAGATAAAGAGGAGGGCATTACTGAAACCGTTCAGCAACAGGTTGCTGATCTGCACGTTCAAATAAATGGCAGATGCAAACAGGTAGTAGTATATCATGGGACAAAGCAGAAGAAATAACATCTCATTGACCTCGATGTACTTTCCAAAAGGAACCATTATGTTGTACCGAGGATACAGGAGATTAACCAAGGACTTCTATATCAGGGGCCAAATGCAGAATCCTCACAGGGAGTATAGAAAGAGATCAACCCTACAGCTATACCACCATCTCAATGATTATTTGTGCTTGGAACATTAGAGGACTTAACAAGTCCTTTAAACAAAGAAAGTTCCAGAGATTTTTGAACAAGAACAAAATAGATTTAGTTGGGTGCTTTGAGACTAAGGTTAAGAAGCTTAAGGCTCCTAGTATTCAAAAAAATCTTGGTGTGGAGTGAAAGTTTATTGATAACTACAACTCTGCTCCTAATGGTAGAATCGGATTGGATGGAGGTCTAATTCAGTAGAACTGATAACATTAGACTCTTATCTCAGCTAATTCATTGTCAAGTCAAGGATAGACAGTCAACATTCACTAGTTCCATTACTTTTCTTTATGGAATGCATAATATAGCAGACATGAAGGCCTTATGGGATCAACTGAGACATATTAATACAGTGATCACTGGACCCTGGCTTATCATTGAAGACTTCAATAGTATACTGCATGTGGAGGACATGATCAATGGTATACTAGTACATCAATCTGAGATTGCAGACTTTCAACAATGTGTGGAAGATATTGGTATAGGGCAACTCACAAAGAAAGGAAGCCAATACTCCTAAAGTAACAAAAGAGAAGTAGGGGAGAGAATTTACAGTCACATAGACTGGGTATTTGGAAATGCAGATTGGTTCAACTATTACAATGGAATTGAGGCTAACTACATGTTTCCATAGATCTCAGATCACACTCCTATAATAATGAATAAAGAAACCAAAAGTACAAAAGGCAAAAGACTTTATAGACTACTCAATGTTCTGGCGAAACAGGAAGGATACAAGGACACAGTTGCAAGTACTTGGGCACAGGACATACATGGCTATACTATGTTTATTATATAGAGGAAAATGAAGCTAATAGAGGAAGCCACTAAAGACATGCACAAAGAGATGCCCTCTATAGATCTCAGGCTGACATAACTTAGAGAACAACTAAAACTCATATAGAAAGTACTGAATGAGGATTGTTTTAACCCACAACTGATTGAGGAGGAAAAGCTAAAACTCATTCAGTTGGAGCAATTGGAGAGAGTACAAGAGCAGGTTATCAGACAAAAATCTAGGGCAACCTGGATTACATATGGTGACCCAAAATCTAAGTATTTCCATGCATATTTGAAAGCTAATTATCATCTATCTATAATGAAGACAATATGAGACTAACAGATCCACCATTGAAACAAAAGCAATTCTTGGGTTTCTTTCAAAAATTGTTGGGGGAAGCAGCTCCAGTTCTACCTGGACTTGATGTGAGTATAACATGAAATGGTACCTGCCTGACACCGGCACAACAACAACATATGATCCTACCAGCAACTAGAGAGGAAATCATACAGGTTGTTCAATACTTACCCATAGGCAAAGCACCTAGTATAGATGGATATCCAGCCGAGTTCTTTAAGGAGTTCTGGCCACTTATTGAAGAGGAAGTAATCAATGCAGTGTAAGAATTCTTTACAACTGGAAAATTACTAAAAGAGGTGAATGGTACTACTGTTACATTAGTACCAAAAGACTCCAAATCCATCATTTGTCAAGGAATATAGATCAATTGCTTGTTGTAAAGCCCTCTACAAAATCATAGCAAAGATATTAACAGGAAGACTAAAACTAGTATTAGATCAAATAGTAGGGGCATCACAATCAACTTTCATTGAAGGGAGGAATATTCTGGATAATGTGATCATAGCACATGAACTACTGAAAGGTTATTCTCAGAAATCATCATCTCCCATATGTTTGATCAAAGTGGATATCAGAAAAGCTTATGATTCTGTGGAGTGGAGCTTTTTGGACGGATTACTATTGGAGTTTGGTTTACCTACTAGACTGGTCAAGCTCATTATGGAGTGTGTAAGCACTGTAAGCTATTCTCTACTAATCAATGGGTTGTTGACCCCCAGATTTAATGCAAAGAAGGGAATGAGATAGGATGATTGATCATGTCCATAACACACCTCAATAAGAGATATGCCACGATCGTATGCAATAATAATTATCCAACTAGGAGTCGGGGTCGAATCCACTAGGAGTTATGATGGGAGTTAGGAGTATATATTTGAAGCAAGCAAATGGGTTATCTAAGATTGCACTTCCATAAAAATGTTTTATTTTCTATTTCTTTGTTTACTCTAATAAATGCAAGATAAAGAAAATAGATTCTAGATAAATGTTTTTGAGGTTTTTTAAATTGAGTAAAAGTCCTAGGGCTGTGACCATAACCTAGGTGTTTTCCTAATGGGGTAAAGACGTTAATGCTTATTTTGTTGATTGAGATGTATTATAGCTCACAACTCTATATTACCCACTCAATACCCTCTCGGTCAGAGAGTGATTTTGCCCAATTTGATTTTCTTAAGACCAAATGGGTATCAACCAAAACAGTTGATAAGGGCTCAAGTCGGGTTATTACTGTCTCTAGGTTGAACCCTTTACATGGGTTAATCAACCTCTCTATTGACCCAATTCCTTGTTAGCTAAGTTATTCTAGACTAGCTCCCTCTTTCTCAAGTAGAGACTAAGTCAAATAAGCGTGAATAAATATTTGCAACCATTAATTCTAAAATTGAAGCATGAACTAAGCTAAATAATTAACACCCAATCATAAACAAGCACTAAATTAGATACGCATAAGGTTTACACACTAGGGTTGGGTCACAACCCTAGTAAGAGTCTAGCTACTCATAATGGGATTTGAAAAAAATAAAGAAGAATAGCTAATTAAACTCATAATGGAAGATTAAAATGATGAAATCTAATGTAAAATTCACCAAAATAATGTAAAACTTCCTAAAGTAGTAAAGAAAAATAGCTACAGCAACTTCAGATGTTCTAAACTTGACTTAATTTTTTGAAACTCGTCTATTTATACCGGGCCGAAAATCTCAGACAAAAATGCCCATCGGAAGGTTCTGCGGCCACACAATTTCATGTGTGGTCCGCAGATTTTTTTCTGCTGGCATGAAGTGGAGTTCTGCGGTTGCACATTTCTGAACTGTGGCCGCACATTTCTTGTGCGGTCCGCAATTCACAAAGGCTCCTAGAATTGGTCTTTTTGCATATTCTCTGATCTTTGACTCCTAGCCCGGTTCTGCGGCCTCATAATTCATGTGCGGTCCGCACTTTGCTACATTTTTTTTCTTGTTTTTCGGCTGCATATAGAATTCTATGGTCCTCAATTTCTTCTATGGTAGAAGAATTCTTTCTGCAGATCGCACATTTGTGCTTCTGCACCCTTTATTGCCTTGTATTTTGGAACACTTCTTTTTGAGCCGGATTTCATCTCGGGAGACCAAACTTCCAGCATTCCTACAATTTTGCATAATTTCATTAGTTCCGAGAGCACAATTCAATACTTTCGGACTAAAATAAAAGCTAAAAGGTGTTAATAAGCAGTCAAAATCCCCACTTATTAACTCCCCCAAACTTAAGTCTTTGCTTGTCCTCAAGCAAATAAATTAGTTCTCACCTCCAACAGTTAAGGGTCATTTTAGCGATTCAAAGGTGAGCCATCCACACATCAGTTGAGACCAACAATTACTCACACTACTTATGTATTATCAACAATGCGATAAGTTAAACATTCATACATATATAGTTCTAATGTGACATTTGAGCTTCAAGAATTGACTTTACTCATCAAGGACTCTTGCTCTATCATGTAGGTCATGGTGGACTCCAAACTCTTCCTCCTCTACTTTCCATTTGCTAGGCTCACTTAAGAAATTTAGCACTCAATCCAAAGATTTATGAAAGGCTCACTCATCTATCTCAAGAGAATGTCACAAGTACGGCTACAAGTACGGCTTTAAGTACCATAGGCTTGCCCCTCATGTAGATTATCACTAATGTAAGTTCACTCGGCTTGAAATATAGTAGGACTTATTTCGGGATGTAATGAAGGCTTTTGGATTAGGGTCGGATATAGTATGGATGAGTGGTTACACCTTTCCTTAAGCACTCCATCTTTCATTTCTCGGCTCACATTTTGCCAATTCTTAGAGGTACTTTATTTTCATTGGGGACTAGAGAGATTTAACAACACTCTTTCTTGATTATTTCATGCTTTTTCTCCCCTTTTGATTTCTCCATGTTTGGTATCATTACCTCTTTCTTTTTTGGAACCATTCAACCCTTACACTTATTCACTTTTTGCATTTTTCTTTTTGTTCTTTTCTTTTCTTGCCTTCTCTTCTCATAGAGATCATTTCTTTTCTCTTTTTGTGCCTTGATAGCTTTTTCAAGTTTCTCGTCTCTCCCCCAAACTTACGTCTTAAACCATTTGTTTCATGAGAGTGTTAAGGAAATCTCGGGTATCAAGAAAGGGTCACGACCAAATGGGTAAAGGCTTGTAACATGGTTATCAAATGAGAAAGGCTATAGGCTCAAAGGGGGTGACTAGGGATAATGACATTAGTTGGCAATAGAAAACTCAAACGGGCCAAGGAGAGCCTACAATCACTTCTCAAACCTAGCAAAACTTAGGATTTCGCCTTGAAACATATTCGGGGCAAGTTCTAGACCCTTCACACAGATACTTAGACTAGCAACAATTCATCTCACCCCTCACGCAACCGGATTGTTAAAGATGACAGAATCGAGGGCCCACAACGACTACATTCAAGGTGAAAGGTCACTATGGTTCAATTAAACCACTCGATGATTGCCAAAGTCAACACAATAGTCACAAAGTCACTAACTAGAGCTATTTCTTTCAAAAACACTTGTCTCTAACCATAAGCACGTAATTAAGTGTGTTGGTACTAATTGAAGCATGGTTGACTCTTCTAGCAGGACTTAATTCGGTCTTTTTATTCATTACTACTACCATTATTACTTAAACAAAAAAAAATGGACTCATTCCCTTAAGAAGGTTGTCACGCCATCCATCATTGGGACTAGTCACCTGGTTCACACAGTAACTACCTTTGGAAAGAACCGTGGCATTAAGAAAACCAAAGATTTATTATCTACTAAAGCATAAAAAAAGCTACTAAATCAAACAAAGAAGCTATAAATCAAAAAAATAACTAATAAACAAACAAAAATAAAGAAGCTAATAACCAAAAACTACTGAAGATAGAATGAATATACATAATGAGATAAAGAGAGAATATATACATAATACGAAAAGAGAAAATAATATCAAGTTATTACAAGCCAATTGTCTCAGAATGTATCAAATATAATCAACAAACTCCCCCCCCCCCCCCAGAATAAAGATAAGCATTGTCATCAATACTTAACAAAATAAGAGTAAAAGAGGTGAAATAGTGAAGAAAACTCCCTATGGCTCCGTGGACATCTCTGTGTCCCCAGCAATGTCACCGCCCGCAAGATCATCCAACTGAATCTCATCATCATCAGCTCTAGGTATGGCTGGGTTGGTGAACATCTGATGCACTGCCTCGGCAATATCGGCAGCAAGGTCTAGCTCATCAGACGGGCCAGCGGGTGCCACCGGTTCTGTTGGTGCTGTAGGATCTGAGCTTGAATGGTGTGGGTCAATCAATATGTCAAAGGGGAGATCTCCAGCTGTAGCAAGCCTGGCCACCTGGCCTGGGACTTTCTCATATTCTTTACTTCTTTTCCCTGCTCTTCGATCACTGACCCATGTTGTACCAAGGTCGCCATAATAGTGTTCAGGTTCTCAAGGAGCTTCTTCAATGTCTCATCAACTGTCAGGGGAAACTGAGGTTCCTGAGCAGTAGATTGTGCTGCAACAGTACTGGATAAGTCCGACAGCTTTGTAGTAGATGTCTGGATCTAGATGTTGAGGCTCGCTAATGTCTGGGAGACTCGCATCGTAGAGAGTGGGGCAGTAGGTATGGGCACCGACTTCAAAGTCGAAGTGGAAGTTGTGGCACCAATTGCAGTAGGGGTTGTGGATGATGGCAGAGTCATAGCTACGACAATGGAGGAAGGCTCGACTGAAGTGGATTGAACATAAATTGCCTTGGCAGCTACCGTAGCTGGCTCATCAGACTGGCCCGCGGTGGTAGGAGGCTGAACTTTCTTTTTTGGATTCTTCGCATCCATCAGTGAATACCAAGTAAAAGGCTTGTTTGGCCTCACCTTTGTGTCATAATCCCTCGGCTCTACCCTTGCATCTGTGAGATATTTTGTAATAGTGTTGGGATATGGGTAGGACGAGTCATCTTGCCAAGCAATCACTGAGATGTTGGCTGACATCACGATACCCATATTGATAGGGTACCCGGCCATAATAAAAGCAATCAGAACTGTCCGAGGAATCGGAAAGTAAGTCTCATTCTGACTCGGGTCCAGTCTGCTGCAGACAAAGATTTTCCACCCCTTCGCCTCGAAACTGAGAGTGCTCCAGTGGATAGGAACCCCAGCAGTAATCCATGGAGGTGGTGGCCCTAGTGCTGCTATAATCTCTGCTAACCATGGTCGGGCTGCGTTTCCCAATGCATACTTCTCCAAATATTTCTTTGGCTCAACATCTTCGAAGCCCAAGTACGTGTTGAGTGTATGTTGATCAAATCTCTCTTTTAAGTTACGTACTTTAGTCACTTTTGTCCCCTTTTTGATGTGACCCACATTTGCATAGAATTCCTGGACCAGGTACTCTTTGGCGTCCAAGACACTTTGAGTGAACCACATCCCCCCTTGTGTTCCCTGAGCTATCTCAACACTGCTGTGTTGTACCTCTCTAAATCTTTCAATAGAAACTGTCACTCGAGAGTTAGCGACCCCATTGACCACTATGTACGAAAGTTGGTGAAGGCATCCAAGCTGACAAATCGGTCCTCCCAAACCTCTTTCTTCTTCGACCTTTCAAGGCCGTCAGCTGTAGCATCTCCCCCTCTGCCATCATCGGGGATATCCTGAACTGGTGTATGTGCCTCAGGGACAGGTGTCGCCGATAGCTCAGAAGCCTGACTAGCACTCTCCGAGTCCTCGGAAGTGCTATGAGATAAGGACGGCTCGTCCCTGAGTTGGTACCTCCCTTGTGGCAATGACTGTATAGTCGGCTTCTCCCGAACAGAGGCTGAGTTGCCCTCTGATGCTCCCCTAGACGGGACATATGAGCTCGTGTCAGAAAGATCTGCACCTCTCCCCCTACCGGCTGTAGCTTTCTTTGCAATTGTCTTTTGTTGGCCAAGGGGCAGGGCACTCTTGCCTCGACCTCGAGAAGGTTCACCCCTCCCTTTAGAAGTGTTGCATGTGCCTCTAGATCGAACCATTGTCTATATCAAGCAAAGGTGATTGTTAGTTGCAATTCAATGCTCATACATACACATGAGTTATGCAAGTATACACTGGAAAACACAGTGAGGTTCACAGTTAAAGCATGCTTGTAGGAAAAGGATCTACGGCCCTCAAAATTTTCTTGCGGCCGCAGATGAGGCCTTGCGGACTGCACAATTTTGTTTTGTGACCGCATAATTTCACTTGCAGCCACCTCTCTGAATCCCAAAAAGTGCAAACTCTCTTATGACAGATAATTCGCTGATGTGCGGCCGCAATCTATTTCCTGCGGTCCGCACAATTAGACTTGCGGCCGCACAATTGAGTCAAAAAGAATAGACTCTCTAATGACAGTAAAAGGGTTGTTTTGCGGCCATGATGGGAAATCTTCTATCCGTACGTTTTATATTGTGGCCGCAAATACCTTCTTTCACTATGTTGCTCGAAAATCACAATCTGCGGACCGCACAATTTCAGTTGTGACCGCAGAATTCAAAAACTACGAGTAGTCGGTTTCTATTTTATCTATGTATTGCAATTTTGTGCAAATTTTGACATGGAAACAACATAGAGGCATGAAAATATGTTGACCCAATCCCGATAGAGCATGTATTAGTTAACTCACTACAGATTTACTCCCACATGAATGCATAGTTGAATTCTATTGACAAATGGCCTAAAAATGACTAAAAGTCTACAAATTAAAAAACAAATTAACTAGAAACTGAATCATACCAGATGAATAAGTGTGATGAGTTACTGATCAAAGATGTTGTGTGTGTGAATAGATAGATTCACCAAAAAATTGCAAGAGAGTACTGTTTTTGTGCTCAAAAAGGGAAAAAATGTAACAAATGCCCTAATTCCTCTATTTATACGACTGGGGTAGCTAAGGGGAAGAAGGACGAGTGCGGCCGCACAATTTCATGTGCGGTGCACACTCTGTTACCTGGTAACATTAAGTCAGTTTCGCGTCTACGCGGTCCGCACAATTTTATGTGTGGCTGCAGATTTCCGTTTTGTTGTCGCACATCGACCTTTTCTCTGACACACTAAACTTCAGATAGTTGAAATTAGCCATCTTTCATTTGTGCGGTCCGCAAGTTAATTGTGCGGCCGCAGAACACTTTTGATGCAACAATCATAAATGTGCAGTCTGCACAAATCAGCTACGGTTCGCACTTTTTTCACACTTAGCAATTCTTGAGGTTTTTTAAATGTTTTTGAGGTTTTTTAAATTGAGTAAAAGTCCTAGGGCTGTGACCATAACCTAGGTGTTTTCCTAATGGGGTAAAGACGTTAATGCTTATTTTGTTGATTGAGATGTATTATAGCTCACAACTCTATATTACCCACTCAATACCCTCTCGGTCAGAGAGTGATTTTGCCCAATTTGATTTTCTTAAGACCAAATGGGTATCAACCAAAACAGTTGATAAGGGCTCAAGTCGGGTTATTACTGTCTCTAGGTTGAACCCTTTACATGGGTTAATCAACCTCTCTATTGACCCAATTCCTTATTAGCTAAGTTATTCTAGACTAGCTCCCTCTTTCTCAAGTAGAGACTAAGTCAAATAAGCGTGAATAAATATTTGCAACCATTAATTCTAAAATTGAAGCATGAACTAAGCTAAATAATTAACACCCAATCATAAACAAGCACTAAATTAGATACGCATAAGGTTTACACACTAGGGTTGGGTCACAACCCTAGTAAGAGTCTAGCTACTCATAATGGGATTTGAAAAAAATAAAGAAGAATAGCTAATTAAACTCATAATGGAAGATTAAAATGATGAAATCTAATGTAAAATTCACCAAAATAATGTAAAACTTCCTAAAGTAGTAAAGAAAAATAGCTACAGCAACTTCAGATGTTCTAAACTTGACTTAATTTTTTGAAACTCGTCTATTTATACCGGGCCGAAAATCTCAGACAAAAATGCCCATCGGAAGGTTCTGCGGCCACACAATTTCATGTGTGGTCCGCAGATTTTTTTCTGCTGGCATGAAGTGGAGTTCTGCGGTTGCACATTTCTGAACTGTGGCCGCACATTTCTTGTGCGGTCCGCAATTCACAAAGGCTCCTAGAATTGGTCTTTTTGCATATTCTCTGATCTTTGACTCCTAGCCCGGTTCTGCGGCCTCATAATTCATGTGCGGTCCGCACTTTGCTACATTTTTTTTCTTGTTTTTCGGCTGCATATAGAATTCTATGGTCCTCAATTTCTTCTATGGTAGAAGAATTCTTTCTGCAGATCGCACATTTGTGCTTCTGCACCCTTTATTGCCTTGTATTTTGGAACACTTCTTTTTGAGCCGGATTTCATCTTGGGAGACCAAACTTCCAGCATTCCTACAATTTTGCATAATTTCATTAGTTCCGAGAGCACAATTCAATACTTTCGGACTAAAATAAAAGCTAAAAGGTGTTAATAAGCAGTCAAAATCCCCACTTATTAACTCCCCCAAACTTAAGTCTTTGCTTGTCCTCAAGCAAATAAATTAGTTCTCACCTCCAACAGTTAAGGGTCATTTTAGCGATTCAAAGGTGAGCCATCCACACATCAGTTGAGACCAACAATTACTCACACTACTTATGTATTATCAACAACGCGACAAGTTAAACATTCATACATATATAGTTCTAATGTGACATTTGAGCTTCAAGAATTGACTTTACTCATCAAGGACTCTTGCTCTATCATGTAGGTCATGGTGGACTCCAAACTCTTCCTCCTCTACTTTCCATTTGCTAGGCTCACTTAAGAAATTTAGCACTCAATCCAAAGATTTATGAAAGGCTCACTCATCTATCTCAAGAGAATGTCACAAGTACGGCTACAAGTACGGCTTTAAGTACCATAGGCTTGCCCCTCATGTAGATTATCACTAATGTAAGTTCACTCGGCTTGAAATATAGTAGGACTTATTTCGGGATGTAATGAAGGCTTTTGGATTAGGGTCGGATATAGTATGGATGAGTGGTTACACCTTTCCTTAAGCACTCCATCTTTCATTTCTCGGCTCACATTTTGCCAATTCTTAGAGGTACTTTATTTTCATTGGGGACTAGAGAGATTTAACAACACTCTTTCTTGATTATTTCATGCTTTTTCTCCCCTTTTGATTTCTCCATGTTTGGTATCATTACCTCTTTCTTTTTTGGAACCATTCAACCCTTACACTTATTCACTTTTTGCATTTTTCTTTTTGTTCTTTTCTTTTCTTGCCTTCTCTTCTCATAGAGATCATTTCTTTTCTCTTTTTGTGCCTTGATAGCTTTTTCAAGTTTCTCGTCTCTCCCCCAAACTTACGTCTTAAACCATTTGTTTCATGAGAGTGTTAAGGAAATCTCGGGTATCAAGAAAGGGTCACGACCAAATGGGTAAAGGCTTGTAACATGGTTATCAAATGAGAAAGGCTATAGGCTCAAAGGGGGTGACTAGGGATAATGACATTAGTTGGCAATAGAAAACTCAAACGGGCCAAGGAGAGCCTACAATCACTTCTCAAACCTAGCAAAACTTAGGATTTCGCCTTGAAACATATTCGGGGCAAGTTCTAGACCCTTCACACAGATACTTAGACTAGCAACAATTCATCTCACCCCTCACGCAACCGGATTGTTAAAGATGACAGAATCGAGGGCCCACAACGACTACATTCAAGGTGAAAGGTCACTATGGTTCAATTAAACCACTCGATGATTGCCAAAGTCAACACAATAGTCACAAAGTCACTAACTAGAGCTATTTCTTTCAAAAACACTTGTCTCTAACCATAAGCACGTAATTAAGTGTGTTGGTACTAATTGAAGCATGGTTGACTCTTCTAGCAGGACTTAATTCGGTCTTTTTATTCATTACTACTACCATTATTACTTAAACAAAAAAAAATGGACTCATTCCCTTAAGAAGGTTGTCACGCCATCCATCATTGGGACTAGTCACCTGGTTCACACAGTAACTACCTTTGGAAAGAACCGTGGCATTAAGAAAACCAAAGATTTATTATCTACTAAAGCATAAAAAAAGCTACTAAATCAAACAAAGAAGCTATAAATCAAAAAAATAACTAATAAACAAACAAAAATAAAGAAGCTAATAACCAAAAACTACTGAAGATAGAATGAATATACATAATGAGATAAAGAGAGAATATATACATAATACGAAAAGAGAAAATAATATCAAGTTATTACAAGCCAATTGTCTCAGAATGTATCAAATATAATCAACAAACTCCCCCCCCCCCCCAGAATAAAGATAAGCATTGTCATCAATACTTAACAAAATAAGAGTAAAAGAGGTGAAATAGTGAAGAAAACTCCCTATGGCTCCGTGGACATCTCTGTGTCCCCAGCAATGTCACCGCCCGCAAGATCATCCAACTGAATCTCATCATCATCAGCTCTAGGTATGGCTGGGTTGGTGAACATCTGATGCACTGCCTCGGCAATATCGGCAGCAAGGTCTAGCTCATCAGACGGGCCAGCGGGTGCCACCGGTTCTGTTGGTGCTGTAGGATCTGAGCTTGAATGGTGTGGGTCAATCAATATGTCAAAGGGGAGATCTCCAGCTGTAGCAAGCCTGGCCACCTGGCCTGGGACTTTCTCATATTCTTTACTTCTTTTCCCTGCTCTTCGATCACTGACCCATGTTGTACCAAGGTCGCCATAATAGTGTTCAGGTTCTCAAGGAGCTTCTTCAATGTCTCATCAACTGTCAGGGGAAACTGAGGTTCCTGAGCAGTAGATTGTGCTGCAACAGTACTGGATAAGTCCGACAGCTTTGTAGTAGATGTCTGGATCTAGATGTTGAGGCTCGCTAATGTCTGGGAGACTCGCATCGTAGAGAGTGGGGCAGTAGGTATGGGCACCGACTTCAAAGTCGAAGTGGAAGTTGTGGCACCAACTGCAGTAGGGGTTGTGGATGATGGCAGAGTCATAGCTACGACAATGGAGGAAGGCTCGACTGAAGTGGATTGAACATAAATTGCCTTGGCAGCTACCGTAGCTGGCTCATCAGACTGGCCCGCGGTGGTAGGAGGCTGAACTTTCTTTTTTGGATTCTTCGCATCCATCAGTGAATACCAAGTAAAAGGCTTGTTTGGCCTCACCTTTGTGTCATAATCCCTCGGCTCTACCCTTGCATCTGTGAGATATTTTGTAATAGTGTTGGGATATGGGTAGGACGAGTCATCTTGCCAAGCAATCACTGAGATGTTGGCTGACATCACGATACCCATATTGATAGGGTACCCGGCCATAATAAAAGCAATCAGAACTGTCCGAGGAATCGGAAAGTAAGTCTCATTCTGACTCGGGTCCAGTCTGCTGCAGACAAAGATTTTCCACCCCTTCGCCTCGAAACTGAGAGTGCTCCAGTGGATAGGAACCCCAGCAGTAATCCATGGAGGTGGTGGCCCTAGTGCTGCTATAATCTCTGCTAACCATGGTCGGGCTGCGTTTCCCAATGCATACTTCTCCAAATATTTCTTTGGCTCAACATCTTCGAAGCCCAAGTACGTGTTGAGTGTATGTTGATCAAATCTCTCTTTTAAGTTACGTACTTTAGTCACTTTTGTCCCCTTTTTGATGTGACCCACATTTGCATAGAATTCCTGGACCAGGTACTCTTTGGCGTCCAAGACACTTTGAGTGAACCACATCCCCCCTTGTGTTCCCTGAGCTATCTCAACACTGCTGTGTTGTACCTCTCTAAATCTTTCAATAGAAACTGTCACTCGAGAGTTAGCGACCCCATTGACCACTATGTACGAAAGTTGGTGAAGGCATCCAAGCTGACAAATCGGTCCTCCCAAACCTCTTTCTTCTTCGACCTTTCAAGGCCGTCAGCTGTAGCATCTCCCCCTCTACCATCATCGGGGATATCCTGAACTGGTGTATGTGCCTCAGGGACAGGTGTCGCCGATAGCTCAGAAGCCTGACTAGCACTCTCCGA
This sequence comes from Nicotiana tomentosiformis, assembly GCF_000390325.3. Taxonomy (NCBI): domain Eukaryota; kingdom Viridiplantae; phylum Streptophyta; class Magnoliopsida; order Solanales; family Solanaceae; genus Nicotiana; species Nicotiana tomentosiformis. Next base: position 87,450,377 of record NC_090823.1, read on the forward strand.
GTCCTCGGAAGTGCTATGAGATAAGGACGGCTCGTCCCTGAGTTGGTACCTCCCTTGTGGCAATGACTGTATAGTCGGCTTCTCCCGAACAGAGGCTGAGTTGCCCTCTGATGCTCCCCTAGACGGGACATATGAGCTCGTGTCAGAAAGATCTGCACCTCTCCCCCTACCGGCTGTAGCTTTCTTTGCAATTGTCTTTTGTTGGCCAAGGGGCAGGGCACTCTTGCCTCGACCTCGAGAAGGTTCACCCCTCCCTTTAGAAGTGTTGCATGTGCCTCTAGATCGAACCATTGTCTATATCAAGCAAAGGTGATTGTTAGTTGCAATTCAATGCTCATACATACACATGAGTTATGCAAGTATACACTGGAAAACACAGTGAGGTTCACAGTTAAAGCATGCTTGTAGGAAAAGGATCTACGGCCCTCAAAATTTTCTTGCGGCCGCAGATGAGGCCTTGCGGACTGCACAATTTTGTTTTGTGACCGCATAATTTCACTTGCAGCCACCTCTCTGAATCCCAAAAAGTGCAAACTCTCTTATGACAGATAATTCGCTGATGTGCGGCCGCAATCTATTTCCTGCGGTCCGCACAATTAGACTTGCGGCCGCACAATTGAGTCAAAAAGAATAGACTCTCTAATGACAGTAAAAGGGTTGTTTTGCGGCCATGATGGGAAATCTTCTATCCGTACGTTTTATATTGTGGCCGCAAATACCTTCTTTCACTATGTTGCTCGAAAATCACAATCTGCGGACCGCACAATTTCAGTTGTGACCGCAGAATTCAAAAACTACGAGTAGTCGGTTTCTATTTTATCTAGGTATTGCAATTTTGTGCAAATTTTGACATGGAAACAACATAGAGGCATGAAAATATGTTGACCCAATCCCCATAGAGCATGTATTAGTTAACTCACTACAGATTTACTCCCACATGAATGCATAGTTGAATTCTATTGACAAATGGCCTAAAAATGACTAAAAGTCTACAAATTAAAAAACAAATTAACTAGAAACTGAATCATACCAGATGAATAAGTGTGATGAGTTACTGATCAAAGATGTTGTGTGTGTGAATAGATAGATTCACCAAAAAATTGCAAGAGAGTACTGTTTTTGTGCTCAAAAAGGGAAAAAATGTAACAAATGCCCTAATTCCTCTATTTATACGACTGGGGTAGCTAAGGGGAAGAAGGGCGAGTGCGGCCGCACAATTTCATGTGCGGTGCACACTCTGTTACCTGGTAACATTAAGTCAGTTTCGCGTCTACGCGGTCCGCACAATTTTATGTGTGGCTGCAGATTTCCGTTTTGTTGTCGCACATCGACCTTTTCTCTGACACACTAAACTTCAGATAGTTGAAATTAGCCATCTTTCATTTGTGCGGTCCGCAAGTTAATTGTGCGGCCGCAGTACACTTTTGATGCAACAATCATAAATGTGCAGTCTGCACAAATCAGCTACGGTTCGCACTTTTTTCACACTTAGCCATATTTTTGTCCACAGTTCATGTAAATCACACTCAGCCTTGTAGCACACTTCAAATCAATTTAGAACAAAAATAACACCTATCTACCAAAGGAAAAAGAAAAGAAACATGAGTTGCCTCCTAAGAAGCGCCTGATTTAACGTCGCAGCATGATGCAGTATACCATCAATTGGAATGAATGACCGCCACAACGTGGCTATCTCCAACTTTTCCCAAGTAGTGCTTCACCCGGTGACCATTGACTCGAAATAATTCATTGTTTTTGTTCTTCAAGTCCAATGCTCCAAAAGGTATCACACCCGCAATTTCAAAAGGACCACTCCATTTAGACTTTAGCTTCCTGGGAAACATTCTCAACCTTGAGTTAAACAACAATACAAGATCGCCCACCTTGAACTCTTTGTTCCAAATGTATTTGTCATGAAGATATTTCATCTTTTCTTTGTATAAGGACGAACTTACATAAGCATGGTACCAGAACTCATCCAATTCATTCAAATGTGCAACCCTCAAGTTAGTGTCTACATCCCAATCAAGATTCAACTTCTTTAGAGCCTACATGGCCTTGTGCTTAAGTTCCACAAGAAGGTGACAAGCTTTCCCGAACACCAACCGATATGGTGACATTCCGATAGGTATTTTGTAAGCTGTCCGATAAGCCCATATTGTACCATCAAGCTTCTTGGCCCAATCTGTCCGATTAGCATTCACCGTTTTGGACAAAATACTCTTTATCTCCCGGTTGGAAACTTTCACTTGACCGCTAGCTTGTAGATGATAGGGAGTCGTGACTTTATGAGTAACACCATACTTGCTAAGTAAAGTGTCGAAAGCCTTGTTGCAAAAATGTGACCCCTTATCGCTTATAATGGCCCGCGGAGTACCAAACCTTGTGAAAATATTCTTCTTCAAGAATGTCACCACACTTCCCGCCTTATTGTTGGGTAGAGCAACGACCTCAACCCATTTGGACACATAATCCACCGCGACCAAGATGTAGGTGTTTTCACAAGAACTCATAAAAGGACCCATAAAGTCAATATCCCACACATCAAAAATATCAATCTCCAAAATGGTAGTGATAGGCATTTCATTTTTCTTTGAGATTCCACCGGCCCGTTGACATTCATCACATCTTTTCACTAGCTCTCTAGCATCCTTGTAAAGAGTGGGCCAATATAAACCGCAACTAAACACTTTGGCCGCCGTTCTTGCTTCACCATGATGACCACCATATGGCGAAGAATGACAAGCCCTAAGAATTTCACCTTGCTCTTCTTTCGGTACACATCTTCTAATTACCCCATTCGTACAAATCTGGAAGAGGTATGGTTCATCCCAATAATAATCTTGACAATCCCGTTTGAGCTTCTTCCTTTGGTTTGAAGAGAACTCATCCGGGATGATTTCACACACAAGGAAATTTTTTAGATCCGCGAACCATGACACCTCTTCCATTGAAATAGACAAGAGTTGCTCATTGGGAAAGGAGTCATTGATTTCAAGGCCATCATGCAGCCTCCCCTCCTCCTCCAAACGAGACAAGTGGTCCGCCATTTGGTTTTCACTCCCTTTTCTATCTTGGATGCCAATATCAAACTCTTATCACAAAAGCACCCATCTCAACAACCGAGCTTTGGAGTCCTTCTTGCTCATAAGATAACGTAGCGCCGCATGATCCGTATGGACAATGACCTTTGAACCCATTATGTATGGGCGGAACTTCTCAATTGCAAACACAATGGCAAAGAGCTCTTTCTCTGTAACGGTGTAGTTGACTTGGGCACTATTTATGGTCTTACTAGTATAGTAGATCGGATGAAAAATGTTGTTGATGTGTTGTCCCAAAATAGCCCCAAACGCTACATCACTTGCATCACACATGAGTTCAAAAGGGACACTCCAATTTGGAGCAGTGATGATGGGAGTAGTTGTCAACTTGAACTTCAACAATTCAAAAGCTCTCATGAAATCATCATTGAAGTTGAAATCCATGTAGCCTAAGAAACTCCGCATACCCTTTATAGAAGTTGGAGGTGGAAGTTTAGAAATCACCTCAATCTTTGCCTTGTCAACTTTAATTCCATTCTTTGAGATTTCGTGGCCAAGGACAATGCCTTCCTCGACCATAAAATGACACTTCTCCCAATTGAGCACCAAATTTGTCTCTTCACATCTTGCTAACACTTTATCCAAATTTGCAAGACAATTATCAAAAGAATCTCCAACCACTAAGAAGTCATCCATGAAAACTTTAAGGTAGTCCTCCACCATGTCCGTGAAAATAGCCATCATACACCTTTGAAAAGTCGTCGGTGCATTGCACAAACCAAATGGCATCCGCTTGAAGGCGAAAGTACCATAGGGACATGTAAAGGTTATTTTCTCTTGATCTTCCGAAGAAATAAGAATTTGGTTGTAGCCCAAAAACCCATCAAGAAAGCAACAGAAAGCACGACAAGCCAATCTATCAAGAAATTAATCAAAGAAAGGAAGTGGAAAAGGATCTTTCCTTGTGACTTTGTTGAGCCTGCGATAGTCCATACACACCCTCCATCCGGTCACCATTATTGTAGGAATCAACTCATTCTTATCATTGGTGACTACTATCATGCCCCCTTCTTGGGACACATTGAACTGGAAAAGTCCACGAACTATCGTAGATGGGGGTAGACAATCCCGGCATCCAACCAATTGATAATCTCCTTCTTGACAACTTCTTGCATAGCCTCATTGAGTCACATTTGATGTTCAATAGATAATTTGGAGCCTTCCTCCAAGTTGATCTTATGCATGCAAAATGCGGGGCTTATCCCTAGAATATCTGCCAAAGTTCATCCAATAGCCTTCTTCCTCTTTTGTAGCACCGCCAGAGTAGAGTCTACCTGCACGTTAGTCAAACAATTGGAAAGAATAACCGGTAAAGTAGAACAAGGACCAAGAAATTCATATCCAAGATGTGGAGGCAATTATTTCAACTCCAAGATAGGAGGCTTTCAATAGAAGACTTTGTAGAAAGAGTTGTCGTATTTTCAAGATCCAAGGACAAATTTTGGGGTGCATAGTTATACGACCTCATTCCTTGCAAAGAGTTCACACATTCCATAAAGCCATCTATCTCGTCATCATCAAAGTTGAGCAATACGGCCTCAAACATATCACTCACATTGATCATAGCACTTGTATCATCAGCAATAACATCAGTCATATCTCATTGCTATTCGGTTGCCGCATTAACTTACACACATGGAAAACCGCTTTTTCATCACCAACCCGGAATGTAAGTTCTCCGGCTTCAACATCACAAAGGGCCTTCCCTGTAGAAAGGAAAGGTCTTCCAAGAATAATTGGCACCTCATAATCAAATTCACAATCTAGAATGACAAAATCCGTTGGAAGCATGAATTTATCAACACGGACCAAGACATCTTCAATCACTCCCAAAGGTCTCTTCATAGTATGATCGGCCATTTTCAATCTCATAGAGGTAGGTCTTGGTTGCCCAATTTCCAAAGTCTTGAAAACCGAATAGGGCATCAAATTGATACTTGCCCCAAGATCACAAAGAGCTTTTGCAAACTCGGCACTTCTAATTGTACAAGGAATCATGAAAGCACTGGGATCTTCCAACTTAGGAGCCATTGAGTGCACAATCGCACTCACTTGATGAGTGACTTTGATGGTTTCAAAATTCATTGACCGCTTCTTTGTCACGAAATCCTTCATAAACTTTGCATAGCTGGGCATTTGTTCCAAAGCTCAACTAATAGCATATTGATTGAGAGACTCTTCATCATTTGAATGAACTTCTTGAATTGATTCTCGCCGTTTAGATTGGCAAGCCTTTGAGGGTATGGAGGTGGAGGCTTAGGCAATGGTGCCTTTGCCTTTTGCACTACTAGCTCTAGTATGTCAATAATGTGATCCCTAGATGGGTTCACCTCCTCTTGAGTATCTTCCACATTATCATCAATATCAATCCGAACTTCATCATTTAATTGCACCACATTGTTCGGGACCTCTTATTCTTTTACCACTTGCTCATCATACACAAGTTGCCTTTGACTTGAGGTGGGTGCATTCCCACCTCTTCCATTTCTTGTAGTAACGGCCATGGCATGCCCCGTGTTGTTTCCACCCTTTGAGTTTACTACCGTGTCACTTGGTAGTGTCACTTTGGGACGAGAATTTAGAGCTTGAGATATTTTCCCCATTTGCACTTCTAATTTATGGATCGATGTGTTATATGAGGCAAGTTGGGAATTCGAATCGGCATTCTTTTCCATCATTTGCTTGAACATATTCTCAATATGCCCCATCTCATTATTTGAAGAACTTGGACCATGGGAAGGATAAAGAGGCGGGTTGCTCGATTGCTGATACATCGAGGGCCTTTGAAAACCAGACCCCCGGTTGGCTTTATTATTGTTCCATCCGCCTTGATTTTTACCTCCCCCTCCCCCCCCAAATTTCCTTGATTATTGCCACTACAATTTCCTTGATAGTTGTTGTTATGACAATTCCCTTGATTGTTGCCACTACTCCAATTTTCTTGGTTGTTAGAATTTCAATTACCTTGATTGTTTTGAGGTCGCCATTATTGTTGGTTTGGACCTTGAAAGTTGTTTCTTTGCCCCTGATAGTTGTTCACGTATTGTACCTCCTCTTCTGGTTCATTATAAGAATCACCTTGATCAAAACCACTATCTTCTTGCACATAATTCTCCACTCAATTTTGTACTTGTGGACCTTTAGTCCTTCTCTTGTTTACCATCATGTTAACCCCCTCCATCGCATTGACTTGCTTAGGATTTTACACTTGTTGAAGTTGAGCCTTTGCTAGTTGATTCATGGTGGTAATCAATTCGGAAATGGCTTGCCCATGGTCATGTAACTCTTTGTGAAAGTGGATCACGTTCGAATCACTTTGTGGAACAATAGTCCGGGATCGCCAGACAATGATGTTTCCTCCATTCCATCCAAAATCTCAAACTCCTACGCATACGGCGTAGTCATAAAGTTACCACCGGCAAGTTGATTCACTACACATTGGTTGGTTGTGTTAATCCCACGATAGAAGATTTGTTGAATCATATTTTCCGTCATATTATTGTTGGGACATTCCTTGACCATTGCTCTACACCGCTCCCAAATCTCGTGTAGTGGTTCATTCGGCTCTTACTTGAATGCCAAAATCTCATCTTGAAGTGTAGCCATGTGCTCCCAAGAGAAGAACTTAGAAATAAACCTTTCTGCCAACTCATCCCAAGTGTGAATGGAATGGTTCGGCAAACATTCCAACCAATATAAAGCTTTTTCTCATAGAGAGAAGGGAAAAATCCTTAGCCTCAATGCATCATCGGAGAAATTTATTTATTTGCTCCCCCAACAAGTGTCCACAAACCCCTTCAAATGTTTGTACGCATTTTGACTTAGAGCACCGGTGAAGAAACCTCGTTGCTCTAACAAAGTGAGCATTACATTGGTGATTGGAAAGTTGCCCGCCCTAATACGGAGAGGGACTATTGCACTAGCATATCCTTCATTGGGTAACACCCGGTGTGAAGTCGCTCGTGGTGGAGATGGGGGTGGAGCGGGGACATTGTCATGAGGCACTCAGCCTCTTCTATTGGCTTGAGGTTCAACAGAAACCTCATCAACTTGGTTATCTTCGACGTCCACATCCCCCCAAAGGTAACTTTTTGAGCTCATTGTACGCCATGGTTGTACCTACAATTTCTCAAACAAGTAGGTAACACGGAAGGAAAAGAAGATATTCCAAAAACACACCCAAATATATAGCTAACACTGTTTTAACTCCCCGACAACGACGCCAAAAATTGATCACGTCCACAACACACCTCAATAAGAGATATGACACGGTCGTATGCAATAATAATTACCCAACTAAGAGTCGGGGTTGAATCCACTAGGAGTTATGATGGGAGTTAGGAGTATATATTTCAAGCAAGCAAATGGGTTATATAAGATTGCACTTCCACAACAAGGTTTTTTTTTTCTTTCTATTTCTATGTTTACTCTAATAAATGCAAGATAAAGAAAATAAATTCTAGATAAATATTTTTGAGGTTTTTCCAATTGGGTAAAAGGCCTAGGGCTATGAGGGTGTAATATAGCTCACAACTCTACATTACCCACTCATACCTCTCGGTCAGAGAGTGATTTGCCCAATTTGGTTTTCTCAATACCAAATGGGTATCAACCAAAACAGTTGATAAGAGCTCAAGTCGGGTTATTACTATCTCTTGGTTAAACCTTTTAATTGGGTTAATCAATCTCTAAATTGACCCAATTCCTTGTTAGCTAAGTTATCTTAGACTAGATCCCTCTTGCTCAAGTAGAGACTAAGTCAAATAGGCATGAATCAATATTTGCAACTATTAATTCTAAAATTGAAGCATGAACTAAGCTAAATAATCAAGTCCTAATAATAATCAAGCACTACATTAGACACCCATAAGGTTTACGTACTAGGGTTGGGTCACAACCCTAGTAAGAGTCTAGCTACTCATAATGGAATTTGAAGAAAATAAAGAAAAAATCTAATTAAACTCATAATGAAAGATTAAAATGATGAAATCTAATGTAAAATACACTAAACTAATGTAAAACTTCCTAAAGTAGTAAAGAAAAATGGCTACAGCAACATCAGATGTTCAAAACTTGACATGATTTTGTGAAACTCGTCTATTTATACAGGGCCAAAAATTTCGGACAAAAATGCTCCTCGGAAGGTTCTGCGGCCGCACAATTCCATGTGTTGTCTGCAAATTTCTTCAACTGGCAAGAAGTGGAGTTCCACGGCCGCATTTTTCTCAATTACGGCCGTGGGGTAATCTTTTGTGGCTGCACATTTCTGTACGGTGGCCGCGAGACAATCTTCTGCGGCCGCACAATTCTTGTGCGGTCCGCAATTCACAAAGGCTCCTAGACTTGGTCTTTTTGCATACTCTGATATTTGACTCCTAGCCCAGTTCTGCGGCTGCACAATTCATGTGCGGTCCGCACATTGTTGAAAGGTCTCCTATATTTTTCTTCTTGTTTTGCAGCCGCAGATGGAATTCTGCGGTCTGCAATTTCTTCTGCGGTCGCAGAATTCCTTCTGCGGACCGCACATTTGTGCTTCTATGCCCTTTATTGCCTTGTGCTTTAGAACACTCATTTTTAGCCAGATTTTATCTCGAAAGACCAAACTTCCAGCATTCCTGCAATTTTGCATAATTTCATTAGTTCCGGGAACACAATTCAATACTTTTGGACTAAAACAAAAGCTAAAAGGTGCTAGTAAGCAGTCAAAATCCCCACTTATCAATGATCCAATGTCACCTATGATGGAATACCTAAACATAGCTCTGAAGCAACTAAAGCTGAATCCAGACTTCAACTACTATCCAAAGTGTTCAAAAATGGAGATTGTGCATATCTACTTTGCAGATGACTTATTGATGTGCTGTAGGGCAGATCCTATCTCTATACAACTCATGATGGGGTATTTTGCCAAGTTCTCTGAAGCATCATGCCTCAGTGCCAACATGGAAAAGAGTTCAATCTATTTGGTAGGGGTCTCTACTCAAGTAAAAGAGCAAATCATATCATAATACCATTTTTACTTCAGGTACTCTCCCATTCAAATACTTAGGAGTACCCCTATCCACAAGAAAACTTACTATAAGTGAGTGTTTGCCCCTAGTGGATAAAATACTGGTCAGAGTTAAAAGATGGACCTCTAGATGCCTTTCATATGCATGTAGAATATAACTTATCAAGAGTGTGCTCTTTGAAATGAAAACCTACTGGGCACAAGTGTTCTTTCTTCCCAAAACGTTTCTGAATATGGTGACTGCAGTATGTAAGAGCTTCTTATGGCATGTAATTGAAGAAAATAGTAGGAGAAATCCTGTAGCTTGGGATACAGTTTGCCACCCCAGGTCTGTAGGGGGTTTGAATGTTATAAATCTATTTCTGTGGAACAAAGCAGCTATAAGCAAGCTACTATGGGCCATCACTCAGAAGAAAGATAAGTTGTGGGTACTTTGGGTATACATACACTACATATACGGCAAGGATCTAGACAATGTACCTACTCCAAAACAAGCTTCATGGGTAGTGAGGAAAGTGTTTGATGCTCGGAATTGGCTAACAATTGGAGTTGTAGAGTTGAATTCAAATGTATATGATGACATATTTACACATATACTACATAAAAGTCAAGGATCTAGACAATGTACCTACTCCAAAACAAGCCTCATGGGTAGCGAGGAAAGTGTTTGATGCTCGGAATTAGCTAATAATTAGAGTTGTAGAGTTGAATTCGTATGTCTCTGATGACAAATTTATAATAAGGAAAGCATATATTGCTAGTGTGCCACAATACCAAAAGGTGATATGGAGGTCCTTGGTGATGAGCAAAGGACTAATTCCTAGACACTTTTTCATACTACGGATGGCAGTTCAGAAACGACTTGCAACAACTGATAGATTACTAAGTTGGGAAATTTAAGTACCACATTCATGTGTCTTATGCTCTGCAGGAACAGCTGAGATACATAACCACTTGTTCTTTGAATGTTCATACTCTAAGGAGATCTAGGGCAAACTATTGAAATGGATGAACATTAACATGCAATTACATCAGTGGGAGGATGAAGTTGTATGGCTATCTCAGAGAAGGGATAACAAAAAATCAATTGGAGAGATCATAAGATTCCTATTTACAACAGCAGTATACCACATTGGGCAGTTAGCAGAAGATGTTAACAAATCAGATGAGATAACAGTGATAGAATCAGATCCTACAATTGCACATTGCATGACAAAGACAAAACAAGTGGAAACAAATACTAGAGAAACTAGACAGTTACTCTACATGATCTCAAATTTTCCTTATCAATTCATTTCACCCGCCCCGTAAAAAAATTTCAAGTCGACGAAAAAACCCTAATCTTAAATTCGTCTGAAATTCATTCTTTCCAACTAAAATTAAAGGGATAAGATGAATGTTTCTTTGATTAAACCTAGTTAGAACCTCAAAATATCGTTATATTTCACTGAGATTTTAGGTTTTGACGAGTTGTTGGATTTGTTCGAGTTGCAAGGAAAGGGGTTCAGTCACTGTTATCAGTCATTGATTCTACGATCTTTCTTCGATTTGGATTTTGGACAAAACTTATGCTTTTTAAAGGTTAGCGTTGTTCGTCGCCTTTATGTTATTTTGAGCTCTAGGGTTTTCTTCGTCACTGCTACAGTAATAGTACTGAATATGTTGTTGCATGTGGTTTGATTTGGTAGATACTGGTCTGATATAGTTATATATCTACTTTGCGTTGGATTTAAAATATCTGTTAAATTAGTCACAGTAAGATTCTTCCTTGGAGGAAAAATCTCCATGGATAAGCTAAACTCCTTGACGGAGGAGGATTATATAGGTGGAGTTATTACTTCTGTACTTGACATTGATGTAGATAGGTTCTCCTATTTTGAATTTCTAGGTTATGTTAAAGACTTTGGCTATAATCCTTCTCCCGCTCGTATTTATGTAAGGCCACCTTGTTGTCCTGATTTAGAAATTAAAGTGGATAGGGACATTATGGGTATTTGTGAAGTATTAAAAAATGGGGATATCTTGGATGTATTTGTGGAGCACATGGTTGATGAACCAGTAGTAGTCCCCCCTCTCTTAGAATTTGGTCAAGACCTTGGGGGAAGTGAGGGTTTGGGCACATATGAAGAGGCATCCACTAGTGCCCCTGCTGAACTAAGTGCTCCTTTTGATACTACTGCCCTCCCCCCACCCCCGAACTTACTATCCCCCCGGACCTACTGCCCCTAATGAACCTGCTGGCCCATCTGAACCTACTGAATCTCAAGATGGTTTTAGTACTAAGAATAGCTTAGATTCAGATCATGTAGAGTTATTTGAAGAAGGGGAGGAGGATTATGGTAGTGATATACATGAGTATAGGTCATTTAGGGAGGAAAGAAGAACTGAGAAGAGAAAAAAGAGGAATGTTAGAGTTCCTGCAGCTGAGGGTATTAAGTTAGGTAAAGAAACAATAAATGTGGGTTATGATGAGTATGAAGCTAGGAGATAGTCAGGACAAAGGAATCCTTTGGAGGGTAAAATAGGAGGTGATGAGCCATATTATCATTCTGATGAGGCTGCCAGCTTTGAAACAGATATAGATGATGATGGTGATGATGATGAAGGAGAGGGAGAGGTTAATCAAAGGAAACCCAAGAATAAGAAAGATTAAAAACAGAGTGATATTTGATCCAAACTATAAGAAAATTGTGTGGGAGCTTGGTCTTGCATTTAAGAGTGTTGGCAAGTTTAGAGAAGCTCTTACTAGATTTGCTGTTGAAGAAAAAATTGATATGGATAAATATGTTAATCAACTAACAAGGGTGAGGTGTAAGTGCAAGGATGATTGTCCTTGGCATCTGTTTGCTAGCTATGACTCTAAGACTAAATACTTTGTTGTGAAGAAGTACATTCCAATACACACATGTTAACCTACTAACAATAACAAATTGTGCAACAGCAAGTACTTGCTTGAGAAATTCAAAGACAGAATAAGAGAGCAACCTAACATTAAAATATTCAAGTTTCAGCAGACCGTAAGAAAAGAATTAGGTTTGTATGTTGGGAGATCAATTTGTAGGAAAGCAAGGAATAAGGTTTTGAATGATATAATGGGTGCATGTGCTGGAGTATAGTAGAATTTTAGACTATAGAGATGAAATGCTTAGGTCTAATCCTGGTAGTACATGTGTTGTTAAACGAAGTGAAGAGACTTTTGAAGGTGGTAAGAAAATATTTATTGGCTTCTACATCTGTTTTGATGCATTGAAAAAGGCCTTCAAGGCTAGTTGTAGGCCCTGTATTGGATTGGATGATTGCTTCTTAAAGAGTGTTTGCAAGGGGCAATTGCTTGTCGATGTCTGTAAAGATGGTAACAACCAGATGCTGCCTCTAGCTTGGGCAGTGGTTGAGGTTGAGAATAAGTTCAATTGGACCTGGCTTTTAAGGCTGTTGAAGGATGACATTGAACTTAGAGATGGGGCAAATTTCACATTCATAACAGACATGTAGAAGGTTAGTATTATGTTCTTTATTTTATTCTTATATTATCTTTGTGTTTGTTTTTTTCTGTTGCTTCCATAAGTCTTACTCATATGTTATTTCATTTTCTTCTGTTCTTCTATGTAGGGATTGTATTAAGAAATAGATGAAGTACTGCCAAACTGTGAACATAGGATGTGTGCTAGACACATCCTAGCAAATTGGTCCAAGAAGTGGAGAGGCATTGAAAGAAAAAATTATTTTTGGAGGTGTGCCAGAAATACTTATGAGGCAGAATTGAAAAAGAATCTTGACTTCATGGAAAGATTAGGTGGTAAAGGAATCATTGATGACTTGTTGTGGTATAACAAAGAAAGGTGGTCTAAGGTGTACTTCAAGTTCTTCAGCAACTGCGATAGTATGGACAACAATATGGCTGAAAGCTTCAACTCCTGGATATTAGATCCAAGACACAAGATAATTATAACAATGCTTGATGAAATCAGAGTGAAAATGATGAATAGGATTGGGCAACTGAGAGAATTTAATGGTTGGATCTGTGATATCTCACCAATGGCATTAAAAGTTTTACAAGACAACACAGTCAAGTCAATGAAGTATGATATTATGTGGAATAGAGACATAGGATATAAAGTGAAAGAAACTGAATATCTGAAACATTTGGTTTCTCTACAAACCATGACATGCAGTTGCAGATCTTGGATGCTAAAAGGCATACCATCTGCTCATGCAGTAGCTGCCCTTCACTTCAAAAAGCTGGAGCCAATTAACTATGTTGCTCACTGATATACCGAAGAGACTTACTTGAAAGTGTACAACCATTTCATTCAACATGCCTTTAATATGTCAATGTGGCCAGACTTACAGAATGTATCTGTTATTCTACCAACAGTCAGAAAGATGCAGGGAGACCAAAGAAAGTTAGAAGAAAAGAGCAAACTGAAAACAAGACAGGTAAGCTGTCTAGGAGAGGACTGGAGATATCATGTCGAGCATGTAATGAGAAAGGCCATAATAAGAGAGGGTGTCATAAGACTAAGGCAGCAGCTTCAACTGCAGCAGCAAGTGGAGCAACAAGTGCAGCTGCAAATGCAACAACTAGTACAGTACCAAGGGGCAGTTCTATGTCTACTGCAACACCAAAAACTGGAAGAGGAAGGGGTAGACCAAAAGGTTCTACCAATGAGACAAGGCCCTACAAAAGACCAAAAGTGGTTAGAATAGGGGGTGATTCAAACAGAAATTGGCTACACCATCTTTAATGTAAGGCCTCTTATTACCTTTTGTATATCAAATAAGTGGTACTATTTATTTAGACTAACAAATAGTATCTTTCTTTAATAGCTTGGAATGCCTTCAAGTAGGCCCAGAAATATTATATCTTCAGCAGATGTCACTGGAGATATTGGGCATAGACTATCAATTGGAGTAAAGTGAAAAGGAAAAACAGTGACACAAAGACAACTCCATTATATTATAGGAAAAAAAGGGGTCAAGAGCTGCACAGTTAAGTCAAGGAAGCTCCACTACACAGTCCTCACAACCTTAAAAACCTTAGGAATATTTTCTATACTTTGGCAGTCTATTAGCAGCTGTGACTGCAATATTTTGTATTAGCAGCTGTGACTGCAATATTTTGTATTAGCAGTTGTGACTGCAATATTTTGTATTGGCAGCTGTGACTGCGATGTTTTGAGTTAGCAGCTATGATTGGTGCAATTATGCAATCTTTAGTGTTTGCAACTATGACTACAATATTTAGTATTCTATGACTAATGAATGTTGTTATTAAAAAGCAGCAGTGACTATTTTAAACGTGATTATTGACTGCACTTATGTTATTTTTCTATTAGGAGTTGTCACTATATATTTAGTTTCTTTCAATACATTTCAAGGATTCAATATGCTGAACAAAACAATTTAGAATTAGAACAACCACCAACTTTATTCCAAAAAGAGATAGTACATAATACAATAATGGTTCACCTACATTGATTTGTATCATATACCAATAAGGTTCAATATAAAGATTGTAGTACAACAAAAAGAGAAACAAAGAGCCTATGGCAACTTCAATTCATCCTCCTTCACTTGAAACCTAGTACTAACACTGATAATTAAACAACATAAAATGATAAACCAAAGAACCTTCTCCCTTTTCCTTGATCGAACAACTTTGCTCCTCCATTTCTTCTTCCTTTCTTTCATCTTCTCCATTTCAGTTTTCAAGTAATCTAGTTGAATGCCTATCTTACCAATCTCATGTTTATCCTTCTTTGCTGCCATCAGATTATCTAGTTTTTCAAAAACTTCAACTTGGCTCTCAAGTTTTCCAATCTCTTCTTTCAATTTAGGAATAACAAACTTTGATCTAGGGTCAATTTCTCCATCCCTCCAATGCCAAAAATCACATGCTCTAGCACCCTATCACGAATAACAATAAAATTAATATTTTAGAGTTCTATTTCTTGATATCTTAACTTATTTAATCTTGAAAATTAAATCAACTTACCCCATAGTATGGACTAGCTCAATACCTTCTACCAGGATTCCTAGGGGTCCAAGAAATCAACAATGGCAGCAAATATCCATGCTTGCCTCGCACTTCTTCAGTAGATGCATAATCGTCCTCTTCCGTACAAAGCCTACTCAACCTTTTCGAAGCCATTATATACAAAAACTGCAGTTGAAAACACAAAAAAATTAGGTAAAAATTAAGTAGAAACAGACGGAGTTTAACTCAAATAACCAAAAATTAACTACCTTTGCCTTCAAAAATCGAATCTTGAACGTTAGTTATGGCTGATTTGGTAGTAAATTAAATTAGGGTTAGTGAGGTTGGTATGGTGGAAGAAGTAATAAGGTGAGTCGGGTATTAAATTAGAGGAAAGAGGAATATATTACCGTTGGGGGTTGTAATCAGTGCTGATAAATTTTTTTTATTTTTTTTGTTTTCACGATTAAACAATAGCAATAAGCGCGCCCCTTTGTAGTTAGATACAATCCGCCTGGAAGATGGCTTACAAGGGTGCAGAAAAAATCAGTCCTAAGAAGTATAAGATGGTATTGGGATGCCCGTAAAGGTTGGGTGTGAAACTCAATTATCGGGATAAGTTCGGGATGCATTTTATGTATTATCTCAAATTTAAAAGAAGTGTCACCTTTCATGTATTCTACAATCTACATATATTCTCGAAATTAAGATTATTCAGATAATAATAAAATTAGAGGATAAAAAAGAAAGGCTAAAGAAAAATCAAGATCAAGGATTGGACGACACACCTCACCTGATTGTAGAATCTTTTACTTTACTACTCCATAATAATTAGCACTTGAACTAATTAATGAAACCTTTATGTATAAACTATACACTAATTGGGGTTTATTTAAAACTGGAAGTAGACAAATAACATGCCAACTTGCATAAGTTGATGCAAGCTTTTCCTAGTCTCGTCTTTTAAAGTTAAGAATTACACAATTATTTTATTTTATATGATTGTGTTTGGCTCTATATACAAAAATTTAAGGAGAAAAAAAGAGTTATATATGTCAATAAAAATAAAACGAAAAACTTAAAGTTTTAAAGTTACCAAATATAAAAGTTTTATGTCCTAGATTGATGATACTCAGGTGGAACTACTAGGTAAAATTGTTCAAGGATTCTAAAGGCCAAAATTAGAAATCAAAATCAAGCGGTTGATATTGACAACAAATCAACCAATTGAACATTAGAAAATTATACTATGTGTTTTTTTTTTATCTGATAGATTCCAGATGACAATATACAGTATTCTCTTGCTCCAGTGCTTATCCACTCAAAAAATATTAGTAGGCGTTTAAACATAAAAATCTTGATTTTTGAAAGAAGCTAAATTTAAAATTAAGTTGAAAAATGGTATTTGAAATTTCAAAAATATTTAAATATGCATTTCACTTAAAAAATATTGTTGTTCTGTGAGGGGAAATAATTTTTTACTTGAAAAAGTGGTAAAAAAATACTTTTTCAAACTGGAAACTCTTCTTCAAGAACATTTCAAAAACTCAATTCAATTTAATAACCAAACAATGACTTGAAAATATTTTTTGAAAAAAAAAAAAACCAAAAAGAAATTTACGCCCAAACGGCTCCTTAAAAGTTTCCCCTTTGAGGAAAAACATATGTCGAATAATTGGGCGGAAAGCTACAAATTCTGCTCTTTGGTGTTGCATAATGAAACACAAAGGGTGTGTTTGGTACACAGGAAAATATTTTCCTAAGAAAATATTTTTTTAAAAAATAAGTAGTAATTTTATTCATTTTTCGTGTTTGGTACGCGTAAACTTCCAAAACACATAAACATCTGAACTCATAACTTTGAAACTTGTAAAATTTCGAACACGTAAACCGAAAGATGAAAAAATTAAAACTGAAAATATAGAAAAAAAATATTTTTTTCGGGGGGAGGGCGGGGGGGGGTTGACAAAAAAAAATGAAATTTGAAAAAACAAATTTCAGTTCTGAAAGAGGGGTGGGGTAGGTAGGCATGGGGTGGGATTAAGTGGGTGGGTGTGGGGTGCGTTGGTGAGGGTGGGAATAGGGTGGGGAAGGTTGAGAAAGAGTTTTGAAAAATGTTTTCCCTTCTCTCGATAAGAAAAATATTTTCCTCCAATTGAAGAAAACTGAGTTCATAAGGAAAATATTTTTTAAAATATTTAAACCAATCAAACATGAAAAAATTGAAAAATATTTTCCGATTGTACCAAATACACCCAAAGATTGGTTTTGTGAATATGGATGAATTGGACTTTACGATTTTCTCTGTGTTCGTTTTCGTTTATTTGAGCATTTGTTTAATTAAAAGTTTCCTTTTTTCTTCTGGAAATCTAATCTAGATTCACATGGATTATGCAAAAAGTTGCGGACTCATTATCTCAAATTTTTTGATTGAATGATCAAATTCTTCCACAAATCAAGATCAAAGATGAAATTACTTTAATTCGATCTTAACCCGAAGACACCAATAAGAATCTTTAAAAGTCTATGACACGACACACCTGACTCTACTATCTTTTAATTAATGTAGCAGTTGTACAAATTAATGACTTATAAAGTATGCATCAACATGGGGTTTAATTTATTAATTGAACACTGGAAGTAGACACATGACCACTTGCACAAGTTGGTTGCAAGCTGAATTCAGTTTTAATTTTCTTTACTTTAGTTTGTATCATCATTTAAGTTTGAGAGTTTACTAAGCATAAAGCTACTTTAACGTAAAGTACTTAGATTTATGTGAAGGTAAAAATCAAAATATCCTTTCTTTAACCAAATTTAAAACTTTATTTTGCTTATTTGTTTCCTCGTCTACAGCTAAAAGCAAGAGGTGCATCTAGCAGAGACATTCCAAATCCCCCGTCTTGGAAGTAAACTAACATTTTACTTCATTTCCGAGATGTTACGTTGCTAAAACGGAGATTTTTTTTTTATACACCATCATCCAAAAAGATATTTATCCGCATCTAATTTTTACACAAAATTAAATAATTTAATCTAATAGTTAAAAATTAAAGTACAAATATACATCACTTTATCATATATAAATGATAATTATGCATATGAAAAACACATGGCTCGGGTGTAAATAAATGTTTTCCTCACTAAAAATTGGTGTTAGTACACTTTTTAGTGCCAACTTCTTGGAGGTTTGACCATAACTTGTAAGGCCATTTAGCATACTTTTAGTAGTGAAACCTTAGATATTACATAAATGGTTGGATGATTACCTCATGCCACATTTGGTTACTATTATTATCAGTGTTATATTATTATTGTTGATCAGATACGTATGAAATATAATGACAATGACGAAAAGTTTATTTTAAGAACCAGCTTTTGTCTAGTGAACTACTCCCTCTGTTCACTTTTACTTGTCCAATATTTTCTAAAAATAGATTTTCACTTTTATCATATCAAGGAAACACAATTTTTTTCTTGTTATACTCACAATATTAATTACTCATTTCAAATTATTTTTTCAAATCTATTAAAAAAATACATTAATTAATATGGGTATCATGATAATTTTGTACTTCATTTATTATTTCATAAAGTGTTTCAAAGTAGTTAAAGCGAACATAGGGATTACATTTGCCTATGTTTTGACAAGAAGCGAACTTAGCAATTTTTTTGTCTTTTATTTCGTGTATAGGTTAAAGATCATGACTTTCTTCCGAAGGGGAATGAAAAAAATTAAATAACAGAAAATGAAACTACTCATATGTTGGACAGCCTTATGAGGATATCGTCAAAAGGAAATACGTATAAGATATGTTGGATCCTTCCACCTTTAATTAATAGGATCAAATTCGAATAAAGAATCTCCTCCTATGAAACCACCTTAGTTGAACTTTATGTCTATGGGAAAGGAACATGACATGCACAACACTCTATACACAGAAATAAGAACCCTTGCATTTAATTAAGAATCTAAAGACGAAATGTTTTATGTTCTCAAGAATAGGGAGAGAATCGAACACAGAACAAAGTAAATCTTAGAGGAAGCATCCCACCACTATTAATAACATCATTCCAACTTGTAAAATTCTTTCTCCAATTGGCTAGTCTGTGAACATCTCCCTCCCCCCTCCCCATCCCCCAACCCCAAGATTAATTACCTTTTATTTATCTTTAGTTCAGCACTGTTAATTTTCTAAGATATCAGAAGACAATATTCTTTATGGTTCAAATTAAATGAGGTATTTTTTTTTTTTAGTCTGTTTCAAAATAAATAACATATTTTTAAATTTAAAAATAATTTAACTTTAAAGTCTTTGTTTTACAAATGTTACCCTTAATGAGAAACTTTTATAATCACACAAATATCATGCTCCACAAAGCTTTACCCCTTAAACTTTTAAGACCACAAGTTACAAAAAAAAAAATTTCTTAAACTTTTTTCGAGTCAAATTACTTCATCTAAATTGAAACGGATTGGAGAGTAATTGTTTTTTCAAGAAACAGGTGATATGTTTTCATTATGGACAGTCGTACTAATAATAATAACGACGTCCCCGCCACCGACAGTAGCAATACGGAGCAAATAGAGATAACCAACCAACTATCGATTTAGAAAGCTAAAGTTATTTTCAAAGAATTTCAGTCCTTAAAATAACTATATTGTCAAAACTAGTTGGAGCAGAGACCGTAAAATCCCTAATATACCCAAAAAAACTGTGAGTGAGAGCTTACCAAAACGAAAGTCACTATTTGTATTTGAATGGAACGTTATAATGCTTCGCCCATCAATTATAAGGAAAAATAAGAACAATAACCTAAATCCAATTTTGGTGGCAGTAATAAAATAAATAAATAAATATTTTATTTACCGAACTAGCATAGGTTGGATCTTATTCCGGGTGTACCACAATAAGAGGAATAAGAGGTACTAGTATTCTTCACACGTGACCAGGAATCTCTTATTAAAACCTTACTGAAGTATTATAAACTATATAACCAAAATTTGGATCATGTTTCTACCGAGTAAAATGGAAAAAGAAAAAGATAGAGAAAAGTTTATGTGAGACAACCGTCACATCATTTATTGATCTACTCCCTGGTCTCAAATTATTTATGTATTTCTTTTTTACACATTCATTAAAAAAAAATCTTAATTAAGAGTTTTTTTTTTTTTTTTTACTATTTTACTCTTATTTATATTTTAAGATACGATTTCTCTTATATTTAACCCACGGTCATTCCATCTTCAAGAACAACTACTATTAAGGGTAAAATGAGGAAAATAATAATTGATCACCTCTCCAATTTCTAAAATAACGAATAATTTTAGACAATTATTTTTAGAACTCGCAGTCTAATATAGTTTGAGATGGATGGTGTTCTAAGTACCAAAAATGGAAGGAAAAAAAGACCAAAGATTCCAAAACTTAAAAGACAAAAACTTGGAGTAGTAAAAACTGCTACTTCATTTTTTCGATCCATTAACCCATGATTACAGCACAAACAAAACCAAAGAGAAATATTTATACATTCATCGTCATCATCTTAGTCCCACATCTATATACATATATAGTTTGATAAGTATGTATAAGAGTGGGTACTTAAACATCAGCTGGAATATTTGTTCATTATCGAATTTCAACAACGTGATTATAGCTAGTAAGAATCTATACGGCGGCCGGCTTACGGTCTGGCCTGAGGTGGAGCGTCGGATCCTGTTCCACTTCCCACGGTGGCTATGGCGGCTGAGTTAGTAACTTTTTTCCTTGTTGCAACCTTCGGAAATTTCTCTTTTCTTTCGTCTTGTTTCATCTGCTTTTCTCTACAGTCTAGGCTGCAAAAGGCACTATCTCCTCTGAAAAAAAAAAAAAAAAACTAGTGTAAAGAATTGAACCCCTATAAATTATTTTTATTATCAAATCGACTAGAAAATAACTATATGTGATCGATGGGCAATAACAAATGAAATTAGTATACAACTTACATGTCAGAGTATATAAGTTAAATCGTATACATCTGTATACCTGTACATGTAGATGTCACGACCAGGGATTAACTGGCGTTTACAGAGGAAGCAAGCTCTAAGGAAATGTGCAGTTTCAACGAAATTATCAGCTGATCTTCTGCGAGTCAAGATTAAGCGTTGATCTAGGCCGTTGGATGCCGGTGGGATGGGACCAGTGAAGTTGTAAGGGTTGAGAGGATCAAAGGGTTGATAATTTATAACGGCTACAGAAGGATCGTTTATATTGAGGTCTAAGGTGAATTCTTTCATGCTTGTTGTTCTCTTGATTGGTGGCCTTGCCCTCTTTCCTAGCAACATTTTTTTCTGGTTTTCCTATATATTTTATGCTTCCCTTTGTTCTCGATCTCCTCTCTTGTTTCTTGATAAGGTTTTGTTTTGCAGCTTTGCTAGAGTTTGGTCATGGTTGAAAAGAGAGGTTTTTAGAGAGAAGAAGGAAGGGGAGAAGTGAGAGTGGGGGAAATGTGGGAAGATATAAATTAAGAGCCGAAGAGCTAGGAAAGAATATGGACCGTTGAATTTATGTTCAGTTGCTTATTCACTCCCTCTCAATTTAGGTTATATTTTTTCTAGAGTTAATTAAACTAATCTTCTAAATTTAATTAAGTTAGCTTAACTCAATATTTTTAAATTAAAATTTAAATATTTAAAAATTATACGAAAATACTATAAATTGCCAAGTCAATATGGTCAGTAATAGTGCAAAAAACGTTTGGACTATCAATGTACTTAAATAGTATGTCGTAACATATTTGTATTATATTTTATTTTAACTTATTAATCTCAATTATTATGTACGATTATTGTAGTAAGACATAACAACAACATACACAATAATATCTCACACCGTGGGATAGTTAAAGTATTTTTTAAGAGACCTGATAATTTAAGAATTCTCTTACTCTATTGGTATACAACAACAACAACAACAACAATAACAACTCAGTATAATTTACTAGTGGGGTCTGGAGAGGGTAGTGTGTACGCAGACCTTACCCTACCCTGGGGTAGAGAGGTTATTTCTGATAGATCCTCGGTTCCCTCCATCCAAGAACTCCCCACCTTGCTCTTGGAGTAACTCGAGCTCACAACCTCTTGGTTGGAAGTGAGGGTTAATTAAAGTACTCACATAATTATTAGGAGGCCATGTCAGCAGTTTCTATTTTTTATGCAATTATTGAGATTCTCAACTACCCAGGTATCAACTAGGGAAAGGACTTCTCTTTCAACTTAAGATTCTCTCGGTTAAAATGAAATTAAGAAAAAAAAAAGAAAATCTATTTAGATGTCAGGTAGTATATTAAAAATACTTATTCCCAAATAGTACTTATTAATTCAGAAATTAATAGATAATTAACTACTTTTTTTTCAACTCTAACCTTAGTATTAAAATTGTTCTAGAATTAAGAGGTACATGTATAGACAAAAATAAAAAAATTAGAAAAAATGATAAATTAGTCAAATTACTCATCTTATTACTAATACTTTTTTAAGGAGCGGGTAAAATCTTATCCTGACCACTAAATGGGAGCGGAGGGAACAGTATCTCTTAAAATAATAGAAATTGGTCGCAGACGAGGATCTACCTAGTTGCACATGAGGATTAAACAAAGTAGATCAAATCAGTTGCCCATTTTTTGTATTTTAATATCGGAAAAAATGAAACGATCGAATACTTTCTATTGGCTATCAGTAAATCTAAAACATTACACTTGTACATCTATGGATTTATATAATATGACCCCATTCCGTGGGGTACAATGTAAATAATATGATTCGTTAGAAATGTTAAGTTGCAAAAGAATAGAAATTTCAATTATTATACATAGAATCCAAGAAGATATAGTAGGCGTTTGGATACAAAAATTGTGAAATTTCGGAAAAGAGCGAAAAAAATTTTAAGTGAAAATGATATTTAAAAACTAAAGTTCTGTTTGGATATGAATACGATTTGGAGCTGTTTTTGAATTTTTATAGGTGATTTTAAATAAATAAAAAATTAAAAAACAGTCTTTAGAGCTTTTCAAATTTTCAAAAAAATCTGAAATTCAACTTCAAATGAAATTTGAAATTTTTCTGACCAACACCGATTTTGAATTTTTTTTTTATATTGCAAACGGGCCCATAATGTCATAGGTTCTCTACTTGAAGTCTTGAAATATAATTAAGTAGGCTTTAAACAATATTTACTTGAACCGGAAAATGAGTATTTAAAATTGAAAGTGAAAAGGAATACTTTGAAGTATCAATTGTATTAAACCATGAATTTCATCATATTTAACGAGAGGTATCGATTTGTGCCCCGTGTATAAAAGAAAAAAGCAATTTTCAGAAGTCACTATTATTTAGTGGCTATTAAATTTTTATAGCTATCATATACATAATAACTTTCTATAGCTACTATTTAGTTGTTACGCGACTATATTCGTTGTATTCACGCTACTGTATACATGAATAAAGTAGCGAAATTCGCCTAAAAAATAAGGGAGTCCAAATGTGCGACTGTATTCACGCTACTGTATTCATAAATATAGTAGTGAAATTCGCCTAAAAATAGGGGAATCCAGCTGTTTAATAATGAAAAGAGGATCAATTAGTGTGTATCACTCCTAATTTAACTCACAAATCAATTCTACATAAATTTCGCTGCTACGCGACTGTATTCGTTGTATTTGCGCTATTGTTTTCATGAATACAGTAGCGAAATTCGCCTAAAAATAGAGAAATTCAGTTGTGCGACTATATTCATTGTATTCCCGCTACTCTATTCATGTATACAGTAATAAAATTTACCTTAAAAATAGGGGATTCCAGCTGTTTAATAACGGAAAGGGGATCAATTAACGTGTATCACTTCTGATTTAACTGAACAAAATCAATTTTACATTAATTTAGCTGCTACTGTGTTGTATTTCATATATTCACGTGATTGTATTATAAATACAGTGAGGTAATCAAGAAATTAGGTGTATATCGTTCTATTCAATTCACATATATTCATTATTCACTATTATATATTATATTCAGTTCACCGTATTCAATTCGATTGTATTCAAACAACAAAAAAATTACAAAACACAGTGATATTCGGCTGCATTCAAAAAATACAGACCTTCAAAATATATAAATATATGCAAAAAATTAATGTATTTATACAAAAATATAATATATTTGCACAAAATATAATGTATTTGTACAAAATAAAATGTATTTGTATCATTGTATGTGACCAAAATAACAAATAAGAGAAGAAAGTTCGTTGGAGATGGTATTTTCCGGCCAATCAAAATACTGTATACATTGTATTAAAACTAGAAATGGAGACGAACAAAAATCCGGCTCTCAAATCTTCTGTGGCATAGCCATGGCAAGATCTGTTCGCCTAAAGGGATGAGCTAATAATGGATGATGACGCCAACGATGATTCTTACGACGATCACGATGATGATGCCGACGATTCTGCTGATTTGATGGAGAAGAGAGAAGATTGAGAATCTTGCTGATAGAGAGAGAAGGAAGAGATAGAGAGAGAGAAAGAATATAATTGACATATTTCATACATTAGTAGTAGGTATAAATAAATACCTATTTTGCTATAAAATAGAAAAGATAACTATAAGTAATAATATTTTAAAATTATTTTGATTTATAATAAATAAGGTATTGTAGTTTGCTAAAGAAAGTAAAATTTCCTAAAAAAATATTCTATGAGGAAGCGCTTAGTCTTTAGTCTTTAATAAGCTTATACGAGTGAATAAGCCCGGGCCCAATATAGTTATCAAAGGTAAAATATGTTGTAAATCTGGATTGGTTGAGTTGAACTGCTGGTGTGATGACATCAGAAACATAGAGTCTCAGCAAAAACTCATGAGTTCTTTTGAAACCCCACATCTCTCAGCTCCTGTCTTCTTAACTCTTTCTTTATTATGCTACGAAAATATTGTTCAAAAACAATAAACATTCAACAAATATCAGATTTTGAATCCATAATTTTGATGATTAAACCTAGGGGTGGCAAACGTGCGGGTCATGTCGGATATGGACGAGTCAAAAATGAGTAATAAAAAATGAATAAATTATCCGACCCGACTCATATTTAATCTGGATAAAAAAAGGGTTAACCGACGGATAATATGATATATTACCCATGGCTTATAGAATATGATCTTGGGAGAATTCATATTCTCCCAAACTTGAGGAATCCCCAATTTGAAGCTTTACAATTGTAAAAGTTAAACCCATTAGTTATACATTGGTAATCCATTTTCTAAGTGGATAATATGATTCTTATTCATATTTGACTCGTTTCTAAAAAGTTCATTATCCAACTAATTTTTTAATGAATAATATGAGTGAATAACTATTTTTAACCATTTTGCCATCCAAAGTTAAACCCATCAAATTAAAATTCGGATTCGTCTCTGCGCAGTACTTCCGTAAAATTATGCATATGTGCACTTAGGGGTGTTCATGGTTCGGTCTGAGTCGGTTTTTCCCTAAAAAGAAACCAAACCATGTAAGTCGGTTCTTCAAATATTGGAACCAAACCAAACCAATTAAGTCGATTTTTTATCGATTTGTTTTTGGTCGGTTTTTTATTTTTTTCTGTTATTTATCGATTTTTTTCTTAACACATGAGACATACACTACCCAACACATATTCCGGCGACTACATTTTGAATGTAACACTATCAAATCAATTGCTCTTTGAGAAATCTATCCTTTACAAAGATATATTGATGATAGTTCAATCAAATAGTGATAAATAATTTAAGTACTCAATTAAAAATTGATTATTTTTAACATGAAATAAAATCTTGTACTTAGCAAAATAAAACTACCAATAAAACTAGAATGTAAATGCAAAGAATTCGATTATTATTATAATAGCAAAGAACTAAATTAAAAATAAAAACGACTAATACGTACCATAAAATTTTAGAAATTTTATATAAAAATATACATATATATAGGTGTAGTAATAAAATTAAAATAACTACTTTTATAGTCGATTTGGTTCGGGTTTTTTCGGTTATTTTTTGATTAAAATTAAAACTAAACCAAATTTGATCAATTTTTAAAATTCAAAACCAAAATCAAATCAAACCTAAAAAGTATCGATTTTTTTGATCGATTTGATTCGATTTTTTGGATTTTTATGAACAACTAAAAGTTCCCAAGTATCATCAACATCTGTATGACTTAATCTAGAATAAATAAAGAGAGGAATGAAGTTGTATGGTGGACCTTCCTTGAGACGTCATTGATTCTTTCTCTATATGACAAAGTTACCCTACGATCCAATTGTCCACAACGTCTTGAAAGCAATTCCTTAATTTTCATGACCACACCTTTACTTTTTTGTTTTCGCTCCCTTTATTAGAAAAAGAAAACAAAAACATAACACAACATAAACCCCTTTTAAATAAAAAAATATAGAAAGAAACAAAAGTAAACGAGACTCTATATTTGAATTTATACATCATTTATAAACAAGCGAATTAATTTGATTTCAAAATAATAAATAAATTAAATAAGAAATACAAGACTTAATGTTGAAATCGAGATAAGACATTGAACAGTCTGATTCCGGGAGCGTAGCTTCCAAAAGCAGTAATAGCAATATTAATAAGCAAGGAATGAAATATTATTGAGCTTTTGAACAGTATATAACATAAGTTTGTCAGAAAATCTGTCCCCCTCTAATGCTGTTGAACTCACTATTTATAGTTGCACCTAGGGAACAAGGTCCTAGGATAAAGCCCATCTTAAATGACAATTATGGGGGTCATTGAAGAATGCGTAACGGCAAGATATGAATGCCATGTTATCTATAACGGACTACGTATTTAATATTGCAGAATATTCTCCATTGAAAACTAACGGGTGACAGGCATTTATTTGTCTTTATGAGCAACATTCCCTTCGGGGACAACCGAGATTGCTTCCCTCGGACTTGATTCCCACTTACCTCACTTTCCATCTGTCTCCGACTCCACACGTCGCTATATTATGCGAACATAAAATATGAATATATTTTACCCTATATAGATAGTCCCTCCGCTTTCCGGTAGCACATCTTTGTGTCACCAGGAAGTTGATGAAGATACCAATACCTTTCTTGGCGGAAAATTCTCTGACCCCCTCTGAAAAATTTCTGACGCTTGATTAGACGTACGTCTCTGCGGAATGCCCCAAACACGCGCCCTCCCATGATTCAACAATACTTTCGCGGGTTCTCGAGGTAATCATGGCCACGATTTTAGTCGCCTATTCCTTTACTTATACGTTTCAATCATCTCCTTTTATACTTCATAAGTTTTCGAACTCTCTCAAACATTCTTTACTCAGCTCACTCTTTCTTTCAACTTCCTTTAACCTCCTCCTCCTCCTTCTTCTTCTTCTTCTTCAGAGAAACCCTTACTTCCTTCTACTAACCATGGCTCCTCTTCCAAAAACTCCAGTTCTTCAAAGAACAAGGAAAGTACTGATGATGTTGCTCCTCCTACGGCGAGCACCATTATCCCCAAGAAGCTTACCACGGCTAAGGACTTCAAAGAGAAGTTCCCTTCTACTAACTCCCGCACATGGGCTGTTGGTGTATATCCTTCTTCCATCCGTCCTTCTAGCATCCATACTATGAAGGAAGACTGTGATTGACATGATTTGAAAATCATCTCCCCCGATCTAGCGGAGCGGGTAACCTTTCCCAAGAAGGGTTTTACGTACGTTTATACGTACCCCTTCACTTTGGGCCCGTTCTCATTTAGCGGGCGACTTGATTCCGTAATCTTAGAGTTTTGCTTCAGTTACTAGGTCTTCTTGGCACATGTGAGCCCTTCTATGTGGCGGATGGTAGCCTGTCTTCGGCGTTTAAGCCAGGAGATGGGGGAAGAGCTTTCCCTGGCTCAACTAATGAACCTTTATTCCCCCAAAAATTTTCGTGGGGGAATGATAAACTTCAGCAAACGTGGACACCATGATTTGCTCACCAGCATTGATGATGACAACGACTGTGGATAGATGGAGCGGTTCGTTGTAATTGCCATCAGGGACATCATCA
This sequence comes from Nicotiana tomentosiformis, assembly GCF_000390325.3. NCBI lineage: Eukaryota > Viridiplantae > Streptophyta > Magnoliopsida > Solanales > Solanaceae > Nicotiana > Nicotiana tomentosiformis. The sequence goes on from NC_090823.1 coordinate 87,478,556, forward strand.
CGGCCACAACACCACACTTTTCTGAATCATGAAATTGTACACGTAAGTTCAACGTCTGTCCTTTGTACACATAAGTTCAACGTCTGTCCTTTCTTCTGGTTAAAGGTTGTCCCATGCTATCACTCATTCTTCTCTTTTCATTATTTCAGCAACTCGGTGGACACCACCAATGGTTGAAGGCTTAGACCAGTGAGTCCAGAAGATTTTGGACGTAACCATGCCTGAGACCCGTAGGTGAAAAGAGTTGGTCCTTAAATACAGGTGGAAGGCCAAAAGTCATGGTAAGTTGAACTTATCTTGTTTTTATCTCACGTATAGGAAAACTGGATAACTTTTCTTCTTGTTTAATGCAGGTCTACCGCAGGGCTCTTTTACCATCCCCGAGGAGGACGTTTTGGTTGATCCTGCTAATGCGGTGAGGTTGCTGTAGGAGGTCTTCACCCGAACGTGTTTTAGCGGACTCGCTTCCGGTACAAGTAATTCCTCTTGGAGTCCCCTACCGGAGAACAAACAACAAAAAAGCGACGTTCCTCTACGACCGAGGGTAAAAATAAAAAAGCGAAGAGCGCCGCGCCCGAGCTAGCCGCAGACACTGTGGTGTTCGATGATTATGGGGAAGCCAGTGATGAATGGACTTCTCTACATAGAAGACGATGACCTTCATCAGCTCAACAGAATGCTCAATCTGTTGAGCTAGTTATACCAACCAAGGATGACGTCCAAGCACTCTAGGGGGAGTGTGATGTAGTGGAAGATGCCAACTCTTGCTTTCGAGTCCCATTCGCTGCCCCCGGTACTGCGAGGCTGAGTACCGGGCCTCTTCCATCTTTGGTTATTGAGCAACCAACAACCAACACTGCTTTTTCCCAGCTGCTTCTCAACCCACAACGCCATCAGCTTTATCTCCTTCTTCGCCAACCATGCCTTCGCCACCAGCAACTGCTACATCATCTCCATCGGTTGCAGACACCCAAGAGAAGGATGCCCCTCCTCCCCATTTCCCAGTCCATGGGAATTTGGGTCGTAACTATTCGCCTACTTCCGCAGATCCTCAGAGAAGGAGGAGCGTCTCTCTCTAGGTCTCTACCAAGTTCCATCTGCTGTCCCGGCCGGTGAAAATTGCCAAATACCTAAAGCCTCTGTCTTCAGAGAAAGATAGGAATAAAATACATTCTCTCTCGTGAGAGTGTATGGTAAACAATGATATGTACAATGCAGCAGCGGTATGATATTTGTTCCCTCTATTATTTCTTCTAGCTTTACTATGACATGATTTTTGATTTGAACTTTTGCTTTGCAGGCTAACTTCCTTGATTCCAAGGGCCTTCAAAGGTTGATCCTTGATAAAGAGAAACTCACCTTCGAGCGGGATCAACTGTTGACCGAGCGGGATCAAATTGCTGGCGAGGCCATTGATTTGGAGGCTCGGTTGCAGTAGAGCGAACAAGTGGTTGTGACCCTCAGCCAAGAGACCGCCCTGCTAAGGGTACATTTTCAAGAGGCCAAGGCAAAGTGGTCTAAGGTCCAAAATGATGTTCTTGCGGCTGCCGATCGAGGTTTCCTCTACTGAAAGAATAATTAATTTGAGGCAACCTTGAACTCTAAAGCAGAAGAGGCTGCTGTTGTGGAGGAGAAGCATGCCCGGATGGAAAAGATGTATAAAAATTTCATGGAGCATAATAAATTTTATAACTCCACTATCTGTGACCTTGATGTTTCCCTTCAATCTGCTAGATCCGAGCGGAATAACCTTTCGACCGAGGTTGACCAACTTAAGGAAGAGCTTTAACGCCGAACAACTTCCCTCATTGTTGAAAAAAATATATTCTATGTACAACATGAAGATAAAAAACCTTGGAGGAGGCCGAAACGGATTTCATTGACTTTGATGCCGAGATCGCCAAGGCCTGTGAGCAGGAGTCAACTGCCCGAAGGGTCTCTCAGTCCAACCTAATGCGACTAACTCTTCTGGTTCTGGTTCTGAGTTCTCGGGAACTGAAAAAGAACCTGAAGGGGATGATGATGAAGGTCAAGACCTTGATACGGTAGCAGATCCACCTACTTCTCCTGGGGGCGCAGATGCTTCTTTTCTCTCGAATTTTGGAGATGTAGTAGTTTGGCTTTTGTTTTCTTTCCTTTTTTGTTTTTTACTTCATACTTTTGTGATTGTGCTTCTTGACATGTTGTTATATAGAAGTGCTTTTTCGTTTGAGTATTGCATAAGTTTTTCTATTTACCTCGAGTTATACAAGATTTCAGGTACATTTTTCCCTGATAGCATTTGGATTCCGGGCATAAGTTCTTCCGGAATCAACCCTTTACTATGGGGGTTTCATAAGAGAGGGTCCTATTATGTTACGATGTTCTTGAAGAGGACGTCTCATGTTCATTATGGCGCTAGAATTTGAAGTACTTGTTTAACTTTCAAATGACCAAATTAATTCATCATTCGGACAAGAAACACGATAAAAATAAAAGGACTTTATTTTATTCCTTCCATTTTCAGAAGTACATAGGCAAAATACCATTACTTATGGCTAATTTGTACAACTTGTTTCTATGGGGCTGGCCACACAGTCCCCGGTCCCGATGATTTAACTTTGTTCCTGGATTTTGTAGTTCGGGTTTATGTGGCAGTTGTGTTGATGTACTATCATATCAACCCCCCCATGTTCGAATGCGAAGGATGCAAATTTGAACACTAGAAGTCTTGCTCCTTTACATTCCACCAGTGAATGGTTGGATAATCTTTGGTCTGATACCAAGCTTTACTTCCCATTAGAAATTTTGCTATAGAGTCAAAGATTACCTAACCATCCCCCAGCGACTTGCACTCGTGAACAGTCGGGTAACCTTTTCCCCGATAGCAAGCTTTGTTTCCCGTATGAACTTTGCTATCGAGAAAACGACTATCTAACTGTCCCGTAGTGGCTTATTTCTTACATGCCTTGTCATTTAAAGGTCTTATTTGTGCTGACAATGCTTTCTTCATAGTATGCTTTTCGTTGCTGCCTCGTTAAAAACCTTGCTAGAAAAATCTAATTGGGAAAAAAACTGGATGAAGGGAAAATGAGTGCAACACATTCTTTTAGTATAGGCGGTGTTCATCAGCAATAGTATCTTTTGAGGTGTGCCACATTCTAGTTGCTTGGAACCTTACTCTGTCTTTATTTTTCAATTCATATGATCCTTTCCCGATGACAGATCAAACCCAGTATGGGCCTTCCCATGTTGGACCTCGCTTTCCTGCGTTGAGCTCCCGAGTGTTTTGAGTTACTTTCCTTAAAACCAAGTCTCTCACTTTGAAATAACGGAGATTGGCTCGTCGATTATAATATCTTTCCATTCTCTATTTTTGGGATGCCATCCTTATATACGCCAAGTCCCTACGTTCGTTGAGCAACTCCAATCTTACCAATAATGCCTCATTATTTTCTTCTTCGTCCGTTCGTAAGTATCTCATGGTAGGTTCTCCTACTTCCACCGGGATCAGGGTTTATGCTCCATATACGATAGAGAAATATGCCTCCCCCGTGCTTAATTTGGCCATTGTTCGGTATGCCCATAGCACCCTCGGTAGCTCTTCGGGCCATTTTCCTTTGGCTGCTTCCAATCTCTTTTTGAGATTTTAAATAATCACTTTATTTGTCGATTTCGCTAGATCGTTTGCGCTCGGGTGGTATGGTGATGATGTGATTCTATTGATTTTTAAGTGTTCAAGGAATTTTATGACCTTTGCGCCTATAAATTATGGCCCGTTATCGCAAGCTATATTTTTTGGTTTCCTGGACATGCAAATTATGTTTTCCCATAGGAAATCTACCACTTCGCGCTCGTCGATTTCCTTGTAAGGACCTGCTTCAACCCACTTAGAAAACTAGTCAGTTAAAATCAAAAGAAATCTTACCTTACTGAGAGCTGGCGGCAGCGGATCGACTATATCCATCCCCCACTTCATGATTAGCCAAGGTGAAAAAATCGAGTGCAATAACTCTGCTGGTTGATGCGCCAACGGTGCATGGCGTTGACACTTATCGCATTTCTGAACATAATCCTTAGCGTCTTGTTCCATTCGGGGCCAGTAGTATCTTGCCCTAATTAACTTTAATACCAAGGAGTCTGCACGCGAGCGATTTTCGCAGATCCCTTCGTGAACTTCTCTCATGACGTAAGTAGCTTCGGAGGCCCCTAAATATCGGGCCAAGGGGCCTTGAAAAGGTTTTCTATACAACTGACCTCCCCTGAAGCAGTACCGAGCTGCTTTAATGAGCAGCGCCATGCCTTGGGATCTTTGGGTAGTTTTTCATGCTCAAGATAGTCAATGATCTCATTCCTCCAGTCTCAGACCAAATTGGATGCGTTTACTTCATAATAGCCGTACATATCCAATACCGAATGCATAAGCTGCACGACCCTACCAGAGTCTGATCCCTTCATTTCCGTGGACGAGCCTAGATTGGCTAGTGCATATGTTTCCACGTCCCTTGGGATGTGGGTAATTTACCATTCCCTGAACCGTGTGAGAAGAGCCTAGAATTTCACTACATATTGTTGCATGTGTTCCTATTTGGCTTCGATGATTCTATAGACCTAATTTACTACCAGTTGGGAATCACATTTGATTTCTATGACTTGAGAGTCCAGTCCCCAGGCCAGCTCGAGTCCTGCAATCTAAGCATCATACCCATCTTCGTTGATAGTCAGAGGAACAATTCTTATGGCTTGCCTTAGGGTTTCTCCCCAAGACGTAATTAGTACTACACCGAGACCGGACCCTTTCACATTGGTAGCTCCATCCTTGAACAAGGTCTAGACTCCCGATGTCGATTCCGACACCATCACCGCTTCTTTGGTAGCCAAAGGCAGTAGTCCTGGACTGAAATCGGCCACAAAGTCGGCCAAAACTTGTAATTTAATCGCACTTCTAGGTTTATACTCTATGTCAAATTCACTCATTTCGACTGCCCATTTGGCCGTTCGATCTGAAAGTTCAGGTTTGTGAAGGATATTCCGATGGAAAAAGGTTACCATGGCTATCAGATGACATTGAAAATAAAGCCTAAGCTTTCGAGCGGCGACTACAAGAGCTAAGGCTAATGTTTCAAAATGTGGGTAGTGAGTTTCGCTCCCGTTAAAATTTTACTAACATAACAAATCTGAGATTGTGTACCTTCGTCTTTACGGACTAAAATGGCACTTACCACTACCTTCGAGACCGCTAAGTAAATCAGCAATCGTTCGCCTTCCTCCGGTTTCGACAATAATGAAGGTCTCGATAAATACATTTTCAAATCCTTCAGAGCCTGCTGACATTCCGGAGTCCATTCGAATTTGTTCTTCTTTTTGAGGAGTGAAAAGAAGTGATCACATTTTTTCGAAGACTGGGAAATAAATCTTCTTAAAGCGGCCAGTCTTCCTGTCAACCTTTGAACCTCTTTCACGTTTGATAGCTGGTCAGGAATATCCTCGATGGCTTTAATTTTGTTAGGATTAGCTTCGATCCCACTTTGCGATACCAGGAATCCTAAGAATTTACCGAAGCTGACTCCGAACGTACATTTCTCGGGGTTAAGCTTCATGTTGTGCTTCCTTAGGATGTCAAAGGTTTCTTGTATGTGTTTAAGATGATCACCTGCGTTCAAAGACTTAACCAGCATATCATCTATGTAAACTTCAATGGTTTTCCCTATTTGTTTCTCAGACATTTTGTTTACAAGCCTCTGATAAGTGGCTCCAGCTTTCTTAAGCCCGAAAGGCATCAAATTATAGCAATTTGTACCGAATTTTGTTATAAACGAAGTTTTTTCCTGATCCTCAGGGTTCATCTTGATTTGGTTTTATACAGAATAAGCATTGAGGAAACTCATCAACTCGTGCCCGGCCGTCGCATCAATCATTTGATCAATGTTTGGTAGTGGGAACGAGTCCTTTGGGCACATCTTATTCAGACCCTTATAACCTAGCACATACGAAATTTGTTATTCTTTTTTGGTACTACTACTATGTTAGCTAGCCAGTCAGGATACTTTACCTCTCGGATTAAACCGATATTAAGCAATCGAGTTACCTCTTCTTTCACGAATTTGTTTCTGACCTAGATGATAAAGTGTTTCTTTTGCCTTACCGGAGGGATGTTATGATCCAAGCTTAACTTGTGCACGATCACTTCTGGTGGAATACCTGTCATATGTGCATGCGACCACGCAAAAACAATCAATGTTATATTTAACAAATTTAATAAATCCTGACCTGAGCTCGGGGTTTAGTCTTGTCCCTAAGTGGAACTTCCTTTCCAAGAATTTTTTAAACAATGAGACTTGCTCAAGTTCTTCCGCCGTAGATTTGGTTGCGTCCATCTCTTCTGGTACCTGAAAATTTCTTGGTACCTGATAGGATTCCGATGACTCCTCCTCCCTGTTGACTGCGTTCGGCTCGGGAGCAAACGCCGATTCCTGGAATTGCTATGCCGCATGCTCCTTCCCTTTGCTATTAGAAACTGAGATCACGTCCATTTCCCTTGCTGCCGGTTGATCTCCTCTTATCTGTTTAATTCCCTCCGGAGTTGGGAATTTTAGAAGTTGATGAAATGTTGACGGCACAACCTTCATCTCGTGCAGCCATGGTCTTCCAAGAATGATTTTGTAACCTATATCGCCGTCTATTACTTCGAAAAGACTCGTCTTCATTACTCCCTCGGCATTTGTGGGCAACAAAATTTTCCCTCAAGTTGTCACGCTTGCTAAATTGAACCCGGTGAGGAGCTTTGTGGCCGGAATTATGCTTCTGGTTAGCTTGGCTTGTTCCAATACTCTCCATTGGATAAAAATGGCTGAACTCCCTAGGTCTACCTGAACACGTTTAATTTTAAATTCCAAAACACTAAGGAAAATTACCAGGGCATCGTTTTGCGGTAGAAGAAGTCCATCTGCGTCCTCCTCCGTAAAGATGACGTCGTCCTCAATGACTTCCCGGAGTCTCTTACTTTAGGTCACCGATACCTTCGTCTTTTTCGTTGCTGAAAAGGTTACACCATTAATCGCGTCCACCCCAAAAATCATGTTGATCGTTAGACGAGAGGGATCTTCTCCTACTTTCGAGGGTTTCGCATTATCCCGGTTGTGACCGTAGTTGTTTTTAGCCCGGTCACTTAAACACTCTCTGAGATATCCATTTTTCAGCAATGTTGCCACTTCCTCGCGCAGATGTCGGCAGTCTCTAGTCTTGTGGCCATTGGTCCCATGGTACTCGCACCATAAATTAGGATCCCTTTGACTAGGATCGGATCTTATCGACCTCAGGAACCGTGCTTCTTTAATATTCCTTATAGCTGACACTAGTTCCACTATACTGACGTTGAAATTGTATTCAGACAACCTGGGTTAGATAGAGTCCCGGGGGCCCGATACCTCTTTCTCTTGCAACGATCTATTATTTCAGCCGCGATTTGTTCTCCTATCGGTGGCGAACCTGTCTGTCGACCGGAAACCTCTACCGCATCCATCGGCCCTTTTGTAGGGCAAAACCATCTTCTAAAAGATAGTCGGTCTGCATCGAAATCATCCTTCGACTTCTCTTTATTCTTCTCCCGGTCCCGACCCTTGATTGATGCTGGGAATCCGAGCTGGTCATCTTAAATTCTTATCTTTGACTCTTACCGGTTATGAACATCAGCCTATGTTGTTTCCTGGAACTCGATCAAACTTTCTTTTAATTTTCGGGAAGCGTCGGAACTCATGGGGGTTCAGCCCTTTAGTAAATGCCTCAGCCGGCCATTCGTTTAGCACGGTCGGTAGCAACATCCTTTCCTTATGGAATCTGGTCACGAACTCCCGCAATAATTCGGACTCTCCTTACGCAATCCTGAATGTGTCGGTCTTTTGGGCCTGTACCTTCCTGGTCCTGACATGGGCCTTGATAAAAGAATTCGCGAGTATCTCGAAGGAATCTATTGAGTGCTCGGGTAAAAGCGAATACCATGTCAGGGCCTCTTTCGTGAGGGTCTCCCCAAATTTCTTCAATAAGACTTACTCAATCTCATGCGGAGCTAAGTCGTTTTCCTTCACCGTCGTTGTATAGGTGGTAATGTGCTCTTGAGGATCCGAAGTCCCATAGAATTTTGGCATGTATGGCGTCTTGAACCACTTCGGGATCAACTCTGGTGCCGCGCTTGATTTGAACGGCAATTGGGTGTATTTCTTTTAATCTGGTCCTTTCAATACTGGCGGCGTACCTGGAATTTGGTCCATTCAGGCATTTATTTATCTCTATGAGCAACATTCCCTTCGGAGACAATCGAGATTGCTGCCCCCAGACTTGATTCCCACTTATCTCGCTTTCCATCTTTCTCCGGCTCCACGTGTCGCTCTATTATGCGAGCATAAAATATGAACATATTTTACCCTATACAACGGGATAATTAGCTTTATAGTTGTAACACCTATATTAATTTTAATGTTGTGTTCATTCTACCGAACTCTTTGTTAGAAATGAGATAGCACTTTTTTGTTCTAGCAAATATTTAATGAATGTTTTTAATAAAAATATATTATTTAAGCAAAAGTTAATGTGTTCGCCCGAACCCATATTTGAGCGTGTATATACCTCCACCATGCCTAGAATGTTGGGTGAAGATTGTAGAATTATCTCGCAAGGTGTTTGCACCATTTGATCAAGAAGGTTTCTATATTCTCTATATTGTACAAAGAATTGTTTAATTTTGTTTTTAAGTCAAATTAGAACCTGATAATCAAAATCGCTTCTCGATGCACAAAATTAAACTAAGACAAAATGTCGTTTGGAATTATAGAATGCAAAATAGACGTATTCATAGTTTTAATCTGCCAAAGTCAAAATTCAGAAAATAATTTGGACAGAAATTAATTAAGGTGCACACATCTAGGAAAATTTAGGGGTTGACAAAGTTGAGTTGATATGTTTGGTCTTGCTTGAAACAATCAATATTAATGGCAATTTGGACCTTTTAAGGAGTGGTCCTGTGTTAGATTCTTTATGGTATAATTTATGAGAACAGCTTTTCTGAAAGCAATATTGTCTGTATCCCGTGTGTGGGGCCTTCCCTTTCTCAAAGAAAAAGAAAAGAAAAGGACATGAACAAATTGATGGCACTAGTGGACATTTCCCAAAGAAAAAGTTATCACCTTTTATTTAAATTTTTAGTTAAAGAAAGATTTGACTCTATTATTATTGGTCTGTGAAAATAAAATTTGGGTAAAGAATTTTATTGATCGGGAAGAAGATATAAGGTATTTTTTGAGTTTCGTGGTTCTAGCACGGTCACTTTATTGACTACATTTGACTTGACTTAATTTTGGACAAAACTGTAATTTATATGATTTTTATGTTTCACCTATCCACTTCTATTTCTTGATTATTTGTAATAAAAATGGATAATATTACACTGTCATAGCCATGCTACACAAGCGAATGCGTGATCGAAAAACAAAATTAATTAACTCATCATAATTGCGCCTCGCAAGCAAATCCGAAATCATGACAATCAATTATTTGTGGAACTTTTGAGAAATTACTACATTTGAAAATATTAATTCTTGAAAATTATTAAAAATCAACTATCGCGCTACGCAAGCGAATTTGCGATTTTAGCAAAGGATTAATTAAATTAAAAGTTAACTAAAAACTAATGGGTATGACATGAGATTATTGAATTAATTTAATAAAAATAATATCACGCTATGCAAGCGAGTCTGTGAAGTTAAAGCGTGCCTACTAATTGCCTAGCGTTTAAATTAATTATTAAGAAGACTAAGTTGTAAAGTTATTTTAATAAAAGATAATTCTGTTTTTTATTGAGATTATTTGACTAAAATAAAAATATGAAAAGTTGGGCTAAATTATTATTTTAAAGAGTGGACAACCATTGATTTAAAAGTGAATGGGCCAACTATTTGAGTATCAAAACTGCTGGCCCTTTTTGAACATGCTTTGCATTGGGCCAGCCCTTACTTATTAAAAATAAAATTGGCCATATTTGTTATCATTGAAAATGGCCCAACAGTATTCATTTGACCATTTATTCTTGTTAGCCCAATCTTATTAAATACATTCTGCCCACTTTCAAACTTTTCATCAAGTCTATAATAATTTGTTTTTTTACAACATGATCAAGATTCTCATAAAATACTACTTAAAGGTTAACAGAGAAGTGCTAAGAGGCAATAAATAAATAAATAAATAAAGCGAAAAAAGTCATGAATTTAACATTATGATCCAAAGCTTGATTTCAAGATTGAAACCTCAACATTCATACATATAGTAATTTTCTTGCATATGCTTCAAGTAATCTAAACATGCTCAAATCCTCATCAATTGCTATTAAAAAATCTGCATTGTAAAGTTTATAGGTTACCTGGGTCGCAGAAAATAAATATAGCAGCGAAAAATGAGAGCTCAGCAACAGAAAGCAACAGAGAAACAACAGCAAAATTAGCAGAAATCCAACAGCAAATCGTGTTTAAACAGCTCGAAAACTTTAGAGAAGAAACCCAGAACTAACTCTGTATAAAAAATTATAAACTAATTAAAGAGATGATGGTTATACCTAATGAGTATATTTGAAACTGTGCGAGCCTCGAGAAGACGCCGGGGATGCTAAAAGGCAACTGCCCGACTCCGAAACACACGTTTCTTTCGGGTAGATGCTAGAACGAAGTGAGTTTCAGCATCTCGCCAAAAGAAACGAGTGTCTTTGAGTCTAAAAATAGCTAAGATGGGAGTTCGGGACATTTTGGCGGTGATGAGGCAGTGGAGCCGCGGCTGGTCGGTGGCGACAGAGATTTTGGGGGTGAAATGGGTAGAAAACGATAGGTCTCGCGGAGCTCTATCCATTCATGTGTGAATTGTAGGGTGGTGTTAGCTGGAGCTTCAAGAATTTGGGCCAAAAAGTGGCAGCTAAAGTTTCCTAGATATAAAATTTAAGGAGTTTGAGGGGGGTTTGAAGGAATAAGTTTAGAGATATGGGAAGAGGAGGTTTTGGAGATTACATGGTATGAATTTGGAGGTGTTTGGAGGTGGTCCGCCGCCGGTGGGTGATTTCCGATGGCGGAGGCGACAGAGAGAAGAGAGAGAAGAGAGAAAGAGGAGAGAAGAAGGTAAGGCAAAAATGAGGGCCAAAATCTGAAAATTTGGGTTTTAAATATTAGAAGGGAGATTGAATGGTGGCCATAACTCAACTGAAAATGGTATTAATCCAAACCTTTAAACCCCTTAATAAATTAATTAATGGTCTAATGCTAAATTCTATAAACACAGACAATAAACCTAAAAATAATGTAATGTAGGAGAAATAAAAAGAGCAAAAATTAGATATTTACAGCTGCCCCTCTTTGCTCGAGAACACGAAAAGTTTTTAGTGTAAAGAAAGTGAATGCCATAGCTAATTTTGCTCGTGTATCACTCCAATGAAAGCATTTTTTGAAAGAAGTGACCGAACCTTGCTTTGGAGGTTGCCTACATATCCTTGGCTATAAAGGAATCAGGTCAGTGTAGTTCTGGAAATCTTTGGTAGCTAGGACTACCGGACACTGGAGTTAAGACTATTGTTACTGCTGCTGCTGTTGTTGTTACCATTACTTGCTGCTTACATCAAAAGAAAAAGAAAAGAGAACTACATATGCCTGCAAGCTAAGAGTTACAAAATTCCTATCTATGTATCTTGCAGAGTCAAATCTTGATTCTTGACTTGCTCGCTTGTGTTGACCTTAGATTGGATCTTGATGCTCTTTGAAGAAAAGATTATGGCTCATTCTCGATTTCTTGCTTTCCGGATCATAATTCGAGAAAATGAAACTTGAGAAGCTGGGCTGCTGACATATTATTCAAACTAAACCCAACTATCTTGTGACCGAAAGACTTCTTTCTTCTTATGAGAAAGATGAAACTGCAAGCTTTAATCGTCACTTGTGCTATGCGGCAGGGCCTGCAAAGCCATCAAAGAAGAATAAAACAAACAAAATTTTTCTGCCCCAGTTAGGCACTAGGAAAATTTTGTGAGTTAAAGAAAGCTATAAAGTATCTAATTTATCGAAATGAAGACAACGAGAGTAGTATAAACTAACTATGTGAGGATATGAAACCACGAGGGGTAGTACCTTATGCTACCAAAGGAAATGGAATTAGAGGATGGTACCCTGTATTACTGAAAGGGAACGTAAACATGGATTGGCACCCTATATTACTGGAAAGGAACGTAATTAGGGGTTAGCACCTTGTATTACTGGAAAGGAACGTAACCAGGGGTCGACACCCTGTATCACCAAGAAGGAATGTAACCAGGGGTTGGTACCCTGTATTACCGAAGAGAATGTAACCAGGGGTTGGTACCCGATATTATCGAAAGGAGTGTAACCAGGGGTTGGTACTCTATATTATTGAAAGAAGTGTAACCAAGGGTTGGCACCCTGTATTACTAAGAAGGAATGTAACCAGGGGTTGGCACCCTGTATTACTGAGACGGAATGTAACCAGGGGTTGGCACCCTGTATTACAAAAAGGGAACGTATCCAAGGGTTGGCACCCTGTATTACTGAGACGGAATGTAACCAGGGGTTGGCACCCTGTATTACAAAAAGGGAACGTATCCAGGGGTCGGCACCCTGTATCACCAGGAAGGAATATAACCAGGGGTTGTTACCTTGTATTACCGAAAGGAATGAAACCAGGAGTTGGTACCCTATATTACCGAAATGAGTGTAACCAGGGTTTGGTACCCAGCATTACTGAAAGAAGTGTAACCAGGGGTTGTCACCCTGTATTACTAAGAAGGAATATAACTAGGGGTTGGCACCGTGCATTACTGAAAGGAATGTAACCAGGAGTTGATACCCTGTATTACCGAAAGAAATATAACCAGGGGTTGGTACCCTGTATTACTAAAAGGAAATATAACTAGAGGTTGGTACCCTGTATTACTAAAGATGAATGTAATCAAGGGTTGGTACCCTGTATTACAGAAAGAAGTGCAACCAGAGATTGACACCCTGTATTACTGAAAGGAGTGTAACTAGGAGTTGGCACCCTGTATTACTGATATGAGTGTAACCGGGGGTTGGCATCCTGTATTACTGAAATGAGCGTAACCATGGGTTGGTACCCTGTATTACTGAAAGGAGTGTAACCAAGGGTTGACACCCTGTATTACTGAGAAGGAATGTAACTAGAGGTTGGTACCCTGTATTACTAAAAGGAATGTAACCAGGGGTTGGTACCATATATTACTGAAGAGGAATGTAACTAGGGGTTGGTATCCTGTATTACCGAAATGAGTGTAACCAGGGGTTGGCACCCTGTATTACCGAAAGAACCTGGGATTGGTACCCTGTATTACTGAAATGAGTCTAACCAGGGGTTGGCACCCGCCAAGATTTTCCCGCATCTGCGTGACTGTAAAATCGGCCCAGTGGTCGCAGAAGTGGAGGGGAGTGATGCAGGTTGGAGGTGCAGGTGCAAGGTTTGTGCCGCACCTACGGGGTTATAGAAGCGATTTTTTGGTTGCAGGTGCGACTCCGCAGAAGCGGAGTCTTGTCCGCAGATGCGAATGCGGGGGGCTGAAGGGTGACCGCAAATGTCACGATCCCAATTTCACCTGAGTTAAGCTAACATAAAACAAGCCTGGGCAAAAAGTACTTCTACCCGAAAACATGAGCTGGAACCCCCTAGGCGAAAAGATTCTACCTGGGTTAAACTACGTATAACAGCCTGAGCGAAAAGTACTTCTACCCGGAACTATGAGCTAGTTCCCCCTAGGCGAAAGAGTTCTACCTGAGTTAAACTACGTAAAACATCCCGAGCGAATAGTACTTCTACCCGGAACTATGAGTTGGATCCCCCTAGGCGAAAAGGTCCTACCTGTGTTAAGCTACATAAAACATCCTGAGCGAAGAGTACTTCTACCCGAACTATGAGTTGGATCCCTTAGGCGAAAAGGTTCTACCTGGGTTAAGCTACGAAAATGGGAGGTATGAACAGTAGTGATGCATGCTGTAAATTAAAAAAAAATGGAAATTTTAAGGAGCTTACGTTTGGTGACATTCGTCCTTTGAGAATCGCCATTCTGCACTGTTTTAATCCAGCTTCAAACAAAGAAATATTTGTGAGTTTTTTAAGTGGTGGTCGGTTTGTGGCCTTGATGTCCTGAGTAGTTTGAATTCACGGCCACTCCGCTGTCGAAGAACTGATTTTGTCAGTGTGGTACCGAGGTGCTCGGATACTCTGTATCGCTTTCTGGAGACATTGTCTTTCTGACGTTTTCCTTGGCTATTTCATACCCAGATGTCCATGGTACCACTAATCCTTGTCCCATAGGCAAGGCAATTTTGCTTTAAAATCAAATTTAGTTGTCTTGCACCCAGAATCAATTTGTGTTTGGAAATATGAAAAATATTTTCCTTTAATTGGAGAAAAATAAGTTGACGAGAAAAATATTTTCCAAAACATATAAGCCAACCAAATATAAAAAAATTAAAAAATATTTTTCAAAAAGTATTTTCTTTCGTACCAAACACCTAAGTCTGTTATTTACTAGTATATAAAAAATAGGCCGAGATGCAGGGTAAAGGTTTAACGATCCACTTTTTTATATGCTGCAGCTATGGGTAATGAGCAGTTAATACTTAATAGACCCCCTTAGCTGTTTTTGAATAACCAACAAGCAAATTCCCACATAGATTGATCTCTTGAGTTTGAGTATAATGTGTCATTATATAATAGTAAAAGATTTGAGTAATCACATTTACTTCGTCACAGTATAATTTAACTTCTATTGCTATGTGGGAGATCACTAAAATTACTAATTATGTGATTAATCAATGCAAATCGGATTAGATCTTTCTTACCGATTGAAAGTCTTAGCAGTTGATAGTATTGCATATATGTTTCCACAAACATGGCATAGGAATGGCTTAATTAGGGGTGTCAAACGGGCAGGTCGAACACGGGTAATGTGGGCAGGTCGAACACGGATAATACAAAAAATGATTAAATTATCCGACTCGACCCATATTTAATACGGACAAAAAAAATAGGTTAATCGGCAGATATATGGATATCCATATTATCCATGGCTTCTTGAATATGATCACTTTTGAGAGAATTTCTAGTCTCCCAAACTTAACAAACCCCCAATTTGAGGCTTCACAAATATAAAAGTTAAACCCATTAGTTATCCATTGGCTATCCATTTTCTAAGTGGGTAATATGATTCTTATCCATATTTGACATATTTTTAAAAAGTTTATTATCCAACACTTTTTTTAATGCATAACATGACTGGACAGTTGTTTTCTTTAATCATTTTGCTATCACTAAGCTTAATGATACCTCCAAAAAGGCTTCTCTCTCATCAGGGTGCCTTGGTATCCACTTCGGTAAGTTTTTTGAGTCACATTAGTGAATAAAACCGTAATGCTCATTACAACAATTTTGAAAGACAAAAACCAAAAGTTAGGAGTATATCCAACCAAACATTGTGTAGTTGTCCTCCAATTGATACCTATAACAAGAATTCATGATATCTTGAATCTATGCTTTTGGGACGTAAAAAACTAAAAATTGAACTGGACGACTGAATTAAGTTAATAGCCTATTCCGAGTCATTATAGCTTCAATAAGTGGGATGGCTAGCAGAGGCGTGTGGACGATACTGCAGCATGAACATTATCTTTAGAATAATACGTAAAAAGCGCATGATGTAGTGGAGAAAATTATTGTATTAAGCCCATGGGAGATTTAGTTTCTTGTAAACGGTAAGTGTATATAAGTTAGAATTCTAAATATGGGGTGAAACTTTAACCTATTAATTCAACGCAAATGGTTGAGATGAAATTAACCCAATAGATTTCTTCCCTTATTAGAATTAACATATCACTCTTTTTAAGATTTTGGAGCAAAATTTATAGAGGGACGGATGGAACTTTATTCAATTGGTTCAATGGAAACTCAATATATTAGAAACAATAATAATATAATCAATATTCCTCAGTCCCATATATGAGATTGTATGGGGTAAAATATGTTCATATTTAATGATCACATGGGAAGGCGATACGTGGAGCCGAAGACAGAAGATAGTCGAACTCGAAGGCAATGATCTTGTTTGTCATCGGAGAAAATGATACTCATAAAGACAAAATAAATGCATGCCATCCAACAACATTCAATAAAGAATATTCTATAGCATTAAGTGCCTGATCCGTTACGGAGAATATGACATTCACTACCTACCATTATACATTTTTCAATGGCCCTCATAATTGTCATTTAAGACGGGCTTGATCCTAAGACCTTGTTCCCTAGGTGTAACTATAAATAGTAAGCTCTATTATCATTGTAAAGCAACGAATTTTCTGACAAGCTGATAACGCCCAACTATGCCTTATAAAAAGGACTAAGCGGTCGTTGCAAATATATTCCGGCTAATAAGTCCGGAGTCGAATTCCATAGAGAATTAACCTATCAAACACAGCTACTAGACTCGCACAAATTCATACAATCAATCTTCAGAAATATTTAAGTAACATATTGGGTTTTATTAACTAAATATTACGTAATGAAAATATAATAATCAACAACTAACTACGAACAAGTTGTAAACAAGAATTGGAATGATCTAAGGTTGTGATTTCTCCTATTGTCGGAATCCTTTCCGCTACGTTTCCTATAAATTTGCCTAAGTATTCTCTACCGATCATGAGCACTCTAACTGCCGTAACTCTCTCCCGAGTAATTACCACAATTTACTAGACATATTCTCCCGAATTACGCTAGCTAGCATTAAGTACAGCTCACTCAGATCGCACCAAGGTTTCGTTATCCCTAATCCCACCTTTAAACCTCCGTATTGATCCCTCATATATGTTTAGGAGTGATGTTGTTCAATAACTACCTAAATATGCACTCTCTCCCGAGTAATACATACTAAATAGGCACAGCTGATTGAAGGGCCCTTCAATCAACCATAAGAATAATATAATTGAACAAATAGAGAAAATACTACGGCAAATCTATATTAACGTAACAAGAAAATCATCCTTCAATAGGTTCCATCAAAACCCTAGATTAGGAAGTTAGCTACTCATACTCATAGTAACAATATCCCAAATATTTTGCATAATTAAAATAGAGAGTAAAGATGAAAAGATGTAGAAATAATGATTCTAACTCCAAAGGGGTGATTCCACCAGCTCTTCTTGCCTCTAGCTGCCCAAAAACGTGGCTGTTGAAAGAACCCCTTTCAAGTGGTATTTTCAGGTCTATTTATATGTGTAGAAGAAACCCTAAACGTGGGGGCTAATTCTTAGTCAAACCCGGAATGAATTAAGTCTTCAAAAGTCGGATTGGACTTGGCCTCAGGCCTGGCGTCGCCAGCCTAACGCCTGGAATTTGGCTGGCCTTGCCAGGCTAAAGCCTGGTTTAGCCTGGCCTTAGGCTGGCCTCGCCAGGCTAAAGCCTGGCCTTAGGCTGGCCTCGCCAGGCTAAAGCCTGGTCCAGCCTGACGAATTTGGCTGGCCTCGCTAGGCTAAAGCCTGGTTCAGCCTAGCCTTAGGCTGGCCTCGCTAGGCTAAAGCATGGTCCAGCCTGGCGTTAGGCTGGCCTCACCAGGCTAAAGCATGGTCCAGCCTGGCCTTTGGTTGGCCTCGCGAGGTCTCTCCTTTTCACTGTTCTCGAGCACACTTTCAACGTTTAAGTATCCATTTTGCTTTACTTTCATCTCCAATTCACCTACACATAAAATAGACTCTATTATGCACAAATAAAGTGTAATTTATTATTAAAGCATGTAAAATGCAAGGCACATAATGTACGAAACTATGGAATTATAGCCACACATCAATACCCCACACTTAAACATTGCTCGTCCTCGAGCAATCAAACTACACTTATAGATACGACCTTTTAAAGCAATTCTCCTAACTCATTACACCAAGAATTTTTAAAATAGTTTAAGCACACAAGTGTGACATCCTCACCTCAAGATTCGACTCACAAATACCATGCCTTATTCACAATTCACTTACTTACTCTAACATGGATGTCAACAACATTACCTTTCCTTTATGAATCACGTGCCCTCACACAACAAAAGAGATTAGTTCCACACACAATAAATTTTAAGACCGTAGGAACTTAAGATAGGAAGAATTCATTCGCTCTCAGAAATAACATTCATATGCTACAAAAGATGCACCATAGGCTTGCCCGTAGTGTAATACTCTACTAATCGAGTTCATTCAGTCTAAGATCAAGTAGGACTTTCATTGCTTGTAATGTAGGCTACGGGTCGGGTAGGATACATTTGGATATGAGTGACTACACCTCCCTTAAGCGCTTTAATACATATACTTTAACACACATCCCATACTTATGTCAAACTATAACTTTCCACCTTCACTTCAATTTATATTCCCCATATTTCTTTAAGCATAATTACATTAAGAGTCGCCACTTTTCAAATAATATTCTTTTTCCCAGCAATGCAACTATATATATATATATATATATATATATATATATATATTATATTTTTTCCGATTCAAGCGGCTCTTACTTTTTCAAAACAGTTTACCTTTCTCCTTATTTCATTAGTTCCACTCAAAAACCAAACCAATCACCCCACACTTTAACTTTTACAAAATTCATAACAATTCGAGTGCTCATTAGAGGTGAAAAGGTTCAAATCTTGTAGTGTGGTTGCCAAAGAAACATGATTACAGGCTCAAAGGGGTTAACTACGTTACATAACTTTTAGGTGGGTAAACTATATATATCTGGCTTAACAAAAAAATGCCTATATCACTTCTCAAATTGAAAAAGACTACTATTTTGCTTTGCACACACACAGGGCAAGTTCTAGACATCAAATGCAATGCACAGAATGCATACAAAACTCACACACGCATGGTACATAACTCACTCAGGATTGGTTTCATTGCGACACTCCAGTCAAAGCAGTTAAGCAAAATTAGGAATCTACGATTTAAGGTACTTATGCGAGAGTCAAAAACCGAGCCTAAGCGTCACAACCATAATACTAACTATTCTTAAGGCATAACAAAGCTAAGAGATATTGCTACAATTAAATGCATAGCTTCGTGGTTCCTACTCCTAAAAATTAAAACTAACTACGCCCGGTTCAATTAAAAGCCACTGGAAAAGAACCGCGGCCCAAAAAAAAACCAAGGGGAAATTACTACACTACCTGCACACAAAAAAAAATCTTTTTGGTATTTTCTTTTGACTTACTTCCCTCAAGAAAACTGTCTGGGAGATCCATCGTTGGGATGAATCCAAATTTTTTTTTCTTTTTAGCCAAATCAATTACTAAACTACTAAAACACATACTAAAACATTTAACACTAAGTAACTAAATGACTAAAATTAACCATGTACAAGTCCCCACCCCACACTTTAGATCATGCATTGTCCTCAGTGCATGCACAAAATGATAAAACACAAAAAATGAGTAGGGTGTGAAGAAACTCCCTGATCAAGCAACGTCTTTATCCTCTAATGCTCTCCACTCCTCATCATGTTCGTCATCCTCCTCCTCATCCTCATCTCTCTCACCATCTGACTGCTCTGGCTCAGCTTCAGACTGCTCTGGTGTGTTGATATCTTCATCATTGGGGAGTCTATATCCATCTCTTAACCCAACCAGCTACTAGGCATGAGCATTGAGCGGGTACCGGTGCTTCAATTCAGTCCTCTCCTCAGATGTGGCCTGTCGACCTCCTATCCTTAGCTGCAAATTTATCATCCCATAGAGATGGGCCATAAAACTATCATCCCGAGCGTTGCGCTCGGTACTTGTCAACGATGTCATGGCAGTCTCATCTTTCATTCGGAGGTTAGTGATGTTCGTTTGTCGTAGGGGCTGATCAATGGTGTGGTCAAACTCTGGCTCCTCCTCAACCTCCTCGTGTCTTAAGTACTGAGTTAGAAAATTGGCAAATGGCATTCGATCGATCGTTTTACTCGTTCTGACTACAGACATCTGGTAGCGGATAAGATGACCCACATTTTTCCTTTGACCCGTCATGAGGAAGTAGAGTACACAGGTCCTCTCATGGCTAATGAGTGTGTCATGATTGCACGGTAGAAGCCGTGCATTTATCAGTTTAAGCCACACTTGAGCCTCCGCCCTCATCGTCTTCTTGGGAAACCTCTTGTGCCGATTAGTTATCTTATCCCGGACCCATGCTGCCATATAATTGACACCACAAAGTATGTGTCTCAACTCTCTGTATGTAGGCCGGTGAATGAAGTGGTCCAATGGCTCCACAGGAACAGCCGGAGCACCTAAGAAGTTACATATGGCCGTAGGTGAAAAATCTATCAATCGTCCACGAATCGGCACCAATTGTTCAGTACTCTGCAGATCAAACCCTACATAGAATTCTCGTACTAAGTTGATATTAATGTTCCATGTGTTCTTGAATACATAGCTCAACCCCATATCCTGAATGCCCCTCCAAATTGTCGGATACTTCGCTTTCAAGCTGCGTTCATTGATAGCTACTTCCGGGTGTACATGTTTAGGCCTACAACGCCTGTACCAATCCTTAGTGTGTGGTGGTATGCTGTTGATGCCAAACTCCCGTTGGCCTTGTGGTTGTTGACGCATAGCTGCTATAGCTGCCACAACTTGTACTCCACTTAGATTGGAGGTAGCTTCCCCCCCTTTTCTCTTCTTTGGAAGAGGTGTTGAGGTCGCCTTTAATTTAGCCGGCGTAGTGGAAGTAGCCTTGGCTTTGCCTGTGTCTTTTCTAGGAGGCATCGTTGTTCCTACACAAATAAGCAGTAGTTAGATAAAACTGCATTACACATTACACACAAATATTTCCTGACTTTCCAAGGTTACTCAGACTTCACCTCGTCTTTTCTTAATATTAGAATCAAAGAAGAATACATGGGCTACCCGCGAACCACCCCACACTTAAGATTTTATCGTGGTGTATGACTTCATAGTACTAGTCTATTAATCCCGGAGACTCGGGCTCCAATGGGGACAAGGAATGCCATTGAGGCATTATATCAAACACTTAACATGCATTAGTGCCATGGGATTTCTTATGGACATGAGGGATTGCCTCATCCTCCCAAATCGGCTTGGGGGTTCCGTACTACCACATGTTTTCATAATCGCAACACCATTCCTATGGGGTTTCATGGGGTTGGGGCACACAAACTCAAAACCACAATGAAGAACAACCACCAATTTTTGTGTGTAATTACCTATACCTCTCTCGAAATTACAAAGTAAAGAGATTAAATCATACCTTTGAAGCTTTTGAGAGGAAGAAGCTGCCTGAGAATTTTTGATTAGTGTGAAAGAATAGCAAGACTAAACTTGACTTCAATGGGGATGAGGGAGACCACTATGGCAATGTGCTGTTGAGTGTTTGTGGGTGAGGGCAATTCATGGAATGTTTTTTGTTAAGAGCAACGTTGATGAGAAGATGTGTGTGCTTGTGAATTTCTTTTCTAAAGCTTGATGTGTTTTTGGTTTAAGTGAGGTTAGGGTTATATGTATTGTGTTCAGTGTTTAGGGCGTGTAATGTGAGCAGGTTCGATTAAAATAACGTAAACTAGACCGAAATAACTTACCTGGCATCGCCTGGCCCAGTACCTGGCGTTAGCCAGGCGTCGCCAGCCTAAGGCCAGGCAGACCCTGGCGTTAGCCAGGCATCTCCATCTCCAGTGCCTGGTGTCCGTAAGGTGATGCTGAAACCCTGTTCGACTTGCCCAGCTCGCCTGCAAACTTGTTAGTACCTAAAAACAAAACAAAAAAAGAAGAAGAAGAATTCTAACTACACTAAAAAAATCAACTATGAATTGGGTTGCCTCCCAACGAGCGCCTGATTTTAATGTCGTGGCACGACGCAGATAATTGCACTGAAGGCTCGCTTAACCTTGGTGGCTCGAGAAAATGAGTTACCAACACTACCTTTGCATCTTCCATGCCCAAATAATGTTTTAACCTGTGCCCATTGACTCTAAACGTGTGAGAGTCATTTGATGCAGCAATCTCTATGGCTCCGGTGGGGTTAATCTCCACCACACTAAATGGTCCCGACCATCGTGACTTTAACTTGCCCGGGAATAACCTCAGCCTCGAGTTGTATAACAATACCTTATCTCCGGGTTTAAAACTCCGCTCAAGAATATTTTTGTCATGCATTATTTTCATTCTCTCCTTGTATAATCTTGTACTCTCAAAAGCATGGTAGCGAAATTCACCAAGCTCGTGCAGCTCTGTGACTCAACTTGTGCCCGCAGCTTCTATATCAAGATTCAACTATCGCAGTGCCCATAAAGCTCTATGCTCCAACTCCACTGGTAGGTGACATGACTTCCCAAATACCAATTTATATGGCATCATACCAATCGGAGTTTTGAAAGCGGTACGATAGGCCCAAAGTGCATCATCTAACTTTCTTGCCCAATCCGTTCTTGTAGCATTCACAGTCTTTGTGAAAACACTCTTTATCTCTCTGTTCGACACTTTTACTTGCCCACTCGTTTGTGGATGATATGGGGTGGCAACTTTGTGACGTACACCATACTTTTCTAGCAGCTTTGCGAAGGCTCGATTACAGAAGTGAGTGCCTCCGTCACTGATTATCGCCCTTGGAGTGCCAAATCGGGTGAATATGTTCTTTCTCAAAAAACCAATTACTCCCTTAGCATCATTTGTCGGGAGCGCTGCAGCCTCCACCCATTTCGACACGTAGTCCACAGCTACGAGTATGTATTTGTTGCTATATGAGCTGACCAAAGGCCCCATGAAATCGATTCCCCACACGTCAAACACTTCTACCTCTTGAATTGGGTTCATAGGCATTTCATGTCGGCGAGAAATATTCCCAGTTCGTTGGCATTCGTCACAACCTTTCACCCATAAGTGTGCATCCTTGAACATTGTCGGCCAGTAGAAGCCCAATTCCAACACTTTTGCGGCGGTCCTTACTCCTCTAAAGTGGCCACCATATGGTGATGCATGACAAGCCTGCAAAACAAAAGATTGGTCTATCTCAGGGATACATCTCCGGATCATGTTATCAACACAAATTCTGAACAGGTAAGGCTCATCCCAATAATACATGTGACAGTCACGAAAGAACTTTTTCTTTTGAACAGAGGAAAGGTCATAGGGAATAATACCGCTTGCCAGGTAGTTTGCAATGTCTGCATACCATGGCGCTTCCTCCAATATCACTGCTAGCAATTGTTCATCTGGGAATGTCTCAGTTATATCTTCTACCTCGACTTTCTTTTCAACTCCCTCCAACCTTGAAAGGTGGTCTGCCACTTGGTTTTCTTCCCCTTTTCTATCGCGTATCTCCAAATCAAATTCTTGTAGCAAAAGAACCCAACGGATCAAGCGTGGTTTTGACTTCTTCTTTGCTATCAGGTACCTAAGTGCTGCATGGTCAGTATAAACAATCACTTTTGAACTAATCAAATAAGACCTGAATTTGTCGAATGCAAACACCACATCCAACATCTCTTTCTCAGTCACAGTATAATTGAGTTGTGCACCGCTTAGCGTTCTGCTTGCATAGTAAATTGGGTGAACCAGTTTGTCCTTCCGCTGCCCCAACACTGCTCCTATAGCATAGTCACTCGCATCACACATGAGCTCAAATGGTTGTTCCCAGCTAGGTGCAACGATAATTGGTGCAGTCACCAGTCTCCTTTTCAGCTCCTCAAAGGCTAACCTGCAGTCATCAGAAAACACAAAAAAATGATCCTTTTCAAGGAGTTTACATAAGGGGTTAGCAATTTTAGAGAAATCCTTTATAAATCACCTGTAGAACCCGGCGTGCCCAAGGAAACTTCTTACTGCCTTAACTGAAGTGGGCGGTGGAAACTTCTCAATCACCTCAACCTTAGCATGGTCAACTTCAATACCCTTACTGGACACTAGATGCTCTAGCACTATACCTTCTTGTATCATAAAATGGCACTTCTCCCAGTTCAACACTAAATTTGTCTCCACACACCTTTTTAACACTCTTTTTAAATTGTGCAGACAGTCTTCAAATGAATCCCCCACCACAGAGAAATCCTCCATAAAGACTTCCATAATATCTTCAACCATGTCAGTGAATATGGCTAACATACACCTCTGAAAGGTGGCAGGTGCATTGCATAGGCCAAACGGCATTCTCCGAAATACAAAGATGCCATACGGGCAAGTGAATGATGTTTTCTCTCTATCCTCAAGGGCTATGGAAATCTGATTGTACCCCGAATATCCATCCAAAAAGAAAAAGTGAGACCTCCCTACCAGTCTATCCAACATTTGGTCAATGAATGGTAAAGGAAAATGGTCTTTCCGGGTGCGTGTGTTCAGTTTTCTATAATCCATACAAATTCGCCAACCCGTAACTGTACGAGTTGAGATCAACTCATTATTATCATTGGGCACTACAGTCATTTCACCCTTCTTTGGCACACACTGAACTGGGCTAACCCAGTTACTGTCAGAGATTGGGAAGATGATTCCCGCATCTAACCACTTGATCACTTCTTTCTTCACCACTTCTTTCATATTGGGGTTTAGCCTTCTTTGATGTTCTCTGGAAGGTTTGTGCCCATCTTCCAATTGAATCTTATGCATACAAAATGTCCGGCTGATCCCCCTAATATCTGCAATGGTCCAGCCAATTGCAGTCTTGCATTCCATTAACACCTGCAAAAGTTGTTCTGCCTGCACATCTAACAAGCTGGATGAGATAATAACAGGTAAAGTGGATTTAGGTCCCAAGAAAGCGTACCTGAGGTTAGGAGGTAACGGTTTTAGTTCCAATTGTGGTGGCTCTTCAATTGATGGCTTAGCTGGAGGTGTTTTTCTTTCTTCTAAGTGTAAGGGCTCAAATTCGAGCTCTCTTTTCTAGTACCCTTGCCCTTCAAGGACCAAAACCCACTCTGCCAAGTTTTCACCATTCATTTCTTCTAAGTTCATGAGGCACGCTGCTAGAGGGTCTTTTGCATTCAGAGTCTAATCTTCCTCCTCCATGATCACATCCACAGCTTCTATCAGAGAGCAGTTAGCAAACTCACTGGTTCGCCGCATAGATTTCTGCACATTAAACGTTATCTCTTCATCGTTCAATCTCATATTTAGCTCTCTAGTTTCACAAACAATTAGGGCTCTACCATTGGCCAAGAATGACCTTCCAAAATTATGGGAATCTCCTCGTCACACCGGCAGTCTAAAATGATAAAATCTACTAGGAAAACAAACTTCCCCACCTGTACTAATACGTCATCAAGAATACCAGAGGGCCTCTTCACTGTCCGGTCGGCCAACTGTAACAACATAGACGTGGGTCTAGCTCTTCCAATGCCTAACCTTTTGTAGATAGTCAAGGGCATCAAGTTTATGCTTGCCCCCAAATCACAAAGTGCCTTAGCAAATGCATAGTTGCCTATTGTGCATGGGATTGTGAAACTCCCTAGATTAGATAACTTCTCAGCTATGGGTCTTGTCACAATAGCACTACATGTCTGAGTCAGTGTAACCGTGGCCAAGTCTTGAAAGTCGAACTTACGAGACATCAAGTCCTTCATCATTTTTGCATAACCAGGCATCTCCTTTAAGGCATCAATCAATGGAATGTTTACCTGAATTTGCTTCAACATCTCCAAGTATTTCTTATATTGCTCATCTTTTTGATATTTGGCCAATCTTTAGGGGAAGGGTGCTGGAGGCCGCTTCTTTAATGTGGTTTGATTTTGAACCTGCTCTGGCACTATTTCTGTTGCCTTCTCTTGCTCTGACTCAGTTTCCTTCATGACTTCTTTTTCTTTGCTTGTTTCGGCTGGCGCATGTTGTACCGTCACCTATGTTAACCCTGTTGAGTTATCTATCTCGATGGGTATAGGCACAAGTG
The DNA here is from genome assembly GCF_000390325.3 of Nicotiana tomentosiformis. Classification (NCBI taxonomy): domain Eukaryota; kingdom Viridiplantae; phylum Streptophyta; class Magnoliopsida; order Solanales; family Solanaceae; genus Nicotiana; species Nicotiana tomentosiformis. Next base: position 87,504,490 of record NC_090823.1, read on the forward strand.
TTTCAGTAGGCCAGCTTTCGCGAGCCATCTCTTGCTCCAGATCTAGGTCTCTACCATTTCGTAGACTCACTGCCATAAGCTATTTCGGGCCTTGTTCTTTTGGATTGACTTGTGTATCTGCAGGTAACGCCCCTTGGGGATGATTGTTTAGGGCCATAGAAATCTGTCCTAATTGAATCTCAATACCCTTTATCGCTGATTCATGCGAGTCTACCGTCTGTTGCATTTTTCCTATGGACCCAATCAATTGTTGCAGCATTCCCTCAAGTTTAGTAAACCCATCCTCTGGTCTCATAATCTGTTGTTGTTGAGGTTGTTGATAAGTCAGTGGTTGATTTTGCTGGATGTAGCTCTGTTGCCTTTGGTAAGGCGAAACTTGACCCATTGGTCGCATAGCTACAGGATTGTTGTTGTTATTGTACTGCTGTTGCGCTGGTCTATATTGTTGATTATGTTGACCCCAATTCAGACCACCTTGCCTCTGTCCCCCATAATTGGCTACATTGTTCATATCTTCATAATATTGCTGGTTGTCACCTTCCGCACTCCACGAGCAAATATATGGTTGGTTAATTCATGGTGTAGATAAGCCCCCATTAGTTGTGTCAACTATGTGAACCTGCTGCCTCTGGCCTGATTCATCAATCTTTTTGGTGAGGATACTCATTTGTGTCATTAGAGTGGCCACATTCTCAACTATAGAGTTGTTTGGGTCCAACGCCACTGAGTGAACTACCGGAGTGATCGTGAAGGCTCTAGTCATCCATCCTGAGTTTTGTGCCATCTTATCAAGTAGGATCTTGCATTCTGGGAATGTTTTACTCAGAAATGCTCCACCTGCTGAAGCATCAACATTGGCCTTTAAGCTGTCAGCCAATCCCATGTAGAATCTCTGCCCCAACATCTGATCTGGAATACCATGATGTGGACACTTAACCAGCATGCCCTTGAACCTCTCCCATGTTTCTTGTAGTGATTCTGTTGATCTCTGCCTGTAGCTTAATATATCATCAATCTGTTGGGTAGTTTTATTTGGTGGGTAGAATTTGTTCAAAAATTACTTGACTAATTCCTCCCAAGTAGTGATGGAATTTATGGGGAGTGAATTAAGCCAAGTCTGAGCTTCTCTTGTCAGCGAGAATGGGAACAACCAAAGCTTTATTGCGTCCGGTGTTACGTTATGTTGCCTTTGCGTTAAACATATTGACATGAAATTCTTCAAGTGCTGTTGAGGATCTTCAATGTGTGACCCTGAGAACAGTCCCTTGTTCTGCAATATATGTAGCATGTTATTTGTGATTTGGAATGATTCTGCTTGTATCTGAGGGACTGCAATTGCGGTTGCCAGATTATCGGCGGTGGGTTGTGCCCAATCATATAATGCTGTTTCTGGTACAAGAGGCACCACACCCCGAATATTTGGTTCATTCTCATTGTTTCTGTTGTTTATTGGATTTTCTATTCCGTCCGCCATGTTTGGTTCGATTTGTTCTATCGAGTTTCGTTGTTGTTTGCTTCTCTTGTTTGCATGATTTAGTGCCTTGAAAACTTTCTCAGGATCTGATATCGCTTCAAGCAATTCACCAGTTCTTGAGGAATTCCTAGGCATGCACCTGTAACACCCAAGACTACAAACATTAAAATTTTAATGTATTTGGTTTTAAATGGTAAAATTGACTACACTAAGAATTCTAGCACTTCTTTTAGCTGTAATTAATACCGTTAACTCCCCGGCAATGGCGCCAAAATTTGATAACGCCCAACTATGACTTATAAAAAGGACTAAGCAGTCATTGCAAACACAGCTACTAGACTCGCACAAATTCACACAATCAATCTTCAGAAATATTTAAGTAACATATTGGGTTTTATTAACTAAATATTACGTAATGAAAATGTAATAATTAACAACTAACTACGAACAGGTTGTAAACAAGAATTAGAATGATCTAAGGTTGTGGTTTCCCCTATTGTCGGAATCCTTTCCGCTACGTTTCCTATAAATTTGCCTAAGTCTTCTCTACCGATCATGAGCACTCTAACTGTCGTAACTCTCTCCCGAGAAATTACCACAATTTACTAGACATATTCTCCCGAATTACGCTAGCTGGCATTAAGTATAGCTCACTCAGATCGCACCAAGGTTTCGTTATCCCTAATCTCACCTTTAAACCTCCGTATTGATCCCTCATATATGTTTAGGAGTGATGTTGTTCAACAACTACCTAAATATGCACTCTCTCCTGAGTAATACATACTAAATAGGCACAGCTGATTGAAGGGCCCTTCAATCAACCACAAGAATAATATAGTTGAACAAATAGAGAAAATACTACGGCAAATCTATATTAACGTAACAAGAAAATCATCCTTCAATAGGTTCCATCAAAACCCTAGATTAGGAAGTTAGCTACTCATACTCATAGTAACAATATCCCAAATATTTTGCATAATTATAATAGAGAGTAAAGATGAAAAGATGTAGAAATAATGATTCTAACTCCAAGGGGTGATTCCACCAGCTCTTCTTGCCTCTAGCTGCCCAAAAATGTGGCTGTTGAAAGAACCCCTTCCAAGTGGTGTTTTCAGGTCTATTTATATGTGTAGAAGAAACCCTAAACATGTGGGCCGATTCTTAGTCAGACCCGAAACGAATTAAGTCTTCAAAAGTCGGATTGGACTTGGCCTCAGGCCTGGCGTCGCCATCCTAATGCCTGGAATTTGGCTGGCCTCGCCAGGCTAAAGCTTGGTTCAGCCTGGCCTTAGGCTGGCCTCGCCAGGCTAAAGCTTGGTCCAGCCTAGCCTTAGGATGGCCTCACCAGGCTAAAGCCTGGTCCAACCTGGCCTTTGGCTGGCCTCGCCAGGTCTCTCCTTTTCACTGTTCTCGAGCACACTTTCAACGTTTAAGTATCTATTTTGCTCTACTTTCATCTCCAATTCACCTACACATAAAATAGACTCCATTATACACAAATAAAGTGTAATTTATTATTAAAGCATGTAAAATGCAAGACACATAATGTACGAAACTATGGAATTATAGCCATACATCACAAGCATACACTATATCCTATCAAAAGCTCAATAACAATTTTACTTTCTTGCTTATCTATATTGTCTTTACTGCCCATGGTAGCTCTGCGCCCAGAACTAAAATATTTGCCGTTTATTTCAATTTCAAGACTATGTCTTACATATTTGTCTAATTCATCTATTATTTTTGGATCAAATCGATTCACTTGTTTGTAAACCACATATAAATTCAACTATATCATTTTATGGGTAACAAATTTGGCACCCACCATGGGGCATAGACAGTCGTGTAATTGAATTCATTCTTGCATCTATTACTAACTTGTTTGATTCTTTGTTCTAGAAAAAATCATTAAAAATGGCAGATAATGATGTCAACAACACACACAATGTTGAGGCCCATGCAAATCAGCCTCAGCATGAAGATTTTGTCAATGATACCCGCAACGAATGGAATGAGGCCACGACGATTCACGGTGGGCAATATCCATGACATGTTCGACATGTGACTCCTGATGATGCTGAAGACGAGCACGTCATCGAAATAGTAAGGATCTTGAAGGAGAAACATGATACCATATAGGCCATCTCGCACGGCAGGATCAAGTCATGACGAAGGTGAAGCAGGCATTGTCGGGTTCTTCTAATGATGCTAATGGATAAGTTTCAGTTCCTCCGGGTGCTCCCGCAAAACCAAACAATGTAAAGGGTCGACAACAACACCCCGAGGGGCGAGGTCGATTTCGATGGGTCTAAGGGGAACGATAGCAGTCCCGAGAATAGTAATGAAAAAGATCCCTTTAAAACTGAACTCATGCAATTTGTGAGGGAAATAAATGCCCCAATGAATAAAATTCTGGGCACACCACCAGTACTGAAAGGACCGGATTCGAAAAAGTACACTTAGTTGCCGTTCAAATCGAGCGCGGAACCAGAGTTGATCCCGAAGTGATTCAAAATGCCAGACGTTCCAAAGTATGATGGGACTTCAGATTCTCAGGAGCACATCACCGCCTTTACTATGGCGGTGAAGGGGAACGGTTTAGCTCCCCACGAGATCGTGTTAGTTTTATTGAACAAATTCGGGGAGATCCTTATGAAGGGAGCCTGACATGGTATTCGCTCTTGCCCGAGCACTCTATAGACTCATTCGAGATGCTCGCGGACTCTTTCATCAAGGCCGATGCCTAGGCCAGAAAAGTATAGGCCCGAAAGGTCGCCATATTCAGGATTGCACAAGGAGAGTCCAAGTTGTTGCGGAAGTTTGTGACCAGATTCCAGAAGGAAATGATGTTGCTACCAGCCATACCGGACGAATGGGCGGCTTAAGAATTTACCAAATATTTTAATTCAAGAAGTTCTGACGCTTCCCGGAAGTTGAAAGAAAGTTTGCTCGAGTTCAAGGCAACAACTTAGGCATATATTCACAACCGAAACGAGTCTAAGATAAGGATTGAGGATGATCAGCTCGATTTCCCGGTGTCGGCCAAGAGTCAGGATTGGGAGAAGAATAAAGAGAAATCGAGAGATGATTTTGACAAAGATCGATGATCTTTAATAGGTCAGTTTCTGCCCTATGAACGGGCCGAAGGACGAGCAGAGGTTTCCGATCAGTGGATAGGTTCACTACCGATAGGAGAACTAATCGCGGCCAAAATAACAGGTTGCTACAGAACATGAAAACGTCAGGTTCTCAAGATTCTTCCTACCCCAGGCTTTCCGAATATAACTTCAATGTCAGTGTAGTGGAGCTGGTGTCGGATATGAGGAAAATTAAATAAGCACGGTTCCTGAAGCCAATGAGATTCGATCCCAGCCAAAGGGATCCTAATTTGTGGTGCGAATACCACGGGACAAATGGTCACCAAACTGGGGGCTGCCAGCATCTGCGTTAAGATGTGTCGACATTGCAAAAACAAATGGCCATCTCAGAGAATGTTTATGTGACCGGGCTTAAAACAACTACGATCGCAATCGTGATAATGCAGAACCTTGAAAAGCAGGAGAAGATCTCCCACACTTGACGATCAACATGATTTTCGAATGGAACAAGATTAACGGGGTCACATTCTCGACAGCAAAAAATACGAAGGTGTTAGTGATCCACATCAGGAGACTCTGGGAAGTGACGGAAGACGACATTACTTTTAAGGAAGATGGCACATATGGATTGTTGCTACCACACAATGATGTGTTGGTTTTTAGATTTTAAAATTAAACGTGTTCTGGTGGACCCAGGAAGTTCGGCTGACATCATACAATGAAGGGTGTTGGAACAAGCCAAGCTCACCGGAAGCATCATTCCTGCCACAAAACACCTCGTTGGGTTCAACCTAGCAAGTGTGACAACCCTAGGAGAGATCCTGCTGCCCACAAATGCCGAGGGGGTGATAAAGACGACTATTTTTAAGGTATTGGACGACGATATGGGTTACAGTATCATCCTGGGGATACCATGGTTGCACGAGATGAAGGTTGTGTCATCAACATATGATCAGCTACTCAAATTCCCAACAAATGAGTGCAATATCAGCAACAAGGGAAATGAGTGCAATATCAGCAACAAGGGAAATGAGTGCAATATGAGTTTCCAGTAGCAAAGGGAAGGAGCATTTAACATAGCAATTGCAGGAATCGACGCCTCCTCCCGAGCCGAACGAAGTCAACCAGGGGGAGGAGTCATACAAATCCTATCATGTACCATGACATTTCCAGGTACCAGAAGAGATGGATGCTACAAAATCCACATCAGAAGAACTTGAACAAGTCGCATTGTTCGGAAATGTTTTGGAGAGGAAGTTCCACTTAGGGATAGGACTCTACCCCTAGCTTAGGTATGGATTTATCAAATTTCTTAAATTTAATATCGATTGTTTCGCATAGTCGCATACAGATATGACAGGTATCCTGCCGGAAGTGGCCGTGCATAAGCTAAGCTTGGACCCCATCATCCCTCCGTTAAGATAGAAAAAATGTCATATTGCCTAGGTTAGAAATAAATTTGTCAAAGAATAGGTAACTCGCTTGCTTGATATCGGTTCAATCTGAGAGGTAAAGTATCCTGACTGGTTAGTTAACGTAGTAGTAATTCCAAAGAAGAATAATAAATTTCGCATGTGCGTAGACTATAAGGACTTAAATAAGGCGTGCACAAAAGACTAGTTCCCATTGCCAAATATTGAACAAATGATTGATGTGACGGCCAGACATGAGTTAATGAGTTTCCTTGATACCTACTTCGGGTACAACCAAATTAAGATGAACCCGGAGGATCAGGAAAAAACTTCGTTCATAACGAACTTTGGCACATCTTGTTACAATGTGATGCCTTGGTGGCTGAAAAATACCGTAGCCACTTATCAATAGCTCGTGAACAAAATGTTTGAGAAACAAATAGGGAAAACCATGGAAGTTTATATAGATGATATGCTTGTTAAGTCTTTGAATGCAGGTGATCATCTTAAACACTTGCAAGAAACTTTTGACATCCTAAGGAAGTATAACATGAAGCTTAACCCTGAGAGTATGTGTTCGGGGTCAGCTCTAATAAGTTCTTGAGATTCCTGGTATCACAATGGGGGATTGAGGTTAACCAAGATAAAATGAAAGCTATCGAAGACATCCCGGATCAGCTATCAAGCGTAAAAGAGGTTCAAAAGCTAACAGGGAGATTGGCCTCTCTGAGCAGGTTCATTTCCCAGCGCTACAAAAAAGGGCCTAATTGCAGCGGTTTAATAGCGGGGGTCAGCTCCAACCCCCACAAATTTTATTAAATAACAGGGGTTTACTTAACTGACACAATATAAGAAAATAGCGGCGGCTGAAAGCTTACGCTATCTGCAAAAAAAAAGTGCGCTAATATTTCCCCACGCTATTTTTTGCTTCGTTTATTTTTTTCTCAAAAGCTCACAACCTCCGCCCACTTCTCAAAAGCTCAAAACCTCCGCCCACTTCTCAATAGCTCAAAACCTCCGCCGCGCTCGAAAACTCAAGGTAAAGATCTCAATTTTGAGAGATTAACTCAAATTTCATGATTCTTTCTACTTTATTTTTCTTAGAATTGAAAGTTTTGTGTAAATTTCTCATTCCATTTGTAAGATTTGAACTCAAATCCTCGTTTTTCCCTCTTTTTTCTTTGATTTTCCTCATGTTTTCCCCCTATAGCAGTGGCAAAGGCATCTCAATCACTCACTCGGGCATAGTAATCGACAAGCATCTTCAATTACAGTAAGTTGTTCTATCCTATTTTTGGTTTAGTGCAATGTTATTTCTACAAATGGGTCCTTCATCTTCCCCATTGGGTTTGTATAATCTGTAACTTTTGTATATTTTTTTTTGCATGTGACTTTAATTTTATTTTTGTTGTTCTTTTGGATACTTTATGTTAGAATTTGATTTTCTCTATTTATTTGAGATTTTTTAGTTGAACTAGCAGAAAATATAAATTTTTTACGCCATGTTGTATGCGGATTTATATGGGTGTATTGTGATTCTAAGGTTTGGTGTTTGAGCAAAAATTTGGTAAATTTTCTTTAATAAACTATTTTACTGTTTATATGGGTGTACTGTTTTACTCCAGTAAAACAGTTTATTATAGAACTGGACCTATCTAATCAAATTCTAGTTTACAGATGGATATAATTAAATTCTAGCACATGGATAAGCATGAAACAATTTAAATTAAACTACACATTCTAGTTTATAAAACTACACATTCCAATTTCATGATACAATTAAACCTCCATCGTATAACTAGATGGTTGGTAGCATGAAACAGTTCAAATTTTCTTTAAAGCCATGTTATAAAGGAGTGCATACAGAACCAAGAGAAAACAAAACCTCTTAGAATCAAAGTTCTTCCTATAACTTTCAACTTTTTAAGTTATAAAGGAGTGCATATAGAACCAAGAGAAAACAAAACCTTTAGAATCAAAGTTCATCCTATGACTTTCAATTTTTTAAACTTTTTCTTCTAAAGTAAGCCTCCCTTATTTGACAATCTATCTCAAATCTACCGGTACTTCATGAAAATCACAATAATCTTTTCTTAAGATATTTGGTTATGTATATTTTATGTTAGAATTAATAAATATTTTCATTTTCTGTTCTGTTAATGTAACGACCCGGTCGGTCGTTTTGAGAGTTGTAGCTCCGTTTTTCTCATTTCTGCTTATTTATGTGTTGTTCAACTGTGTTGAGTTGCATCGAGTTGGTAGGTTTGGGTTCGGAGTAGTTTTGGAGTGAAATGAATACTTAGTCTTTTAGTTAGAAAGTTAAGTTAGAAAAGTCAACCGGAAGTTGACTTATGAGTAAATGAATGCGGATGTAGATTTTTATGATTCAGTTAGCTTCGTTGGGTGATTTTAGACTTAGGAGTGTGTCCGGAATATGAATTGGAGGTCCGTGGTAGAATTAGGTTTGAATTGGCGAAAGTTAGAAATTTGGCGATTTTGGTCGGTAGTGGAAAATTAGGTATCGGGGTCGAAATAAAATTTCAAAAGTTGGAGTAGGTTTGTAATGTCATTTTTGACGTGTGTGCAAAATTTGAGGTCATTCGGACGTGGTTTCATAGGTTTCGGCGTCGTTGACAAATTTTAGAAGTTCTTAGGCTTGAATTCGAGGTTGATTCAGTATTTTGGTGTTGTTTTGGGTATTTCGAAGGTTCGACTAAGTTCGGGTAGTGGTATATAACTTGTTTGAATTATTGGTTGAGGTCCCGAGGGGCTCGGGATGATTTCAAACGGGTATCGGGAGTTTGAAAGTTGGAAAATGCAGCTGGAGCTGCTTTTTTGGTGTGGCCGTACCTGCGGATGGGGAGCCGCAGGTGCGTAGGAGACTCGTAGATGCATAGATGGAGGCCTGGGGCTTAGTCTCAAATGCGAAGAGAGGATCGCACCTGCGAGCCCGTAGGTGCGAGGAATATGCCGCAAGTGCGAAGCCTGATCGGTTAAGTGGAATGCGCAGGTGCGGAAGAGAGGATCGCACCTGCGAGCCCGCAGGTGCGAAGGGGCAGCCGTAGATGCGAAGCTAGGCGTTTAAGTGGCTTTCGCAGATGCGCACCTGGGACCGCAGATGCGAGTCCGCAGGTGCGAGAAAGGGTCCGCAGGTGCGGAATCCCTGGGGCAGAACCTATATAAGTTGCACTTCGTGAATTTTTGCCTTTTTTCCACCATTGTTGAACGGTTTTGAGCTTTGGGGCATTGTTTTTAAAGGAAGAATCACGAGACACCAGTGAGGTAAGTCGCTTGGGTTTAATTACACACATTTATGATGTATTTCCACTGATTTGTCATGAAATTAGTAGGGGTTTAGGGTGAAATTGAGGGAGTTAGGGTTTGAGTTTTGGAGAGTTTTAAGTTAGGATTTCAGGGACGAAACGGAGTCCGATTTTGGCGAATTTTATATGGTTAGACTCGGGTGAGGACGAGGTTTGTTATTCTGCCATTTTTGACTGGTTTCTAGAAATGGGCCTGGGGGCCGGGTTTTGGCCGATTTCGGATGTTTTTGCCTATTTATGTAGTTTTTATTGTGAAATTCGATTCTTTAGCATATGTTGATAGTAGTATTCTAATTTTGGTTAGATTAGGAGCTTTTGGAGACCGAGTTCAGAGACGAAGGCATCCTAGAGTAGGATTTTACGCTGTTAAGGTAAGTAACAGTTTTAACTCTAGCTTTGAGGGTATAAACCCGAAGATTTAACATCACGTGATTGTTTGGAAGTGATACCCATGCTTGGTGACGGGTGTGTGGGTGTGAACCGTGAGGGATTGAGACTTGGTTCGTCCCGTGAGGCCTAATGGCTATTATCTGTGGTTATGTGTTTATTTGTTGTTGAACTTGTTTGCCTTCATGTTAGAAATCATGCTTAGGCTTTATTCATATTCACATTATTTACACTCAGTCATAGATATTATTGTACATGTTTACCTCAGTCCCTATTATTTTGCTGATATGCTGTGATACTTGATATAGGCCGTGTTTCCCTTATTTGTTGATGATGGTGAGGCTAGAGAGGTACATGACTGAGTGAGGCCGAGGGCCTGTTGTGTGGTATTTGATTGAGGCACGTGAGTTATTCGTGCAGCACGTGAGTTATTCGTGCGGATCCAGGTATTGATACCATAGCGCGCGAGTTGTCTGCGTAGTTAATGAGTTGACCGTGCGGATCCAGGGATTGATATTATGGCACATGAGTTGTCCGTGCAGCACGTGAGTTGTCCGTGCTTAGCGCTTGGGCTTTGGGAGCCCCTCCGGAGTCTGTACACACCCCCAGTGAGCGCATGTACCTGTTGAGTGTTGAATGCTGAGGGCCGAGTGCTGAGTGATGGAGTGACATTGCTATGAGGTTGCATTTACTTTTGTTGTTGCTGCATTTACCTGTTACTTTCTTTGTGGCATTTGTTGGTTTGTATGGAATTTACCTGTTTATTGTAAATTGTGAAAATAAATAATTGGACTGTTTTGCTTAGCTCGTCACTACTACTCAGTTCCTTAGTTATTTCTGTTACTACTGAGTCGGTTGTACTCATGCTACACCCTGTACTTTATGTGTAGATCCAGGTGAGTTGGAGCGCGGCGATCATTGAGTTCAGGCCGGCTATCGTTGGAGACTGCAAGGTAGCTGCTAGCGTCTGTAGGACCTTGTTACTCCTTTTATCATTTCTTCTTTTGGACTGTATTGGCAGTTAGACATTTTTATTTCTTAATTCATAGATTTAGACGCTCATGACTTAGTGATACCCCGATGCTTGGGGCTCGTTTCCGTATTTTCTATAATTATATTTAGAGTTGATTTAGTTTATGAAAAATTCAAATGCTGGAAATATTTTATTAAATTCTTATAATCAATTTAGTAGTAGTATTTTGGGAAATAGGCTTGCCTTGTAACACGATAGGCGCCATCACGACCATGGTTAGATTTTAGGTCGTTACAATTAACTTATACTAATAGACTACTCATTTTCTTCCTATGAAATCTTATAGGTGATATTATTGCACAATAATCTAATTTTTAATGGATAAATCTTGGATTGAAATGCCAAGGAACACACCAGAGTATTTGCTTGGTTTGAATCAATTTCTAGATTTTACATTTAACAATGGAGCTATAGGAGATAAAATAAAATGTCTATGTCCTAAATGTGGTTCTAGGAAGTGGCAGACTAGAAATATATTGTTTGATCAATTGATCGACAAGCCGTTCCCTAGAAACTATGTCACTTGGATTATGCATGGGGAAATGAATGTATTGCATAATTCTGGAAATATAGAGGCCACTCAAGATGCACCACCCATTGAAAATCCTATAGAATTATTGATTAATGAAGCATTCGGGGGCTTAAGGCATGAGGGTGTTGATGTAGGTCCATCACAAGTAGTCGGAGAAGAAGAAATGATACATGATATGCCCACTTCAAATAACAAAGATTTTTTTGAGTTGCTTAGAGATGGACGTCAAGAATTATATGAAGGGTCTAAGTACTCAAAGTTCGAATTTTTGTTAAAGCTTTATCACATAAAGTGTTTGTCTGTGTTAAGTGACAAGGGAATGACTATGATACTAGATCTACTCAGAGATGCATTTTAAATTTGCAAAGATTCCTCATTCTTTTTATGAAGCCAAGAAGACCATCAGTAAGATGTGTCGTGATTATATCAAGATAGATGCTTGTCCAAATGCTTACATATTATACTGGGAGGATGATGTTAATGCAGAAGCATGCAAGTATTGTCACACTTCTAGATGGAAGCCCGAGAAGGAGAGCAGTAAAGACCATGAACCAACTACAAGTAAGAAACAAAAGAAGAAGAAAAAGAAGAAGCCTGCAAAACTTTTGCTCTACTTTCCATTAAAACCAAGATTACAAAAATTATTCATGTGCTTTAAGATTGTAGAGCATATGAGATGGCATTCAGAGGATGGTAACAAAGATGGAACCATAAGACACCCTAGAGATGGTGAGGCATGGAAGAGGTTTAATACAACTTTTCCTGTATTTGCTTCCGATCCTCGAAATGTTTGATTAGGCCTGGCTAGTGATGGGTTCAATCCTTTTGGGATAATGAATACTAATTATAGAAATTGGCCTATAGTTTTGGTTCCATATAACCTTCCTCCTTGGTTGTGTATGAAGCAACCAAATTTTATCCTCTTAATGATAATTCCAGGTCCACGTACGGTAGGGAATAATATAGATGTATATGTACAACCCCTTATTAAGGAGTTGAATGAGTTGTGGAGTGAAGGTGTGGACACTTTTGATTCATCAAAGGATGAAATGTTTAGAATGCGAGCAACTCTTATGTGGACAGTTAGCGACTTTCCTGGACTTGATATCTTATCTAGTTGGAATACGCATACTGGTCTTGCATTCCCCACTTATAATTTTGACGCAGATTCTTGTCGACTTGGTCATAGTAGAAAGTGGTGTTTTATTGGCCATCATCGGTTTTTGGGAAGAAATCATAAATTTAGAATGATGAGATATCGTTTTGATGGAAATGTTGAAGAGAGGACCCCTCTAAAGAAGTTATCAGCATCATACCTTTTGCAACAAGTAAAATATATCAATGTCATATTTGGAAGACAAGCAAAATTGAATGAAACAAAGAAAAGAAATAGGAAAAAGAGTGTTGGAGAAGGTGTAACTCAACAATGGAGAAAAAACATATTCTTTGATCTTCCATATTGGGAATCTAACTCATTGTGCCATAATTTAGATGTTATGCATATTGAAAAGAATGTATTTGATAATATTATATACTCTTTGCTAAATGATAAAGGAAAATCAAAGGATCATGTTAAGGCTCGAAGAGATCTACAAGATATGGGTATAAGGCGTGATCTTTGACCGGATGAGAATGATGAATGTCGTCTTGGTGCATTTACAATTCCAAAGTAGAAGAAACTGGCCTTCCTAAAGACTTTAAAGAATATCTCAGTGCCAGATGGTTATTCAAGTAATATATCTCGTTGTATTTATTTGGATCAAAAAAGGATATTTGGATTAAAAAGTCATGATTGTCACATCCTTATGGAAAAACTGTTACCAATAGCAATCCGCAATGTACTTCCAAACCAGGTTGTTGCAACGTTGGTAGAGTTTTCCTCCCTTTTTAGGTATCTTTGTCTGAAAATCTTAAGCCTCTCAGACCTAGAAAAGCTACAAAATCGGATTGTGGAAACTCTTTGCCATCTAGAGATGTTATTCCCTCCATTATTTTTTACTGTAATGGTTCATCTAACTGTTCATCTAGTGGATAAAGTAATACAAGGTGGCCCGGTACATTATCGGTGGATATATTTTGTTGAAAGGTAAAATATTTCTTATTCAAAATGATTTTAATAGATCTTGTAATAGTATTTCAATGTAAATGTTTCTTCTAACACTTTATTATTTTGGTTATAGATTATTAGGTCATTTCAAGTCCCTTGTAGGAAATAAATCACAGCCAGAAGGTTCTATAGCTGAAGGTTACATAGTTGAAGAAGCTCCAACTATTTATTCTCGTTATTTTGAGGGAATTGAGTCAAAGTTAAATCGACCTAAATGTGTAAACGATGAACCAAATCATAATGAGGCTTCCGAAGTGTCATCTATGTTCCCTAAATAAGGTAAACCCGTTGGAGGCTCCACAATAGAACCATTGACTCTTTTGGAGAAAACTCAAGCTCATCGATATGTGTTACTTAATTGCGCAACAGTAAAGACATTTATTGAGTAAAAAAATTGATTTGATTTGATTTATAAGAAATATTTAGAGTAATTGGATTAAAATTGATGCATATAACACCTTTGTAGTGAATTTAGATATCACATCAGAAGAAGTAGAGGCCGCTGACTTTCACCAACAGAGGTAAAAAGGAGAGTTAGTAAAGAGTTCCCTGATTGGTTTCCTAAGCGAGTGAGTGAACGATATTTAAGATGTTTCCTAATTAGTTTCCTAAGCTTTCTTGTATCAATTTGTAATTTCTAACAGAAATATGTTGTTTATTTAGATTATGAATCCAGATATAGCAGACACTATCTCTGATAATATCAAGTTCTTAACACAAGGTCCAGCACAAGATGCAAGAAGATTCAGTGCTTATAACATTAATGGATTCAATTTTCGGACTTTGTCGAGAGAAAAAGGATTAAAAACTCAAAATAGTGGAGTTTTTCTTGTCTCTGACACTTCGTGTGTTGCATCTAGTGCAGATAGATATGCAAGACAAGCATACCTGCCATATTATGGGAAGTTGAAAGATATTATTGAGCTTAATTATTATGGTCGGTTCACGGTTGCTCTCTTTAAATGCAGTGGGCTGATACTACTCTAATAGAGGGTTCAAAATAGATATTTGGAAGTTTAATTGTGTCAACTTCTCTAAATTGATCCACTTTGGTGATCGTGAGGATGATGATCCATATATTGAAGCATCTCAAACAAATATGGTCTACTATATTGATGATGAAACTGATAAAGGATGGAGTGTCGTTGTACATCTAAAGCCAAGAGATTTGTTTGATATGGGAGAGGTTGATGAAGAAGAAATATACGAGAATGAGCCATACCGACAACAAAAATTTGGACATTTTTTTGATGTCGATTACAAGAATATCCAAATTGCAATAGAGGAGCATATGACTAAATAGATATAATAAAATATCCAAATTGCAATTACAACAAGAATTTGGACAATCGTTTTTTGCTTGCTTAGGATATTTGATTAGTATTTTTTTCTTCAAAACTTACTATCTTTTGGCTAAGAAAGTGATATTTATTCTTTATGAAAATTTTATGATTGTTTGTTTCTCGGGTTTTGCGTAGAATTCAGTAAGTGTTTGATAAACTATTATAATGTGGATCTAACATGTTCAAATATTTCTTTGAATGTATATATTTTAACCATATTGGATTCTTATTTTTTATATTTCTCAGTTACTACTGTTTTCATGAGCTATATTTTGTTAAGTTGGTATTGTATGAGAAAGAGGTAAGGCAGAAGCATTGCTGATGAAAATTTAGAAGCCATTTTCTGGACTGAAATATTGTTCGAGAGAAAAAGGAAGAGTGTGAGATGATGATGTTGTGATTTATAAAGAAGCGCTTTTTATAGGTGTTATATGAAGCTGAAATATAGTAGTGAGGATCTGTATTAATGAGAGGAATATGGGCAACTAGAGCAAAGGTCAGCTGGAATTCTTTGTTTAATCACAATTATTAGGAAGAAGAATAATTGTTTGCGTGTGGGGTTCTGTATTTTTCAATGAAAATAAGACCTAATTTTCATTTACACATCCGAACATGACTATTTTGAAATTGCCATTAGGATACAGCTATTGTGAAATACAGAAGGGCATGTGAGTATGTGACTGTGTGAATTCCTTGGTTTTCAGAGTACTACTTCTAGGACTTCTTTTTTTACTTCTTAGATCTGATGGTTATCAAGGTTATGAGCATGATATAATACCAGCTATGAGAAAGAGAACTTTAGTAAATTTATGTGTATATCTTAAATTAAATTCCGACTTGCACACCATTCTTTTATCTTGAAGTTTGTGAATTTTCTTTGCATTGCTTATTAAATTCATTCATTATTGAATTGCAGATATGCCAAGGTTCAAGCGTTTGCTGAAAAAGTAAAATTCAGATTAGTCACAAGGTACTGAATCAACACCTTCTTTTCTTCAATCAACACCATACATGCCAACACATCCGACCACTCCAATTTTGGCCACAACACATCTGGCTCCACTTTTTCAGCCCACATCGTAGGTGGCTCCAACATTTCAGCCGGCATCATGGCCATCTCAATCAGTTCACTCAACATCCCATCCAGCTCAAATGGATCAGGCCGCATCACAGCCGGCACCGGCAGTTTACCCTGCATCACAGCCATCTCGGTGAGTTCACTCGACTCCAACAGATCAGGACTCATCACAGCCAGGTGCAACAGTTCAGGCCTCATCTAGAAAGCGTTTAGGGAGCCATTGGACTATAGAAACAATAGGTAAATACTTTTGACTATTAGTACATATTCAGCAGCCCCGTCTAAGTCCCTTCAAGCTAAGGCAACAGTCATTGAACTCATCGATCTAATACTTATGTAAGGACTTAAAGTTGCCACCTGCATAAAAGAAACCACGGTTAAAAAATACTAAAGATTAAAAAGGGAGTCTAATCAACTTTGCCATAAAATTGTGAGAATCAACGATGAAGGCCTTGAAAGATTCTTGATGGAGTAACAAGAGTAGTAGTATGCTCATCAGTGAAGGAGGTGACAGTTATCTACATTTGGATTAATTATTTTCAGCTTCCCTTATATTATCACAACTACTCAGTAGCAGTAGTACTCAAACTAAACTTCTTTTTCTTAGTGGAATTTTTTCTTGAGTGCAACACTGCATTTTGCTCATTTTGTTGAGCGACTTCACAGCAATTAGTTACAAATAAAAAGTTTGAACTCATTGTTTGGTTATATGATTCTTTGAGTTCATTGACAATATTCATCAAGGTTTTGTTATTACTATTCTCTTCCTTTTGTTTGGGCTTGGACTTGATGTGCTTTGCATAGTTCATTCTTTCACACGTAGCAAAAATAAATTGCATTAGATTTCTTTGACCTTACAATATTTGGTTGATTTTCCATGCTATATAGTAGGTAAAAGTTACAGTTTTTGGGAATTAATTAGGGAAAGATATTAGGAGAAGGGATTCACCAGGTAAGCTGTGGGTGAGCTCAGTTTCTCTGAAATAGAGGCTGGAGATATCAGTTTCCGGCAACTCATTGGACCTTTGTTTAGGATACTACTGCTGAAATTTATACTACTGCTGAAAGCAAATTGACTGTATCATACTACTGCTGACATCTATTATAGTGTAGCCAAAAATTTCATGACTGCCAATTACAGTTTCATGACTGCCAATTAATGTAGTGTAGCCAAAAGTTTTTATTTTTGGATTCAGCTGATCTCTTTTGTTATACAAATTCAGAACAAAATATCAAGAAACTCAAAGTAAAAGTTAACGAAGTGCTAAATTTAACATGTGAAGAACGTATTGTGGTTGATTTTGATTGCCTTGATGAACCATTTGGAGATGCACACGGCCTTCTTTCAGGCTTTTGTGAAATTTTAGCATGTGTCATGCTTTATTTCCTATCCACTGTGAGAAATGGTGGAGTTTACCTATCTCATACTTCAATCAATCGCGTCTTCGATCAAATTATAAAGGTATAAGCTCTACATTCTTAGAACTATATCACTGTTCTTTTTAGGAGAAAGACAACTATATCTCTATTTTGTCTTTGAAATATAGCTCTACATTCTTAGAACTAATAGGATCAGGAGCATTCCGTAAATGAACAAAATTATTGTTGCATATAAAAGTGCTATCAACTCCTGGAAAATGGATCATCAAAGATTTGCTAACATACAAAAAGGTATGAAGTAGGCTTGACAATTCACTATCAAGGCTTGTTGTTTATATTCTTGACCAAAATATTATATACTCTGCTCTGACATTTCATCAGGTCTACTCAAGACTTTGGCAGAACATAGTAAGACTTACCGTTTTGCTTAAGAAGCTAGTTAATTAATGACTGCTCTGCCATTAGAATCCACAAATCATGATACTTGGTTTAACCTTGGATGCTTTTACTGATTGATGCACCATTTACCTTTTTCTTTCTTAAATGGAGATCAGCCATAACTTTTTGTTGATCAAGAATCACAAGTTCAGTAAAGAGTACACCTTAACACTTTGCTATAAACAAGAGAATCTTACAAGAACAGAGACAAAAAAAAACAAATAGACCAGACCTTTTGTTGTACAAAAACCACAAGGACATGCTAACTAATGTTTTATTCTTGAAGCCCAAGTTCTTCTTTAGGACAACCGAGTCAGTTGCACGATAACATGTGTATAAATCTATTGGAAAGAAATGGGCTGCAAATAGGCTCAACTTGTAGAGTGTATCTGAAGACCCACTTAAAAGTAGAGCTGAGATTATTGATAATGTGCCAGATGGAATTCCGCTGGATCAATGGATTTCTTTTATTGATTACCAATATAAAGATTAAATAAAAGTACTCATGTAACTGCTTCTACTAGTCTTTATAATTATATTATTGTTTGTTCTTCTAATTGAGTTTCAAGTATATTTTTATAAGGAAATGAGTAAAAAAATGCTGAAAATAGAAAAAAACAGACGATTCCACACACAGGTAATTCCAAAGCCAACGCTACGAGAAGGGCTAAAATGGTGAGTAAATTAACTTACTATGTAATTAGTTCTAAGTAGTAACTAATTCTGATTTGATTTTTTTATTTATAGATAGCTAAGACTGGACAAATGCCTGGACAAGCACAAATATACATTGCCACTCATAAGAATGAAGATGGGGTATATGTTAATGAAGAAGCAAAAGAAATATGCGTAAGTTTGTTTGAATTCTTAGCTTATCTTAAATGTGATGGCTGATGCTATTTTCATTTGGTTGTTTCATTTTGAAAATTTTAGAAAACTTGTGATATGAACTTTGAATAGCGGCAATTACGAATATGAAATTTAGTTGTAGCAGTTTAAATGTTTTGAAATTTAATTTTGACAGTTCAAACTTCTTACCACTAATATGTGCAAATGGCATATTTTGATGAATAATGCTTGTAGAACGATTCCAAGTTAGCTTGAGCGATAACTTGATTAGACGTTCATCTTATTCAGCAACCACTAGATTTTGTGATTAGGCATTTATTTTTCACGAACATATTGTGTTCAAGTCAAGTTAAATATTACCATTGCGTCTTTCTTATTTGTTGGTCCCTTCCAGATCCAGATCAAATCGAATTTTGACACTAGACAAATGCATCCCTGTTGGCTTAGTTGTGACAATGAGTTTTGTTTGTATAGGAAAAAATTGAGTTAGCTTTGAGCCAAAGCACCATAGACGAGACTCAAATTTTGCCAAATGAGGCCATTGGTAAGGTGCTAGGAAAAGAGCACTCTGGAAGGGTGAGGTGTTTGGGATTAGGCTCTGTCCCTAGTAGAGTTTTTAAACAAGTAAGACCCCGTTTTGGTGGTACAAGTTCTTCAAGTACTGAAGGTTCATGTTCGTCCCAATGTCAACATAACCATAATCAAATGATGAATGCTCACAATCATATGATGAAGGCTTTCAAGGCATATATGATAATGAAAGAAGGGACTATACTAGAACAGTTTGCGGGATTCTTTGCTTCTCCTTCGACGGTTTCTCCTACAACGGTAAGTAAAGTTATTCAATATTTTTTTCTAGTCCTACAATGTGTGCACAAGTCTAACACCAGTTTCTTGTGAATCTATAAGTACAACTAGCCCTGTTGTTGCATCTGCTATTGTTGCACTTATTTACTTACAGTATTTAGTAGAACCTAGAGTTACTGCAATTTCTGATTCTGGCATAATTTTTATACTTTATTTTTTTATGCAGCCAAGTGATGCGGACAGTAGACCCCTTTCGCCAATGGACGCAAGAAGATTATGCGGTGATAGTAATTCTAGTGGCAACCGTTAATTTCATTGTAATTATCTTAGATAATTAATTGTGACGATGTAATTGTATGGTTGAAGCGGATGTTAGAATGTTGGAGTGAATGTTTTGTGTTTAAAATAAATTTTGAGTGATGCTACTTAATGTTGATAATTTATTTTTAAAGACTAATGATATTTTATGATAACGTTTTGTGATTTATGATATGTTATCGATTTCTTTTAACTTTAAAAAATATTTTTTTTGCTTTGATTATGATTTACAGCTTAATTAGTAATTTTGTCAATAATATATGAATTAAAAAATTTAATAAATTCTTGAGGTTATGACTAATAGGAGCTTTAAATATAAGCTAATAAAAAAGAATAAAAATTATATTGCGGAGGTTTAAAACCGCCGAAATTCATAACTGAAAATTATTTTAAATAGATTTAAGTTTTAGATCTGTGGGGGTCAACCGCCGCGAAGTAACCTCCGCTACTTAGTTCTGGCGGTTAGTAAAAAACTACCGCAAATCGATTGCGATGACTCTTATTGTGGGGGTTTTAACGACGGCCACAACAACATATTACGGAGATTTTAAACCACCGCAAACCTTAAAAATAACCCCCGCAATTAGGCCTTTTTTGTAGTGCGGTCTTTGGAAAAGTGCCATAATTTTTTCGCACTTCTCAAGAAGAAGAATAACTTTGAGTGGACACCGGAATGCCAACAGGTTTTGAAGGATCTTAAAAGGTATCTGTCAAGTCCTCTGTTATTGTCAAAATCGGAGGAAGGTGAACAACTACTAATCTACTTAGCAGTTTCGGAGGTTGCGGTAAGTACTGTTTTAGTCCGTGAGAATGAAGGTATGCAATCTCCTATTTATTACATTAGTAAAATTTTAACGGGAGTAGAAACTCACTACCCACATCTGAAAAAATTGGCCTTAGCCCTCGTAATCACCGCTCGAAAGCTAAGGCCTTATTTCCAGTGTTACCCAAGGGGGTCAACTATATAGAAGATCTTTCCAAGGCCCATTGGCCCGATGTTTGGGAGCCTTCGAAGCTAATTATGTTATACGAGAAGTCCACAAAGGAATCTGCGGAAATCACTCAGGCGCAGATTCCTTAGTATTAAATCTAATTAGGGCAAGATACTATTGGCCCGGGATGGAACACAACGCCAAAGCATATGTCCAATAATGTTATAAATGTCAACGCTATGCACTGTTGGTACATCAACCGGCAGAGCCATTGAACTCAGTTTTTGTCACCATGACCGTTCATGAAGTGGGGAATGGATATTGTCGGATCAGTGCCACCGGCCCCCAGTAAGGTAATATTTCTTTTGATTTTAACTGACTATTTTTTTAAGTGGGTTGAAGCAGGTCCTTATCAGAAAATTGGTAAACGAGAAGTGGTAGAATTCTTGTGGGAAAATATAATTTGCAAATTTGGTATACCAAAAGAGATAGCCTGTGACAACAGGCCACAATTCATAGGTGCAAAGGTCACGAAGTTCATTGAAGACTTGAAAATCAAAAGGATCACATCATTGCCTTATCATCTGAGTGAAAACGATCAAGCGATTCAACAATCAAAGTCATTATATAAAATCTCAAAAAGCGATTGGAAGCAGCTAAATGGCCCGAAAAAGCTACCAGGTGTACTATGGGTGTACCGAACAACGACCAAATCGAGCACGGGAGAGACTCCTTTCTCTCTTGTGTACGGAGCAAAAGCCCTGATCCCGGTGGAAATAGGGGAGCCTATGTTGAGGTATTTCTAAGAAAAGGAAGAAGCAAACGATGAAGCAATGTTAGTCAATTTGGAGTTGCTCGATGAACGCAAGGACTTGGCGCATATAAGGATGGCATCCCAAAAGTAGAGAATAGAAAGATATTACAATCAAGAGCCAACCTCTGTTATTTCAAAGTGGGAGACTTGGTTTTGAGGAAAGTAATTCAGAACACCCGGGAGCTCAATGCAGGGAAGCTAGGTCCAATATGGGAAGACCCCTACCGGGTTTCAGCTATCACTGGGAAAGGGTCATACGAGCTAGATATCAAGATGGAGAAAAGTTGCCAAGCAGCTGGAATGTGGCACACCTCAAGAGATACTATTGCTGATGAACATCACATGTACTGAAAGTATATGCTGAACTCTTTTTTCCTTTGTCCAATTTTTGTCCCAATTAGATTTTTCTGGCAAGGTTTCTAACCAGGAAACAACGGAAAGCATACAATGAAGGAAGCTTCAGTAGTAGTAATAAGATCTTCAAATGAAAAGGCACACAAGAAAAGAACCACTACGGAGCGGTTAGATAGTCTTTTTCTCGATAGCAAAGTTCCTACTAGGAAGTAAACTTTGTTGTCGAATAGAGATTACCCGACCGCTCATAAGTGTAAGCCACTAGGAGATTGTTAGATAATCTTTGGATCAATAGCATAAATTCCTAAGGGAAAGCAAAGTTTGCTATCAAACTAAAGATGATCTAGCAATTCACTGGTAGAATCCTTGAAGGTGTAAAACTTCCAGTGTTAAAATTCGCATTCTTCGCATTCGAACACTGGGGGGGATGATACGAAGATATGGCACAACGACTGCCATTTCGACCGGAATACGAAACTTGGAAACATAGTTGTATCATCGGGATCGGGGACTGCGCGGCCAGCCCGTAGAAACAAGTTGTACCAGTTAGCCAGAAGAATTGGCAATCTTTTTTTAGCACAACGAATGCTTATGTTCTTTTGAAATTGGAAGGAATAAAGTAAAGTCCTTTTATTTCTATCTTGTTTCTTGTCTCAACGATGAATTGATTTTATCATTTGAAAGTTAAATAAGTACTTCAAATGATAGTGCCATAATGAACAGGAGACGTTCTCTTCAAGAGCACCGTAAACATAAGAGGGCCCTCTCTTATAAATATCCTCACGCTAAAGGGTTGATTTAGGAAGAACTTATGCCCCAAATCCAAATGCTTTTGGGGGAAAATACACCCGAAACCTTGCACAATTAGATGCAAACAGTAAAACTTGCGCAAACACTTAAACAAAAAAAGACGCAGAGAGAAAATGTGCGCAAATAATTAAACGAAAATACGCAGAAAAGAAAGTTTATACGATACTTGTATGAAAAAATATTTTTATTTACAATAAATATGACAACACAAGTACAAAAGTTTGAAAAAGAAAAGCAAAAGTTACACTGTTGCATCTCCGAAATCCGGAGGAAGAGAAACATTTGCACCCCCTGCAGAAGTAGGAGTATCTGGCGCCAGTTCAACATCTTGGCCCTCATCATTTTGGCCTTCAGAATCATCACCTTCCATTTCCTCTTCCATTCCTGATAACTCAGAACCGGAACCAGAAGAGTCGGTGGCATTAGGTCGGGCTGGAAGACCTCTTTTTGTAGCTAACTCCAGCTTACGGGCCTTAGCGATTTCGGCATCAAAGTCAATGATACCTTCTTTGGCCTCTTCCAAGGTTTTTCTTCTCATGCTATACATAGCATACATCTTTTCAACAATGAGGGAAGCCGCTCAATGCTGAATTTCTTCTTTAAGATGGCCGACCTAAGTAGAGAGTTTGTCTCGCGCTGTCACGATCCAAAATCCACTAAAGGCCGTGATGACGACTAACCGCCGCCGTCAGGCAAGCCAACGGTGACTGATCAACTTAATTACTCATTTATTACTTTGAAATCATAATTTCCATTAATTAAATAGTATGAAATAGAATTTATAGGGAAAATGATAATGATTACGTGAACTACCATACCAAACATCCAGTAGAAGCCCCCAAAACCCGGTGTCACAATTGCATGAGCATCAACTAGGAAACATAATAAAATACAATATATGTCTAGAATACAAGTTAGATAGGAAAATATAAACAAACCTGATGGAGACTCTGTCTGCTACAAATCGTAACAAAGAGATGCAGTACGCCGTAAAGTCCTTGCTAGAAGTCGCGCCTCTGCACCCAGAGGACCACCAGAATCATTAAATCAATGCGTACCTAGTAAGTATCTAGCTTAACCCCAGAGAAGTAGTGATGAGGGTTCTACATCGACACTTACTAATGGTCCAATAAGACAAATACAATAGAAGTAAACATATGTGAGGTAGAGTAAATACAAGAAATAACAAGTATAAATACGTGGTACAATTCTCCTCTCAACAATAAACTCAAGCTCTCAATTAGCATTTACCTCCTCAAACGGAGTATATACATAAGGGGCCTCACCAGATAGGTCATCACGATTCGAATCAGGAAAACACACAGATACAATGGCTTCTTGTCAAATATTACGCACGATTCTGTAAGAGTGTTTTATGGAAATGGCGAGGTCGTACGGCCCGATCCCATCATACTGTGTGCACTGCCGAGGGTCAAACGACATGAACCATAGATACATCTATAAAATTTCCAAGGCGAACAGCCCGCTCCCATGAGAGTGTGATACATAATCCTGCCGAGGCGAATGGCCCAATATCATCATAATGTGCGCACTGGAGTGGGTCGAACAACACGAACCATAGATGTATCTATTATACTGCCGAGGCAAAGGCTCAATCCCATTAGAATAAGAAGCTTTAATGGGTCCTTGACCACACTCTCGAATAAACGTGTAAGATATAAATTTTAAGAAAAACCTTTTGAGGAAAATGCATAGCACGGGAAAAAATCGTAAGAGGTGTACAATTATTCTGCGGCTAATCATGAAGCCCATTAAATCTATACAATAGCAAGTATATCGCTCTACACAAGTCTAGTCTCAAGTCGTAACGTAAAATAAAGGAATTTAATAGGCAAGGGATAACTCAAATAGTACAGTTATAGCATGGCGGGAACCTAAGTCTACCCGGACACAACATGAATCTAGCTACGCACGGACTCTCGTCACCTCGTGCGTATGTAGCCCCCGCAACAAGTAGCACATATCAAATACATCACCTAGGGGTAGTTTCCCCCCTCACAGAGTAAGACAGGAGACTTACCTCGCTTCGAAATTCCATAACCGGCTACAACGCCTCTCTAACACCTCAACTCAAAGCCAAACGTCTCAAAACTAGTCAAACAACGTGTAAATAAATCAAAATATACTCCAATGCTTACAATTTAACAATTTCCAACTCCGTTCGAAAAGTCAATAAAGTCAACCCTCGGGCCCACGTGCTCGGATTCCAAAGTTTTTTGAAGATAAATATTACCCATAAGATTACGAACTCAAATATATAATTTATTCCTAATTCCATGTCCCATTTCGTGGTAAAAATCCAAAAATACTAATTTCTAGGTTTTCTCTTAAAATCCAATATTTTCCACAATGTTTCATGTATTTACAAGCCGAAATTCATATATTTAATTCACAACTTGTAGAAATTACTTATCTTATGTTGCTCGATGAAACCCCCCTCAAAATAGCTCCTCAACTTCGGCCAACCAAGAGAAAATGAGAGAAATGAGAGCTAGGTCTCGATTAAAAAGCACCACTGTCCAGCGATCATCGCACCTGCGAATACTTGACTACTACTGCGGTTCTGCAGGTGCGACCAGAAACTCCGCTTCTACAGTTCCCTTCAGGCCCCTCTAATAAGTGGGGATTTTGAGTACTTATTAGCACCTTTTAGCTTTCGTTTTAGTCCAAAAGCGCTTAATTGTATTCCCGAAATCTGATGAAATGTACTTAATTGTATAAATATTGGAAGATGAGCTCCCGAGATGAAATACAACTCAAGAAGGAGTAATCTGAACTCAAGGAAAAAAACATGCACAAAAGCTCAAAGTGTGGACTGCAGAATATCATCCGCGGCCGTAGGTCGTGAAGAAATTTCATCAGAGAATGTTGCAAGATGCGGACCGCACATGAATTGTGCGTCCGCAGAAGTTAGGTCAGAGCAAAAGTTCAGAGAACTTGCACCTCTCGTCCAACACAAGTGCAGTCGCAGAGGAAGAGCCACGCGGCCGCACAATTTCATGTGCGGACCGCAGTAGAACAAAGTGCGGCCGCAGACATAATTGTGCGGACCGAAGAAAGAGGGCAGTGCGGCCGTACTTCATTATTATGCGGCCGTCGATTTCCAACCTTTTCAAGCTGAAGTAAAGTGCGCACCGCACATGGAATTGTGCAGCTGCAAAATCTCCGAAAGGGCAATTTTGTCCGAAAATTCCAATCCTATATAAATAGAAGAGTTTCACTTTTTTAGGTCAACTTTTGACATCAGCTCCTACAGTAAACAATTTCTTTTGCTTTTTTTTTAGTAGTTTTTGCTATTTTGAGTTTTTTGAATATTGATTTCATCATTTTAATTACCGGTATGGGTTTAATTATCATTTCTTCTCATGTTTCTTCTAGTTTAAGCATGAGTAGCTAAATCTTCACTAGGGTTGTGACTCAACCCTAGTGTGTAAACTTAATGGGTGTTTGATTTATTGCTTGTTTATGGTTTGGTGTTTATTATCTAGCCTGGTTCTTGTTTTTATATGAAGAATTAATGGTTGCAAATATTAATTCAGGACTATTTGACTTAGTCTCTACTTGAGAAAAAGAGACTTAATCTAGAAAACTTGACTAGCAAGAAATTGGGTCAATCGAGAGATTGATAAGCCCAATTAAAGGGTTAACCTAGAGATAGTAAAATCCGACTTGAGCTTTTTATCAACTAATTTGTTCAAAACCCATTTGGACTTGAGAAAGGCAAATTGGGCAAAATCACTCTCTGACCGAGAGGTATTGAGTGGGTACTTGAGTGTTGATAGCTATAATACACCCCGACCAATAAAACAAGCATTAAAATTTACAACACATTAGGCAAACACCTAGGTGAAAGTCATAGCCCTAGACCTTTTATATCATCTGGAAAACAACAGAAACAATTTCCTAGTTTCATTCTCTGATTTGCAATCGTAGTTTAGTTTAGATTTTTAAACAAAACCAAATATTGCGTTAGTGCAAATTTATATATACAAACTCACGCGCTAAGATATATACTACTAGCACCCATTCATATAGATCCATGCGGAATTCCACCCCGACTCTTGTTGGGTACCATTTTCATAACCTCTAAGAGATGAGTAAAATTGGACAAGATCAATTTTTGGCGCCGTTGCCGGGGAGCTAAAAATGGTATTGGTTATATATTTAGGTGTGTGTTTGGGATATATATTTTTCCTTCCTTGTTACTAATGTGTGAGTGTTATAGGTGCAATCACGGCAAACAACGATCTCGGAAACATAGCCGTGGGGGATGTGGATGTTAAGGATGATCAAATGGATGAGGTTCCTCTTGAACCTCAGGCGAATAGAAGAGGCCGACCGCCTCAAGACAATGTACTCGCTCCACCCCACCTCCACCACGAGCGGCTCCACACCGGGTGTTGTCGAATGAATGGTATGCAGGTGCTATAGTCCCTCCCCATATTAGGGCGGGAAACTTCCAAAAAATAACCAATGTGATGCTTACTTTTCTTGAGAAACGAGGGTTCTTCACCGGTGCACCGGGTCAAAAATGCATATAAACATTTAAAGGGGTTCGTAGATACGTGTTGGGGGAGCAAACAAGCAAATGCCTCCAAGGATGCTTTGAGGCTAAGGCTTTTTCCATTCTATCTACGGGGAAAAGCTTTAGATTGGTTGGAATGTTTGCCAAATCATTCCATTCATAATTGGGATGAAGTAGCAGAGAAATTTATTTCAAAGTACTTTTCTCCCGGACACATGGCTTTTCTTCGAGATGAAATTCTAGCATTCAAGCAAGAGCCCAATGAACCACTGTACGAGATATGGGAAAGGTATAGCACAATGGTGAAAGAGTGCCATATGACGGAGAACATGATTCAACAAACTTTCTATCGGGGGATCAATACCACCAACCAAATTTTAGTGAACCAACTTGCCAGTGGAAACATTATAACTACGCCCTATGCGGAGGCATGTGATATTTTGGATGAGATGGCAGATACTTCATCGGCGTGGCAATCTAGAGCCAATGTTCCACAAGGTAATCCCAATGTGATTCTTCATCATAAAGAGTTACCTGACCATGGGCAAGCCATAGCCGAGTTGACAACCACCATGAACCAATTAGCAAAGTCTCAACTTCAACAAGTACAAAACCCGAGGCAATTCAATGCTATAGAGGGAGTCAATATGATGGTAAACAAGAGAAGAACAAGAAGTCCACAAGTGCAACATAGAGTGAAAAATCTTGTTAAAGATGATAGTGAATTTAATCAAGGTGATTCATACAATGATCAAGTGGAAGAGATCCAATATGTGAACAACTTTCAAGGCCCTAGTCAACAACAAGGGAGACCTTCAACTAATCAAGGCAATTGGAATAGTGGAAAAAATCAAGGAAATTGGATCGGAGGAAATAAGCAAGGGAATTGTCAAAAAAATAACAATCAAGGCAATTGGGGAGGCAACAACCAAGTTGGGTGGAACAACAACCAAAGAAATTGGGGGTCAGGTTTTCAAAGGCCCCCGATGAATAAAAAATCAAGCAACCCACTTCCTTATCCGTCTCATGGTCCTAGTTCCTCCAACAATGAAATGGGTCATATTGAGAACATGTTCAAGCAAATGATGGAGAAGAATACCAATTCCGATGCCCAACTTTCTTCACACACCACGTCAATCTGAAACTTAGAAGTGCAAATGGGTCAAATCTCTCAAGCTTTAAATTCTCGTCCTAAGGGGGTGTCATGACCCAAACCGATGGGCCGCAACGGGTACCCAGTACCTTACTCAACCGAGTACCAATATAACGTATCTTTTCATGTCATACTATCATAGATAATTGAGCCGGAAGGCTACCGTGAGATAAGTAGAATACAACATGTAATGGCAACTTATACATAAGACATATAGGCCTATAAGACCAAAATAACCACTCGTACACTAAACATTGGCCGACAAGGCCATACAATCTTTTACGTACATGACATCTGTCTATAAGCTTCTAAGGATACATAATATTTATAAAGGTCGGGACAGATTCCCGTCATACCAAACAATACACGTCTAAATCATACTGACCAAACAAGCAACTCCGGAGCAAATGGAGCACACCAACATCTTCCACTGAGCTGATAGCCCACTTGGAGGACTCTCGACCTGTCTATCGGGACCTGCGGGCATGAAACGCAGCGTCCCCAGGAAAAAGGGACGTCAGTACAAATAATATACCGAGTTTGTAAGGAATGAAAATCAGTAAATAATAGACAATAGACATGAGAGAGACATGGAGTAAAAGACTCAACATGTATATCTGAATATCTCTGTGAATCAATTAATATTATAATGTCATGCATATGCATATAAATGTCATACCATGCATGGGTATATGCGTTCATAACATCATCAAGCCTCTGAGGGCATCTCATCATATCATCTTGGCCACTGTGGGAAAATCATCAACGTATACCAGCTAATCAGGTGGTGGTGCGTATATAATGCCGTAACCTTTTTCCATATCCCGTATACATATAATATACATATATACGCGTATATAACACCATCTGGTCATGGGTCAATGTATATGTATAAATAAATGAAATGCATTTGAAATACTTTCGTAAGATTCTTCGGTATGTCATAAAATCAATACGCCTTCGATTAATATCATGAAATAAACTTTATCAATTTACGTATTTTCTGAGACCCATGAACAGACGATAGAATAATAAGACATATGGGAATTCAAGAACATAGGCATCTCTAATACTTCTATGAATAGAGTCATTTATGGAAGTTGTGCATTTGCTCATTTCGTTCGTGTCGCATAGATCATGCCAAAAAGAAAGAAGGGATAGCCTTAACATACCGGAGTCGATTCTCTTGACAATCCTTCTAACACACGTCAATTTCGACAACACGTAACGGTGGATCAAAGTAGGGGAAAATTCGTATGATGTTCTTGAGAAAGATTGCACCGTACTCCCTTAATATTGCAAAATCTCAAATTAATTAAGGTGCTCTGAAATCTCAAGTTTTGAAGTGTTGGAGACGCTATGGGACATCATATTTTGAGTTCCTTAAGATTCTTGAAATCTCACGTCAATTAAAAATGGACATGTGATTCTTATGTCTTTAAGACATATAATAGTTCTCTTTTTCCAAAGTGATATATGACTCACTTTATAAGACTTGTCCAATTCTCACATTCTAGTCTTGCCACATATTTTGATGAGTTAAGAGTCATACATGGGGACGGAGGGGGCTGTCACATAATTGTCATAAGACTTATCAAAAAGTCATCCACTTAATTCCTTAATCACTTCATTAAACCCCCACTAGTCCAATAATTAATCAATTATCTACATAATAAAGAATTATCTCAAATTACATAAAATGATACTCACTTTTAATACACTTTATACACCTTACTATCATGGCCATGTGGTACCTTGTATGGCACTAGTCCATAAATACCGAGTATTTTAGCTCGAGCCGTATTTTATCCAAAATGTCAAACTTCGACGAAATTCATTTTTTTTCGATTTGCTTACCCTCTCACCTTCACGAATTTACTCATCACTTGATTGAAATATCATAATGCTTATAATCTCCAAAATAATCTCATTCCCAAACTTACATCGATTAACTTACGAAAAAACCTTAACGTAAAAAAATGCGGAATGTAACATATCATTTCCGAGCTTATATCAATTTACTTATGGCGTACTTCCATGTACGAAAATATGGGTTGTAACATCATTTCCCCCTTTGGAATATTCGTCCTCGAATATTGACTGATGCACTTATCATTCTCATAACCCATAGGTCTTGCGAATACTCTAGTACCCATATTGCCATCTAGCCAACTGTTCTGTGAATAAATCAAAAGGCCAAGGCATTCCCCCCTTTAGGCCTCTTTCTCATACCACCACTTATGGTCGGAATCCTTCCAATCTCGTAACTGTTGCTACCTTATGTCATGCAGCTTGTACGACTCTGACTTTATAAGTGCGCCTATGCGACTCTTCTCTCTCTTTTTCTCCGGCTTTTAACAAATCTCTAGGCCTCACTTTGTAAACATATACAGATCTTGATAAGATGTCCCTCTGGGCATCTATGGGTATACTGAAGTTCTTTGCTCGTTACTTTGTTGAACTCACGAGTATTGCTAAATATTATTTCATAGACCCTTTTATCCATCTGTATGACTTTACTGCATCTAGGTAGGACATACTATGCAATAACTTTTACTTTGATTTATCGTTACTGAGGTCTGCTACCAAACTCCAAGTTACTCTCGTTGCTTATCCTATATGCATAAATCTAAGTCCTTTAATGCTTCTTCATTACTGTTTATCTTAAGAATGATAAGTATGTACAATTGGCCACACCTGTCTCATTTATGCCCTATGGGGGCTAACAGAATTAGTATAAGAGAAGGCAGGATGGCGGGATCTAGCTGGGGTTAGGGTAACCCAAAATGGTAAATGGGTTGTTTGTGTTAGTTGATATTTTCGAAGGATATTAAAAAGGTGCTAATAGATCTCCTTGTGAGACACCCAGATGGTGCACTCTAAAATAGTACGGCTAGATATGAGTACTACAAAGATAGGCACTGGAAGCCTTGAAGGGATAAATATTATCTTAGTGTGGCTCATGTCCCTAGTGGAGAGAGAATGTTAGGCAACCCAAAGAGCCAATGGATGGAGCAAGGGGAGCTAAAAGTAAAAGAATATCTTATTCGAGTTTTCTCAATAAAGTAATAGACATAAATGTTAGCGGGAAATAAGAAAAGAGTTAATTAAGTTAATTGAATAAGGTTTAATAAACCTTCACGTGGCAGCCAACTAAGTCCACCTAGTGACTCTTAAACGCATGTGAAAGGTGGCATATTTTGAAGGTTTGGTGTGGCTAAGTCACCACAAAAGTGGGGCTCACACCCAAAGACCTAAATAAACCTCTCTAAATTCATTTCAAGTCTTTACAAGCACAAAGGAATTTCATCAAACTCATTCATAAAAGATTTCATGTTAGCAACGTGATTTTTGCTACAAAAAAATCACACGGGACTACGTAATGTTATAGCAACGGGATTTTGCGATTCTAAGGGAGTATGGTGCAATCTTTCTTAAACAATATCATACGAATTTTCCCCCTACTTCGATCCGCTGTTACATGTTTTGTCGCAATCAACGTGTGTTGGAAGGATTGTTAATAGAATCGGATAAGGTATGTTAAGGCTATCCCTTCTTTCTTTTGGGATGATCCAAAGGATACAAATGAAACGAGCAAAATACGCAACGTTCATAAATGACTTTATTCATAGAAGTGCTAGGGTTGTCTATATTCTTGATTCTCCATGTGAATTATTATTTTTTTTTGTTCATGGGTCTCAGAAAAATACGTATTTTGATAAAGTTTATCCGTAAGGCATATTGATTTTATGACATTCCAAAAAATCTTATTAACGTATTTCTTATGCATTTATACATGTACATTAACCCATGACCAAAAGGCATTATATACGCATATATTATATGTATATGGGATATGGAAAAATGTTACGACGTTATATATGCACCCCCACCTGATCAGCTGGTATACATTGATGAATTGCCCATAGTGGCCGAGATGATATGATGGGATTCCCTAAAAGGCTTGATGATGTTATGAATGCATATACCTATGCATGGTATAACATTTATACGCATATGCATGACATTATAAATATGAAGTGATTCACAGAGTTATTCAGATATACATGTCGAGTCTTTCACTCCATATTTCTCTCATGTCTATTGTTTACTAATTTTCATTCCTCACATACTCGGTACATTATTTGTACTGACGTCCATTTATCCTGGGGACACTGCGTTTCATGCCCGCAGGTCCTGATAGACAGGTCGAGAGTCCTCCAAATAGGCTATTAGCTTAGCGGAAGATGTTGGTGCGCTCCATTTGCTCCGGATTTGCTATTGGTCAGTATGATTAGGGATGTATTAATTGGTATGTCGGAGCCCTGTCCCTGACTTATGCGTTTATGTACTCTTAGAGGCTTATAGATATATGCCATATATATGAAAGATTGTATGGCCCTGTCGGCCTATGTTCGGTGCATGAGTGATTATTTTGGCCTTATAGGCCTGTACGTCATATGAATAAGTCAGTATATCAGGTTGGGTTGTTCTATGTCGGGAATTCCCTCATATTTACTCTAGTTATTTCATGATGCCCCTTCTGCCCCACTTACCTATGATGATGTAATAAGAAAGATACGTTACGTTGGTACTCGGTTGAGTAAGGTACCGGGTGCCCATCGCGGACAATAGGTTTGGGTCGTGACAAAAGTCAGTTTCGGTCGTGACAGGCACCCGGTACCTTACTCAACCGAGTACCGACATAACGTATCTTTTCATGTCATACTATCATAGATAACTGAGCCGGAAGGCTGCCGTGAGATAAGTAGAATACAACATGTAATACAAACTTATACATAAGACATACGGGCCTATAAGACCAAAATAACCACTCGTACACTGAACATAGGGCCGACAAGGCCATACAATCTTTTATGTACATGACATTTGTCTACAAGCCTCTAAGGATACATAATTTTCATAAAGGTCGGGACAGAGTCCCGCCATACCAAACAATACACGTCAAAATCATACTGACCAAACAAGCAACTCCGGAGCAAATGGAGCTCACCAACATCTTCCGTTGAGATGATAGCTCACTTAGAGGACTCTCGACCTGTCTATCGGGACCTGCGGGCATGAAACGCAATGTCTCCATGCAAAAGAGACGTCATTACAAATAATGTACCGAGTATGCAAGGAATGAAAATCAGTAAATAATAAACAATAGACATGAGAGAGACATGGAGTAAAAGACTCGACAAGTATATCTGAATATCACTGTGAATCAATTAATATTATAATGCCATGCATATGCGTATAAATGTCATACCATACATGGGTATATGCGTTCATAATATCATCAAGCCTCTGAGGGCATCCCATCATATCATCTCGACCACTATGGGCAAATCATCAATGTATACCAGCAGATCAGGTGGTGGTGCATATATAACGCCGTATCCTTTATTCATATCCCATACACATATAATATACATATATACGCGTATATAACACCATCTGGTCATGGGTCAATGTAAATGTATAAATGAATAAAATGCATATGAAATACGTTCGTAAGATTCTTCGGCATGTCATAAAATCAACATGCCTTCAATTAATATCATGAAATAAACTTTATCAACTTACGTATTGTCTGAGACCCATGAATAGACGATAGAATAATAAGACATATGGGAATTCAAGAACATAGGCATCTCTAATACTTCTATGAATAGAGTCATTTATGGAAGTTGTGTATTTGCTCATTTCGTTCGTGTCACATAGATCATGCCAAAAGGAAACAAAGGATAGCCTTAACATACCCGAGTCGATTCTCTTGACAATTCTTCTAACACACGTCAATTGCGACAACACGTAATAGTGGATCGAAGTAGGGGAAAATTCGTATGATGTTCTTGAGAAAGATTACACCGTACTCCATTAATTTTGCAAAATCTCTCGTTAATTAAGGTGCTCCGACATCTCGAGTTTTGAAGTGTTGGAGACGCTACGGGACATCATATTTTGAATTCCTTAAGATTCTTGAAATCTCACGTCAATAAAAAATGGAGATGTGATTCTTATGTCTTTAAGATATATACTGGTTCTCTTTTTCCAAAGTGATATATGACTCACTTTATAAGACTTGTCCAATTCTCACATTCTAGTCTTGCCATATATTTTGATGACTTAAGAGTCATACATGGGGATGGAGGGGTCTGCCACGTATTTGGTCATAAGACTTATCAAAAAGTCATCCACTTAATTCCTTAATCACTTCATTAATCCCTCACTAGTCCAATAATTAACCAATTATCCACATAATTAAGAATTATCTCAAATTACATAAAATTATACTCACTTTTAATACACTTTATACACCTTACTATCATGGCCATGTGTTACCTTGTATGGTACCAGTCCTTAAATACCGGGTATTTTAGCTCGGGCCGTATTTTATCCCAAAATGTCAAAATCCGACGAAATTCATTTTCTTCGATTTGCATACCCTCTCACCTTCACGAATTTACTCATCACTTGATTGAAATAGCATAATGCTTATAATCTCCAAAATAATCTCATTCCCGACCTTACATCGATTAACTTACGACAAAACCTTAACATACAAAAATATGGAATGTAACATCTCATTTTCGAGCTCATATTAATTTACTTATGGCGTACTTCCATGTACGAAAACATGCGGTGTAACAGGGGTACTACCAAGTGATATGGTGGCGAACCCGAAGGGTGGGAATAATATGGGGCATGCCATGGCCGTTACTACAATAAGTGAAATAGGTGTGAATGCACCTACCTCAAGTCAAAAGCAACTTGTGAATGATGATCAACTGGTAGAGGAAGAGGAGATCCCAAACAAGGTTTTGCTTGCTAACGAGGAAGTGCGGATTGATATTGATGACACAGTGGAAGAGACTCAAGAGGATGTGAACCCATCTAGGGATTATGTGATTGACATACCGGAACCGGTAGTGCAAAATGCTAAGGCACCTTTGCCTAAGCCACGTCCTCCCTATCCTCAAAGGCTTGCCAAGAAAAAAGGCGAGAATCAATTCAAAACATTCATTGATATGATGAAGAGTCTCTCGATAAATGTGCCATTAGTTGAAGCCTTGGACTAAATGCCCGGATATGAAAAATTTATGAAGGACTTGGTGACAAAGAATCGGTCGATGAATTTTGAAACTATCAAAGTCACTCACCAAGTGAGTGCAATTGTGCATTCGATGGCTCCTAAGTTGGAAGATCCCGGTGCTTTCACAATCCCTTGTACCATTGGAAGCGCCGAGTTTGCAAAAGCTCTTTGTGATCTTGGGGAGAGTATCAATTTGATGCCCTATTCGGTTTTCAAGACATTGAGAATTGGAAAACCAAGACCCACATCTATGAGATTACAAATGGCCGATCATACAATGAAGAGACCGTTGGGGGTGATGGAGGATGTATTGGTTCGAGTTGATAAAGTTCATTCTCCCGACAGATTTTGTTATTCTTGATTGTGAAGTGGACTATGAGGTCCAGATTATTCTTGGTAGACCTTTCCTTGCTACGGGGAAGGCTCTTGTTGATGTGGAAGCCGGTGTCCTCACTTTCTGGGTGGGTGATGAAAAGGTAGTATTCCACATGTGCAAATCTATGAGGCAACCAAATAGCAATGAAGTGTGTTCGTTCATGGACTTGGTGACCGATGTGACTATTGATGATACAAGTATCACGATTAATGTGGGTGACATGTTGGAGGCCGTCTTGCTAAATTTTGATGATAACGAGATGGATGGCTTCATGGAATGTGTTAATATTTTTGCAAGGAATGGGCTCGTACAACAATGCACCCCGGAAGATTTCCTTCGATCTTGAGAATAGGAA
Source organism: Nicotiana tomentosiformis (assembly GCF_000390325.3). Classification (NCBI taxonomy): domain Eukaryota; kingdom Viridiplantae; phylum Streptophyta; class Magnoliopsida; order Solanales; family Solanaceae; genus Nicotiana; species Nicotiana tomentosiformis. Next base: position 87,540,514 of record NC_090823.1, read on the forward strand.
AAATCCTCCTACAAAGCCTTCAATTGAAGAGCCTCCTATCTTGGAGTTGAAGCCATTGCCTCCATATATCAGGTATGAATTCCTTGTCCCTTGTTCTACTTTACCAGTTATTCTTTCCTTTTGTTTGACTAACGTGCAGGTTGACTCTATATTGGCGGTGCTCCATAAGAGGAAGAGAGTTGTTTGGTGGACTTTGGCGGATATTTGGGAAATAAGCCCCGCATTTTGCATGCACAATATTAACTTGGAGGAAGATGCCAAACCCTCTATTGAACATCACATGAGACTCAATGAAGCCATATAAGACGTGGTCAAAAAGAAGATCATAAAGTGGTTAGATTTAGGGGTTGTCTACACCATTTCTGACAGTTCGTGGACTTCTCCGGTGCAATGTGTTCCGAAGAAGGGGGGCATAAATGTAGTCACCAATGATAAGAATGAGTTGATTCCAACAAGAACGGTGACCGTGTGGAGAGTGTGTATGGACTATCGGAAGCTAAACAAAGTCACAAGGAAAGACCATTTCCCACTACCCTTTCTTGACCAAATACTTGATAGGTTGGCCGACCGGGCATTTTATTGCTTCCTAGATGGATATTCAGGCTACAATCAAATCCTTATTGCCCCGGAAGATCAAGAGAAAACAACTTTCACTTGTCCCTATGGCACTTTTGCTTTCAAGCGGATGCCATTTGGCTTCTGCAATGAACCGACCACTTTTCAACAGTGTCTGATAGAGATGTTTACAGATATGGTAGAGGACTACCTTGAAGTCTTCATGGATGACTTTTCGGTAGTCGGGGATTCCTTTGATTATTGCTTGGAAAATTTGGATAAATTATTGGCAAAGTGTGAAAAAATGAACTTGGTGTTAAATTGGGAGAAATGCCATTTCATGGTTGAGGAGGGCATTGTCTTTGGCCATAAAATTTCAAAGAAGGGCACTGATGTCGACAAGGCGAAAATAAAGGTGATTTCTAAACTTCCACCTCCAACATCCGTGAAAGGAGTGAGAAGTTTCTTGGGTCACGCGGGGTTTTACCGTCGCTTCATAAAAGATTTTTCCAAAGTGGTGAACCCCTTGTGCAAGAGTTTGGAGAAATATGCTAAATTTTACTTCAATGATGATTGCATGAGAGCCTTTGAATTGCTCAATTTCAAGTTGACAACAACTCCTATCATCACCCTTCCTTATTGGAGTATTCCTTTTGAGCTCATGTGCGATGCTAGTGATGTAGCGGTTGGAACAGTTTTGAGGCAACATATCAACAAGATTTTTCATCCGGTCTACTATGCTAGTAAGACCATGAATGATGTCCAAGTCAATTACACCGTTACCGAAAAAGAGCTCCTTGCCATTGTGCTTGCTATTGAGAAGGTCCACCCATACTTGGTGGATGCAAAGGTTATTGTTCATAAAGATCATACGGTACTTCGCTATCTTATGAGAAAGAAAGATTCAAAAGGTTGGTTGATAATATGTGTACTATTGTTGCAAGAGTTTGATATTGACATCCAAGATCGAAAAGGGAGTGAAAATCAAGTAGCGGACCACTTGTCTCATTTGGAGGAGGAGGGGAGGTCGCATGATGGCCATGAAATCAATGACTCGCTCCTTGATGAACAACTTTTGGCTATTTCAATGAAGGAGGTGCCATTGTTCGCCGATCTAGCAAACTACCTTGTGTGTGGAATCATCCCGGATGAGTTCTCTTCAAATCAAACGAAGAAGCTCAAACGGGATTGTCAAGATTTATTATTGGTACGAGCCTTACCACTTCCGGATTTGCACGAATGGGGTAATTAGAAGATGTGTATCGGATGGAGAGCAAAATGTTATTCTTGAAGCTTATCACTTTTTGCCTTATGGCGGTCACCATAGCGGAGAAAGAACGCCGGCTAAGTGCTAAGTTGCTGTTTCTATTGGCCCACTCTCTACAAAGATGAAGTGATATGGTGAAAAGATGTGATGAATTCCAACGGGCCGGTGGAATCTCGAAGAAGAATGAAATGCCTCTCACTACCATTTTGGAGACTGATATCTTTGATGTGTGGGGTATTGACTTCATGGGTCCCTTTGTGAGTTCTTGTGGAAACACCTACATCTTGGTCGCGGTTGATTATGTGTCTAAATGGGTTGAGGCCATTTCTCTACCCAACAATGAAGCGAGAAGTGGTGGCATTTTTGAAGAAGAATATTTTCACAAAATTTGGTTCTCTGCGAGCTATCATAAGCGATGGGTGGTCGCATTTTTGCAACAAGGTTTTTGACACCTTGATTAGCAAGTATGGTGTCACTCATAAAGTTATGACTCCCTATCATCCTCAAGCTAGTGTTCAAGTGGAAGTCTCCAACCGGTAGATAAAGAGTATCTTGTCCAAAACTGTGAGTGCTAACCAGACGGATTGGTCAAAGAAACTTGATGATGCACTATGGGCTTATCGGACTGCTTTCAAAACTCCTATCAGGATGTCTCCATACCAGTTGGTGTTTGGCTGAGCTTGTCATCTTCCGGTGGAACTTGAGCACAAAGCCATGTGAGCTTTAAAGAAGTTAAATCTTGATTGGGATGCAACCGCTAACTTGTGGGTTGCACAATTGAATGAATTAGATGAGTTTCGGTTCATGCATATGCAAGTTCGTCCATGTACAAAGAGAAAATGAAGTACCTTCATGAAAAATACATCCGAAACAAGGAGTTCAAGGTGGGCGATCTTGTTTTGTTGTTCATCTCATGATTGAAGATGTTTCCCAAAAAGCTGAAATCCAAATGGAGTGGTCCCTTTGAAATTGTGGGTGTGATACCTTTTGATGCATTAGACTTGAAGAACAAAAATTATGAGGTATTCTGAGTCAATGGTCACCAGGTGAAGCATTATTTGGGACAAGCTGATGATTGCCACGTGGTGGCAGTGATTCATTTGAAGTGATGGTAATCTGCGTCGTGCCGCGATGTTAAATCAGGCGCTTCTTAGGAGGCAACCCATGTTTTCTTTTTCTTTTTATTTTATTCTTTTGTAGATAGATGTTATTTTATGCTAACTGGATTTAAAATATGTTACATGAATGAGTGTGCTTTACAGAAACTGTGCTCAAAAAAATTGGCTAAGTGTGGAGAAAGCGCAGACCGCATAATTTTGAACGGTACAACAGAAGGCAACTGCGGCCGCATAAATATTGTGTGGACCGCACAAATTGAGATAAAAAATGCAAACTCTCTGAAGTTTGTTTGTCACAGAAACAACCAAAGTGCGGCCGTACAACGAAATCTGCGGTCCGCACCAAAATCTGTGGCCACACAGCTAAATTTGCGGACCATAGATGGTCAAAGTAAATTGAACTACCAGGTAGTAGAGTGCGGACCGCAGAAGTAATTTTGCGGCCACACTCGATCTCGTCACTTAAGTTTGGCCAGTCAGTATAAATAGTACTTGTGGGGCTACTGTTCGACGTTTTCTCTCTTTGAGCTCAAAAATTCGTAAAAATTGATATTTCCTACTAAAGTAGCTGTTCTCAAGCCTAACATCTGTGATCACTCATCTGCATTACTTCAAATCTGGTATGCTCAAATCACTTCTAGATTCTTCAATTTTCTTAAGTTAATTTACAATTTGTTAGTTATTTTTGGCCATTTGTCACTAGAGGTCAATTTTATATCTATGTGGTGTTTAAATTGTTTTGGGTCAACTCCTAATTGCTATTTGGGGAATGGGTATCTTGAGTATCATGTTTTATTGCTATTACCATGTCGAATTTGTGCATAAAAATTGAAACCCTTAGAAAGTCAGCCCGATTTAATTTTGGAATCTGCGGCCGCACAAGAAATTGTGCGGTCTACAGAAGTGAAGATTAGGACAGTTGGTGAAGCATGATTTTGTGGATCGCACTTGAAATTGTGCAGACCACAGAAATTCCACTGCGGCCACAGAAATATGTGTGCAACCGTAGATCAGACCAATCTCTGTCTTCAGAGAGTTGTTATTTTGATGTATCCAATGTGTGGCCGCAATAAAAATTGTGCAGACCGCACTTCAGATGTACTATCGCACTCAAAAATGTGCGGTCCGCACAACCCCGTCTGCGGCCGCACTTGCAATTATGTGGACCGTACTTCCCCACCCTGCACTCTGGTTTTACACTGTGATCATTGTCTGTATTCTATTGAATTACTATAGACTTCTGTTGTTGCTTGGTACAGAAAATGGTCAGATCTCGAGGTTGTGGTGACACATCAAAGGGGAGGGGTGAGCCTTCCAGATGCAGAGGCAAAATCAATTTACCCCTCGCCCTCCAAAGGGTAATCAACAAGAAATCCACAGTAGGCCAAGGAAGAAGCACGAGCCCTCCAAATCTAGTTGATATGCCCCATCTCAGGAAGCATCAGAGGGCGACTCAATGCAAGATCAGCATGCGGTTCAATCACACCCACAACAGCCACAGGGAAGGTACCAACTTAGAGACGAACCTTCCTTATTACGTAGCACTTCCGAGGGTTCGAAGAATTCAAGTCAGGCTTCAGAGCCCTCTTCTTCACCTGTCCCTGAAGCACCAGCAGCTGTTGTGGATGATATTCCGGATGATGGTAGAGGAGGTGATACCACAGTTGCCGTCTGTGAGAGGTCGAAGAAGAAAGAGGTCTGGGAGGACCGGTTTGTGAGTCTGGCTGCCTTCACTAGTTTTCGTGAGTGGTGGCCGATGAGATCGCTCACTCTTGAGTGACAATTCTAACTCAGAGATCTTGACAAGTACAATCCAGAAGTGTTACGGCAATTCCAAGAGAGAAAGGCGTGGATGTGGTTCACCCAGTCAGTTGTGGATGCAAAGGAATACTTGGTCCGGAAGTTCTATGTGAATATGGCACATATCAAGAAAGGGACCAAAGTTACAAAAGTGAGAAATCTGAAGGTTCGGTTCGACCATATCACACTAAACTCCTACTTAGGGTTTGAGGATGTGGAGCCAGTGTAGTACTTGAAGAAGTTGGCGATAGGTGATGCAGCTCGCCCTTGGCTAGCTGAGCTTCTTGCAGCCCTGGGCCACCACCACCATGGATCACTGCAGGGGTTCCTATTCAGCAAAACATCCTAAATTTTGAGACGAAGGGATGGCAGACCTTCGTATGCAACAGACTAGACCCGTGCTAGAACGAGAGAAACTTACCTATTGAACGAGAAGTTTTAGTCGCCTCTATTATGGCCAAGTACCCGATCAATATGGGTGTCGTGATGTCGACCAACATGTCAGTGGTCGCCAGACAGGCTGATACTTCCTACCCGTATCCCAACACCATCACTGAGTACCTTACGGATGCACAGGTAGAGCCCAGAGACTATGACACAAAGGTTCGGGCAAAGAAGCCCTTCTCTTGGTATTCTCTAATGGATGCACACAACCCCAAGAGAAAGGGTTAGCCAACTACCACCATAGGCCAGTCTGATGAGCCATCGGTGGTGGGTACAGAGACAGCTGATATGCCACCCACTTCAGCAAAGCCTTCTATTAGCGCAACTGCCATTCCTCCACCTTCAGCCTCAGAACCTCCCTCCTTGGCTTTGAAGCCGGTACCGATGCCGTCTGCTCCACTCTCTGCACTGTGAGTCTCCCAGACACTAGGGAGCCTCAACAACTAGATGCAGACAGCTACTGCAAAGCTGACTAACATATCCAGTCAGGTTGCAGCATAGTCATCCTCTCCAGCACCCCAAATCCCTCCCGCGGTTGAAGAAACATTGAAGAAGATCCTAGACAACCAGAACACTATCATGGTTACTCTGGTACAGCATGGGTCCGTGATTGAAGAATTGGTCAAAGAAGTAAAAAAGATGTGGAAGTCACAGGCTTTGAAAAAATTGGTGGATAAGCTCCGGCGACAGGTCACAAAGCTTGTAGCAGCCGGAGACATTCCATTCGACATGTTGATAGATCCACACCACCCAGGCCTAGTTCCCATAGAGCCCACCATAGCAGCTGGCCAGTCTGAGGAGCCAGACCTTATTGCCGACACTGCTGGGGCAGTCCATCAGATGTTCACCAACCCAGCTACTCTCGGACTTGAGGATGATGAGATCCAATTGGAGACTGAGGTCGGTGCCATTGCTGGGACATAGAGATGGCCACAGAGCCATAGGGAGTTTTCTTCACTCTCACCCTTCCTATACTCTTATTTTGTTGAGCATTGGGGACAATGCTTATTTTTATTTATGGGGTGGAGTTTCTTTGACATTTTGATGATTATGATTCTGTATTTTGATAACTATGACACATTTGGCCTGTAATTAGCTTAGTACTATTTTCTTCTTCTTTATCATTATGTATATATTCGCTATATTCCCTCATTATGTATATTAGTTAGGCTTTTAATAGTTTTTGTTTTATAGCTTCTTTATCTTTTTGTTTGTCTTCCTTTTGACTTTGTAGCTTCTTTTGGATTTGCTTTTTGAATTAGTAGCTTCTTTTTGCTTTAATAGCTTCTTTTTATGATTTAGTGGAATATAAGCCTTTGGTTTTCTTAATGCCACGGTTCTTTCCAAAAGGTGTTTTGTGTGAACTGTCGAATCAACAAATCATGGAGTCTCTCCTCCTGGCAAGGACCATTACCTCATTCTGAACTGAATAACGATATTTGCTCTTTAATATACCCTACATAACTCCGATCGCACTGATCCCACGTCCAATAACCTCGTATCACATAGTACAAGATGCTCATGCAATAAGCCATCTCAAACACTGCAAAAAATCTCATATGACGCCAACAATGCGCCAGCAAGCTACAAACTCTAATGCGATACATAAGCAAAAACAAACTCTGGAAAGGAACTATCCATCCCGTGTAACGAATAAGACGAGCGAACAGATGCTATGAACCCTTCTCAAAGAATGAGAAACAAAATACACAAGAATAGATATATGGAACCGTACTCAACATCTCATTGTTGTGGCGTGCAACCCGATCCTCACATGATACCGTTGCGGTGTGCAACCCGATCCAAATAACATACCCGTGGTGGCGTGCCATCCGATCTACGCATAATAATAATTAAGGAAATACCCATCATGCCATAATGCTTATACCTACAAAGTACCGAATATCGACCACAAGCACGCCAAGTACGAAAATACAGCCCTTGGGAAATGGATAGCGCCATACGCTACAAAACCCAAGCACAACTAAGGTGCAATAAATGACCTGCATCTCGAGAGCCATACAACTCATATAACACCACAAGCTACACGGGACCACAATAGATGTGTGGATAATCAAGCCGTCTCATAACCCACATAGCACAATAGAGTATTACATGGAATAACTGACGACGGGAATAACATCCAATGCCCGAAGACTCCTCCATAAGCACGCTATGCTGAATGAACACATCCGGCCTGATGTAGAGCACATATTCACATTACATCCATCAACGGAACTCAAGCCGATTCTAATCATACCATACTGGGCTAATAACCCTTCAAGGATCCATAAGAATAGTCGTCAAATCCGGAATAACTCACATAGTCCACAACCTAAGGAATAAAATGCCTCTCAGGGATATACTCTCACATTTGCGATATTACTATAATCTCCATACTTGGTTTTAATCTTTCACAATCAAATGACTAACATGCCACACTTATGCAATCCTCTTGTGGGGCGCGTTCCCACGACCTTCCGCACCAGGTAGAAAAATATGCACCTCTATACCACCAACCGTAGTAATTCTATAAGGCATATCACAATCCGCAAATCAATACACAATGCCTCTTCTACAGAACACCATTATCAGGCGACACTAAGATAACGCCAGCTTACTCTAAACATCTAAATTCTTCCCTGCTCATCCGAGCTCGTGGCATACTTATCAACACCGAACCTCAACCTTAATCCTCAACTTCCAATTCCCATGCCACTCACTGCACCTATCATTCCGCTACACGAGAGTACAGGAATTCATCATAACCCCTGAACTACTACTAGAATAAACACTTCATTGGCTAGAAACTTTTCACTTAACTCATTTCAGAAGAACCAATGCAATACGCAACTGAATTACCAAACCGCAGAAAGTACAAACCTCAAGTCGTGATCTAGACCTCCGTAACTCTTCTGGAATCCATTTACATAACAGGGCCATTTGACTTAAATACCTCCCAAATCAATCAAGTTTTGGCGGTTGTCAAGCCCACACGTACAACCACAAACCTCATGTATAACTTCACACGCCGAAGGAACTGATCATTGCCACAATCATACTGATTCAACCATTACTAACCGAACCAACTTCTTCCAATACTCTTGACTTGCCTTAGAAATAATAGTAGCTCCATTCAATAATCATAACAAATCTCAACAAAACTCCTCCCGAGTGACCCAATTCACAAGACCATATCATCTTAATACCCATGAACCATCTCCTACCCTTCTCATGCGCACAATAACATCTCCAAATAGTACACCTATTCTGAAAGACCTTCCGCGAATCTGAAACTATTTCTCCTATTTTCCAATACTGCCCTGCGGACCCGATGATAACACAAAATATTCCCCTAGTATTCTTCACACTATGCTGCAAAATCCCAGTCTCCAGCCTCACATACGGAACCCATTAGAACCACTGTTGAGGGTCACCCACCCTGACTTGGTCCCGAATATAAGCCAAACTCTAGTGCGCTGTCAGCACATGAACACTCCCAAAGATACAACTGGATGAGTTATTTTTCCTTGTACATCATATCTAGCAGAAGCATAAACTCCGAGTCTCCCCAAAATCTGTGCATGAATCGATAAGGCAAAATATATCATGCATTCATCAAATTCTTTGCTCAAATTACCCTTGATATTTTCTTTTCTTAGTCATAAATAATCTACCAATACACCGATAACTAGAAGCTAAAAAAGCAAACAACCACGCTATCCAATCGTAGTCGGTGGGCTCCCTCACTTAGCTTTAAGCTACCACCACATAATATACAACCCACAAAGATTCCTCCTTCTCTATTATTATGATCTCACACCATCAACTCGCCAAACTTCTCGTAGTCCTTTGTTAAACTCTTCATGAACATTCTGAATTAATAGCCACGATCGCACACTCGATCTTCTGTTGGGTAGTAATTATAACTCTTTGCAGAAACTTCATCAAAATTGCGCAACTGCTAACCTGCTCACAGGAGATAACCCACCTTTGGAATTCCATACCGACATCTTCCAACGATGCTGCATTGGGTAGAACCACCATGAAAATAAGTAACCCTGCCGAGCCTGTGCTCGCCCACCAGCTGTAAGAGTCGGTTCATTCCCTATAGACATTAATTGAAAGTTCGGCCATACATTCCAAACTCGAAGTCATGTCGTATCCCACAACGATAATCAAGCTCTTACACCCCTAAACAAACCTCCTTCATCATATTCAATCTTCCTCAACACAATAGAGCCATTCCAAATAAAATCCGTAGACCTAGTCATTGTCTACCATGATTCCCAAATTTCTCTAAACTCCTCTCAAGGCACGTGGCTATCCTACCATAGAATCTATACGCTACTCTGCCATTCCCACTTCGGTAACCCATCTCCTTAGGCAATTTCTCTAAACTCCTCTCAATCACCGTGAGACACCTCCCACCATGTGCCTCCTCATCCTTCGCTACCCAAAGGTTGCATCAAATCAAAATCCATCTTTGTAGCACCTGGACTAATGAATTTCTACCAACTCTAGGACTCCTCGAAGATCATCTCCCTCTCGAGCCATCAGCATTCGAAACACCGATTAGATTCTGAAACCGCTACACACCGCCTTCTCTAACAACCATTTCTTAGACACTATTTCACCACACCTTGCCTAGAAGGCAAATCAAAGAAGACCATAACACAAGCGAACCTTAATTCATTCAAACAAGGACGACGACACCGCATCACAATGAAAATTCCACCACGCTCGAAAATATCAAGTCTTGTTACTCCATCAACCAAAGTCTAAACATCCAAAGTCTGATTGCCTTTCCTCTATTGGAATAAAATACTGAACCTCTAAGTTATGCACCGAGAAATCCTCATTTCAATTCATTCGTTACCTCGACACATAAACAAGCACCCTACAATTACACCAACACCGTGCGATAACAAAGCATGAACATCATAACAACCCGGTCATAGCCTCAAAACCATCAAAAATATAAATACTGAGCTGAAATGATAGAACATCCTTACACAAGGACACGATAATAGCCTGCCCGAATAAGTAGGGAAAAACATCCGGCACCACGTCTGCAGTACCACTACTACTCCTTGATATCCAAGTGATAACAAGCGCTTCACGTCGCATAAGATTGAGTAGGAAGGAAATAAAAGCATAAGCCTCAAAAGAATCAAATCGCACGATGAGGAATCAAGAAGGGAAGTGCTCGTAACAGCCCCGTAGTCTCTAAAAGATTGGTACAGACGTCTCCGTACCGATCCGCAAGACTCTACTAGACTTGCTCATGACTCATGAGACCTAAGTGAACCTGACGCTCTGATACCAAGTTGTCGCGACCCAAAATCCACTAAAGGTCGTGATGGCGTCTAACGCCGCCGTCAGGCAAGCCAATGGTGATTGATCAATTAAATTACTCTTTTTATTACTTTGAAATCATAATTTTCATTAATTAAATAGTATGAAATAGAATTTACAGGGAAAATGATAATAATTACGTGAACTACTATACCAAATATCCAGTAGAAGCCCCTAAAACCCGGTGTCACAAGGAAATATAATAAATAACAACATCTATCTGGAATACAAGTTAGAAAGGAGAATATAAACAACTCTGATGGAGACTCCGTCTATTGCGGATCGTAACAAGGAGATGCAGCTTGCCGTAAAGTCCCCGCTAAAAGCTGCGCCTCTGCACCTAGAGGACTACGGGAATCATATATATACATGCATAATAAGTGCATCAAGTGTAGCATGAGTACGTAAATCAACGCGTATCCAGTAAGTATCTAGCCTAACCCATAGAAGTAGTGACGAAGGGTCGACATCGACACTTACTAGTGGTCGAACAAGATAGATACAATAGAAGTAAACAGATGTGAGGCAGAGTAAATACACGGAATAACAAGTATAAATACGTGGTACAGTCCTCCTATCAACAATAAACTCAAGCTCTCAATTAGCAGTTACATCCTCAACCAGAGTATATATAATGGGCCTCACCAGATAGGTCGTCACAATTCGAATCAGGAAAACTCACAGATACACTGGCTTCTTGTGAAATATTATGCACTATTCCATAAGAGTGTTTTATAGAAATATCGAGGCGTACGGCCCGATCCCATCATACTGTGTGCACTGCTAAGGATTGAACTACACGAACCATATATACATCTATTATATTGCCTAGGCGAACGACCCTCTCTCATGAGAGTGTGATACCTAATCTTGCCGAGGCAAACGACTCGATCCCATCATAATGTATGCACTGCCGAGGGTCAAACGGCACGAACCATAGATGTATCTATTATACTGTAGAGGCGAATGACCCTATACAATTAGAATAAGAAGCTTTAATGGGTCCTTGACCCCACTCACGAATAAACGTGTAAGATATAAATTTTGAGGAAAACGCATATCACGGGAGAAATTCGTAAGAGGCACACAATTATTCCGCGGCTAATCATGAATCCCGTCAAATCTCTACAATAGCAAGTCTATCACTCTACACAAGTCTAGTATCAAGTTGTAACATAAAATAAAGGAATTTAATAGGCAAGGTACAACTCAATAGTACAGTTATAGCATGACGGGAACCTAAGTCTACCCAGACATAGCATGAATCTAGCTACGTATGGACTCTCGTCACCTCGTGCGTACGTAGCCCCCGCAACAAGTAGAACATATCAAATACATTACCTAGGGGTAGTTTCCCTCTCACAGAGTTAGACAGGAGACTTACCTCACTCCGAAATTTCATAACCGGCTACAACGCCTCTCTAACACCTCAACTCAAAGCCAAACGTCTTGAAATAGTCAAACAACATGTAATCAATCAAATTATACTCCAATGCTTACAATTTAACAATTTATAACAATTTCCAACTCCGCTCGAAAAGTCAATAAAGTTAACCTTCGACCCCACGTGCCCGGATTCTAAAAGTCTTCAAAGATAAACATTATCCATAACATTACGAACTCAAATAAATAATTTATTCCTAATTCCATATCCAATTTCGTGGTAAAAATTCAAAAATACCAATTTCTAGGTTTTCTCTTAAAAACCCACATTTTCCACAATTTTTCAGGTATTTACAAGCCCAAATTCATATATTTAACTCACAACTTGTAGAAATTATTTACCTCATGTTGCTCGATGAAAACCCCCTCAAAATAGCTGCTCCACTTCGGCCAACCTAGAAGCAAAATGAGAGAAATGAGAGCTAGGTCTCGATTAAAAAGCACCAATGCCCAACGATCATCGGACCTATTGTCACTTGTCCTCTTCTGATATTCCGCAGGTGTGGCCAGAAACTCCGCTTCTGTGGTCCCCTTCAAGACCTTCCACCTCCCGCATCTGCGGGCAGGCTTTGGCACCTGCGAAGGCGCACCTGCTCCCGATCCTCCGCTTCTGCAGAACTGCCTCCCCTTCCCCCATTCGCTTCTGCGTCCAACAGCCCGTACCTGCGGGTCGCAGGTGCGGTGGATTTTCTCGCGCCTGCGAAGCCAGCCATCCTCACTTCCCCCGATTCTGTGACCCTTTTGACCGCTTCTGCGAGCTCGTACCTGCGGCTTTTTCCATGTAGGTGCGATTGCACTAGATCTCTGTTGCCTCATCAATTCTCCCAAGTCCAAACTCGATCCGTTTTCAATCTGATTCGCATCCGGAACCCCCGGGACCTCGTCCAAACACAGCAACACATCCCAAAACACGATAAGGACTTAGGCAAAGCCTCGAATCACATCAACCAACATCAAAATTACAAATCGACGGCCAAAACCTTTCTTTCAACTTTCCAACCTTCAAACTTTGCCGAACGCTCCGAATTACACTTAAACATCTCGAAATGATGCCAAACATTACGTGTAAGTACAAATTACTATATGAACCTATTCCAAGGCTCTGAACCCCAATCGGACATCGATGACACCAAAACCTACTTCAAACCAAACTTAAGAAATTCTTAAACCTTCAAAATGCCAACCTTCCATAATGAGCACCGAAATACTTCTGGACCACCCGATACCCAACCCGAACAAACGCTCATGTCAAAAATTATCATACGAACCTATTGGAACCTTCAAAACCCGATTCCGAGGTTGTTTACTCAAAAGTCAAACCTTAGTCAACTCTTTCCACTTAAAGCTTCTGAAATTAGAAAGTTTCCTTCCGATTGAACTCTGAACTTCCCGAAATTCAATTTCGACCACACCTACAAGTCTTAAAACATAAAGTGAAGATACTCAAATCATCAAACTGCCGAACGACATGCTAGAGCACAAAATGACCAGCCAGGTCATTACACGCGCGTATCTCATTGATCAGAGGCTGACATCAAAATAACGGACTGTGGAGCTGTAAATTTTATTATGCTTTAAGGTCTTCTTATGATTCTCCTCTAATCGGGCATGCTTTTCCTGAGCATCAACAAGTTCTTCAGCTTTTGAGTTTAAGGCTGCCTCCATGTTATTCAATCTTTTAGTAGAGGGTGCCTCACGATCGGATGCAGCAAGGACGACATTATGGACTTCAACCCATTTTGCCTTAGTTTCTTCAAATATTACCCTTAATGGGACAACCTCTTAGATAAGGGTCCACTACTTCTTGCTCGCTTTGCTGCAATCGAGCCTCTAATTCCACGGTCGCAACAGCATGTGCTTCCAGTTCTGAGAGGTGAGTAGCTGTCTAATCTAGCTTGGCCAAAAGTAGATCTCGCTCAGAAGTAAGTACCTCCTTATCACGAATCAACTTTCGAAGACCCTCGAAAGAAAGGAAGTTGGACTGAAAAATGAAAAGTGCGAGTTAAAAATCCTACTATGTCAAAGATAAAGGAAACAATGGAGGAAAGGAAGAATATTCCGTTGTTGCGTTATGCATGGCATTGTTCATAAAACACTCCCCAAGAGAGTTTGTATTCTTTCCCAATCTTTCTCTGAAGCCAAGGGCTTCAAATAGTTAGCAAGTTTCACCGACCGGGACAACAGATTGCATCCGGTAGAGACCGAGAGAGTAATGCTCCTCTTCCTTTGAGGATTTTCTGAAGGGGCAACATAATTTTGCCCAGGTTCCCATGAATTAGGGACTGGGGAAGAGGGACATCCTCATCTCGGGCAGATGCGGCCAATGGAGATGATGTAGCAGTTACTGGTGGCGAAGGCAGAATTGGAGAAGGGAGGTTTGAAGTAGATGGCGTTGTAGGGTGAGAAGCAACTGCGGCAAGTGCAGTGCTTGTTGCTGGTTGCTCATTAACTGAAGAAAGAAGGGGGCTGGTATTCAGCCTTACAGTACCGGGCACGGCAGCTGGGGCTCAGAAGCGTGAGCTGGCATCTTCCACCACATCAAATTCCCCCTAGAGTGCTGAGGCATCATTCTCGGCTAGTGTAGCTAACTCAACAGATTGAGTATTCTGTTGAGCTGATAAAGGTCGTCCTTTTCTATGTAGTGAATCACCATCATCATTGGCTTATCCATCATTGATCACCATGGTTTCTGGGAATGGTTCGGGGGCGAAGCTTATCTCCACAACATCCGGGGATGGCTCAGGCGCAACGTTCTTTGCCTTTTTATTTTTTCCCTCAGGTGAGTTTTGGGGTGGTTTCAGACCATTTTTAGGTCATTTTTAGTTGCTGGTTTTTGGCTACATAGGTGTACATTGTGATAGCGTGGATATGGATGTGATAGCAAAGAGAAAAAATAGGAAAAATAGAGCGGTGAATTGCGATCGCGGAAGTCTTCACACGATCGCATTGAAGAAAATCTCTGCTGCACTAACCAGACTTTGGAAGCTTATAACTTGCAATCTATAAGGAATGTGGAGATGATCCAAAAATAAAAGTTGTAGCCCTTTGTGTCTAGTATTCAGAAAATCAAACCATTTTTTATTTAGAGTTTTGTACAAAATGTTATGCCTAATAAATAGGTTATCTTAGAAAAGTTGGGAAGGGTTAAATGGAAGTTTGTTCATCGCGATTGCGGGGAAATGGCCGCGATCGCATAGGGCAAAAATTGTCCTGCAAAATTTTGTAATCACTATAGCGAGGTTTGTTACTGCAATCATGAAGGGTACCCCTGGAACAGTGTATAAAGTACTCTATTTCGGAGGTTTCAAATATTTTTGCATATTTGGAGCTATGGAGCTCGGATTGAGACGCATTTGAAGCAATTTTCACCATATGGATTGGGGTAAGTGTTCTCCACTTATTGTTTATTATATTTCGTGATTCTATCTTTGTTCTTGGCAATTGGATTATGAATTTCAAAGAGAAATTAGGGTGCTTTAGCCTGAAGTTTCATAGATTGAGTTTTTGAGTTTTGAACATCGATTCGGAGACGGATTTGGACTAGTATGGTTGGACTCGTAATATAATGGGTTGTTAGATTTTATAAGTTTCATCGGGTTCTGAGGCGCATGCCCGAGTTTGAATATTTTAGATGATATTGGGCTTTTGATTAAGGATTCGACCTTTATCATTTGGAATAGTTTCCTTAGGCATTAATTGATGTATTTGAGTTGCTTTTGGCTTGTTTCGACCTGTTTGGAGATCGGTACGCACGGGATGGCATTTTTGGAGCATCGCTTGGCTTGCTCAGTATTGGATTTGACTTGTTCAAGGTAAGTAACACTTCTAAACTTGGAGTTGAGGTATGAACCCTGATTAATACGTGTTATGTGATTTGTTTGGAGGTAACGCAAATGCTAGGTGACGGGCGTGGGGGTGTGTATCGTAGAAATTGAGACTCGATCAATTTCATAGAGCTGTGTAGCAAATTGACTTGTATTTTTCATGTGTTAGAGAAACTAAGTTGTGACTCATGTTAGAAATCATGCTTAGGCAAATGTTGGTATTATTGGGAGCCACTGAGGTCATTCCTGCTGTTGAATTATATGTTTAAATTGTAGTGTCGTATTCAGTCATGTTCATTCATTGCATATTATA
Organism: Nicotiana tomentosiformis; assembly: GCF_000390325.3. NCBI lineage: Eukaryota > Viridiplantae > Streptophyta > Magnoliopsida > Solanales > Solanaceae > Nicotiana > Nicotiana tomentosiformis. Next base: position 87,556,636 of record NC_090823.1, read on the forward strand.
TCTCACTCTCTCTTGTTACTTATTGATACATCATATCATCATTTTGGGCTAGTTCCATGACATTGTGAGCCCGAGAGACTGGAGAGATTGATCACTGAGTGAGGCCGAGGGCCTGATTGTGAGTGATATTTATGGGATCGGATTGCACGCCGCAGCATATTTTATTGATTTTTGTATGGATTTGGCTTATTATAATGCTTGGGTTGAAGGAGTCACTCTGAAGTATGCACACCAACAGTGAGCGCAGTTGATATTAAATTGAGGGATGGATCTTCCCTGGGCATGGATCTTGCTTAATTCGATCCCGGAACCGCTACACACCGCTATCTCTAACAATCGCTTCTCCGGCACCATTTCACAACACCCTGTCCCGAAGGCAAATCAAGAAGACTATAACACCAAGGAATCCTAATATGTTCGAACAAGGACGACGACACCACATCACAAATGAGAATTCCACCATGCTAAAAAATATGAAATCTCGTTACTTCATCAACCAAACCTGGACATCTATAGTCCAACTGCCTTTCCTCCGCTGGAATTAAATGTTGAACCTCTGAATCATGCACTGAGAAATCCTCCTTTCAAATCACAAATCATTCACTACCTCAACACATAAATGAGCACCCTATCATTACACCAACATCGTGCGATAACAACGCGTGAACATCATAGCAATCTGTGCATAGCCTCAAAACCATCGGAAATACAACTACTGAGCTGAAATGATAGAACATCGTTCCGCAAGGCGACGATAATAGCCTGCCCGAACACGCAGGGAGAAACATCATGCACCATGTCTGCAGTACCACCACAACTATTTGACGCCCATTTGATAACAAGCGCTTCACATCCGTAAGTCAATACAACAAGCTTCTTACACAGAAAGTCGTTCTCAGGTGACATTAAAGAAAATGCCAGCTTACTCTGAACATCTTAATTCTCCCCTGCTCATCCGAGTTCGTGACATTCTTGTCAACACCGAACCGCAACCTTGATCCTCAACTTTTAATTTCCCATGCCGCTCATTGCACCCATCATGCCGCTACGCAAGAATACATGAATTCATCAATACCCCTGAACTATTAGTAGAAAAACACTTCATTGTCTATAAACCTTTCACTTAGCTCATTTTAGAAGAGCCAATGCAACACGCAACTGAATTCCCAAACTGTAGAAAATACAAACCTCAAGTCGTGATCTAAACCACCATGACTCCTCCAGAATCCATTTACACCACAAGGCCATTTGAATCAAATACCTCTCAAATCCATCAAGTTGTGGTGGCTGTCAAGCCCGCGCATACAACCACATGTATAACTTTACACGTTGAAGGGATTGATTTTTGCCACAATCATGCTGATTCAGCAATTACTAACCGACCCAACTTCTTCTAATTTACTCTCGGCTTTCCTAAGAAATAATTATATCTCCATTCAAAAACGTAACGGCGCACTCATCCGCATCACGAGACCACATCGTCTCAATACTCATGAACCATCTCACACTCTCCTTATGCGCACAATAGCATCTCCACCTATTTCTTCCTTTACTCCAATACTGCACCGCATACCCGATGATAACATAGAACATTCCAAGTTCCGTTCTCAATCCACTGCGAAAATTCAGTCCTTAACCACACAACGGACCCAAAATCCTTAGGCACGACACTTTAATTCTTGAACACACTAGGACCGTTGTTGAGAGTCGCCCACTCTGACCTGATCCCGAATATAACCATACTCCAACACTCTGCTAGAACGCAAACACCCGATCGAAGAAGCAACCAGCTGAATTCTTTTCCTTGTATATCATATCGACAAGAAACATAAACTCTGAATCTTCCCAAAACCTGCAGATGAATCGACAAGGCGGAATATAGAAACATCTATCAATTTCTTTGCTCGAATTATTCCTAATGTTTTCTTTCCTTAGTCATAGATAATCCACCAACGCCTCGATAACCAGAAACCGCACAAGCAGACAACCAAGTGATCCAATCGTGGACGGTGGGGCTCCCCCACTTAGATTTAAGCTACCACCACATAATGTAGAGCCCATAACGATCCCTCCTTCTCAATTACCGTGATTCTGTACCGTTAACCTGCCAAATTTCTCAAAGTATTTTTTTAATCTTTTCATGAAACATTCTAAATTATCAGCCACGATCGCATACTCGACCTTCATTTGGGTAGTAAGTAGAACTCTTCGTAGAAACCTCCTCAAAATCATGCAACCGCTAACTTGTTCACATAAGATAACCCACATGTGGTATTCCATGCCGACATATTCCAACAATGCTGCACCGGGTGCAACTACCACGAGTTTAGTAAACCGTCCTGAGCCCATGCTCGTCCACCAGCTGTACAAGTTTGTCCCTTCCCCATTGACTTCAGTTGAAAGTTCAACAATAGCTTTCGAACTCAAAGTCATGTTGCATCCGAAACGATAATCAAATCTTCACACCCCTCTTCATTTCAAGCGAACTCCTTTCTGCCATATTCAATGTTCCTTAGCATAGTAGCCACCATCCCAAATAAAATTCCTAGACCAAATCACTTTCCATCACGATTCCCCAAATCTCCCTAAACTTTATCAAGGCATGTGGTTATCCTACCACAGAATCTATACGCTACTCTGCCACTCCCACTTCGGTTAACCCATCTCCTTAAGCAACTTCTCGACCTCTGCTATGCGTACTTGAACTACTAGTAATTCAATCACTGCGAGACACCTCCCATCATGCCCTTCCTTGTCCTTCACTACCCCCATACCGCCTCAAATCGAAATCCATCTTTCTCGAGCCATCAACATTAGAAACACCAATTCGATCCCGGAACTGCTACACACCGCTATCTCTGACAATCGCTTCTCCTGCACCGTTTCACAACATCCTACCCCGACAGAAAATCAAGAAGACCATAACACCGGGGAACCCTAATACATTCGAACAAGGGCGATAACACCATATCGCAAATGAGAATTCCACCATGCTAAAAAAATCAAATCTCATTATTTCATCAACCAAACCTAGATATCTATAGTCTGATTGTCTTTCCTCCGCTGGAATTAAATGCTGAACCTTTGAATCATGCACTGAGAAATCCTCCTTTCAATTCATTCACTGCCTCAACACATAAACGAGCACCCTACCATTACACCAACATCATGCGATAACAATGCATGAACATCATAGCAATATGTGCATAGCCTCAAAACCATTAGAAATACATCTACTAAGCTGAAATGACAAAACATCCTTCCATAAGGCGACGATAATAGCCTACCCGAACACATAGGGAGAAACATCCTACATCACATCTGTAGTACCACCACAACTACTCGATGTCCATTTGATAACAAGCGCTTCACATCGCATAAGATTGAGTAGGAAGGAAACAAAGGCATAAGCTTCAAAGGAATCAAACCACATGATGAGGAATCAAGAAGGGAAGTGCTCCTAACAGCCCTGTAGCCTCTCTAAGATAAGTACAGACGTCTCCGTATCGATCCACAAAACTCCACTAGACTTGATCATGACTCGTGAGACCCAGGTGAACCAAATGCTCTTATACCAAGCTGTCACGACCCAAAATCCACTATAGGTCAAAATGGTGCCTTACACCGCGGTTAGGCAAGCCAACGGTGATCTATCAACCTACTTACTAGTGGTCCAATAAGAGAGATACAGTAGAACTAAACAGATGTGAGTCAGAGTAAATAAACGAAACAACAAGTATAAATACGTGGTGAAATTCTCCTCTCAGCAATATCTCTAGCTCTCAGCTAGTAGTTACTCCCTCAATCGGAGTATATATATATAATGGACCTCGCAGATTGGTCGTCACAGTTCAAATCAGGAAAATTCACTGATATAATGGCTTCTTATCAATTATTACGCACAATTTCATAAGAGGATTTCATAAAAATGCCGAGGCGTATGACCCGATCTATCATAATAATCCTCACAATCAGGCCCTCGGCCTCACTCAATCATTAATCTCTCCAATCTCCCTCTCACTAGCTCACAATGTCATGAAAAACCCCCAAAAATGATGATATGATGTATCAATAAATAACAACAGAGACTGAGATATGATATGTAATAAAATGGATATGACTAAGTATGAATTTTCAATTTAAAACAAATAATTCACAGCAATATGACCTCTGTGGGTCCAATAATATTGGCACATAGCCTCAACATGATTTTTAATATGCTTTTCAGCTCAATTTCTTTAACACATAAAACCGCATGGAAAATGCCAAGATTATTTAACTATAAAATTCCACATAAATAATTATGTCACAATTTCTATAGTGCACGCCCACACGCCTGTCACCTAGCATGTGCGTCACCTCCCAACAATTCACATAATACATATATTCAGGGTTCATACCCTCAGCTCCAAGATTAGAAGAGTTACTTACCTCGAACAAGCCAAATCCAATGTCGAGCAAGCTAAATAATGCTCCAAAAATTCAATCTAGTCACAAAAATTTGATTCAGTTCACATAATTTATAGGAATTAATTCCATATCAAAATACTAATATTTTCCACCAAAAATCAAAATTATGCCCCAAAAATCACCCGTGAGGCCCACGTCTCGGAATCCGACAAAACTCACAAAATACGACAACCCATCAAATTATAAGTTCAACCATACTAATTTCACTCAAATCCGACTCCGAATCGGTATTCAAACTCGAAAAATTCATTTTGTGACATTATTAGAAATTTCCTTCTATTTCTCTTGAAGATTCGATAATCTTACACCAAAAATAAAGATTAATTCATGAAATATAATCACAATGGAGTCAAGAACACTTAACCCAAGTTGTGAGGAAAAATTCCTATCCAAATCACCCAAACCAAGCTCCAAAATGACCAAAATCTCGAAAACCCACGTTTTTAACACGGCCCGGGCATTTCCGCACCTGCGGTGCCTGGGCTCGCACCTGCGCATCCGCTTTTGCGGGCGAAAATGCGAGCCTGCGGAAACAACCGGCCTTCTCAAATCTCACATCTACAGGCTCGCAGATGCGCATACCACTTCGCACATGCGGCCTCGTAGATGCAGAAATTTCTTCGCACCTACGAGCACTGCCCAGTTCCACTCTTGGCTGCTTCAGCGACTGGTTGCGCGCACGTGCGGCTTCGCACCTGCGATCAAAAACTTCACAGGTGCGATCACACCAGTAGGCAGCAATTCCAGCATTTCCTTAATTCCGAATTTGATCCGCTAACCATCCGAAACTCACCTGAGGCCCCCAGGACCTCAACCAAATATACCAACAAGTCCCATAACATAATACGGACCTATCGAGGCCTCAAATCACACCTAGCAATATCGAAATGACGAATTACACCTCAATTCACAATCATTGAACTTTGAAATTTCAAATTCTATATCTTGTGCCGAAACACATCAAATCAATCCGGAATGACTTCCAATTTTGCACACAAGTCACATTTCACATTACGGACCTATTCCAATTTCCAGAATCGGATTCCGACGCCGATATCAACAAGTCAACCCCCGGTCAAACTTCCCAAAAATTCAACTTTCGGCATTTCAAACCAAATTCTATTACGTACCTCCAAATAATTTTCCGGACACGCTCCTAAGTCCAAAATAACCATACGGAGCTATTGGAATCATCAAAACTCCATTCCGGAGTCGTTTACACATAAGTTGACATCTGGTCACTATTTTAACTTAAGCTTTAAACCTTGGAACTAAGTGTTTCAATTCATTTCAAAACCTCACCGGACCCGAACCATTTACCCCGGCAATTCACACAACAACTGTAAAGTACAATTTGAGCAGTAAATGGGGAAATGGGGCTGTGATACTCAAAACGACCGGTCGGGTCATTACATTCTCCCCCACTTAAATATATGTTCGTCCTCGAACGTGCCAAGAGTTGTTTTCAGGTCATCAAATCACTATTCCATCTTACCACACACGTACCCGGGGGGTGAACCCACGTTACCCTATTCCATATAGGCTTGACAACACAATACAACTGAAATCATTGATTTAACTTTAGCCCATAAACCTTGGAATTTAATTTCCAACCTTTAGAATTTCTTTCAAGAAACGAATCTTACATTTACACACTGTATGAGTTTGAACAAGCTGTAATAAGCCATAACCATAACCATAACCATGGACATAATCACCTAACATATTACACAACTCGCATGCTCGTAACACCATTCCTGATCACATTGACTACTCCAATCAACAACAACAACAACCCAGTAAAATTCCACTAATGGGGTCTGGGAAGGGTAGTGTGTATGCAGACCTTACCCCTACCCCGAAGGAGTAGAGAGGCTGTTTCCGAAAGACCCTTGGCTCAAAACTAACCAAATACTAGTATTAAACCCATATCAAACCAAACCTCATCCCAGAACCTTCGTACACTGTTGATAATAAAAGAAACACGCGAAATTTCATGACCACTTACCAGATCAATAAGTCATGGAGCTCAATTGCCCCAACCAAAACCAAAATCGCTTTCTGAGCCGACTTTGAATACTATACTCCCGAATATACCGAAATCAAAACCTGATAGTACCCATTCTAGGCCCAATGACCTTATATTATTAAACACTACTATCCCACAGATATGTCACATCAATATAACTCAGAGCCACAGCTCGTGCCATCCGTGTGCCAATACGCAAAAATTCAAATGTACTTAGTCATGGAAAATGACTCAAATGAGAGAACTGCCCCGCAAGATTAACAAGTACAGCCACAATGAAATGCTGAAAATTCATCATACACCGTAGAACCATCACCCAATTCTAACACAAGGTTCATACCTTAACATAACTCCGCTGCAATGCGTGACCCCATCTAAGCATTGGTCCATATTATATACCCTGAGCCACCCTGCTCAAAATCAATAACCACGGAGAGGAAAATGACACAATGCCACACAAAACCTGAAAGAACACAACCAATACGCAATCAATCATGCAATACCCAAATGCTCATCTCGTTCAAATTCTGCCATAAGGCCCCCAATAGAACCGCACCATGTGTGCACATAACCAATGAGTCAGAACTCCTTGTAGCATAAAGGAGTAACTCACAGATCATTTCAGAACACGAGTAAGTTCAACATCAACCGAATGGCACATCTCTCAATAATAGCAGTATAGAGCCAACCATTCCAGCTCGGTGTAGAATACACATCTTAATTGGGCCTACCAAAGGACCCCCAAATCAACTCTGGTCACCCACAAATAGACAAATAACCCTCCGAAAGTCCACAATGACTGAATCATAATACATACTATCATCTGGCTAGCTTCGGTCACGTTTTCACAGTCTACCGCCATGAAACAATCTGCTCCTAAATACTCCAGTCTCCAAATCCATAGAACATGTGAACCACCATTTCTGGTCCTATCTCCACCACCCGAATGCCTAACATATTTCTCATACACGATCATCCCACGAAGAATACTTCTCCCATTCTTTCGTGCCACATAGCAGCTTCTTAAAATCAACAGTCGATCAACCAGGAGAGTGCCGCAATACCTATGAAATATCCATAATTCAAAACATAGTAAACCTTCTAAAATGCACACTCTACTCGCGCAATACAATATAGTTATAGCATCCATCTAAACATCGAAAATTATTCATGCCCTCTAAGAATTTATGACCTCCCTTTCAAAGTTAAATTGTGACCTTGCACACGCCAACCCTAATCCCACGCAACACACCGCATCTATCATGCCATCATTTGAAAAATACGAGGACCTCATAATCATTCTGAGTCACAAGTAAAATACATATCCGATCAGCCAGAAGCCTTTCATTAAATCCCATCTGGTAGAAAATCACAATACTCAACATGCTCCTCAGGTCGGTAGGAAAACACCCATCTCAAACCGTGATAGAAATACTCGAGAATGCTTTGGAATCCATTTGCACATAATCAAGCCATCGGAGTTGAATCTCTCTAGATCAACCAAGCCACGCAGGTCGCCAAGCCCAGGTGTATTGCCACAAAGCACCTGTAGAAAACCCCCATATCATAAGCACCATACCGATCATATCCATTACCATACTGATCTAACCTACTACCTAGTTGTCTTATTTTCTCCGAGTTTCTTCCAAATTTGTCTTCAGATTGAGACTTCTCCTTGCTAAAATGCCACGATCTTTAGCCACAGCTCACCCTACAACCCTAGCATAGAACCACAACGCCCTACGGCCCATAAGCAATTGTATTCTTCTTAAGCACCTTCAAAAATACCATAACTGTAACACTCACTCTGAGAATACCTTATGTGAATTTGAAATTGTTTTCTTACCTTCCTTATACAAAAATATAGAATTCATAGTCATACAGAATTTCCGCAAGACCAGGCACCATCAAACGCAAATCTCACATTTTATCCATGCACAAGTCCGGAGTAATTCTCAATTGTTACATATTAATCTTGAATCCATTAGAACTTTCTTGAGAGTCACCCACTTTGCCCGAATCTAAATTGCACCGCCCAAATAGGCCGAAAGACACGTGCCCCATTAGCACAACACACTCCAAGAAGTAACTCAACTTTAATACCTCCTATCAAATTCATACTTCATGCGCACTACATCTTTCACAAATAACAACTCACTCATCCCACGATTTTCATATACTCATAAGTGCAATATAACTCGTATCCAGGAATTTCCTTATTCGAGTCATCCTCGATCTCAACTTCTGCAAGTCATAACTAACCTACTAGTATGCCTCAGCCCAAAACTAAACCATTACATATAACCATGAAATTGAATTACCAATAGCAGGCTCTCCCACTTAGCTCAAAGCCATATATTAAAACATTCCATAACTCACAATACCAATACTCTATTACTGTCATAATGCCATAGTCAGTTCAACAAAACTTCTTCTCAAACTCATGCAATGCCAACCATAAAAATACCCAAAATCATCCTCTAAGCTCGCAATTATTCTCTTGACACTCAAGTCAACTTTCTCAGCCAGATTCAAATTCAAATCTCCATACATACGCCCCGTCGATAGAAAAGAAACTCTCTACTCACATCATAAGGAATACACCTACGTAGATTACTCCGCTGGGGATAACCCACCTGCTTAACCTTAAATTAGTATCTTGTTATACCCTTTCGCAGTCACAATTACTACACAATCACTTAATCTTTCCAAGTCCAAACTTATTAACCAGACATTAGAATTTAGTTTGTCCCAATACTTAACAACATGAAAGATCCTTCAAAACATTCATACTCGAGACTGTATGTCATATCAAATCGAAAATCAATCACCCAATGGCCTTTCCTTTACATTTTGAGGAAACACTTCTCGTCATATTCAAATCGTCTTTACACGTCCCGCGGTCACATCATACTCATTACAAAGCCATTCTAGTGCACATCGAGATACAAATTCCACTGTAGGGTCATTACCGGACATATGATTCCAAATGTACAAGTTACGACTGAAGCTACCGAGCTTAAGCTGCGGTCTAACCATGGACTCAAGTCCTCCAAACTGGCCCATCACCAAAACACATAATACACATCTCGAACCTCATACCATAGAATCACAAGCTGGTGATGCACAGCGAATACCGAGCGCTCATGTATGCATACGAATACGTGGAAGGAATTCAAAGAGTTATGTCTCAAGCTGAATCAATTCTGCACGATAAGGAAAGAAAGATGGGAAGTATATATCCTAAATCTCTTGTAGCCTCTCGAAGATAAGTATGGACGTCATCATACCGATCCACAAGACTCTACTAGACACTTGCTCATGACTTGTAGAACCTATGAACCTAGAGCTCTGATACCACCTTGTTACGATCCAAAATCAAACTAGTCGTGATGGCACCTAACCTATCCTTTCAGGTAAGCCAACTTTCAATTATCCAATTCCAATAGCAATTATTAAAGCAATTTAAGTAAATAAAGAAATTAATCTTATACATTCCCCAAGAACTGGTAGTACAAATCATGAGCTTCTAAGAATAGAGTTTACAAAGCAGAGATGAAATAAATACATAGTCTGTTTGAATAGTACATAAACAGAGTTTTTATAAGTCTAAGGCTACCATGAGCAAGAGGCAGCTACAACAATAATGCAGGTACATCTTCAAATCCGGCAACCATCGAGCACAGCAACAACAACAACCAACATCTCCACGCAATGTGCAGAAGTGTAGTATTAGTACAACTGATCTCATGTACTGAGTAAGTAACAAACCTAACCTTAGGTTGAAAGCAGTGACGAGCTTTTACCAAGGTCGGGTCCAAAACCAATAGTTCACCACTGTCCACAACAACGTAAAGCAAATAATATAATAAATAACTCAGAAATAAAATGATCAGCTAAATCATGATTTCTAAAAATAGTTCTTCCTTTCGGGTATATCAGTGAAAAACCCAAATCGTTTACCAAAATTTCCAAAATATGAATAAGTTTGAAAATAATAATTTACCCAAAATCCTTTCAATAATAAATGAGATGTTTCATGTTCTTTCCAGCTAACCCGTGTAAAACAAATACATCACTATGCCCGTCTGTCAACATGTGTGAGAAATCATGAATGATGTGATACTGTATAGCATGAGGAAAATACATCTTTATGCCTGTATGTCATGTGTGCATGTTAATGCGATGCAACTCACTGATAAAATCATATGCATACTCTTAGAGTATCATTTCACTCAGTCCTTCCAATCGCCCAGCACTCGCACTTGGCACTCGCACTTAGTAGGTACTTGCGCTCACTGGGGGTATGCAGACTCGTGAGGGGCTCCTACAGCCCAAGCGCTATAATCTGCACGGACAACTCACGTGATATAATAATATCTGGATCCATACGGTCAACTCATATACTGCACGGACAACTCACATGCTATAATAATATCTGGACCCGCACGGACAACTGACGTACTGCACGGACAGCTCATGTGCTATAATAAAGCCTATAAGACCTGTTGTAGGCGGGCAGCCCCGATCCACAAAATAATCCTCACAATTAGGCCCTCGGCCTCACTCAGTCATCAATCTCTCTAGTCTCTCTCTTAGATATAATATGTAATGACATGAATATGACTGAGTATAAATTTTCAATTTAAAATAAATAATTCACGCAATATGACCTATGTGGGTCCCAATAATACTGACACATAGCCTCAACATGATTTTTAATATGATTTTCAGCTCAATTTCTTTAACACATAAAACCGCATGGAAAATGCCAAGATTATTTAACTATAAAATTCCACAGAAACAATTATGTCACAATTTCTGTAGTGCACGCCCACACGCCCATCACCTAGCATGTGCGTCACCTACTAACAATTCACATAATACATATATTCAGGGTTCATACACTCAGCTCCAAAATTAGAAGAGTTACTTACCTCGAACAAGCCAAATCCAATGTCTAGCAAGCTAAACAATGCTCCAGAAATTCCATTCTGCGCGTAACAACTTCCGAACAGCTCGAATCTAGTCACAATATTTTGATTCAGTCCACACAATTTATAGGAATTAATTCCATATCAAAATACTAATATTTTCCATACAAATCTGAAATTACGCCCCAAAATTCACCCGTGGGGCCCATGTATTGGAATCCAACAAAACTCACAAAATACGACAACTCATCCAATTACAAGTTCAACCATACTAATTTCTCTCAAATATGACTCCGAATCGGTATTCAAACTCGAAATATTCGTTTTGTGACATTATAGAAATTTCGTTCTATTTCTCTTGAAGATTCGATAATCTTACACCAAAAATGAAGATTAATTCATGAAATATAATCACAAGGGATTCAAGAACACTTACCCCAAGTTGTGTGGAAAAGTTCCTCTCCAAAATCGCCCAAACCGAGCTCCAAAATGACCAAAATGAGAAAAATCTCGGAAACCCACGTTTTTAACACTGCCCACTTTTTAAAATGAGAAAAATCTCCGCACCTGCGCTGCCTGGGCTCGCACCTGCGCATCCACTTTTGTGGACGAAAATGCGCGCCTTCGAAAACAGCCGGCCTTCTCAAAACTCGCAGCTGTGGCGCCCTTCTCGTATCTGCGGGCTCGCAGATGCGCATACCCCTTCGCACATGCAGCCACGCAGATGCGGCAATTACTTCGCACCTGCGAGCACTGCCCAGTTCAACTCTTTTCTGCTTCTGCGACTAGTTGCGCGCATGTGTGGATTTGCACCTGCGATCAAAAACTCTGCGGGTGCGACAACACTAGTAGGCAGCAGTTCCAGCATTTCCTTAAGTATGAATTTGATCCGTTAACAATACGAAACTCACCCGAGGCCCCCGGGACCTCAACCAAATATACCAACAAGTCCCATAACATAATATGGACCTACTCGAGGCCTCAAATCACACCTAACAACATCGAAACGACGAATTACACCTCAATTCAAAATCATTGAACTTTGAAATTTCAAATTCTATATCTTGTGCCGAAACATATCAAATCAATCCGGAATGACTTCAAATTTTGCACACAAATCACATTTCACATTACGGAACTATTCCAATTTCCAGAATTGGATTCCGACCTCGATATCAAAAAGTCAACCCCCCGGTCAAACTTCCTAAAAATTCAACTTTCGGCATTTCAAGCCAAATTCCACTACGTACCCCCAAATAATTTTTCGGACACGCTCCTAAGTCCAAAATCATCGTACGGAACTATTGGAATCATCAAAACTTAATTCCGGGGTCGTTTACACATAAGTCGACATCAGGACACTATTTTAATTTAAGCTTTAAACCTTGGAACTAAGTATTCCAATTCATGCCAAAACCTCACCGGACCGGAACTATTTACCCCGGCAATTCACACAACAACTGTAAAGTACAATTTGAGCAGTAAATGGGGAAACATGGCTGTGATACTCAAAATGACCAGCCGGGTCGTTACAGAACCATAGATGTATCTATTATACTGTAGAGGCGAATGAGCCGATCCCATTAGAATAAGAAGCTTGGATAGGTCCTTGACTCCACTCACGAATAGACGTTTGAGTTATAAATTTTAAGGGAAACCTTTCGATGAGAACACATAACGCGGGCGAAATTCGTAAGAGGAGTACAATTATTTCGCGGCTAATCATGAAGCCCGTCGAATCTCTACAATAGCAAGTCTACCACTCTACACAAGTCTAGTCTCAATTCGCAGCATAAAATTAAAGGGATTTAATAGGCCAGGGGCAGCTCAAATAGTACAATTATAGCATGGTTGGAACCTAAATCTACCCGGACATAATATAAATTTAGCTACGTATGGACTCTCATCACCTCGTGCGTACGTAGTCCCCACAATAAGTAACACTTATCAAATACATCACCTAGGGATAGTTTCCCTCTCACAGAGTTAGACAGGAGACTTACCTCGCTCTGAATTCCATAACCGGCTCCAACGCCACTCAAACACCTCAAACCAATGCCCGTCTATCCAAAACTAGTCAAACAAATGTGCAAATCCATAAATATATACTATATTACCCATAATTAATCAATTTATAACAATTCCCAACTCCGCTCAAATAATCAATAAAATCAACCTTCGGGCCATGTGCCCGTATTCCGAAAATATTTGAAGATAATCATTAACCATAACATTATGAACTCAAATATATAATTTATACCTAATTTCATGTCCAATTTCATGGTCAAATTCCAAAAATATAAATTTCTAGGTTTTCTACCAAAACTCCCACAATTTCTACTAATTTTTCCATGTTTAAATCCTTATAGAATCCATGTATTTAACTCATAATAGGTGGGGATAACTTACCTTGCCATAGATGATGAAAACCTCCACTTCAAGCTCTCCAAAATCTCCCAAACCAAGAGAGAATCAAAGAAAATGGGCCAAACCCCGTTCTTAAAAGAACACACTGCCCAGTGACCTTTCGCATCTGCGGTCCATTAGCCGTTTCTGCAGCTCCGCAGATGCGATGCTCCTCCTCGCTTCTGCGGCTTCATTCGCTTCTGCGGACAAAAGGTCCACTTTTGCGGACTCGCTTCTGTGGTAACATTGCCGCTTCTACGAAGCAGCCCTCCCTCACACTTCCGCTTATGCATTCGATCCGCCGTAGGTGCGACGCCGCTTCTGCGGTCAACCTGCCCACTTTTGCGACCCCTGCCTCAGCCATGCCTGGTCGCTTCTACGAATCCCATCTCGCTTCTGCGACCAGGCTTCCACAGAAGCAATTGCACCAGCAGCAGAAATTTTCCAACCTTTCCTTAAATCCAAAAATCGATCCATTAACCATCCGAAATCCACCCGAGACCTTCGTGACCTTAACCAAATATACCAACACGTCCCAGAATATAATATGAACTTAGTTGAAGCCTTAAACCACGTCAAACAACATCAAAATCATGAATCGCACTTCGAATCAAACTTATAAATTTTTCAAATTTCTAAATCCTATATCTTGTGCCAAAACGTATCAAATCAATCCGGAATGACTTCAAATTTCGCACACGAGTCATAAATGACATAACAGAGCTATTCCAAGGCGTGAAACCCCAAATGGATATCGATAACATCAAAATCCGCATCAAATCAAACTTATGAAATTCCTAAACCTTTAAAATGCCAACCTTCCATAATAAGCGTTGAAATGCTCCCGAGTGATCCGATACTCAACCCGAACATACGCCCAAGTCCGAAATCATCATATAAACTTATTGGAACCTTGAAACCCCGATTCCGATGTCTTTACTCAAAATTCAAACCTTGGTTAATTCTTCCAACTTAAAGCTTCCAAAATTAGAATTTTCTTTCCAAATCAACTACGAACTTCCCGAAATTCAATTCCGACCACACGTACAAGTCATAAAACAAGAAGTGAAACTACTCAAGGTCTCAAACCGCCGAGCGACGTGCTATATCTCAAAACGGCCGGTCGGGTCGTTACATTCTCCCCCACTTAAACATACGTTCATCCTCGAACGTGCTAAGGACTGCTACTGAGTTGTCCAAAATCACTGTTTAACACCTAGTGCACCTACCCGTGCCACTACAACCCATGTGAGCACATTAGCTTGAGTCAGTCTGAAGATCCTCCTTATAACCTTGGCTAACAAGCCTAAGAACCAAATTCCAACATCCAGAATTCTCCATGAGACCCGATTCTAATGTAAGAATACCGCATCAATCACTACACACTTAAACAAAACATAATCGTGCACTTTTTCTGAAATCACACCACGCACCGCATAATTCACATGCCCATAATACACCCTCCGACCACACTGACTGGACTTTCACGAATCTAATGCCCGCAATACGCCTCATAACACATGTAAGTCCTGTTCCAACTCTCGCAATACTGCCATGACCAAAGAGATGTATATTAACTCATAACCACCTGCCAAAACAATAACTCATGGGGTCTCTCCTCCTTACAAGAACCATTACCTCATTCAAACTGAATAGCGATATTTGCTCTTTAATATATCTTATATAACTCCAATCGCACTGATCCCAGGTCCAATAATCTCCTCACAACCAGTACAAGCTTCTCGGGCAATAAGCCACCTCAAATACCGTCTAGAATCTCATATGACGCCACCAAAGCGCCAACAAGCTACAAACTAGAATGTGATACATAAGGAAATACGAACTCTGGAAAAAGAACTACTCGCCCCGCATAACGAATAAAACGACATAAGAGATGCTATGAACCTTTCTCAGAGAATAAGAAACAAATACACAAAATAATTATAGGGGACCGTAATCAATATCTCACTGTTGCGACGTGCAACCCGATCCACACATGATACCGTTGCAGCATGCAACCCGATCCGAACATGATACCTGTCGCGGCGTGCCACCCGATCCACACATAACAATAAAGAATAAAAGACACATCAAGCCGAAAATCTTATACCTACGAAATAACAAATATCGACCACAAGCACACCAAGTGCGAAAATACCACCCTGGGGAGACGGATAGCGCCATACACTACAAAGCCCAAGCATAACTAAGGCGCGATAAATGACATGCATCTCGAGAGCCATCCTACTCATATAACACCATAATCTACACGGGACCTAAACACATTTGCGAATAATCAAGCCGTCTCAATCCAGAAAAAATCCCACAGTTCACAACCAAGGGAATAGAGCGCCTTCCAGGCATAAACTCTCACATTAACGATAGTACCATAAATGCCATGCTTGATTTCAATATTTTACAATCAAATGACTAACATGTCACACTTATACAGATTTTCCCTTGGGATACTCTCCCACGACCCTTCGCACTATGTAGCATAGCCTGCACATCCATACCACCAACCATTCTAATTCTGTAAAGCAAATCAAGAATCCGTAAATCAATACACCAAGCCTCTTACACAGAGCGCGGTTCTCAGGTGACACTAAAGAAAATGCCAGCTTACTCTAAACATCTAAATTCTCCCCTGCTCATCCGAGCTCGTGACATTCTTGTCAACACCGAACTGCAACCTTGATCCTCAACTTTCAATTTCCCATGTCGCTCACTGCACCCATCATGCCGCTACGGGAGAATACAAGAATTCATCAATACCCCTGAACTACCAGTAGAATAAACACTTCATTGGCTAGAAACCTTTCACTTAGCTCATTTCAGAAGAGCTAATGTAACACGCAACTGAATTCCCAAACTGCAAAAAATACAAACCTCAAGTCTTGATCTAAATCGCCATGACTCCTCTGGAATCCATTTACACCACAAGGCCATTTGAATCAAATACCTCTCAAATCCATCAAGTTGTGGTGGTTGTCAAGACCACGTATATAATCACAAACCGCATGTATAAGTTCACACATTGAAGGAACAAATTTTTTCCACAAGCATGCTGATTTAGCCATTAATAACCGACCCAACTTCTTCTAATTTACTCTCGACTTGCCTTAAAAATAATAATATCTCCATTCAAAAACGTAACGAACCAAATCCGCACTTATCCGCATCACGAGACCACATCGTCTCAATACTCATGAACCATCTCACACTCTCCTTATACGCACAATAGCATCTCCACCTATTGCTTCCTTTACTCTAATATTGCACCGCATACCCGATGATAACATAGAACATTCCAAGTTCCGTTCTCAATCCACTTTAATGCTTGAACACACTAGGACCGTTGTTGAGAGTCACCCACTCTGACCTGATCCCGAATATAACCGAACTCTAATGCTCTGCTAGCACATGAACATCCTATCAAAGAAGCAACCAGCTGAATTCTTTTCCTTGTACATCATATCGATAAGAAACATAAACTCTGAGTCTTCCCAAAACCTGTACATGAATCGACAAGGCAGAATATAGTGCACATTTATCAATTTCTTTGCTCGAATTACTCCTGATGTTTTCTTTCCTTAGTTATAGATAATCCACCAACACCTCAATAACCAGAAACCGCACAAGCAGACAACCACGGGATCCAATCATAGACGATGGGGCTCCCCCACTTAGCTTTAATCTACTATTACATAATGTAGAGCCCACAACGATTCCTCCTTCTCAATTACCATGATCTTGTACCGTTAACCCGCCATATTTCTCAAAGTCTTTTATTAATCTTGTCATGAAACATTCCGAATTATCAGCCATGATCGCATACTTGACCTTCATTTGGGTAGGAAGTAGAACTCTTCGTAGAAACCTCCTCAAAATCACGCAACCGCTAACTTGTTCACAGTAGATAAACCACTTATGGTATTCCATGCTGACATCTTCCAACAACGCTGCATCGGGTACAACTACCACGAGTTCAGTAAACCCTCCTAAGCCCATGCTCGTCCACGAGCTGTACAAGTCTTTCCCTTCCCCATTGACTTCAGTTGAAAGTTCAACAATACCTTTCGAACTCAAAGTCATGTTGCATCTGAAACGATAATCAAATCCGGCACCATTTCACAACACCCTACCCCGAAGGAAAATCAAGAAGACTATAATAGTGGAAACCCTAATACTTTCGAACAAGGACGATGGCACCATATCGCAAATGAGAATTCCACAATGCTCAAAAATATCAAATCTCATTACTTCATCAACCAAACCTGGACATCTATATTATGATTGCCTTTCCTCCGCTGGAATTAAATGTTGAACCTCTGAATCATGCACTGAGAAACCCTCCTTTCAATTCATTCACTGCCTCAACACATAAATGAACACCTTACCATTACACCAACATCGTGCGATAACAATGCATGAACATCATAGCAATATGTGCATAGCCTCAAAACCATTGGAAATACATCTACTGAGCTGAAATGACAAAACACCCTTCCGCAAGGCGATGATATTAGCATGCCCGAACATACAAGGAGAAACATCATGCACCACGTCTGTAGTACCACCACAACTACTCGACGCCCATTTGATAACAAGCACTTCACATCGCATAAGATTGAGAAGGAAGGAAATAAAGGCATAAGCCTCAAAGGAATCAAACCGCATGATGAGGAATCAAGAAGGGAAATACTCCTAACAACCATGTAGCCTCTCGAAGATAAGTACAGACGTCTCTGTATCGATCCACAAGACTCCACTAGACTTGCTCGTGACTCGTGAGACCCAAGTGAACCTAATGCTCTTATACCAAGCTGTCATGACCCAAAATCTACTCTAGGTCGTGATGGCGCCTAACACCGCCGTCAGGCAAGCCAACGATGATCTATCAACTTACTTACTAGTGGTCTAATAAGACAGATATAATAGAAGTAAATAGATGTGAGTTAGAGTAAATAAACGACACAACAAGTATAAATACGAGGTAAAATTCACCTCTTAGCAATATCTCAAACTCTCAGCTAATAGTTACTCCCTCAATTGGAGTGTATATATATATATATATATATATATATATATATATAATGGACCTCGCAGATAGGTCGTCACAGTTCAAATCGGGAAAACTCACTGATATACTAGCTTATTATCAATTATTACGCATGATTTCATATGATAATTTCATATAAATGCGGAGGCGTACGGCCCGATCCATCATAATATTATCGAACCATAGATACATCTATTGTATTGCCGAGGCGAATGGCCCGCTCCCATGAGAGTGCGATACATAATCCTACCGAGGCTAATGGCCCAATCTCATCATAATATGCACACTTCCGAGGGTCGAACGACACGAACCCTAGATGTATCTATTATATTGCTGAGGTGAACAGCCAGATCCCATTAGAATAAGAATCCCCACTCACGAATAGACGTGTGAGTTATAAATTTTAAGGGAAACCTTTCGATGAGAATGCATAACGCGGGCAAAATTCGTAAGAGGAGTACAATTATTTCACAGCTAATTATGAAGCCCGTCGAATCTCTACAATAGCAAGTCTACCACTCTACACAAGTCTAGTCTCAAGACGCAACATAAAAATAAAGGAATTTAATAGGCAAGGGGAAGCTCAAATAGTATAGTTATAGCTTGGCGGGAACCTAAATCTACCCGAACATAACATGAATCTAGCTACGTACGGACTCTCGTCACCTCGTGCGTACGTAGCCACCGCAACAAGTAGCACATATCAAATACATCACCTAGGGGTAGTTTCCCCCTCACAGAGTTAGACAGGAGACTTACCTCGCTCTGAAGTTCCTTAGCCGGATCCAACACCACTCAAACACCTCAAATCGATGCCCGTCTCTCCAAAAGTAGTCAAACAAATGTGCAAATCCATAAATATATACTCTATTACCCATAATTAGTCAATTTATAATAGTTCCCAACTCCGCTCGAATAATCAATAAAATCAACCTTCGGGCCCACGTGCCCGAATTTTGAAAATATTCGAAGATAATCATTACCCATAGCATTACGAACTCAAATATATACTTTATTCCTAATTCCATGTCCAATTTTGTGGTCAAATTCCAAAAATACCAATTTTAAGGTTTTCTACCAAAACCCCCACAATTTCTACTAATTTCCATGTATTTAACTCACAATAGGTGGGAATAATTTACCTTGATATAGATGATGAAAACCTCCACTTGATGCTCTCCAAATATCGCCCAAACCAAGAGAGAATTAAAGAAAATGAGCCAAACCCCGTTCTTAAAAGAACACACTGCCCAGCGACCTTTCGCATCTGTGGTCCATTAGCCGCTTCTGCGGCTCCGTAGATGCGATGCTCCTCCTCTCTTCTGCAACTTCATTCGATTCTACAGACAAAAGGTCCACTTTTGTGGACTCGCTTCTGCGGCAACATTGCCGCTTCTGCGAAGTAGCCCTCCCTCACACTTTTGCTTCTACGATCGATACGCCGTATGTGCGACGCCGCTTCTGCGTCCACCTACCCGCTTCTACGACCTCCGCCTCAGCCATTCCTAGAAGCTTCTGCAAGGTCGTTTTTGTGACCAGGCTTCCGCAGAAGCGATTGCACCAGTAGCAAAAAATTTCTAACCTTTCCTTAAGTCCAAAAATCGATCCGTTAACCATTCGGAATCCACCCGAGGCCCTCGGGATCTTCACCAAATATACCAACACGTCCCAAAATACAATACAAACTTAGTCGAAGCCTTAAACCACGTCAAACAACATCAAAACCATGAATCGTGCCTCGAATCAAACTTATAAATTTTTCAAATTTCTAAATTCTATATCTTGTGCCGAAACGTATCAAATCAATCCGGAATGACTTCAAATTTCGCACAGGAGTCATAAATGACATCACAGAGCTATTCTAAGGCGCATAATCCCAAACGGACATTGATAACATCAAATCCACTTTAAACCAAACTTAGGAAATTCTTAAACCTTTAAAATGCCAACCTTCCATAATAAGCGTTGAAATGCTCCCGGCTGATCCGATACTCAACTCTAGAATACACCAAATCCGAAATTATCACACGAACCTATTGGGACCTTCAAACCCCAATTCTGAGGTCTTTACTCAGAAGTCAAACCTTAGTCAATTGTTCCAACTTAAAGCTTCCGAAATTAGAATTTTCTTTCCAAATCAACTCTGAACTTCCTGAAATTCAGTTCTGACCGCACGTACAAGTCATAAAACATGAAGTGAAGCTACTCAAGGTATCAAACCATCGAGCAACGTGCTAGAGCTCAAAACAACTGGTCTGGTCGTTACAGGCATGGATCTTGCCTAATTATTTATATTGAGGGATGGATCTTCCCTGGGCTGGATTGGCCATATACAGTACTGAGTGACTGCATGTCAGTTATCATATATATATTTGGGATGGATCTGCCTTAGGCTAGATTGGTCATATACAGTACTAAGTGACTCTGCGCGAGTTATCATTTATATTTGGGCTGAAATCTGCCATATACAGTGCCAAGTGACTGAGCATGCGGAATATTGAGCGCGATGAGTGGAAATGCGAGACAGTGAGATTGGGTACTCTGAGAGTATGAGTACATGAGTTCATCATTGTGCTACATTGCATTAGACATGCATACCTGATATGTAGGCATATAGAAATATTTTTCCTGATGCCATTTGATAATGGAATTTCTTATCTATTGTTAAAGTTTTTGAGAAAAATCACAGATTTCAGACTTACTCATATTTTCGGTGATTTTGGCAAAAGATTTGAGTTTTACTGTTATACTTGAAAATAAAATATTTATTTTCCGGAATTGTATACGAGCTAAGCATTTATTTATTGAGTTATTTCTTGTACCATATTTATTATATTGTTATGAACTGTTGTTGGTTATTGGAGTTGGACTCTCACCTTTGTCCCAGCTTGTCACTACTTTCAACCTAAGGTTATGTTTGTTACTTATTGAGTACATGGGTCCGGTTGTACTCGTACTACACTTCTGCATCGTGCGTGCATATTTTGGACCCTGATGTTGCTGTGTATGATGGAAGCTAGCATTGAAGACGTACCTGCATTCCAGTTACAACTGCCTCTTATTCATGATAGCCCTAGACTTATGAAAATCTATTTATGTACATTCGGACAGATGATGTATTTATTTCATACTAGCTTTGTAAACTCTAAATCTTAGAAGCTCCTGATTTGTACTACCAGTCCTTGGAAATTCTTGGATAACAGTTAAGTTGTATTATCATTTCTTCTCTTAATAAATATCATTTGAACTGGTTTGTTGTTAACTTACATACCTAGTGGGTTAGGTTAGGTGTCATCACGGCTAGATGGATTTTAGGTCATGACAAGGTGATATCAGAGCTCCAGGTTCATAGGTTCTACAAATCATGAGCAAGTGTCTAGTAGAGTCTTGTGGATCGGTATGATGACATTCATACCTATCTTCGAGAGGCTACAAGGCATTTAGAATAAACTTTCCATCTTTCTTTCCTTATCGTGTGGTATTGATTCAGCTTGAAACATAACTCTTTGAATTCCCTCCACGTATTCGTATGCGCATGTGAGCTCTCGGTATCAGTTTGTATAGCCGGCTTGGGATTCCATGCATGAGGTGCAAGGTATGATTTTAGTGCGCTGATGATGGGCCAGTCTGGAGGACGTGAGGCCGGGTTTTGACTGTAGCTTGCGCATTGAGATTTCAATTTTGTGAGCACGTGCTTTTTGACTTATATGTCCGGTAGCGTCCCTATGAGTGGAATTTATGACTCGATGAGTGGATGGATGGCTATATGATGAGCATGATGTGACTGCAGAATGTATTCAGATGGTTTGATTGTGACGAGAATAGTTTGCTTGAGATGTAAAAAGGACTATTGGGTGTTAGATTGTTGTCTTGATGTGACGTATAGTCTCGAGTTATGAGTGTGTTGAAAGATTTTTCATGTTGATTAATTGTGGAATGAAGTAGATTTTCATGTCTTGTTGTTAGTTCAGACTCAGGAAGATTTAGTTATGGCGTAGTAATCATGGTTGCAAAAGGGTATAATAAGAAGCCAATTTGAGGCCAAGCAGGTGGGTTATCTCCTGCGGAGTAATCTACGGAGGTGTGATCCTAATAATGTTGTGTGGAGAGTTTCTTTTCTATCAGCAGGGTATATGTGTTGAGATTTGAATTTGAATTTGGTTGAGAAAGTCAACCTGAACGTCACGTGGATGTACGCTAGCTTAGTAGATGATTTGAGGTACTATATGGTTTGTGTTATGTGAGATTATGAAGGATTTAGTTGAATCTCCCTGCGGTATTATGGTAGTAATAGAGTATGGGTATTGAGAGTTATCGAGTATTTTGATCTATGGCTTTGAGCCGAGTGAGGGAGTTTGCTATCACCGATTTGATTGTGTGGTTATGTGTTGTACTGGTTTCGGTTTGAGGCATACTTGTGAATCAGATATGACTAGCAAAGGTGGAGAGCGAGGATGACTCAAGTAAAGAAATTTCTAGATACGAGTTATGTTACACTTTATGGGTATATGGAAATCATAGAATGAGTTGAGTTGTTATTCGTGACGGATGTAGTGTGCACGATGTATGAATTTGCTCGGTTTCTTTAAGACAAAATTACTTCTTTGGGGTGTTGTTGTGCTAATTGAGCATAGACAGTTCGGCCCGTTTGGATAGTGCAATTGAGATTTGAGTAGAGTGGATGACTCTCGAGAAAGTTCTAATGGATTCAAGATTTTTATGTAGCAATTGTGAATTTTTTCCGGATTTGTATGTGGGTAGAATTTGAGATTTGCATCGGATGGTGTCGGGACTTGCGGTATTTCTATATCATTATGGATTTTACATTTCAATATCAGAAAGGTGAAGGAAACAGCTTTAGATTCACAGAAGGTCTTTTCATAGTGGGTGTCTCGGTTGTGGTACTTTTGGGGTGCTTAAGAGGGAATACATCGGCTTATAGGCTTAGGGCAGTGTGGTTTTAAGTTAGGATTTTGTGAGGTGAGTTTTGGTTAAGGATCGTGGTATTCTGGCAAGGGAAGTGTCTATTTGAGGGTAATTCGGAAGGAACTCATAGAAATAGGACAACTTGGTAATAGCTTGGATCAGCAAGATAATGGATATGATCTATTCTTTGGGTACTTATGATGTATTGAAACTCTACAGGTGTTTTGTGGCAATGCTCTTGGGTTTTGGCAACCTGCGTGACTTGGTTGAGTTAGAGGGATTCGGTTATGATAGTTGGGTTATGTGCAAATGGATTTTAAAGTGTTCTCAATAGTTTCTACCAAGGTTTGAGGTGTATATTTCTTGCTAGCGTGAGGAGCGTGTTGTGATTTTCTACCAGATGAGATCAAATGGAAAGTTCATGGCTAATTGAGTATGTAGTTTGCTTGTTACTCAAAGTTGATTATGAGATTCTCGTACTTTTCATATTCGTGATAGATGCGGTATGTTGTGTGGGATTAAGATTTGCGTGTGCAAGGTCACGATTTAGTTTTGGAAGGAAGGGCATGAATTCTTAGACAACATGGGCGGTTTTAGATGACTAGATGAATGATATTACTACTTGGTATTGCCTGAGGAGAGCATACATTTCAAAAGGAGCACTGAGTGTTGACTTACGGATGCTTTATTAGTATTGCGGTACTCGCCTGGCTGATCGACTGTTGATATTCAGATTTTGCTATATGGCACGGAAGAATTATAGAAGTATTCCTCGTGGTATGATCGTGTATGAGATATGTGTTAGACATTCGGGCGGTGGAGTTGGGATCAGATATGGTGATGTGTGTGTTCTACAAATTTGGAGACTAAGAGTTATCAGAAGCAGATTGTTTCGTGATTGTGGACGGTGAAGATGTGGCCAAAGCTAGCCAGATGATAGTATATGTTATGGTTAGGTCATTGTGGACTTTCGAAGGATTATTTATCTATTTGTGGATGGTAGAGTTGATTTGGGGCCCATTGGTAGGCCCAACGAGAATGTGTATTCTACACCGGATCGGATTGGTCAACTCCGTACTGCTATTGTTGGGGGATGTGCCATTTGGTAAGAGTGAAGCTTATTCGTGCTCTGATATGCTCTATGTTTTACTCCTCTACGCTATGAGGGGTTGTGATTTGTTGGTTATAAGCACACATGGTGCGATTCTATTTGGGTCTTGTAGCGGGATTTGAGCGAGATAGTTATTGGGGTGTCGAATGATTGATTGCGCCTTGTTTATGTTCTCTCCGGACTGTGGTATATTGTGCTATTTGCTTCTCTGTGGTTATGGTCATACATTTCTTGTATTTGATGTCGAATTGCGTGTAGTTGCTGATTTGGAGCATGGTGGCTTAAGGTATTTCATATGGACCCGTATTTGGATGGGGTCATGCAGTATAACTGGGATATGTCGAGATATGATCCTTTGTGTTAGATTCGTGTGTCTTGGTTCTACTACGTAAAATGGGTTTATAGCATTGCGGTTGTTGTGGTACTTGTTGAACTTGCGGGATGGTTCTCTCGTTTGAGTCATTTTCCATGATTAAGTACATTTGTGTTGTTGCTTATTGGTGCATGGATTACATGGATTGTGGTTTTAGGTTGTATTGATGTGGCATATCACTAGAGTGATTGTGTGATGAGATGAGGTCATCGAACCTAGAATGGGTGTTATTGGATTTGTTTGCGGTATATTTAGAAGGATAATGTCGTTGATCGGCTTAGAAATTGGCTATAATTCTTGTCGAAGGAGAGGGGGCTCCATGGCTTGTTGGTCTGATGAATGCTTGTGAGTTTCTGTGTGTTTTTTTCATCATCGCCAGTGTACGAAGGTTTTGGAACAAGGTTTTGTTTGATATGAGGTTTATTACAGGTATTGGGATGTTTTGAGCAGCCACCGTGATAAAAAATTTTGCTACGAGTATGCGAGTTGTGTGGTATGTCATGTGATCACATTTTGAGTTATGGTTATGGCTTGATACAGCTTGTTCAGATTTATACAGTGTGTAGATATGAGGTTCGGGTCTTGTGGGAAATTCTAGGTGTTGGAAATTGGATTCTGTGGTTTACGGGCGGAGGTTGATGTAATGATCCTTAGTTATGTTGTGTTGTCGAGCCTATATAGAATAGGGTGATGTGGGATCACCCCCATGTATGTGCATGGTAAGGTTACTCGGTGATTTGATAGTATGGAACGACTCTTGGCACGTTAGAGGACGAACGTATGTTTAAGTGTGGGAGAATGTAATGACCCGGTCATTCATTTTTAGCAATTGCACTTCGCTCAGTAGTTTGGGGGCAAATGTAGCCCCATATGACGTATTATGACTTATCTGAATTGTCGGCATTGGTTTTCAGGTGTTTCGAAACTTGTTTGGACGAATGAATTTCATTGCTGAAGCTTTAAGTTGGAAGAGTTGACCAAGTTTGACTTTTTAGTATTCGACCTCGGATCGGAGTTTTGATGATTCCGTTAGGTCCAGATGGTGATTTTGGACTCGGATGCATGCCCGGATTTGCATTTGGATAATTCTAGAAGGTTTCGGCACTAATTGGCGAGAGTTAGAAATTTGAAGGTTTGGAAATATTTATAGGTTTGACCGAGGTTTGACTTTATTGATATCGCGGCTAGATTTCAATTCCGGAAATTATAGTAGGTCCGTTATGTCATTTATGACTTGTGTGCCAAATTTGAGATCAATCCGAGGTGTTTAGGCTTGTTCGCCGTTAGTTTTAAATTTTAAAGTTCATTAACTTCAATAAGTCGATTTGAGGTTCGATTTGTGATTTTGTTATTGTTAAGTGAGATTTGAAACATCGAGTAGGTCTACGTTATGATTTGGAACTTTCTTGCAAATTTCGGGGTCGTTCGGAGTTGGTTTGATAACATTCAGACGCTTGGTTGTAATTCTAGAAGTTCTTGAGTTCTCCCTTCAAATTCCATGCTTGTTGATGTCTGATTCATGGTTTCGGGTGTTATTTTGGTGATTTGATCGTGCGAGCAATTTCATATGATATTTCTCGAATTGTGTGGATGTTTGGCGTGGAGCCCCGAGGGTTCGGGTGAGTTTCGGACCATTTTTAGGCCATTTTTAGTTGTTGGTTTTTGGCTACAGGGGAGTACATTGCGATAGCGTGGATTTGGATGCGATAGCGAAGAGAAAATAGGAAAAATGGAGCGGTGAATCGCGATCGCGGAAGACTTCACGTGATCGCATAGAAGAAAATCTCTGCTTCACTAACCCGACTTTGGAAGCTTATAACTTGCAATCTATAAGGAATTTGGAGATGATCCAAAAATAAAAGTTGTAACCATTTGTGTCTAGTATACAGAAAATCAAACCGTTTATTATTTGGAGTTTTGTACAAAAAGTAATGACTAATACATTACATGCTGTATGAGAAGAGTTGGGAAGGGTTAAATGTAAGTTTATTCATCACGATCGCGTGGAAATGGCCGCGATCGCATAGGGTAAAAATTGTTCTGCAAAATTTTGTAATCGCGATCGCGAGGTTTGTGGCTGTGATCGCGAAGGGTACCCCTGGAACAGTGTATAAAGTACTCTATTTCGAAGGTTTTGGACATTTTTGCATATTTGGAGCGATGGAGCTTGGATTGAGATGGTTTTTGAAGCGATTTTCACCATATGGATTGGCAATTGGATTATGAATTTTAAAGAGAAATTGGGGGGTTTAGCCTAAAGTTTCATAGAGTGAGTTTTTGAGTTTTGAACATCGATTCGGAGTCGGATTTGAGTGAGACTATTATGATTGGACTCGTAATTGAATAGGTTGTCAGATTTTATAAGCTTCATCGGGTTCCAAAGCGCGGGCCCGGGTTTGACTTTTTATCCAATTTTTGATTTTTGATTAAGGATTCGACCTTTATCATTTGAAATTATTTTCTTAGGCATTAATTGATGTATTTGAGTTGCTTTTGGCTAGTTTCAAAGCGTTCGGAGGTCGGTGCGCGTGGGATGGCATTTTTGGAGCATCGCTTGGCTTGTTCGGTATTGGATTTGGCTTGTTCAAGGTAAGTAACACTTCTAAATTTGGAGCTGAGGGTATGAATCTCGATTATACGTGTTATGTGATTTGTTTGGAGGTGACGCACATACTAGGTGACGGGCGTGTGGGTGTGTACCGTAGAAATTGAGACTCTGTCGATTTCGTAGAGCTGTGTTGCCAATTGACTTGTAATTTCCATGTAGTTTTCATGTGTTAGAGAAACTGAATTGTGACTCATATTAAAAAACATGTTACACAAATGCTGGTATTATTGGGACCCACTGAGGTCATTCTTGTTGTTGAATTATATGTTTAAATTATAATTTCGTACTTAATCATGTTCATTCATTACATATCATATCTCAGTCTCTGTTGCTACTTATTGATACATCATGTCATCATTTTGGGCTAGTTTCATGACATTGTGAGCCCGAGAGACTGGAGAGATTGATGACTGAGTAAGGCCGAGGACCTGATTGTGAGTGATATTTATGGAATCGGGCTACACGCCACAGCATGTTTTATTGATTTATGCCTGGATTTAGCTTATTATAGCGCTTGGACTGAAGGAGCCCCTCCTGAGTCACCATACTCATAGTGAGCGCAGTTGATATTATATTGAGGGGTGGATCTCCCCTAGGCATGGATTTTGCCTAATTATTTATACTGAGGGATGGATCTTCCCTAGGTATGGATCTTGCCTAATTATTTATATTGAGAGATGGATCTTCCTTGGGTTGGATTGGCCCTATACAGGATTGAGTGACTGCATGTCAGTTATCATATATATCTATATATATATATTTGGGATGAATCTTCCCTAGGCTGGATTGACTATATACAGTACTGAGTGACTATGCGCGAGCTGTCATTTATATTTGGGTTGAATCTGCCATGTACAATGCCGAGTGAGCGTGTGGAATATTGAGCGTGATGCATGAAAATGTGAGACAGTGAGATTGGGTACTCAGAGAGTGTGAGTACATGAGTTCATCACTGTGCTGCATTGCATTAGACATGCATAATTGATATGTAGGCATAGAGAAGTATTTTTTCTCATGCCATCTGATAATGGAATTTCTTATCTGTTGTTAAAGTTTTTGAGAAAAATCATAGATTTCAGACTTACTCATATTTTCGGTAATTTTGGCAAAAGATTTGAGTTTTACTGTTATACTTAAAAAGAAAATATTTATTTTTCGGAATTGTATAAGAGCTGAGCATTTATTTATTGAGTTATTTCTTGTACCATCATTATTATATTGTTATGAAATATTTTTGGTTATTGGAGTTGGACTCTGACTTTTGTCCCAACTCGTCACTACTTTCAACCTAAGGTTAGGTTTGTTACTTATTGAGTACATGGGGTCGGTTGTACTCATACTACACTGCTGCACCTTACGTGCAGATTTTGGACGATAATGTTGTTGTGTATGATGGAAGCTAGCATTGAAGACGTACCTGCGTTCCAGTTACAGCTACCTCTTGTTCATGGTAGCCCTAAACTTATAAAAATCTGTTTATGTAAATTCGGACAGAAGAGTATATCTGAATGGATCAATGTTTGGGTTTGTATTTGATCTCTTGGGCTTCAAAGAAGAAAAATTATGTAGTTATCAAGTGTAGAGGTTTAATATATTATTAAGGCATCGTATTGTGCTCAATTATTGTGGATCAATCAGCAGTTGGAAGACTAAAGTGTGGTGATTGAACGGGTTCCAATACCTTAAGATGATACAAGTGCTGCTAAAATGGCAAAGAATTCGGTTCATCACAAGAGGGCAAAGCATATTGATGCGAGACATCATTTTTTGAGAGATAATGTAGAAAAGAGCCATATTCTTATGGAGATTGCAAGACAAAGGAGCAGATTGCAGATATCTTTACCAAAGCTTTGAGCAAGGATCGCTCCAAACGAAACCGCTTGGAGTTTGGTTTGATCAAGATAGACTAAGCACATTCTTGATTCCCTCAATAATTGGCAAGCGTCTAGTATGTCTAAGTGTTGAAAATATCTAACTCAGTCTTATACTTTAACAGGTATGCACACATGGCATGGTCATGGAACTTAGATGTGATCTGATGATATTATTCCTACTCTTGAAAGTACATTCAACCATATTGGGAAATCAGTCAAACAAACGGGTTCTATCGACGTTATGTTATGTACCTCCATTACAAATTGGTTGCATTAACGTGTTAAATTGCCACGTCGTTGAACCAGATTCCTACACCCAATCTTGATCTTACCCAAGTCTTAAAAGTCAATCATGAATTCCAGCAGTCCGTATGAAAATGGAACGAGTCTCAAGTTGGTAAGTCTTTCCATGTAAGCCTCCTCAACTCTAGACAAATTATAAGAGTTGCTTTAAACTTCAAAATTGAGTTATTTTCCTCTTTGTCTAAGAACCCGGTCCTCAACCAAAAAATCTTTCCCAATATGTGTTTGTTGAATCCAAGCACACCAAATTTGTTGGTAATGCTTTATCCACTATGCCCCAAATTGATTTCTTTAAAAATTCTAGTCTTATGCAAAAACCTAAATCCCAGAACCCTTTGTCCCTAAATCGAAATCAGGACTTGTTGATTATTCTAATGGATATGAAAGTGAGAAATCGAAGGCTGAGAGTTCTGAAAAGAAAGAAGCAGGTTCTTAGGGGGAAGATTCAAAAGTTAGGGTTGATGCAATACAAGTTCAAGGAGAACATGAAAATACTCCTGATGTAGTGGATATATGTTAAAAAAACCTCTGGTTGTGTTATATGATGAGCATGATATTAGTGAGAAACAGCAGAGGTGGATAAGAGAAATAAGTGAGAAAAGATTATAATAAGGGAGTTAGTAGTAAGAAAAAATTTGCCCTATGAGCCCCTGGCAATGGACTAGGTTCTTCTGCTACTGGTGTGGGTGAAAAAGGTAAGTTTGAGAAATGGTTGAAGAAATCAGAGATGACAAACCTCGTACTATAAGATTTGAGAGGGTGATGGTAACAAAAGTGTTGGTGAAATTGAAGTTGACAAAGAGAAGCAGTCCAACTTGGAACTTGGTTCCTTAGTTGAGTTGGACTAAAATTATGATGGATGGTAAATGATTAAAAAAATAAACTAATAACATGACATTGATGATCTGCCTTAGTGTAATAGGGCAGAACAATTACAAAAGATATATTGGTTGCTAAGGAACTTAAGAAAAAAAGGGCAAGCTCTCATTAATGGATGAACAAAATATTGTTGTGCCAATGGAGCTTAAAATACATTAAGAAGCTGGAAAAAAAAATAGGTTCCTCTGGTTTGAAAGAAAGTAAAAAAGGAGGGACAATATTGATAAGGTAGGGACTAGCTTAAAGGAAGAAGAAAACTGGAGAGAAATCATGAGGAGAATTTAGACATCATGTTTGTGAAAAGAAAAGTTAAATCACCAGGTAAGGAGGCATTGTGCTGATTCATAGAAGTAAGAAGGCGAGAATAGAATGAGAATATCTATGTTGTGCAGAAATAACCCTCTTCCAGTCAGTGAACCTGGACCTTAGTCTCTCCTAGACAAGTCCAAGCCAAGTCCATTCCGATTCAAGTCCTGTTTTGAATTGTTATCTTTTGTACTCTGTTGGTTTAATATTTTTTATAGCATTTAAAGCAAGTTCTTATTACTTTTGTTGGTTTGGGTCTGAGAGGCTTAATATGGTACATATGTAAATTTCATTATTCTTGGTTTGATGAATCTCTTAAGATGGATAATATCATGAGAATAATATTTGAGTTATTGATTTATGTGTAAGTTAGTGTAGCCCGAGTGACCATGAGTTTGATACTGCTTAGTTCTCACTTTTGACTCTACTAACGCTTTGTTTTTCGATGATGCCAAAAGGAGGAAGTTAAGTATGTGCACATATGTTGATCAATGAAACTGATTCTTAAGCACTTGGACTAATAAAGGGTGATGTCATTGAGTTTATCTGTTTGCAGGTTCTATAATTGAATTATGTCTAGCCATCTACAGGGTTACAATGAATGGAAGGCGAGTCCCTTACACTTGTGCAAACATGGGCAAACTAAAGAAGTGTGTTGTGAATGAAACTGGTTCTTATGCTGAAGACGGATGAAAATCGGGTAAGCTGTTGACTGATTTGCATATGGGTTTGTCATCATCAAAAAGGGAAAATTTGTTGAGCTTAGCATGAAATTATGTTTTGATGATTAATAAACTATATCTGAGAACCAGGTCTGATGATCAAGTTACTATGCTACTATATTGTTGTACAGATCTGTTATGTTGTCAATGAAAGAACCAAGGCCCTTGAAGCAAATGTCTGAAGAATATGTGGTTAAAAGTGATTTTGACGATTAACCAACAGCTGACAACGAACAATATCTTGTGAAGATATTTGATGTGCTGATATATAGAGTTGCAGATATGTCATGCAGATATCGACAAAATCAGGTCTCTTGAAGACGCTGATCAGAAGTTGGAAGCTTATTCCTAGTGCAAGTCGGTTGAGCTGGAATTCAGTTACAATTTGGATTCCTTAAAGGAATTATTTTGTGGGCTGAAAGTATGGCAATAATTAGAGGAATTCGTGGTCAACAAGGATTCATTAATTATAGGAATACTTGCATGGAAAGGAAAAGCATGTGCATAATTCTTTTAAGAAAAGTCAAATCCTAATGCAAGTCGGATTCCTTAAAGAATTAAATTCATGGGCTACAAGAAAAATATTAGTTGGAGGAATTCGTATTGAAAAGGGATTCAATAATTATGGAAGTACTTGCATTAAAGGAAAAGGCTTGAGGAGTTGGGAATAAATAAGGAAACCAAATCCTAAAGGAATTCTTTTTCTTAACCGATTTCTTCTAGGTTTTGGAGCATAAATTGGAGAATGATTTCTTCCAACCTCATGCCTATATAATGCATCATGTTGCTGCTATTAAAGATAATGCTATTCCACAAAAATACAAATAATCATTCAAAGAAAATAGCATTCATAGCAAGAAGGTGCTTTCAAGGATTCAAGCTGCCTAACTGAATAACCAGGTCCAGAAGACGAAACTGTTGAAGTTCTTTAGTTAGGTTGAGTCAATTGTTCTTAATTGTAACCTATTTTGCTTTTGAGAAGTGTAAACATAGGTGATCGAATTCTGAAGCGTTTATTTTCGCTTTCTAAGCTAGAGTTAGTTTACAAAGGGGTAGCTATAATGAGTTGATTGTAGGGGAAGGGTACTAGAGTTAGTCTCCTTGGTCATAGAGTTGTAACCTAAAGCTTAGCTACAATTAGGCTGAGTGTAGGGGTAGGGTAGTGGAGTTAGTCTCCTTAGTTATTGAGTTGTAACCTAAAATTGCTCTTTGAAGTTAGTGAAGTTTTGAAGGCAAATCCTATGAGGGTAGGTCGTAATTTTTTACTCCCTTGAGCAAAGAGTTTTCCACGTTAAAATTGATGTGTTATTTATATTTCCGCACTTCACCCTCAATTTTGTGTCAAAATAATTCAGTTAAAGAATTAGGTTCTTTGGCACACAAAATTGGCCATTTCTTTATCTTTATTGTTGAATATTTTAGTACAATGTCATGACTCATCTCACATTATTTTGTGTTATTTTCTTGAGTAATATGTTATATAGCTTGACAAGAGGGGTTGCTCTGATGGTAAGCAACCTCCACTTCCAACTAAGAGGTTGTGAGTTCGAGTCACCCCAAGAGCAAGGTGGGGAGTTCTTGGAGGGAAGGATACCGAAGGTCTATTGGAAACAGTCTCTCTACCTCATGGTAGGGGTAAGGTCTGCGTACACACTACCCTCCCCAAATTCCACTAGTGGGATTATACTGGGTTGTTGTTGTTGTTACTAAGACCAAAGAAATATTTGAAGCACAAGTTATATGTTTTGTTCTATGAATATTTTACCGAAAAATTCGAGAAAACCAAAAAGCCCAAAAAGATAGAGATTGAAAAACCCGACTTTTGTTGATTTGGTTTGGTTTATAGATTTAAAAATCTGAGACAATTGGTTTGGTTTGGTAACTGAAAAATCTGAACCAGTCCGGCCTATGTACACACCTTGAAACCATCAAATTTAAATTTTTAATATGTCTTTAAATAATATGACTAGTTTCTCTGATGTCTTTGTTACCTTCTCATGTCCTCAGATTTAACTTCAACTAAGTTTATACTTGCTAAAAAAGGACGCAAATTCATTTCATGTATAGCTAAACCTACTTACAAATCAAAGTGATCGAAGTTCGAAAAAGCAATAGTAAAAATATTAAGACATATTTAATGATGTATATTGGACGTAATAAATTGCTGCCTGCAGTGGTTGGATGGCCTTATAGACTGACTGTAAGCATTTTTGTTAATGAAGATCTCCACAATGCTGTTACAAGTTGATCTTTTGAGGTGTTTCCTCAAAACTTTATGATTAACATCTAAACTACCTTATTACGTATCCAAGTATTATGGCTTTGACTCGAAATTTTGAGTAACTGACAAAATATGATCAGTAATCAGACAATAATTTGAGTAATTTAAAGCTTGATATAGCCATTCTTGATCATCCACTCCAAACTCCAATGGTTGTTCACATTTTTGAGTGTCCAATAAGCCCAACCAAATGTTGCACGTCCGAACACTTCCAATTGAGCCTTGGCAAACTTTTGGTAATCCTCCTTTGTTGCATCTCTGACTTGCCATTCAGCAACCCATTCCCCTGAAAAATATTTCAAAGTAGATTGACATAAATATCTCCTGTCAAATAGGTCATATAACCAAAAGAATATTTGTAAGTTGGTCATATACTTATGATGATTTGAGCTAAACTTTTTGGAATATACACTAAAGAAACTTAGGATCCCAATTTATTCTATTTTTTGACAGAGGAAGGGAATATCTTAATATCATGTAATAAAGGAGGGTAATAGAACTTAATGAGAAAAGACAAATTAAGAGAATATACCAACTAAAGTGAGAGGACCATTGGATTGGGTGACAGTATTGAGTTGAGCTGAACGGTTGGTGAAGACAAAATCAAGATTTTGTTGGACAGTCATGTCGTTAAACATGTCAGAGAAAAGATTGTAGTAATGAACATCAATTACAGAACCCTTTAAGCCACTGGCAAAAGGCAAAAGCTCAGTTGGATCTGCAGATCCTAATCTGTTGGACATCACCACATATGCATCCGAAGAATGCTTACGAACTGCATTATATCCAGCTTCGTAGTATTTTTTCACCATCTCGAATGAAACTTCTGGTGCTAATGGCTCATTGATTAACTCCACTGCGTAAAGGCTTGGATTCTTGGCATACCTAAATTCATGAATAAAGAGAGAAGAAATGAAAAGGTTGACCTCTACACTATCAAATTTGAAAATTAAACTTTATTCACCACTTTTACGTAGTAGTTGTAGGAGGAGATGTAAAAGTAAACTGTATAAAACTATTGATTTATATGACATGTGAAATTAAAATACATACCCTTATCAAATGATTTAGCACTTTTTATAAGTTCAAAAGATTTAGTGAATTATATTGTTTTATATGAAAAAAATATTGTAGCTAAGTTACATGTGTGAAGTTTTTAGGAACTCACATATATAAAATGGTTTGTGTTTTAACTACTAACACTCTGTAAAAGAAATTTTATGCTATCATGTCGCCTAAATGATCACTATATATAACAGTTCACAAAAAGTAGTGTGACTAATTAGTAATAGGAAAGATAAGAGATGTTATCTGTTGCAACAAGTTAACCTAGTACAAAAGTTCTATACTCCTATCGTTTATACCTGGCAGTTAAGAAGTCTATGACTGCAACTGTCTGTTGAATGGTATCATCAGTTTTTCCCCATTCTATAGTACCATCTCTGTTGGCACTGTGCTCCCAAGGATTTTGGGAACCAGGCGCAGCATGCAGATCTATTATAACTTTAAGTCCGTATTTCCTACAAACATTTCAAACTTTCAATTAAAACCCAATATATTATCTATTTGATTATATATAAAAAATTAGTTAAGAATGTGTACTTGGCCCAGAAAAACGCATTGTCTAAGGCATGCAAAGAGCCTCCAACATAAGGCTTTGGGGGTGTTGGATCACTGGCAATCCACCATCCAACTGGAATTCTCACTGCATTTAGTCCGTTGCTTGCGATGAACTTGAAATCTTCTTCTACTATAAATGTTTTCCAGTGTTCCTGTAATATAAATATATGTTTTTTCATATTTAAATACAATTATGATTTGCTAAACTACATTAGGTACTAGCATTTCTTAGAAAGAGTACATACTCTCATAACTTGTGGTGCGATGATAGGACCATAGCCATTAGTAATTTGGAACTCGCCTTCAAGTTTTCCACTGGTTTTCATGATGAAAACAGAGGGATCATCATCACCCCATCCCCCATTCCCTCCATTATTTGCTGTCACAAGTTCCTCTGTTTTTACCTGCACCTTAAATAATTAGTACAGTAATAAGTGCACAGATAGTCATTATCCGGTCCGGTACTTATTTTGTTATGAAACTTTAACTAAAAATCTTAATTTCAGGATAACTCATGATATTTTTATCTTGAAATACTAAAATTCAGGACGTACTGACAAATTTTTAAATAGTAACCCTATTTGGTGTCATTTCTTCTATACAATTCAAGTAGAAAGTAGTAAATAGGTCGCTATTTTCTGTCGAATGACGATTTTAATTTCCTTCCTCATAATCCAATAAAATATACTCCATGAAGAGACTTTCTTATGAAAACTTAAAACGAAAAATTAAAAGCATTGAGGACAAAGGCCTCTCATCAGGTTGTTTCTCCATCTTAGTCCTTTTTTTTTGTAGTTTAAATATCTGTACTTACTAAAGAGTTTGTTTAGAAATGCCGGCAATGTTACTGTCCTAATATTCTCCACTTGCCAAGTCAATAAAGCAGACACTTAAAATTGCCTCCTATATATCAACAAGAATAAGCAGCAGGCATAAATGGATCAATTTATCATTTGGAAAACAATACTATATATTCTCTTTGGGAGATATTTTTATTACCAAGCACTAAGTCCACTAACTTTATCATATGGTCCTGTGAAAGGATTTGTGGTACCAAAATTTTGGTCCAAAGCGAGCGCCACTAACTTTATCATATGGACGTGTTACTATATGATCCAAACAGTTGTTAAACGCAAAAGAAAAGGTAAAAAAATAGGAGGTCAAATATTCAAAAATCAGAAACCAGACACAAAATATATAACCTAGCTTAAAACTAATCCCATTACCATTTGGGTTTGTTTAGAAACTAGCAACCAAAAGAATTACTTAGTTTTGAGTTTGGTTTCAACGAATTAAGTTCTATACACTAATATTATAAAAATAATTACATAATCAGATCATTTAAATTAATTACAGATAAATTTCTAATTAACATAACATTTCAAGAACTCACCTCTAAGAAAAAACCATTTGATGCTTTTATCCGAACACGGCTAGGATCATCAGATTTCCTCACAATCTCAAAAGTCTCTGAAAATCCAGGTTTGTTTTCCACTGCTACCACATTTCCACTTCCATCTACTCCCACAAATTCTTTGTTAAACACCCTAAAGTTAAAACTTGTGCTGTTTATCCTCCAAATCTACAAGAAATGGTGCAACAACCAAGAAAATAGCCCCCGTTAATTAACTAATAAAAATGAGTTTTTACTTCTTTTATTATTTTTCAAGCAAAAGTTACCTACTTTGAAGGTTTCCCATCCCAAGGCAGCAGTTCTATTGGCAACAATAATTGTTCCTCCTCCTAACTCAGCACACAGATACTTCCCAACTGTTACTGATTTGAATTGCAGTCCAGTTCCATCCTGATCAACGTCATTAAATATTGTCAGTATATATAAGTTAAACTCTAATTATTAAATCAACGTAAATGAGCTTGTAAATATTAACCAGAAAATCTTTGTTGGGGATGCCATCAAAAAGAGAAGGTTTAATCCATCCTTCAGTGAGAAGCCAGCCTCCAAGATTAACAGCTCGAACTTTGAAATTTGGAGTAATTCTTCCATATGAAAAACTAAAAAAGCAACAAGAAGAGATGATAAAGAAGTAGTAGACAACAAGTTTCCTTGCCCATGAGTATGTTGCCATTGCTTAATATTTTAGACTTGCATGATATATCGTTATTTTGGTAATGCCTTTATATAGATTTCCAAATCTTTGACCAACTACTTTAAACAATCTGAACTCAGAAATAAAGAATGTGATAAAAATAGATAAGATACTATATCTTGATTTTGAATCAATACTTCTTATTCAACGCTTTGACCTTTTAAATTAGAATTGGATTTACTAATTTTTGTTTTGTACGGACTTTTGGTATGTATCTTGGTGCAATTTCAATTAGTCCTTAATCACCTTCTATAACCCAATATTAAGAACTTTGTTCTTTCAATAATTGATCAATTAACTTAAAAAAATAAATTTTGTCAACTGCATTCTTAATTACTAGAGTAATTTGTTGCAAAGCTAGTATAAATACATTTTACCACCAAAGACTACATAAAGACTAGTAATGATATTCCTTCACCCTAAGCTAATGGTCTTCAATTCGAGTTTTGAAAATGAAAATATCTTCGATAGAAAATATAGTGTTGTCCAAAAAATTATACGACGCGGATAACATAGTTTAATACAAAATTTGAAACTTTCAATGCCGATGTATAATACTTGGACTTTTCAAAGGTGATCCCACATATCACCTTCTTTCTCTTCCCTTTCCCACTGAAGTTTCCAATTCTTGAGGGTTGACTTAGATTAGCATCACAATTTACAGCTATAAATATTCCTTGCCTAACTAAATCAGGTATTATATCAATTAAATAGTTCCTAATTACTAAAATAACAACTATATGATTCATCTTCTCTGGCTCTGGCTTGTTCCAGCCTTTAGTTTCCACAAAATATTTAAAAATTTGCAAAGATGACGAAGAAGAAGAATTTTATCATTCGGTCAAAACTTCTAGAGATTGGCACTGCGTACACTTCACCATACACAGCTAATTAAGCGTGGCGATTATTTAATTAAATAAAATATACATATGACTATCCGTTTAGCATGTGCTAATTAATCTTAAGGTCTGAAATTCTGTGAATCTTGAATTCATTAATGCAAAATAGAAAGGTAAGTTTACATTGCTATTTTCACCTTATGAGTAACATCATTTAAAGTTTGACTTGTGAGCTGCGATAATGTTTAGTCTAAATTAGTATGTTCACCATTGTAGTTTAATTTATTACAACCAAGATATTTTATTATAACTTTCCGAATGGATAAGCAATTAAATTATGCTCCATGGTTAATTAAAAACCAGACAATAAAGCTGACTCTGAAAAGTATTTTAAAAAAACTTATTTACTCTTGTTTTAGGGGTAATTCTATTGTTTAAGTTTTAGTGCACAACGTGCCGTGAGTGGCACTATAACGAAGTGCCTATGGCTGCGAATTAAGTATTAAACTCCTTTTATTAATGCTAATTTACTTGCTTTAGTTCCCATTAAGACATTGAAAGATCCAAAATTGGCTTCATCAATTTCGGCACAAACCGATTAGAACCCATTTTCTAGAAGATAAATCCATACCTACCGTGATAAGACTATTGCCCGATGGGAATCTTAAA
Source organism: Nicotiana tomentosiformis (assembly GCF_000390325.3). NCBI lineage: Eukaryota > Viridiplantae > Streptophyta > Magnoliopsida > Solanales > Solanaceae > Nicotiana > Nicotiana tomentosiformis. The sequence goes on from NC_090823.1 coordinate 87,596,156, forward strand.
TGGGTGACTAATTTCTAGGGGATTTAAATAAACTGAAAGAGATTAGGTAAAAGTGAAGAGAAAATACAAAGGAAACTACAACAAAATCACTTTCACGAGTTACTACAAGCTTGCTTAATCAAAGCAAAAAGAAATTTATTTAGATATTCTGGGCTTGCAATAGAGTACGACATAATGTGGAAACACACATTCATATTTTTAAAGTATTTTCTATTAATATCTGATAAATCAAGAACTCAGTTGTATGTCAACAATAGAACCGGTACTGTATGGAAAATTTCAATTCTTATCAAGTTTTCTCTTTACGAAAACTGAAGGGGGAAAAAGAGATTAAGTATGATAACATAAATATTTTCACCATGAAAACAAAACAGATCTCATCAAATGAGATAAATTTTTCTTAAATATGCAGCATCAAGAGAATTTTTCTTGTTTAGATTATTTAAAAAATCGTTCTATTTTTGTCATGTGAAATTCGAGAGAATCTTTATAGAGTTTAAGAAAATTGGTATCTATGTTCCAAAATCATGAAAAAATTGTACGTCCAATATTATAGTAAAATTTAGATTGACCATAAAGTTTATATCTCTAGTATGTGAAGATAGTAAGTCGTACGTAATTATTCTCATGCATGTATATATATATATGTTCCTCTTGATTACTATCGTAGACTTTTTAGTTTTCATTTTTGTAAGTCAATCGAGTTGTAGGTTGAATGTTTGAATGTGTTAAAAGGTCTACGACCAGTCGACCATAAACTACAATTCACACTTTTCTAATTGTAGGTCCCATATGATAATGGTAAAAAACAATATGTCGGATAATCTTTAAATTCACCACTAGAAAAGTGCAAATAATATCGGGATTTTACCTGAGAATTTTTTTCGCAGAAGTTTCCTACAAATTTTCATGCGGAAACGTGAAATTTCTCAATTCTCGAATATTATACCTGCGAAAATTATTGTCGCAGGAAAATCCGCAGGTAAACTTAGCGTCATTTTGCGCCAAAATATTACTTGCAGAATTACTTGGGGAAATCATCCGCATGTACTATTTTCATAAGAAAATCCGCAAGTAAATGAACAAAAATAATTTTTTTTGTTAATTCGCAGAAAATTCTCCAAGTACAATTACTTGCGGAGTTAGCTAGGGATATTTATCTGGAGATTTACTTGGAGATTCCTTAATTGGAAACTTACCTAGGGATCTTGAATCTATGAATTTCTATAGAAATTTATTTCTTGTGGATTTGACTGAGGATTTCTCTTAAACATGGAATTCCTTGGGAAAATTACTAAGAGCCTGTTTGGAAAGCCACCTAGGAATTGAATTTTGGGTGTAATTACACAGTTTGACATATTTGTCTAGCCAAGTAATTACTTACTCAACATGAAATAGAGTGTAATTGGAGAGGCGTAATTACACTCTCCAATTCTCAAGGGGGATGTGAGAATTGGTGGTAATTACACTGTGTAATTACAAGGTTATTTTTTAATTTTTTCCCTTTTTGTTTTTATTTTAATTTATTTTCTTTTTTTCCCATTATTTCAAATTTCTTTTTGAGAATTAGCATCCTATTCGGTGGCTTAGGGTCTTGAGTAGCTTCATATCATATATTATGACTTGCGTGTGTGGTCGAGTTCGGCTTTCGGATGATTCAGGATTGATTTGGAAGGATGATTCTTACTTTAGGAACTTAAGCGATAAGAGTTGATCGGAGTTTGACTTTGATGTAGACGACTCCGAAATGGTGCTTCGATGATTCCAATAGCTTCGTATGACGATTTCGGACTTAGGCGTATGTCCGAATTTCAATTTGGAAGTTCGTAGGTTGATTTGATGCATTTTGGCGAAAATTGGAAAGTTGAATGTTTGGAAGGTTGAGAGGTTTGATCGGGAGTTGACTTTATTGATATCGGGTTCAAATTTAGATTTCGGGAGTTGGTATAACTCCGTTGTGTCATTTGGAACTTGTCTGTAAAATTTAACGTCATTCCGGGTTGATTTGATATGATTCGGCGCGAGTTGTAGAAGTTAGAAGTTCATAAGTTCATTAAGTTCAATTTGAGGTGTGATTCATAGTTTTGATGTTGTTGATGTGATTTGAGGCCTCGAGCAGGTACGCGTTATATTATGGAACTTGTTGGTATATTTCACGAGGTCGCGGAGGCCTCAGGTGTGTTTCGAGTGGGCTACGGGCTATATCTCCATGTTTTTGGACTGTTAATTTGCTGGTGTGCCTGTTGTTCTTCGCGATCGCGAAGATGAAGACGCGATCGCAAAAGGTTTCTGGAAGATAGGTGTTTTTGTTCATCACGGTCACGACCGTGTGCACGCGATCGCGAAGGTCCAGTTGGCTGTGGTCCGCGTTCGCGTAGAGATAGAGCTGGAAGGGGCATTAGGATTTGTTGTCCGTGTTCGCGTGGGTTTCAATGCGTTCGCGAAGTGTGCTGTTGATGTGTGAGTCGCGTTCGAGACTGAGTTTATGCGTTCGTGAAGGGATTTTGGCACCATATATCTTTTATGCATCGCAATCGCGAAGTATTTTCCGCGATCGCATAAGAGGAATCGCTGTGCAGAATATAAAGTACTCTATTTCAAGGGCTTTTGATATTTTATCACTTTTTGAATTAAAGAGCTCAGATTTGGGCGATTTTGGAGGGGATTTTCACGTGTTGGATTGTATAAGTGTTCTTTATCCGGATTTGATTATATTTCATGATTCCATATTTATTTTTATCATTAAATTAGTGGATTGAACGAGAGAAAATGAGAATTTTTGTAAAATCTTTCAAAAATATAAAATGAGGATTTGAAGACCGATTTGATGTCGTAATTTGATAATTTTGGTATGGTTGGACTCGTACCGAAATGGGTGTTCGTATTTTGTAAATTTTGTTGGGTTCCGAGGTATGGGCCCAGGATTGACGTTTTAGGTTGACCTTTTAGTTTTCTTTAAAGATCGAAACTTTATTATTCAGAATTATTTTTTATGGTTTTAATTTATGATATGAAGTTATTTTTGCTAGATTTGAGTCGTCCGGAGGTTGTTTCACACGAGAAGGTCATTATAGAGTATCAGTTTAGCTTCTTTGAGGTAAGTATGTTGCCTAACTTTGTGTGGGGGAACTACCCCTTAGGATTTGGGTTACTTGTGCTATTCGTGTTATGTGAAAGTCGTTTACGCAAGGTGACGAGTGATTATACGGCCTATATGTGGTATTTGACCTGTTTAGATTATCTAGACTGTTTCCACGTCCTTTAATTGAATTGTCATGACATGCTATATCTCTCATTGTTAATCTACTCTTACATGCTCTATTTGACGTCGTTAGTACTTATTGTACCTCTTACTTGTTATTTTTCCCTTATATGCTTTAGTTGAAGTCATTACCTTTCTTATTGTCTTGTTACCTCTTAAGTGTTGAGTCCCTTCCACGACTTTGTGCTTATTTGCTACTTATCCTAATTGTTGTACTTGCACACCTTCGTTGTCATGTACTTTACTTGTCCTGTTATTTTTGTAATATTTATTGCATTTCTTTGATTATTACGCGGTTCCTTTATTGCCGTGTACTCATACCCTTTGATTCTAGAAATTCTTGTAAATTGAGTTATTGGATTATTGTTGTTAATTTAAATTGCTTGTGGATTGGTTTGTGCGCCGCAACGGGTGAAATAAGGGAGGATTGTGATATTGATATAATGATATGGTGGGGTCAGGTTGCACGCCGCAACGGGTGAAATAAGGGAGGATTGTGATATTGAAATGATGATATGGTGGGATCGAGTTGCACGCCGCAACGGGTGAAATAAGGGAGGATTATGATATTGAAATAATGATACAGTGGGATTGGGTTGCACGCTGCAACGAGTGAAATAAGGGAGAATTGTGATATTGATAAACGATGATATGGTGGGATCGGGTTACGCACCGCAACTGTTTGTATACGTGATACTTGATATTATTTATTGATACTATGGGGGAATAAGGGAAGATTATGATATTGATAAATGATGATACGGTGGGATCGGGTTGTGCGCCGCAATAGATTATGTGTGCTATTCTTGCTGTTATTGTTATGTCTTGTGTGAGTCATGCATCCTACATGAACTGTTGTATTACTTCAAGGTGTCAATTTGTGCTTCCGTGGTTACTTGGTGAATAGATTTTCAAGATGGATTTACTACGCAGAGTCATTTTCTCATACCCTGCTGAGTTGTTGGTAACATAATGGTCTTAAATAAAAGAATTATTAATATTTTTACCTTATGTGACTCTTAAGTTAAAACTCGTCGTTTCATTTGATACTTTACTATTCTGAATATTTGTCATATTTCACTTTTATTGATTTCTCAACTTAAATTCCTTACCCTGTCTGATGCTCTTACTTTACTTAAAACTCGTTATTATATTTTAATTTAATAAATTATATATCTAATTCAGTAGCTTATTCGACGCTTTATTTAAAAATATTATTTTCTTCACCTAAATAATTTCTAAAATAAACTCATTTTTCCATTTGATTTCCTACCTTATTCAAGGTTGTTATTATGCCTTATCGTATATAAATAAATCTTTTGTACATTTTAATTAGTATTTGACACGGATACAATGTACATGGTGCGCGTAGGTTGTGTCGTGCGAAAGTGATTTGGAAAAATATGGGCACGAGGTGCCATACGTGTAAAATTTGAAAGTTGTGACTTATGATTTGATATTATGAGGAGTAGTATCTCGGGTAATTCTTGTTGTAAAATGTGCATTAGGAACGATTTGATTGATTGAGTTGTCATCCGTTTCTTTATTACTCGTTTATTTCTTGTTGTTGTTCGGGCTTCTATTATTTTCACTGTTGATTGTAAATTTGTGATCCTTCTGCTGCTGATCTTACATTGACGTTCTTTCCAATGTTAGATTTAAGTTATATCCTGCACAGGTTTACATGTCTGGTAGGTGGCTTGACCTGGCCTCGTCACTACTCTATTGTGGTTAGGCTTGATACTTATTAGGTACCGCTGTGGTGTACTCATGCCACGATTCTGCATATTTTTGTGTAGATCCAGGTACTTATGATCGAGTTGGTTTGAGACTTATGTCTGTGTGGCTGGAGACTTCAAGGTATACCTGCTTGACGTTCGCAGGTTCCGAAGTCACCTTCTGTTGTATTTTATTTTCATTGTTTCTTATTATTCTAGGACAATGATGCATTGCTATTTCTAGTGACTCCTAAAAAAACTTATGAGTTGTACTGCCGATTTTGGGATTGTATGATTGATGTTGGCTCAGTTATGTTGTATCAACTGTTATTTAATGTATTGTAGTTAAGTAGTTAAATTTCAGTAATAATCATCCCATATTAGGCTTACCTAGTCTTAGAAACTAGGTGTCATCACGGCATCCTAAGGTAGTGCTATCTTATATTCCTTTACATCCACTCGTGTATGATATTGCGCACTCGGTATCGGCTATGCACCGACGGTTCGTGATGCTGTGGATGGGTTACGAGGGAGCCAGGGATGGTCAAACATTGTCTCAGCGTGTCGTCCAGACTGAGGATGCGGATATATTAAGAGATCGGTCAATTGTTCACGTGGGGGTGCAGCGGGTTCTGGCATCTGGTTGATAAGTACGAACTTGGGAAGATTTAATTGTTTGCCTAATCGTTGCGATCATGATAGGGTCATGAGGTGGATGATGATTTGAGAATAGTGGGTGGTATTAGAGACTATGTGGTTCGTATGAGATTTCAACTCAGTGAAAGGTACATATTATCATTCAAGGCACTAGAAGAAGCGAGTTTGACTATTACGAGGATGGATATGCGCTTGGTAGGTGATTTCAGGTATCTCTTGATTGGTGTTGTACACGCTATGAGGATTAATATAGTGGATCATCGGATTTAGTGTCATATGGCTTCATGCCAAGTAGGGGAGTCCAGTATCGACGATCAGATTGCAGGGTCATATATTATATCAGTTCTGGCCTGTGATGTATATGTGGTATTGAAGGGTTCCCTAGAGTCTGTATATGATTAAGATCTGAGATTTGTATGGGATAATGCTGGGACTTACGGTATTTCTACGTCATTAATAATTCTACACTTCAAGATAAAAGAGGTTAGAGAAACAACTTCAGACTACAAAAAGATCTATTCAGAGTGGGTATCTCGGTTGCGGCATTATGGGGTGCTTCAGAGGAAGTACAATGGTTTATGAGCTCTGGGCTACGTGGTCCGTGCTAGGATTTTCCGCATTAAACTTTGAGTTTGGGATCGTTGTGTATCGACAGGGCGTTCTAGAGAAGTGTCGCCATATTCTCTGCACCATGGGCATTGCGGCGTGAGCGGAGTTATTTTTACTACATTTCAGCTGTCGGGGGCAGCGTATCAGTGGTGTCAGGTTTATGAGGAGGGTAGACCAGCCGATGCAGCACTGCCCTCTTGGGCTTATTTTTAGAGATATTTTGATGGAGTTTGTTACCCCAGACCCTCCGGATACGTGGCGCACAGAATTTGAGCAGTTGCGTTAGGACACCATGACGGTGTCATAGTATGCCATCAGGTTCAGTGAGTTATCTCATCATGCACCTACTTTGGTTCCTACAGTTAGAGATCAAGTCTGCAGGTTTATTAAGGGGCTCAGTTATGATACCTAATTCAGCCTGGCTCGGGAGTTGCAGACTGATACTTCATTTCAGCAGGTGGTGGAGATTGCCAGGATGATAGAGTGTATTCGAGGTGAGGAGAGGGCGAATAAGGAGACCAAGAGGTCTCAAGGTTCAATAGGGTTTAGTGTATTCTACTATTCAGCGATGGCCCATAATAGAGGAGGCTCGGGCAATCGGCTAGCCCGATTCGCACTTTAGACTACTCGTGGTGCTCCAGTTAGTCAGGGTACTCATGTGGGGCAGTCATCTTTTAGTGCACCACCGGCACGAGGTTCCTACAACAGTTATTCCAGTTATCCGGCACGGACTCAGTACGAGCAGCCACGCCCGTAGAGGGATTGTTATGAGTGTGGTGATAATAGGTACATCATGAGAGATTGTCCCAGACTCGGAAGGGGAGTATTTCATCAGAGCACTCAGGCTACGGTCTACATCCCAGTTACTACCCCACCTGCGTAGCCAGCTAGGAGTGGAGGACAGGCAGGTAGAGGGTGCCCTAGAGGGGGAGACCTGGCCCATTGATATGCTTTCCATGGTAGGGCTGAGGCCGTTTCACCAGATGGTGTTGTTACAGTTATGGTTTCAATTTTTTATATAGGAGCATCATTCTTATTTTGATTCGGTTCTGCTAATCGGGGTGAATCCTCCTATCTTGCTTCACATATGGGTGAGTTCCGTGATTTGTACTCTGCTTATTTGCTTAACCCTGTTGGGAGATTCTATGCCGGTAGCCCATGTCTATCGTTTTGTTTTGTTACCTATTGAGAGCCATGAGACTAGAAGTGACTTTCTTCTACTCATTACGGTAGGTTAGATGTGATTTCTGGATGGTTTGGTTATGATTGGTGATTTAGATGCTCTACCGATACGAGAAGTTCGTTACGTGTTGCGATTTTTTTCACGGAATTAAAGTAATGGAAGGTTTCGGTTGGTATAATGTGTATTCTACTTTTGATTTAGAGCTGAGGATGGGATCCTCGTATTTTCATGTGGTTGATATGCTTGAACTGGGCTACGTGATGCGGTGGAGTTATATTAGGATGAGATACTTGTGATTAGTTCATATGATTTAATTCTCCCTTGTAGAATTAATTCATAGTATGATACCGATAGAGAGTTGTGCATGTCGGGCTTGTTTGATAGTTCTCTTATGTGTTTCTCTTTGTATATTCAGTTATATTCGCGTTATGCTTATTGGGTTTTAGTTTGCAAGGTGTGTGCTCAGGTGGCATGAGATGTGACTTGTTGATTTGGGTAGATAGTTATGGGATCTTCATGTTTCTTGCATCGTTATTAATATTGTGAAGGTTAGAAACACAGTTCTAGCCGGTAAGGGGTTAATTGACGGTGTTGGATTTGATTATGGGAAGCTATGGTGGTCAGAGATGTTGTTATGGGCATATGTGTGATGTGTTACGTCGTGTGGTTGTACCTTGTGGGTGTAGGTATGAGTTGTTGCAGCTGGCTGAGGCTGATACAATGTGTTTATGCGGGAATCAGGTCTTTGTGAAGTGATCCGATGGTGAGAAATATGGTTCTAAGATTTATCAATGTGGGTAGAAGGAATAACCTTTAGTTGAAATGGTGTTGTCGGGCCTATGTGGATTGGGGTAACGTGGGATCACCCGCAAGTATATGTATAGTGAGTGCATTCAGTGATTTGATGACTTTGGAATGGATATTGGCTCATTTGAGGACGAACGTTTCTTTAAGAGGGGGAGAATGCAATGACCCGATCAGTCGTTTTGAGAATTAGCATCCCGTTCGGTGGCTTAAGGTCTCAAGTAGCTTCGTATCATGTATTATGACTTGCGTGTGTGGTCGAGTTCGGTTTTTGGATGATTCAGGATTGATTTAGAAGGATGATTCTTGCTTTAGGAGCTTAAGCGGTAAGAGTTGACCAGACTTTGAGTTTGGTGTAGACGACTCTGGAATGGTGCTTTGATGATTCTAATATCTTCGTATGGAGATTTCGGACTTAGGCGTATGTCCGGATTTGGATTTGGAAGTCCGTAGATTGATTTGATATATTTTGGCGAAAATTGGAAAATTGAAGGTTTGGAAAGTTGAGAGGTTTGACCAGGAGTTAACTTTGTGGATATTGGGTTCGGATTTCGATTCATGTTGTTCTTCGCGATCGCGAAGATGAAGACGCAATCGCAAAAGGTTTTTGGGAGCTCAGCATTTTTATTCATCGCAGTCGCGAGTGTGTGCACGCGATCGCGAAGGTCCAGTTGGCCGAGGTTCGCGTTCACCTAGAGATAGAGCTGGAAGGGGCATCAGGATTTGTTGCCCGCATTTGCGTAGGTTTCAATGTGTTCGCAAAGTGTGATATAGATATGTGAGTCCCGTTCGCGACTGAGTTTACGTGTTCGCAAAGGGATATTTGGCACCATATATTTTTTGTGCATTGCAATCGTGAAGCATTTTCCACGGTCGCGTAAGAGAAATTGCTCAGCATAATATAAAGTACTCTATTTCGAGGGCTTTTGATATTTCCTCACTTTTTGAGTTAGAGAGCTCGGATTTGGGCGATTTTGGAGGGGAATTTCAGTGTCGGATTGGCGAATTAGAGAGCTCGGATTTCGAGGGCTTTGATATTTCATGATTCCATAATTATTTTTATCATTAAATTAGTGGATTGAATGAGAGAAAATGGAAACTTTTGTAAAATCTTTCAAAAATGTATAATGAGGATTTGAAGGCTGATTTGATGTCGGAATTTGATAATTTTGGTATTGTTGGACTCGTATCGGAATGGGTGTTCGAATTTTGTGAATTTTGTTGGATTCCGAGGTGCGGGCCCTGGGTTGACTTTTTAGTTTTCTTTAATGATCTAAGCTTTATTATTCAAAATTATTTCCTATGGTTTTTATTTATGATATGAAGTTATTTTGACTAGATTTGAGCCGTCCGGAGGTTGTTTCACACGACAAGGTCATTTTAGAGTATCGGTTTAGTGTTTTGAGATAAGTATCTTGCCTAACTTTGTGTGGGAAACTACCCCTTAGGATTTGTATTAATTTTGCTATTCGTGTTATGTGAAAGTCATGTACGCAAGGTGACGAGTGGATACAGGTCTTATATATAGTATTTGACCGGTTTAGATTATCTAGACACTTTCCATGCCTTTAATTGAATTGTCATGACATGTTATATCTCTCATTGTTAATCTACTCTTACATGCTCTACTTGACGTTGTTAGCACTTAATGTACCTCTGGTTATTTTACCCTTATATGCTTTAATTGAAGTTATTGCATTCCTTATTATCTTGTTACCTCTTATGTGTTGAGTTTCTTCCATGGCTCCATGGTTATTTGCTACTTGCCTTAATTGTTGTACTTGCACACCTTAGTTGTCACGTGCTTTTTGTCATGTTGTTTTTGTAATATTTGTTGTATTTCTTTTATTATTACGTGGTTCCTTTATTAATGTGCACTCATACCCTTTTATTGTAGAAATTCTAGTAAATTGAGTTATTGGATTGTTGTTGTTAGTCTAAATTGCTTGTGGATTGGGTTGCGCACCACATCGGGTGAAATAAAGGAGGATTGTGATATTGATATGATGATACGGTGGGGTCGGGTTGCATGCCGCAACGGGTGAAATAAGAGAGGATTGTGATGTTGAAATAATAATAGGGTGGGATCAGGTTGCACGCCGCAACGGGTGAAATAAAGGAGGATTCTGATATTGAAATGATGATACGGTGGGATCGGGTTGCATGCTTCAACGGGTGAAATAAGGGAAGATTGTGAAATTGATAAATGATGATATGGAGGGATCGGGTTGCTACCGCAACGGTTTGTATACGTTATACTTGATATTTTTTATTGATACTATGGGGGAATATGGGAGGAATATGATATTGATAAATGATGATACAGTAGGATCGGGTTGCACGCCGCAACAAATTGTGCATACTATTCTTGATGTTGTTGGTATGTCTTGTGTGAGTCATGCATCCTACAGGAACTGCTGTATTACTTCAAGGTGTCAATCTATGCTTCCGTGGTTACTTGGTGAACTGATTTTCAAGATGAATTTACTGTGCAAAGTCATTATCTCATACCCTGCTGAGTTGTTGGTAACATAACGGTTTTAAATAAAAGAATTATTAACATGCTTAAATTATGTGACTCTTAAGTTAAAACTTGTCGTTTCATTCGGTACTTTACTATTCTTAATAGTTGTCATATTTCACTTTAATTGATTTCTCAACTTAAACTCCTTACCCTATCTGATGTTCTTACTTTAATTAAAACTCGTTATTATGTTTTAATTTAATAAATTCTATATCTAATTCAATAGCTTATCTGACGCTTTATTTGAAAATATTATTTTCTTCACCCCAATGATTTCTAAGATAAACTTATTTTTCCATTTGATTTCCTACCTTATTCAAGGTTGTTGTTATGCCTTATCGTATATAAATATATCTCTTGAACATTTTAATTAGCATTTGACACGGATACAATATACATGGTGGCACGTGGGTTGTGCCGTGCGAAAGTGATTTGGAAAAATATGGGCACGAGGTGCCATACGTGTAAAATTTAAAAGTTGTGACTTATGATTTGAGATTATGAGGAGTGGTACCTTGGGTAATTCTTGTTTTAAATTGTACATTAGGAACAATTTAATTGATTGAGTTGTCATCCGTTTCTTTATTACTCGTTTATTTCTTGTTGCTATTCGTGCTTCTATTATTTTAACTGTTGATTGTAAATTTGTGATCCTTCTACTGTTGGTCTTACATTGACGTTCTTTCCGGTGTTATCTTTAAGTTATATCCTGCACATGTTTATATGTCTGGTAGGTATCTTGACTTGGCCTCGCCATTACTCTTCTGAGGTTAGGCTTGATACTTACCGGGTACCCCTGTGTTGTACCCATGCTACGCTTCTGCATATTTTTATGCAAATCTAATTACTTATGATCGAGTTGGTTTGAGACTTATGTCTGCGCAGTTGAAGACTTCAAATTATACCTGCTTGACCTTCGCAGGTTCCGAAGTCACCTTCTGTTGTATTTTATTTCCATTGTTTCTTATTATTCCTGGATAATGATGTATTGCTATTTCTAATGACTCCTATAAAAGCTTATGACTTGTACTATCAATTTTGGGATTGTATGATTGATGTTGGCTCAGTTATGTTGTATCAACTATTATTTAATGTATTGTAGTTAAGTAGTTAAATTTCAGTAATAATCATCCCATATTAGGCTTACCTAGTCTTAGAAACTAGGTGTCATCACGGCATCCTAAGGTGAAAAACTAGGGTCGTAATAGTACATTCAAATTTTATAAATAACATAGTAAAGCACAATACTACGAGTGTATGAATCTATACTTAATTCGCGTATAGAGGGTTAGAGAACTAAGAGCGCATTGCATATTACAAAATACTTTTAGCATATACACGGGGCGGATCCACATGTATCACTATGGGTGCTTAAGTACCCACCAACTTCAGTTAAAAGTCTGATAATTATGTAGAAATTCCTTAAGATTTAACATAATGAACTCATGAGTACCAAGCGACAAGAACAAGTGTTGGATGCTTTGGTTCCGAAGGCATTTTTACTCTTCAAGGGCAAGGGTCCGATTCTACTTTAATAGTTATGCCAATTAGTTCTTATAAATAAATGTTAAAAATATTTATTTTCTAAATTGATTAATACAATCCAATTATTTTACTTTAAGATTTTATTACAAAAATAGAAAGCTAATAGTTGAAAAAGATATATCAAATCATGTCGTGAATTTGGATATTATATACAGTTAGAAAAATATTACTATCGATGAAAATAGACGAATATCATAGCTTAGACCCAATTTTGACATTTTTAAGATACTCACAAATCCTTATCAATCCCCTGTATCTATTTTGATGGTGTATATACAATATTTAACTTGGTCAAAAAACTGAATTGAACTCATTTTGGTTTGATGATTATGAACAGAAAATTGAATTAACTAGACCAAATTAATCCAAAATATACCTTGACAATGATTTTCTGGCTAGTGTTAGATTTACGCTAAGAATAGACGAGTACCCATTAACTTCAAATCCTCGATCCCCCACTGCATACAATCAAAATCAATTAGCAATAAGAATGAGCATGTCATTATATTTTTTAAGTGCTTCAAATTCTCTCCTTAATAGCAACATATTTTATCAGTACCAATGTGAGAATTGGGATGGATTAAATGGAATTGCGCTAGGGGTTGATAGAGTATTTGTGCCAATTAGCCCACATAATGAAGAAAGAATTTAAGTCATATCAATTTTGTGCACATGGTTGGCCTTACCGCTTGAAAAGTAGAATCTTTAGTAGCAACACTACTTGGTATCACCTTAACAACAAATTAAGCAGGGGTTAATTGTTTCTTATCTAATTGAACCAATGTATGAAGGCTATTACTATTACATTCCAAAATATGTCCAGGAAAAGTAAATCCTAAGATGTCTGCCAAAAAATCTTCATTTGCAAACACCGAAAGAACTACTAACATGGTCAATCCTTCAAAAGCTTCCTTCTTGGCTCCTTCATTTGCCAAAAGACCAGCTACTCTATTCTATTCTATGTACTTGTGCTTGAGCCGTGTCCTATCCAGCTTTTGGATTAGCAACTTGTACTCAGTGATGAGGATCATAAATGTCATAACCCAAATTTAGCATTCTGATAACCTCAGTTAAGTCAGTAACTATTTCTAGTGGAGTGAGGTTTCTGTTATCAGCTAATTGCAGTCCCTGTAGTAGAGATGTTAGTTCAGAATGAGTAGTAGAACTGTGAAAGAGGCTGCATATAAATCCTACTACCCAGTCATCATTAGAGTTTTTGAAAACACCATCAGTGTCCCCGTCCCTGGGTTACCTAGAGCTGCACCATCACTATTTAGCTTATGATAACTCCTTTTAGGAGGCTCTCATTTGACATTAGCGGTGACCTTACAAACAACCGTCTCTTTACCAATAAAAATATGGTATTTAGTGAATTTGGATATGTTAATGTAACTGAGGTAGGGTCTTTTTTTGTGTGAAAGAGGTTGTGGTTTCTAGTCAGTCATATATTCCAGAAGTAGAAATGGAGTAGAAATTCCCATGACAAGTAATTGTTGAATGACTTTTTCCTTAACTTGTCCATTGTATGAGGCCAAGCTTGGCTAGTGACTATGAGATCATTGTGGCAACACTCCTTTGTGCAAGATTGGCTTGAACTATCCCAGAAAAGCTTAGCGTTTGGGCAATAAAAGAAGATATGGGTAATGGTTTTAATATTGTTAGAGTAGAAATACAGATGGGGCCAATATTAACTCCAATTTGATGGAGGAATGCGCCAATGGGAAGTCTTTCATGATGAAGTACTCAGAAGAAGGACTTGATCTTGTTAGGAACTTTAAGTGTCCAGATCCAACTGAAGTTTTTTTTGGAGGTTGCTGTAGTAGAGGGAGTTTTAGAATCAATTAGATGGTAGGGTGATTTAGTGTTGAAGATACCATTGCTTGTAAGACCCCACATCATTTTATCCTCTTTACTACTGGCATTGGTAATAAAGGTGGACTTGAGGGTGTTGGTAACATTGGCTGGTAGAGAGGTAGACAAGGAAGATGTATTCCTGTTACTATTGTTATAAACATTGGCAACCTTAACAGAGTGATCAGTGGGATAGAAGGGCCCCTCAACCATGCTTCTAATGGAAATATTGTTAGGGATACAAATATAATTAAGGAAATTAACTATAGCTCCTTCGTGAAAAAACCATTTTGAAGCAGCTTTACAAGTATTCCAACTTTGGAGAATGTATTGCCATATGGGGGACTTGAATTTCTTGGGTATGTGAGTCAAATTGCAGTGTTTGAAAATTAGGACTCTAGCCCAGAGGGAGGTAGGTTTATGAAAAATCCTTCAAGCCAGTCCATCATGCAGGGCTTTGCTTTTACACTCAACTTTCTGAATACCAAGGCCCCCCTTAATTTTGGGCTTTATGACAGTCTCCCGACCTGTTAAATGCATCTTTTTCTTAGTAGGGGTAGTACCTCAAATGAAGTTTTTTTGGATTCTATTAATCATCTTAGTGATGTGGGATCTAGCTTAGTGAATTGTATGACATGATTAGGAATACTATTGAGAGAGGCTTTGGCCAGAGTAGTTCTACTTGTCATATTTAGGTAAGTAGTCTTTCAGCTAGTCAACTTTTAGTGTATGTTGTCTATAATGAATGGGAATTCACTGTTGGTATGCCTTTTGTGGAAGATAGAAAAGCTCAGATATTTGCCAAAGAAAGTGCTAGATTGGATGAAGAGGTTGGCAGAGTGAGCTCTAACCTGGTCAGGCTTGCAATTGAAGGAGAAGATGACTCTAGACTTTAACAAATTAATTTTTTTATTAAAGGCTTCAGTGAAGTAGTTAAGAGTTTCCTTGATAGTTCCACAATTAATTGCATTAGGTCTAGCAAACAGAGTTAGGTCATCACCAAAAAACGAAGATAGGAGATCTTTGGGCTAACCCCGCTTATGCTAATTGGAAATCATTCCTTGGCATCAATAGCTTTGTCAATGAGCCTAGAGAGATATTCAATACAAATGATAAATAGTTAAGGAGAAATGAGGTCTCCTTATCTAATACCTCTACTAGGCTTGAAGGAATGAGTTTGCCTCCCATTAACCAGGATGGAGATGGATGTTGAGCTAAAACAAGAGAGAATGTGCTTAATAAGAGTACTGGAAAAATTGAAGCCATGAAGGGTATCCCTAATGAAAGACCACTCATGCCTGTCAAAGACCTTTTTCAGGTCAATCTTCAAGATCGTGTTGGCATTTTTGCCTTTCATTTTCTTGAAGTGGGTAATGTACTCTTGGTAAATAATAGCATTATCAGAAGCTCTCTTGTTAGACATTAAATTATTTTGGCTGGGACCGATAATATCAGGGAGGTAGTGTTTGATCCTGTTAATAACAATCTTGGTTATATTTTTATAGATTGTATTCCAAACAGTAATAGATCTAAAGTTTTTGAGCATTGTAGTATTTGGACATTTAGGAATGAGGCAAAATAGTGTCGCATTCATAGTGGGGGTTGATTTGGGAGTCAAATGAGTTCCTACGGAATTCAATGATAACTTTTTCCATTATACTCCACTATTATAGTAGAAGAAATGGTGTAAACAACCAAGTCCTAGAACTTTGAAGGGCTTGAATGAGAAAATGGCTTTCTTGACCTTACTATCTCTTCGAGGTGAAGCCAGGTTATTCCTGACTATGGTAACTGGATGAATTGAGGGGACCTGTGTATGGGAGGACATGTATAGGCAATTGAAGTAGATTATAATGGAATATTTGATATCATGATGGTCATATTGTCAGTTACCAGCTTCATCTCTAAGAGAGAGAATTATATTCTTCCTTCCTCTATTCAGTGTGGAAGTATGTAAAAATCTAGTGTTAGCATCTCCATCAGCTAGCCAGCTAATTCAAGATTTTAACTTCCAGAAGTCTTTTTCATTCTTAAAGATAGATTCATAATCCTCAATCAATTTGTCTTCCAGATTCAGGAAGAAAATACAGTTTTGGTAGTGGGCGAGGGGGGTTTTAGAATCCCAATTATACTGTCCATACGCCTATTCTTCTTGTGGGAGATATTGCCAAAGGTGTTCTTATTTCATTGAATGACATAAATATTGAATTGATGGGTTGCTTGGATGAGGGTGGTACTAGGAAAGAAGGAATCTTGGACTAGAATGGGGAAAGAGGGATGACTATACCACATGAACTCAAACGTGAAAGGCTTTGAATTACTAGGCCTAATATCATTTCTTAATTTTATAAGCAAGGAGCAATAGTCCAAGTGAGTCCTAGGCAGATGAGTCATAGTGGCCTTAGTATAGTTAGTAATTCAAGAGTCACTAGCAAAACACTTATCTAGCCTTTCAAGGATAAAGTTATTCATGTTCCTATATCTCTTATTAGTCCAGGTGTACTTACTGCCTTAATAACCTAGATCTACTAGTTTACACTAGTTAACACAGTTGCCACCAAACTTGTCCCTAGTTTTGAGAACTTCATTAAGTCTTCTCTTACAATCAAACTATCACTAAAATTCCTTGAGATATAAGTTAAGTGGTCCTAAAGCATTTTTCTATCAGAGATATGATTGCTGGCATAAATAGCAGAAAAGATCCATGAGTTAGGAGAGGGATATACCTTAACCATGACATGAATACCTTGAGGGATAATGGAAACTTCTTCAATCTGAAGAGCATCCTCCTTTCACATGATGACAATACATCCAGACTGACCAACTGCTGGGAATTAAATATAGAAATTGAATTATAGATCCTATGTTAGCTACTTATGGTCGGCCATCCTAGTCTCTAGTAGGATAACCATCATAGGTTTGTGCAGTTGAACCAACGCTGCACAATACCTATGAAAATATGCATCGTTCCCTCTCCTAATATTCCATATGATGTAATACATTAGCAAATGTGGATATATGTTGTGCCTTCTCTTTACCTTGTGGAGAGGACTCCTTCCTCTATGAATTTATGCTTTGTAAAACAAGGGTTAAGGAGATTAGTGGTTTGTCCAATCCCTGAATCTGATGAGTTCCTATCCCCATTTAGGGATTTAGGTCATAGGAGGATTAGTATCTCACTGCAGTTCACTCATAATTCTATCACCCTCATAGTGTCCAAAAGGAGGGAGTCAATTCTTAGTGGACCATAGTTGCTCCTTGGTTATTCCACTTCCATGTTGTTCTACCCTTTTAGCAGATGTAAAGGTCTATTTATTTCCTTTTTGATGCTTTCTAGGGGCGAGTGTTCTTTCACCCCTAGTAGAATTTAATGAGAAGCTTCTTTTTGAGCCTAGTGGTCCACTATGGTGAAGTTGGGGGTTGTTGTTGGATCCTTCATTGTGGGGTTCGGGAAGAAGATGATTGAGAGAAAAATCTGTTGTATGAGATTGTTGGACATTTTGGGAGAGATGTTGTGTTGGTTGCTTTGATTTATGTTCTAGAGAATCATCTACTGCCATAGTTGGGTTCCAAAGTTCGTCAATCCCCGGTTCATCGCTTCCATTGTTACTCTTGCAAGGAGGGATGGGTTTTGGATTATGAGAGTCACTAGTTGGTTACCAAGGAAGAAATTGTCAGTCAGACCCTGCCCCTGTAACGCCAGTTCCAGCCACGATGCCGGTGTGTGGTCCGGTGGTAAGGGTGTGGTGGTGATGATAATTGGTGGTGGCTGGGATTGAGGTATTTTTTTGTTTCTTTGCTTGTTTTTTTGGGTATGATTGGTGGCTGATTTTGTTATAGAAGGCATAATGACAACTCCTAAATTTGGATTAAAATGGGTTTTCGTCTGCACATCTTTGATATTTGTGAGTAACACCAGGGAAATAGAATTAATGGTAAATCCCTATGACGAGATGGAAAGTGTCATATCACTTGAGATGGTATGATGGTTTCGCAAGTCTTGCACTTGATTAGTCATGGATTGTGGTGGTATTTCTTTATTAGAGAAGTCTTTTGAGGGTGGATAGGTATTGAGTAGTTAGTGTTATAGAGTATTTTAGTGGGGTAGGGTTTCCGTTTTGGGGTTGGGTCCATGTATTAAACTTAGGTGTGTTGTTGTGGGTCAACACTAGACCTTACATCACAACCCCCAAAGTAAATTTTGGGTTTGTGCCTCTTGAAATGAGGGCCGCTTTCGATAAGTTTGGTCCTTGATTGGAGTCCGCGCAGATCTCTTCAGCACTTGGACCCTTCTTTCATTTTACATTGGATTTAGGTTGATCCTGTGGAGAGTGGACCTTGAGGAAACTAGGTAAAATATTAGTATTCTTTCGATTAGTCTAATTACCATAATCAAGTTTTATTTTTTCCGGATTATGAACCCTAATAGTATCAAAAGCATTTTTGTTTTTATATTTGAAAGTTTTTGTTTTTAGAAAGTTACCAAGTTTGTATCAAAAACAATTTCACCTGAATTTTGTGCCCTTTTTCTATTTGATGGTTGGAGTCTTTTGCTACTTTTGCTTGACCTTGGTTATTGATATTACTAAGCTTCTTCCTCCTTGAAAAGCTCACCTTTTTCCAACCTTCTTCCATTGTGGGTGTATTTTTTGCTCCAGAACATTCAGGTTTTTCCTGCAATGAAGCTTGGGGAGTCATGTTATGACTGCATGTGTTCACTTTGTGGCATATGCTACCACAACCCCTACATAGAATTCCTTCGCCTTCATAAACAACCACTTGCTTATGGTCTCCAATGATAACTGTCACGACCCAAAATTTTCACCTTCGAGGCCGTGATGGCACATAATATTTCACTTATTAGGCAAGCCAACATTAGAGGATCTTTAAGCCAATTTTCAATAAATTCAATTAAGTAAAATCAATTAAGTCAAAAAGAAACTAAAACGGAATAAAAATGACATAGAACCAATAATATCTAAGTAAAACCCGGATCTGGAGTCACAAGTTCACGAGCTTCTAGAATCTCTACAAAGTAGGATTTGAAATAAATACAATTGTCTCAAATGAAAATAATAGTAAATAGGGGAAATGGAGGGGGACTTCAAGGTCTGCGAACGCCAGCAGATCTACCTCGAGTCTCCGAATGCCAATCCGAGCTGATACACCTCACGGACAGCTGGGACCAGTACCAAAATGGACACAAGAAGTACAACGTGTAGTATGAGTATAACCAACCCAATGTGCTCTGTAAGTGTTGAGCCTAACCTCGACGAGGTTGTGACATGGCTATGACAGGACACCCATGTAAATAAACCTGTACAGACGGAAATATATGTACAACATAACAACAAATAAAGAATTAACAAGTACTAGTGGGAGGGGATATGCAAAAGGGGTACAAGATATGATAACTACAACATGGAACGATAATAAGAAGCAGTCAATAAACCTTCAACCAACAAAATGAACAAACATAATGAATAACATTGCACAACATCACCCTTCGTGCTTTTACTCTCAGCCTCACCATGAAACAGTAATAATGGCATGGAATCACCCTTCGTGCTTTTACTCTCAATTTTATTATGAACAATAGATACGGTATGACATCACCTTTCGTGCATTAACTCTCAAATATGGCACGACATCACCCTTCATGCATTAATACTCTCCCTTACCATTTAACAATGAACATATAACAACATGGAGATAGAATAAGCAAGATCAAGTCTTATGTCAACAATGGTTCCACAACACTAATCTCTTCTTCAAAAACAATATTCAATTATCACAGATAGCCCATAAATGCGGAAAGAATGATCAATTTAGTAATTAACTAGTCTAAGCACGAATATCATGATCAAAAAAAGAAATAGATGACAAGAAACAAGTCTCACCCGCATGATTTAATCCAATAACAACGCATAAATACTCGTTACCTTATATATACATTGTATCCAACATTTAAACAAGTAGAAAATAGGCAAACAAATCCTAATCCCTCGAGTCAAGGTTAACCACGACACTTACCTCACTCCAAAAGTCGACTCAAAGCTCTACTGGAGCCTTTTCCCTAGAATTTGTCTCCAAACTACTCGTATCTAACCACAATTGACTTAATAATGTCAAATATTGCTAAAGGAATCAATTGCAATGCATAAATTTAGAATTTCCATACTTTTTCCCAAAAAGTCAAAAATTGACCCCGGGCCCGCTTGGTCAAAACCTGAGGTACGAACCAAAATTCATTTTCCCATTCACCCTCGAGCCCGATTATGTAATTAGTTTTGGAATCCAACCTCAATTTGAGGTCTAAATCCCTAATTTGTAAAAATCCACAATTCTTCCTAAATTCCTAGTTATCGACCATGGAAGAACAAAAATTAGGGATAGAAATTAATGGGTGATGTTAGAAATGAAAGAAAATGAGTTAAAGTGTATAAACCTATGAATTGGTGTTAAGTTTTCCCTTCAGAATCACCTCTAGGCCGAGCTCTAATGAAGAGTTTATGAAAAATGGAAGAAATCCCGTTTTGGGACTATTTTAAATCACTGGCGTTAGGTGTTCATCGCGTTCGTGTGAAACCTGATGCGTTCGCGAAGAGCATGGCCTAACTGGCCTACGCAATCGTGAGTAACTCCACGCATTAATGAAAGTATAGCCGGCCTCACCTCCGTGTTCGCGAGAGTGGGCTCGTGTTCGCGTAGAGTTACCTCAACTCCCCTGCCCAGCCTATCTAACGCTACGTGTTCGCGTGTGACTTGTCGCATTCGCGTAGAGCAGGCCCTCCAATGCTCCGCGTTTATGACCAATGTTTCGCGTTCGTGTAGAACAAAATCTCCCCAGTCCATTTTACCCTTCACAATCGCGGGAGTGTATTAGCGACCGCAAAAAAGAAAACACCAAAAACCAGCAGAAGCTAAGAAAAAATAGATTTTTTCAAAGAACTAAGGTCCGTAGGATAACCGAATCTCACCTGAGCCCTCGGGGCTCCAAACCAAATATGCACACGAGTCCAAAAACCTCATACGAACTCACCTGTGCGATCAAATGAAATTTAATGCCTAGAACTACGAATCGGACACCAAATCGAATAGAATTTTCAATAAAACTTTAGAACTTCTATTTTAACAACCGGACGCCCGAATCACGTCAAACCAACTCCGTTTCTCACCAAATTTGACAGATAAATCATAAATATAATAATGGATCTATACCGAATTCTGGAACCAAAATACAGACTCGGTATCAACAAAGTTAAACACTGATCAATTCTTTAAAGTCATTAAGCCTTTAAACTTCAAAATTTTGACAATAAGCGATAACTCGAGCTAGGGACTTCCGAATTCGATTTCGGGCATACACCTAGGTCCCAAATACCCATCAAGACCGTCAAAATACGGATCCAGGTCCGTTTGCTCAAAATGTTAACCGAAATCAACTCAAATGGATATTTAAGGTAAAATTTCATTTTTTACTAATTTTGTTAACATAAAAGCCTTTCGAAAAAATACCCAGACTGCGTACGCAAATCGCGGAAGGCTTAAGGAAGCTATTGGAGGCTTCAAAACATAGAATTAAGGTTTAAAACTTTAGATGACCTATCGAGTCATCACATTCTCCACCTCTAAAACAATCATTCGTCCTCGAACGAACATAGAAAAGTACCTGGACTAGTGAAAAGGTATGGATATCTACTCTGCATGTCCGACTCGGACTCCCAAGTAGCTGCCTCGACCGGCTGACCTCTCCACTGCACTCGATCTGAAGGATAAATCTTAGACCTCAACTGTCGAACCTGCCGGGCTAGAAAAGCTACCGGATCCTCCTCATAAGTCAAATCCTTGTCCAATTGGACTGAGCTAAAGTCTAACATATGGGACGGATCTCCGTGATACTTCCGAAGCATAGGCACACGGAACACTAAATGGACTGGTGATAAACTAGGTGGCAATGCGATCCTATAAGCCACCTCACCCACTCTCTCCAGAATCTTAAAGGTTCCGATGCACCTAGGGCTCAACTTGCCCTTCTTTCCGAACCTCATCACACCCTTCATGGGTGAAACCCGAAGCAATATTCTTTCCGACCATGAATGCAACATCACGAACTCTACTATCAGCATAACTCTTCTGCCTAGACTGAGTTGTGCGAAGTCGATCGTGATAATCTTGACCTTATCCAAGGCATCCTGTACCAAATCTATACCCAACAACCGAGCCTCCCCCGGCTCGAACTATCCAACTAGCGATCGGAACCGCCTCCCGTATAATGCCTTATAGGGAGCCATCTGAATGATCGACTGGTAGCTGTTATTGTAGGCAAACTCTGCAAGTGGCAAGAACTTATCCCAAGAACCCCCGAATCTATAACACAAGCGTGAATCATATCCTCTCATATCTGAATAGTGCGCTCGGACTGTCCGTCTGTCTGAGGATGAAATGCTATGCTCAACTCAACCTACATGCCCAACTTGTACTGCTCTCAAGAAGTGCGAGGTGAACTGTGTACCTCGATCCGAAATGATAGACACGGGCACACCGTGAAGACGGACGATCTCGCGGATGTAAATCTCAGCCAACCGCTCTGATGAGTAGGTAATTGCCACTGGAATGAAACACGCTTACTTGGTCATCCTATCTACAATAACCCATACTGCATTGAACTTCCTCTGAGTCTGTGGAAGCCCAACAAAAAAATCCATAGTGATACACTCCCACTTCCACTCAGGAATCTCTAACTTCTGAAGCAAACCACTAGGTCTCTGATGCTCACACTTTACTATGTCCGAGCTATATAAGCAACTATGTCCTTCTTCATTCTCCTTTACCAATAATGTTGCCGCAAATCTTGATACATTTTGGCGGCACCTGGATGAATATAATACCGGGAACTGTGCACCTCCTAAGAATCAACTCACGAAGTCCATCTACATTAGGCACACAAATACGACCCTGCATCCTCAAAACTCCATCCTCTCCAACCTTAACCTGCTTGGCACCACCGTGCCGCACTATGTCCCTAAGGACGAGCAAATGAGGGTCATCATGCTGCCGCTCCCTGATGCGCTCAAACAAAGAAGACCGAGAGACTGTACAAGCTAGAATACGACTGGGCTCTGAAACATCCAGCCTCAAGACTTGATTGGCCAAAGCCTGAACATCTGACGCAAGCGGTCTCTCCCCGACTGGAATGTATGCAAGGCTGCCCACACTCGCTGCCTTTCTACTCAAGGCATCGGCCACCACATTGGCCTTCCTGGAATGATACAAGATGGTGATATCATAGTCTTTCAATTGCTCCAACCACCTTCTCTGCCTCAAATTGAGATCATTTTATTTGAACAAATATTGTAGACTCCGATGATCCGTGAAAACCTAGCATGACATGCCTTAAAGGTAATGCCTCCAGATCTTCAGCGCATGAACAATGGCTGCCAGCTCTAGATCGTGAACATGTTAATTCTTCTCATGGACCTTCAACTGCCACGATGCATATGTGATCACCCAGCCATCCTGCATCAATACTACTCCCAGCCCAACACGACATGCATCACAATATACCATATAAGATCCTGAACCTGTGGGCAACACCAACACCGGCGTTGTAGTCAAAGCAGTCTTGATCTTCTGGAAGCTCGCCTCACACTCGTTTGACCATCTGAACGGGGTACCCTTCTAGGTCAATCTTGTCAATGGGGCTGTTATAGACGAAAACCCCTCCACAAATTGACGGTAATAACCCGCCAAATCCAAGAAACTCTGAATCTCTGTAGCTGAAGTGGGTCTAGGCCAGTTCTAAACTACCTCAATCTTCTTAGAATCCACCTGAATGCCCTCTGCCGATACTACATTCCCCAAGAAAGCGACCGAGTCCAACCAAAACTCGCATTTTGAAAACTTGGCATACAACTGGCTATCCCTCAGAGTCTGAAGTACAATCCGAAGATGTTGCTCGTGCTCTTCTCGATTGTGGGAGTAGATCAAGATATCATCAATAAACACAATAATGAAAGAATCCAGATAGGGCTTGAACACTCAGTTCATCAAATCCATAAATATTGTTGGAGCATTTGTCAACCCAAATGACATCACTAGAAACTCATAATGCCTATATCGAGTCCAAAAATTTGTCTTGGGGACATCGGATGCCCTAATCCTCAACTGATGGTAGCCAAACCTCAAATCAATATTCGAAAACACCTTGGCACCCTGAAGCTGATCAAATAAGTTATTAATCATCGGCAATGGATACTTGTTCTTGATGGTGACTTTGTTCAACTGCCGATAATTTATGCACTTCCTCATCGACCCATCCTTCTTCTTCACGAACAACACAGGCGTACCTCAGGGTGAGACACTAGGTCTAATGAAGCCCTTATTAAGTAAACCTTGTAATTGCTCCTTCAATTCTTTCAACTCTGGCGGGGCCATACGGTATGGCGGAATAGAAATAGGGTGAGTGTCTGGAGCCAAATCAATACAAAAGTCAATATCTCTGTCGGTTGGCATCCCCGACAAATCTGCAGGAAACACCTCTGGAAACTCACGAATAACTGGTACTGAATCCATGGAAGGACACTCCAAACTAGAATCACGGACATAATCCAAATAAGCTAGACACCCCTTCTCAGTCATATGTCGAGCCTTCACATAAGAGATAGCCCTACTGGTAGAATGGCCAGGAGTCACCCTCTACTCTAATTAAGGCAACCCTGGCAAGGCTAAGGTCACCGTCTTGGCGTGACAATCCAAAAGTCTCCCTCCACTCTAATCAAGGCAAGCCTGGCAAGGCTAAGGTCACCATCTTGGCGTGACAATCCAATATAATATGATAAGGTGACAACCAATCCATGCCTAAGATGACATCAAAATATACCATATCGAGAAGTAGGAGATCTACGCTAGTCTCAAGACTTCCAATGGTAACCTCACATGAATGATAGACATGATCTACAATAATAGGATCTCCCACAAGTATGGACACACACACACACGAGCACTCATAGAATCACGAGGCAGAATCAGATATGAAGCAAAGTAGGATGACACATAGGAATAAGTAAATGTAACGACCCGACCGGTCGTTTTGAATATTACAACCCCGTTTCCCTATTTACTGCTCAAATTAGTCTTTACAGTTGTTGTGTGACTTGAAGGGGCAATTGGTTCGGGTCCGGTGAGGTTTTGGAATGAATTGGAACACTTAGTTCCAAGGTTTAAAGCTTAAGTTAAAATAGTGACTGTATGTCGACTTATGTGTAAAAGACCTCAAAATTTAATTATGATGATTCCAATAGCTCCGTATGGTGATTTTGGACTTAGGGGCATGTCCGTAAAATTATTTGGAGGCCCGTAGTGGAATTAGGCTTGAAATGCCGAAAGTTGAATTTTTGTGATGTTTGATCGGGGGGTTGACTTTTTGATATCGAGGTTGGAATCTGATTCTGGAAATTGGAATAGCTTTGTTATGCCATTTATGACTTTTGTGCAAAATTTGAAGTCATTCCGGATTGATTTGATGTATTTCGGCACAAGATATAGAATTTGAAAGTTCAAAGTTTATTACGCTTGAATTGAGGTGTGATTCGTAGTTTTAGCATTGTTTGATGTTATTCGAGGCTTCGACTAAGTTCGTATGATATTTTAGGACTTGTTGGTATATTTGGTTGAGGTCCCGAGGGGCTCGGGTGTGTTTCGGGGTGGTTTCGGACCATTTCTAGGCCATTTTTAGTTGCTGGTTTCTACCTACAGAGGTGTGCATCGCGATCGCGAATATTTGGTCGTGTTCGCGAAGAGCAAACAACAGTTTGGAACCTTGTGAATCGCCATCACGGAAGCTCTTTCGCGATCATATAGAACAAAATCTCTGCTGCACTGACCCGACTTTGGAAGCTTATATCTCGCAATCTATAAGGAATTTGGAGATGATCAAAAAATGAAAGTTGTAGCCCTTGATGTCTAGTTTTCAAAAATGTAAATCATTTGTCATTTGGAGCTATGGAGCTCGGATTGAAGCTATTTTTGAGGCAATTTTTACCATATGGATTGGGGTAAGTGATTCTAACTCGGTTTTGGTTAAATTACACGAATCTATTATTGTTTTTATCAACAAATTAGTGTTTTGGGTTGAAAATAGTAGAAATATTCATAAACTTTAATTGAGGATTTGAAGGCCGAGCTGTGGTCGAATTTGAGTAATTTTGGTATGGTTGGACTCGCAGTTGAATGGGGGTTCAGATTTTGTGTGTTTTATCGGATTCCGAGATGTGGGCCCCACAGGTGATTTTTGGGGCGTAATTTTGAATTTTTGGAAAATATTAGTAATTTGATATGTAATTAATTCCTATAATTGTTTTTGAACTGAATCAAATTAATTGTGACTAGATTCGAGCCATATGGAAGTTGATACGCTCAGAATAGAATTTCTGGAGGCTTGCTCGACATTGAATTTTGCTTGTTCGAGGTAAGTAACTCTTCTAATCTTGGAGCTGAGGGTATGAACCCTGAATATATGTATTATGTGAATTGTTGGTAGGTGACGCACATGCTAGGTGACGGGCGTGTAGGCGTGCACTATAGAAATTTTGACATAATTATTTCTGTAAAATTTTGTAGTTAAATGATTTTGGCATTTTCCATGTGGTTTTATGAGTTAAAGATATTGAGCTAAAAAATATATTAAAAATCATGTTGAGGCTCTGTGCCAGTATTATTGGAACCCACAGAGGTCATATTGTTGTGAATTATTTATTTTAAATTGAAAATTCATACTCAGTCATATTCATTTCATTGCATATCATATCTCAGTCTCTATTATTTTTTATTGATACATCATATCATCATTGTTTGGGCTATTCTCATGACATTGTGAGCCCATGAGAGAGAGACTGGAGAGATTGATGACTGAGGGTGGCCGAGGGCCTGATTGTGAGGATATTTTTGGGATCAAGCTGCACGCTGCAGCAGGTCATGTTAGCTTTATATATATTATTACAATTATATGGATCGGGGCTGCCCGCCTGTAGCAGGCCTTATTGGCTTATTATGGCACGTGAGTTGTCCGTGCGAATTCTGATATGATATTAGAGTACGTGAGTTGTCCGTGCACATTATAGCGTTTGGGCTAAAGGAGCCCCTCCGGAGTCTGTACACACCCCTAGTGAGCGCAGGTACCTACTGAGTGCGAGTGCCGAGTGACGAGTGATGAGTGACTGGTAGGCATGAGTGATTGTGAGGTATGCCCGATGGGCTGTTTACGAGTGATTGTGAGGTATGCTCGAGGGGCTGTTTATGAGTGATTGTGAGATAAGCCCGAGGGGCTGTTTATTATTTTATCACTGAGTTGCATCGCATTGGTATGCACACATGACATACAGGCATAAAGATGTATTTTTCTCATGCTGTACAACATCACATCATTCATGATTTCTCACACATTTTGACAGATGGGCATAGTGATGCATTTGTTTTACACTGGTTACCTGAAAAAAAAATGAACCATCTTATTTATTATTGAAAGGATTTCGGGAAAATTATTGTTTCCAAACTTATTCATATTTTTGGCAACTTCGGTAAACGATTTGGGTTTTCACTGATGTACTTGAAAGGAAGAATTATTATTTTTGAAATCATGATTTAGCTGAGCATTTTATCTTTGAGTTACTTCTTGTATTATTGTTTTACGTGGTTATGGATTGTTGTGGACTACTGGTTTTTGGACCCGACCTCGGTAAAAGCTCGTCACTGCTTTCAACTTAAGGGTAGGTTTGTTACTTACTCAGTACATGGGGTCGGTTGTACTGATACTACACTTCTGCACATTGCGTGCACATGTTGGCTGTTGTTGTTGCTGTGCTCGATGGTTGCGGATTTGAAGATGTACCTACGTTCCTGTTGTAGCTGCCTCTTGTTCAGGGTAGCCTTAGATTTATAAAATCTCTGTTTATGTATTATTCAAACAGACTATGTATTTATTTTATATCTGCTTTGTATACTCTATTCTTAGAAGCTCATGATTTATACTACTAGTTCTTGGGGGATGTATAAGATTAAGATCTTTATTCACTTAATTTCTTTAATAATTTTTATTGGAATTGGATAATTGAAAGTTGGTTTACCTAGCGGGTTGGGTTAGGTGCCATCACGACTAGTTGGATTTTGGGTCGTGATAGTAGAGCCCGGATCAAATAGAACTGAAGCATCCCTATGGCAAACTGAAACAATACCTGTGATAATAGTGTCAGATGACTCAGCCTCAGGCCTCGCTGGGAAAGCATAACATCGAGGCTAGGGCCCACCACTTTGAACCATATCCCTAGGACGACCTCTAATTGGCTGGCCTTCACCTCTAACGGCCTGACCTTCACCTCTAATAGCCTGACCTCCACCTCTGGCTGCCTAACCCCTGCCTCTAGCTGGCTAAGTAGGCGGTGAAGCAACCGGTGCCGGAACCATTGCACGAGAACCCTGCTGTTGTGAGTTGCCCGATGCCCGAGGGAAAAATCTAGATGTGCCTCGGGTCAACAAAAATGTAACACTCGGCTGCTGTGACTGATGTCCCTGAAACTGACCCTGTCGACCTGAGTAACCACCCTGAAAACTCTGGAGCGGAGGTGCACTAATAGGAGTTGGTGGTGCATTGTAGGCTAGTTGATCGGGATGAGACATATGAGGGTCGCGACCACCTGAAGCACTGTGAGAATCTTGGAGCGCTGAATGATACGGCCTGGAAGGATGGCCTCTACCAAAAGTACCCCTTCCTCCAGATGAGGCACCACTGAACCCACCAGAATGACTAGGCCTCTTATCAGACCCTTGCCCTCTCTCCTGAGCAAGAACCACCTCGATCCACCTCCTGACATTGGCAGCCGCCTGAAAACATATCTCACCCCTAGTTTCCTTGTCCATTTGTAGCCTGATAGGATGAGCGTGTCCATCAATAAACCTCATCACCCTCTCTCTCTCTCTCTCTCTCAGTAGGAAGCAGAAGGAGAGCATGACGGGTTAGATCCATAAAACGAGTCTCATACTGAGTAACAATCATACTGTCTTGCTGGAGACGCTCGAACTGCTTGCGATAATCTTCTCTTAAAGTGATAGGGAGAAACCTCTCTAGAAATAGCTATGAGAACTGTTCCCAAGTAAGTGTAGGTGACCCAGCTGATCTGGTCAACATGTAATCTCTCCACCACCTCTTGGCGGAACTCGTCATCTAAAATACAGCAAAATCGACCCCGTTGGTCTCAACTATACCCATATTCCACAGCACCGCATGGCAACGGTCAAGATAATCCTGTGGGTCCACAGAAGGTGCACCACTGAAGTGAACTAGGAAGAGCTTTGTGAACTTTTCCAATCTCAATAAGCCCTCAGAAGACATGGCGGGCCTATCACCGGCCTGTACCGTAACAACTGGCCGAACTACCCCAAATGGTGGGGCTGCTGGAGATTGATACTAGGGAGCTATCTGCTCCGGAGTGTATGTAGCAGGAGTCTGTGCTTCTCCCCCAGCCTGAGAGACGGCTGGTGCCACAGGAAATGCACCGGCCTGGGCCACACTCTCAATAAGGCCCACCAAACGGACTAGAGCGTCCTGAAGCACTGGGGTGGCGATGAACCCCTCCGGGACCTGAGCTGGTCCAATAGGTACAGTTTGAGCTGGAACCTCCTCATCAAAATCTACCTGAGGCTCCACTGCTGGTGCTACTGCCGGAGCTCTAGGTTGAGAACTTCGGCCTCGACCTCTGCCCCTCGTAGGAGCTGCCACTGGGGGGCTCCGGCTGTTGTCCAGATGAAGATGTTGCATGTGTTCTCGTCATCTACGGGAGGACAAGAATAGAAGAGTTCAATCAGTAATGATACAATAAAATCGCATGATAGAGATGAATAGAAGTGAAATTTGTTCCTAAACTTCATAGCCG
This sequence comes from Nicotiana tomentosiformis, assembly GCF_000390325.3. Classification (NCBI taxonomy): domain Eukaryota; kingdom Viridiplantae; phylum Streptophyta; class Magnoliopsida; order Solanales; family Solanaceae; genus Nicotiana; species Nicotiana tomentosiformis. The sequence continues at coordinate 87,626,235 of NC_090823.1, forward strand.
CTGGAAGATAAGTACAAACGTATCCGTACCGATCCTTCAGACTCTACCAAACTTGCTCATGACTCGTGAGACCTAAGTAACCTAGTGCTCTGATACTAACTTGTCACGACCCAGAATTTCAACCTTCAGGGTTGTGATGGCGCCTAACATTTCACTTGCTAGACAAGCCAACGTTAGAGGATCTTTAAGCCAATTTTCAATCAATTCAATTAAGTAAAACCAATTAAGCCGAAAAGAAACTAAAACAGAATACAAATGACATAAAACCAATAATATTTAACTACAACCCAGATCTGGAGTCACAAGTTCACAAGCTTCTAGAATCTCTACAAAATAGGGTTTGAAATAAATACAACTGTATCGAATGAACAAAATAGTAAATAAGGGAAATGGAAGGGGACTTCAAGGTTTGCGGACGCCAGCAGATCTACCTCGAGTCTCCGAATGCCAATCCGAGCTGATACTTCTCACGAACAACTAGGACCAGTACCAAAAACTTCACAAGAAGTGCATAGTGTAGTATATGTATAGCCGACCCAATGTACTCTGTAAGTGTCGAGCCTAACCATGACGAGGTAGTGATGAGGCTATGACAGGAAACCCACGTAGATAAACCTGTACAGACGGAAATATATGTACAACATAACAACCAATAAAGAATTAACAAGTACTAGTGGGAGGGGACATGCAAAAGGGGTACAAGATACGATAACTACAACATGGAATGATAATAAGAAGTAGTCAATAAACCTTCAACCAACAAAATGAACAAACATAATGAATAATATTGCACAACATCACCCTTCGTGTTTTTACTCTCAGCCTCACCATGAAACAGTAATAATAGCTCGGCATCACCCTTCATTCTTTTACTCTCAATCTCAACTATAAGATGATAAATACGACACGACATCACCCTTCGTGCATTAACTCTCCAATACGGCACGACATCACCTTTTTTGCATTAATACTCTTCCTTACCATGTAACAATGAACATATAACAATAGGGAGATAGAATAAGCAAGATCAAGTCTTATGTCAAAAATGGTTCTACAACACTAATCTCTTTTTCAAAAATAATATTCAATTATCATAGATAGCCCATAAATGCGGAAAGAATGATCAATTTAGTAATTAACTAGTCTAAGCATGGATATCATAATCAAAGAAAGAAATAAATGTCAAGAAACAAGTCCCACCCACGTGCTTTAACCCAATAACAACGCATAAGTATTCGACATCTCACATATACGTTGTATCCAACATTTAAACAAGTAGCAAATAGGCAAATAAATTCTAATCCCTCGAGTCAAGGTTAACCACGACACTTACCTCACTCCAAAAGTCGACTCAAAGCTCTACCGGAGCCTTTTCCCTAGCAAATAGGCAACAGATATCCGAATCTCACCCGAGCCCTCGGGGCTCCAAACCAAATATGAACACGAATCCAAAAACCTCATACGAACTCGTCCGCACGATCAAAATACCAATTTAATGCCTAGAATTACGAATCGGACACCAAATCAAATGAAATTTTTAATAAAACTTTAGAACTTCTATTTTACCAACCAGACGTCCGAATCACCTCAAACCAACTCCGTTTCTCACCAAATTTGACAAAAAAGTCATAAATATAGTAATGGACCTATACCGAGTTTTGGAACCAAAATACGGACCCGCTATCAACAAAGTCAAACACTGATCAATTCTTTAAAGTCATTAAGCCTTTAAACTTCAAAATTTTGACAAAAAGCGATAACCAAGCTAGGGACCTCCGAATTCTATTTTGGGCATACGCCCAGGTCCCAAATCATGATAGGGACCCACCGAGACCGTCAAAATGTGGATACGAGTCTATTTGCTTAAAATTTTGACCAAAGTCAACTCAAATATATTTTTAAGGTAAATTTTTATTTTTATCAATATTTTAACATAAAAGCCTTTCAAAGAAATATTCGTACTGCGTACGTAAATCGAGGAAGGCTTAAGGAAGCTATTGGAGGCTTCAAAATATAGAATTAAGGTTTAAAACTCTAGATGACCTATCGGGTTATCACAATAACTGAGATTTTCACATAAGTTTTCAAAAGTATTTGAATATATATTCTCGCGTAACGCCCTTTGAGAGTGGATGAGGTACAAATGTCTACTTTAAGTTGCTTTTCTAGTTTCCTACCAACTCTTTTCGGGATTTCTTTATCATAAAACTCTATAGGGAGTTATGGTAGGTGAATCCATATGGTCGTGGATGATTAGATTGCAGCTTCTGGGACGAATTTTGGCTCTCATTGTTTTATAGAGAGGAACTTTTTAGCTATGAACCATGGACCTTCATGTAATGCTTTCACCATATTTCATCTAGTCCAAACTTGACAATGAAAGAATCCCATCCTAAGTAAATCAAGACTAACTATTTGGATGGTTTTCAAAGATCAACAAGTTTAGAGCGGAGGTATTGATGGGATGACCTTCGGCCAAATACTTTAATAATGAGGTTGAATATCCATGGGTGGTATATTCGGTTCTTATCCTTCAGTGATAATAGGATAGGGCCAAGTTGACCTTTCCATTTATCGATTGTGTCATTAATAGTCAGTTTATTCTCATAGTACTGAGATTGGTTGGTTTTATTTTTGTCAAGTAATATTTTCTTGTAGAAGTGTGGTGGAGATGTGTCTTCCTTTATATGGGTGTGAGTCTCATCTGGTGGTTTAGGGGGAATGGGGAGAGGGTTCTATATTGGTGGTTACTGTATTCATGACAGTGTTAGTTGTAGAGAGAAGTCAGGGTTTATCTCTCTAAACGCTACATAAGAGAAATTTTTTATGAAAAAGGTCCAAAATTGACCCTAAACTAATGAATATAGAGCAACTATGCCCTCCGATTGATTTTGGTATCAAAATTATCCTTGCTGTTAAATTACTGGACCACTTATACCTCTAAAAACTAACAGAGCTCCAGCTCAAATTTGACACATTAAAAAAGTATGTTTATGCTTATGTGGAAGTCCAACTCAGATGAAATATTTAACACTTCAAAGTAAAGTGTTAAGGTCTAGACCGAGCAGGGGCTAAGAATTCCATACCCGCTACACAACCTCCATCATTGCCGCTACATCACCATCCCAAAACACATAGCTACCATGTATTGAAGGATGGACAGCACATTAAAACCCGTATAAGCAGATCCTTTCTATTCTCTTTAATCAGGAGCCAAGGCTGCTGGTGATAATATTTTTGGCCAAGGACAAAGTAAATTGGATATGGAGAGAGACAAAATCGATAATGGTAGAGAGAGAATTTGTGCGATGGTCAAGGTATGGAAATCGATGGTGCCGATGATTATTTTTGGTGACAACATTGCCAGAGGAGGGAGTGCGATAGTCAACTCGAGATTTTCATGCCTAGTGGTCAAGTGGATTTTGATTTGGTGTGTCGTTGTCAATTTTTCACTATATAATTAAGTCATTCATGGTGAACTGAACATAAGAGCCTATCCCCTTAAACAATTGGTTTGGTTTTAAAAGACTTCAGATTTTGTTACCAAAATGTTGCAGTTCCTTTGTTGTGCGACACTGCAGCAAGAAGTAGGAAACTTTTTGTGTTCAAGTTTGGATTGTTAGTACACTTCTTGTTGATTTCTGTATTTCTTATATGAAATACTTGGTTTATAATTTTTATTATGGATCTACAATACTTGATTATCACTGTGTTCGAAAAGTTGTCATTCGTAGTGATCTCTTGTAAACAATAGACTTTACTATTTTATGTTTATGATATTAGAGACCAAAAAATGATGAGCTTATCCCCAAGAATTACTATGAATTTAATGGAGTTGCGATCTATGCAATATCTTTTTATTGAATGATTTTCTTGTCTTGAAGGTTCTATGTCCATAAGATGATTTTCCCATTGGAAGTGTCACTGTAGAGGTTTTTCCAGTGAGTGATGGCAGAAGATAAGGAGTTGCCTTCACATGGTAGGTATTTGAAAGTTGAGTGGAAGGTGGAGTCAAAAAGTCAAAAAAGAAAATCTTTTAATATGTCAAATTTGAGCTGGAGTTCTGTTAGGTTTTAGGGGTATAAGTGATCGGGTAATTTAACAGTAAGGATATTTTTGGTATCAAAATCAAACGGAGGGCATAATTGCTCTATATTCATTAGTTTAGGGGTAGTTTTGGACCTTTTTCGAAGATTTTATTATTTTTCTTTGTAATTCCTTCTTTGTCTTCTATAATATTATTTGATTGAAAATAATCTCCGAAAAATAGAAAAACAAATTGTGAAAATTTTGAAACATTGTTTTAAGAACAAACACCACTAGGTCTCAACTTCCAACAAAAATAACTTTCTCTGGACAAGTAATGTCATTTATTTATCATTATTCATTCTCAATGTACTTACTGATCCCCCTCTCCCCCATTCAAAATATATGTAATATAAAAATCATCAAAATAATGTATTTTTAATGTTAATGTTACCTTTTATAAATTTTATACACCTCAACAACTACAAATTTTAAGTCAACTATATTTAGTTCTGATATGATAAAAATTTTGAAATTCATCTTATATACCTTTTCAAGCCTCTCTTAATAATGAAAGTTTCTTATATTTCTCAAAAAAATCGGGTTTTATGCTTACGTGACTTCATGTTATGTTTGAGTTGCTACTGACTCTAGAAATATGCAGTAAATATGAAACGAAAAAGGGTCAAAATTGTCCCTGAATTATCGAAATTACTATAAAAATGAAAATACACATAAATACAGTCCACATATATACATTGCAACTAAGTGGCTTATATACAACTTTGCAAAGCTATAAAATAAAATTAAAAGTTCAAGACAGCATCCAACTCTAACGACACGACCGGTCGTTTTGAGCTCTAGCATGGTGTTCGGCAGTTTGAGACCTTGAGAAGCTTCACTATATATATTAGGAGTTGCACGTGTAGTCGGTTTAACTTTCGAGAAGTTCGGAGTAGACTTGAAAAATAATTCTCTATTCGGAAGCTTTAAGTTGGTAGGGTTGACCACGGTTTGACTTTTGAGTAAACGACCTCAAAATCGGTATTTAAAGGCTCCTATAGGTTCATAAGGAAATTTCAGACTTGGGCGTATGTTCGGGTTGAGTATCGGATGGTCCGAGAGCGATTCAGCGCTTATTATCGGAAGTTTGCATTTTGAAGGTTCTGAGATTTGCTAAGTTCGACTTGGAGTCTGCTTTGGTGTTATTGGAATTTGGGCAGCGTTCCGAAACCTTGAATATGTTCATTTGGTTGATTGGAACTTGTGCGTGAAGTATGGTCATGATCCGAAATATCTAAGTATGATTTGGACGCGTTCGGGGAAGTTTGAAAGTTAAAAGAAGAATTTTGATCGTCGATTTGTGGTTTTGATGTTATTCATGGCATTTCTAACCTTTGTATAACTTTTGATAAGGTATGGGGACTTGTTAGTATGATTTACGGGATCCCGGGTGCATCGGGTGCGTTTTAGGGTAGTTTCGGACAATTTCTCCTTATTTTGCAACTGCTGGTTTCTGGTGTTCTTGGTATGCATCGCGATCGCGGATGTTGGGTCGCGATCGCGAAGAGTGACCTGGAGCTTGGACGAATTTTTTCATCATGATTGCGACTGTGAGTTCGCGATCGCGAAAGGAAATTTGTTGGGGCTGGAAGGTTAGCCTTCGCGTTCGCGTAGGCTTGACAGGTTGTGGAACGCGATCGCGAGAGGACCTCGCATTCGCGAAGAAGGAATCTTTTGCGATCGTGAGGGTAATTCCACGACCGCAAAGAGGAATTTTTTGGGTAGCTGCAATTTTGTTTTTGCGATCGCGAGGCTGTTTCCGCGATCACGAAGAGGAAGGGCCTGGGCAGAATATAAGTTATAAATCAGGAATTTGCTCATTTCAACTCATTCTCTCTTGCTAAGGTGATATTTGGGCGATATAGAGGAGTCATTTTTGCATCATATATCATGAGGTGAGTGATTCCCACTTGTTGTAAGTTAAATACATGGGCTATATATGGATTTTAATATGAAAATTATGGGAGTTTGGAAAAACAAAACCTAGAAATTGTATTTTGAATTTTGACCATGCAATTGAATATAGAATTGGGAATAAATTATATATTTGAGCTCGTGGTGCTATGAGTAACATTTATCTTCGATAATATTTGGAATTCGGGCACGTGAGTCTAAGGGTTCACTTTGTTGACTTTTCGTGTAGAGTTGGGAATTTCTACTAATTAATTAAATTACGAGTCCTTGAGTATATTTTGAATGGGTTGCGCATTTGTTTACTAGTTTTAGATCATTTAGCATTGGTTTGGGGTGTTAGAGAAGTGTTGTAGCGAGTTATCAAGTTTCGGAGCGAGGTAATTCTCCTATCTAACCTTGTGAGGGAGAATTTACCCCATATATGCTAGGTTTGTTATGTGCTACGTATTATGGGAGATACGTACGTATGAGGTGACGAGTGTCCGTGCATATGTTAGATTCTTGATCATGTCCGGGTAGACTTAGACTCACACCATATTTTAACTCTATTACTTGGGTTATTCTTGCATGTTTAATACTTTAATTTACACTTTCGCCTAAGACTAGACTTGGATAGTGTATCGGATTTTCTATTTTAAATTCTTGATGAGCTACTTGATTAGCCGTGGAAATTGTACTTTCCTTTATAGATTTTGTCCGCGTTGAGCATATTCATCCAAAACTTTTATTGAATTTTATAACTCACACGTATATTAGTGAGTGGGGTCAGTGACCCATTAAAGTTTTATATTCTAATGGGAACGGGTTGAACGACTCAGCAGTACTCTTATGGGATCGGGTCGTTCGCCTCGACGGTATTATGTAATACACTCTTATGGGATCGGGTTGTTCACCTCGCCAGTATCATATAACACATTCTTATGGAATCGGGCCATTCGCATCAGCAGTATCATGTAACACATTATTATGAAATCGGGTCGTTTGCTTCGACAGGGTACTTATTCATATGGGATCGGGTCATTCATCACGGTAGAATATAATATTCTTATGGGATCGGGTCGTACGCTACGATATGATATCATACCTTCACTTTTATGGGATTAGGCCATTCACCTCGACAGAATCGTGCGTAATATTCGATAAGGATTCAGCATATCTATGAATCTATGTGACTTGAAACGTGATATTTTAGTGGTTATTGACCTGACATACATTTCATTCGTGGTAATATTCGGTATTTGAGGACTGTATGTTTACTCGTCTGTTGAGGATAGTTTTTATGTACATATATCTCACTTTACTATTTTACTTGTCATGCTTCATACCTGTCTACTTTTATTTTATTTTATTTATTGGACCACTAGTAAGTGTTAATGTCAACCCCTCGTTACTAATATTTCGGGATTAGGCTAGATACTTACTGGGTACATGTTGATTATGTACTCATACTACACTTTTGTCCTAATTGTACATGTATTGAGATAGGTACATTTGGTGGTCATCTTGACCCATAGGCGCAACTGTTGATGAGACTTTGTGGTGAGCTGCATTCCATGTTACGATCTGCAGCACACAGAGTCCTCATCTTATTTATTTAATTTACCTGTCTATTATATGTTCCAGACAGACGTTGTAGTAGGATTGTACTTCCTAGTAGTTGTCCATGCACTTGTGACACCGGATTTTGTGGGTTCTAGTGGATGCTCACAATTATACCTAACATTATTATTATCATTTCTCTTTATGATTTATTCATACTCAGTAATTTGGTAAGGAAGAACATATGTTTGTATGATTTCTAAACTTAATTCTATTTATTTAATAAAATTCGTGGTTTTAAAAGTTAAAATGGATAATTATGTTTGGAGGTTCACGTGTTGGCTTGCCTAACAACATCCTCGGGTGTCATCACGGTGGTCGTTACACCAGCTCCAAATAGGTTCTCGAATCGCTATTTCTTTAAAGCTCAAGCTTCTAATCCAATATTTGAATAAGTAATTGTGACTCAAAACGTTAGTTCAACAAACCAAATCCATTTTGAGTGGTAAAAATTAGATTGTTAAGGTAATTCACTATTATTAAACAAGATTAAATAATTGGGTTTAAATTCATTTTGTGAGAATTTTAAAGTAAATATTATCTGGACTTGTTAGAAATAGTCTAAGGAGATAGTTTAGAAAATTTATGGTCATTTAATGAAAATCTGGACTGATTTTGAAGTGAATTGCACATCTATACAATACAGGTAAATTGGGTATATAAGTGTATAAAAGTGTATAATAGTATATAATAGGTGTTTATATTCTCATATACACTATTATACAAATTTTAACACTATTATATAAAAACTGACTTCATATTATTTCTGCACCTCTTTTGAAATTTTACTAAAATTTAGCTCAAATCTGTTCCAAATTACTTCAAATTTAAGTTTTGAACTGCTATTGATATTTCCATTCGATTGAAATAACACCCCATGATGTTTCTAAGCAAACCCGACAATAGCAATTTCGCAATTAATCTCAATATTCATATATGAGTTTAGCTTTCAAATTCAAAATATCTAATGGTCTAGAATATAATCTTTGGATTCATATAATGTATATTAGGTCTTTATTGTATGAACATTGTTAGAAGTTCATGAATCGCCTTAAAAGTAGGAACAAACTTCGGAATGGATGAGTCTATGTTGTTCTTTGGACCTTTTCAGAGTTTGTTCTGTCTAATCTGTTACTTTGATACTCTAATCTAGTATTGTTCAACCACCTTTATGTACTGACTAGTGTAGAGAAGCTCTTCTACTGCGGTAGACTTGTTCGGGAGATCAGATTTTCTTTTATTTTAGGTGAGCTATGGACTGTGGTGGAATTGGGTCTTTAATGTTGGGATAAATGATGACAAGATTCTTTCAAGTTATATACAACTTGGGCCAAATCGGGTTAGAAGAAAACATATGGGCCCAATCTGGTTGGGATATTGGGCCATCAGACAAATAGTTAAATGACCCTCTATAGCCCCTCAAAATTTTAACACCCCATATTTTTCCCATTGACACGAAATGTCCCTCCGGCCCTAAGATATTACATCTAATAGCCCGAAATGTTTATTTTGCATATTTTGTATAGTGACAGTCTAGTTTGTATATATTTTGTATCGTGAGAGTCTATTTAGTATATTTTTTGTATAGTGATAGTCTATTATTAAAATTATACAGTGACAGTCTATTTTGTATATTTTTTGTATAGTGACAGTCTATTTTGTATATATTTTGTATAGAGAGTCTATTTTGTATATATTTTGTATAGTGACAGTCTATTGTATATTTTTTATATAGTGACAATCTATTTTGTATATTGTTTGTATAGTGACAGACTATTTTGTATATATTTTGTATAGTGACAGTCTATTGTATATAAATTGTATAGTGACAATCTATTTAGTATATTGTTTGTATAATGACAGTCTATTTTGTATATATTTTGTATAGTGACAGTCTATTTAATATATTTTTTGTATAGTGACAGTCTATTTTGTATATATTTTGTATAGTGGCAATCTATTTAATATATTTTTTGTATAGTGACAGTCTATTTTGTATTTGTTTCAACGTTACGCATAATGGATAATCAGTGATATCTAAGTTTTCCTTTTTCATCTCTATATACAAGCGTACACTTATTTTTTGTATAGTGACAGTCTGTTTTAGTTTTCTTTTTGTATAGTGACAGTCTATTGTATACAAATGAAATTTGCTCAACTAATTTCATGAAACATTTTTTGTTGAATATGGTATTCTTCAAAGTATTCTAAACAAAACAACAATTATTGTCTACTATGTATCAATCCTCAGCTATTTGAGACAGTTATATGACTCCCATTATACATTTCGCTCAAATAATATGATGATTTTCGAAATACAACATGTATTTATTAACTTTTGAAAATACATTAGCAAAACCTGAAGTCTGAAGTCACTAATTGGTCACATTGCGTCGTGCCTCTTTTTTTTATAATTTTTTAAAAAATATTAAAGTTGACCAATTCCTTTTTCCAGTTTGATAAAATATTGTTATCTTGGGATATTTGATATCTAAGAACATTCTTGGAGTAATTCATCACATTGGGCAAAAGAAATCAAGTACTGGGTAAAGAATTGAAAGGCACTTGTCATAATAACGTTATTTCATATACAACAATTGCAAAAGCCACAAGCGGTATTTTGACAAAAAGAAAACTAATTTTGCATATCATTGGTGGAAGATTGGACGACTCGATGGCAACGAAATCTATCGCATTTGAGCAAATTTAGGCTAGCCATTATAATTTATTTGGGGCTATAAATTGTATGGATTAGTTCATGGCTAGCGAATGATAATTGTTTCCACCGGCCGGCTACAAATGATATTTGCCAATATAAAAATGTCATTCTTCCATCTGTCCATCTATCTATATTTTAATCCACGCACACACACACACTGTAACGACCCGACCGGTCGTTTTACTTTCTAGATTCTCATTCCCTTAAATAAGACTCCCCATAAGTGCTTTTACTATTGTATGACTTGCGGGGATGGTTAGTTCGGGTTTGGAAGGGTTCGGGTTGAAATCGGAACACTTAGTTCTTTAATATTGGCTTTAAAGGGTTAAATTTGACTTTAGTCAACATTGCTAGTAAACTACCTTCAAACCGGGATTTAACGGTCTCAATAGGTTAGTATAAAAATTTTGGACTTAGGCATGTGTTCGGATCGTGTTTTGAATGACCCGGGAGCGTTTCGACGCCTAAAGTTGAAAGTTGGCTTATTTAAGGTTTTAAAATTTTTTAAATTTGGGTTGGAGTAGATTTTGGTGTTATCGAGGTCTATTTTAGATTTTAAATCCGAAAATAGTTCCGTATGGTGATTTAAGATTTGCATGCAAAATTTGGTATCATTCCAAATAGTTTAATATAATGTGACGCGTTCGGAGCAAGTTGGAAGAACTTGAAGTTCATAAGTTAATTCGATTTAGTTTGGGGTGTGATTCTTAGTTTTGGTGTTGTTTTTCATGTTTCTTGAGGTTGAGCAGGTCCGTTTTATGATTTTGAACTCGTTGGTATGTTTGGACGAGGCCTCGGGAGCACCAGATGCCATTCGGACGATGCGTAGAAGTCGTTTGGACGTGGAGGAATGGCTGAAGCAGCACAACTTCTGGTGCAATCGCACATGTGGAGAGCTAGCTGCAGGTGAGAGCTCGCAGAAGCGAGCCAACGACCGCAGAAGCGGCCTAGCATGGGCTGCCCAGGGATCGCAGAAGCGGAGCATGGACCACACCTGCGAAAGCTCAGGTGCGAAGAAGGAAATCGCAGAAGCGGGAAAGGCTGCAGGTTCGGCACGTGCGCCGCAGACGGCGGGCTCGCAGAAGCGGGCCATTTTTTGCAGATGCGGAAGTAGGCCAGTTGGGAGAGAGCTGCATCTGCGATGCTCTTTCCGCAGATGCGGAGCCGCAAAATCGGCCTATTCTCTGCAGAAGCGGAAATCGCCGGAGACAGAAGGGTCCATTTAATAAGGGACTTAGGCCATTTTGACTCATTCATTTTTGGAGCTTCTTAGAGAGGGGTTTTCACCTAGCTATTGAAGATAAGTAATTTCTATCTAATGTAAGTTAAATATATAGATTATGGGTAGATTTTAACATGTAAAATTATAAAAATTATGGGTTTAGTTGAAAACAAACCTCTATTTTGATAAAAATAAAATGGGATTTAACCACGAAAATGATGATGAAATTGGGTAAAAAAAAATATATTTTAGTTCGTGAGGTTAGGGGTAACAATTATCTTCAAAAATTTTCGAAATCTGGGTACGTGGGCCGGGGGTAAATTTTAGGAATCTTTCAATTTGGATTGGGTAATTACTCTAATAGTTAAATTATGAACTTTTGAACATTTGTTGATTAATTTATACAATATTTGACTAGTTTCGGGTTGTTTAGCACCGAGTTGAGGATTTAAAGCATATTTGTGGATCGGATTTGAGCTTGAGAATGAGGTAAGTCTCTTGGCTAACCTTGTAAGAGGGAACTCATCCCCTTAGGTGTATTTTCGTTGTGAATTACTTGTGTGGGGAGGTACGTATGCACTAGGTGACGAGAGTCCCTGCATAGCTATATTTCATGAGATGTCCAGGTAGTCTTAGATTTACATCATGCCTCGATTATACTGCTATGTTTATTATGCATATTAATTCTCTAAAATAAAGCTGAGATTAGGGATTGTAAGGTTGAAACTCTCCGGTTTAGATTTCTTTTTTTTGGAAAGAATTGAGTAATATGAATAACTCCGAGAAATACATGTCCACTCGCGTCGCAAGTACTTTCGCGAGCGAGGTAAACTTTTCTACTCTCATGGAAGCCGGATGTTCACCTCGACATGTTAATAGATGCATCTATGGTTCGTGTCGCTCGACCCTCGGCAGTGCACACAATATATTTTTGGATCGGGTTGAACGACCTCAGCATAAATCGTGCGTGATAATATTCGGAACCTGATTACACTTGTATTATTTCATGGCTTGTGAGGTTATAATTTATTTAATGACATAAGCTGAATCAGGGTTAGTAGGTATTGGCTAGAGAAATTCTTGAGATTTTATCATCAGTTAAGGAGCCATTTATTCATTGCGTGTTATGGTGTTATTATTATTATTAATATTATTATTATTTACGTGTTCCATATATGTTTATAATTCCTATATTTCATTATTGGCCCATAGTAAGTGTCGATGTAGACCCCTCGTCACTACTTCTTCAAGGGTAGACTGGATACTTACTGGGTACATGTTGTTTATGTACTCATGCTACACTTCTGCACTAACCGTGCAGGATCTGAGGCATGTGCATATGGTAGACATCCCGGCGCACACCCGTGATACTCCGAGACTTAGTGGTGAGCTATTTCCGAGTCCGTTCTACGACACCTGAAGTCTTTCTTTTGTATTTACTTTCTGTCTACTCTACTTCATACAGTTTGTATATTCTATCAGTAGCTCATACACTTGTGACACCAGGTCTTGGAATTATGCTAGTAGACATTTGATAATTTTTGAGTAATTATTTCATCACACTTGTCCTTATAATTGCTCACACTTTATAGTAAATTTCTCACCTCTTACTTATTTAGTAATTAAAAATAGACCATTTCTAAAATGTTAAAAAGGATAATTATATGGTTAGTTCACTGTTGGCTTGCCTAGCGGCGACGTTGGGTGTCATCACGACCTATAGGGGAATTTAAGTCGTGACACACACACACACACACACACACACACACACATATATATATATATATATATATATATATATATATATATATATGTGTGTATTAATATTTATTTGTCTATACTATATTAAAAGTAGGAAGCCCAAAACTAAAAAGTTGAATTATCAAAATATCCTTTTAGTAATAAATATATTTATATTTGATAATAATAATAATTAAATAAATACCTGAAAAATAGTTATTTATACTGTATGTCTTTTTTAAGTAGTTGTATTTTTTCATTAGTAACTAATTTTTTAAAATTGTTAGACCATTAGTAAAGAACTACTTATTAAAAAAAGTCGGATGCCTTGATTTTGAAGGGCTGTGTTCCTCGAATTAGCCGAATAACTTTTCAAAGGTGTTCCTTTATTTTTATGAAAAAAGTCACATTCAAGAACTATTACGTTTATGATGTTTAAGTACGACTTAAATGAAGACAGTAACAAGTATATTCACCAAAATCGCTTGGCAAGAAATTGGCTAAATCAACAATAAAATGATTTGATGGCATCAAATCAGATTCCTTCAAGTAGTTCATGTTTTCCTACCCTATGTCATTTTAGTTAAATCAAAATGTTATAGTAAGTGATAGGGTGAATATGTATATACGGTGACGATCTCATACTACTTAATTTAAAGGTCATGTATATATAAGTAGGAATGTGATGAAAGGTTGTAGTTGTTATTACATCGTCAAAATGCAAATTAGTTGGCAATACATATATGTTGCATAAAATTTAATTGATGCATGTCGTAAATAAAATATACATGAGAAAAGTGCTTCTAAATCATAGTAGTATTAGAACTCGTGCGATGCACGGATCATACTAACGAATACTAATGATTTCAAATTGTGATATATGTTATTTGAGCATATTAGATCACATTACTTTTAAAAATAGACATTCAACTTTCATTTTGATTTTAAATATAACATGCCTAATAAAAAAATCTATAAGAAATTAATAGAAGCGGATCATAATCGAATAATATTTTAGTTTCTTACTTTTCTTTATTATATTATCAACTATTTTATATTATTACATTGCTAGTATATGACTTTTACTGGTTTGTCACCAGGGGCAGATCCAGCATAATAACTATGGGTTCCCGTGAACCCAGTAGCTTTTGTCTAGATCCTATATTTGTATTGAAAATCTAAAAAAAAGTAGAAGAATATTTAGCATGGAACCCAGTCTGTTAATTCAGTTATTAGTATATATTAACTTAAAATTTTTTTAAGAACCCATAAACTTAAAATTCTGGATCCGCCTCTATAATTGTCACTTGGTTTAATATTCTTATAATATATCCTTTCAGACAATGTTAGACTCAAGTCTAGTATTTGTTCATATATTGCTCAACCTTATAGATAAAATATTAGACTGTGGCCTAACGTTTACTAACAACTTATAAAATTTTAAATCGTAATCTTACATTTTCTCATAATTCTTTTAGTTTAATCAAAGGGATCTTACGACTGTGGTCTTAAACGGTCCGTAAGTTGCAAGAGCTATGCCAAAAAGAGATAACTAGTGAAAATTTGTGCAGCATATATGCATATGGAACATGCCAGCCCATTATCAAATAGGCCCTCAATTATTGGGGAAAGGCCCACCACTCACTACTCATAAACTTGGGAGAAATTCAAAAATAGCCAGATCTATAAGTGGTTATTCAAAAATAGCCACAGTTTCAAAAGTAATCGAAATTTAGCCACTTTTAATAAAAAGATAAATTTGAACAAATACATTGTTCAAAATTCGGAAAATACTCCAGCATAATATACTGGAATTCCAGCATAAGTATACTGGAACTAGGGGTGTTTATAAAAACCCGAAAAATCGAACCAAACCGAAAACCGAACCAAACCGACTAAAAAAACCGATACTTTTTAGGTTTGGTTTGGTTTTGGTTTTGAATTTTAAAAACCGATCAAATTTGGTTTGGTTTTGGTTTTGAATTTTAAAAACCGATCAAATTTGGTTTGGTTTTGGTTTTAATAAAAAAAAACAAAAAAAATCGAACCAAACCGACTATAAAAGTAGCTATTTAAATTTATTATTATACCTATATATATATATGTATATTTTTATATAAAGTTTCTAAAACTTTATGGCATATATTAGTCATTTGTATTTTTAGTCTAGTTCTTTGCTATTATAATAATCTAATTCTTTGCCTTTATATTCTAGTTTGATTGGTAGTTTTCTTTTGCTAAGTACAAGAATTTATTTCATGTTAAAAATTATCGATTTTTACTCGAGTACTTAAATTATTCATCACTATTTGATTCAATTATCATCAATATATCTTGGTAAATGATAGATTTCTCAAAAATAAATTGATTTGATAGTATTACGTTGAAAATATAGTCGCCGGAATATGCGTTTGGTAGTGTATACCTCATATTTAAGGAAAAAAATGATAAATAAACGAAAAATCCGAAAAACCGACAAAAAACGAATTGATAAAAAATCGACTTAATTGGTTTGGTTTGGTTCCAATATTTGAAAAATCGACTTACATGGTTTGGTTTCCTTTTAGGGAAAAACCGAACCAAAACGAACCATGAACTCCAGTATATTATACCGGAGTTCCAACATAATTATATTGAAACTCCAGCATATTATACTGGAGTTCCAGCATAAGTATACTGGAGTTCCAGTATAATATACCGGTCCAGCATAATATGCTGGAAGTTCATACACAGGTGCACCGATCTCCAGTATATTATGCTGGAACTTTTCGTGTTGCAGCAAAATAATGGCTATTTTTCAATGACTTTACAAACGCTGGCTATTTTTGAATGACCAGTCCGAAAACTGACTAGCTTGTTCTATTTTTACCATAAACTTACCACGCATGCCTTAAACAAGCATTAAGTTTGGATAGGTTGTTAGCTTTGTGCATGTACGGTTTGACCATTTCTAATTCAAGCCATATATAAAACACACTTATGGCCAAGAATTTAACTTAATGGAATGCTAAAATTATTATTTTCTTCCATGTACCGCTATTCAGAAAATATATAAAATGCAATTGTCTAATCAATTAAAGAAAGAAGCGTATAAATGCTCCCCTAATCAATCTAATTTTTTTCACTTTATCATAATAAATTATTTTGATTTGATCTAAATATTCGATACGAATAAATTTTTACGTACCTCTAATTCAGGCTTAGAGTATCTTGCAATAACTTACCTCCAACTTATTTTACTTAAATTTAAAATGGTAAGAAGAAAAGGGAAAAATCTTTTGCAATATAAGGATATTTCGTGCACATATTTGGACTCGTTTATTATCTGTGACTAAGTATGCACGTCGAGTATAAATACAATATCAAACAAAGTCGTTGAAAGGAGAAGTTTAGAGTACGTTTGATGTTTCTTTAATTAACAACCATCCAGATTCTATAATTTGGCATATGGTTGCTGTTTCATTCACCAATCTCTTTAAGTTGTTGCACGTCAAAAAAAAAAAAATTACCGAAAACAATTAAAATTCCAAGCACTAACATTTAACCAGCAACGAATATATTTTTTACATCTCTGCGTCTAATGTGTATTCATTACAAGTTTAATACGCTAAGTTAGAATGGAGTACGAATTTGTTATATCTAACTAACATGCACTTATAATGAAAAATATCATTGCGCTATTAGTGCATATAATTTTAAATATTGTTAAAAATATACAGCCTGACCTATTTTTAACAAATTTTATGAAGTTGATAACTTGCTAGTACACGAGATGAAAATTGATTAAGCTTTAATTACTCAGGATATAGGAGACATTGAATGTAGAGGAACAAAATTTCGTGTAAATAAACAACTTCATAAATGGGGGTGGGCACCCAAATACAAACTTATGTCAAATGGCGACAACTCAATTGCTGCTTCCAACAAACTTTGTTTTCAAATTGAAGAAAAAGCGTTCTTCCCTTCTACTAACTAAAAAGGCAAATTAGGGCAACATGAGCCATGAAAAATTCAAAAATTTTGCATATCGACATTCATGATCCACGTGGTGTTACTTTATTAATTATTGAATTACTTAAAAATAGCCTTTGAAGCATTTTTCCTAGTTCATACTTGAAAAGAACTGAAAGCGTGAATCTCTTGTATATATATTAATATATATACTAGTCTTAGGGTACGCGAGGATCCACGATACTAGTCTTAGTTTTATTATTTTACCTTTAAGTACTTGTCGTGGAAAATAAGTTCGATATGACATATGAGGATCCACGATATTTAAATTCTAAAAATAAAACTTGTTGTTGCTAGCAAAAACTGTTATATTTGTAATTTTCTTAGTCTTACTCCATCGAATGATAGGATTGGGCAATTTGGAAGGAAAAAAAAACTCCCGAGAAATCAAGAGAAGTTAACAATAATGAACAATTGTTAGAAGAAATAGTACGTCTGATAGAGTATTAATGGTTGAAGACTTATTTCGGGGGAATAAAGAAATTCTTAAAAAGATTGAATAAAATTCAGTATAGAAAGAAATTCTCAAAATAATTAAATAATATTCATTAATAATAGAAGATGAAATGAAAGAATAATATTTAATTACAACTTACGTAGAATGCATTCTATCTTCTGTCTCATTCCTACTCCTTCAAGCATAAAATTATTTATCTTGAAATTATAGAGGTGAAAGATAAGTTGATTTCAAACTTCTAAACATTAGGTAGAACTAATAAAAATACTGCAACTTTGAAATCATTCAAAGCTATAAATCTTGTTGAATAAAATGCACGTCAATACCTCTTAATTCCGCCGAGAGCACCTTTATAGCTTTATATAGTTTTTTTTTTTTTGTTGATAAAATGAGTATTACAAATATTGGTTTCTCTTTGGTTTTCCTCTTAGATTTATTCTTTCTTTCATTCTTTTTTATGAAAACATGAACTTGTTGTCAGATAATTGAAAGAAGAATAATTAGAATTCATAAGAATATACTTTATTAATAAATACAAAGTCACTGAAGTAATATATAAATATGAATTATTTGTTTGTCAAGTATTTTCAGGGTTCATGTTTTAAAGAATGAATATTTTTCTCCTATCAAATGGTTACAAACTCCAGAATAATTGGTTCATCTATAACATGGGTTTCTCTATTTCGTATCTTAGGATTATTATTATATTTTGATGCTATCTTCCAAGTATTACGCTTTTTAGGGGCTATGGCTTCTTTACCTCTTTTTTATTATAGGGTAAAAAACTTAAACTACTTTAAATAAAGAAAGATCTAATAACTAAAAAAATCGATTGTAAAATTCTAATTAAACGATTATTTCTAAATATAATTAAATAACTATTCCTAAATATTAGAGACTCAATTAAATGACTATTCTTAAATAGTAGAAAAATAATAAAATGACTATTTTGTCTAGTATAAAGTTTATTTTTAGAGGGATTAAAAAGGCGAACGACATTTCGCTATGGGACCTTCGCGCTTTTAATATATTATAGACATATATAAATGTTTACCCGTGAAACAGTACAATTGAATTTATACGTGATTTATAGACAAGTGAATTGATTTGATTCCAAAAAGGTAAATATATTAAACAAGAATGTAAGACTTAGCATTAAAATTAAGATAAGATAACTGAAATCATGTTTCCGGGAGCAGAGCTTCCGGAGGCATCTGCTCCCGGAGGCAGTTGTAATAATATCAATAAGCAAGAAGATAAAATATTATTAAGCTTTGAACAGTGTACAACATAAGTTTGTCAGAAAAATCGTGTCTTTACAATGAATGTTGAGCTCACTATTTATAGTTGCATCTAGGGAACAAGGTCCTAGGATCAACCCCTCTTAAATGACAATTATGAGAGCCATTGAAAAATATGTAACGGTAGGCAGCGAATGCCATATTCTCTATAACGGACTACGTACTTAATACTATAGAATATTCTTCATTAAATGTTATCGAAACGAGATTGTTGCCTTCGGACATGATTTCCTTCTACCTTCGGCTCCACGTGTCGCTTTATTATGCAAGCATTTAATATGAACATATTTTACTCTATACAAAGAGTCTCCCTACTTTCCGGTGGCATATCCTTGTGTCACCGGGAAGTTAGTAAAGATACCTTTGTTGGCGAAAAATTGTCTGACCCCCTCTAAAATATTTCTCACGGTCGATTAGACGCACGTCTCTCCGCATTTAATGCCTCGAACACGCGTCATCCCATGATTCAGTAATACTTTTGCCGGTTATCGAGGTAATTATGGCCACGATTTTAGCCCCTTATTTTTTTACTTATACGCATCAACCTTCTTCTTTTATACTTCATAATTTTCTAAACTCTCTCAAACTCTCTTTACTCAACTCACACTTGTTTTCCACTTCCTTTATTCTTCTTCTTCAGAGATAAAACCCTTATTCTCCTCTAATAACAATGGTATGCTTTTCCAAAAATTCCAGTGCTTCGAAGAACAAAGAAAGTGATGATGATGCTGCTCTTCCCACGGTGAGTACCATCATTCTAAGAAATCTTATTATAACTAAGGATTTCGAAGAGAAGTACCCTTCTGCTAACCCCCGAACATGGGTTGTTGGCGTGTATCCTTCTTGTAACTACTCGATCGGTCGTTTTATTTTCTAGATCCCCGTTCCCCTAATTAAGACTCCCCGTACATACTTTTACTGTTTTATGACCTGCGAGGATGGTTGGTTTAGGTTTAGAAGGGTTCGGGTTGAAATCGAAACACTTAGTTCCTTAATAGTAGCCTACAATGGTTAAGTTTGACTTGATTCAATATTTTAAGTAAACGACCTCGGAACCAGGATTTGACGGTCCCAATAGGTTTATATAATGATTTTGGACTTAGGCATATATTCAGATCGGGTTTCGGACGACCCGGGAGCATTTCAGCGCTTAATATTGGAAGTTGGCACATTGAATGTTTTCAAGTTCTTTAAGTTTGGTTTAGAATAGGTTTTGGTGTTATCGAGGTCTTTTAGGATTTCGAGCCTAGAATAGTTCTGTATGGTAATTTATGACTTGCACACAACATTTGGCATCATTCCGAGTTGATTTGTTAGGAATCGGACGTGCAGAAGTGTTTTTAGAAGTTTTTGCGTTTTATGTTGAATTCATGCATTTTGGCATCTGAGTCGTAATTCTAGATATTATTTTGATGTTTCAATCATGCGACCGGGTCCGTATTATATTGTTAGATGTGTGAGTGTAATTGGATGGGGTCCCGGGGGGCCCGGATACAAAACGGATTAGAATCAGACTCGGAGTTGGACATAGGGGAACTGGTGGTTCTTCAGATCTAGTGCAATCGCACCTGAGTGGAAATGGCCTCAGGTGCAAACTTGAAGAAGTGGCTCAGTGGTCACAGAAGTTGACTTGAGGATGGAGCTGGGTGATCGCAGGTGCAAGGATTGTTCCGCATCCGTGCGCCCCCAGAAACGATCGAGGCTCTGCAGATGTGGACATGGGCTGGCCTGATGTGGGTCGCAGAAGCGGAAGAAGTCCGCAGAATCGTCTCCCCATCCATATAAGCGAGGAATCTGGAGGCAGTTGGGGATCGCAGGTGCGACCTTTTTATCTCACATGTGGTTCTGCAGATGCGATCAAGTTGTCGCAGGTGCGGAAGTCGTTGGGCAGTGGGGGTTTTTAATCCGAGACTTAGGCCATTTCCTCTCACATTTCATTTGGTCTTGGGCGATTTTGAGAGCACATTTGAGGGGGATTCTCATCAATATCCTAAGATAAGTAACTCCCACCCATTTTCAACTTAATTATGCAGGCTTTAGGTAGATTAAACATGGAAAGATTGTAAAAACTTGTGGGATTTGTGAAGAATCTAGGGTTTTGGTAAAAATGGATTTGACCACGAAATTGGTTATGAAATTAAGTAAAAATTATATATTTGAGTTCGTGAGGCTATGGGTAATATTTATCTTCGAAAATTTACGAAATCCAGGCACGTGGGCCCGAGGAAAAAGTTTAAGAATTTTCCAATTAGGGAAGGGTAATTACTGTATAGCTAAATTATGAAGTTTTGAGTATATATTGATTAAATTATATAATATTTGACTAGTTTCGGATTATTCGGTATCGACTTGGGTCATTTAGAGCGGATTAGTAGACCGGAAGTGAGCTTGGGAACGAGGTAAGTCTCTTGCCTAACCTTGTAAGAGGGAACTCATCCCTTAGGTGTATCTTGTTGTGTATTAATTGTATGGGGAGCTACGGACGCACGGGGTAGCGAGGGTCCGTTCGTAGCTATATTCCATGATATGTTTAGGTAGACTTAGATCCACATCATGCTTTCAATTGTACTGTAGTGTTTACCATATATATTAACTATCTTGAATAGAGCTAAGACTAGGGATTTAAAGTTTCAATTATCAATTTGGCCATCTTATTTTTGGAAAATTGAGGAATAGTTAATAACTATGAAAAATCCATGACTTTTTGCCTCACAAGTACTTCCGCGAGTGAGATAAACTTCTCTACTCTAGTGGGATCGGGTCGTTCACCTTGGCAGTATAATAACACCATTCTTATGGGATCAGGCCATTCACCTCGGTAGTATGATGGTACCACTATTCTTATGGGATCGGGTCGTTCACCTTTGCAGTATGATGGTAACACTATTCTTATTGGATCGGGTCATTTGCCTCGACAGTACCAATTACCACTATTCTTATGGGATAGGGCCGTTCGCCTCGGCAACTTTGTGCTTAATAATCGAAACGGTTTCTCGTTTGGGTAATTGAGTTAGTGCCTTCACGGCCAGTTATGAGATGTTGGTGATTAGATACGGTCTTCTATTGTATTTATTGTACTTTCCCTTATTTTCCTCATTGATACCTGTTGTATGCTCACCATGTCTACTTTATCCACTTTTATTAGTATTATTGACCTCTAGTAAGTGTCAAGTAGACCCCTCGTCACTACTTCTTCGAGGTTAGACTAGATACTTACTGGGTACGCATCATTTTTCGTACTCACGCTACACTTCTGCACTGATGTGCAGGTACTGAGATAGGTTCCACCAGTGGTCATGCGGGCGCGTAGCCGATCATCTATGGAGACTTAGAGGTGAGTTGCTTGCCTTGCTATGATTCGCGGCACCAGAGTCTCCTTCCATCTTATTTACTATTCCTGTCTATTACTTTCGGACAGTAGTTTTAGTAGTTTTTTATATTCTCTAGATTGCTCATGTACTTGTGACGCTGGGTTTTGGGGATTTGTAGCACTTATGTACTGATGTACTTGTCATTTCTATCACCACAGACTATGTACTTATGATGTTGATATTTTTTTTAAAAAGACTTATCACAATTGCATGAAATTTAGTGTAATTAAAAATATATTGAAAAGGGATAATAAATAGTAGTTTCGCTTGTGGGCTTGCGTAACGGCGGCGTTAGGTGTCGTCTCGACCTAGTACGGAATTGGGTCATGACAGCTTGGTATTAGAGCTTTAGGTTCACGTAAGTCTCATGAGTCATGAGCAGGCCTAGTAGAGTCTTGTGGATCGGTGCGGAGACATATGTGCTTATCTTCGATAGGCTATAGGGTGTTAGGAAACTTCTTTTTCTTCATCTCATATCGTGAAGTTGATATTATACTAAGGGTATTTCCGAGAGGCTAGAGGTTTGGAGACAGGCTCTTGAGTCTAAGGGTTTCAAGCTGAGCAGGACAAAGACGGAATACCTGGAGTGTAAATTCAGCGCTGAGCCAGGGGAAGTGGGCGTGAATGTGAGACTTGAATCACAGGTCATCCCGAGTAGAGGCAACTTCAAGTACCTTGGTTCGGTTATCCAGGGGGAGGGAGATCGACGAGGATGTCACACACCGTATTGGGGTAGGATGGATGAAGTGGAGGTTAGCATCTGGAGTCCTGTGTGACAAGAGAGTGCCATCAATACTCAAAGGTAAGTTCTATAAAGCGGTGGTTAGACCGGCCATATTGTATGGGGCTGAGTGTTGGCCCGTTAAAAACTCACATATCCAGAAGATGAAAGTAGCAGAAATGAGGATGTTGAGGTGGATGTGCGGGCACACTAGGATAGATAAGATTAAAAATGATTTTATTCAGGAGAAGGTGCATGTGGCTCCCATTGATGACAAGATGTGGGAAGCGAGGCTTAGATGGTTCGGACATATTCAAAGTCGAAGCCAGATGCTCCGGTATGGAGGTGTGAGCGGCTGGTTGTGGAGGGCACGAGAAGAGGTAGAGGGCGGCCTAAGAAGTATTGGGGAGAGGTGATCAGACAGGACATGGCGAGGCTCCAGATTTCCGAGGACATGACACTTGATAGGAAGATGTGGAGGTCGAGTATTAGAGTTGTAGGTTAGGATGTAGTTGAGTCTTGACTTACTTCGTACCATTGTGGGACTAGCCAGGTAGGATTTTTGTCTAAGATAGCTAGTGAAAATGTTGTGTTTTACTACTTCGCTTTTCAGTGCATGTCCTATTTACTAGCTACCGCTTTTGCTTTGCATCTTTCTTCTGCATTTCATGGTGTTCCTATTTTTCCTATGATTGTTGTGGTGATACTAATATTGTCTCCTTTTGTCCTTTTGTCCTTTTGTCTTTTTGTTTTCTTGAGTCGAGAGTCTTTCGGAAACAGCCTCTCTACTCCTTTGGGGTAGGGGTAAGGTCTGCATATACACTACCCTCCTCAGACCCTATTAGAGGGATTTTACTGGGTTGTTGTTGTTCTATTTCTATTGACCTCTCACATATGGTGAGAGCGCGCGTGTTAGACGTACCTGGCGGTCGAGTGGGATGCTCCCCCCATTTCTAGAGGCAGAGGCAGAGTCTGGGGGAGGGCTCCAGCTCAAGTCAGAGGACGAGGGCGCCCTAGGGTTGCTCTTATTGTGCCACCTGTGGATATAGTAGAGGATCCTGTTGTTGAGGAGCAGGATGAGGTGCCCACAGCTGTGCTAGCCCAGCAGATTTCATGACTGCGCCGTGAGTCCAGGAGGTCATGGGTCGTATGTTGCAGTTCATGGATTCTATGACGCAGGCTAGTTTATTTCCAGTGGACCCTGCCATATCTCAGGTGGGAGGGGGAGCACAGACCCCTACCACTTAGTCTCCAGGGCACGCATTTGCCGTTTATCAGACCCCAGGTGCACTATATGCGGGTAGAGCCCAGCCTATTGCAGCGGCTATGCCAGAGGTTGTACCAGTCGTGACCGATGATCAGCAAAAGCGGTTGGACAGGTGGACTAGGCTTTGCCCCTACCTCTGGGGGGTGAGCGGTTAGAGGACCCCCAAGATTTCATTGACCGGTGCAAGGATAGGCTCCGAAACATGGTCATATTGGAGTCTAACGGAGTGGACTTCACCACTTTTTAGTTTGAGGGCAAGGCCTATAGATAGTGGTAGGCTTTTCTCCTTAGCCGGCCAACGGGTTCACCTCCCTTGACTTGGGATCAATTTACACATCTGTTCTTGGAGAAGTATATACCACCTTCTGAGTGAGAGGAGCTTCGGGGTCAGTTTGAGCAACTCCGTCAGGGTCACATGTCTGTCACCGACTATGGGGTGAGATTCACTGACTTGTCTCCCCATGCAGCAATTATACTCCCTACTGATGCAGAGAGGGTGCGGAGGTTCATTGTAGATCTGCACCCTGAGATTCAGATACATATGGCCTATGAGGCAGAGATGGGGACTTGTTTTCTTCATGTTGTGGATATAGATCGGAGGATCGAGCGTATTCGCAACTGCAGTGGAGAGTTTGCACCGAGAGACAAGCGGCCCCAACAGTTTTGAGGTTTCCGTGGTGCCTCATCTAGGGGTAGAGGTCAGTTTATGTGGGTTCAGCCCAGCAGGCCCATGCACTCAGCACCACCGCCTGCTCGGAGTACCCTAGCACGACCCTATTTTGATGCCATTCAAAAGAGTACTTACCGCCCGCCAGCTATTCAGGGTTCCACCAGTGGGTATTCAGGCCATCAGGGTCAGACTTTAGGTCAGTAGTCTAATGTTTCGAGAGGTTGTTTTGAGTGTGGGAATCTTGGCCACATGAAGAGGTTTTGTCCCAGACTTCGGGGCAAGGCTGAGCAGCAGGACTATCAGCGCATGTGTAACCACATTCGCCTTACCCGGATGATAGAGGATGGTAATATCATAGTCCTTTAGTAACTCAAGCCACATGCGCTGCCTCAAATTGAGATCCCTCTGTTTGAACAAATGCTGCAAGCTACGATGACCAGTGTAAACCTCACAGGACACCCCATAAATATAATGCCTCCAGATCTTGAGAGCATGAACTATCGCAGCCAACTCCAAATCATGTACAGGGTAATTCTTCTTATGGGGCTTCAGTTAACATGAAGCATATGCAATAACTCGCCCCTCCTGCATCAATACACAACCCAAGCTAATGCGTGAAGCGTCGCAATACATAGTATATATCCCTAAAGTAGAAGGCAACACTAACACATGTGCTGTAGTCAAAGTTGTCTTGAGCTTCTGAAATCTCACCTCGCAATCATCGGACCATTAGAATGGAGCACCCTTCTGGGTCAAAATAGTAAAAGGTGTTTCAATAGATGAGAAGCCCTCTACAAACTGGCGATAATAACCTACTAACCCCAGGAAACTCCTGATCTCGGTCATTGTGGTAGGACGAGGCCAACTATGGACTACCTCGAGTTTCCTGGGATCTACCTTAATACCCTTGCCTGATACAACATGCCACAAGAATGCCATAGAATCTAACAAGAACTCGCACTTGGAGAACTTAGCATATAGCTTATGTTCTCGCAAGGTCTGAAGCACAACTCTCAAATGCTGCTCGTGCTCCCCCATACTACACGAGTAGATCAATATGTCGTCAATGAAGACAATGACAAAAGAATCAAGATACGGCCTGAACACCTTGTTCATCAAATCCATAAATGCCGCTGGGGCGTTAGTCAAGCCGAAAGACATCACCAAAAACTCATAGTGACCATATCTAGTCCGGAAGGCCGTCTTCGAAACATCCGAAGCACGAATCTTTAGCTGATGATACCCAGATCTCAAGTCGATCTTAGAGAACACCCTGGCACCCTGCAACTAGTCAAACAAATCATCAATACATGGGAACATGTACCTGTTCTTAATGGTAACTTTGTTCAACTGGCTGTAATCAATGCACATCCGTATAGTCCCATCATTTTTCTTCACGAACAACACCGGTGCACCCTAAGGCGACACACTCGATCTGAAGAACCCCTTTGCTAGCAACTCCTCAAGTTGTTCCTTCAACATTTTTAGCTCTTTCGGAGCCATGCGGTATGATGGAATAGAGATAGGCTGGGTACCTGGAGCCAAATCGATATAGAAATCGATATCACGATCTGGAGGCATGCCTGATCAGAAGGAAATACATCGGAGAACTCCCGCACCATGGTCACTGAATCAATCATCGGAGTATCTACAACAGTATCCTGAATATAAGCTAGATTAGACAAACAACCCTTCTCGACCATATGTCGAGCCTTCAGGAAAGAGATAACCCGAGTAGATGCACTAACAGATAAACCCTTCCACTCCAATCTAAGAAACTCTGGTATTGCCAAGGTAACAGTATTGGCATGGAAATCAAGGATGGCATGATATGAAGACAACTAGTCCATGCCTAGTATGACCTCAAAGTCGGTCATATCGAGCAACAAAAGATCCGCTCTAGACTCATAACCATCGAAGTCATGATACATGATCGGTAAATCCAATCCACAATAAAAGAATCGCCCACTAGCGTGGATACATATAAATGAGTACCCTAGGACTCACGAGGAACACCTAGAAAATGAGCAAATAGAGATGAAACATATGAATACATAGACCCTAGATCAAATAGTACCGTAGCATCCCTACCGCAGACATAAATAATACCTATGATCACGGCATCTGAGGCTACTGCATCTGGTCTGGATGGAAAGGCACAGAACATAGCTGGAGTGCCACCTGACTGGCCTTCACCTCTAGGACGACCCCTACCTACTTGAGAAAGGCTGAGAGTATGGGTAGTTTGGCATTTATTTCAGCAGAGGAGAGGCCATTGGCTTTGGACATTCAGTTCTTAGCTAACACACTTGTGAGGTTGGATATTTCTGAGCGTAGTCGAGTTCTTATGTGTGTAGTGGCTCAGTCTTTATTATTGGAGCGGATCAAGGCTCGTCAGTATGATGATCTGCACTTGTTGGTTCTCAGAGAGATGGTACTACAGGGTGGTGCCAAGGAGATCACTATCGGTGAGGATGGTGTTCTGTGGCTCCAGGGTCGCCTATGTGTTCCTAATGTTGATGGCTTGAGGGTGAAGATTCTATAGGAGGCGAACAGTTCTCGGTATTCTATTCATCCAGGGGCTACAAAGATGTATCGCGACATGAGGCAGTATTATTAGTGGCGGCGGATGAAGAAGGACATAGTTGAGTATGTGGAGAGATGTCTAAACTGCCAGCAGGTCAAGTATGAGCACCAAAGGCCGGGTGGCCTCTTTCAGCAGAAGGTCATACCAGAATGGAAGTGGCAGCACATCATTATGGACTTCATTATGGGGTTGCCGCAGACGTTGAGGAAATTTGATGTCGTTTGGTTCATTGTTCATAGGTTGACCAAGTCAGCACATTTTATTCCGGTGGTGACTACTTACTCTTTAGAGAGATTGGCCCAAATTTACATGCAGGAGATTGACCGGTTGCATGGTGTGCCCGTTTCCATTATATCTGATAGAGGACCTTAGTTTACTTCGCATTTCTGGAGGGCAGTACAGATTGAGTTGGGTACCCGGGTAGAGCTCATCAAAACATTTCATCCACAGACCGACGGGCAGTCGGAGCGAACAGTTCAGATTCTGAAGGATATGATCAGAGCATGTGTCATTGACTACGGAGGTCAGTGGGATAGAGTATTGCCTATGGCCGAGTTTCCTTACAACAACAGTTATCAGTCTAGCATCTAGATGGATCCATTTGAGGCTTTATATGGTCAGCGATGTCGTTCGCCCATCGGATAGTTTGAGCCTGGCGAGGCTAAGTTATATGGTACTGATGTGGTGAGGGATGCCTTGGAAAAGGTAAATTTGATTCAGGAGCGACTTCGCATAACACATTCCAGATAGAAGAATTATGTGAATCAGAAGGTGCGTGATCTATCATTTATGGTGGATGAGAAGGTTCTCTTGAAAGTTTCACCGATGAAGGGGATCATGAGGTTCGGGAAGAAGAGCAAGCTGAGCCCAAGGTTTATTGGCTCATTTGAGGTGTTGAGGCAAGTTGGGGAGGTTGCTTATGAGCTTGCTTTGCCTCCCATTATATTGGGAGTTCATCCGGTCTTCCTTGTGTCTATGATCCATAGGTATCATGTCGGCAGGTCGCACGTGCTAGATTACAGCATGATTCAGCTAGATGAGAGTTTGGGTTATGAAATGAGCCAGTTGCCATTGTTGATAGGCAGGTTCACCAGTTGAGGTCTAAGAAGATTGTTACGGTGAAGGTCCAGTGGATGGACAACCAGTCAAGAAAGCGACTTGGGAGGCCAAGGAGGACATGAGGAGCAGATATTTGCACCTTTTCAGCACTCCAGGTATGATTCTAGACTCGTTCGAGGACAAACGTTTGTTTAAGAGGTGGAGAATGTAACGATCCGACCGATCGTTTTGCTTTATAAATCTTCGTTCCCCTAATTAAGACTCCTTGTACATACTTTTACTGTTTTATGACATGTGAGGATGGTTGGCTTAGGTTTGAAAGGGTTCGGGTTGAAATCGAAACACTTAGTTCCTTAATAGTAGCCTACAATGGTTCAGTTTGACTTGAGTCAACATTTTGAGTAAACAACCTCGACACCAGGATATGATGGTCCCAATAGGTTTGTATGATGAATTTGGACTTGGGGGTATGTTCGGATCGGGTTTCGGACGACCCGGGAGCATTTCAGTGTTTAATAATGGAAGTTGGCACATTGAAGGTTTTCAAGTTCTTTAAATTTGGTTTATGGTAGGTTTTGGTGTTATCGAGATACGTTTGGGCTTCCGATCATGAGAGTAGTTCCGTATAGTGATTTATGACTTGCACGCTGAATTTGGCGTCATTCCGAGTTGATTTGAAAGGAATCGGATACGCGGAAGTGTTTTTGTAAGTTTTTGAGTTTTATGTTGAATTCATGCGTTTTGGCATCCAATTCGTAATTCTAGATGTTATTTTAGAATTTCGATCGCATGAGCGGGTCCGTATTATGTTGTTGTATGTGTAAGTGTAATTGGATGGGGTCCCGGGGGCCCCGAATGCAAAACGGATTGGAATCGGACTGGGATTTAGACATGGAGGAACTACTGGTGCTTTAGATCTGGTGCAATCACACCTGCGTGGAAAGGGCCGCAGTTGCGAACTCGCAGAAGAAGCCAAGTGGTCACAAAAGCTGACTTTAGGCTGGAGCTGGGTGGTCGCAGGTGCAAGGCTTGTTCCGCATCTGCGCGCCTGTAGAAGCGATCAAGGCTCCGCAGATGCGGACTTGGGCTGGCCGGCTGTTGGTCGCAAAAATGGAAGGAATTTGCTTAAGTGAAACCGCAGAAGCAGAAGAAGTCCGCAGAAGCGGACCAGCAGAAGCGGTTCGGCAGGTGCGATCAAATGGCCGCAACTGCGGAAGTCGCTGGGCAGTGAGGATTTTTAATCCGAGACTTAGGCCATTTTCCCTCACATTTCATTTGGTCTTGGGCGATTGTGAGAGAACATTTGAGGGGGATTCTCATCATTATCCTAAGGTAAGTAACTCCCACCCATTTTCAAGTTAATTATGCGGGTTTTAGATAGATTAAACACGGAAAATTTGTGAAAACTTGTGGGATTTGTGAAGAACCTAGGGTTTTGGTAAAAATGGGATTTGACCATAAAATTGGTTATGGAATTAAGTAAAAATTATATATTTGAGTTCGTGAGGCTATGGGTAATATTTATCTTCAAAAATTTCCGAAATTCGAGCACGCGGGTAATTATTAATAGCTAAATTATGAAGTTTTGAGTATATATTGATTAAATTATATAATATTTGACTAGTTACGGATTGTTCGGCATCGATTTGGGGCTTTTAGAGTGGATTAGTGGATCGGAAGTGAGCTTGGGAACGAGGTAAGTCTCTTGCCTAACCTTGTAAGAGGGAACTCATCCCCTTAGGTGTATCTTGTTGTGTATTACTTATGTGGGGAGCTACGTACGCACGAGGTGACGAGGGTC
Source organism: Nicotiana tomentosiformis (assembly GCF_000390325.3). Classification (NCBI taxonomy): domain Eukaryota; kingdom Viridiplantae; phylum Streptophyta; class Magnoliopsida; order Solanales; family Solanaceae; genus Nicotiana; species Nicotiana tomentosiformis. The sequence continues at coordinate 87,656,763 of NC_090823.1, forward strand.
CGTGCATATCTATATTCCATGATATGTCCGGGTAGACTTTGATCCACATCATGCTTTCAATTGTACTGTTGTGTTTATCATGCGTATTAATTGTCTTGAATAGAGCTGAGACTAGAGATTTAAAGTTGCAACTATCGATTTAGCCATCTTATTTTTGGAAAATTGAGGAATACTTAATAACTATGAAAAATCCATAACTTCTCGCCTCGCAAGTACTTCCGCGAGCGAGGTAAACTTCTCTACTCTAATGGTATCAGGTCGTTCGCCTCGCCAGTATGATAACACCACTCTTATGGGATCGGGACGTTCGTCTCGGCAGTATGATGGTACTACTATTCTTATGGGATCGGGTCGTTCGCCTCGGCAGTATGATGGTAACACTATTCTTATGGGGTTGGGTCATTCGTCTCGGCAGTACTGAGTACCACTATTCTTATGGGATAGGGCCGTTCGCCTCGGCAACTTCAAAATTAATAATCGAAACAGGTTCCAGTTTGGGTAATTGAGTTAGTGCCTTCATATGAAATATTGGTGATGAGATACGGACGTATTTTGTATTTATTGTAGTTTCCCTTATTTGTCTCATTGATGCCTGTTGTATGTTCACCATGTCTACTTTATGCACTTTTATTATTATTATTATTATTGACATTTAGTAAGTGTCAAGTCGACCCCTCGTCACTACTTCTTCGAGGTTAGACTAGATACTTACTGGGTACGCCTTGTTTTTCGTACTCACGCTATACTTTTGCACTGATGTGCAGGTACTGAGACATGTTCCACCAATGGTCATGAGGGCGCGTAGCCGATCATCTATGGAGACTTAGGGGTGAGCTTCTTGCCTTGCTACGATCCGCAACACCGGAGTCTTCTTCCATCTTATTTACTATTCCTGTCTATTACTTTCGAAAAGTAGTTTTAGTAGTTTTGCACATTCTCTAGATTGCTCATGTACTTGTGACACCGGGTTTTGGGGATTTGTAGCATTATGTACTGCTGCACTTGTCATATCTATCACTGCATACTATGTACTTATGATATTGATATTGTTAAACCCTTTGCATCCCAAGGTGACGTATAATATATATGAGACTTTTTAATCATGATTTAAATGTGTTTAAAGTCATAATATTTTGTTTGGATGAAAATAAAAAGTTTGGGAAAAATCGGATTTAAGTTGCGGAAAAACCGACTAAGGATTTGCCTTGTAACAGAGTTTTTTGAGAAATAAATTTCGCATGCAATATGAGGTCGTTTTGGGACATATTATATATAAAAGTTAAGTTCTTTGAATGTAGTTTCCAACGCACTTAACCGTTCGATCATACGACATCCGGATAAAAAGATATAAGCGTCGGAAGATGGGCCAATGCGAGGGTGCCAAGCTAGCAGCTCTTTGACTTTTCAAAAGTTGATATATATGTCTTAACTCGTCTCTCTCTTCATTTTTACATATAACACGACCAGAGAACTCCAAAAAACCTATCCTTGAGCTCTCTAATAGGATTTCAAAGAATACGAACATCTAGGGTACGAAAGCGAGAAGTAATAACATTAGAACGATCCCTACGACGTAAGTATCATTATACCGCCTCTCTTTTTTCTTTGTTGTTCGAGTTTTGTAAGGTACTTCATAGTTAAGAAATGTTTAATTTCTGTATTTAAGTGTTTAAATATCAAGGAAAGTTGATAAATTGGTTTCCTAATAGTTAGAACTCACGGGACGGTGATCGGAAGCTGTGAGTTCGATTTTTAGTGGACTGTTTTGTAGTCCCCTCATATTGGCCTATTGTGCTGCTGATTTATGGAGTTTGGAAGGATAAAAAGGCATGGAGAAATGCCACATGTGGTAGGGTAGTAGGTTGGTCGCTCGTCGTTGCAATTTCAGGCTAATTGATAACTTGTTGATTGGGTGTGTTATGGTATAATTGGGGGTTTTATTGTATTGAAGGTTTTGAATTGTAATTAGGATGGTTTTGAGTTGCTGATTGTATTGTGTTTGTATCTCGCCTATAGTAGGCTTGAGGGAGCAGTAAAATCAGGGGAAATGCTGCCCGTTTTATTTTAGAATCGAGTTATCGTTTGAGATACGTAATATACTAGAACCATCTAAGTTGTACATGTATTTCTTTGTTATAGTGTTGGCGCGCTAGTTATCATAAGCTTATTGTTGAGTTGCATTGATGACTTGAGGTATGTTAAGGCTATCCTTTCTTTCCTTTTGGCATGATCCATATAATACAACGAAACGAGTAAGCACACAATTTTCATAAATGATTATATTCTTAGAAGTACTAGGGTTGCCTAGGTTCTGGATTCCCCATATGTCCTACTATCATATAGTATGTTCATGGGTCTCATGACATTCTGAGAGATCTTATTGACTTACTTCATTATGCATTGCATCCATTTATACATGTATATTGACCCATGACCAAATGGTGTTATATACGCGTATAGTATATGTATATGGGGTATGGGGAAAAGTTATGGTGTTATATACGCACCACCACTTGATCAGCTGGTATACGTTTATGACTTCGGCCACAGAGGCTAAGATGATAAGATGGGATGCCCTCAGAGGCTTGATGATATTTTGTACGCATATACATATGCATGATATGACATTTACATGCATATGCATGATATTATAAATGTTTCATGATTCACAGAGCTATTCAGACTTACAGGTTGAGTCCTTTACTCCATGTTTCTTTCACGTATGTTATATATTAATTTTTATGCCTTACATACTCGGTACATTATTTGTACCGACGTCCCTATTGCCTGGGGGCCTGCGTTTCATGTCGCAGGTGCAGGTAGACAGGCTGATGGTCCCCCATCTTAGGATCCCTGCTCAGCGAGAGTTGGTGTGCTCCATTTGATCCGGATCTGCTATTGAGTTTTGGTACGATACTTTGTATACATATGGGTATGACGAACCCCAATACCATCCTTTATATAGTTGTACACTCTGTTAGAGGTCTATAGACAGTCATGTATAGTTGGATAGTATGTGGCCTTGTCGGTTCGCCCTACCGTATTATGTATATATATATATATATAAATATGTATATATATCTTTTGGGAATGTTTTCCCATGTATGTTGTTCATATGAATCAGTAGTTTATTTCCAGACGTTATGCATGACCTACACTTATTTCATGTTTATATCTTAGACGAATGCTTAGGGGTGTTAGATAGGTAGAACTCGGACACTCGTCACGGCCCATTGGTTTGGGTCGTGACAAAAGTGGTATTAGAGCAGTTCCATCCTAGGGTTGTCTACAGACCGTGTCTAGTAGAGTCTTGTTTATGAGTGTGTTGTGCACCACACTTATAAACAGGAGGTTGCAAGACATATAGGATATTATCCTCCCTTCTTATCTTAGATTGTGCGATATGAGGATTCATTTTTCTAACGATATGTTATGTTTTCAGCGATGCCCAATAAGGCTACAGCCGCCCAGAAGGGCAAGTCCGTAGCCTTATGAGACTACAAGTCGAGCGCCACGAGTTACCAGGGCTCTAGGAGAGTCGCATAGTGAGACTCCATCTCAGACTTCATATACCTCGCCCTCTCCAGAGGAGATTCGAGTGACACCAGCTCCAGCACCCGCTCCAGTACCCCCAGCTCCTCAGCCAGATGCACCAGGTCAGGAGATGAGAGATGTTATTCAGCTATTGACTCGATTAGTGGCCGCACAGGCTCGGTGCCAGGAGGTAGGTATTGGTCATGCAGATAGGGCCATTAGTGCGAGGGTTCGTGATTTCATTAATTTGGACCCTCTGATATTCACTGGAGCAGATCCAAACGAGGACCCTCAAGTATTTACCGATATGATGCAGAGGACTTTGAGGGTAATGAAGGCCAATGCGACTGAGTCAGTTGAGCTAGCTTCCCATAGACTTCGAGATGTTGCAATTAATTGGTACGAGTCTTAGGAGTTGTCCAGAGGTGAGGATGCCCTTCCAGCAGTATGGCAGGAGTTTACAGAGGCTTTTCTTCATCATTATTTGCCACCGGAGCTTAGACGGGCCAGAGTTGATAGGTTCTTGACCCTTCGACAGGGTAATATGAGTGTTCGGGAGTACAACCTTCAGTTTGATTCTTTGGCTAGGTGTGCTCCCACTATTGTAGCTAAGATGGAGGATTGGGTTCACCGGTTCATGATGGGGTTGGAGTCGCACCTGCTTAATGACTGTATGTCGGTCTCACTTCATCCAGGTATTGATATTTCTCGTATTCAGGCATATGCTCAGGGTGTAGAGGAGCGTAAGCAAGAGTAGATGGACGATAATGAGCATGATAGGGGCTAGAGTAAGAGAGCGAGATATTCAGGTTCTTCTGGTGAGTTTTAAGGTGGTCAGAGACAGCAGTACCTGAGGTATCCAGCCCAGCCATCGGCTAGTGCACCTCCTCAGTTTGCCGGTAGGAGATTTGATCGTTCCACCTATACAGGGCCCAGTCAGAGTTCCAGGGCCTCTAGTTCTCAGTATAGGGATGAGTCTGATGAGGCCACCCTTTCCACGATGTGCTCAGTGTTGTAAGCAACATGCCGGGCAGTGCCTTGTGGGGTTGGGTATTTGTTATACTTGTGGTTATCCAGGCCACGTTATGAGAGATTGTCCGACGAGAGGTGGTGCAGGTATAGTTTAGCCAGTGGGATCTATAGTTGGTTCGGCATCATCAGTACGCCCCCTAGGCAAGGTTCACAGGCACCAGCCGATCGTGGCATAGGCAAAAATGGAGCATCTAGCTCAAGCGGTCCTCAGAACAGCGTTTATGCATTAGCGGGTCGACAAGATCAGGAGTCATCACCTGATGTTGTTACAGGTATATTATCAATCTTATCATATGATGTATATGCATTGATTGATCCAGGTTCCACCTTATCGTATGTCACTCCATTGGTTGCTAGCAAGTTTGGGATAGAACCTGAGTTGATTAAACCTTTTGTGGTGTCTACACCTATTGGGGATCCAGTGATAGCTAGACGGGAATATAGAGATTGTATAGTAGTAGTTCTTAGTCATTCTACAGTAGCAGACCTGCTTGAGCTAGATATGGTAGAATTTGATGTTATAATGGGTATAGATTGGTTGGCTTCTTGTTATGCTAACATTGATTGTAAATCAAAGATGGTTCGATTCCAGTTTCTAGGGGAGCCAGTTCTAGAGTGGAAAGGTAATACTGTATCGCCGAGAGGTAGGTTTATTTCCTATCTTAAGGCAAGTAAGATGATCAGAAAGGGCTATATTTATCACTTAGTTTGGGTACAGGATGTAAAAGCAGAGTCACCGACCCTTCAATCTATCCTGGTGGTTAATGAGTTTCTCGATGTTTTTCCCGATAAGCTTCCATGCCTTCCGCCAGAGCGAGAGATTGAGTTTGCTATTGACACATTACCAGGTACTCAGCCAATATCTATTCCTCCTTATAGAAAGGCACCTGCAGAGCTGAGAGAGTTGAAAGAACAACTGAGGGATTTGCTTGAAAAAGGCTTTATCAGAACCAGTACATCACCGTGGGGAGCACCTGTGTTATTTGTGATAAAGAATGATGGTTCCTTGCAGATGTGTATTGTTTACAGACAGTTGAATAAGGCGACGATCAAGAATAAGTACCCACTCCCGATGATTGATGATTTATTTGATTAGTTGCAGGGTGCCAGGTGTTTCTCAAAGATAGACTTGAGGTCGGGGTACCATCAGGTAAGGGTTAGAGAGAAGGATATTCCAAAGACAGCATTCAGGACCAGATACAGGCACTTTGAGTTTCGTGTTATATCGTTCGGTTTGACCAATGCCCCGACGGTATTCATAGACTTGATGAATCGTGTGTTCAGACCCTTTCTAGATATGTTCGTGATTGTATTTATAGATGATATTTTGTTTTATTCTCCTTCAGAGGCTGAGCATGCAGATCCTTTGCGTACTATGCTCAAAGTTCTACAAGAAAGGAGGTTGTACACAAAATTCTCTAAATGTGAATTCTAGTTGAGTTCTGTAGCTTTCCTTGGACATATTATTTCAGATGAGGGTATCCGTGTTGACACACAGAAGATTGAGGCAGTGAAGACTTGGCCTAGACCCACGACACCGGTGGAGGTTCATAGCTTCTTAGGTTTGGCAGGTTATTATAGTAGATTATAGAGGATTTTTCTTCTCTTTCAGAACCATTGACAAAGTTGACTCAGAAGGCAACTAAGTTTCAGTGGAATAATGCTTGTGAGCGGAGTTTTCAAGCATTGAAGGACAAATTAACTTCAGCACCAGTTCTGACACTCCCAGTGGGGACCGATGGTTATGCTATCTATTGTGACGCTTGGGCATTGGATTAGGTTGTGTATTGATGCAACATGGTAAGGTTGTAGCTTATGCTTCTAGACAACTAAGAAAGCACGAGAAGCATTACCTGACCCACGATTTAGAGTTAGTCACGGTGATTCATGCACTAAAGATGTGGAGGCACTATTTGTATGGTATTCATGTTGGTATCTATACGGATCATAAGAGCCTTCAGTATGTCTTCAAGCAAAAGGAGTTGAATTTACATCATAGGTGATGGTTGGAGCTACTGAAAGACTGTTATGTTGATATTTTATACCATCCAGGGAAGGCGAATGTAGTAGCCGACGCCCTCAGCCGTAGATTTATGGGTAGCCTATCATATTTATAGCTAGAGAAGAGTGAGATGGCCCATGAGATTCATCAGCTAGCTAATCTTGGAGTTTGATTACTAGATTCAGGTGATACCGGAGTTACTATTCAGGACACGATAACATTCTCTTTAGTAACTAAAGTGAAGGAACGCCAGTATGAGGATCCTATGCTAGCTCATTATAGAGATACAACCACTCAAAAGGAGAAGACACCATTTGAGATTAGAGGAGATGGAGTCCTCAGATATTGAGATCGATTATGTGTTCCTAATGTGGCAGAGCTGCGCCAGCAGGTTATGGGAGAAACTCACTATTCTCGTTATTCTGTTCATCCAGGAGCGACAAAAATGTATCATGATATCAGGAAAATATACTGGTGGTACGAAATGAATAAGGATATAGCAGAGTTTGTTGTTCAGTGCCCTAATTGTCAGCAGGTTAAGATTGAGCATCAGAAACCCGGTGGATTATTGCAGGCTATAGAGATTCCGACTTGAAAATGGGAAGTAAGTAATATGGATTTCATCATGGGCTTACCTCGTACCCAGCGTAAGTTTGATTCTATATGGGTTATTGTTGATAGACTTATAAAATCAACCCATTTTCTGCCCGTCTGGACTACGTATTCAGCAAAGGATTATGCAAGGCTTTACATTAAGGAGATAATATGACTTCATGGTGTCCCTATATCTATTATCTCAGATAGAGGTGCTCAGTTTATAGGTAATTTCTATATGTCCTTCCAAAAAGGATTGGGGACTTAAGTAAGTCTTAGTACAACATTTTATCCCCAGACAGATGGTCAGGCTGAGTGTACTATTCAGACACTAGAGGATATGCTACGGGCTTGTGTGATAGACTTTAGGGGTAGCTGGGATGATCATCTTCCACTTATTGAGTTTGCATATAATAATAGCTATCATTCCAGCATTCAGATGGCTCCCTACGAAGCTCTTTATGGACAAAAGTGTAGGTCACCTATCAGATGGTTCGAGGTTGGGGAAACTAAGTTAGTAGGACTAGAGTTGGTACAACAGGCAGTTGAGAAGATTAAGCTTATACGGGAAAGGATATTAGCAACTCAGAGTTGTCAGAAGCCCTATGCAGATAATCGACGACGAGACTTGGAGTTTCAGGTAGATGACTAGGTATTCCTAAAGGTATCACCGATGAAAGGCGTTATGAGATTCGGTAAGAAAGGAAAGCTTAGCTCTCGGTACATTGGACCTTATAAGATCATACGCAGAGTAGGCCAGGTAGCGTATGAGTTAGACTTGCCTTCCAACTTGAAGTCAGTACATCCAGTCTTTCATGTGTTTATGCTTCGTAAGTGTATCTAAGATCCTTCTAGAGTCATTCCAATTGTCGATGTTCAGCTCGCAAAGCAAATATCATATGAGGAAGCTCACATTGCTATACTAGATAGACAGGTTCGGAGATTGAGAACTAAAGATGTATCTTCGGTTAAAGTACTTTGGAGGAACAATAATGTGGAGGAGATGACCTGGGAAGATGAAGAAGACATGAAGTCTAGATATCCTCACTTTTTTCTGCTTCCGGAGGAGGATCGTACTGAGACATCACAGCCTTAGGTACGTATATGGTACTTGATTCTTATGTTAGTTATTGTCATTGGTCGTGTGAGGCCATTGGTGTTATTGATGATTGTGGCCCTGTGTGGCTTTGTATTATTGGGTTTTTTGTCTGACAGGTTGGTAGTGGTACCATTACAGAGGAGACTCTGCCAAATATTCTATAAATCTCTAAGAGTTTAACATTCGAGGACGAATATTTCTAAGGAGGAAAGATTGTCACACCATGTGCGTTCCAAGGTGACGTATAATGAATATGGGACTTTTTAATCATGATTTAAATGAGTTTAAAGTCATAATATGACTATATATGATGTTTGGATAAAAAATATAACGTTTGGGAAAATTCGGATTTAAGTTGCAGAAACACTGACTAAGGATTTGCCTTGTAACGAAGCTTTTTGAGAAATACATTTCGTATTCTATATGAGGTCTTTTTAGGACATATTATATACAAAATTGAAGGTCTTGGAATTTAGTTTCCAACTCACTTAACCGTTTGTTCATACGACATCCGAATAAAAAGATATAATCGTCGGAAGATGGGCCAATGCGAGGGTGCCAAGCTAGCACCTCTTTGACTTTTCAAAAGTTGATATGTAGGTCTTAACTCGTCTCTCTCTTCATTTTTACATAGAACCCGACCAGAGAACACCATAAAAAATATCCTTGAGCTCTCTAATAGGGTTTCAAAGAATACTAACATCCCGGGTACGAAATCGAGAAGCGATAACATTAGAACGATCCCAACGACGTAAGTAACATTATACCGCCTCTCTTTTTTCTTTGTAGTTCGAGTTTTGTAAGGTACTTCATTGTTAAGAAACATCTAATTTCTGTATTTAAGTGTTTAAATATCAAGAAATGTTGATAAATTGGTTTCCTAATAGTTAGAACTCACGGGACGGTGATCGGAAGCCGTGAGTTTGATTTCTTTCCACTTTTAGTGGACTGTTTTGAAGTCCACTCATATTGGCCTATTATGCTGCTGATTTATGGAGTTTGGAAGGATAAAAAGGCATGGAGAAATGCCACGTGTGGTAGGGTAGTAGGTTGGTCGCTCGTCATTGCAATTTCAAGCTAATTGATAACTTGTTGATTGGGTGTGTTATGGTATAATTGGGGTTTTTGTTGTATTGAAGGTTCTGAATTGTAATTAGGTTGGTTTTGATTTTCTTATTGTATTGTATTTGTATCTCACCTATAGTACGCTTGAGGGAGCACTAAAATCAGGGGAAATGCTGCCCGTTTTATTTTAGAATCGAGTTATCATTTGAGATACGTAATATACTAGCACCATCTAAGTCGTACATGTATTTCTTTGTTATATGGTTGGCGCGCTAGTTATCATAAGCTTGTTATTGAGTTGCATTGACGACTTGAGGTATGTTAAGGCTATCAATTCTTTACTTTTGGCATGATCGATATAATACAACGAAACGAGTAAGCACACAACTTTCATAAATGATTCTATTCTTAGAAGTACTAGGGTTGCCTAGGTTCTGGATTCCCCATATGTCTTACTATCATATCGTCTATTCATGGGTCTCATGACATTCCGAGAGATCTTATTGACTTACTTCATTATGCATTGCATCTATTTATACATGTATATTGACTCATGACCAGATGGCGTTATATAGGTGTATAGTATATGTATATGGGGTATGGGGAAAGGTTATGGCGTTATATACGCACCACCACCTGATCAGTTGGTATACGTTTATGACTTCGCCCACAGAGGCTGAGATGATATGATGGGATGCCCTCAGAGGCTTGATAATGTTATGTACGCATATACATTTGCATGATATGGCATTTGTATGCATATGCATGACGTTATAAATGTTTCATGATTCACAAAGCTATTCAGACTTACAGGTTGAGTCCTTTACTCCATGTTTCTTTCATGTCTGTTATATATTAATTTTTATGCCTTACATACTCGGTACATTATTCATATTGATGCCCCTATTGCCTGGGGGACCGTGTTTCATGCCGCAGGTGCAGGTAGACAGGCTGACGGTCCCCCCATCTTAGGATCCCTGCTCAGAGAGAGTTGGTGTACTCCATTTGATCCGGAGCTGCTATTGAGTTTTGGTACTATACTTTTGTATACATATGGGTATGACGGGGCCCAGTTCCATCTTTTCTACAGTTGTACACTCTGTTAGAGGTCTGTAGACAGTCATGTATAGTTGGATAGTATGTGGCCTTATCGACTCGCCCTACCGTATTTCATATATATATATATATATATATATATATATATATATGGCATGTTTTCCCACGTATGTTGTTCATATGAATCAGTAGTTTATTTTCAGACATTATGCATGACCTACACTTATTTCATATTTATATCTTAGATGAATGTTTAGGGGTGTTTGATAGGTAGAACTCGGACACTCGTCACGGTCCATCGATTTGGGTTGTGACAGATATTTTGTTTAAAAAGACTTATCACAGTTACATGAAATTTAGTGTATTTAAAAATATGTTGGAAAGGGATAAATAAATAGTAGTTTTGCTTGTGGGCTTGCCTAACGGCAGCGTTAGGTACAGTCTCGACCTAGTACGAAATTGGGTCGTGACACTTCTTCCACCGTCCTTCTAGCATCTCTGCTGTGAAGGAAGATTGTGGTTGTTAAGATTTAAACATAATCGCTCATGACCTGGCAGAGCGGGTAACCTTCTACAAGAAGGATTTTATGTATGTTTATACATATCCCTTTAGTTTGGGCCCGTTCTCATTGAGTGGGGGGCTTGACTCAGTTATCTTAAAGAGTTTTTCCTTTGTTACCAAGTCTGCTTTGCACTGCTGAGACCTTCTGTGTGGCAGACAATTGCTTGTCTTCGGCGTCTATGCTAGGAGACGGGAGAAGAGCTATCCTTGGCTCGATTGATGAACCTTTATTGCCCCAGGATTTTCCGCGGGGGAATGATAAATTTAAGAAATTGTGGTCACCATGCTTTGCTAACCAGCATGGATGGTGACAACGACCGTGGATGGATGGAGCAGTTCATTGTAGTTGCCATCAGGGAGATCATTACGGCCACGACTCCATCCTTTCCTGAATTATGAAACCGTACTCGTAAGTTCATCGTTTGTCTCTTCTTCTAGTTAAAGATCATCCCATGATGTTACTGATCCTTCTGCTTTCACTATTTCAGCAACTCAGTGGATATCACCTAGGGTTGAAGGCTTGGACCAGTGGGTCCAAAAGATTCTGGATGTCACTATGTCTGAGACCCGCAAGTCGAAAGAATTGGCCCTTAAATGTAGGTGGAAGGCCAAAAATCAGGGTAGGTTAAACTTATCTTGTTTTTACTTCTCGTATAGAAAAATTGGTTAACCCTTCTTTCCTGTTAAATTCAGGTCTTCCGCAAGGCTCTGTTACCGTCCTCGAGGAGGACGTTTTGGCTGACCCAGCTGATGCGACGAGGTTGCTGTAGGAGGCTTTTACCCGAACGGGTGTCACCGGTCCTGCTTCCAGGGAAAGTTCTTCTTTTCGGAGTCCCCGGATGGATAATAAGCAACAAAAAATGCGATGTTCCTCCATGATCTAGGGCAAAAATAAAAAGGTGAAGAACGTCACTCCCGAGCCATCCGCGGACGCTGTGGTAATGACTGTCGCACCTCATCCAACCATAGATACTGTGGATATCGATGATGATGGAGGAGCTAGTGATAAGGGGGCTTCTCTACATAGAAAAGGACGAGCTTCATCAGCTCAACAGAATGCTCGATCTGTTGAGCTAGTTACGCCAATCGAGGACGATGCCTCGATGCTCTGAGGGAATACGATGTGGTGGAAGATGCCAAATCTCGCTTCCGGGTCCCAGTCGTTGTTCTCGGTACATGAGGCTGGGTATTGGGTCTCTCCCGTCTTCAGTTGATCAGCAACCAACAACTAGCACTACTTTTTCCGCAGCTGCTTCTCAACCTATAACGCCATCAGCTTCATCTCCTTCTTCCCCAACTTTGCCTTCGCCACCAGCAACGGCTACATCATCTCCACCGGTTGCAGTCATCCAAGAGGAGGAAGCCCCTCTTCCCCAGTCCCCAGTTCATGGGAATTTGGGGCATAATTATTCTGCCCCCTCCGAAGATCCTCAAAGAAGGAGGAGTGTTTCCCTCTCAATTTCTACCAGATGCCATCTACTGTCCCGACCGGTAAAACTTGCTAATTATCTGAAGCCTCTGGCTTCAGAAAAGGATAAGAATAAAATACAATCTCTTTTGGGAGAGTGTTTGTTGAACAATTTCATGCACAACGTTGTGGCTGTACAATCTTTGTATCCTTTATTATTTCTTCTATCCTTATTACGGCATGGTTTTTAATTAGTACTTCTGTTTTGCAGGCTAACTCCCTTGCTTCTGAGGGCCTTCATAGGTTGATCCTTGACAAGGAAAAATTCACCCCCAAGGGGGATCAATTGTTCGCCGAGCGGGAACAAATTGTTGCTCGTCTCCGGTACTAGAAGCACAAGTTGTTGACACTGCTGAGTTGGAAGCTCAATTGCAACAAAGCGAACAAGAGATAGTGACCCTCGGCCAAGAGGCCGCCCGGTTAAGGGTACAATTTGATGAAGCTAAGGCAAAGTGGGTCGAGGTCCAGAATGTCGTTCTTGCTGCATTCGATCATGAGGCTGCCTCCACTAAAATATTGAATAATTTGGAGGCATCCTTGAACTCCAAAGCCAAAGAATTCACTGCTGCCGAGGAGAAGAATGCGCGGTTGGAAGGGTTGTAGAGCATAATGGAGTTTTTCACTCCACTATATGTGACCTCGATGTTAGCCTTCAAGCCATTAGGTCAAAGAGGAATAATCTTTCGACCGAGGTTGACCAGCTTAAGGAAGACCTTCAGCGCCGAGCGGCTTCCCTCGTTGTTGAAAAAACATATTCTATGTATAGCATGAAGAGAAAAACCTTGAAGAGGCAAAGCAAGTGTCATTGATTTTGATGCCAAGATCGCCAAGGCTCGTGAGCTGGAGTCAACTGCCTGAAGGGCTCTCCTGGTCCAACCTGATACTACCGACTCTTCTAGTTCTGGTTCCAAGTTCTCGGGAACTGAAGAAGAACCGGAAGGGGATGATGTTGAAGGCCAAGATCTTGAGCCGGCGGTAGATCTGCCTACTTCTCCTAGGGTGCAGATGCTTCTCTTCCTCCAGATTTCGGGGGTGCAGTAGTTTAGCTTTTTCTTTTATATCTTTTCCATACTTTTGTACTCGTGTTGCTTGGCACATTTGCTGTAAATAGAAGTATTTTTTTGTTTAAGTATTGCGCAAGTTTTTCTCTTTGCATACTTTTCGTTTAAGCATTTCGCAAGTTTTACTTATTTGCATCGATTTATGTGAGGCTTCGAGTGTATTTTTACCCGATAGCATTTGGATTACGGGCATAATTTCTTCCGGAATCAACTCTTTACCGTGAGGGTTTCATAAGAGAGGGTCCTTTTATGTTTACGGTGTTTTTGAAGAGGATGTCTCATGTTAATTATGGCACTAGCATTTGAAGTGCTTGTTTAACTTTCAAATGATAGAACTAATTCATCGATAGGACAAGAAACAAGATAAAAATAAAAGGACTTTTCTTTATTCCTTCCATTTTTAAAAGTACATAAACATTTTTTGTGCTAAAGAAAAATTGCCATTACTTGTGGCTAACTTGTACAACTTGTTTCTAGGCTGGCCACGCAGTCCCCATCCCGATGATACAACTTTTATTTCCAGATTTTGTAGTCATGGTCGATGTGACAATCATTGTTGTCATATTCTCATATCATCCCCCCCCCCCCCGGTGTTTGAATACGAATATGAACACTGTAAATTTTGCACCTTTGAATATTCCACTGGTGAATGGTTGGATAATCTTTAGTTCGATAGCAAGCTTCACTTCCCCACTTTTGATATTGAGCCCAAGATTAACTAACAATCCCCAGTGGCTTACACTCATGAATGGTCGGGTAACCTTTGGCCGTTATCAAACTTTACTTCCCGGTAGGAATTTTGCTACCGAGCAAAAGACTATCTAACCGCTCTGTAGTGGCTCATTGTTTGCATGCCTTGTCATTTAAAGGTCTTATTTATGCTGACAAAACTTCCTTCGTAGTACGCTTTTCATTGCTGCCTCGTTAAAAACCTTATCATAAAAACTCAATTGGGACAAAAAATGGGCGAAGGGAAAAAGTGTGCAGCACATACTTTTAGTATAGGCGGTGCTCATCAGTATTAGTTTCTTTTGAGGTGTGCCACATTCCAGTTGCTCAACAACTTTATTCGGTCTTGATTTTCCAATTCGTATGACCTTTTCTCGATGACAGCTTAAACCAGTAGAGCCCTTCCCACGTTGGACCTAGCTTTCCTGCGTTGAGCTCCCGAGTGTTCTGAGTTACTTTCCTTAAAACCAAGTCTCCTACCTTGAAATAACAGAGATTGGATCTTCGATTTTAATATCTTTCCATTCTCTATTTTTGGGCTACCATCCTTATATTTTCCAAGTCCCTGTGTTTGTCGAGCAGCTCCAATTTGACCAACAATGCTTCGTTGTTTGCTTCTTCATCCGCCCGAAAATATCTCAAGGTAGGTTCTCCTACTTCCACCGGGATTAAGGCTTCTACACTGTATACAAGAGAGAAAGGAGTCTCCTTCGTGATTGATTTGCTCGTTGTTCGATACGCCCACAATACTCCTAGTAGCTCTTCAGGACATTTGCCTTTATCTGCTTCCAATATCTTTTTGAGATTTTGGATAATCACCTTGTTTGTTGATTCTGCTTGGCCATTTTCACTCGGGTGATAAGGTGATGATGTGATCCTTTTGATTTTCAAGTATTGAAGGAATTTTGTGACCTTTGCGCCAATAAATTATGGCCCGTTGTCACATGATATCTCTTTTGGTATCCCGAATCTGCAAATTATACTCTTCCATAAGAAATCTACCACTTCGCGCTCGCCGATATTTTGGTAAGGACTTGCTTCAACTCACTTAGAAAAATAGTCAGTTAAAATTTTTTTTAAAAATCTTACCTTACCGGGGGTTGGCGGCAGCGGACCGACTATATCCATTCCCCACTTCATGAATGGCCAGGGCGACAAAATCGAATGCAGTAGCTATGCCGGTTGATGTACCAATGGTGTGCGGCGTTGACATTTATTGCATTTCTGTACCATGAATCGACGATGAAAATCCATCTTTCAACTTTCAAACATTCAGACTTCGACGAATGCGTCTGAATCATACTTAAACACTCCGTAATGATGCCAAATTTTGTGTACAAGTCACAAATCACGATACAGACCTATTCCAAGGCTCGGAACCCCAAACAGACATCGATAACACCAAAGTCCTCTTCAAGCCAAACTTAGGAAATTCTAAAGCCCTCAATATGCCAACTTTCCACCATAAGCGCTGAAATACTCCCGGACCACCCGATACTTAACCCGAACAAACACCCAAGTCCGAATTCATCATACAAACCTATTGGAACCTTTAAATCCTGATTCTGAGGTCGTTCACTCAAAAGTCAAACCTTGGTCAATTATTCAAACTTAAAACTTCTGAATTGAGAATTTTCCATCTGAATCAACTCTGAATTTCCCGAAATTCAATTCCAACTAGGCATACAAGACATAAAACATGAAGTGAAGCTACTCAAGGCCTCAAACCTCCGAAGGACACGCTTAAGCTCAAAACGATGGGTCGGGTCGTTACAACATCCACAAAAATCAAGCATTCATAGTCCTTTCACATCCCAAGCAAAATCTTCACGTCATTTCAAAACCATCTTAACACATACAGCAGTCACACCAAATCTGGGAATCGGGAAAATTTCTAATTTTTGGCCCTAAAACATCAAAAAATGAGGAACGATTATGGAGAGGTGGTGACTATTTTTCCTTAGGTCATTTTTATGGACCGAAAAAATTTTAGGCGATCCGGGTAGATAGCGTGGGCTATAGCGGGCTAAATTCTAGTTTTATGGCCCTAAAATACCAAAAAATGAGAAACGGTCATGGCGAGGCAATAACTATTATTCCTTAGCTTGTTTTTTATGGTCCGAAAAAATTTTAGGCGATCCAGGTCCGGTCGCCCATACCCATGCAGATGGCGTGGGCTATAGCATACGGAAATTAGGGAATCGGGCCGAATTCTAGTTTTATGGCCCTAAAACGCCAAACAATGAGGAACAGTCATGGCGAGGCGATGACTATTGATCCTTAGGTCATTTTTGAAGGGCTGAAAATGTTTTAGGCGATCCAGGTTTGGTCGCCTCGACCCATACATATGGCATAGGCTATAGCACACGAAAATTGAGGAATTAGGCGAAATTCTAGTTTTATGGCCCTAAAATGATTTTTTAAAAAAAGGAATGGTCATGGCGAGACGATGGCTATTGTTCCTTAGGTCATTTTTTTGATGGGACGATAAAATTTTAGGTGATCCGGGTCCGGATTCAGACCAATGCAGATTGTGTGGGCTATAGCATACGAAAATCCAGAAATCGGGGGGAATTTCGGCCCCAAAACGCCAAAAAACAGGGAAGAGCCATGGCGAGGCGATGACTACTGTTCTTTAGGTCATTTTTGATAGGCCATGGTTTCTAGGTTGACAAAGCATGTGTTATACATCTTATAGGCATGATGTCTAAACACATAGTAATAATATGGAAATCAAGTATAGCAATTACTAACATGTTTGCGATAGTGTGCGAGTATTAGACAAATTAGGTGAGGTGTGTGCAATTCTTATAGATTTGATTTCTACTAGATAGGGGTTGCTCATATTATTTAGCGGGAATAGACTATCATCTCCTGCTACCCGATTACTATGTTAAAGTTGTTTACCTAAAGGCGCTCTAATTCAATTCTAGGTCGTACCCTATGCGTGCACTATCTTCTCATACGTATGGTCCAGGAGGCTTTGGACCTCTATTTGGGTGGTTCTAGACTTCACTTAGGATGCTCAAAATGATAAAACTAGCGCATATTCAAAAACATGTAGGACTACACGTGAGTACAATTAAAGGCTCAAGTTAACCTTCAAACATAAACAACAAATGCATGCGGGCAGTTAGGTAGTAGACAATTTCAAACGCATTAGAACTATTAAGTCCTATAGGCAAAGTTTCTATGTGATTCTGATTTCCAGTATTGTATAGACAGAAGTGAAGCTTTAAACTAACAAACTTGCAGATTAAAGGCGTTACAAGTCCTATAGGCATGATTTCTAATTGTTTGCGCAATAAGACAGTGAAACGATCTCATAATTCCGAATTACCAGTGTTGATTTTATAGACCTACTTCTTAGGTATGTGACGGCATCCTATAGGCAGGATTTCTAGTAGTTGATAACTGAAATTGATTTTACAACACTTTACTCTTATAGGCATGTCATCTAGGCGGGGCAGTGTAATAAAAACAACAAAAGTAGTTGATTAAAAGATTAGGGTCCTATAGTCATGAAATCTAGATAGGCAGTACCCTAAAAGTAATAGAAGCAATAGACCAAATGATTATTCGATGTCCTATAGGCATGGTTTCTAAGTTGACAAAGCATGTGTTATACATCTTATAGGCATGCTGCTAAACACATAGTAATAATGTGAAAATCAAGTATAGCAATTACTAACATGTTTGAGATAGTGTGCGAGTATTAGACAAATTAGGTGAGGTGTGTGCGATTCTTATAGACATGATTTCTACTAGCGCAAGTTAAACAAGGTAGCAAATAAAGCACGTAGACCCTATAGGCATGTTCACTACCCCTTATGTAAGAATAAATCACACCCATTCCCCAGTTCCACTAACGCCCAAATTATTTGATTACAAATCATTACAGGCCCAATAAGCAGAGCAGGCCCAAAGAGGAATAACCCAGCAACTTCAAGGTCTTCAGTGATCTCATTCATCACACGGCTTAGCGTCTTGTTCCATCTGAGGCCAATAGTATCCTGATCTAATTAGCTTTAACACTAAGGAATTCACGCCCGAGTGATTTCCGTAGATCCCTTCATGGACTTCTCTCATGACATCGTTAGCTTCGGAAGTTCCCAAATATTGGGCCAACGGGCCTTGGAAGGATCTTCTATACAGTTAACCTCTCTTGAAGCTATATCGAGATGCTTTAGTGCACAACACCCAGGATGCCTTAGGATCTTCAGGCAGTTTTCCATGCTCGAGATATTCAATGAACTCATTTCTCCAGTCCATACCAAGAATCCCAAGAACTTACCAGAGCTGACTCCGAATTCACACTTCTCGGGGTTAAGCTTCATGTTGTGCTTTCTTAGGATGTCAAAAGTTTCTTACAAGTGCTTAAGATGATCACATGAGTTCAAATACTTAACCAGCATATCATCTACGCAAACTTTCATGATTTTCCATATTTGTTTCTCAAACATTTTGTTTACGAGCCGCTGATAAGTGGCTCCAGCGTTCTTTAGCCTGAAAGGCATCACATTATAATAATATGTGCCGAAGTTCGTTATGAATGAGGTTTTTTCATGATCCTTCGGGTTCATCTTGATTTGGTTGTACCCGGAGTAAGCATCGAGGAAACTCATTAACTCGTGCCCGGTCGTCGCATCAATTATTTGATCAATGTTCGGCAATAGGAACGTGTCTTCTTATTTAGATCCTTACAGTCTACGTACATGAGAAATGTATTATTTTTCTTTGGAACTACTACTACGTTGGCTAGCCAGTCAGGATACTTGTGAGCACCTAATTTTTTACCGTGCTTATATTTTTCCCACTCATCTCACCAATACCTCACTTCTCACTCCACTTTCCTACTCATTCCCCACTCTTTGTCCCCCACACTTTGTCCCCACTCCACTTTCATTTATCCCCCATGCTTGTTCCCCATGCTTGTCCCCCACTCACAACCCCCCACATGTCCCTCCTAGAAAAGAAGACGGATGCCCCTCATTTTGGGCGAACCCTAGGAGCCCTCTGCTTTCTTTCTACACAGAAGACGTCTCCTTCCTCACAGAAGAGAAGAACGAAAATCCTCTCCAACAATCAAGTCGCCAGACCTCTCTTTCTTCTCTCATCTTACTCACTTTCTGACCTTCATACACCCATCACCCACACAGTGTGATTGACGGCAGAAACCTTGGTTTTACTGCTGGGATTTCAGCTTGAACCAGACTCTACTCTTATTTGGATTATCCTTTAGTGTTTTGCTATTCAGCTAGTCAGTACCAAGTTTCCTATGTTATATTTTTATCGAATGAGCAAATGTTGTTATTCTTGATTGTTTTATGAGTATTTTTTTTTTGCTGCTCTCTTAATGGGTTAGTTTAAATATATTTTTTCACTTTAATCTGGGCGAAAATAGAGAAGTAGATCACTCGTATGGGTCAATTTGATATCTATGGTCATTCAAGAATGTGGCATTAGTTGTTAAACCGTTTCTTTAGTCTTGAACAAGGTTGAAGTTTTGTTTAAATCATGAAGACTTGGCAGTAGTTCAAACAGAGGTTTTACTATAGTGTTGTGTGTGAAATATATGGATTTGTGTTAATTTTGGAATGCGAGAGAGTTGTTATTACTGACTATATGACTGTGATTTGCAAATCTGACTACTAGTTGGTTTACTCAGCTTTTGTTTTTGAAGTTGAATGCCGATTTTAAAACTAACAATGATGATTTTCTTTTGCTTTGTCATTGATCCCCTATTGTTGCTCGCTATTAAGCAGCAACAACCTTGTGAATTCATAGAAGTGGCTATTTGGTGAAGATCTTGCAATTTTCTTTGCTTCTTATTTAATCATATATTTGATAGTCTGTAAAATTGAGTGGATAGGATAAGCATTGCATTCACGTTCTTTTAGAATTTGAACATTTATTTATGAGCCAACAAGGCCAGATATGAGATTAGACTTAATAGAATGCTAAAATTAAAATATGGAAATCAATAAATTACAGTTTTATCCAAAATTAATTCAAGCCAAGTTGTAGTCAATAAAGCGACCGTGCTAGAACCGCGGGACTCGGAGAATGCCTTACACCTTCTCTCCGGTCAACAGAATTTCTTATCCGGACTTTATTTTCGCAGACCAATAATAAAAGAGTCAAACCTTCCTTTGACTAGGGATTCAAATAAAAGGTGACTTGGAACACCAAAAATCAATTCCAAGTGGCGACTCTGTAAATAAAATAATCCCTACTCAAATTTGTCTTTTTAATTGGAGAAACTCTTTAACTCACAATCCATAAAACTTATATCTTTTTGGGGGTAAAAAGGGGTGTGACAGCCATGGCGACTCTGCTGGGGATTAATCAGAATTCGAGCTTGTATATGTTAACTTTTATTTGGCTTTATTAATTTTTTATATATTGTGATTTATTTGTGCCTAATATGCTACCTGTCCGCTTTTTACCGCTTTGATATTGTTGAACTGTACATATAAATTGTCTTTTCACGCACCCCTCTAAGTCTTCTTGAAATTAAATTGGGCATTTGCTTGACATAGCCCGCTTTCATTGAAATAGCTGAGGTGTTTGTCACCTGGTGAAAGATTTTAGTCACACATATTTTAGGCGAGGAGCACCACCAGTTAAGCCGAAAAGCAATGCTACCGGTACGTTGACCCTCCTTGGCTCGAGTTGTCCGCTTGAGTAAGCCAGTCTAGATACCTTCTTCACCAGGATTTAAACCTAGAAGAACAAACCTCATGCTGGATATCCCTATTAGGTTCGTTTTATTTGCATCACGTGCATTTGACTTAGTAGGGGTCGGCACAGGGGCCGAGTTCTGTTTAAGAACAAGTACCTTGTTGAGACTATTATGTCATGTTATGTGCTACTTGTTGCGTTATTTGGGAGGCTTGCATGTTGCCAACTTTAGCATAAATCAGTTAAATGAAAAAAAAATGATGTGGTCTAGTGCGTATGATTTTTAAAGATTAATTTTCATAAAAAAAAATAGATGAGAAAAATAGCTGATTTCACCAAACTACGCGGGTCTGATTCTCACCGGATGTGAGATACGTAGGCAAACCTCATCGGTTCCGGTCCTAATTTTAAAAATCCAAAAATATATTTTTTTTCTTCTTTGGAAATGTTTCTCCGGAAAAAAAAAATTCAAAATTCAAAAAAATAATTTAAAAAAAATCTGTTTTCAAAAATTCTCAAAAGAAAAAAAAATCGAAAACCAAAAATATTTTTTTTCTTTTTTATAAGTCTTTCTTTCGGAATTGTTTTTTTAAAAAAATCAAAATAAAAAAAAAAGTTAGTTTATTAACTTTATTCCTAATCTGACCGAACTATGCGGGTCTGCTCCTCACCGGATGTAAGATACGTAGGCAAACCTCATCGGTTTCGGCCCCAATTTTCAAAAAAAAAAATCAAATCCAAAAATATTTTTTCTTCTTTTCCGAAGTCTTTCATCCAAAAAAAAAAAAATCAAATCAAAATATTTTCTTTCTTCTTTAGAAGTCTTTCTTTCGAAAATTTCAAAAAAATAAGAAAAACATAAAACAATATATAAAAAATCAAATTCCAAAAATATTTTCTTTATTCTTAAAGAATTTTCCTTTCAAAAATTCCAAAAAAAAAAATTAAAATTCAAAAATATTTTTCTTGTTAGGAGCTTTTGTGGTCTGTTTTATATATGAAAAAAAAATAAAACAAATAAAGGAAAAAAGAGTTAGTTTATTTATTTTATTCCTGATCTTCCCTTGAACTACGTAATGATCTGATTCATGCGGCGTCATGATACGTAGGCTATCCTCATCGGATTCTACCATAGCCATAAACAAATTGAGTGAAAAAATAAACCAAAAAAAATTGAGTGAAAAAGAAAGAAAAGAGTGAAAAAATAAATAACAGAGAAAAACAAAGAGCGAAAATCAATAAAAAGAGAAAGAAAAAGAAATCAAGATATGAAAAAAAAAAAAGAGCCTCCCGAGATGGAATTAGTTCATCCCTGTTGGTAATCATACTCGAGTTTGTTCCAAAAGCTAGTCAGGCTAGGTCTACTGCAGCCAGTAGCCCCGAACCGGCCAAACTCTGAGTCCCCCTTGCATAGGGCTAATGCTAGATGTGAATACCACTCTGGAGCAATGGGACATGAAATAGAAGACTGTTGGACTCTTAAGAGAGCAGTGGAAGACCTCATTGAGGTCAAGGCAATAGTGCTTAGGGATGAAGAGGCCCCTAATATGATGAACAATCCTCTACCTACTTACACCAATGGGCCAGTAGTCGGAATGATCTGTGAAGATGAGGAATTTGATCTGGCACTGAAGGCCATTGCATCCATTGCCGAGACATAAGAAAAGTCAAAAAACGGTCGCCAAGCTTGAAAGTCCCCCATCAGACGGGAGTCTCGGTAGCCAGTCTTGCTAT
This sequence comes from Nicotiana tomentosiformis, assembly GCF_000390325.3. NCBI lineage: Eukaryota > Viridiplantae > Streptophyta > Magnoliopsida > Solanales > Solanaceae > Nicotiana > Nicotiana tomentosiformis. The sequence goes on from NC_090823.1 coordinate 87,679,383, forward strand.
CCTTTTGTGTTAGAATTATCTCAGGGTATGATCCGGATGTTTTACTTTATTGTCTTATTTTTCAATGTAAACCCTTCTATCTTTAAAATTCAAAAGAAGAAAAAATATAAAAATAAAATTAATATTTCGTTGTCTAGGAATCTCTTTTCTTAATCTTGTCACTTTTCTTATTCTCTTTTCAGTTCTGTTAATGCAGATTTTAATGACATAATATGCTTGCGGACTTCATGCCCAGATCCTAAAATGCTGTCAGACTTTGAAATAATGATTCAAGAGTCAGAATGCGATGAAGATAAGTTTAAGAAAATAAAACAAAGAATCTGAACAACTAAGGGAAAATTGTATCCAGATTGGAAAGGTCTATACATTGTAATGAGAGTACTGCCAAAAGAGAGCGCTGCACCTGGGAAATATCAAAGGAAATGTCCATGAAACAACTGTCAACGCAAGTACAGTCAAAAAGTACTATGCTTGATCCTCTATATAGCATTAATGTTCTCTGATTGGGATGAAGAAGACTTTCTTTCTCACTATCCAAATATTCAATCCTTTGCAAACACTTTGAGCCAGATCTTTTTTTTATTACCCTCTTTGGAACCTGGAAGTTATTATTAAAAACATATTTGAATGAAAAATGAAAAAAAAACAAAAAATAAAGAAGAAAAAAATAAAGAAAAAAGAAAGAAAGAAAGAGGAAGAAAAAGAAAACAAAACAAAATCCAAACAAGTTCAGGTTTCTTGAACTACGTTCGACTTGATTCCGAAAGGATACGTAGGCAGCCTCTCTCTGGGGTTCAGCCAGACCAAAAAAGAAAAATCCACATTCACCCAAAATTTGAAACTGGGGAAAATGTTATAATGGTTCGGCGATGGTCTCGCCTGGGAGGTTCCAAAGTTGTAATTCAATCCAAATCCTTTTTACCCAAATCCTTTTCAAGTCCTTCCGATCAATCAACGAGAAAATTCAAGAATTGGAGGATACAATCACTTGGATCAGATGCCAGCAAAATGAGAGAAATAAAATAAAAGAGTCTTATTGGTGAAAACCCTCACGGGCACCATAGCGCGATGACGAGCAGAGCAAATGAAAATGAGAGAGTTTTGTTAGTGAAAACCTGCAAATGGCACTATAAGGCGATGGTGAGAAGAGAAATGAGAGAGATTAGCTGGTGAAAACCCGCAAAGAGCACTACTGATCGAAAAGAGGATCTTCACAGCCATTGGTATTGACAGCCCTCGGCAAGGTTTCTCGGTTTCGAGGCAAAAGTTGTGATAAATTTCTAAGAGTCGGACGGTTTACACAGATCAGGCATCCAGTCCAAAAGGCATGTCATGTTCATTGAAGTCTGCATGTACTCCAGATAAGTCCTTCTTTCCTTCCCCCGAAAGGGATACCTGTTGTCTAAATTCATTGTCCATTCCATTGTTTGTTTTTCTTTGAATCCCTTTCGGTCTAACTCTGTTCCAAAACTAAGAGAAAGGAGGGATATCAAGACTGATTTACAGGGCTTTCGTTTGATACAAGATAATATTCAAGAGGCACCCAACCTTGGCAAGGGCATCAAGTCAACCCTGACTGGCCATGGTGGCTGATGCTTTGAAATAAAAAACTCTCGAAAGGAGAAATTCAAATTGAAAGTGCCTACAAGGCAAAATGAAGTTGAATAGGTTAAGTCCCAAGTGGCTAACCGTTTTGGCAAAGTTTGAAAAGCCAAAGGTTCCCCAATGCTCTGAAATTGAAAGTTGTGGAGGAAAGAAGTTGAAAGTGAGATGCCACAAAGGCAAAATAAAGTTGAAAAGGTTAAGTCCCACGCGACCAATCGTCATGTAAAAGTTTGAAAAGTCAAAGGCTCTCCGGGGCCAGAAATGCAAGTGGAATTCACGAAACATCTAGTGGAAGGTTGAAATCATCATCAAAAGAAGATGGGCACAAAGCCAAGCTGCCAAAGACATCAAGGCCACAAACCGACCACCACTTTTTAAAACTCACAATTTTTCTTTGTTTGCAGTAGGAACAAAGCAGTACAGAATGGCGATTCCTAAAGAACGAATGTCACCAAAGGTGAGTTTCACAAAATCTCTATTTTCTTTTATTTTCAGCATGCATCAGTATTACAGATTATTTCCGTAGCTTAACCCAGGTAGAACCTTTTAGCCTAGGGGGATTCAGCTCATAGTTCCGGGTAGAAGTACTCTTTGCCCAGGCTATTTTTCGTAGCTTAACCTAGGTATAACCTTTTCGCCTAGGGGGATCCAGCTCATAGTTTCCGGGAATAAGTACTCTTCGCCCACGTTATTTTTCGTAGCTTAACACAGGTAGAACCTTTTCTACTAGGGGGATCCAACTCATAGTTTCTGGGTAGAAGTACTCTTCGCTCAGGTTGTTTTACGTAGCTTAACCCAGGTCGAACCTTTTCGTCTAGGGGGATCCAGCTCACAGTTCCGGGTAGAAGTACTCTTCACCCAGGCTGTTTTTTGTAGTTTAACCCAGGTAAAACCTTTTCGCCTAGGGGATACAACTCATAGTTCCGGGTAGAAGTACTCTTCGCTAAGGATGTTTTACGTAGCTTAACTCAGGTAGAACCTTTTCGCCTAAGGGCATCCAGCTCATATTTCTGGGTAGAAGTACTCTTCGCTCAGGCTCTTTTACGTAGGTTAACTCAAGTAGAAACGTTTCGCTTAGGGGGATCCAACTCATAGTTCTGAGTAGAAGTACACTTTTCCCAGGCTTGCTTTTCGTAGCTTAACCCAGGTAGAACTTTTTCGCCTAGGGGGATCCAGCTCATAGTTCCGAGTAGAAGTATTCTTCGCTCAGGATGTTTTTCGTAGCTTAACTCAGGTAGAACCGTTTCGCCTAGGGAGATCCAGCTCATAGTTCCGGGTAGAAGTAATCTTTGCCCAGGTTGTTTTACGTAGCTTATCCCAGGTAGAACCTTGTTGCCTAGGGGGATCTAGCTCATAGTTCCAGTTAGAAGTACTCTTCGCTCAGGATGTTTTACTTAGCTTAACCCAGGTAAAACCTTTTCACCTAAGGGGATCCAGCTCATAGTTCCGGGTAGAAGTACTCTTTGCCCAGGATGTTTTACTTAGCTTAACCCAGGTAGAACCTTTTTGCTTAGGGGGATCCAACTCATAGTTCCGGGTAGAAGTACTCTTCGCTCAGGATGTTTTACGTAGCTTAACCTAGGTAGAACCTTTTCTCCTAGGGGGATCCAGCTCATATTTTCGGGTAGAAGTACTCTTCGCTCAGGTTTTTATACATAGCTTAACTCAGGTAGAACCATTTTGCCTAGGGGGATCCATCTCATATTTCTGGGTAGAAGTACTTTTCGCCCAGACTTGCTTTTTGTAGCTTAACCCAAGTAGAGCATTTTCACCTAGGGGATCCAGCTCATATTTCCGGGTAGAAGTACTTTTCGCCCAGGTTTGCTTTTTGTAGCTTAATCCGGGTAGAAGTACTCTTTGCCCAGGCTTGCTTTTTATAGTTTAACCTAGGTAGAACCTTTTCACCAAGGGGATTCAACATTTTTTTCAGTAATACAGAGCGCCAACCCCTGGTTACATTTTCTTTTCAGTAATACGGGGCGCCAACCCCTGGTTACATTTCTTTTTCAATAATACAGGGCACCAACCCCTGGTTACATTTCCTTTTCAGTAATACAGAGCGCCATCCCCTGGTTACATTTCCTTTTCAGTAATACAGGGCGCCAACCTCTGGTTATATTTCCTTTCCAGTAATACAGGGCGCCAACCCTGGTTACATTTCCTTTTCAGTAATACAGTGTGCCAACCCCTGGTTATATTTCCTTTTTACTAATATAGGGCGCCAAACCCTGGTTACATTTCCTTTTCAGTAATACAGGGCGCCAACCCCTGGTTACATTTTCTTTTCAGTAATACAAGGCACCAACCCCTGGTTACATTTTATTTTTAGTAATACAGGGTGCCAACCCCTGGTTATATTTCCTTTTCAGTAATACAGGGCGTCAACCCCTGGTTACATTTCCTTTTCAGTAATACAGGGCGCCAACCCCTGGTTACATTTTCCTTTTTCAGTAATACAGGGCTCTAACCCCTGGTTACATTTCATTTTCAGTAATACAGGGCGCCAACCCCGGTTATATTTCTTTTTCAGTAATACAGAGCGCAATCCCCTGATTATATTTCCTTAACAGTATAGGGTACACCAATCCCTAATCTTCTTACCAGTATAGGGTACACCAATCCCTAGTTGTGTTCTCCAATATAGGGTACACCACTCCCTAGTTAATTTGATCTTAAATGCAGGATATACCACTCCCTGATATCATTGCCATTATAGGGTATATTATTCCCTAACTATATTTTTCCCAACATAAGGTACACTAATCCTTAGTTGAGACAGTCTTTTGGGACAAAAAAAATTCATCATGACCTTTTTAGGGTACACCATTCCCGTTCTTTTATTTCTTTCAATAAAGAAGTAATTTAGAATTTTGTTACAATAACTCACAAAATTTTCCTAGTAAAAACTGGGGCAGAAAAATTTTGTTCGTTTGTTTGTTGTGGTGTCTGAGCAGGTTTTACCTCGAGACACAGGATTCGAGATGAACAAAAGAAGAAGTATCAATCCAAAATAAATGAATAAAAAGAGAGAAGTGAATCCCAATGCAGAAGCAGATGGAAAGGATATGGACTGCTCAAGACGACTGAAGTTACGAGCATTGCATCTCTCGTTTGATTAGAAGAAGTTGTAGAAGAATAAACTAGCACCTGCAGCTAGCAAGCATCAAGGTTCGGACCAGAGTCTGCGTGAAGAACCAGTCAAGATTCAAGATCAAGTTTTAGAAGACTTATAGATAGGAATCTTGTAACTCATAGCTGATAGGTTTGTTTAGTTTCTTTTTGATTTTTGATGTAATAACTGGACTACAGATAGGAGCCTTGACGGAACCTCACTCGACTCTCCAACTCAGTATTCCATGCTTTTCCTTGAACTACACGCGGCGTAATGTCCATAACCAAGACTCGGTCGCACTCTTTTCTCTTATTTCTTCCCTTTTGAATAACCGTATGGCCAAATATTAGTCATATTGCTCATCTTTTCTTTGCCTGAAAACTCTTCATGTTTCTAAAGCAAAGAGGGGCATGCTGTGAGCACCTAATTTTTTACCGTACTTATATTTTTCTCACTCATCTCACCAATACCTCACTTCTCACTCCACTTTCCTACTCATTCCCCACTCTTTGTCCCCCACACTTTGTCCCCACTCCACTTTTCTTTGTCCTCAATTACTTATTCCCCATGCTTGTCCCCTACTCATAACCCCCCACATGTCCCTTCTAGAAAAGAAGACAGATGCCCCTCATTTTGGGCGGACCCTAGCAGCCCTCTGCTTTCTTTCTACACAGAAGATGTCTCCTTCCTCATAGCAGAGAAGAACAAAAATCCTCTCCAAAAAGCAAGCCGCCAGACCTCTCTTTCTTCTCTCATCTCACTCACTTTCTGACCTTCATACACCCCTCACCCACACAGTGTGATTAACGGCTGAAACCTTGGTTTTACTGCTGATTTTGCTGCTGGGATTTCAGCTTGAACCAGACTCTACTCTTATTTGGATTATCCTTTAGTTTTTTTCTATTCAGCTTGGTCAGTACCAAGTTCCCTATGTTATATTTTTATTGAATGAGCAAATGTTGTTATTCTTGATTGTTTTATGAGTATTTTTTCGCTGCTCTCTTAATGGGTTAGTTTAAATGTGTTTTTTCACTTTAATCTGGGCGAAAACAGTGAAGTAGATCACTCGTATGGGTCAATTTAATATCTATGGTCATTAAAGAATGTGACATTCGTTATTAAACCTTTTATATTAGTCTTGAACCAGGTTGAAGTTTTGTTTAAATCATGCAGACTTGGCAGTAGTTCAAGAGAGATGTTATTACTGACTATATGACTGTGATTTGCAAATCTAACTACTAGTTGGTCAGATCAGTGAACTCTAAGGCTAAGTGGTGGATTTGATCAGAGTCATTGGTGGATGGAAGTTAAGCTTAAGATCGATCATATCATTTTTAAGTTTAGCCATTATTGTGAACAACTCATGTATATATTCAAAAAAAAAAAGAATTTATGCACATTACCATTATTGAGAACCGTTATTGAAATGGCCAGAATTGTAAATGTTAGAGTTCAGTAAGCTTTTTCTTTTGAAGTTGAATGCCGATTTTAAAACTAACAATGATGATTTTATTTTGCTTTGTCATTGATCCCCTACTGTTGCTCGCTATTAAGCAGCAACAACCTTGTGAATTCATAGAAGTGGCTATTTGGTAAAGATCTTGCAATTTTCTTTGCTTCTTATTTTATCATGTATTTGATAGACTGTAAAATTGAGTGGATAGGATAAGCATTGCATTCACGTTCTTTTAGAATTTGAACATTTATTTATGAGCCAACAAGGCCAGATATGAGATTAGACTTAATAGAATGCTAAAGTTAAAATATGGAAACCAATAAATCACAGTTTTATCCAAAATTAATTCAAGCCAAGTTGTAGCCAATAAAGCGACCGTGCGAGAACTGCGGGACTCGGGAAATGCCTTACACCTTCTCTCCGGTCAACAGAATTCCTTATCCGAACTTTATTTTCGCAGACCAATAATAAAAGAGTCAAACCTTCCTTTGACTAGGGATTCAAATAAAATGTGACTTGGAACACCAAAAATCAATTTCAAGTGGCGACTCTGTAAATAAAATAATCCCTACTCAAATTTGTCACTTTAATTGGAGAAACTCTTTAACTCACAATCCATAAAACTTATATCTTTTGGGAGGTAAAAAGGGGTGTGATAATACTTTACCTCTAGGATTGAACCGATATCAAGCAAACAAGTTACATTGTTCGAATGTACGAATTTGTTTGACGAATTTGTTTCTGACCTCGGCAATAAGACATTTTTTCTGCCTTACCGGAGGGATGTTAAGATCCAGGCTTAGTTTGTGCACGGCCATTTTTGGCATGATACCTGTCATATCCGCATGCGACCATGCAAAATAGTCAACGTTAAATTTAAGACATTTGACAAATCCAGACATGAGCTCGGGGTTTAGTCCTATCCTTCAGCGGTAGTTCCTCTCCAAGAACTTTTCGAACAATGGCTCTTCCGCTGTGGATTTTGTTGATTCTGTTTCTTCCCGCACGTGGAAATATCTTGGCACCTGATAGGATTCCGACGTCTCCTCCCCCTGGTTGACTTCGCTCAGCTCGGGAGCAGACGTCAGTTCCTGTAATTGCTATGCTACATGCTCCTTCCCTTTACTACTGGAAACTGAGATTGCGTTCATCTCCCTTGCCGCTGGTTGGTCTTATCTTATTTATTTAATTCCCTCGGGAGTTGGGAACTTCAGTAATTGATGATATGTTGTCGGCACAACCTTCATCTCATGCAACCATGGTCTTCCCAGGATAATATTGTAGTTCATATCGTCGTCCACTACCTCAAAAAAGGTCATCTTCATCACGCGTTCGGCATTCGTGGGGAGCAGGATCTCTCCTCGTGTTATCACGCTTACCAGATTGAACCCGGCGAGGAGTTTTGTGGCCGGAATAATGCTTCCAGTCAGCTTGGATTGCTCCAGCAGTCTCCATTGGATAATATTGGCCGAACTCCCTGGGTCCACCAAAACATATTTAATTTTAAAATCTAAGGCATTTAAAGAAATTACCAAGGCATCATTGTGCGGCAGCAGCAGTCCATCTGCGTCTTCCTCTGTGAAAGTAAAGTCATCCTCAGTGACTTACCGGAGTCTCTTACTGTGGGTTATTGATACCTTCATCTTTTTTGCCGCCGAAAATGTCATACCATTAATCTCGTTCCCCCCTCCTCCCGAAAATCATGTTAGTCGTCAAACGAGGAGGGTCTTCTCCTGCTTTCGAGGGTTCTGCGTTATCACGATTGCAGCCGTAGTTGTTTTTAGCCCGATCACTTAAGAATTCTCTGAAATTACCGTTTTTCAGCAATGTCGCCACCTCCTCGCGCAAATGTCATCATTCCCCTGTCCGATGGCCGTTAGTCCCATGGTATTCGCACCACAAATTAGGATCCCTTTGGCTGGGATCGGATCTCATTGTATTCGCTATTCGTGCTTCTTTAATGTTCCTCAGAGCCGACACTAGCTCCACTACGCTGACGTTGAAATTGTATTCGGAAAGCCTGGGGTGGGAGGAATCTCGGGAACCCGATATCTTTTTGTTTTGTAGTGATCTGTTATTCCGGCTGCGATCATCTCTCCTATCGATAACGAATCTATCCACCGACCGGAAACCTCTGTTGTGTCTTTCGGCCCGCTCTTAGGATGAAAACCGACCTCTTGAAGACCGTCGATCTGTGTCAAAATCTTCCTTTAATTTCTCCTTGTTCTTCTTCCGGTCCCGGCCCTTGGTTGATGCATCCTCAATTGTTATCTTTGACTCGTACCGGTTGTGAACATCCACCCATGTTGTTACATGAAACTCGAGCGAACTTTCTTTCAATTTTGGGGAAGCATCTGAACTTCTCGGATTCATCCCTTTAGTAAATGCTCCAGCTGTCCATTCGTCTGGTACGACCAGTAGCAACATCCTTTCTTTCTGGAATCTGGTCACAAACTACCGTAGCCATTCGGACTCTCCTTTTGCAATCCTAAATATATCGGCCTTTCGGGCCTGTACTTTTCTGATCCCGGCATGATCCTTTATAAAAGAATCTACGAGCATCTTGAAGGAATCTATTGAGTGCTCGGGCAAGAGCGAATACCATGTCAGGGCCCCCTTCATGAGGATCTCCCCGAATATTTTCAGTAAGACTGACTCAATCTCGTGGGAAGCTAAATCGTTCATTTTTACCGCCGTTGTATAGGTGGTGATGTGCTCCTGAGGATCCGAAGTCCCATCATACTTCGGCACGTCTGGCATCCTGAATCGCATCGGGATCAACTATAGTGTCGCGCTTGGTTTGAACGGCAATTGAGTGTATTTTCTTGAGTCTGGTCCTTTCAACACCGGTGGTGCGCCCAGAATCTGATCCATTCGGGCGTTTATTTCCCTTATAAACCGCATGAGTTTGGTTTTAAATGGATCACTCTTATTGTTATTACCGGATCTGCTACCGTTCCCCCCGACCTTGTCGAAGCCGACTTCGCCCCTCGGGTGTGTTGTTGTTCACCCTCTGAGTTTTTTGGTTTGCGGGAGCACCGGGAGGAACTGGACCTCGTCCATTCACGTTGTTGGAAGCATCAGACAACGCCTGCCTCAACTCTGTCATGACCTGATCTTGTCGTGAGAGGTGGCCTATAATGGCTTTTTGCTGCTCCCTCAGGATCCTTACTGTTTCAACGATGCGCTCTTCTTCAGCATCATCAGGAGTTGCTTCCCGAACATGACATGGATATTGCCCGCCATAGACCAACGTGACTTCATCTCCATCGTTGCGGGTATCACTGATCGAATCCTCGTGCTAAGGCTGATTTCCTTGGGCCTCAATATTGTATGCGATGTTGACATTGTTATCTGCCATTTTCACTTATTTTTCTAAGAACAAAGAATCAAACAAGTTAGTAATAGATGCAAGGATCAACTCAATTACACAACTGTCTAAGCCCCAGGGTGGGCGCCAAACTCTTTACCCGTAAAATGGTACAGTTGAATTTATATGTAGTTTATAGATAAGTGAATCGATTTGATCCCAAAAATGGTATATAAATTAAACAAGAATGTAAGACTTAGCGTTGAAATTCAGATGAGACAGCTGAAATACTGTTTGCGGGAGCAGAGCTTCCGGAGGTAGCAGTAACAATATCAATAAGCAAGAAGATAAAATATTATTAAGCTTTGAACAGTGTATAGCATAAGTTTGTCAGAAAAATCGTGTCTTTACAATGGTTGTTGAGCTCACTATTTATAGTTGCACCTAGGGAACAAGGTCCTAGGATCAAGCCCCTCTTAAATTACAATTATGAGGGTCATTGAAGAATGTGTAACGGTAGGCAGCGAATGTCTTATTCTCTCTAACGAACTACGTACTTAATGATATAGAATATTTTTCATTAAATGCTACCGGGTGGCAGACATTTATTTCGCCTTTATGAATATCATTCCCTTCGGGAACAAACGAGATTGTTGCCTTCGGACCTGATTGCCTTCTGCCTTCGGCTCCACGTATCGCTTTATTATGCGAGCATTTAATATGGACATATTAGGGTGGCAGACATTTATTTCGCCTTTATGAATATCATTCCCTTCGGGAACAAACGAGATTGTTGCCTTCGGACCTGATTGCCTTCTGCCTTCGGCTCCACGTATCGCTTTATTATGCGAGCATTTAATATGGACATTTTTACCCTATATATATATATATATATATATATATATATATATATATATATATATATATATATATATATATATATATATAAAGCAAATAGGATTCTTTCGCCCTTATTAATAGTAGTAATATCTGAAAACTTATGTTAATAATATCTTGAAAAGAATTACAATCGTGGGTTATAAATCAAAATGCAAAAGACTTTTAGAAACTTAAAACAGCTAAAACTTTATTTTATCACTTGCAGCAAAACTAAAACACGTATATTTATTCTGAAATTGTCCAAAAACTATTACTATAATGTTATGATTTTGACTGTTTGTAGTTTTTACTTATTCAAATCTTTTATGTTGAAATTCCTACATAAAGCTTCTTTAGTTTTATGCTACTTTTAGCCTCAGAATTTAAAATATCATTTACGTTTTACTAATGCTTGTTATTGTACAGTCAAATACTCTCTCCGTTTATTTTTACTTGTCCATAATAAATTTTAAACTCCCTTTAAGAAATAATAAATAAAATATATATTTTACGATAATACCCATAATAATAATAGCATTTTAAAAGGTCTTGAGAAATAATTTTAAGAATGAATGACTAATAATAAGGGTAAATCAGAAGAAAAAAAATTATCTTTCTCTCGATTGCTAAAATGGAAAAGTAAAAGTAAAAAATATTTTTAGTATAATAAACAGGTAAAAGTGAACGCATGGAGTATAATTATAAAATGCTTCTTTGACAAATAGGACTTTGCTTAGATGGTTTGGCACGCTTAGCTTTCGATCAAAGAAAGACTTTTTTGGATTCTTTCTCTTGTCTTACTACTGTTTATCAATAAATATCTAAGGATGAGGTTAGTTTTATCCTTCCTTTGTATCAAAAGACGGTTAAAACTCCATACAACCTAATAGAAATTTTTGAGTTGACTCCCGACATGTTCAATAGTGATCTTTTGGCCATTGAAAGGGCACCCAACGGTAAACCATGGTTTACTGATATCAGGGAATATATTTCGTATCTTGTTCGTGTTCGGTGACCTTCGCTGAAGTTTTTGATGTACCTCCGAAACCTAAATCCATCTTTTTAAATGGCTAATACCTAGATTAGGTCTTAAAAAAAAGGTTAGTCCATAGAAAGAATTAACTCCATGCTGGCATGGCTTTGAGGTTCACTCAAGATCCGGATTCCTTGGAAAACAAAACATCTTTTCTATATATGCACAACAAATTTAAACATATGGTGCAACGTGAAGATTGGTCTGTGTCTATTTGCATATCAAATTAATGGCTTAATTAGTAAGCATCTCAAAATAATTATGGCTTAAGTAACCTGATTTTATTAGCTATTCATTGCATCTACATCCATGACAAAAAGTTTCTGGGGAGAACAAATCTTCATTCACTCTCTCCATATTATTAAGTATCATTAAACCCTTTCTCACTCTATTTGTTGTTAATGTAAAAAGGAAAAAAAATAGAAGAAGATGGCAAAGAAAAAAATGAATTTTTTCGTCTTTCCTAGTAATTTTACTTTATTAAACTTTGTTCTCCTAAAAGAAGAAGTTTACTTTTAAAACCTTTTAAAAATGCAGGTGATATTTATATAAGAATGGCATTGAAGATTTGGATTCAAAGAAGCTAGGACTAGGAGGACTTTAATTTTAGAATTCCTTTAGTTATTGGAGAACAATAGCCAGTATGGAAGATAATACCGTAGTAATAGGCTAATTAAGTACTTTTCAACTTGCAAATGATATAGCAAGTCAAATTTCAGAAAAGGAAAGAATCAGCCAATCAGATAAAGCGTTAATTGATAATTAATTCGAATGATTACTTGGTATATAATTTTTAATGAGTCAATTATTACTAATATTCTTTTATATTTGGCAAACGAGCTACGTGCAAAAGTATGATGCACATCATTGACATTTTGATTGGTTTCTGAAATAATCAGCTTATCAGATACTAAGTAGAAGCCCATGAGACATGCCCCGAGTTTCATTCTCCTAAATAAAAAAGAAATTCAAGAATATTTTCGTTCCTATTTTCATTCAATTGGTCAACTAACTTAACCACACTTCAACTCCGGTTTTCGGCTGCACACTCGAAAAACCAAAACTACAACAACCCAAAAAGACACACACAATCAAAAAGAGTTTAAATTCTGTCCACTATAACTCAACCAGAGGAGGGATGACCCATGTTGAGCATGGGCCAACACTTTTACAAAAAATAAATTTCTTAATTTTATTTCTTTAGTTATTTCGTAAAGATTATTTATATTAATTTAAATAATATATTTAAAGATAGAAAATCTATAGCATCTTTATTTAATAAAAATATTATTTTTTTCGAGTTAACCATCTGATTTTAAACTTATTTTGTTGGAATTAAATTAGCGAAAAAGATATAAAAAGGTTTCCAATATTTCATTAGTTTTTTTTTTTTTGTGTGTGTATTATTTTTTCCTCATATTTTAATTTAAAATTTACAATATTTTTTTTTTTAGCAAAATAATAAGTAGGCTTGTTGGTAACACAAAACAATTCATAGGCAACACATGTTGATAATTTCTTAGTGAGTTAAATATAAGAGAAAAAAAATACCCTAATTTATTTAAATCTCGTCAACTTGTGAATAACTAAAGAGTTTGCACTTTTTCCATTGATAATTCATTTGCTAATAGTTTTAGATAAGATGAAATGTCCTCTTCTAGCATAAGGAAAACCATGTGTTACATTAAAAGTGGACCTGAAAATATAAAAACAAATATTTCTAAAAGAATACCAGCTCTACTCTTTCTTTTTAGAGACTTTTCTTATTAAGTGCTTGAATTAAAGATAATTATTTGAGCAATTGCACCTTAAATGTTTACTTGACCTTCAAAATAATCATGAAGATAGTAAAGTTATTATAGTTTGAATAGTAATATCGTGAGTTCTAATTTGAACCCATGTTATTTTCTAATCAGATTACTTTTTTCTTATTATATATACAAAAAACATAAATTTACTACTAATATTCTATTTTCATTTTCCTTTTTCACGTGAAATATCGTCATCGGGTTTTCCTAATACTGCAGTACTATGCTATTTTACAAATTTTAGTATATTCTCTATTATTATTACTTTATTATTGTGTTTCCAATTAAAATGAGAAGTTGAAATATAACTGTGTTGCAATGTCGCCAAAAGGAAAAACATGTGCACATGTTGATAATTTTTGACTTAACATCACATGCAAAACAAAAAGTGATGGATGACATTTTGTACACTTTTAAGGGCCTGCAAAGTTGCCTTAATTACCAAACTGTATTATGGTAACTCACGTAATAACGGACCATATCAGGGTATATTTTTGAGTGAACAACTGTCCTTTTTCAGCTACAGAAGCACGAAGCACTGTAATTTCCAAAGTACCCCTTTTGATCCAAAATATAACCGGATATACCTCAATTTGTATTAGGACAACTAAAACAATAAACTAAAATACTATTGTTTTTCCGTCATTTCACTTTGACCGGAAGCTCCTCCCGATTCTCTCTTATTAATAGTAGTAATAATGACAATATTTACCTAATCTCAAATTATAATTAAAACATATTCAGGATTTTACATTAATGAATGTGACCTACTACTACATACAATATTTCTTTGTATCAATCATGGACGAATTAGTATAGATATATATTTTTAAATAAGAGTTTAAGTTTTATATATACACACTGAAAATGCAAAAATATTTACATAATGGCAACTGTAAGTAAATTTATATAAATATTATGTAATTTAATAATAAAAATAATTAATCTGTTGTCACATATTAAACTACACTGTGTGTATAAAATCTTTATAAAACTGAAATCTTAAAATCAACTGCATGTAAAAGTTGGAATACACAACTCGATTACTATTCCGGCATAAAGTCACGTGAGAGAGGGGATCGAATCCATTTAGTGTCGCCGCAAATCAATGATTCTGTACCACGCGCAGCTGTCCACGTGGAACAAAAATCTCTTTTGCACGCCGCAGCCACCTGATCTCCGCCGTAACCTCCGCCGTAATCAATAACCTTACTTTATAGTTTATACTGTACACCATCGGATGCTGAGTTGTTGACTGTTGCAACTTGTTATAATTTAAAATTTTGTGTACTCTTTAATTAGTTTTTTGGTTCTTTTTGTGTGGAGACCGGATACAATTTGATCCTTCTAACATCAAAAAATCTCAATCTAACTTATAGAATGCCTTCGACGGCTTCCTTATGAAAACTCCTGCCATTAACCGTCTATGGAGATCTTGTATTCGGTATTGATCCAGATTCGCAGTAAAAATTTTATTATGAAGGATTTTAACGTTATTTATCAAAGAAGATTTTATTTCAAGTATTTAAATTTAAAACTTCTAATTAAGAATGAAAGAACATTTGTCATTGGTCGTCCCAGTGTCAAGGCACTTTAGTTTTTATTTTTAAAGTACAACATCAACGGTTTGCGTGGAGATTAGAAAAAGGCATACTAAATTCCCCTATAATAACAAAAGCATAACATGGCAAATGCAAGGTCCTCATTACATCAATTATCACATATTTTCTGAAAAAATAACTCATCGAAAAGCTAAATCATGACCAACACATGCATTTTAATTTCGTTAGGCTTGTGGTTAGGAGCTAATGAAGATGTTAATATTATCTCTAATCACTTCATTCATTAAAAATAATCACATCTTATGGTTGTGGTGGTTGGTGATTTCTCATTGAAAGACTCAATCAAACCCCATTTGTTTATAATTAAGTATAATATGCTTACAATCGTGCCACCAAAATGAAGCCAATGCTAAAAACAAAAGCTGAAATTCCAAATGGTTGCATCTTGAATTGGACCATTTCCATTTTCCACAAGCCCCTCCACTGCCCTCAAACACTATCATGTGACTACCCCATGATTGTTTGCAATTAAATTACTACAAAATGATTTTGACTATTGGTTATTTATTTATTGTATCATAAATTCATGTATATACATTATACTTGCCTCCTCTCCCCGTCTCATATTATCTGTTATGATTCTTTTATACACGCTTTTTAAAAAAAATTAGTTAGGATGAAATTTTGACTATTTTATCTTTATTCATGTCTTAATATTTAATCTTTCTTCATTAAATATTTTCTCAATTTATGTGTCAGATGGTAGAAGTTGTTAGAATTCCGGTGTTTATTAATTGCATTTGTGTAAAACATGATAAAGTGTTTAAGAAAACAAGGTTGACTTATTGGTATTTGAACAAAGTTATTCATAATTGAGATGTTTGTAGTTTTCAAAAATAATTATTACTAAGGATAAAAAAAGAAAAAAATAATCAATTTTGTCTTGAATTTCTAAAATGACAAATAATTTGAGACAACTATTTTAGTAACCACAACTGATAATATGAGACGGATTGAGTATTAAATTTAGAGTTTCTTGAAAAAATAATTAATTTTATCTTAAATTTCTGAAATGACAAATAATTTGAGACAACTATTTTAGTAAACATGACTAATAATATGAGACATATTAAATTTAAAGTTTCTAACTTCTTTCTTTTTCTAAATATAATATTCACGCATTCCAACTATACCTGTTAATCGGGCCGGGCTGACCCGTTTATAACACGGTTCAGCCCGGATCAGCTCGGTACTGTAGCGTGGGGGCGGGCTGGGACGGGTTGGGCGGGGAGCGGGTTTCAAATGAACAGTTTTTTGATACCGGTGCACCGGAACCCGCTAAGCCCGTTAACCCATTAACGGGTTGTTAACGGGGTTCAGCCCGATTTTTAACCTTTTTTTTTTTACCATTGCCAACGGTCAAATTCAAATATGACCGTTGGCCAACGGCCTTTTTTTTTTTTGCAGAAATGGCCATTTCGGCCTACCCTCTTAAGAAAATAGCCCCCACACCCCTAGTATTTGATAAATTACAATTTTAATCTTTTAAAAACTATAAATAGCCCCCTTCTTCTTCATTTTTCCTCACAATTCACTCTCTTACTACTCTAATTCTCTCTTGATATTATTGATTATTGTTCTTAAATTCTCAATTACTTATTATTTCAAGTTTCATCAAATATTTAGTTTAGCCATTACAAAATTATTATTATCAAATATCAAGTATTCAAGTGAAGTGTGGTATCAACTATCAAGTATCGATCTATTAATTGAAGTTTGATTTTTGATATCAAATTTAGTGCGGCATCCGGAATCTCGGTATACTCGTTCTATATCTTTCTCTTCTTTGGTGTACATTTATTTTATTACTTATAATTATTAATTTAATTTACATAATGGATATATTTAGAGCAGTCAAAAAAGCGTGCACTAGTAGAGGTGGTACTAAAAAAACTTCAAAAAGATCAAGAGGTGGTGCTTGTTCTTCTAGTAGCTTTACACATATTTCTGAAAGTTCACGTGAAAATTTAAATGTAGATTATGAGGGACTTCAAGAAAATTATGGTATAGATGATGATTTAGATGATAATTTAGATGATATTCCATTTCCATCACCTGATAATCTTGAAACACCACCAGCTACATCTGGTAATGCTAGTCAAACTCAAAATATTAGGGGTGGAAGTCGTGATAATACAAGTAGGCCTCCCCTCCCTATTAAGAAGAATCGAAAATTAAGAAGTAAGTGTTGGAATTTTTTTGACAGACTAGAAGAAGATAAAAATTATGTAAGATGTAGAATTTGTAAGGATATTTATAAACATGAGATCGGTAAGGGAGGAGAACGGATCAACTTCGTAGGCACATGGTAGACAACCACCCTCTTGATTGGGGAGTAGATGAGGAAGATGGGCAACAAAAACTTAACCCGGGTACTGGAGGGTTAATGGGTAAATACGATATTAAGAAAGATGAGGAAGAATTAGCTAAAATGATTGTTTTAGGTTGTTTACCTTTTAGTTTTGCTGCTTTACCATATCTTGTTACTTATATTCAAAGAATTTATAACCCTTTGTTTAAAGGTATTCCTAGAAGTACTCGTAGAGCTGATATCTTTAGACTTTTTGGACAATATCAGACATATATATGTTATTTGTTCGCCAGTCTTTCTTGTAGAATTTCTCTTACTTCTGATATTGGTCGTGCTGTAAATGATAATGATTATTTGACTGTTACATGCCATTGGATAGATGGTAATTTTTATATGCAAAAACGTATTATTGTTTTTAAATATGATGAAGATCAAAGTCATACTGGTGCATTTATAAGTAATACTATCCATGAAGTTGCTATATTTTATAAGCTTGCGGAAAAAGTTTTGTGTGTGTCATTTGATAATGCTTCTAACAACAATGTTGCTATTACAATATTAAAATTGCATCTACACCCACCACTTCCTGAAATATTTCATGTTAGATGTGCATGTCATATTTATAATTTGATTGTGAAGAGTGGCCTTGAATTATTTAGAGATGATATCACTTTAGTTAGAAGAGTTGTTGGTGTAATTCAAGAAAATAATAGAAGTGCTAGATTAAATGCATTTAAAGAAAAATGTCTACACTATGGACTAAAACCAAGACTCATGCCTGAAGAAATAGTTATTAGGTGGAATTATACTTATTTATTCTTAAAATATTGTTATAAATATAGAATGCCTATAACTGAAGTTGCTAATTCTCATTGTACTGATCCTAGCCGTTTGTTAACATCTAGAACTTGGGATGTCATTAAAGATGTTGTAAAGTTTTTACAAAAATTTTATGTGGCTACACTTGAGTTTTCTGGAGCTTCTTATCCTACTATTGCAAATGGTTTAGTTCATATTGCTGAAATTTCTCTTTTACTACATAATTTGAAGAGGAAAGAAGGATATACTTCTGTTGTTGAATCTATGCTAGATAAGTTTAAAAAATATTTTTACCTAATTCCCCCTATTTTATCTAATTGGTGCTATTTTAAACCCTTCTATCAAAATGGCCACTTGTCGCCAATTAATCACTACTTTATATTCTTATATGGATATTGGACCAACTGAAACTCCTGATATTGACACTTGTATTTCTGATCTACACAAACATTTAGAAACATTATATAATTATTATGCTAACATTGTTGATGCTTCTTCTGCTGTAGATGCAAATATTCCTTCAAGTTCAGTTTCAACATCTAGGACCAGTGCTTTGGATGATAATGATGGTGTTGAAGATTATTTGATTTGGTCTACAATAGGGGAGCATCAACAAACCAGTAACAGGAATATTGGTGAAGTTCAATTCTACTTGCAAAAGTCACCAGAGCCCCGCACAAAGGAATTTCTACCACTGGGCTGGTGGAGGAGCAACTCAAATCAATTTCCTGTTCTTTCGGCCATGGATCGAGACGTGCTAAATGTGCCGATTTCAACAGTCGCATCAGAGAGCGTATTTAGCCAAGCAAGACAGCAACTAGGAGATACCCGTCATTCATTGGGTAGCAATACTTTGGAAATTCTAGTGTGCTTCAGAGATTGGATAAGATCAGAACGACGAAATCAAGGGCGTGACGAGGTAGATGAAGCGGAGGACTAAGAAATTGGAGATATAATGATTTATGGTTCTGATTCAACCAATGCTGGAAACAAAGAACCTCATTTTGACATGGATGAACTTACAAAAATGATGCAAAGCATGTGATGTACTATTTGTTTTTTATAATGTTGTAAATTTTTAATTTGCAAGTTCAAAAATAACAAAATCAAAAAAGAACTTGCAACTTAATTTGAAGTATTATATATTATTTAATAAAACTATCAAATGAAAGTCTTCGGAGCTTTATCCTTACATATAGGTCTTATTAAATAATTTTTTATAACCACTTACTTTCAAATTTTAATTTTAACATTATAAAATTCAAATTTTAAATTTCAAATTTTAAACTTCAAAGTTTAACTCTAAGCCTTAAAAGTTTGCAAACACTTAAGTATCAATAATATTGAATAAGAAAAATAAAATTTAATTTAAAAAAAATAAAATCCACGGCCCGCTAATAAACCGCTAACAACCCGCTAAGCCCGAACCCGGACGGACAAAAAAAAAATTCGAAAAAATACAGCCCGCTAACAGCCCGCAACGTTAAACGGACGGGCTGATTTTTTTTGTGTCCAGCACGTCCCAGCCCGCCCGTTAAACACCCATAATTCCAACCTCATTGATACAGCCTTATATTATTGTCTTTGGCAAATTTCGTTCAAAATTTATCCTTCGCTGGCCTTTGGATAATTCTTACTGGTTTATTTTAATTTTCAATTTCCTTCTTGAAAAATGATTGCGACAGAGTGTGCAAGTTACACATATACCTGGGATGATAACACAAAATATAGTAGAACATAGTGGACCAAGGGGTCATTTGGTTACTCAAATAATGATACTTATCCCTAGAATATGAGATTGTATTTAATTTTATGTTTGGTTATAAAAATTAGCTAACGGCGAAATAAATTTTATAGCAAATGATGAGGATTAATTATCTCACATACAATGTGAGATAACTAATCTTATGAGATATTAAAATATATTTGTTTATTCCATAATTGAACCAAACGACCCCTACGGTTTTATTTAAGTAGTACCAATGGACGGGGATAAAATTTGTTATCGGTAAAATAAGTGTGAAACTTAAAAGAATATAACCGGAAAAGTGAAATGAAGGTAATGATGCACATACGTACTATTCGTATAATTTAAAATTGAGACGTAATTAATTGCAATTTAAGTTATTTTAAAACAAAAATAGTACTTTCTGAAAATTAAATAAAGAAAAGCCATAAATTTTGGCATGGAAATACAATGAAACAAAAGAATAAGAAAAGACAAACAAAATTAACGGCCATGCAGCAGCTAGTGTGAACTTATCTTGGTCAATAGAATCCTCGCGATAGAGAGAGTTGAACGAAAACTGACAGGTGTACGCTAGCAAATGACAGGTGTCAGTAGACTATCCAAATGTCATCTTCTTATTGGTTCCAAATCCTAGTCTGAAGAATTCTTAGCTAAGCAAAGACCGGTAGATAGAAAAGAATTAAACGCAGAAGGATGGTTAAAGGTGTAAAAACAATGGGCGAAAAGGCTATAAAAGGAGACATATGAGAAGATAAAGGCCACCAAAAAAAAAGAAAGAAAAGAGTGAGGCTGAGAGAGAGAGATATACACATCTATTTCTCACACCTGCACACACTACACACACCAAATTAAATTCTTCAAAAAAACTTCAGTTTTTCATTAGGGTAATCTTTGTTTTTTGTTTTCTTCCCCCTTCTGTATCATCCCGTTTCTTTAATCCCTTTCTGTAAACAATCTGTCTTTTCAAGAAGGTTTTATGGGTTTGTGTTTTTGAGGTTTTTGAATTTGTAACAAATTGGAGAAAATGCAAACTTAAAGGATTTTTTCTTAAAAGCTAGGTGTTTTCAGAAACGAGATTCAAGATTTTCAGTAAATTTGTAGAGTTCATTCATTCTTTCTTTTATATCTATTTTCACCAAAAATCAGCTTAGAGGGCTTATTAGTTGTCCCTTCTAAGGTTGATTTTTTTCTTAACCACCAGAAAAAAGGGGTTGTTATTTGAAGACCCTCTTTGAATCCACTTATTTGATTATATTTTCATTAGTTCTTTTTTTTCTTCTTTGCAATCAACCCTGTTCTTTTATTTGATAAGAAACAGGTTGGTCTTTTAATTAAATTTGTGTGAAGATTTAGGCATGGCAGCTACAATGGATTTTTGGACTAGTACACTTTTAGATCTTAACTCATCAAACTCTTTGCAGGGTGGTGGTGAGCTGATGGAAGCACTTGCACCTTTTATCAAAAGTGCTTCCCCTATCAATTATCCTCCTATTTCACCTCCTTCTTCTTTCTCTTTTCCCTCTACAAATTCTCAATCTTCTCCTATTACTACCACTACTTCTACTTCAACTTCATATCCCTATGATTCATTTTCTTTAATATCTCAGCCCAATATGATCTATGATGGTTGCTCTACTTCTACGACCATAAATCCTACTTTTTCACAAGGGTTTTCTGGCTTCGAAATGGAGCAACCGGGCTCAATTGGGCTGGATCAATTAACACAAGCCCAGGTTCACCAGATCCAAGCTCAAATCTACCTCCAAAACAACCACCAACAGCAACAAATAATGTCATCAGCTGCTACTTTCCAAGATTCTTTATCACGTCAGCATAACCATCATGCTTCTCTTTTGAGTCCAAAGCCGGTTTCGATGAAGCAATCAGGCTCGCCACCCAAACCCCCTAAGCTTTACCGCGGTGTTAGACAACGCCACTGGGGAAAATGGGTGGCAGAGATCCGATTGCCCAAGAACCGGACCCGGCTTTGGCTTGGTACCTTTGACACCGCTGAGGAGGCCGCCTTAGCTTATGACAAGGCGGCCTTTAAACTCCGGGGTGACTTTGCTCGCCTGAATTTCCCCCACCTCCGCCATAATGGCTCGCTCATCGGGGGTGAATTCGGCGAGTACAAGCCACTTCACTCCTCAGTGGATGCTAAGTTACAAGCCATTTGTCAAGACTTAGCTCAAGGGAAAAGCATTGACAGTACTAAAAAGAAGCGGAAAGTTTCTTCCAAGAAAGAGGAAAGCAAGATGGCAGAAGTCGGGTCAGAAAGTGATGGAACGGGCGGATCGTCCCCCATTTCTGATTTAACGTTCACGGAGTTTGCCGAGGAGGAATCTATTTGGGACATGTGTTCGGAGAATTTTATGTTGCAGAAGCATCCATCTCATGAGATTGATTGGGCTTCTCTGCTATAAATTTAGTCAAATTTAGAAATTGGGATAATGTAATCTTTATAATTCTTTGTTTAAAGATGTTTGTCAGTAGGATTAGGGGACAGGCCACTGCAATGAGTTTTTGGTAATTGCATGGCTAGTCCTTAGATTTATTGGGAAAATCCTGTTATTAAAGTTGTTTTTTTTAAAAAAATTTCCTTTAAGCTTTTATAGGAAGGATCCAAACAGGCCAGCTGGTGTTTTTTGTCTGAGCTAGGCCAGTGGATTTTGGTGCTTTTTTATATGTTGTAATTTTGCTTTGTATTCATTGTTTTCTGGTTGTATTCATGTCTTAGCCGTATATTCAGTGCTCATCCTTCCGTATTTGTGAAGTTTCATATTCTATTTTAACAAGTAAAATCTACTCACAAATTAAGCCAATTTGGAGATAGGACAACAGATAACTACAAAATTTTTAGCCAAGGCCTGTTAAAGTTAACCTTTTATGTTATTTTTGAGCTCCAAAATCTTAAAAAGTTGTGGTTTCACTTTTGGAAAAGTATTTTTTGGTCCGTTTCAAAAATAATGATTATTTTTTAAATTTGATAATAATTTAGTTTAAACTTATAATTATACCCTTAATGAGAAGTTTTTATAATCACACAAATACTCTGGATTCATTTTTGACTTATTTAGGACCAACAAATTTCAAAAGTCTTTCATTTTTTCTTAAATTCCGTGTCCAATCAAACAGGTTCACATAAATTGAAACGGAGAAGTAAGAAGCTTTTTTCCCAAATAAGAAGTGGCGTTTGGCTTTAGTTATTGAATTGAATAATTAACCCAAATAAGAAGTGAGCGTGAATATAAGTATAATATGTGTATTCTCTTATTATTCACGGGTTCATCCCCGTCCCAAAAAATTGAGAAAGGAAAAAGAAAGATAAAGGTGCTGATATTTCTCAAACCTTGAAGCAAAAATAGGTTGAATTTTGAATTTTGAAGGCTCTAAAACCTCAACAAATGGAAATGGGGAGACCAATCCAACTACCATATCTTCCCAGATCGTAAGGATAGAGATAACTTTCACTACTTGACAAGTGTTTGGGCCTTAGTTAAGATTGCAATTAGCTGTCAACTTTTCCTAGTAAAGCAATAAAATCAGCTGGCAACCATCTATTCTTAATTGCTTTCACAAGTTAGCTTAATTAACATTAAAAAGAAGAAGAAAAAGAACATAAACACAAATGTATACAAAAAGTTACAGCTTAGTTTTTATGACTATTTTGTATCCAAAGTTTATTGGTAAGGATTAATTTTAAGTTTATATTGAGTAAGCTCAATAAGAGAGCTAAGGCATTTCTTATCCCTGAATCTTAGTGAAAAATTCAGGGATCCAATAATTCTACCACAGCCTTCGATGGTAATTAAATTATAGTAATCGTTATTGTTACTTTATACTGCATTCAAGGCAATAAGGTATAAATATCACAAACTCCTTCTGCTTGCTTAGCTTTTCCTTCTCCTCTTTACTGATCCAATGTGTGTGTCTATTTCAATAATTGCATGGAGTTGTACTCATCGTTTTCACCATCATTTCAACAAGGGGCAGAGCTAGCATTCTGCTTACGAGTTCGGCCGAACCCAATAACTTTTGTGCAGACTCTGTATTTGTCTTAAAAAATTCATGGAATATCTATAAATTATTATTATAGAACCCAGTAATTTAAAAGAACTAAAATCCCGAAACCATAAGCTTCAAATCCTGGCTCCGTCTTTGAATTTTCAACGTCTTCCCTAGAGTTGGTTACTAAGATTACCAAACGAGTTTTTTCTATTAAAAATTACTATGTCTTACAAGTTTCGTATTAATGTATTTCGATACGTGTCAAATCGATAATCTTTCTTATCACATTATCGTTTTCTACTTGCGGTATATTAAGTCCCAACTTCGCGTATTATTCTCATTATAATATGACACTTCATAACTCAAGATGGAAGCTTAAGAATTTGATACATATTCTCTGTTTGGAAGTAGTAATGGGAAAAGCAGCTTATAAGTTCGTGTAAAAAATAATAATTGTTGTGATGTATTAATTGTACTGATAATGCTAAGAGCTTTTAGTGTTTGGACATGGTTATAATGGTTGCACTATGTCTGTTTAATTTACTCCCCCACACGAACTAGCATTATACTGCACGTCCCATGGGTCCTACATTTGTGCAATAATTTTAGCCTTTTTCGTTTTTAGCCAGAAACTATTTAAATTCGGTAGCAAAAAAAGTATATAATATTTGTATAGTTTTTGTATATAACATATAAAATGCATATATATACAAATAATTATACATTCTTTTGGCTATTATTTTAAGAGTGGCTATACAATGTCATTTTCCCAAAAATTTTACAGAGTTTCCAACAAAAATTAATGAGTAAAAAGATATTTATACATATAATTAGGTCATTTATAAGACTAAAAAATAAATTTTTTGATAAGTATTTATTGATAACTTGATAAAAATTGTTACCTAGTATGTTAGTGTAAACTTTTTATACTTTCTATGTATATAATTTAAACCAATACTAAATTAACATAAAGTTTGACTATTTCGCCACTTTTTACAAAAACATGTGCTCAAAATAATCATTCATAGAAGTGAATTTCTTTCTAACCCGATCAATAGTCTCATCGTTTATACTGAAAAAAATTTCCAAGTTCAACGCATAATAACACCAAATTAAATGAACAAAAAAAGGAAGGCATCCGAATCATAGAAAATATCTCTTTTCTTCATTTGCTTATACTTTATATATCTTGTTTTGTGCTTCACATTTGTAGGCTTGTTCCTTTGATATCCAATCAAATTAAGGCCTACTTCTTCATTCTGAGTGAGAGATGGAAAAAGTAGCCTTTATCCTAGAAGGCCTTGTATTCAATGTTGAAGAAAAGGATATGTCAAGTGGGATGATGCCTATCTTCTTTTGAAATATCAATGTAAAGGATATATATTCATCCTTTTACTAAGGGGCGGACCCACACTGTCGAAAAAAACGCCACTACTTTCATGTGAAAATTATTATGAATCTTTACGTAAATAGCCGTCCATATTGATAGTTTACTTCTTCTAGTGATATACATTATTTATACATTGATTATATATAATTATATATATAATATATAAATTATGCATATATTATATATCGATCGGTTATTTCAATTGGTTTTTGTTTTTAATATTTATGTTCAACAAAAATATTAGTTTATGTGGCGGATGTAGTTGCATAAATTATGAAACATGAGTATATACGGTAAAATTGTGTATAGTTTAATAAATAAATAAATAAATAATTATTAAAAAATAAAGATTCCTAAATTGAAAAGGATTTCAAAGTGCTCGTTTTTTTCCTAATATAAACGACTCCTAAATAATTAAATCATATTGATAAAACTACAAAGAAAATATGAATTTAAATTGGAATATGCATTTATGACATAAAGGTCACTAAAGAATCTAATAGGGAGAAGAATAACTATTAAATTTTATCAAGGTAGAGATTAATAGGATTAGAATTCAATGGAATTTTACACAATGATCTTTTGAAAATGATTAAAAGTTATCCATCATAGAGGGTGTTTGGCTAAGCTTATAAGCTGGTCAAACTAGCTTATAAGCACTTTTCGGCTTATCTACGCGTTTGGTAAAGTTAAAAGTGCTTATAAGCCAAGTGCTTATAAGTCAAAAATAAGCCAAAAGCCGTAAGTTGGTCACCCCCAGCTTATAAATTTTTAGCTTATAAGCACTTTAAGTTTGACCAAAATTTTTACTATTTTATCCTTAAAATATTCTTTTTAAGAACAAAACTCTTGCATTGATACTCACTACTTCAAGTACTATTTCAACCTAACCCCCCCTCTCTTTAAGTCTGCAATGTCCATTGACTATTTAAGATAAGCAAATTCTTTATTCCTTTGCATATTTATATCTATGTGATTGTGTATTAATCTTTGAACTGTATGTAATAAATGAGGACATATCAAATTTTTGGTGTGTTGCTTTTTAAATATTGTGGTGATAAAGATAGTGTTTGTTTCTCTTCAAATATTTTATCCTATTTAGGTTTATTTTTTACTGAGAAACTTTTATTAATTTATTAATTATTATAACTTATGATTTATGCTTATCATAAAATAAATAATATTTATCATAAAAATTATCTTATCTAAGCACAGTTGTATTTAAAATAAAATGACAAATAGAATATTTTGTATTTGGATCGATTTGGAATCTAAAATTTTGAATAAATTACGCCCTTATAAGTATAAACACTTCTAAGGTTATTTAAGTCATTTTAACAGAAAAAGAGCTTATCAGCACTTTTTTTTTAATCAAATACAGCAACAGCTTATTATCAATTTCAGCACTTGTATCCAAACACATAACTGCTTATTTATTAAATCAGTTTCAGCACTTAAAAGTGCTTTTCAGCACCTAATGCTTATCAGTTACTTCATATCAGCTAATCCAAACGGCCTCATAGTTCGCTTTAGGAAAAATAAAAGGAGTTTTAGATAACGTACGTCTTCTTAATATTTACTTTCTATTTTATTTTGTTTTTCTTCAGTTCTTTATAGAATTGAGATGAAGAAACAAAAATTTAATACTCCTAATTAAAAATGATGTTGAAAGTCAACAATTTTTTTGCGTGAATTGAAAGTGCTTGAAATTCTAGAACTAAAAGAAATTTAAAGATTAAAGTTCTAATACTAGGGGAATAATTAAATGACTATTCCTAAAGAGCAGAAAATTAATTATATGACTATTTCTAAATATTAAAAAAATAATCAAATAACTATTTTGTCTAGTTTGAACTCTATTTTATTTTTTAAAAAAAACACGAATAATATTTAGCTAAGGACCATCGTGCTTTTAATATAATTTAATATAGATAGATAAATAGATAGATATTATATATCTGTCGGTTATTTTTTGTTTAAGTAATTGGGTGTGTGGCTATTTAGATTAATAGTTCTAGCATTATTTCTCAATTTGAAAATACTTACGCGCATGGTCCGTTCACTAAACCAATGGTAGCAATAGCAGGGGCTAACCACTTTTAAGTGAAAAATAATCATTGTCATGGAATTTCAAATTACACAAGTAAAACTCAACCATATGGAAACTCAACTATAACTTAACTATGGAAGAATAATATATGTGTTTTTACTTCAATGTAATTCAACCATGGTAATAGTAAACTTGTTTTAAAACAAGAAGAAGGAAACTTTTGCTATATAAACAGAAATTTCTCTTGAGAAAATCTAATACCCAAGAATTTATCTTAAAGCTAGACAGCTAGCTAGCTACGACTTGCTAAGACATTTCTGGTTGTTTACATGACTATTTTTCGTCAAGGTATTCACAGTTAAACTGCAACACAACTCAATATTCTTACGCTTGGAACTTATCCCCCAAACTTTAAATTTGATAGGCACATCCATTGAGAGAGACAAAGACAAATGTTGATTTGAATTCGTGCTATTCATGTTCTTTTCAACTTCCTTAGGCAATTGATCGATTTTCCCGTTATGAAGAATAACCTTAATATCCGTCGAACTCTTGGGACCTTGGTCTAAATCAGGAAAATTCCCTTGAGCAATTTTTTTCTGCTTAAAATACAAAGAAACATCACCATCCTCTTCATAATACAAAATTCTTGACCTTTGATTCGGATTCTTGGCTTCAATTGTAATGTCATATTCATATTGATATTGAGGACGTTTATGCTGAAGTTGTAATTTCTTGAGTAAGACTTGTTTCACACTAAATTGTGGATCATCATGCTTGGTAAATAATTTGGTAAGACCTATTATCAATCCAATAATAACTCCAATAAAAACTAACATTACAACTATGTATATACAACGACGAGAATAACAACAAGAACGTCGAGGTTTTCGGTTCTGATTCCGGTGGCTTTCGACGATTAGAGCATTTTCAGGTGGTGGAATGCGATAGATTTGATCTTTTGGGACTTGAACAACGTAAGTTCCTGAAGCGAAAGGCGGTTGAGTATTACAAACTGATATAGCTAAAGGTTCATATTGTGTGGGGGAATTATTATTTGTTGTAATTTGATTTTGGGGAAATCCATCGCCTTTTTCAGATTGGGACCGCTCCTCCATGGAAAAAGGGAGAGCGGTGAAGATGGATGCCTAAGGTTGGTAAGGCTAATGATGGACAAAAGGCTAATGATGAACATATGTCTTTCAATTAATTTGTAATATTTCTAGTCTTTTGTACTAAATATGATTGGTACTCAAGCAATGACAAACAAGAAAAACAAAACTAGAAAAAGAAAGGTGTTTAAGTTCTGTGAGTTGATGGTGTAAAGTATATTATACAATTTATATATATATATATATATATATATATATATATATATATATATATATATATATATATATATCACTTATAAATTAAAGCAATAACAAATAAATCCTTATGATATTAAACTAATAAATATGATAACTAACGTATTGTCACAAATAAAAATTCATATACGCGTGCTCGAATACCAAGGAGTTGCTAGTAAAAATCAAATAAAAACCAAGTGCACAAAATGTCCGTTGTGTGAAACATATGCTTAAAACTATGAGATAGTATCGTTTTCTCAAAATAGATTTCTACTTGAAGACTTCAAAAACTTAGCAGCATAGACTCAAAATCAACGCTTTGCTAATCTTCATCTGGTAATTTATTCTTATTTCTAAATAATAGGAACTAAAAGTGAAAAGAACATTATTTCTATCAACAACAATGTTTCGAAATCCTGCTGTTGTTAGTGGAATGTTTGTGATCCAAAAAAATTCAAACAATAGACTACTTGAAGCTTCAAAGAAGAGACAACTTATTTTTAGGTGAGAATATTGTACATCATATTATTACTAATAAAGAAGTAAGGACAATCGGGGGATATTCAGTGCAGAGGCTATATATTCATTTGAACCCATAACTTTCGTTCATACCTTATATTTTTGCTCAAAAATTATTAATATGTACAAATAATAAATTTTGAACCTATTAAATTAGATGGGATGTGGTAGAATTGAGAACCCGAATGATGTTTGGCTTAATGTATGCATATTTTGATGTATATTGACTAACATTGTGCTCATGTCTCATAGATTTGAGATGTATAATATAATAATTTGTGCTAATTTGTGGTATTTCTATGTGTAGGAATCATTCGGATGCGATTTGCGACCAAAGTACGCGAATTGGAGCGAAAATGGGACGAAAAGGCAAAAGTGCACGTTTGAGGGCCACAGGCAGCGTGGGCCGCTGCTTGTGGCACACTTTACAGAAGCTTGGGAAGCCGAGCGCCAGGGCCAGCGCCCCACGCTGCCTTGGGCGCCCAAAACGCAAACATGTCCTAATTCGACTAGGACTCGGTTATTTCGACCCTAAGAAGCCCCCAACTCATATAAAAGCTAACCTAAACCTATTTTGAGGGGAAGGACGTGACTTTGAGAGAAGAACCAAAGTACGAAACACTCGGAAGCACGGATTTGATCACTTCTTCCATTCTTCGTCTAGTATTCATTGATTTTATGTTTGAAAATATTATTTTTGATGATTGTATGAGCATGAGTGGCTAAGAACCCTATTGTTCTGGGGTCATGGGTGCTACATGAATGTTGATGCTTGAAGTTTAATTTGACGTGTCTGAGTTTATCATATTGGGTTGTTTATTTAATTCTGTTTTTAATTATTTTGCTGAGTAGCTAACAGTGAAATACTATTTGCGAATCTAGAGTTGAACTCGAAAGTGGGAATTCTGGATTGCATATAGAATTAAATAGAGCAAGTTCTTGAACCTGGGCATCGGGGAATGGATTCACAATTAGGATAGACATATACCTAATTTCCTTGCTTGGTTGAAATGCAGGAATTATAAATGCATTCTTATTAGTCTTAATTCCATAGACATATAGGCATTAATTTAGCTTGAATACGCGAGTAAGAACTCGACAGATTCATATGAGTAATATCAACTCTATCAATTAATGATCCAGATAAATCAATTTGTCATTTTAAGCTAATAATGCAACATGATTGTTAGCTAGCCTATGACCCTGGAAAATCCTCTCCTACTGATTGTTAACCGAAATTGCTTAAGTGTTGTGGTTGATTTCTAGTTATTTCATTGCTTGATAGTTTCTTCGGTAGTAAATTAGTCAATTCTATATTTTTTGATAAATCTCTTGAATCGATAAGTTGTTTGAGCTTGAATCAGTCAAAAGTTACTTATAAGTCTTCATGGGAACGATACTCTACTCACTACTCTATTACTTGACAACCACGTATACTTACGTGAGTGTGTTTGGTCGCAACACCGGACCATAAAGATAAAATCATAGATTCGCCTGAGTCGACAACCCTGCATTGGAAATATTGGAGCAAAATACCAACACCAAAAATAAAAGCAATATAGCATAAATCTTCCTATAGATAACAACATGGTCGACAAATCGACATAATGAATAACATATTTTGAACTAGTTATGTATATTTGTGTCACGACCCAAAACTTAGCATGTCGTGACGGCGCCTAACGTGATACTAGGCAAGCCGACACCTAAAATATTTCCAAGATTTTTAAGTGAAAAATAAAATAACACAAGTTTAAATAATTAAAGCTTCCATAAACTAGATAGAAAGTCAAAACTCAATACGAAAGTTCCCAAAACGAGGGTGTTACTGAGTATAAGAGCGTCTATACAACACAAGTCTGAAAATACTGTCTATGAAAAACTGAAACTAAATACATAAATCTGAAAGATAGGGAGAGAGAGTCAAGGTCTGCGAACGCCGGGCAACTACCTCGAAATCTCCGAATGATCAAGCTGCTTAAATGATTAGCACCCACCATGTCCGGAAACACTTGAATCTATACACGAAGTGCAGGGTGTAGCATGAGTACAACCAACTTTGTAAGTAACAAGACTAACTATTGGACTGAAAGTAGTGACAATCTTCACGAAGGCAGTACAGAAAAATAGGCATGCTTTCAAGTTCGACATTTGAAGCCAAAACTGTTAATTCATGTCAAAATCTATTGAAACAGGATATAGTATCTCTCAAAAACTACATGATAGTCATATATGCCAGCTAAAGTACACAGTAATGAAATCAAGCGCATAATCTAAGCGTAACAGTCACTCAGTCCTCCCATCCACTCCAACCGCACAATCACTCATTCCTCACAGTCACTCGGCTCGTGTGCGCTCGGCACTGGCACTCGCACTTAGTAGGTACCTTCGCTCACTGTGGGTGTGCAAACTCCGGAGGGGCTTCTTCAGCCCAAGCGCCATAATAAGCCAATCATGGCATAAATCAAATAAACATGATGTGGCGTATAACCCGATTCCATAAATATCCTCATAATCAGGCCCTCGGCCTCACTCAGTCATCAATCTCTTCAGTCTCTCGGGCTCTCAATAATTATGATAAACAGCCCAAACAGGGATGATATAATGCATCAATAAAGAACAACAGAGATCGAGATATAATATGCGAGTAAAAACTGTGACTGAGTACAGAGTGGCAATTGAACAGATAATTCAACATGTAACACGACTTTTGGGGGTCCCTACAGTATCAACACATAGCCTAAGCATGATTTCTAACATGATTTGCAGTTTAATTTCTATAACACATGGAGAATATACAGATAACAACAAATTATTCAACTATACAATTCCATAAAATTGACTGAGTCACAATTACTATGGTGCACGCCTACACACCCGTCACCTAGAATATGTGTCACCTCAACACCAATCACATGACATAACATTCGGGATTTCATACCCTGAGAACCAAGTTTAGAACTATTACTTACCTAAAACCGTGCAAATCCCTACTCCAACACACCCTTGCCTCGCGAATCGGCCTCCAAATTCCTCGAATCTCGCCACAAACAGTTCGATACAATCAATACGAGCTAAAGGAATAATTTTCATAAGAAATAACTAAGTTATTAATCAAAAGTCAAAAAGTTGACTCAAAAGCAGCCCCGGGGCCCACGTCTCGGAATCCAACAAAATTCACAAAAATCGGAAGCCCATTCCGCCACGAGTCCAACAATACCAAACTTACCAAAATCCAACACCAAATCGACACCCAAATCCTAAATTTAAACTCACCAAATCCTTAGTCTCAAACTCCCAAATTACACCTCAAAACTACACAATCTAGGTGGGAAAATCAATGGGGATACATAATTATTGCATCAATTTAACTACAAGTGACTTACCTCAAGAACCCCCCTCGAAAATACTTTCACAAATCGCCTAATCCTGAGCTTGAAATGTTCAAAATGAAGAAAACCACGGAACCCTCGTTTTTAATACACTGCCCAGGGCTTCTCGCACCTGCGACAACTTACCCGTTTTTGCGGTGTCGCAGAAGCGACCCTTCTCCCACTTCTGCGTGTTCCTCCTCTCATGCGGACCATGATTCCGCTCCCGCGGACTCGCTTCTACGAGCCACACTACCGCTTTTGCAAACCCAACCCCCATTTCCATTTTTGCTTCTGTGCTCCAGTCGCCGCATCTGCGGCCATGCAAGTGCGAAAAGTTCCCTCCACCTGCAACCAATGCACCTTATCCCTTTAAAATCGCTTCTACGCCCCCAGCCCACACCTGCGACCAAAGCTCCACGGGTGCGTTTACACCAGAAGGTTTCAGTTACAACACCTCTTTTAACTCCAAACTTGATTCGAAAATATCCGAACTCAATCCGAGGCCCCCAGGATCTCCTCCAAGCATACCAACAAGTCCTAAAATACGATACAAACTTAGTTGAGCCCTCGAATCACATCAAACAACATCAAAAACACGAATCATACCACAATTCAAGCCTAATGAACTTTTGAACTTCTAACTACTACATTCGATGTCGAAACCTATCAAATCACGTCCGATTGACCTCCAATTTTGCACATAAGTCAAAAATGACATCACGGACCTACTCCAATTCCTGGAACTCCATTCCGAGCATGGTAACTACAAAGTCCACTCTTGGTCAAACTTCTAAATTTCCAACTCTCACCATTTCAAGTCTAATTCAACTACGGACCTCTAATTCACAATTCAGACACATCCTGAGCCCAAAATCACCCAACGGAGCTAACAGAACCATCAAAACTCTATTACGGAGTCGTTTACACATAAATCAACATCTGGTTAACCTTTTTAACTTAAGGTTTAAACCTTGAGACTAAGTGTCTCAATTCATTCCGAAATCTCTCTGGACCCGAACCAACTACCCCGGCAAGTCACTTAACAAAAATTAAGTAGGAAATGAACAGTAAATGGAGGAACGAGGCTACAAATCTCAAAATGACCGGCCGGGTCATTACATCCTCCCTATCTTAAACAAATGTTCGTCCTCGAACGGGTCTAGACGCGTACCTAGAGTCTCAAATAGGCGTGGATATATGCTCCGCATCTCCCACTGGGTCTCCCACGTAACCTCCTCAACTGGTTGACCTCTCTACTGCACCTTCACTGAAGCTATGTCCTTTGACCTCAACTTTCGAACCTGCCGATCCAAAATGGTCACCGGCTCCATATCATATGTCAAGTCACCATCCAACTAAACAGTGCTGAAATCCAAAACATGAGATGGATAGGTGACATACTTTCGGAGCATAGAAACATAAAATACTGGAGGCATACTTGACAAACTAGGTGGCAAGTCAAGCTTGTAAGCAACCTCTCAAATACTTTGAAGTACCTCAAACAACCCAATATACCGAGAGCTCAACTTGCCCTTTTTCCCAAACCTCATAAAACTCTTCATGGGTGACACCTTAAGTAGTACCTTCTCCTCAACCATAAAGGCAACATCACGAACCTTCCTATCAGCGTAACTCTTCTGTCTAGACTGCGCCATGTAAAGAGGATCCGAAATCAATTTAACCTTGTCCAAAGCATCCTGAACCAAGTCAGTACGCAATAGTCTAGCCTCACCTGATTCAAACAAACCTACCGAAGATCGACACCGTCTCCCATACAAAGCCTCATACAGAGCCATCTGAATACTCGACTGGTAGTTGTTGTTGTAGGCAAACTCCGCGAATGGTAGAAACTGATCCCAAGAATTCTCAAAATTTATGACACAAACGCGTAGCATATCCTAGCATACCCAAAACTTAGTCTATCGTGATGGCACCTAACGTGGTACTAGGCAAGCCGACACCTCAAAATATTTCCAATATTTTTATGTGAAAAATGAAATAACACAGATTTAAATAATTAAAGCTTTTATAAACTGGATAGAAAGTCAAAACTCAATACGAAAGTTCCCAAAACCAGGGTGACACCGAGTACATGGGCGTCTATATAACACAAGTCTAAAAATACTGTCTATGAAAAACTGAAACTAAATACATAAAGCTGAAAGATATGGAGGGAGAGTCAAGGTCTGCGAACACCGGCAACTTCCTCGAAATCTGTGAATGCTCAAGCTACTCAGATAATCAGCACCCACCGTATTTGAAAACACCTGGATATGCACATTAAGTGCAGGGTGTAGCATGAGTACAACCAACTCAGTAAGTAACAAAACTAACTATTAGATTGAAGGTAGTGACGAACTTTACGGAGGTAGTTCAATTACAGAAAATACAATACAGGAAAATAAGCATGCATTCAAGTTCGACATTTGAAGCCAAAACAGTTAATTCATGTCAAGTTCAATTAAAACAGGATATAATATCTCTCAGAAACTACATGAAAGTGATATATGGCAGCAGAAGTACACAGTAATGAAATCAAGTGCATAATCTCAGAATAACAGTCACTCAGTCCTCCCATCCACTCCAACCTCACAGTCACCCAATCCTCACAGTCACTCGGCACTCGCGCTCGACACTCGCACTCGCACTCAGTAGGTACCTACTCTCTCGGTAGGTGTGCAGACTCCGGAAGGGCTCCTTCACCCCAAGCACCATAATAAGCCAATCATGGCATGAATTAAATAAACATGCTACGGCATGCAGCCCGATTAATTAAATATTCTTACAATCAGGCCCTCGGCCTCACTCAGACATAAATCTCTCCAGTCTCTCGGGATCTCAATAATCATGATAAACATCCCAAACATGATGATATAATGCATCAATAAAGAACAACAGAGACCGAGATATAATATGCAAGTAAAAACTATGACCGAGTACAAAGTGGCAATTTAATAGATAATTCAACATGTAACACAACATATGGGGGTCCCTACAGTATCAACACATAGCCTAAGCATGATTTCTAACATGATTTGCAGTTTAATTTCCATAACACATGGAGAATACATGGATAACAACAGATTATTTAACTATACAGTTCCATGGAATTGACCGAGTCATAATTACTATGGTGCATGCCCACACGCCCATCACCTAGCATGTGCGTCACCTTAACACCAATCGCATGACACAAAATTCAGGGTTTCATACCCTGAGAACCAAGTTTAGAAACTGTTACTTACCTCAAATCGCAAATCCCTACTCTAACACGCCCTTACCTTGCGAATCGACCTCCAAATGCCTCTAATCTAGCCACAAACAGTTCGATACAATCAACACGAGCTAAAGGAATCATTTACATAAGAAAATACTAAGTTATTAATCAAAAGTCAAAAAGTGGACTCAAAAGCTGGCCCCCGGACCCACGTCTCGGAATCTAACAAAAGTCACAAAATCCGGAAGTCCATTCTGCCACGAGTCCAGCTATACCAAACTTACCAAAATCCAACACCGAATCGACACCCAAATTCCCAATTTAAACTCTCCAAATCCCTAGCCTCACACTCTCAAATTACACCTCAAAACCATACAATCTAAGTGAAAAAATGGGAAACATAATATCTCAAGAAACCCCCTAGAAAATCCTCTCAAAAATCCCATAATCCCGAGCTTGAAATGTTCAAAACGAAGAAAACCACGGAACCCTCATTTTTAATACACTGCCCAGGCTATCTCGCACCTGCGACAACTTACTAGCTTCTGCGGTGTCGCAGAAGTGACCCTTCTCCCGCTTCTGAGTGTTCCTCCACTCCTGCAGACCATGATTCCGCTCCTACGGGCTCGCTTCTGCGAGCCACACTGCCGCTTCTACGGATCTAGCCCCCATTTCCATTTTCGCTTCTGCGCTCCAGTCGTCGCATCTGCGGCCACGCAGGTGCGGAAAGTTCCCTCGCACCTGCGACCAATGTACCCTCTCCCTTCAAAATCTCACATGCGCTTTCCCAGCCCGCACTTGCAACCAAAGCTTCGCAGGTGCGTTTACACCAGAAGGTTTCATCTACAGCACCCCATTTAACTCCAAACTTGATCCAAAAATCATTTAAAATCCACCCGAGGCTCCCGGGACCTCCACCAAGCATACCAACAAGTCCTAAAACACGATACGAACTTAGTCGAGCCCTCGAATCTCATCAAACAATATCAAAAATATGAATCGTACCACAATTCAAGCCTAATGAACTTTTGAACTTCTAACTTCGACATTCGATGCCGAAACCTATCAAATCACGTCTGATTGACCCCAAATCTTGTACACAAGTCACAAATGACATCGCGGGTCTACTCCAACTCCCGGAACTCCATTCCGAGTCCCGGTAATCATAAAGTCCACTCTCGGTCAAACTTCTAAATTTTTAATTTTTGCCATTTCAATCCTAATTCAACTACGGACCGCCAATTCACAATCCGGACACACTCCTAAGTACAAAATTACCCAACGGAGCTAATGGAACCATTGAAACTCTATTCCAGTATCGTTTACACATAAGTCAACATCCTGTCAACCTTTTCAACTTAAGCTTTCAACCTTGAGACTAAGTGTCTCAATTTATTTCGAAACTTCTCCGGATCCGAACCAACTACCCCGACAAGTCACATAACAACAATTAAGCAGGGAATGAATATTATAGGAGCACAAAGCTACAACTCTCAAAACGACCGATTGGGTCGTTACAATTTGAAAAGAAAACGTATTGCACATCAACAACCAATATAAGAAGGGTCGCTGGAAAACTCCAAGCTCCAACAATAAGCCAAAGAATTCTGGCCTCCCTACACATCAGCCAAAAAATATTATACCAAAAATCGAAAGACCATTCTTTTCAGCTATCTCTCTACTCTCTTAAGAGAAAATGAAAAACAATAAGCATATGAGAGAAAAGCTTAAAGTTGTTTGATTGTTAAGCCTATAACTAGGCATATAAAAAACTGTTTTCAGCTCTCTCTCTACTCTATTAACCTTTATTCTTATTATTCATCTTCTACTTAAATTTCCATGAGATTTAATATATGATAATTCTGGAG
This sequence comes from Nicotiana tomentosiformis, assembly GCF_000390325.3. NCBI lineage: Eukaryota > Viridiplantae > Streptophyta > Magnoliopsida > Solanales > Solanaceae > Nicotiana > Nicotiana tomentosiformis. The sequence goes on from NC_090823.1 coordinate 87,716,863, forward strand.
GTGAGGATGTAACATTGGGGTGGTGGCGCAGTTGGCTAGCGCGTAGGTCTCATAGCTTCTGAGTAATCCTGAGGTCGAGAGTTCGAGCCTCTCTCACCCCATTTCAATATCTTTTTTGTATCAACAGTTTACAGCTCTGTGCTCCAGCTTGTTTGGTGTATAAGAAATAGTATTAAAAATAACATACATGTATTAGTTATAAATATGTTAAAAATACTACTAAATAAGGGATTAATAATACCAAATCTAATACATATATTATTTTCCCTTAATATATACTACTAAATGACCCCCAAGAGAAGAGATATGAAATGATTGTATGGGATAAAAAGGAGCAAGATTAATTTCTCGAACGCCAATCTTTCATAGTGGATAAAAGTAGTTTAGTGAAGCAAACAGCAAATGTGTAATTTATGATCTATTAAAAATGTTTAGGGGTCGTTTGGTAGGGTGTATAAGAATAGTGCGGAATAAGTTGTATTAGTAATGCATGAGTTAGTATTGCAAGCATTAGTTATGCAGATATTATTTTTTATCTACTGTTTGGTGTGGTGTATTAAAATTATAATGCATTGCATAATGTTTAAGAAAAATAATTGTTTACAAAAATGTACTCCATATTCTCAAGCTTTAAGAGACTTTAAGGATAATTTTGTCTTTAACCAACCTAATGCATGCATTAGTAGCCTTGGTATTACTAATGCCATGATTTTCTATGCATTACTTATACATATGATAATACCAAGTATGATGTAGTATTAGTTATACACAGGTTGAAAAAATGTATCAAACAAGGTATTAGTAATGCACAAAGCTAATGCTTACATTATTTTTTCTAATACCTCTTACCAAACGACCCCCAAGTGTATTGGTTAATTAAAAGGTGTAAGCCATCCTTAAACCCCACATAAGATACGGTTACCTATCGTGATTAGAAGATAAAAAAAGTGCTTAAGTCATTCGGAAAAGAAGAAAAAACAAGAAATAACTATTGCAACTTAATCAAATATTTTTTCTTGTCCATTTTAATTGATTTTAATCATTTTTTACGCATATTAAGGAATCAATCTTTTATTATTAATTAACATCGTTGGAAATATAACACATGCTTCTAGGCTCTTTACTCCAATGACAACTTTGGGAAAAAAAATTACTTCCTTATTAATTTCTGAAATATTAAATATTATGAACCATAGAAAAAATTATAAAGGTTGTTTTGCATAAAAAGATGTCATAACCACACTACGCAAGTGAATGCGCAATCGAGACAAAATTTATTAATTTCGCTATAACAGCGTTACGCAAGCGAATCCACTACCATGACGAAGGATTATTAGCACATTATTAGTTTTTGGAAAAACATTACTACATTTATGAAAATAAATTTTGGAAATTAATAAATATCGACTAACATGCTACACAAGCGAATCCGCGATTTATAACAACAGATTGACTAATTTAGGAATTAATTAAAGATAATGAATATGCTATGAGATTATTGAATTAGTTGAATGTTAAATATCACGCGCTGTGCAAGCGAGTCCGTGAAGTAAAAGCGCGACTACTAATTGCCTGACGTTTAAATTAATTACTAAAGAAATGAGTTAATTAACTAGTAACAAAAATCTAATTTTTATTGGAATTAATTAGTGGAGACATGACACTTTAAAGTCTGGTCTAACTTATGATTTTAAGGAATGGGCAGCTTTGTTATCAAAAGAGAACGTATCAACTCTTAATTGTATTGGCCAATAAAAAATGAAATGGGCCATCCATTTGAGTATTTAAACTGGTGGCCAGTTTTAGACAATCTTAGCATTGGGCCTAATCAAGAAGAGAAATCTTTTAGCCCACACTTGTTCATTTTGAGGCAAAGGTTAAAAGGCCCAACAACCTCTTTAAACCCCAGATTTGCAATAACAGCCTGTTACTATGCTGAAGATCTGGCCTCTTTATTTTACAGCCATAGCCCATTTTTAACAAAACATAATGGCAGGCACAATCACTTTACAAAATAGCCACTTTAAACTCAAGTTAATAACTTAAACAAAGATGAGTTGCACCTTGTAAACCAACACCTTAAAACCTCTCACATACATCCGCTAAACCTGTTTTTTTGTTGTTGCAAATAATAACTCCTCTTTCATCAACTCAACGTCACATACAAGAAACAAAAATCTTAAGTTTGCATGTTTCGAATCCATAACTTATTAATAATTAAACAACCTTTAACGGACTAAACATGAAATATTTATAACTTCAAATCCTCAACCAGATACACCGGAATACAACCTCAACTATAAACGTAATGGAAAATATGATGTTCCAACTAACTTTAACATATTTACATCCTCAAACAAATGCAACATTCATTTTTAGGAAAACTTCAAATGTGTCATGCTCCAACAGTTCAAAAACGAGTTCACATCTTCATTAATGTGAAAGAATCTGCAATACAAGGTTAAAGAGTTACCTGAGTCGCAGAATTATAAAAAATACAGGAGTGAAATGAACAGAAACAACAGCAGAAACAACACATAAAACCAATAAGGATGCTTGAAACTAGTAGCTAAACAACTTCACAAATTTTCAGCTTACTATTAGTATTCAACTGCTGATTTTTCTCAAGGATATGTGTTTTTTTAGAGTGTAAAAGATGTCTTGTAAGTGTCAAAGAATGTGTCTATCAAGTGTGGGAAGAGCATCCCCTTAAGTAGGCAAAGAAAGTCATTTTTAGACTGATTTTGGTTCCCCCAAAATCTATCCAAAAAGGAATGACTTTGTATGCTAAATACTGTTCAAAGGTTGTCCAAAATGTGAAAAGACAGCCTGAAAATCTGTTGTAGCAGAAGCAAGAAAGAAAAGAGTCATTTCAGCTACCCTACTAAAGGCTACTAGTACCCTATTTTATGATAAAATTACCTAAACTTCAGCTTTTACAATATTAGTACCAACCTGTGTAACTCAAAACAAATCAAGAAACAAGTAACTAGAATTGATTGAATTGATAAGGCAAACATACTTGGATTGCAACTAAAATGAGAATTCAAACGAACTAGATTAAAACCACTTCAACTTATGCAAATTAATGTAGAGGGACTGAAACTATAGCCTATTGCACTAAACAGATTCAAACATAGCACCGCTGCACTATTGGACAACAATTAATAGCAAGAAACGACTAGACAATACGACTATTTCAAAATACACTAATGCAACCAAACGAATCAGCAATGACCAAAACGAGCGATGAAATCAAACGAAACCTAAACCTAAATCGCAAAAACAAAAACAAAAACAAAAGAGGAACAAAAGAAAATAAAAAGTAAGGGAGGTAGGGTTTTACTACATGAGGGAAAGTTGATGCCAAATCGAGCAACAAAGAGATACCGGGGACCTCGAAGAATAACTGTCCACCTTGGAACACTCGTTTCATTTTGGTAGACGCTAAATTCAATGAATTCGGCATCATACCAAAAGGAAATGGGTTTCCTTAGGTCGAATGTATTTTAAAACAGAGGGCTAAGGTGGTTTAGGGGCAACAATGGTAGTGGTGGCCGGAGGTCGGCAGTGGGGTGGCGGAGCGGCGATGTTTATGGGTGAAGTTAGGGGGGAAGTATAGGTATCGTGGAGCTCTATACATTCATGTATGTGTTATGATATAGTAGTGGCCGGAGTTCTTTGATTTTCGGAAAATAAGGGCGGCTAGGGTTTCAGTTGGGGTTAGATCTATGAATATTGGTAGAGATTTGGAGGATATGAGGCTTGGATTCATGGATAGGAGATTGAGAGGAAGAAATTGTAAAATTTTGGGGTGGTTTGGACGACGAACGCTGCCGTGGGTAATTTCTGGCGGCGGAGCAGGCCGACAACGGGGAGAGTGTGGAGAGGGAGAAGAGAGAGTGAATAAAGAAAGATTAAAGGGGAAATGAGGGTCAAAATTTGGGATTTAAGGCTTTAAATACTGGGGATGGGGAGTGAATGAGAGCCGTTGGATCATGAGGGAATAGATGGGTGAGATTGAGTCTTTGACAACTTATCCACAACGACGTAGTTTTAGGTTAAACTATGACGTTTTGAATCCTCCCCTGGTAGGCCCTCTACTAGATCGGGTTCACGGTGCTTTGGGCTCAGAATTTGTGGCCAATTTTGGCCCAATTCAGCTAAAAAAACAATTTAGCCCACACTTTTATTCTATTTTAATTAAACTATAAAAAAAACTTCTAAAACCTACACATACAAATAATAAACATAAGAAAAGAAAAGAAAGTGCAAAATTCAGCATTTACAGCTACCCCTCTTTGCTCGAGAGCATGAAGAGTTTTCGTGCAAAGATAGTGAATGTCATGACTAATTTTGCTCACATATGACTATAATGAAAGTATTTTCTTGAAAAAGATGACCGAACCTTGCTTCTAAGGTTACCTACATATCCTTGGTTATAAAGGAATCAGGTCAGTGTAGTTCTAGAAAAATTTGGTAGTGGGACTACCAGATACTAGATTTAAGACGGTTGTTGTTGTTGTTGTTACTGTTACTTGCTGCTTACATAAAAAAGAAACGAGAAAAGAACTATATATGCATGCAAGCTAAGAGTTATAAAATTCCTATCTATGTGTCTTGTGTAGCTAGTCAAATCTTGATTCTTGACCTGCTCCCTTGTGTTGACCTTAGATTGGCTCTTGATGCTCTTTGAAGAAAAGATTATGTCTCAATCTCAGTTGCTTACTTTCCTGATCCGAAATTGAGAAGTTGAATCTTGAGACGCTGAGTTGTTGATACATTATCGAAACTAACTCCAACTATCTTGTGATAAAAAAATTTCTTTCTTCTAATGAGAACTGAAAACTGCAAGCTTTAATCGCCACAATCTTTGCTTTATGGCAGGGTCCTGCAAAGCCATCAGAGACGAGCAAAACGAACAAATATTTTGCCCTAGTTTGGCACTGGAAAATTTTTGTGAGTTTGTTAGAGAAAAGCTATAAACTATCTAATATGTTGAAAGGAAGACAAAGACAGTAGTATAAACTAGCTATGTGAGGATATTCAACCACGGGGTAGTACCCTATGTTACTAAAAGGAAATGAAATTAGAGGATGGTAACCTATATTACTAAAAGGAAACATAAATTAGGGGATGGTACCTTGTATTACTGAAGGAAAACGTAACTAGAGGTTAACGCCATGTATCACTGAGAGGAATATAACCAGGGGTTGGCACCTTGTATCATTGAGAAATATATATAACCAAGGGTTGGCACCCTGTATCACCATGAGAGAATGTAACCAGAGGTTAACACCCTGTATTACTGAAAGAAAATGTAACCAGGGATTGGTACCATGTATTACTAGGAAGGAATGTAAAGGTCGGTACCCTGTATTACTGAAAGAAAAATATGACCAGGGGTTGACACCCTGTATTATTGATAAACTGCTGAATCTCTCTAGGTAAAAATGCCCTGCCTGAGTTAAGCTACGTAAAACAGCCTGCACGAAGAGTACGTTTACCCAAAAATATGAGCTGGATCCCCCTAGGCAAAAAGGTTCTACCTGAGTTAAGCTACATAAAACAGCATGTGCAAAGAGTACTTCTACCCAGTAAATATGAGATAGATCCTCCCAGGTGAAAAGGTTTTACCCAAGTTAAGCTACAAAAACAACTTGAGCGAAGAGTACTTCAGTCCAGAAATATGAGCTGGATCCCCATAGGCGAAAAGGTTCTACCCGAGTTAAGCTACAAAATAGGCTTGTGCAAAGAGTACTTCTACCCGGAATTATGAGCTGGATCCCCCTTAGCAAAAAGGTTCTACCCGAGCTAAGCTACAAAACGAACCTGAGCGAAGAGTACTTATACCTGGAAATACGAGTTGGATCCCCCTAGGCAAAAAGGTTCTACCTATGTTAATCTACGTAAAATAGTCTGAGCGAAGAATACTTCTACCCGGAAATAGGAGCTGGATCCCCCTAGGCGAAACGGTTCTACCTGAGTTAAGCTACGTAAAACAGCCTGAGCGAAGAGTACTTCTACCCCAAAATATGAGCTAGATCCCCCTAAGTGAAAAGGTTCTACCCGAGTTAAGCTACGTAAAACAGCCTGAAGGAGGAGTACTTTTACCCGTAAATATGAGCTGGATCCCCTTAGGCGAAATGCTTCTACCCGAGTTAAGCTACGAAAATAGGAGGTGTGAACATTAGTGATGCATGCTGAAAATAATAGAAAATAGAGATTTTGAGGAACTTACCTTTGGTCATTCGTCCTTTGAGAATTGCCATTTTGCATCGCTTTGTTCCTGCTTCAAACAAAGAAAATTTTGTGAGTTTTCAAAGTGGTGGTCAGTTTGTGGCCTTGATGCCTTGAGTAGTTTGAATTCACGGCCACTCCTTTGTCGAAGAACTAATTCTATCAGTGTGGTACCCAATTGCTCGGATACTTTGTATTGCTTTTTGGAGACCTTGACTTTCTAACGTTGCCCTCGACTGTATCATACCCGGATGTCCATGGTACCGCTAACCCTTGTCCCTAAGGCAGGGCAATTTTTCCTTTAAAATCAAACTTAGTTGTATTGCACCTAGTACCAGTTTGTGTCCGTAATACTTATCAACTTTCCCATCAAGCAAATTTTGTTTAGGCGACTTTTTTGGTTTCTTTGAGACACTTGTTGATACCCAAGTTTGCCCTCATATATTTAATATAGTATATATATATACTTTCAAAATATCATTCTTACATCATTACCTAATTTATAAGAATTATACAAGTATTTTCTATAATTTTCCACATCTTTAGAGCTTCAAAATTGATTTCTTCGCATTTAAATTACTTGATTATTTATTAATTATCCCTTAAATTATTCTGTAGTGGTTTAATTATCTAAAGTTATTATATTCATCAACATATATGTTTCAAAATATTTTATTGTATTTTATGTAAGCATATTTGTGTTTTCTTAAACTATTTACATAATTTTGCAATAATGACCTATATTCATGCATAATTGTATTTTATTACATTATTTGTGCTAAAATAGCATTTTTATATTTTTATAATATTAAGTTATTATTTTCAATCACTTTATTGCACAATTAATATTTTATTATATATTAAATAGTTTTATAAATTATTTATTAACAATTTTCGTGTATTTTAATTTATAGCCCTATTTTGAGTTACTTTTGGCCCAAATCTTTAGCCCAACCTTCCAGCCCAAACCAAATAACCCCTTTAAAATCCAGGTATGCCCCCTTTGAAACAACTCGCCCCGCCTTCTTTAAAATCCTGGCCGTTGATCTTAAGAGATCAATGACCCACGATTAACCCCTCACTTTTAATTACCCAGCCCCCAACCCTAATCCTCACTCTCCTGAGACACCCCCTCTATTCTCTCTGTTCCTCTCTTCTTCTTCACAAACCCTAGCCACCACACCCTCTAATTCTCACCGATTCCGACCCTGATATGGAATCCTCCTACGATTTGCCTTCCATATATGCTTCATCTCCGTGTTACTTATACGATTATGGTATCACTTAGTACTTTCCTATTTTTGGCAAGTACCAGGCCTGGAATCATGTGAAAACCGTCTTTAATCTTCAAGATCTAGATGGTATTCCGTCTGTATACATTTATGGCGAGGTGATATGAGGCCGATTCAACAAGGTCTTTGGTCGATTCTTTGAAATTCTGTCGAACTAGGGTTTGAAATTTATACCTTTTCCTTTTACTAGTTCCATTACTGATTGCATTTGGTATTTTCTTCCCTTATTTATGTTTGATTAAATGTTTTCCTTGTTCGTTTGTTCAATTTCTACTACTATATAAACCCCTTCCCTAACCCCCTAAACGGACCGAAGTTTTCACTACTATTGCACTCAATATACCTTCCTCACTCGTTCATATTCTTTGAAACTCTTGGCTCTTTGGCCGGCTGAAAGCCAAGGCCATAATATTATCAACCTCCTCCCATGCAAGCACTGCTCGGGGCACTTACGAGGCTCTTGTGAACTCTGAAGCATCAGAGATCTGGGGTTCTTGCTACCAGTATTCTAAAATCCTTATTCTGTTGCTCGTCTAATTTTGCTACTGGTTAGTGCCTTTAACTCTTGCAATGTTCAATATTTTTCCTTATGTATATCTCTATGTGTTCCAGATATTAAGGAAGTTTAAAATTCTGTGAGCATGATTTAGTTCTTTTGTTAGTTGTGAATCCTTGATACTGCACTGCGATGAAACCCTTGGCTCTTTGGCCGGATGAAAGCCAAGGCCATAATATTATCAACCTCCTCCGGTGCAAGCACTGCTCGGGGCACTTACGAGGCTCTTGTGAACTCTGAAGCATCAGAGATCTGGGGTTCTTGCTACCAGTATTCTAAAATCCTTATTCTGTTGCTCGTCTAATTTTGCTATTGGTTAGTGTCTTTAACTCTTGCAATATTCAATATTTTTCCTTCTGTATATCTCTATGTGTTCCAGATATTAAGGAAGTTTAAAATTCTGTAAGCATGATTTAGTTCTTTTGTTAGTTGTGAATCCTTGATACTGCACTGCGATGATACTCCCTTGTCATTCTGTATTCTTTTATAGTTGAATGCATTTTAGTACATGTGATAGATTCCAGTTTTCTCTTAGTTTCCATTAGGCTAATATGTGTTCTTCACTATATCCTGCACTTCTATGTTGGATTTCCTTGTTTTCCTCTGGAATCAGTTCCATACCTCTGTGTTTTCTTAGTATCTGAGCATGCTTGAGTTTTGAGTTTCAATGCATGCCTATTGTAGGTGTTCTTTTAATGAAACTGACTACCTGTTATTAGTTATAGAATCCTTTTCATGCCTTGCTTTGGGTACTATACTAAAACTCTTATGAAACCATTCCTTTGCTTTGAATGAATTACCGAGTCTTGTGTTTAATCGACTGTTCTTTGCAAACTGGTCACAACTATATGGATCTCATACTGTCTTAAAATCTAGCCTAAACATGTTTCCTTGCTATTTGTGATCCTGATCTTTAGCATCATCTAAGACTTAGGGTAAATTTCATATTTCCTCTCTTATGTATGGTCAACTGACATGTTAATATGTAGCTAATTTGCCCTTTCACATGTCATAAGTTTCTGTAGAGCCTTTGTACTATGATCTATTCCCACCATGTTAAGTTTCATGATATTGGCCAAGTTGTGCCACTAGTATGTTGATATGCTATTTGTAACCTAATTAGAACTATCATGTTGGAACTTTCATGAAAAACTTGTACTCTACTTGTCTCCTGCCTATGATTATATCAAATTGACGTTTGAAATCGTTTAGGACAATGCCCTATTCCGAACCCGTTTGGCATTGTGCACCCTTATATGTTTTTCCTATAATCTCAAAGAACCTGGTCTCCCCTAACTCTCTCTCTATATGTTGTGCTATCTCCTACTAATTGATCGAGTCTGGAATGTCAGTATTTTTATATCAACTTGCCATGAGGAATCTAAGCCTTATTGATTCTCTTAACTTGCATGTTATTTGTTTAATCAACCATGCTATGTATGCTTCTAAAGTACAAATGCATTTCTTCAAATTCCATCACTTAGTCACTATTAGTAGGTCCAAAATCCTTTAAGTAATTGCTATGTGTATTTGTCAAATTGTCAACTCCCAATTGCTTGGTAAGTGAGACTCCATTTGGGTTTAATATGGGTCCAAATATGGACTTGGGCTGTGCAATTGACACCCTCCAGTACTTGAGCTGGATTTGCATCCGGGCCTGCTATTCGTAGAAGGTTGAGCATGTGGAAGGCCCAGGCAGTGCTGGGTTATCTTCATTTTTCTTTTGGGGCCTGCTCTTGGGCCTGCCGTTTCTCGTGTATAATATTTACTTATGTTCATTAATTGGGCATTGTAATAATTTGTAAACAAACAATTGGGGTGTTAGTGAAATTGGAGAAATGAGTATATTCTAATATTTGCATAAAAGGGTAGAAACATGCCTATAGGGTTTATGTGACCTACTTGTTATTCTATCCAACCTTCCATATATGCTATTTTATTTTTCATGTGCACTAGTAGAAACAATGCCTATAGGGAATCACACACTCACTCAACCTGTTTTACTATGCCTACTGCTATGCGTTATTAGACAACATGCCTATAGAAAATCGGTATCAATAACTGTTCATTAAATTTGCACAACTGAAGCGTATTCACTAGATACCATGCTTACAAGATCGTATTAATTTATATTCTGTTAGATATCATGTCTATAGGGCTTTAATTGATTAACTAATCAAATGTTTCCATTGTCTTATTACGCTGCTCACCTAGACAACAAGCCTATAGGAATAAATGATAAATCTACCAATCATTAGAACTTATCTATAAAACACTACTACTTGTTTACAAAGCATGCCAAACAGGATTAAACCAGAGTAATTCTGAGTTTTTTCAATAGCTATCACTGCCCCCCTTTGCGTAACTCACTTAGAGATTATGACTATAGATCACAATAATCTGAATAGCAGCATTGCCATGAGACTTTCTTAAACTGTGTGGTCACTTAGAAACCATGTCTATAGGATTGAAGCGATATCTCGAACCTGAAACTGCCTATACATAATACGAAATATGATTGCATGCATCAGTTGTTTTGTGTGGAGGCTAACTTGGGGCTTTAGCTATCTCTACATGAAGATCTATTTGTTTTGACTGTCGCCTAGTTTTATCATTTTTGAGCAGCCTAAGTAAGTCTAGAACCACCCCAAATAGAGGTCCAAAGCCTCATGGACTATAGGCATGGGACGAGTAGTGCACGCATAGGGTACGATTTAGAATTGAATTAGAGCGCCTTTAAGTAAACAACTTTAATATAGTAATTGGGTAGCAGGAGATGATAGTCTGTGCCCGCTGAATAATACGAGCAATCTCTATCTTAAGGGAGTTGCGAAGTATTATTTATGTTGCACGGGGTGACCCTTTAGGCTAAAAAACTTAGGATCCCCCTCTCCTTCCCTTTATGAATTTGTTATCCATACTTAGTCATTCGATATAGACCAATGTAGTTATATCATGATAGTCATTAAAATTTGTACCAATTCTCGTATGTCATAATAAACTCTCCGACCTTTTTATTCTCTTTGTTTATTTGATCATCTCGCCTAATTATAATCCACATAGTCTTAAGTTCGGTTGGGACCCATAGTTGTGGACCTCGAACAGTGGCTAACACCTTCTCTTTGAGGTAATTTGAGACCTTATCTGATCTTTAGTGGCATTGACTAGTCAAACAGAGTTATCTGCATAATAGGTGCCCTAACGCACCTTAAAAACCATTAGGTGGTGACTCTTCTCTTTAACGCTATATATTCCATTGAAAAAAGTTATCACACGTCGAGGCCCGCTTTTGCTAGAAAATGGGGCGTGACAACACTTTGTTCTGCTTATCAAAAGAGATCACAGATAGAGTTGTGCCTTTGTCAATGCCGCGTATGACCCAAACCCTTGTGCTCTGTATATTGTGGAAATTGTAACCAGGTTTGCAGCCATTCTTTGCTTTGATTTTGATGCAAGATTTAGACCGAAAGGGACTTGAATAAATATTATGGGAAAACCAGACGAGAAATTGAAAGTGAAAAAGAATTGTGTTTAAACAAAAGTGTCCCTTTTGGGGAAAGGAATATGGAGACTTATCTGGAGGTACGTGACGACTTCAATGAATCATGACATGCATTTTGGACTGGACGCCTGAACCGTCTTAGCTATCTTATTCTCAAAATCTGTCACAAACGTTTATCTTGAAACTATCTTGGTTGTGCTCATGCCGGAGTATCCAAGACCCTCATTCGGCCAGTAGCTCCCTTTGCGGGTTTTAACTAACTAACCTCTCTCATTTCTCTACTCACCTTTGCCTTATGGTGCCCATATGGGTTTTCACCGATAAGACTCTCATTTTTATTTTTTTGGACCACCTTTGACCAAGATACTGCATGCGGCAGGTTGTCCAACGTCCTTGGCATAGTGACTTCAAACATTCTCAAAGATCGATTAGAAGGTCTTAACGGGGAAATGGTGAAAAGAACCTTGAACTGAATTACAATTTTTGTAAACGTTTTTACAGAAAGACCATAAAAAATAAAACAAACTTCTACCCTAGTTTTGGAGTATTGGGGATATGGATTTTTGTTGTGATGGGACCGAACCCAGGGTAAGGCTGCCTACGTATCCTTTTAGAATCAGGTCGAAAGTAATTCACTAACTCAGAAGATTTGTTGTTTGATTTTTATTTATTTTTTATTTTTATTTTTTGTTTTTGTTTTTACAAGTACACGGGTTCCAAAAGTAGGGAAAATGAGGAAGACAAATACGGCTCAAAGGGGTTAACAATAGGGTGACACCTATTTGGGATAATGCGCAATGATAGCCTTCGTCATCTCGATCTGAGAAAATCATGCGTGAAAGTTCTGTAGTGAGTATATATCAAACATAATATCTTTTAACTACATCTACATTAATAGTCATATCTAGTACCCTTCCTTGATGATGTAGGGTACCCGATATGACTATTAATGGGGATATGCATTAATAGTCATATCTGCATTAGTAACACTTTCTTGATGATGTAGGGTCCTTGCCCGTTCGGGGCGAACTTTCCTTTAGCTTCTACCTGGTGCGGAAGAATGCGTTTCAAAATGAGCTGGCCTACCTCAAACTGCCTTGGGCACACTTTCTTGTTATAAACGCGTGCCATTCTTTGCTGGTATAGCTGGCCGAAACATACTATCGCTAGCCGTTTTTCATTAATCAACATTAGCTGTTCCAAATGGATCTTTACCTATTATGTGTCTTCAATCTCTGATTCCACAATGATTCGAAGAGAAGGAATTTTAACTTCAACCAGTATTACAACTTCAGTTCCATATACCATCAGATAATGAGTTGCACCAACAGATGTGCGAGGAATCTTGCTATATACCAAAATAGCAAAAGGCAACTTTTCATGCCATTGCCTAGACCCTTGGATCATTGATCTTGCGAAAATCACACCTCAGTTTGGGGTTGTGAAGTGGCCGATTGCAATAATAATACCCAACTAGGAGTCGGGATCAAATCCACATGGAGCGTAGATGGGATTAGGTATATATTTGGACAAAGCACTTGTAAAGTGTCTAAGATGCACTTCCAAAAACTGTGTTTTGATTCTACTTCTAAATAATGCTACGGTTTGCAAATGTAAAGCTAGAGAATAATATTTTTGGTGTTGTTTTTCAAGTATGTAAAAGATCTAGGGATGTGACTTCCACCTAGGTGTTTGCCTAACGGGTTGTGGGATTTAGGGTAGGTTTGGTAGGTCGGGGTGTAATATAACAATCAACACGCAATTACCCATTCAATACCTCTTGGTAATAGAGTGGTTTTGCTCAATTTGGCTTTCTCAAGTGCAAATGGGTAATTCACAAAACAGTTGATAGATGCTCAAGTCAGGTTTTACTATCTCTAGATTTAGCCCTTTAATTGGGACTATCAATTTCTTGAGTTCACCCCAATTTCTTGTTAGCCAAGTTTTTCTAGAGACTAAGTCAAATAGGCTTGAATCAAGGTTTGCAACCATTAGCTCTACAATTAAAGCAAGAACTAGGCTAGATATTACACACCCAACTATAAACAAGCCCTAAATCAAACACCCATTAGGTACCCATACTAGGTTTGGGTCAGAACCCTAGTTAGAAATTTAGCTACTCATAGATGAAAATGAAGAAATTAAAGAAGAATAGAAGATTAAACTCATATTCAATGATAAAGACATAAAAATCCAATGTAAAATAAACAAACTATCATAAAATTTCCTAAAGCAGTAAATAAAAATGGCTCCCAACTTTGAGATGTTCCAAAACATTTTACCTAATTTTGTCAAAAAAGACTATTTATTCACAGCTGAAATTTTCGGAAAAAATTTCCCTTTTGGAGGTTCTGCGGCCGCACAATTATGTGTACGGGTCGAACTTTGATGCAGAGCTTGATAGGAGGGACTTCTGCGGCTGCACAATTCTGAATTGCGGCCACACTTCTTCAGGTTCTGCGGACCGCACATTTCTGAGTGCGGCCACACTCTTGAGTTTTGCGGCCGCACAATAATAGTCCGGTCCGCACTTATTGATAAAATTAAAGTTTTGACTCTTTGATCTTCCTATTTTGCGATCGCACAATTATTGTACGGTCTGCACTTTTCAAAGGAGCTCTGACAGATATCCCTTCATGATCTGCGTCCGCAGACAAAATTCTGTGCCGCACTTTACCCATTTTGCTTGGTTTTAGTCCTTGTCCAAAAGTACTCCTTCTTGAGTTGAATTTCATCGATTTGGCTCATTTTTCGATATTCCTGCAAGAAAGCATATTTTATCAGTTTTCGGGAATACCTTTAAGCATTTTTGAGCTAAAACGAAAGTAAAAATGACGCAAATAAGTAGTCAAAATCCTCACTTATCAACTCCCCCAAACTTAAGCTTTTGCTTGTCCTCAAGAAAATAAGGTAATTCCCACCTCCACAAGAAAAAATCTATTTCATCTAGCCTAAGGTGAATCAAACACACATCAATTGGGACCAACAATTACCCATACACTCATGAATTATCAACAAGGCATTGTTTTGAAGGTTAAAGCACGAATATCTCTAATGTAGCACATGAGCATCAAGAGTTGACTTTACTCATCAAGGAAGTTCGCACTTTCATGTAGGTCACTGTAGATCCCAAACTCCTCCTCCTATACTCTCCGTTAGCTCATCTGACTTATGAATGTAGCACTCAATTCAATGACTTGTGAAAAGTTCACTCATCACTCTCAAAAGAATGTCACAAGTACGGTTCTAAGTACCATATGCTTTCCCCTCATGTAGATCACCACTAATGTAAGCTTACTCAGCTTGAAATCACGTAGGGACTTTTCGGCATGTAATGAAGGCTTTTGGACTAAGATGGGAAATGTTGGAATAGAATGTGTTCATCTTTCCTTAAGCACTCCATTTTCTCTTTTTGGCTCACACTTTTGCCGACTCTTTGAGTCACTTTATTTTTCCTTAGGGGAACTAGAGATACTTGAAATCACTCTTTCTTGATCATGATATTCACTTTATCCTTCTTTGTTTTCACCATGCTTTGTACTTTTGCTATTCTTTGAATCCCATCAACTCTTCACTTTATTCACTTTGTTTTTGTGTTTTTCTTTCTTTCGTTCTTTTTTTTTTTTTGCCTTTCATTTTCTTCATTTCTTTTCTATTTTTGTACCTTGATACCACTTTCAAACTCCTCATCTCTCCACCAAACTTATCTTTTCGCCATTTGTTTCTCATGAGTGCTAAGGAAAGCTCGAGTGCCAAGAGGGTCACTATCAAATGGGCAAAGACTTGTAACATGGTTATCAAATGAAAAAGGCTTTAGGATCAAATGGGTTGACTAGAGATAACATCATTGGTGGGCCATGGAAAGTTTTAAAATGGGTCAAGGAGATCCTACAATCACTTCTTAAGCCAAGCAAAACTTAGAATTTCGCCTAGAAACACATTCGGGGCAAGTTCTAGACCATTCTCACGGGTACTTGGACTTGTAACAAAATATCTCACCTTTCACACAACTGGATTGTTAAAGAGGATAGAGTCGAGGGCCCACAACAACCATATTCAAGATTGAAAATTGCTAATAGTTCAACTAAACCACTCGATGATTGCCTAAGTCAACACAAGGGTTACAAGGTCACTAACTATAGCCATTTCTTTTTAAGAGCTTGTTTTTAACCAGGTACCAAGTGAAACATGCTTGACCCTTTTATTCATTATTAATACTGTTTTTACCTAAACTTCAAAAACGGACCCAATCCCTTACGAAGGCTGTCAGACCATCCATCGTTGGGAAGAGCCACCCGGTTCACACAAAACCCACATTTGTAAAGAACCGTTGCATTAAGAAAACCAAAGGCTTATTGATCACTTAAACGTAAAAAGAAGCTACCAAATCAAAAAGAAGATATTAAAGTAAATAAGAAGCTACCAAATCAAAAAGAAGTTATTAAAGTAAATAAGAAGCTAGACTACTAAGAAAGCAAAATAAAGAAGCTATGAAATAAACTACTGAAAGCAAGAAAAATGAATATACAAACCGAGAATGGGGAATATAATATATACATCAAAAGAGAGGGAGGAATATATACATAATGAAAAAGGAAATAAAGATAAAAAGAAAGTATTATAGTTATTACATGCCAATGTCATATCAAATCAACCAAAATAGACCACCCCCTGAATAAGAATAAGCATTGTCCTCAATGCTTAATAAAAATCAAAATAAGGAAGGGTAGAGAGTGAAGAAAACTCTCTATGTGGTCTCAGTGTGCATGGCAGCATCTGTCACGACCCAATTTCACTTGTAGGTCGTGATGGCGCCCAACACTACAGCTAGGCAAGCCAACTAATAAATTAAGCATACATTGATAAAATTTAAATTTAAGAAAATATAAACACAAACTCTACCAATGTGTGTGCCAAGACCCGGTGTCACAAGTTCATGAGCATCTAGTAGATTATACAAAACTCCAAATACTGTCTGAAATGAAATAGACAGAATGTAAATATAAGAAGAGACACTGGTAGTTGTAGAACGACTCAGAAAGGCAGCTCACCACTATGCCTCGGGATGACGTGGGTAAGTGATGATAGGTCCTCCACTAGTACCTATCTCAGATCCTGCACAAAAAGTGCAGCAAGTGTAGTATGAGTACGTAAACAACATGTACCCAGTAAGTATCAAGCCTAATCTCGAAGTGGTAGAGACGAGATGGCCGACTTAGACACTCACTATGGATCAATAATAATAACTGAAATAAAACTAGGATATTTAAATCAGCATGATTTCTAGAATTTACAATAATTTATTTAATTAGCAGAAATAATCAAATTCCTTCAAATGTAACAATTCTAAATATATTAATTAAATTCCTTCAATTCAAATAAATTCTAATTTATCAATTAAATCTCATTTACAGGAGTAACAATTAATTCCTAAACAAGCAAGAATAATAATTTATTAAATTCCAAGAATTTTTCAATTTATTAATTAGCTTCACAAGCTGAAATAAAATTTTAAAGTATCATGTAATTATTATTATTAAGCACGATTTCTGCCGAGGACATACGACCCGATCCAGAGTGTTGTGTACACTGCCGAAGGACGTGCGGCGCGATCCATAGATGCATCTATCCTGCCGAGGCGTTTGGCCCGCTCCACAAGAAAGGAGGACATTTTCTTATGTGCCTCCGGAAGGAGAGTATATTTATTATAAGATAAATTCGAGAGGAGAACAATTGCTTTTAACAATTAATTGATTTAAACAGAAAATCAAGCCTATGAGATTTCCATCCTTTAATATCTTTATCTAACAATTCACAATATATTCATATAGATATAAATTAATATTAATTAATCAAAGAATACAATTTACACAAGTAAGGCATGCTTTGAGTCCTAAACTACCCGGACTTTAGCATTAATAGTAGCTACGCACAGACTCTCTTCATTTCGTGCGTACGTAACCCCCGCAATTAGCAACAATTATTCAATTTAATCCCTATGAGATAATTTCCCCCCTCACAAGATTAGACAAGAGACTTACCTCGTCTTGCTCCAATTTAATCCACTATAAGGCCTTTTCCACGATTATCCAACTCTGTCTGGCTCGAATATAGTCAAAATAATTCGATACAATAACTAAAAATTATAGGAATCAATTCTATATCAAAATACTACATTTGTTTTTATAAAAATCCCGAAATTAATTAAAAATTTGTCCGTGGGGCCCACATCTCGGAATCCGGTGAAAGTTACAAAATCCGATAACCCATTAAATTACGAGTCCAACCATACCAGTTTTACTCAAATCCGACTCCGAATCGATACTGAAATCTCAAAAATTCGTTTCTATGAGATTTCTAAAAATTTCCCAAATTTAAATCTCAAAACACTAATTTATGGTGAAAACAATGATATACTTGTATATGTAGACCAAATCCGAGTTAGAATCACTTACCCCAATGTTTTTCCCTTGAAAATCTGTCAAAAGTCGCCTCTGCTCAAGCTCAAGTTCGTCAAAAATGGCAAATGAGACGAATGTCCTCTGTTTTTATAACTTACAACTATGTCCAGTTCGATCAAGGAGCTCGATCTTGGGAGCTCGATCTTGGGAGTTCGATCATGGGAGCTCGATCTTGGGAGCTGGTCATGGCCTCGATCAGGCCTCAAGCCTGGGACATGGTCATGGCCTCAATCAAGTTCGATCTTGGGTCTTGATCCTGGCCTTCGAGCCTTGCCTTCGATCATGGCCCTCGAGCCTTGACTTTGATCGTGGCTTCGATACTGAGACTCGTCCCTAGCTTCGACTCATGCCTCGATCGTGGGCTCGGTATCTGGGTTTGATCTGGGGCTCGATCATAGCGCAAAATATACAGCAGAAGGGAAAATTTGCAGCAGCTTTTTAAGTCCAAGTTTTGATTCGTTAACCATTCGAAACTCACCCGAGGCCCTCAGGACCTCAACCAAATATACCAACAAGTCCTAAAATATCATACGAACTTAGTCGAACATCTAAATCACATCAAACATCGCTAAAACCATGAATCATACCCCAATTCAAGCTTAATGAAAATAAGAGTTTTCAACTTCTACATTCGATGTCGGAACCTATCAAATCAACTCCGATTGACCTCAAATTTTACACACAAGTCATAAATGACATAAAGGAGCTATGAAAATTTTTGAAACTGGATTCCAACTCCGGTATCAAAAAGTCAACTCATATGTCAAACTTCCAAACTTAAATTCTTGTTTTTAGCCATTTCAAGCCTAATTTAACTACGGACTTCCAAATAAAATTCAAAATACACTCCTAAGTCCAAAATCACCATACGGAGCTGTTGGAATCATCAAAATTCTATCCCCGGGTCGTTTTCAGATAATTAGACATCCGGTCACTATTCGAACTTAAACATTTTAATATTTCTTCAAAATTCCATATCTCGGGCTAGGGACCTCGAAATTTGATTCCGGGCATACGCCCAAGTCCCAAATCACGATACGGACCCACCGGAACTGTCAAAACACTGATCCGAGTCCGTTTGCTCAAAATATTGACCAAAGTCAACTCAATTGAGTTTTAAAGCTCTAATCCACATTTTAAATCCATTTTTCACATAAAAACTTTCTATAAAATTTTACGGATTGCGCACGCAAGTCGAGGAATGATAAATAGTACTTTTTGAGGTCTTAGAACACATAATTAATTATTAAATTTAAAGATGACATTTTGGGTCATCACATTCTCCACCTCTTAAACAAACGTTCGTCCTCGAACGGGTTTAGAATTGTACCTGGAGTGCTGAATAAGTGTGGATATCTGCTCCGCATGTCTTCCTCGGCCTCCCAAGTCGCTTCCTTGACTGGTTGACCCCTCCACTGGACTTTTACTGTAGAAATCCTCTTGGACCTCAACTAGCGAACCTGTTTATCAACAATGGCAATTTGCTCATCTCCATAACCCAAGCTATTACCTAGCTGAACTGTGATAAAGTCTAACACATGTGATAGGTCGGCATGATACTTTCGGAGCATAGATACGTGAAAAATTGGATGAACTCCCGATAGGCTGGGAGGCAATGCAAGCTCATAAGCAACCTCCCCAACTCGTTTCAACACCTCAAATGGGCCTATAAACCTTGGGCTCAACTTGCCCTTTTTTCCGAATCTCATAACTCCCTTCATCGGCGAAACCTTCAAGAGAACTTTTTCACCTACCATAAATGATATATCACGCGCTTTCTGATCCGCGTAACTCTTTTGTCTGGACTGTGCTGTACGAAGTCGCTCTTGAATCAACTTTACCTTTTTCAAGGCATCCCTTACCAAATCAGTACCATATAACTTAGCCTCACCTGGCTCAAACCATCTGATAGGTGAACGACATCGCCGACCATATAAAGCCTCAAATGGAGCCATCTCGATGCTGGATTGGTAACTGTTATTATAAGCAAACTCGGT
The DNA here is from genome assembly GCF_000390325.3 of Nicotiana tomentosiformis. NCBI lineage: Eukaryota > Viridiplantae > Streptophyta > Magnoliopsida > Solanales > Solanaceae > Nicotiana > Nicotiana tomentosiformis. The sequence goes on from NC_090823.1 coordinate 87,736,911, forward strand.
CAAAGGCAGGAATCTATCCCACTGACCTCCAAAGTCAATCACACATGCCCTGAGCATATCCTCCAAAATATGAATCGTCCTCTCTGACTGTCCATCGGTCTGCGGATGAAAGGCTGTGCTGAGCTCTACACGGGTCCCCAACTCATTCTGTGCTTCTCTCCAGAAATGTGAAGTAAACTGAGGGCCTCTATCTGATATGATGGAAATTGGCACACTGTGCAACCGAACTATCTCCTGAATATAAATCTTGGCCAACCTCTCTGAATTATACGTAGTCACAACAGGAATAAAATGTGCCGACTTAGTCAACCTGTCAATAATCACCCAAACTTCATCAAACTTCCTCAAGGTCCGCGGCAACCCAACTACAAAGTCTATAGTAATTCGTTCCCATTTCCACTATGGTATAGTCATCTACTGAAGTAGGCCACCTGGCCTCTGGTGCTCGTATTTCACTTATTGGCAATTTAGACATCCAGATACATACTCAACTATGTCCTTTTTCATTCGTCGCCACCAATAATGTTGCCTCAAGTCACGATACATCTTAGTAGCACCCAGATTAATAGAATACCGAGAATTGTGTGCCTCTTCGAGGATCTTTTTCCTCAGTCCATCCACATTAGGAACACATAGACGATCCTGGAGTCGCAGAACACCATCCGCTCTAATAGTAACTTCCTTGGCACCACCTCGTAGTACCATTTCACGAAGAACCATCAAGTATGGGTCATCATACTGGCGAGCCTTGATCTGCTCAAATAGTGAAGATTGGGCCACCACACATGCAAGAACTCGGCTGGGCTCTGAAATATTCAGCCTCAAAAGTTTGTTAGCCAAGGACTGAATAGCCGAGGCTAATGGCCTTTCCTCTGCTGAAATGAAAGCCAAACTACCCATACTCTCCGCCTTCCTGCTCAAGGCATCTGCAACCACATTTGCTTTGCTCGGATGATACAAGATAGTAATATCATAATCTTTTAGTAACTCCAGCCATCTGCACTGCCTCAAATTTAGATCTCTCTACTTGAACAAATGCTGCAAACTGCGATGATCAGTGTAAACTTCACAAGACACCCCATAAAGATAATGCCTCCAAATCTTTAGAGCGTGAACAATCGCAGCTAACTCCAAATCATGTACTGGATAATTCTTCTCGTGGGGCTTCAGCTGACGTGAAGCATATGCAATAACTCGCCTTTCCTGCATCAATACACAACCCAAGCCAACGCGTGACGCATCGCAATACACTGTATATATTCCCGAACCAGATGGTAACATTAACATGAGTGCTGTAGTCAGTGCTGAGCTTCTGAAAGCTTGACTCACAATCATCGGACCATCGGAACTGAACACCCTTCTGTGTTAATTTGGTCAAAGGTGCTGCAATAGATGAAAAACCGTCCACGAACCGACGATAATAACCCGCTAAACCCAGAAAACTCCTGATCTCAGTCGCCGAAGTGGGACGATGTCAATTCTGAACTGCCTCAATCTTTTTGGGATCAACTTTAATACCTTCGCCCGATATAATATGTCCCAAAAATGCTACAGACTCTAGCCAAAACTCACATTTAGAGAAATTAGCATATAGCCTTTGTTCCCGCAATGTCTGAAGCACTACTCTCATATGCTGATCATGTTCCTCCTTACTGCGCGAATAGATTAATGTGTCATCAATGAAGACAATGACAAACGAATCAATATATGGCATGAATACCCTGTTCATCAGATCCATAAACGCTACCGGGGCATTAGTTAAACCGAAGGACATCACCAGAAACTCATAATGACCATATCTAGTCCGAAAAGCAGTCTTCGGAACATCCAAATCCCGAATCTTTAACTGATGGTACCCCGACCTCAAGTCGATCTTAGAGAATACCCTAGCACCCTGCAACTAGTCAAATAGATCATCAATACACGGCAACGGGTACTTGTTCTTAATAGTGACTTTATTCAATTGGCCGCACATCCGCATTGTTCCATCCTTATTTTTCACAAATAATACTGGTGCACCCCAAGGCAATACACTCGGCCTGACGAACCCTTTGGCTAGTAACTCTTCAAGATGTTCTTTCAATTCTTTCGGAGCCATGCGATACAGTGGGATAGATATAGGCTGGGTATCTGAAGCCAAGTCAATACAGAAATCAATATCACGATCAGGTGGCATACCTGGAAGATCTGACGGAAATACATCGGGGAACTCCTGAACTACATGCACTGAATCAATAGCCGGAGTCTCTACAGTAGTATCCCGAACATAGGCTAGATAAGCCAAACAACCCTTCTCAACAATGTGTTGAGCCTTTATAAAAGAAATAACTCGATTAAATGAATTAACAGGCGAACCCTTCCACTCCAGCTTAGGCAATGCTAGAATAGCCAAGGTAACAGTCTTGGCATGACAATCTAGAATAACATGATATGGAGATAACCAGTCCATACCTAGAATAATTATAAAATCGGTCATCTCAAGAAATAAGAGATTTGCTCTAGTTTCATAACCACAGAATGTAATAATACAGGACCGGTAGATCAGGTTCACAACAACAGAATCGCCCACAGGAGTGGATACATAAACAAGAGTACTCAAGGACTCACGAGAAACACCCAGGAATGGAGCAAATAGGGATGACACATATGAATACGTAGATCCTGGATCAAATAATACTGAGGCATCTTTTCCACAAACAGAAATAATACCTGTAATCACGGCATCTGAGGCCTCTGTATTTGGTCTAGCTGGAAATGCATAGAACTGAGCTGGAGCGCCAACTGTTTGGCCTCCGCCTGGCTGACCTCCACCTCTAGGACGGCCCCTACCCACCTGTCCTCCACCTCTTGGTGGTCGGACTACTGGTGGAGCAACTGGTCTGGTAAGCATAGGCTGCTGACCCTGCTATACTGGTCTACCCCGAAGCCTGGGGCAAAACCTCTGCATGTGACTGGGATCCCCGCACTCGTAATAACTCTTCGGTGCAATGGGCTACTGACTAAGTGTTTGGCCTTGGGGACATGAATATCCACTGAGAGGACCCTGAATAGCTGGTGGGCAGTAAGAAGTCTCTGGGATAGCACTGAGATAAGGTTGCACTGGAGCACCTCAAGGAGGTGGTGGTGCTGGATATGGGGGTCTGCTGGACTGCCCCCTCACGAACTGACCTCTACCCCCGGACGGAGCACTTCTGAACTCTCTAGAGTACCTGAACCGCTTATCTCTCATAATCTGCTCTCGGCTCCGCTGACATACACCCTCAATCCTCCGGGCTATCTCCACAACTCGCTCATAAGAAGTACCCATCTCAACCTCTCGAGCCATAGTGGCCTGAATAACAGTATGTAAACCTGCTACAAACCTTCGCACTCTCTCCGCCTCAGTAGGGAGTATCATTAGTGCATGGTGAGATAATTCGGAAAACCTCGCCTCATAATCAGTCATTGACATCTGACCCTACTGGAGCTGGTCAAACTGAAACCGCAACTCTTCCCTCTGGGAGGGTGGAATATATCTGTCCAAGATGATACGGGTGAACTTGTCCCAAGTCATGGGAGGAGAATCTGCTGGTATGCCAAGAGCATAAGACTGCCACCATCTACGGGCTCTACCCTCTAGCTGAAAAGTAGCGAAATCAACCCCATGGGATTCCAATATCCTCATGTTGTACAGTCTATCCTTGCAACGATCAATGAAATCTTGTGGATCCTCATGTCGCTCACCCCCGAATACAGGAGGATGTAGTCTAGTCCATCTATCCAATATTTTCTGAGGATCGGTGGCTACAACTGGCCTGGGCTCGGGTGTAGCTGCTGCCACTAGTTGGGCCTCACCCACGGGTAGTGCACCCTAGGTCTGATATACAGCAGCTGCCTGTTCATGAGCCTGCGCGGTAGGGGTCTGTGCTCCCCCGCCCGCCTGAGATGTGGCTGGGTCTGCCGAAAATAAACCGGCCTGAGTCATATTGTCCATGAATCGCAGCATACGACCCATGACATCCTGAAATCCTATTGCATATGTGAAGTCCACCGGAGCTAGCTCTGCCACATGCACCTCACCCTGCTCCTCAATAATGGGATTCTTTGCTGGATCCACTGGCGGCATAACCGGAATAGTCCTGGGATGTCCTCGCCCTCTACCACGGGCTGGAGCCCTCCCTCTGCCTCTGCCTCGGCCTCTAGCAACTGGGGGAGTAGCTCTTCCCTAGTCTGGAACTTCATTCGAGCGCGTTCTCACCATCTGTGAGAAAATAAGAGAAGGATTTTTAGTGCTACATTAATTGCACGATGGAATGTGAAGAAAGGTGATTTCCTAACACCCTATAGCCTCTCGAAGATAAGTACAGACGTCTCCGTACCGATCCACAAGACTCTATTAGGTCTGCTCATAACTTATGAGACCTACGTGAACCTAGTGCTTTGATACCATGTTGTTACGACCCAATTTCACCTGTAGGTCGTGATGGAGCCCAACACTACAACTAGGCAAGCCAACTAATAAATTAAGCATACATTGATAAAATTTAAAACCAAGAAAAGATAAACACAAAATCTACCAATGTGTGTGCCAAGACCTGGTGTCACAAGTGCATGGGCATCTAGTAGATTATACAAAACTCCAAATACTGTCTGAAATGAAACAGACAGAATGTAAATATAAGAAGAGACACTGGTAGCTGCAGAACGGCTCAGAAAGGCAGCTCACCACTATGCCTCGGGATGACGTGGGTATGTGATGATAGGTCCTCCACTAGTACCTATCTCAGATCCTACACAAAAAGTGCAGCAAGTGTAATATGAATACGTAAACAACGTGTACCCAGTAAGTATCAAGCCTAATTTCGAAGTGGTAGAGACGAGATGGCCGATTTAGACACTCACTATGGATCAATAATAATAACTGAAATAAAACTAGGATATTTAAATCAGCATGATTTACAGAATTTACAATAATTTATTTAATCAGTAGAAATAATCAAATTCCTTCAAATGTAACAATTCTCAATATATTAATTAAGTTCCTTCAATTCAAATAAATTCCAATTTATCAATTAAATCTCATTTACAGGAGTAACAATAAATTCCTAAACAAGCAAGAATAATAATTCATTAAATTCCATGGATTTTTCAATTTATTAATTAGCTTCACAAGCTGAAATAAATTATTAAAGTATCGTGTAATTATTATTATTAAGCACGATTTCTACCGAGGATGTACGACCCGATCCAGAGTGTCGTGTACACTGCCAAAGGACGTGCGACGCGATCTATAGATGTATCTATCCTGCCGAGGCGTTTGGCCCGCTCCACAAGAAAGGAGGATATTTTCTTATGTGCCTCCGGAAGGAGAGTATATTTATCATAAGATAAATTCGGGAGGAGAACAATTTCTTTTAACAATTAATTGATTTAAACAGAAAATCAAGCCTATGAGATTTCCATCCTTTAATATCTTTATCTAACAATTCACAATATATTCATATAGTTATTAATTAATATTAATTAATCAAAGAATACAATTTACACAAGTAAGGCATGCTTTGAGTCCTAAACTACCCGGACTTTAGCATTAATAGTAGCTATGTACGGACTCTCGTCACCTCGTGCGTACGTAGCCCCCGCAATTAGCAACAATTATTCAATTTAATCCCTATGAGGTAATTTGCCCCTCACAAGATTAGACAAGAGACTTACCTCGTCTTGCTCCAATTTAATCCGCTATAAGGCATTTTCCACGATTATCCAACTCTGTCTGGCTCGAATCTAGCCAAAATAATTAGATACAATCACTAAAAATTACAGGAATCAATTCTATAAGAAAATACTACTTTTTAAATAAAAATCCCAAAATTAATTAAAAATTCGTCCGAGGGGCCCACGGCTCGGAATCTGACAAAAGTTATGAAATCCGACAACCCATTCAATTACGAGTCCAACCATACCAGTTTCACTCAAATCCGACTCCGAATCGATGTCGAAATCTCAAAAATTCGTTTCTATGAGATTTCTAAAAACTTTCCAAATTTAAATCTCAAAACACTAATTTATGGTGAAAACAATGATATACTTGTATATGTAGACCAAATCCGAGTTAGAATCACTTACTCCAATGTTTTTTCCTTGAAAATCTGTCAAAAGTCGCCTCTCCTCAAGCTCAAATTCGTCAAAAATGGAAAATGGGACGAATGTCCTCTGTTTTTATAACTTACAGCTATGTCCAGTTCGATCAAGGAGCTCGATCTCAGGGAGATCGATCTTGGGAGCTCGATCAAGGAGCTCGATCTTGGGAGTTCGATCATGGGAGTTCGATCATGGGAGATCGATCTTGGGAGCTCGATCTTGGGAGCTGGTCATGGCCTCGATTAGGCCTCGAGCCTGGGACATGGTCATGGCCTCGATTAAATTCGATCTTGGGTCTTGATCCTGGCCCTCGAGCCTTGCCTTCGATCATGGCCCTCGAGCCTTGCCTTTGATCGTGGCTTCGATACTGAACCTCGTCCCTGGCTTCGACTCAGGCCTCGATCGTGAACTCGATATCTGGGTTCGATCTAGGGCTCGATCACAGCGCAGAATATACAGCAGAAGGGAAAATGTGCAGTGGCTTTTTAAGTCCAAGTTTTGATCAGTTAACCATCTGAAACTCACCCGATGCCCTCGGGACCTCAACCAAATATACCAATAAGTGCTAAAACATCATACGAACTTAGTCGAACCACTAAATCACATCAAACAACGCTAAAACCATGAATCATACCCCAATTCAAGCTTAATGAAACTAAGAGTTTTCAACTTCTACATTCGATGTCGGAACCTATCAAATCAACTCCGATTGACCTCAAATTTTACACACAAGTCATAAATGACATAAAGGAGCTATGAAAATTTTTGAAACTGGATTCCGACTCCTGTATCAAAAAGTCAACTCATCGGTCAAACTTCCAAACTTAAATTTTTGTTTTTAGCCATTTCAAGCCTAATTTAACTACGGACTTCCAAATAAAATTCCAAATACTCTCCTAAGTCCAAAATCACCATACGGAGCTGTTGGAATCATCAAAATTCTATTCTGGGGTCATTTTCAGATAATTAGACATCTGGTCACTATTCGAACTTAAACATTTTAATTTTTCTTCAAAATTCCATATCTCGGGCTAGGGACCTCGGAATTTGATTCCGGGCATACGCCCAAGTCCAAAACACGATACGGACCCAACGAAACTGTCAAAACATTGATCCGAGTCCGTTTGCTCAAAATATTGACCAAAGTCAACTCAATTGAGTTTTAAAGCTCTAATCCATATTTTAAATCCATTTTTCACATAAAAACTTTCCATAAAATTTTACGAATTGTGCACGCCTGTCGAGTAATGATAAATAGTACTTTTTGAGGTCTTAGAACATATAATTAATTATTAAATTTAAAGATGACATTTTGGGTCATCACAACATCACCACCCTCGGGCTCCTCCAACTGGATCTCATCATCCTATGCTTGGGGAGTAACGGGGTTGGTGAACATCTGACGCACTTCCTTTGCAGTATGTGCAACAAGGTTTGGCTCGTCAGACTGGCCAACTAGTGCGTCTACTGATGGTGCTACTGGGTCTTCAGGTACTGATGGTGCTACTAGGTCTTCAGGTACTGATGGATCTGTCTCCATCAGTAGGTCAAATGGAAGATCACCAGCTGCTGCAATCTTGGTCACTTCTTTCGTCAATCTGTCCACTGATTTCTTCGAGGCCTGAGATTTCCTCATCTTCTTCACATGTTTACCCAACTCCTCAATAGCTTCCCTATGCGCTACCAATGTATCCATAATGGTCTTCTGATAGTCCAAGATCTTCTTCAATGTTTCCTCCACTAATGGAGGAACCTATCGTACTACTGGGGTGGAAGACTATGCTGCAACAACACTAGATATATCAGACAGCTTTGCAGAAGCTGTCTGCATCCAGTTGTTGAGACTCGCCAGCATCTGGGAGACTCGCAGCGCAGAGAGTGGATAAGTTGAGAAGGAAGGCACTGATACCGATGCTGATGGCCCTAAAGATGGACATGGTAGCATGGAAGTTGTCTCGGTAGAAGGCCCGACCGTTGTGGAAGGCATGGAAGTTGTAGAAGGCATAGCAGCAGAATCTTCCACTACCACCGACGGCTCATTAGACTGGCCTAGGTAGTAGTCGGCTTACCCTTATTTTTCGGGTTACTTGTGTCATTCAGAGAGTACCAGTTGAAGGGCTGCTTAGCCCTTACCTTCGTATCAAAGATCTTGGGCTCCACCCCGGCATCCGCGAGATACTCCGTGATAGTGTTGGGATACGGATAGTAGATTTCACCCTACCTGACAACCATAGACATGTTGGCTGACATGATGGTACCCACATTAATTGGGAACCCGGCCATGATAGATGCAAGTAAGACTGCCTGGGGGATTGGAAGGTTGTTTTCATTCCGACTTGGGTCTATGCGACTGTATACAAATGTTTGCCATCCTTTTGCTAGGAACCCCTATTGTGATCCATATTGGTGGTGGTCCCGGAGCTGCCAGTATCTCAACTAGCCAAGGGCGAGGTGCGTCACCAAGTGCGAACTTCTGTAAATACTTCACCAACTCCAAATCCTCGAACCCTAAATAAGTGTTCAGGGTGCTCTAATCAAATCGTACTTTCAAGTTCCGCACCTTAGTCACCTTAGTCCCCTTCTTATGTGCGCCACATTGGCGTAGAACTCCCGAACTAAGTGTTCCTTGGCATCCAATACGCTTTTCGTGAACCATTTCCACCCTTTTCTTTCCCGAAATTGTCTTAACACATTCGAGTTGTATCTATCCAGATCTTTCAATACAAACTGCCGGTCAAGAGTGAGCGATCTCTGCAGCCACCACTCACGGAACCTATTGAATGTAGTCAGGTTCACAAACCTATCTTCCTATGCCTCCTTCTTCTTCGACCTCTCTAGGCCGCCCACTCTAGTGTCACCTTCTCTACCATCATCAGGAACATCATCATCATCTTTTACTACAACTGGTGCAGGGGGAGTGTGTGTAGTGGAGGGATCTGAACCTTGGCTGCCTGCATCTGAACCCTTTGAAGAACTTGTTGTGGTGGAGGGTTCGTTACGGAGTTGGTATGTCCCAGTGAATTGTGGTGGGTGGGATTAGGCCTCAGGTTGTACCTCCACTGAGTAACCCTCAGAGGCTTCCCTAGACGGGACATAAGAGCTTGATTCTGAGGGTTCTGTGGCCCTACCTCTCCCAGTGGTTTGCTTCTTGGCTATTGCTTTCGTCTGTACTACGAGAGGTTATGTACCCTTTAGAAGTATCACCTCTACCTCTTGATTGAACCATTGTCTGCAATACAAAGCAACATGAGCAAGTTATAAAGTCCAGAAGAGGTGTGTTAACAATTGCAGGAAAAATAATGTGCATATGTGAAAGTGCGGCCACAGACTGCCTTGTGCAGACCGCACAATTGTGAAGTGCGGTCGCACAACTAAAATGCGGACCCCACAATTTTGAGTTTGGCCGCACAAGACCAGGCTTAGACTACTGGTTCTCTGAAGTTGAATCTGCGGTCGCACACATTTTTTTGCGAACCGCACAATTTTGAGTGCGGTCCGCACATTGCATGCATACATTGTTGCCCTAACATCGGATCTGCGAAGCGAACAATTCCATGTGCGGATGCACAATTCAAAACAATACGGCACTCAACTTAGGGTTTGCAATTGTTTTGCACAGTTTAGACATAGTATTGGCAAATTAAACACGATATATGATTTACCCAGCCCCCAATGAGTGCATATGAGATTTCCCACACAATTCTAAGCACACATGATGAACATTTCACATTTTAGGCCTAAAAATAACTATACAACTTAAAAACAAAAATTAAGAAAACTTGAAAAATCTAAACATGAATTGAACATACCAGTGATGAAGGATGCAGGCTAGAATCTAGGCTAATGAAATGAGTGTGGAGTGTGAAACAATTATTGTGCACTGTGCTTGCCTTAGTCTCAAGAGTTCAGAGTGCGTAAAGTTTGAAACAGTGCTATGAGAACCTATTTATAGGTTGACCAAATTAGGTCATAAAATGAAGGTGAGTGTAGCCGCGCATTTTTTAGCATGGTTTGCACTCTTTACTCGAACCCTTGTGATGATCTGTGGTCCGCACAAAATTGAGTGTGGTCCGCACAATTTCATGTGTGGCCGCAGAATGGCCATTTCTTTGCAATTCCAAACTTCAGAGAGTTGCATTTTCTTTGGTCTCCAGTTGTGCGGCCGCACAAAGAATTATGCGGCAGCAGACTCCTTTCTGTTGTGGCATGCAAGATTATGCGGTTCGCACTTTTTCAACACTTAGCCATTTTTTCGAGCACAGTTCCTGCAAAGCACACTCATTCTCGCAATTCACTTCAAACCCAGTTAGCACAAAACATAACCTATCTAAAAGAAGAAAAAGAGAAATAAAAAGAAACATGGGTTGCCTCCTAAGAAGCACCTGATTTAACGTTGCGGCACGATGAAGATTACTATCAATCACTTGAAATGAATTAATGCCACGATGTGGCCATCATCAACTTTTCCAAGATAATGCTTCACCCGGTGACCATTGACTCTAAACACTTTATCATTTTAATTCTTCAAGTCTAATGCACCAAAGGGTGTCACCTTCATAACCTCAAACGGACCACTCCACTTAGACTTCAACTTTCCCAGAAACATCCGTAACCGAGAATTGAACAATAACACAAGATCACCTTCTTTGAACTCCTTGTTCCGGAAGTACTTGTCATGGAGGTACTTCATCTTCTCCTTGTATAAGGAAGAACTTGTATATGCATGGTATCGGAATTCATCAAGCTCATTCAATTGTACCACCCTCGGGTTAGCTGCCACATCCCACTCAATATTAAGCTTCTTCAATGCCCACATAGCGTTGTACTCAAGTTCCACCGGAAGGTGACAAGCTTTCCCGAACCCCAAGCGGTATGGAGACATCCCAATCGGTGTTTTGTAAGCCCTCCTATAAGCCCATAGAGCATCATCAAGTTTCTTCGACCAATCCATCCGGTTGACATTCACGGTCTTTGATAAAATACTCTTGATCTCCCGGTTAGAGACTTTCACTTGTATGCTTGGTTGAGGATGATAGGGGGTCGAGACTTTGTGAGTGACATCATACTTGGTGAGTAAGGTATCAAAAGTTTTGTTGCAAAAGTGCGATCCCCCATCACTTATAGTGGCCCTTGGAGTGCCAAATCTTGTAAAGATATTCTTTTTCAAAAATGCCACGACACTTCAAGGTTCATTTTTGGGAAGAGCAATGGCCTCAACCCACTTTGACACATAGTCCACAACTACCAAAATATATGTGTTTCCACATGAGCTTACGAACGGTCCCATGAAATCAATCCCCCACACATAAAAAATGTCAATTTCCAAGATGGTGGTGAGGGGCATCTCATATTTCTTAGAAATCCCACCAGCCCTTTGACATTCATCACAATGCTTGACTAGATCACTAGCATCCTTGTATAGGGTAGGCCAATAGAATCGACAACTCAACTCTTTTGTCGTCGTTCTCACTCCACCATGGTGACCACCATATGGTGAAAAGTGGTAAGCCTCAAGAATTTCCACTTGTTCTTCCTCTGGCACATATCGTCGAATCACACCATCGGTGCAAATCCGGAAGAGATACTGTTCATCCCAATAATAGTCAAGGTAATTCCATTTGAGATTCTTCCTTTGGTTTAAAGAGAACTCATTTGATACAATACCACTCACAAGATAATTTGCTAAGTTGACGAACCATGGCATCTCGGTCATTGAAATGGCTAGAAGTTGATCGTCGGGGAAGGAGTCATTAATCTCAAGGCCGTCATGTGGCCTCCCCTCCTACTCCAATCGAGACAAGTGGTCCGCCACTTGGTTTTCACTGCCTTTGCGGTCTTGAATTTCAAGATCGAACTCTTGCAATAAAAGCACTCACCGCGTAAACCTCACCTTTGAATCCTTTTTGCTCATTAGGTACCAAAGCGCCACATGATCGGTGTGGACAATCACCTTTGTACCTATCAAGTACAGGCAAAACTTCTCCATAGCAAAGACAATAGCAAGGAGCTCTTTTTCGGTCACTGCGTAATTGACTTGGGCATCATTCATGGTCTTACTATCATAGTAGACCGGATGGAAGATTTTGTTGATACGTTGCCCCAAAACTACTCCGACCGCCGTATCACTTGCGTCACACATGAGCTCAAAAGGCAAACTCTAATCTGGTGCGGTGATAATAGGAGTAGTAGTCAATTTGAACTTGAGCAATTCGAATGCCTTCTTGCAATCCTCGTTGAAATGGAATTTGGCATCCTTCTCCAAAAGCTTACACAAGGGGTTCACCACTTTAGAAAAATTCTTGATGAAATGGCGATATAACCCAAGAAGATCCTCACTCCCTTCACGGATGTAAGGGTGGGAGTTTAGAAATCACCTATATTTTAGCCTTATCGACCTCAATACCATTCTTTGAAATTTTGTGGCCAAGGACAATGCCTTCCTCGACCATGAAGTGACACTTCTCCCAATTGAGCACCAAATATTTCTTCTCACATCTTGCCAAGATCTTATCCAAGTTTGTCAAGCAATCATTAAAGGAATTCCCAACCACAGAAAAATCATCCATGAAGACCTGAAGAAAATCCTCCACCATATCGGTGAAGATAGCCATCATACACCATTGAAAAGTCGCCGGTGCATTGCACAACCCAAATGGCATCCACGAGAATGTGAAAGTACCATAGGTACATGTGAAAGTAGTTTTCTTTTGGTCCTTCGGAGCAATAAGAATTTGATTGTAGCCAGAATATTCATAAAGAAAACAATAGAAAGCACGACCAGCCAACCTATCAAGCATCTAATCAAGGAAGGGAAGTGGGAAATGATATTTCCTTGTGACTTTGTTGAGATTGAGATAGACCATACACACTCTCCACCTGGTCACCATTCTTGTAGAAATCAACTCTTTCTTTTCATTGGTGACCAGAGTCATGCCCCCTTTCTTTGGGACACATTGCACCGGAGAGGTCCACGAGCTATGAGAAATGGGGTAAACAACTCCGGCATCCAACCACTTTATGATCTCCTTCTTCATCACCTCTTGCATTGCTTCATTTCGTCTTCTTTGATGTTCAACAGAGGGTTTGGCATCCTCCTCCAAAGTAATCTTGTGCATACAAAAGGCGGGGCTTATACCTTGAATATCTGCCAATGTCCATCCGGTAGCTTTCTTCCTCTTTTGTAGCACTGCCAAAGTAGAGTCTACCTGCACGTTAGTTAAGCAAGAGGAAAGAATAACCAGTAAAGTAGAACACATGCCAAGGAATTCATACCTGAGATGTGGAGGCAATGGCTTTAACTCCAAAGTGGGAGGCTCCTCGATTGAGGACTTTGTTGGAGGAGTCTTCCGGTTTTCAAGATCTAAGGACAATTTGCAGGGTTCATAAGTGTACGACCCTATTCCTTGCAATGCATTCACACATTCCACATAGACATCCTTCTCATCATCATCATAATTAAGCAATACGGCCTCCAAAGTATCATCAACATTCATCATGGAACTAGCATCATCAACAATTACCTCGGTCACAAACTCCACAAACGAACAAACTTCATTGCTATTCAGTTGCCTCATAGATTTGCACACATGGAAAACCACCTTTCCATCACCCACCCGGAAGGTGAGCTCACCGGCTTCCATATAAACAAGTGACTTACCCGTAGGAAGGAAAGGTCTACCCAAAATAATAGGCACCACATAGTCCTCTTCACAATCAAGAATCACAAAGTCCATCGGGAGGATGAACTTATCAACTCAAACCAACACATCATCAATAATACCCAATGGTCTCTTCATAGTACGATCCGCCATTAGTAGCCTCATAGAAGTGGGTCTTGGTTGCCCAATCCCCAACGTTTTGAAAACCGAGTAGGGCATCAAGTTGATACTTGCCCCTAGATCACAAAGAGCTTTGGCAAAGTTGACGCTTCCAATGGTGCAAGGGATTGTGAAAGTGCCGTGATCTTCCAATTTGGGAGCCATTGAGTGCACAAATGCGCTCACTTGATGTGTCATCTTTATAGTCTAACAATTCATCGACCTCTTCTTTATCACCAAATCCTTCATGAACTTTGCATATCCGGGCATTTTCTCCAAAGCCTAAACCAATGGCATATTAATATATAAGCTCTTCATCATGTCAATAAACCTTTTGAATTGGTTCTCGCCATTTTGCTTGGCAAGCCTTTGAGGGTATGGAGGAGGAGTCCTTGGCACTGGTGCCTTAGCCTTTGACACTACCGGTTCCAGTATGTCAACAATGTGTTCCCTATGCGGGTTCACTTCTTCTTGAGTCTCCTCCACATTTTCATCAATATAAATTCTCCCTTTGTCATTTGCTTGCACCACACTGTTTGGAATCTCATCTTCTTGAATCACTTGTTCATCATCCACAATTTTTCTTTGACTTGAGGTGGTTACATCCCCACCTTTTCCACTCTTTGTAGTCACGACCATGGCATGTCCCGTGTTGGTCCCACCCTTTGGGTTCACCACTGTGTCACTTGGTAGTGCCCCCATAGGACGAGTGTTTAAAGCTTGCGAGATTTGCCCCAATTGAACTTCCAAATTGCGAATTGAAGTGTTGTGAGAGGCTAGTTGAGCATCGGAGTCGGCATTATTCTCCATCATTTGTTTAAACATGTTCTCAATTCTCCCCATCTCATTGTTGGAAGAGCTAGTACCATGGGAAGGGTAAGGAGGCGGGTTGCTTGGTTGTTGATACATCGGGGGCCTTTGAAAACGCGACACCCAATTCCCTTGATTATTGTTCCATCCCCCTTGGTTGTTGCCTCCCCAATATCCTTGACTATTGCCACCCCAATTGCTTTGGTTGTTTTGATTGTTCTAATTCCTTGATTGGTTTGACCATTCCAATTAGCTTGGTTGTTTTGATTGTTCCAATTCCCTTGATTACCTTGAGATTACCATTGTTGTTGATTCGGGCCTTGAGAGTTGTTTCTTTTCCCTTGGAAGTTGTTCACATATTGTACTTCCTCCTCTTGTTAATTGTAAGATTCATCTTGGTCAAACCCACTATCTTCTTGCACATATTGTTCCGCACGGTTTTGCACTTGTTGACCTTTTTGCCTTCGCTTGTTCACCATCATATTTACTCCTTCCATTGCATTTACTTGCTTAACCATCATATTTACTCCTTCCATTGTATTTACTTGCTTAGGGTCTTGAACTTGTTGAACTTGGGCTATGGCTAATTGATTCATTGTGGTGGTCAACTCGGCAATTGCTTGCCCATGATCATGTAATTCTTTATGTAGGTGAATCATATTTGGATGACCTTGAGGAACATTTGCTCTACTTTGCCATGACGATGAAGTATCCTCCATTTCATCTAAGATCTCACAAGCTTTGGCATATGGTGTTGTCATGAAATTTCCACCGGCAAGTTGGTTGACCATGCATTGATTGGTAGTATTGATCCCCCTATAGAAAGTTTGTTGAATCATAGCCTTAGTCATGTCATTGTTCGGGTACTCTTTCACCATAGTTCGGTACCTCTCCCATATCTAATGCAAAGGCTCATTGGGTTCTTGTTTGAATGCTAGAATCTCATCTCTAAGAGTAGCCATATGCATGAGAAAAAAGAACTTAGCAATGAATTTCTCCGCCAATTCATCCCATGTATGGATGGAATGGTTTGGCAACCTTGCTAACCAACCCAAGGCTTTCCCCTGTAGTGAAAAAGGAAATAACCTCAACCTTAAAGTATCCTTAGAGACGTTTTTCTGTTTACTCCCCCAGCAAGTGTCTACAAATCCTTTAAGTGTTTGTACGAAATTTTGATTCGGAGCCCCGGTGAAGAATCCACGTTGCTCTAGCAATGTGAGCATAATATTTGTGATTTGAAAGTTGGCCGCCCTAATGCGGGGCGGGACTATGGAACTTGCATACCGTTCATTCGGCAACACTCGGTATGGAGCCGCTCTTGGTGGAGGTGGGGGTGAAACGGGAACGTTGTCTTGAGGCGGTCAGCCTCATCTATTTGCTTGAGGTTCAGGAGGAACCTCTTCAACTTGGTCATCTTCCACATCCACATCCCCCAAAGGCATGTTTCCGAGAGGATCATTATTGTTGAGATCCATTGTTTCACTTACAATTGTTTCACCAAAACGATTAATAATATTGAAGGAAATGAAGCCAATTCACACACAAAACCAAATATATAGCTAAATCCGTTTTTATGCTCCCCGGCAACAGCGCCAAAAATTGATCTCGCCCAAATCACACCTCAATTTGGGGTTGTGAAGCGATCGGTTGTAATAATAATAGCCAACCAGGACAAGAGTGGGTTGCTCTAGTGGTAAGCACCCTCCATTTCCAACTAAGAGGTTGTGAGATCGAGTCACCCCAAGATCAAGGTGGGGAGATCTTAGAGGGAGGGAGCCGAGGGTCTATTTGAAACAGCCTCTCTACCCCAGGGTAGGGGTAAGTTCTGCGTACACACTACCCTCCCTAGACCCCACTAGTGGGATTATACTAGGTTGTTGTTGTTGTTGTTGTTTTTGTTGAGCGTAGATGGGATTAAATATATATTTGTACTAAGCACGTAGAGTGTCTAAGATATATTTCCACAAACTATGTTTTGATTCTACTTCTAAATTATGCTACGGTTTGCAAATGTAAAGCTAGAAAATAATATTTTTGGTGTTGTTTTTCAAGCTTGTAAAAGATCTAGGGTTGTGACTTCCACCTAGGTGTTTGCCTAATGGGTTGTGGGCTTTAGGGCAGGTTTGG
The DNA here is from genome assembly GCF_000390325.3 of Nicotiana tomentosiformis. Taxonomy (NCBI): domain Eukaryota; kingdom Viridiplantae; phylum Streptophyta; class Magnoliopsida; order Solanales; family Solanaceae; genus Nicotiana; species Nicotiana tomentosiformis. Next base: position 87,753,785 of record NC_090823.1, read on the forward strand.
TAGGTCGGGGTGTAATATAACAATCAACACGCAATTACACAGTCAATACCTCTCGATAATAGAGTGGTTTTTCCCAATTTGGCTTTCTCAAGTCCAAATGGGTAATTCACAAAACAATTGATATATGCCCAAGTCGAGTTTTACTATCTCTATATTAAAACCTTTAATTGGGACTATCAATTTCTTGAGTTCACTCTAATTTCTTGTTAGCCAAGTTTTCCTAGATTCAGTCTCTCTTTCTCAAGTAGAGACTAAGTCAAATAGGCTTGAATCAATGTTTGCAACCATTAATTCTACAACTAAAGCAAGAACTATGCTAAATATTACACGCCCAACCATAAAGAAGCCCTAAATCAAACACCCATTAGGTACCCACACTAGGGTTGGGTCACAACCCTAGCTAGAAATTTAGCTACTCATAGATGAAAATGAAGAAATTAAAGAAGAATAGAAGATTAAACTCATATTCAATGATAAAGAGATAAAAATCCAATGTAAAATAGACATACTATCATGAAATTTCTTAAAGCAGTAAATAAAAATGGCTCCCAACTTTTAGATATTCCAAAATGTTTTACCTAATTTTGTCAAAAAAGACTATTTATACACAAATGAAATTTTTGGACAAAATTGCCCTTTCGGAGGTTCTGCGGCCACACAATTCTGTGTGCGGTGCACACTTTGATGCAGATCTTGATAGGAGGGACTTCTACGACCACACAATTTTGAATTACGGTCGCACTTCTTCAGGTTCTGCGGACCGCACATTTCTGAGTACAGCTGCACTCTTGAGTTCTGCGGCCGCACAATAATAGTGCGGTCCGCACTTTTTGATGGACATAAAGTTGGGCCTCTCTGATCTTCCTCTTCTGCGGACGCACAATTATTGTGTGGTCCGCACTTTTCAAAGAAGCTCTGACAGAAATCCCTTCATGATCTGCGGCCGCAGACAAAATTCTGCGGTCCGCACTTTACCCTTTTTGCTTGGTTGTAGTCGTTGTCCAAAAATACTCCTTATTGAGTTGAATTTCATCGTTTTGGCACATTTTCCAATACTCCTGCAATAAATTATATTTTATCAGTTTTCGGAAATATCTTTAAGCATATTTGAGCTAAAATGGAAGTAAAATGGGCGCAAATAAGTAGTCAAAATCCCCATTTATCAATCATCTTCCTAAGAATCTTCTCGTTGTTCTTATTTGCCGCTTCAATGGCTCTATTGGCTTTTAGATGACAAGGGATAGAGTGGTGATGCACAATTTTAAATTGCTTGCAAACCTCCTTCATCAAGTGACTATTTAGATTGGCTGCATTGTTAGTGATAATGGTCTTTGGGATACTAAAACGACATATGATGTTGGGATGAACAAAATCTACCACTGCTTTCTTGGTGATTGCTTTGAAAGTAATTGCCTCCACCCACTTGGCGAAGTAATCAATGGCGACCAAAATGAATCTAAGAAGAGGACATAAGATGCAATTCCAATGGAGGCGAGTGAATCAGGTCACCATGAATCTGGAAGTGGTGACACTTGCGAACAAAACTGAAGCAATCTCGCTTCATAGTAAGCCAATTATACCCCGCCCTTAGAATCTTCTTCGCCAAAACATATCCATTCATGTAAGGCCCGCATACCCCTGAATGCACTTCACTCATGATCCGCTCAGCTTCAGTGGAATCTATGCATCTTAACACGTTCAAATCTGGGGTCCTTTTGTACATAATTTCTTCATTCAGGAAGAAACCACCGGTGAGCCACCTTATAGTTATTTTTTGATCTCTTTTGGCATGCTCCGAGTATTCCCGCATTTTCAGGAATCGCTTTATGTAATGATACCATGGTTCACCATAAGGTTCTACCTCAATTGCATTACAGTAACCATGTTGATTGCGAACTTGGATTTCCAATGGATCAATATGAGTGTTTCTCGGATAAGGGAGCATCAAGGCTAAGGTAGCCAAGGAATCAACTAGCTCATTGTGAAACCTGGGAATGTACCTAAACTCGATAGACTTGAATCTTTTGCTTAGGTCTTACACACATTGTCTGTATGGAATAAGCTTCATGTCTTGAGTCTCCCATTCACCTTGGGCTTGCTGGATAAGCAAGTCGAAATCTCCCATAACCAATAGTTCATGCACATCCAGATCGAGGGCCATTTTTAGACCCATGATACAAGTCATGTATTCTGTCGTATTATTGGTACAGAAGAATTGAAGTCGTGCCATTATAGGGTAATGTTGTCCAATAGGTGACATGTGGATCGCCCCGGTCCCAACTCCTTTGATATTGACAGCCCCATCAAAATACATTTTCCATACATGGCTGTCATCCAGAACTACTTCCTCTATTGAGTTGACCTCTTCATCTGGGAAGTATGTGCTCAGTGGCTCATAATTATCATCGACTGGATTCTCTGCCAAATGTTCTGCCAAAGCTTTTGCTTTCATTGTTGTGTGAGTGACATAGATGATGTTGAACTCCATGAGCATAATTTGCCATTTTGCGAGCCTACCAGTGGGAATTGGCTTTCAGAAGATGTACATCAAAGGATTCATTCTGGATATGAGGTAAGTAGTATAGGCCAAATGATAATGCCTTGGCTTCTGAGCGACCCAAGTCAAGGCACAACATGTTCTTTCTAAAAGGGTATACTTAGCCTCATAATTGGTGAACTTCTTGCTCAAATAATAGATTCATGTTCCTTTTTACATGTCACATAATGTTGTCCCCAGAGCATATCCAAAGGAATTATCCATCACCGATAGATATAAAAACAAAGGCCTGCCAGGTTCAGGTGGGAACAGTACATGGGTGTTTCGACAGATAATCTTTGATCCTGTCAAAAGCTATTTGGCAATCATCTGTCCACTTGATAACAACATCCTTTTTCAACAACTTAAAGATGGTCTCACACGTGGTTGTGAGCTGAGCAATGAATCTACTGATGTAGTTCAATATCCTGATCAAACTCATGACACCAGTTCTGTTCTTCGGGGGTGGCAGATCTTGAATGGACTTTATCTTAGATGGATCCAATTTGATGCTTCTCCGGCTGACTATAAAACCGAGGAGCTTCCCATATGGAACCTCGAATGCGCACTTGGATGGATTGAGCTTAAAGTAATACCTTTACAACTGTTGCAAGAAATCTTTCAAATTACACCATGATCAGCCTATGTCTTTGACTTTATGATGACATCAACATATACTTTAATCTCTTTGTGCATCATGTCGTGGAAAATGGTGGTCATGGACCTCATGTAAGTTGCCCCTGCATTCTTCAAAGCGAATGGCATGACCTTGTAACAATACGTACCCCATGGAGTGGTGAAAATGGTCTTTTTTGCATCATCCTCATCCATTAGAACTGGTGGTATCCGGCATAGCAATCCACGAAAAATTGTATCTCATGCTTTGCGCAATTATCTACAAGGATGTGGCTGTTTGGTAAAGGAAATTTATCCTTTGGACTCGCTTTGTTCAAATATCTGTAGTCAATACAGACTCTAGTTTTTCCATCCTTCTTCTGTACATGCACAACATTTGCCACCCAAGTAGTGTATCGGACGACTCTGACCATATTAGCACTGAATTGCTTCATAATTTCCTCTTTGATTTTATCACTCATATCTGTTTTAAATTTTTGTTGCTTTTGTTGGACTGGTGGAAAATCAGGATACGTGAGAAGCTTATGAACCAAAAGATAAGCACTTAAACCCAGCATATCATCATAAGACCAAGCGAACACATCTCTGTATTCAAATAAAATCTAAATCAAGGCATCTATGGTTTTTTGTTCTGTGTGAATGCTTATCTTTGTTTCTCTGATTTCTTCAGGACTTCCGATGTTAATTGACTCAATTTCATCGAGGTTGGGCTTAAGCTTACTTTCAAATTGCTCCAATTCTCTTTTTATTTCCTCAACAACCTCATCTTAATCATATTCAACCTCTTGATGCATTATTTCAAAATTAGACAGCTTTTTAATATTTGGGCGTGAGTTCCACATGCATGTCATGTTATTAAAGCCAGTATTAACAAAACTGAAATAGAAACAAAATGACAGGAATTAATAATAGGAAAAGATACAGAACTTAATACGAATCTGAACTGCATTCCATTGAATTTGAAAGGATTGAAGGGTTAACATCAAAATAAAATAATCATACTGAGATGTTTGGATTACAATAGTGAAAGTAACCCAAATACCAAAAAGAAGCTGCAAAAGCAAACTACAAAGACTCCTTCCTTGTGGGGAGAAGAGTTGCTTCCCAATTGTTGAGCATGGTGTCTGGGCAATTAGTTGATCGACACGACTAGTGCCTTCACCAGCGTGGATCATATTCACTTCAGCAAACATCTTTTCGAGGCCATGGTAAATTTCATCAATGTTTTCCTGCACCGAGGAATTTTGACCCTCTTGGAGTTGTGGCTTGACAAAAGTATAAAAAATGTGAGGGATCGGTTTCTGCAAGACCCACCCATGCTTCTTGCGGTGCTTGGCTTTGTCCTCATCTTCTTGTATTAGCCTGAAACCTAAGCCAAAAATACCCTTGTTACCAAAGGGAGAAATATGCATCAAAATTCCTTGCAATGATGCCCCTAGCCTTTTTATGGCTCATAACCCTATCTTAGCATAAGTGCAGCCACCATTATAGATGTGGCAGAAAGACGAGGATGCAGAATGGGCTTTCCTTCCTCAACATGGTCCACATCAACCACGTCGAAATCCTAATAGACAATGGACTCACACCCTTACTTGGCCTCAATACACGAGATTAATAGGTCTTTATAAATGGATCACTCGTCTTTTTCGTGAATAATAATTTCTTGCCTGTCATGTTTGAACTTGAGCATCTGATGCAAGGTGGATGGCACAACTCGAGCCATATGGATCCATGGCCTTCCAAGAAGAAAGTTATAAGAAGTTTCTGTGTCTAATACTTGGAAGACAATTTCAAAATCAACCGGCCCAATTGTCATGGTGAGGTTGATTTCTACAATGGTGTCTCTCACTGATCCATCAAAATCATGGATGCAGACATTGTTGGGTTGGATTCTGTCTGTATTAATCCTCATGCTTTGCAAGGTAGAGAGAGGGCACACATCTATGCTCAAGCCTCCATCAACCATGACTCGCATTACGTAGTGTTCCTCACATTTGATAGTCAGGTGCAAAGCCCTCTTGTTCCCGGCTCCCTCCTCAGGGAGTTCCTCATCAGTAAAAGAGATTCTATTCACCTCAAAAGTGTTGTTAGCCATCTTCTCTGAGACATATGCCTCATTCAGAATCTTGATTAGTACATAAGCATGCTCTTCTGAATGTATGAGCAGAGATAGTAGAGAGATTTGGGCAGGAGTCTTTCTCAGCTGGTCAATGATTGAGTAATCCTGAACTTTTATTTTTTTCAAAAACTCTTTCGCCTCTTCTTCAGTGACTGGCTTCTTTATTGGCATTTGGCCTTCTCTGATTTTCTTGGCCTTCCTCAACTCTTCTGGAGAGTAACACCTCCCCGATCGAGTCAAACCTCCAGTTTCCCCCACTTCTTCTATGGTTACCTTGTATTTGTAGGTCACCACAATTGTGTTGTAGTTCCAAGGAATGGTTTTTGTGTTTGTCACACGAGGTTGCATGTCGAGTTTGATTATGATCAACTCTATTATACCTTTTATACCACCTTGATTCTGCCTCATGATGGGGTGGCCTCCCAGGACATACAACCTTGGGCTTGGAACACTGGAGCGGACTTCCAACCTTGAGATTTTTGGAACAAATAAAGTTGCCTCTGAGATTTGGGCACGTTTCACAACCAACGACACATCTCGTCTTGGACTTACTTCTAGTCCTGTTCCTTCTTGAATCGTTCCCACTGTCATTTCTGCTTAACCAACCGGCTTGTATTCTTGATCTCGGCCAATCATTCCCATAAAATGAACATCATTGTGTATTGACAACTGGTTGTTGTCACATTAGGAGGGTCCTCGCCAATTGTTACCACAATCAACTTTTCAATGTTGAGTCTTTTTATGGCCCTTTTCAGAGTCGAACAGTCATCATTGGTATGCCCTGGGGGGTACCTGAATGATATTCACATCTAGTATTTACTTAAAATCCATTTGAATCGAGATACATATGGTAGGGAGCATTGGGTCCAATCACGCCCATCTGCTTCAACTTCTGGAACAAACTAGAGTATGATTCAGTCAATGGATTGAATTTTTCCACAGGCCTCTGCTTTTGACCATAATCCTGCCTGGGACGAGCATTGTAGGGTTCCTAAAAATTTTACTGCTAAGGTCGGGGGATCCTTAGAGCTGGTGCCCGTACCAGTTGATTGGAAAGCCGAGCATAAGACTGGGCATTAAGCATTGTGTACTGTGGTGGGCACATAGAGTATTGTGGAATTGGTGGGGGATAATAATGTTGAGGGTAGCTATACTGACCCTGATAAACTTTCATATAAGGGTGTGCTGCCCCTCTTTGAACTTCCCTGGATCCCAAAGTCATCATGTATCCTTCATCTCTCTTCTTTCTATTTTCCAAACTTCCCAAGCCATTTTGGATTGCTTGGATAGTGGCTTTGAGAGCAACTTGACTTATAATTCTGTAATTCTTGAGGCTATTTTCGACCATCTCCTCTATATTGATCGCTTCTGCAAAAGGATTACCCATTACGGACATCATATTTTGGAAGTACTCAGGATCTTGAGCCTCCAGAAAAATAGTGATCAACTCATGGTTATCCATGGGTGGCTTAACTCTAGCCGCTTGTTCCCTCCATTTGATAGCATACTCCATAAAGCTTTCAGTCGCCTTTTTTTTTTTCATATTGGACAGGGAATTGTGATATGGCGCAATATCAATGTTGTACTGAAATTGTCTGATGAAGGCCAAGGATATATTGTCCCAAACATGCCAGTGGGAGATATCTTGGTCAATGAACAATTCAGAGGCTATCCCCACTAGACTCTCACCAAAATAAGCCATTAGCAATTCTTCTTTTCCTCCTGCATCTCTCAGCTAGTTGTAGTACCTTTTCAAGTGGGTGATAGGGTCGTCATGTCCATCATATTTCACAAATATTGGGGTTTTGAACCCTGGTGGCAAATTGATATGAGGGAACATACATAGATCACTGAATGAAATACTTTTGTGACCACCTAGTCCTTGTATGTTCTTTATGTTCTGCTCGAGACTTTTCATTTTTCTGGCCGTCTTATCTGGCTCACCCGTCTTGGTGACCTTTTCAGTTTCCAATGGTGACTCGTACTGAGGAGTCTGATTGTATGGATCCGAGACCCTGGAAGACAAATTTGGAAAGTAGCATTGGGCATCATAAGCATGATATGGTGTCTCATTATTTGTCCTTGTCACAGGAGGTGGTGGCGGGATTGAATATGCCGGCGCGCCAGACATGACGAGCGGGTGTTCCTTGCAGGTGAAGCTGGAGGTCACACATTAGAGGTACTAGGGGCAGTAGGGAAGCTATAATTTGGCACATACCCTGGTGGTAGAATGTGATCGCTCATTGCATAGAGCGGAGGTTGAGTAGCCAGAGGTATGGTGGAAGTTCCCTCTAAGGGATCTTGAGGCGGAGGCTGACCGGAGACCCAAACCCGATACACATTAGATAGTTGTTGTTCCAATATTCTTATTCCCTTCGACTCTTGCTCAACTGACTGACCCTGGGGTCATCACTGACCAACTCGATTTCATCATTGTTAGTCATTGCTACCTTTTTCTTAGATCTGGTGAACTAATGATATGTTGCCAGTTTCACCACAAACCAACCACCTTAAGCTTACTATATAAGAGACAACAAACATGTTAGGGTTAAGCATTTTAAAGATATGAATCACACATAACATTCCATGCTCCTAACATTATCACCGCCTCTAACATGATTTTGGAAGGCTTCATGTTTCATTCTGGCTTATAAGGTTGCTGCTTATGGAGCTCTTATTTTCTTCTCTCTCACTTTTATTTTCGCTTTTCTTTTCACTCGCGTTATTTTGATCCCTCATTTTAGGGTCGATGGAAAATATTTCGATCGAATCTTTTGGAGGTTACCTACATATCATGTCGTATGAATCGGATCATTACGTAGTTGAGGGACATGACCTTTTTTAAAAAATTGGTTTTTACAAAACAAACATCTTTTTGGTTCATTTTCAAATTTTTCTAAAATAAAATAATTTTCGTTGATTTTCAAACTTTTCCCTTTTTTTGTTTTTGTTTTGTTTTGATACAAGACTAAAAATAAAAATTTACATAAAGACAAACATTTAAAAAAAGACCAGACTCGACTCAAACAGAATTTTTAAGATAAAAGGCAAAACAACAAGACTCAAAACACCAAAAGACCCTTACAGACTCGATGAAAACAAAGGAACAATCAAAGTGGACTGCCAACTAAAAGAAGACTCTGATCTCTGCAGTAGAATCCACCAGCATCACTGTAGTCAATGGGCTTATTCTTGCGGCTGACCCCAACATTGTGGTATATCCTCTCTAAGTATACATCTATGTGACAGGCGATGTTCAATGATACTTCTGCAAACCGCTCATGCATCATTCCATGGCAACTCCTGCATGCTCGGGAGCTATATGTGGCTACCTCGAGGATCTTTCCCTTAATGTGCTCCAAATCCAAATGCAACTCATAATTTCACTGACCACGGGTTTAGGCTAGATCCAATGCATCATGCTCGTGCTTCAAGGCCATATCTCTCTGGCACCAAATTTCTAGTGACTCCCCCTCTAACCGATCGATCACCTTTTGGTCGTGATGTCTTTCTATTTCAAACTCGGCGATCTGGCGCTCCTTACTTGACTCAACTCCCTCCAACGGATCCCTTAGACCTTGGATTAATAGAGCAAAACCTTTGCGCTCATGATCACGGACCACCTTGAATTGTGCTTCTATTTCTTCTTATTGTTGAACAGTAGTGACTATTTTTTTTCTGCCTAATCTGGGTCTTGAGTGCTTTCTTCTCTCGTTCTCAGTGAGATTTCTCTTCCTCGAAAGCATCATACTGCAGATCCCTATCCACTTTAACGATGCTGAGCTCTTCTAGTAATGCTCCAAAGGTAAATTCATAATCTCTTTTCATCTCTTATGTAACCAGCCTAACTCTGTTTCGAATCTCAGACTCCCAATCAAATGCATTCCTTATGGATCTTTTTGGATTTTGCTCCGGGATTGCCTGATTGCGAAACCACTCAAGATACGTGAGTCTCACCTCTCCACGTTCACGATCAGCTACCATCTCGTCTAAGTCAGAAAACCTACTACCGAACCAAACTTTGTGTGCATATGACTCACTTGGAAGTTCCTCTTCCTTGAATTCCCACACAAACGGACGCATGTCCTCAATCTGGGGCCTCTTTTTCTCTCTCCCTAGATGGCGCATGACACGTAGGGTGTGTAGGGTTGGAAACCTCTGAAACCTATTAGTATAAAGAACGGGTGATACATCGACATATGCATGACCCTAGAAGAAGAGAACCAATAATAGTTCCAAGTGATTCTATCAGCAGTCAATGAACCAATTAGTGCCTGCCAGGCCCTTACCCTCTCTAGAAGATTACAACTCGCGACCCTATTTGGGTGAAATCCAATGTAATTCAACCAATTATCATTGAAATTTACTACTATTGGACGATGATAAAGGTGCTCTATGAACCACATCTGCAACAGAATGTTGCATCCCTCGAAGTAATCTTCGCCATTTTGGCAGCGGGTCAAAGCTCGAAAAATATCTCCCAGAATCATGAGAAGAATAGTATGATCCTCGCTACTTTCCAAAAATGAGACAATCACAACCAATTGAATTCTGATGTGCCACCATGCTCTGGAAAGACCATGATTCCCATAAATGACATCATAAAAGCGCAGATTCTCAACTCCCCAGGCATTGTAACTCAATTTGTTGACGAATTCTAAGCCGGAGCAGTTCTCAAACCCTTTCACATCCCCAAATCTGTCATACAAATATTCCAACGGAACCCAACCTTCGTTCAAGCAGCCCATTGGAATTTGACGGAGGTATAACTTCTTCAAGAATTTTTTCTCGCCAACTTTTCTCGGAGCCGCAGGATTTTTCCCACGAAGGTTTCACCCCAATTCTGTAAACCCCCCTAATTCTTCCAATGTAGGCATCATTTCACAATCTTTGAACTTGAAGACATTAATCACAGGATCCCAAAACCCCACTAGGGCCTCGTTTAAATCTCTATTGGGCTTAACTCCATGATGTTTGTGAGGAACTTGAGGTGCATAAAAACTTGATTTTGTTCCCATGTGGCGAAACTAGCCCACAAATTACTGAGACTACTTGGGGTCTAATCTCTGATAAAGAACATAGGAGATGTCTCGTCCCTTACCCTTTTTTGACTTCTTCTTTGTTGAGAATGCATGGTGAACCTGAGAATAAGAAAGGTGTCACGACCCAAAACTCTAACCTGTCGTGATGGAGCCTATCGATGGTACTAGGCACGCAGACCTTTCAAAATACTTCAATATTTCATAAAAAGGATAATTCAAAGCCTTTTCATACTAGAAAGATTTTTACAAAAACCGGAGTTGAATTCAAAATAAAATGCGGAAAGATAGCCCCAAACATCGGGGTGTCACCAAATCATGCGCATCTAGATATCCAGTCTAATAAAAATAGTGTCTAAGTATCATACAGGAAAGAAAGAAAAACATAGAAGGAGAGACAAAGTCTATGGACGCCGGCAGCTACCTCGTAGTCTCCGGTACTCGATCACGCACAAACTCAATGACCTCCGTGAACAAACACACTTGGATATGCACATGAAATACAAGGTGTAGCATGAGTACAACCAACTCAGCAAGTAACAGAAAAAAATAAGGAACTTAGAAGCAGTGACGAGCTATATAATTACAGTTCAGTTTCAATAATTCCAGTAAAGAATAGACATGCTTTCGCATCCGGCAGTTTAAGTCCAATAAGTTTTATACAGTTAAAGTTCAGGCAATTCGGATATAGAATGTTTCAGGAATTTCACAACAATGACAGATAACAACTACGTGCATCAACAAATGAAAAAGCAAGTACAGCCTCTCAGACCAACAGTCACTCAACTCGTCACAACAACTCAAATCACTCGGCTCTCAGCCCTCAGTACTCACACTCAATAGGTACCTGCACTCACTGGGAGTGTGCAGACTCCGAAGGGGCTCCTTTCAGCCCAAGCGCTATATCGCTGTGGCGTGCAGCCCGACCCAATCATATAAGTAGCCACTAGTCTTGTTACGGTGTGCAACCCAATCCACAGTTCATAAATAGCCATAAGGCTCGTTGCGGCGTGCAGCACGATCCATATGCCCTCACATAGCTCGCAGCTCGACACTCAGGCCTATCTTAGTCACTAACCTCTCCAGCCCTCTTGGGCTTTCAGAAATCATAAAAATCAGCCAAAAGAGTTAATAACAAGTGTCAACAAGAAAAAAAAAAGGAAACGGAGATATGACTCGCAAGTAGCATTGTGACTGAGTTCAAGACAACAAATAGCAGTTTATCAACAAGTACTCGACCGATGTGAGTCCCAACAGTGATGACATATGGCCTAAGCATGGCTTCGAACAAGAATGACAGTCAAATTTCTAGAAGACAGAGGGAACATGTAATTAACAATAAGCTATTCGACTTTATAGTCTCACGGGACGGATCAAGTCACAATCCCCCATAGTGCACGTCCACATTCCCATCACCTAGCATGTGCGTCACCTCCAAAATAATCACATCATACCAAAATTCGGGGTTTCAATACCTCAAACCGCTCAAAATCCTACTCCGCAATGCCTTTTCCCCTCTAATCAATCTCCAAATGCCCTGAATCCAGCCACAAGCAGTACAATATAATTAATATAGGCTAAATGAATCAATTCAACAAGAAAAACACGAAATTAGAAGCCAAAAGCTGAAATAGGCTCAACCCGGCCCCCCGAGCCCATGTCTCGAAATCCAACAAAAGTCACAAAATACGAACACGCATCTACTCACGAGTCCAATCATACAAGAATTACTCGAATCCAACCTCAAATCACCTTCCAAAACTCGAAATTTTAGCCTATGAAGTTTCTACCATTTTCCCCCTAATTTACAACTCAAATCCCTAATAAGATGATTAAAATAGTAATAGATTCATGAAATATAGTCCAATCCGAGTTAGAATCACTTACCCCAACAATCTTCTTGAAGAAACCTCGAAATATTGCCTAACACCGAGCTCTCAAAGTCCCAAAATTGAAATGGGAATCAAACCCTTGAAATTTCATTTTTTGCCAGTTCTTCCGCATCTATGAACATACTGTCGCACCTGCGACGCCGCACCTGCAGAAGTTCCCTCGCAGGTTTGGAAATGACTTAAGGGACTGGATCTACATCTGCAAGCAAGAGGTCGCACCTTCTTGTGCGCACCTGTGGACAAGGGTCCGCTTCTGCGAGCTTTCCCTCCAGCTCACTCTCCGCATTTGCAGAGATTCAAGCGCATCTGCGGGCTCACAGATGAGGAAATTCCCTCGCACTTACGACCCCTGGCCATCTCCTCCATTCCCATTTCTGCGCTAATTCACCCATACGTGCGAGTACGCACCTGCGGTCTCCCCACCGCAGGTGCAAAACCACTAGATATCAGAAAACTTCAGCCACTTGCCTAAGTCCAAATTCAAACCGTTAAGTATTCGAAACACCCCCGAGGCCCCCCGGACCTCAACCAAATATATCAACAAGTCCTAAAACACCATACAAACTTATTCGAGTCCTCAAAACACGTCAAACAACAACAAAAACACGAATCACCCTTCAATCCAAACTTAATGAACTTCGAATTTCCAAATACTACAAAAGATGCTGAATCATACAAAAGCACATCCAATTGACCCCAAATTTTATACACAAGTCATATTCAACATTACAGACATACTCCAACTTTCGTAATCGGAATCCGACCCCGATATCAAAAAGTCCACCCCCGGTCAAACTTCCCAAAAATTCGACTTTCACCATTTCAAGCCTAAATTAGCTATAGATCTCAGATTCATAGAGGATCGGGGCTAATACACACAAAACAACCGGCCGAGTCGTTACAAAAAGGGGTTAGGACTTATATATATATATATATATATATAAAATTCAAAAAACCAATTTAGGACTCGATCTATTTTTTATTATTTTTTAAAAATTACCGGACACAAAAGGTAAAATGATAAAAAATAGAAAAAATGACTATTATTACGAAAACGACCCTTTAGTACTCCCAAGAGAGGTTTAAAGGTAGTCTCGGAAAAAATGACCAAACATAAGGACAAAATGATAAAAGGTAGACAAAATAAATAAAATAGCTATTTTTAAGAAAATAACCATTCGTTACTCCTAAGAGAAGTTAAAAGGTTGACTCGACAAATACGACTAGACAAAACTAGAAATGTTGGCTATTTTTACGAGAACAACCTTTCGATACTTTCGTAGAAGGTTTAAGGATGTATTTGGCAAATTAGCCGTACAGAAAGGCAAAAAATGGTAAAAAGTGAACCAAAAAAGGACAAAATAGCCATTCTCGGCAAAAATGGCCAGATACAAAGGCAACACAGTAAAAAGCAGACAAAACAGATGAAATTCTCATTTTTACAAAAATAACCTTTTAGCGCTTCCGTGGAGTTTTAAGGCTGTCTCGACAAAAATAGTCGGACATAAGGGAAAATTGGTAAAATATAAACCGACTATGTTTTCTCTTTTGATTTTTTATAAAAATTAATCCTTAAAACCATAGCACTAGACCACATCGTCCTTTTTATATATTTTTTAATAACGAATATTTGTACAGAAATCGGGAGAAATTCTCTCTTGTTCATTCAACTAATTTATCCTAAAGCCGATCAACATGCAAGCTTCCCAAATAATGTAACAAGTAGCATATAACATGAACATAATAGTTTCAAAAATGTACCTTTCCTAAAACAGAACCCGGCCCCTGTGCCGAGCACAACTAAGTCAAATGTACATGATGCAAATACAGTGAACCTACTAGGGATATTCTGCATGAGATTTGTTCTTCTAGATTTAAATCCTAGTGGAGAAGGTATCTAGACTGACTTACTCGAGCGGACAACTCGAGCCGACAACTCAAGCGGACAACTCTACATTTATGGAAATGAATTTTGGAATTTAATAAATGTCGACTATCGTGCTACACAAGCGAATCCGCGATTTATAACCAGAGATTGACTAATTTAGGAATTAATTAAATCTAATGGATATGATATGAGATTATTGAATTAGTTGAATGTTAAATATCACGCTACGCAAGCGAGTCCGTAAAGTTAAAGCGCACCTACTAATTGCCTAGCGTTTAAATTAATTACTAAGGAAATGAGATAATTAACTAGTAACAAAAATCTTATTTTTATTGGAAATTATTAGTGGTGACATGACTCTTAAAAGTTTGGTCTAACTTATTATTTTAAGGAATGGGCAACTTTGTTATCAAAATAGAACGTGTCAACTCTTATTGGTATTGGCCAATAAAATAAATGGGCCAGCTATTTGAGTATTTAAACTGCTGGCCAGTTTTGGACAATCTTAGCATTGGGCCTGATCAAGAAGAGAAATATTTTAGCCCATAATTGGGCTCATTTTGAGGCAAAGGTTCAAAGGCCTAACAACCTCTTTAAACCCCAAATTTGTAATAACATCCTGTTACTATGCTGAAGATCTGGCCTCTTTATTTTACAGTCATAGCCCCTTTTTAACAAAACATAATGGCAGGCACATCCAGTTTATAAAATAGCCACTTTAAACTCAAGTTAATAACTTAAAAAAAGATGAGTTGCACCTTGTAAACCAAAACCTTAAAACCTCTCACATACATCCACTAAACCTGTTTTTTTTCTTTCAAATAATAACTCCTCTTTCGTCAACTTAACGTCACATACAAGAAGCAAAAATATTAAGTTTGCATGTTTCGAATCCATACCTTATTAATAATTAAACAACTTTTAACGGACTATACATGAAATATTAGTAACTTCAAATCCTCAACCAGATACACTGGAATACAACCTCAACTATAAAGGTAATGGAAAGCATGATGTTTCAACTAACTTTAACAAATTTACATCCTTAAAAAATGTAACATTCATTTTTGGGCAAACTTCAAATGTGTCATGCTTTATCAGTTCAAAAACGAGATCACATCTTCATTAATGTGAAAGAATTTGCAATACAAGGTTAAAGAGTTACCCGGGTCATAGAATTACAAACAATACAACAGTGAAATGAACAGAAACAACAGTAGAAACAGCCTAGATAACCAACAAGGATGCTTGAAGCTAGTAGCTAAACAACTTCACAAATTTTCTAAGGGGTCTTTCTATTTTTCTCAAAGGTTTTACACTCTAAGAAACACTCACAAAGCTCATAATTTTCAGCTTACTATTAGTATTCAGCTGCTGATGTTTCTCAAAGATATGTATTTTTTAGAGCGTAAAAGATGCCTTCTAAGTATCATAGAGTGTGTCTATCCAGTGTGGGAAGAGTATCCCCTTAAGTAGGTAAAGAAAGATACTTTTTGGATAGATTTTGATTCACCAAAAGTCTGTCAAAAAAAGACTGATTTTGTGTGCTAAATATTGTTCAAAAGCTGTCCAAAAGGTGAAAAGACAGCCTGAAAATCTGCTGTAGCAGAAGCAAGGAAGAAAAAAGTTATCTCAGCCACCCTACTAGTAAAATATTGACTACTAGTACTCTATTTTATAATAAAATTACCTAAAGTTCAGATTTTACAATATTAGTACCAACCTATGTAAATAAAACCAAATCAAGAAACAAGTAACTAGAATTGATTAAATTGATAAGGCAAACATACTTGGATTACAATCAAAATGAGCATTCAAACGAACTAGATTAAAACCATTTCAACTTATGCAAATTAACGTAGAGCGACTGAAACTATAACCTATTGCACTAAACAGATTTAAACATAGCATCGTTGCACTATCGGACAACAATTAATAGCAACAAATGACTAACGATTAGACAATACGACTATTGCAAAATACACTAATGCAGCCAAACGAATCAGTAATGACCAAAACGAGCGAAGAAATCAAACGAAACCTAAACCTAAATCACAAAATCAAAAGCAGAAAAGGAACGAAAGAAAATAAAAAGAAAGGGAGGTAGGGTTTTACCACACGAGGGAAAGTCGATGCCAAATCGAGCAACGAAGAGATGTCGGGGACCTCGAACAACGGTTGTTCGATCTTGGAACACTCGTTTAATTTTGGTAGACGATGAATTTGGCGTCATACCAAAAGAAAACGGGTGTCCTTAGGTCGAATATACTTTAAAACTGAGGGCTAAGGTGGTTTAGGGGCAGCAATGGTGGTGGTGGTGGCCGGCAGTAGGGCGGCCACAGTGGCGGAGCGACGACATTTATGGGTACAATTAGGGGGGAAGTGTAGGGATCGTGGAGCTCTATCTATTCATGTATGTGTTGTGGGGTGATAGTGGCCGGAGTTCTTTAATTTTGTACAAATAAGGGCAGTTAGAGTTTCGGTTGAGGTTACATATACGGAGATTGGTGGAGATTTAAAGAATATGAGGCTTGAATTCATGGAGAGAAGGTTGAGAGGAAGAAATGGTAAAATGTTTTGGTGGTTTAGACGATGGCCGCTGGCTGCGGGAGATTTCCGGCGGTGGAGCAGGGCGGCAGTGTGGAGAGCGAGAAGAGAAAGTGAAGAAAGAAAGATTAAAGGGGAAATAAGGGTCAAAATTTGGGGGTTTTGAGGCTTTAAATAGTAGGGATGGGGTGAATGAGAGTCGTTGGATCATGAGGGAATGGAAGGGAAAGATTGAGACTTTGGCCACTTATCCAAAGCGACATAGTTTTAGGTTAAACTACGCCATTTTGAATCCTCCCGTGGTAGGCCCTCTACTGGACCGGGTTCAGGGTGCTTTGGGCTTAGATTTTTGAGTCAATTTTGGCCCAATTCAGCTAAAAATATAATTTAGCCCACACATTTATTCTCTTTTAATTAAACTACAATAAACTCATAAAACCTACACATACATGCATAATAAACATAAAAAAAGAAAAGGAAAGTGCAAAATTAGGCATTTAGAACGACTATGAATATTCTATACTCATGTAATGTTATACGGAATATATCGAGAGTGATGCTTTTTCAAGAAACTAAAATATTACCAAAATAACCACATTACTACTACAATCTGCAGGCATCCATAATTCCTAAATTCTACATAGATGTGAAACTTGAAAGATTTCAACACAATGAAGAAACTCTTGCATGTGAATCGAATAATGGAGATCCCACTTCTAAAAGTATCATAATTTACAAACCGAAACTTTTAAAGCTGATATTTTCTTTGCCGCTAATAATAAATTCGAGCCGAAAGTTTGATTTTATTTTGCTCCACTTTGATACAAGAGGGTATTACTTAAGAAACACTGCCTACTTATTAACTACTGGAGTATTTTATGAATTAAACCACAAATTTTCATATTAGTAAATAAAGTTTTTTACAATAATATCCAAAGTAATATTTTGCAAACACATGACTAACATAGTATCACTTATATTTTGCTTGTTGTGTATCTATATATAACTACAAGAATTTAGCCTTTTTCCTGCGATAAAGTCGCCACTAAAACAAACTAGGTCACTAAAAAAGGGTTTTGGTGGCGACACATCGGCCGTTGGCTATAGTAAGGTTGATGCTTTGCAGTGGCGACCATAAAAAGTCGCTACAAAATGTCAAGTTTTAGTGATGACCTTCACTGCCACATAACCAACCCATGAAAGTGCTCCACAAAAGGTTGCCACTGAAGAACGCACTTTTAGTGGCGACTCGATCGAGTAAACACTGTTTTCATTCGGTGGCATCTGAGGTCGCCACTGAAGTCAACTTTCTGCGGTAACCGAGGTCGCAACTAAAGCTTCCTCTTATTCAAAAAAATTTATTTGGCAGTTGTAAACCACTAATTGCCCAACAATATTAACATTATAACAAACAACACTAAATACACTACAACAAAATGATATAGGAATTTTTTATTACCAAATAGTCTATGCAACAACGTATACAATGTTTCATAATATTACATTGTACTCCCTCCGTTTTAATTTATATGAACCTATTTCTTTTTTAGTTCGTGTAAAAAAGAATGACCCCTTTCCTTATTTGAAAACAATTTATCTTTACGCAATGATTTATAGCAACACAAAATATATGTGCCTCATTTTACACCGCAAGTTGAAAAGTCTTCTCTCTTTTCTTAAATTTCGTGCCCAGTCAAATGAATTCACGTAAATTGAAATTGAGGGAGTAATTGTGTATACACATGAAGGAAAAAAAATCAAATTTCTTCCGACTCCTCCTTGGCCAACATCATTTCCCTCTTAGAAAGAGCTTGTTCCTGTATATAAACAGAAAGCTTCCAATTTACAATTATGTTTAGAACTAATCAACAATATAAGATCCAAAGAAACCAAAGATAGTGAAAATACTTCCAACCCGTGTATTTGTTTTACACACTACCCACTAATCTACCAGTCAAGCTAACTAGACTAACATTCACTATCAACTAGAATGGTTAATTTCTTATTCTAAACAAAAAGTGAAACAAACTAAGCTTTGAAATACAGAGGCTCTCATGCAATGGTGTTCCTACCGGTACTTATTTGTCATAAATTAACATCACCTAAAAATAAACCTTGTATTGCAATCTTCTACAAAGTTAGAAATACATAGTGATACAAAGGGAATCAGAAGCTAATGGTGTATGTGAAACACATGGAGATCAAATGTAACATCGAAAAGTTAACGTTTGGCTAATAAAGTGAAATGATGACTTGGTGTAAGAAATTTCTCATCATCATGACTCCTTAGTGAGTTCAGAATTACTAACGACTTTAAGCTATATAAATTAACTCTGGAATGCCTGAATCTTAAAATCATAAATCCAATCTTTCTAAGTAGATTGCCATATATTTATTAATTTCCTTTTATCTCATGGAAGAAATTTATAACTTTAGGTATTAATATTTGTTTTAATTGTGTTAGATTTATGAGTTTCATTGTGATTCTCCCGAACAGTAAATATATTTATGGTCACCTCTTCTTTTGATTTAAAAGAAAACAAAAGAAGAAAAGGTTGGCCCAACTTTCAGAAAAAGAGTCAATCAATATCAGCTTAGTAAATGAAAAGAGAATTAGCTTTTACAAAGAGATAGAGATAGAACTTTACCAAAAGAAGCTTGCTTAGATCATTTAAAAACATTTACAGCTTCTAAGTTTGTCTTTTCTTCCTCCTCCGCCGTTGTTTTTTTCTACATCTCCTGTAAATAAATAGTTTCTCCTTCAACACAAATTTTAAAAAAAAGAAAAGAAGGAAAGATACAACATATTTTAATATCCTGCAACTAACCTTACCCAGGAAAAATGAAGAAATGAACAAGTTAAACAGGGTCCTACACACCATAAGATACTAATAAGGACATGAGTACTAGACAAATAGAAGCAAACACTAAAATATTGGAAAACTTACTAGTTAGCAACTACAGAGCTTCGTACCATGGCTAATGTTGCGTAGAAAATTGCTGAATCAATCATCAAGTAATAAAATATTAAAATAATTAAACATAAAACTAATTTATTATAAAAGTAGAGAACGTGAAGTCAAATAGTCAAACGATCATGGTTTTGCATAAAAATCAATTAAACTAGAGAGGCCAAACTCCAGTTTGATGAGATTACATGTCAGTAGCTCATACTCAAGAAACATAATATTCATTTAATAATAATACACATAATACCAGAAAAAAGTGACAAGGAAAGCAATGAGTTACTCAAGAAACATAATATTTATTTAATAATGCACAGAATACTAGAAAAAAGTGACAAGGAAAGCAATGAGATACTCAAGAAACATAATATGTATTTAATAATGCTCAGAATACTTGAAGAAGTGACAAGGATAGCAATGAGTTTTCAGTTGAAAATTAGAAAGAAAGATTTATCTTTTAAGAGATGGAACTTATCGACTTTGGTCAGGTAAAAGCTTACTTTGAAGTACTAAGAATCAATACTTCCTTTTACTGGTATAGTTTTTAAGTTTTGTTGTGCTGAAATTATTTTCAGTCACAGTTCAATAGATCTCTTCACTAGGCCTACATGCCAGAGAACCTTTATCGTACATAAAATACCCACTATGAACCATACAATTCTATGTATTTGTATCTGTAACAGACCAGTCAATTAGTATTTAGTCTTACTTAGCCAGTCACCTGATATAACTTACAACTGCTACGCTTGAATACCTAGCGCCTAATATTGATTATATTAATTCATTACTCTTCAAAATGCATGTTTTGGAACTCCTAGTTCTATTAGAAGAATACACTTGTTTTCCACAAATTAAGATTGCAAAAGAACATAGTGTCTCTGAATCAGAAAATCCAAAGAATATTTATTTGTAAACTAAAGACTCCAAAATGGGTATGACAATCACAAAAAAGTAGATGAATAGAAAGCAGTAGGACCTTAGTTTCGCTGGTGGACTGAATGGAGCTAGAATCCAGATACATAAAGAGTAAAGATGATCACTGTCACAGGTCAACGAGATGAGATTTAGCTAGGGCTTGGGTGTATTTGTCTACCGATATCTCTCTTTGTTGGTTGTGTATCCTACCCATGAGAACATCACCATGTCTAGCAGAAATTAATCCCAAGAATACTGCTGCTGTAAACAAGCAAGAGGAAGAAAATATCAAGTTCACAATGCCAAAATAATGAATAAGCAGAGAAAGCACCAACTTATAAACACAAGTTGGTGTTACAAACAATCAGCGCTGAAAAATCTTACTCCATTCGTTTCAATCTACGTGAACTTATTTTCTTTTTAGTCCGTGCCAAAAAGAATGACCAATTTCCTTATATGAAAATAATTTACCTTTATGCAATGATTTATAGTCACACAAAATATATGTGTCTCATTTTATACCACAAATTCAAGAAATTTCTCTCTTTTCTTAAATTCCATACCTAATCAAATAGATTAACATAAATTAAAACAAAAGAACTATTTCAGTCAAATAGGTTCACTGGTTATATTTGAGGGAAAAAGATGAAGGAGTGGCGAAATCGTCGGTCGAACTTGCTAAGTAAGCGTCGTCGATGAATTTGGGGAATTTTGGGGAAAAAGGAATTTGGGACGTCGGTATAGTCTGTAAAGATAATTTACGGGTGGATCCCTTTGGGTTTGATATATCTAGCAACTTTTTTATTCTTTTAAAATAATTAAAGTAAAAAAAAAAGATTTTAAAAAATAAAACTTAACTCAACGACGAACAAGTTGGTGCTTTCTCTATTTTTTTCATCGAATAAAGATATTTCCTAAATTGCATAGATTTTATAATGTTTTAAACTTGCAATAATCTGTAAGATATTTTTTAGCAAAAGATTAGTGGCGACAACATCCCCACAAAAAGTCCTTGCCACATTGTGCATTTAGTTCTAGGCGAAAAATGGAAATTTGTACACATTCGTCGCGATGTAAATTATGTCGCCACTAATACAATCACTTTTAGTGGTGACCTTTTAGAGTCGTCACGAATAAACTAATAATTGTGGCAACTATAAGGGGTCGCCTCTAAAACTATTGCGTTTTGTGATAACGGTGTAAAATCGCCATTACTGACGATTACAAGGGTCTCCACTAAAGGTTGCCACAGAAAATCTAATTTCTTGTAGATAAGCACTACAAGAAATCGTCACTAGGAAATGGTTATATTTGAGGGAAAAAGATGAAATCGTTAGTCGAACTTGCTAAGTAAGCGTCGTGTGATGACCCAATAGGTCATTTATAGTTTTACACTTTATTTCTGTATTCCAAGACCTCGAATAGTTCCATTTAGCCTTTTTCTATTTGCGCACATAGTCCGCATCCTTTTTTTCGGAAGGTCTATATGAGAAATTTATGAAAAAGTGAAACTGTGCCTTAAAACTCATTTGAGTTGGTTTCGGTTAACATTTTGAGCAAACAGACCCGGATCAGTATTTTGATGGTCCCGATGGGTTCGTATCGTGATTTGGGATTCAGGCATATACCCGGAATCGAATTCGGAAGTCCCTAACTTGATTTATCACAATTTATTGAAAACTAAAAGTTTAAAGGTTTAAAGAATTCTTAAATTTGACTTAGTTTGACTTTGTTGCTACCAGGTTTGGATTTCGGTTTCAGAACTTGGTATAGGTTCGTTTCAGTATTTATGACTTGTTTGCAAAATTTGGTGCAAAACGGAGTTGATTTGCCGTGATTCGGACATCAGGTTGAGAAATTGAAAGTTCTTAAGTTTCTTTGAAATTTTTATTTGTTTTGGTGTCCAATTCGTAGATTTAGATGTTATTTTGGTATTTTGATCATGCGAGCGAGTTCGTATGATGCTTTTGGACTTATGTGTATGTTTGGTTTGGAGCCCTGAGGGCTCGGGTGAGTTTCAGATAAGTTGCAGATGATTTTGAACTTAAGGAAATGCTGGTTTCTGGTGCATGCTTCTTCGTAATCGCGAAGACACTCCCGCGATGGCGAAGAGTAAATTGGGACTGGGGAGGAATATATTCTTCGCGAACGTGAAGAGATGGTCGTGAACACGGAACAGTGGAGGGGTCTGTCCTTCGCGAACGCGGCCATTCCTTCGCGAACGCATAAGGGTAGAAAGGGGAACTGTGGGATGGAACCATTACTCTACGCGAACGCGAGCCCAGACTCGCGAAGGCGAGGTGGGCTAAGCCTACACGAACGCGTAGAGTATGTCGCGATTATGATGGCCATCAGGGCAGTGCTCTTCGCGAACACGTCAGGTGTCTCACGAACGTAATGAATACCTGACGCCCAGTCATTTAAACTCCTAAAAATCGGGATTTTCCTCATTTTCACCATATTTTCATTAGAGCTCGGCCTAGAGGCGATTTGGAGGAGAAATTTCATCACCCTTTTATAGGTTAGTATACTTTAACTTATTTTCTTCTATTTCCATCATCACCCATTAATTTCTAGCCTTAATCTTTGTTCTTTCATGGTGTAAAATTAGGGATTTGGGAATCATTGAGTTTGTTTTGCAAATTTTGGATTTAGACTTCAAATTGAGGTCGGATTTCAAAACTCATTACATAATCGGGCTCGAGGGTGAATGAGTAAATGAGTTTTGGTCCGAATCTCGGGTTTTGACCAAGCGAGCACGGAGTTGACTTTTGTTGACATTTTAGAAAAAAATATAAAGATCTTAGCTTTATGTATTGTAATTGATTTCCCTATCATTATTTGATATTATTGAGTCGATTGTGGTTAGATTCGATTGGTTTGGAGGCGAGTGTTAGAGGAAAGACCCCGATAGAGCTTTGATTTTCTTGCGGAGCGAGGTAAGTGTTGGGTTTAACCTTGATTTAAGGGAATTAGGAGCCCTTGATCTATGTGCTATGTAAAATTCATATGTAGCGGCGTATATGCGAGGTGACGAGTGTATATACGCCATCAAAATACTTGTTTCCATGCTTTTCCGTATTTCATTAGTTATTTTATTCCATGACTTAACTGTTACATGCTTTAATTGCTTCTCATGTCTTAATTTGCTACTTGTCATTTATTATTCTCGTATTAAAATGTTAGATTCTCCCATGGTTTCATGATTAACTGCTAATTGCCTTAATTGACTTACTTGTACCCTCTAGTTGTTATTTATTTGACTTGTCTTACTGCTTAGTATTGATTATTGTAAATTCTTAATTTGGGACCGCATTTCCTTTCTGGTAAAGCTTTCATATTCGTTAATAGTAGAGATTCTTATGATTTATGTTGTTGAATTGATTTCATTTATTGATTTATGTTTATAGATCGGGTTGTACACCGCAACAAGTGAAATAAGGGAGGATTGATATTGATATGGTGGGATCAGGTTGCACGCCACAATATGTGAAATAAGGGAGAATTGATATGGTGAAATAAAGGAGGATTATAATATTGATTATGATTATATGGTGGGATGAGGTTGCACGCTGCAATATATATTTTACTTGTTATTATTGATATTTACATGAGGGAGGATTGTGTTTGTGTGGTGAGATCGGGTTGCACGATGCAACAGTTTATGTATTTGGTATTCCTTGTTGTATTGTGTTGGATTCGGTGTTTTCATACAAAATTCTGAGAATTTGGTATCTCTAGTTTTACTGGTTTTCGAGGATTGAGTTTACGGTCATGAATTAACTGCTTTATTTTCCTATATTTCCTTTCTTGTCATTATTATTATACTGCATACAGGTTATTGTAAGTGACCCGCCTTAGCCTCGTCACTACTTCGTCGAGGTTAGGCTCGACACTTATATAGTACATGGGGTCGGTTGTACTCATACTACACTTTGCACTTCTTGTGCAGATTTTAGAGTCGGTCCCAGCGGCGATCAGTATATTGCTTGGGTTAAGGTACAACTGCTCGACGTTCATAGCCTTGAAGTCCCCTTCTACTTTATCTTAGTTGTGTATTTTCTTTCAGACAACTTTACTTTCATTCAAACCTTTATCTGTATTATTCTAGTAGCTCGTGCACTAGTGACACCAGTTATGGGTTGTATTAAGACATTTCGATTGTTATGACTTTTTCGCACTTTATTATAGTTCCATTATAGTTGTTTCAGTTTAATAGGAAACAGTTAATTTGATTTGTTAAAAATAGCTTAAAACCATTCTAACGTTGACTTTCCTAGCAAGTGAAATATTAGGCGTCATCACGGTCCCGAGGGTGGAAATTTCGAGTCATGACAAGCTGGTATCAGAGCACTAGGTTGACTAGGTCTCACGAGTCACGAGCAAACTTAGTAGAGTCTGGAGGATCGGTGTGGAGACGTCTGTACTTATCTTCCAGAGGCTATGAAGTGTAGGAAAAATATCATTTCTTTCTTACTCTATCGTGCGATTTTATTCTATCATTGCTGATTGAACCTTTCTATTCTTGTCCTCTAGCAGATGGCGAGAATACCCAATGCATCTACCGTCAGATAGGAGCCAGATCCCCATGTGGAAGCTATGACCAGGGGCAGAGGTCAAGGCAGAGCCAGAGCTCATCCTAGAGCTCGAGCAACAACACCCGCAGTGGAGCTTCAGGTGGATTTGAGGAGGAGGTTCTAGCTCACACTATTCCCTTCGGACATGCTTAGGTCCCGGAGGGGTTCATAGCCGCTCCATTACTTCAGGACGCTCTAGTCCATTTGGTGGGTCTTATGGAGAGTGTGGCCTAGACTAGTACCTTTCTGGTGGCACCAACCGTCTCTTGAGATAGGGGAGGAGCACAAAATTGATATACTCACACCCTAGAGAAGGTGGCTCCCTTGTATCAGACTCCAGCAGCTCCGCCAATTGGGGTAGTTCAGCCAGTCGTTGGGGCACATGCTAGTGATAGGCCCGCTTTGTCTTCTAAGGCTATGTTGAGGTTGGATAAGTTTACCAAGCTCTTTCCTGTACATTTCAGTGGTGCATCTTCTGAGGACCCACATTACTTTCTGGACCATTACCATGAGGTGTTACGCAACATGGGTATAGTTGAGATCAATAGGGTCAATTTTATAGCATTTCAGATGACTGGTTCCTTCCAGAGATGGTGGAGAAATTATATGTTGACTAGACCAGCTGGGTCGCCTACGCTTACTTCGGATCAGTTCTCACAGATATTTCTAGAGAAGTTCATTCCTATCACCCTGAGAGAGGAGTATCGCAGGCAGTTTGAGCGTCTCCAGCAAAGTAGTATGATTGTTACCCAGTATGAGACTCGATTTGTGGACCTAGCTCGCCATGCCACTATCTTGCTTCCTACTAAGAGGGAGAGAGTCAGGAGATTTATTGATAGGCTCACTTTCACTCTCAAGCTACAGATGGCCAAGGACACCGAGAATGATATATCCTTTCAGACGACCGTCGATATAGCCAGACGGATCGAGTTGGTTCGTGTTCAGGAGAGGGGGCCAGTGTCAGATAAGAGGCTCCGTCATTCCGGTAGTTTCAGTGGTGCCTCGTTTGGAGGTAGGTGTACTTTTGGTAGAGGCCATCCTTCCAGGACATTTCATTCAACTCTTCATGCATCTTACAGTGCTTCAGGGAGTCATGGTCCTATGTGCCTCATTCTGGATAGCTAGCCTACAGTGCACCTCCGATTCAGAGCTATCACCGTGGTTATTTGGCCCGTTGGGGTCAGCTTTAGCTTCAACATTCACAACAGCAGGATGGGGTTTTTTAGTGTGGCGGTATTGGTCATTGATGGTAGGCTATAATCACGTATTTTAGTCGCTTATTGCACTCTAATTCACTGTACTTTACTTGTTTTGAGCTTTAATTGATAATGTTTTGCCCTTATTGTGTGTTTTATGCCTTGTAGGAGCGATTCCGAGCTATGTAGATGTTTTGGAGCTAAATCAAATAATTGGAGCTTTAAAGTCTGAGTAAAAGCCCAAGGATCACTTCTGGACGTCAAAAATCAAGGAAAGAAACAACACTCTGAGGAAATGCACTCATGCGACGCATCAATGCAAATGTGCGTCAGAAATTTGAGAAGTTCAGAGACTTCTAATTTCTGACAGAAAAGTACACTAATGCTAGGCATAATGCGTAGCATCGGTACAAAATTCTGTCAGACAAGATAAGTTCAGAGAGTTTACGACCTTGAAAATTTCACTAATGCGACGCACTGGCGACGCACGGTGCGATGTACAATGCGACACATGAAAAATATTAAGTTTTCAAGTTTTCCTATTTCCTCTAGGAAAGGGTGATTTCGTTTAGGCCCGACCCTACTTGGTATAAATACATGGAAAAACGTTATTTTCTAGACTTTTGACATACTTTAGACCTAAGGAAGCTAAGAAGGAGTTGGAGGAGTAAAAGCACAAGGATTTCATCATTCCGTCCTCACTCAAGACCCGAGTTTGGATCGAATTTATGTCTTTCTATACTTTAATTATATATGTGATAAATTTCTCCATATCTATGGAGTAGTTCTCTTTAAGGTTTGATGGATTTGGTGTATTGATGATTGTTTGTGGATTATAACTCTAGTTTTATGTATTGAAGAATTTTTGGATGATTTAATTGTTGCATCTATATTTACTAGTTCATGTAATCGAGAGAGGCATAACTGGTGATATCTTTGCATTATATTATTGGTTGAGTTCATTAATTCTTCTTAGTAATCGAAAGAGGCTAGTTGAATCATTGATTAAACCTTGTTAGGAGGATAATCGAGAGAGGTTCTCCTAAAGACCAATCCACTACGCATTCTTGCATATCATCACGTGCTTAAATTGGTTCATCTTGTGAGGTTAAAACTTAATCGAGAGAGGAGTTTTTCCTGAACGTTTGAACTAATAATTGAGTGAATTCGAGAGACTCACTTGAACATTAGAAGTTAATTATCTAGAGTTAGATCCAAAACAATTATCTTGCACCTATCCTATCAAAATCCTATTTTCTTTCACTGATAACTTTCTTTGCTAAATCCTTATTTCGATTGTCATTAGTCAATAGCTTAATACTCTTAGTTAATTTTAGTTAGAAATCATATAAATCTCAATTGTTGATCCTCTTGGATAGCAATTAAGCTAGAAACTACGAGATTGCTATTTAAATCCAATCCCTGTAGATACGATATTATACTATACTATATTTGATTAGCGAGCATAATTTAATTGTGTGTTTCGAGCTCGTCAAATTTTGGCGTCGTTGCCGGGGATTGGAAATCAATAGTGTTTAAAACGTTTGTAGTGCTAATTCAGGATTTTGTTTCTTTTTATTTAATTTTTTTCCTCTTTTTAAGGTTGGTGTTCTTTGACTGTGCGCAAGTTACAGGTTATGATTGGTGCATGACTCGAACTTCTACAAAGGAAGTGCTATCATACAAGCCAGAAATAGAAAAACAACTACGACAGCCGAGGAAGGAAAGAAATCTAATCGAGACATCAGATAAGGTTGGGCAATCCTCAACCAAAGAACTTATGACTGGAAATAGTGAGGATAATGTAGATTTGGCCGCGAGAGAAGCAACCTAACGACGACAACAAGTTGTACGGGATGCTGAGGAAGCAACTATTATAGATGCACAAATTATCGATGAAGAAGAAAATGATTGGAGAATTGCTCAAAATCAACCCTTGGCTGCAGATAAGTTTGGAAATATAGCTCCCGGACAAGGGAGACCACTTGGCGATTATGCTAGACCGGTCTACAATCAAGGATTATCAAGTATTAGACCACCTCCCATTTCAGCTAACAACTTTGAATTGAAGCAGGGGTTGCTTCAAACCATTCAGAATTGTTGTATCTTCAGAGGGAAGCCAAACGAAGATCCAAACACACATCTAATGGACTTTGAGGAGATTATGAACACCTTTCAATACAATGGGGTGTCACAAGATGCAGTGTACTTAAGGTCAATTCCCTTTTCACTCAAAGATGATGCAATCAATGGCTTCGGCACTTGCCCACAGGATCGATAAGAGCATGGGAGGAGATGACCAGAAAATTCCTTGACAAATATGTTTCCTCAGCTAAGACGGGCAAGTTTAGAAGAGAAATCCATAATTTCTGCCAGAAAGATACGGAAACTATTTTTGAAGCATGAGCTAGGTTTAAGGAGATTATTTGAAAGTGTCAACATAGCGGAATTGAAATTTGGATTAAACTCCAAGACTTTTGGGAGTGATTGACACCAGCCTTACGTAGCACATTGAGCGACGCAGCTGGAGGCCTGTTGATAAAAAAGACTTCAGATGAGATAGTCACAATCCTTGATAAGTTATCTGAAGATGCAAATTAGTGGCCCTCTGAGAGTGCTGAAAGAAGAAGATCAACTGGTGTTCACCAGGTTTATGCTAACGTATTTGTGCAAGTACAGTTTGATGCTATGGCTAAAGAGATAAGGAAGCTGACCTTAGCCTCGATACAAAATGAGCCTCACACAATTTGTGATATATGTGGAAGAGGACACCCTACTCATGAGTGTCAAGCCTCAAATGAGGAAGTGAATGCTGTGGGAAACTACAATTTTAATGCAATAGGTCAGAGGCACCTCGATTTTTCATGGAGTTCACCTGGGGGTATCGCGAATGAATGGCAACAAAATAACTCTAGACCTCAGGGACAAAGAGCTCCAGCATTCCAAAATAAGCAAAGGGAGCAATTTCAGCCTCAACAGCCCATTCAGTCTGGCATAGAAGATCTCATGAAAGATCCCACCCCGATCCAAGATGATGTGATACTTGAAAAAAAAAGTGGGAAGCAACTGAAAAATGATGTGGATAAAAAGAAGAAGGGCTCGATGAAAACTGAGAAGAAAAAGAAGGAAGAAACTTCGAGAAGGGAGGAACCCGAAGAGAGCAAGCATATACCTTCTTTAACTATCCCTCAAAATCTATGTAGAGAAAAGCTGGACAAGCAGTTTTGGAGATTTCTGGATGTGCTGAAACAGGTTCATGTAAATTTTTCATTCACATAAGTTCTCTCACAAATGCCTGCCTATGCCAAATTCTTGAAGTAGATCCTGACAAAGAAGAGGAAAATAGAGGAGACCTTGGTGGTGAACCTCATAGAGCATTGCAGTGTGATCTTACAAAATAAACTCCCACAAAATTGTAGAGATCCATGGAGTTTTACTATACCTTGCTCTTTAGGCTTTATTAATTTTAATAAGTCTTTATGTGATTCTGGTGCCTCAATTAATTTAATGCCTTTATCTATTTACAGGAAACTAGAGAAAGAAATTAGTGAGATAAGGTCGGTGCTAATATCTTTGCAACTGGTAGACCAAACGACTTTAATACCCAAAGGGATAGTGGAAGATGTGTTATTTCGGGTGGATAAGTTCATATTTCCTGTAGATTTTATAGTGATGAATATGGAGGAGAACAAGGACGTCCCCCTCATCCTAGGAAGACCATTCTTAGCGACAGGTAGAGCTATATTTGATATACATGAGAGCAAACTCATGCTTAGAGTGGGTGAGGAGACTATGACTTTTGAGATGAATGCAGAAAAGGGAGCACAAAAGGACAAATCAACTGCGAGTGTTGAGTGGAAAGTGAAGGGCTCGAAATTGAAGGCTGCATTGAGTGAGAAAGATATGTGTGGGGTGTAAACCCAAAAGGCTGAGAAGAAGCTGTCAGCATGGATGTCCGCATTAGTCCGGAGACGAGGAATGGAGTCCGACTTTGACTCAGACCTCGACTAGATGTTCAGGAAAGTTTTCTTTATCTTATGCTTTTTCATTGTGTGTCATGGGGACATGAAACAACTTAGAGAGTAGGGCGGGGGATATTTGTATGTTGTATATATGTATTTTAGTTTTAGTTTTGTTAGTTGTAGTAGATAGAGATAATTTTTGTTTTTTGAAAAAACCATAAAAAGTTAAAAATTTGCGATTTTTTCCGATGATGGATATCATTCGACGGGTTTCTTGAGGGATTAAAGTCGAAAGAAAAAGACAATTCTTTTTCTTTTGATAGGTAGTGTATTCCCCCTTGGGTTTTCTTTGTGTCGGGGTTCTTTTCCAAGGATTTTGTTTGAACCAGGTGTAGTTAGTTTTTATTTTGTAGAGTAGTAGGAAACCTTGTGCTATGAATTGATTGGAAGGAAATACCTCTTTAACTTTATTATACCTCGAGAATAGTAATTGCTTTAGTTGTGATGCTTGGGCTCAGTGTTTGACTCTTGTATAAGTACCTTAAAGTGTATGATCTTAACTTTACTTAACTGCTTTGACTAGAGTGTCTTTATGAGTCCGATACTGAGTGAATTATGTTCCATGTGTGTGTGAGGTTTTGAGTATTTTGTACATTGCATTTGGTGTCTAGAACTTACCCCGTATGTTTACAAAGCGAAATAGTTGTTTTAGTCAGTCTTAGAAGTGATATAGGCATTTATTTGTTCAGCAAAATATATGTTTTACCCACCTAATTTTTATGTATTTTAGTTAACCCCATTGAGCCTATAATCCTATTTCTTTGGCAACCATATTACGAGCTTTACCCTTTTGTTTGAATTGACCGTTTATTTGAACCTTGAACCTCTCGTGAGCACTTGAATTTGTTATGAACTTTTTAAAAGTTAAAATGTGTAGTGGTTGGTTTGGCCTTTGAGTGGAACTATTGAAATAAGGAGAAATGTGCATTGTTTAGAAATTGTAAGAGCCACTTGAATTGAAAAAAAAATAATTAGTTGCATTTTGGTGCAAATATTCCTTGATAAGTGGTAACTCTTCTTGTAGTTGTGCCTAAAGAAGTAGGGAGTCAACGTATATTGATGTGAAGGTGGAGTTATGGTTTGACATAAGTGTGGGGTTTTGAATGGTTAATTGTATGTATTAAAGTGTTTAGGGAGGTGTAGTCACGCTTATATCTAAATGTATCCTACCCGTCCCGCAGCCTACATTACAACCAATTAAAATCCAACTTGATCCTTGACTAAATAAGCTAAATTAGTATAATAGTACACTACGGGCAAGCCTATGGTACGTCTTTTGTGGCATATGAATGTTGTTCCTAAGAGTGAGTGAATTCTTTCTATCTTGAGTTCCTGATTATTCTTAAATTTTATTGTGTATGGAACTACTCTCTATTGTTGTGTGAGGGAACTTGATTCACGAAGAAAAGGTAATGTCGTTGACCTCTATGTTAGAGTAAGTGATCGGGTTGTGAAAATTGCGTGGTGCTTTTGAGTCAAATCTTGAGGCGAGGAATTACGTTAGATTGCTTAATCTGTTTTAATTATTCTTGGTGTGATGAGTTAGGAGGTTTTAAAAGGTCGTGTCTAAATGAAATGTAGTTTGATTTCTTGAGGACGAACAATGGTTTAAGTGTGAGGTGTTGATGGAAGGATATAATCATGTAATTTAGTCACTTATTGCACTCTAATTCACTATACTTTACTTGTGTTTGAGCTTTAATTGATACTTAATTTGCACTTATTGTGTGTTTTATGCCTCGTAGGAGTGATTCTGAGCTATGTAGATGTTGTGGAGCTAAATCAAATAGTTGGAGCTTTGAAGTCTGAGTAAAAGCCCAAGGGATTAAGTCGGGATCCTGTTCGGGGGGTCGAGGATCACTTATGGACGTCAAAAATCAAGGACGAAGCAACACTCTGAGGAAATGCAATAATGCGACGCACAATGCGTAGCACCGTGCGACGCATCGGTGCAAATGTGCGTCAAGAATTTGAGAAGTTTAGAGACTTGTAATATCTGAGGTCTAACAGAAAAATACACTAATGCTAGGCATAGTGCATAGCATCGGTACAAAATTCTGTCAGACAAGCTAAGTTCAGAGAGTTTACGACCGTGAAAATTGCACAAATTATGAGAATTTGGTATCTCTAGTTTTACTGGTTTTCGAGGATTGAGTTTACGGTCATGAATTAACTGCTTTATTTTCCCGTATTTCCTTTCATGTCATTATTATTATACTGCATACAAGTTATTTTAAGTGACCCACCTTAACCTCTTCACTACTTCGTCGAGGTTAGGCTTGGCACTTACAGAGTACACGAGGTCGGTTGTACTCATAATACACTTTGCACTTCTTGTACAGATTTTAGAGTCGGTCCTAGCGGCGGTCAGTAAATTGCTTGGGTTGAGTTTAATTTTCTCGGCGTTCGTAGCCTTGAAGTCCCTTTCTACTTTATCTTAGGTGTGTATTTTATTTCAGACAACTTTACTTTCATTCAGACCTTTATCTGTATTATTCTAGTAGTTCGTACACTTGTGACACCAGTTATGGGTTGTATTTAGACATTTTGATTGTTATGACTTTTTCTCACTTTATTACAGTTCCATTACAGTTGTTTCAATTTAATTGGAAACAGTTAATTTGATTTGTTAAAAATGGCTTAAAACCATTCTAACATTGGCTTTCCTAGAAAGTGAAATGTTAGGCACCATCACGGTCGTGAGGGTGGGAATTCAGGGTCATGACAAGCTAGTATCAGAGCACTAGGTTTTCTAGGTCTCATGAGTCACGAGCAAGATTAGTAGAGTCTGGAGGATTGGTACGGAGACGTCTATACTTATCTTCTATAGACTATGAAGTTTAGGAAAAATATCACTTCTTTCTTACTCTGTCGTGCGATTCTATTCTATCATTCCTGATTGAACCCTTTTATTCTTGTCCTCTCGCAGATGGCGAGAACACGCACTGCATCTACCGTCGGACATGAGCCGGAGCCCCATGTGGAAGCTACGACCAGGGGCAAAGGTCGTGGGCGAGGTCGCGCCAGTCCGTTTTCTTTGTCTTATGGAGAGTGTGGCCCAGGCTAGTACCTTTCTGGTGACACCAACCGTCTCTCGGGATGGGAGAGAAGAACATAATCCTACTACTCACACCCCGGAGTAGGTGGCTCTCCAGTTTCAAACTCCAGCAGCCCCACCAGTTAGGGTAGTTCAGCGGGTTCGTTGCGGCACAGGCTGATGATAGGCCCGCTTTGTCTTTTGAGGCTATGTTGAGATTGGATATGTTTACCAAGCTCTTTCATGTATATTTCAATAGTGCATATTCTGAGGACCCACAGGACTTTCTAGACCGTTACCACGAGGTGTTACGCAACATAGGTATAACTGAGACCAATGGGGTCGATTTTGCATCAATTATGATGACTGGTTCCGCCCGGAGATGGTGGGGAAATTATATGTTGACTAGACCAGTTGGGTCGCCTGTAGTTACGTGGGATAAGTTCTCACAGCTATTTTTAGAGAAGTTCATTCTTATCACCCTGAGAGAGGAGTACCACAGGCAGTTTAAGCGTCTCCAGTAGGGTAGTATGATTGTTACCCAGTATGATACTCGATTTATGGACCTAACTCGCCATGCCACTATCTTGCTTCCTTTCGAGAGGGAGAGAGTGAGGAGATTTATTGATAGGCTCACTTTTACTCTCAGGCTACAGATGGCCAAGAAGATCGGGAGTGATATTTCCTTTCAGACGGTCGTCGATATAGACAGACGGATCGAGTTGGTTCGTGCTTAGGAGAGGGGGCAGGTGTCAGATAAGATGCCCCGTCATTCTGGTAGTTTCAGTGGTGCCTTATCTGGAGGCATGGGTACTTTTGGTATAAGCCATCCTCCCAGGCCATTTCATTCAGCTCTTCATACATCTCACAGTGCTTCAGGGAGTCGTGGTCCCTATGTGCCTCATTGTGGATAGCTAGCCTACAGTGCACCATCAGATTCTATCATTGCACCTCCGATTAAGAGCTATCACCGTGGTTATTCGGCCCGTTCCGGTCAGCTTCAGCTTCAACATCCACAACAGCAGGATGTGTGTTTTGAGTGTGGCGGTATTGGTCATTGATAGTAGGCTATAATTACGTGTTTTAGTCGCTTATTGCACTCTAATTCACTGCACTTTACTTGTGTTTGAGCTTTAATTGATAGTATTTTGCACTTATTGTGTGTTTTATACATTGTAGGAGTGATTCCGAGCTATGTAGATGTTGTAGAGCTAAATCAAATAATTGGAGCTTTGAAGTCTAAGTAAAAGTCTAAGAGATTAAGCCAGGATCGTGTTCAGGGGTCGAGGATCACTTCTGGACGTCAAAAATCAAGGAAGAAGCAACACTCTTAGGAAATGCACTAATGCGACGCATTAGAGCAAATGTGCGTCAGAAATTTGAGAAGTTCAGAGACTTGTAATTTTTGAGGTCTGACAGAAAAATACACTAATGTTAGGCATAGTGCGTAGCATCGGTACAAAATTCTGTCAGACAAGCTAAGTTCAGAGAGTTTACGACCATGAAAATTGCACTAATGCGATGCATGAAAAGCATTAAGTTTTCAAGTTTTTCAATTTATGCTAGGAAAGGGTGATTTCGTTTGAGCCCGACCCTACTTGGTATAAATACACGGAAAAACATTATTTTCTGGAATTTTGACATAATTTAGACCTAAGGAAACTAAGAAGGAGTTTGAGGAGCAAAAGCACAAGTCATTCCATCCTCACTCAAGACCCGAGTTTGGATCGAATTTATGTTTTTATATACTTTAATTATATTTGTTATGAATTACTCTATATCTATGGAGTAGTTCTCTTCAGGGTTTGATGGATTTGGTGTATTGATGATTGTCTGTGGAATATAACTCTAGTTTTATGGATTGCAGCATTTTTGGATGATTTAATTGTTGTATCTATATTCACTAGTTCATGTAATCGAGAGAAGCATAACTGGTGATAGTTTTGCATTATATTGTAGGTAGAGTTCATTAATTCTTCTTAGTAATCGAAAGAGGCTAGTTGAATCATTGATTAAACCTAGTTAGGAGGATAATCGATAGAGTTTCTCCTAAAGACCAATCCACTACGCATTCTTGCATATCTTCACGTGCTTAAATTTGTTCATCTTGTGAGGTTAAAATTTAATCGAGAGAGGAGTTTTTGCTGAACATTTGAACTAATAATTGGGTGAATTTGAGAGTCTCACTTGAACATTAGAAGTGCATTATCTAGAGTTAGATCCAAAACAATTATCTTGCACCTATCCTATCAAAACCCTATTTTCTTCCACTGATAACTTTCTTTGCTTATTCCTTGTTTCGATTGTCATTAGTCAATAACTTTAGACTCTTAGTTAATTTTAGTTAGAAATCATATAAATCTCAATTGTTGATCCTCTTTCATAACAATCAATCTAGAAACTACGAGAATACTGTTTAAATCAAATCCTTGTGGATATGATATTATAATATACTATATTTGATTAGAAAACATAATTTAAGTGTGTGTTTTAAGCTCGTCAGTCATATCAGGAGGCTCTGTTCGAGATTATTGGATGGCATGCCATAACAGAGTTCTCCTGCCATAGTTCCAACACCGTTTGCTCTACTGCCAGCTCAGCCAACTAGAGGCGACGGTCAGGCTGCCAGAGGTAGAGGTCATGCCGTTAGAGGAGGAGGTCAGGCCGTTAGAGGTGGAGGCCAGCCAGCTAGAGGTTATCCTAGGGCCCAACCTCGATGTTATTCTTTCCCAGCTAGGCCTGAGGCCGAGTCATATGACACCGTTATCACAGGTATTATTCCAGTTTTCCATAAAGTTGTTTCAATTATGTTTGATCCGGGATCTACTTATTTCTACGTGTCATCCTATTTTGCTTCATATCTGGTTGTGCCTCGTTATTCTTTGAGTGATCTTGTGTATGTGTCAAGGTGGGAGATTCTATTGTTGTAGATCGTGTCTATCGCTCGTGTGTGATTACTATTGGGAGTCTTGAGACTAGCGTAGATCTCCTACTTCTTGATATGGTAGATTTTGATGTTATCTTGGGTATGGGTTGAATGTCACCTTATCATGCTATATTGGACTGTCACGCTGATAAGTGAGGATTTTGACTACTTATTTGCGCCTTTTGACTTTTGTTTTAGTTCAAAACTATTTAAGGGTATTCCCGAAAACTGATGAAATATGCCTACTTGCAGGAGTATTGGAAAATGAGCCATTACAATGAAATCAAACTCAATAGGAGCGCTTTTGAACAAGGACAAAAATAAAGAATAAAAAGCTAAAGTGCGGACCACAGAATTTTGTGTGCGGCTGCAGAAGAATTAACAAATCTGCAATGTAAGGTGCGGACCGCACAATAATTGTGCGGCCACAGAAGTCAAGGTTCAGAGAGTTCTAACTCCAAGAGCTGCGGACCGCACTATAATTGTGCTGCCGCAGAAATCAAATGTGTGGCCGTACCAGAATTGTGCGGTCCGCAGAACTCAAGAGACGCGTCCACAATGCAGAATTGTGCGGTCGAAGATCCAACTCCTGTCAAGAGCTGAAGCAAAGTGTGGACCGCAAACAGAATTGTGCTGCCGCAGAACCTCCGGAAGGGCAATTTTGTCCAAATATTTTAGCTGTGTATAAATAGACCGCTTATCTTGTTGATTTTACATTGGATTTTCATCTATTTTTCTTTCAATATGAGTTTTATCATCTTTTCTTCAATACCCTCTATGCATAGCTAAATTTCTAGCTAGGGTTGTGACCCAACCCTAGTGTGGGATCCTAATGGGTGTTTGATTTAGGGCTTATTTATGGATGGGTAAGTATAATTTAGCCTAGTTCTTGCTATAATTATAAAATTAATGGTTGCAAATATTGGTTCAAGCCTATTTGACTTGGTCTCTACTTGAAAAAGAGGGACTTAATCTAGGAAAACTTGGTTAACAAAAGTTTGGGATGAAATCAAGAGATTGATAGTCCCAATTAAAGGGTTGAACCTAAATATAGTAAAATTCGACTTGAGCAATTTGTCATCTGTTTAGTTCAATACCCATTTGGACTTGAGAAAGCCAAATTGGGCAAAACCACTCTCTTACCAAGAGGTATTGAGTGTGTATTTGAGTGTTGATTGCTATAATACACCCCGACCAACGAAACTCGCTCTAAAGCCCATAACCCGTTAGGAAAATACCTAGGTGGAAGTCACACCCCTAGACCTTTTACATATTTGAAAAACAACAACAAAAATATTCTTCTCTAGTTTCAAAGTTTTCAATTGCAATCCTTAGTATAATTTTAGAAGTAAAATCAAAACAAAGTTTGTGGAAGTGAAACTTAGACAATTCACGTGCTTAGACCAAATACATACCACTCATACCATCTATGCTCAATGTGGATTCGATCCCGACTCCTAGTTGGGCATTATTATTACAATCGACCGCTTCACAACCCCAATTTGAGGTGTGACTTGGGCGAGATCACATGCCAAGATGGTGACTTTAGCCATGACGGGGTTACCTCGATTAGAGTGGAGAGGGAATCCTGGCCACTCTATCATCAGAGTTATTTCTTATGTGAAGGATTGAAGTATGATCGAGAAGGGATGTCTAGCTTATTTGGCCTATGTCCTTAATTCTAGAGCGGAGGTTCCTTCCATGGATTCAGTACCAATTGTTCGTAAGTTTCCGGAGGTGTTTTCTACAGATCTGCCAGGGATGCCATCCGACAGGGACATTGACTTCTATATAATTTGGCTCCAGGCACTCAGCCCATTTCTATTCTGCCATACTGTATGGCCCGCCAGAGTTGAAGGAATTGAAGGAGTAGTTGCAAGATTTGCTTGATAGGGGTTTCATTAGACTTAGTGTCTCTCCCAAGGGTGTGCCCGTGTTGTTCGTGAAGTATAAGGATGGGTTGACAAGGATGTGTAATAGACTATCGGTAGTGGAACAAAGTCACCATCAAGAACAAATATTCGTTGTCGAGGATTGATGATTTATTTGATCAGCTTCAGAGTGCCAAAGTGTTTTTAAAGATTGCTTTGAGGTATGGCTACTATTAGTTGAATATTAGGGCATCTGATATCCCTAAGATGGCTTTTTGGACTTGGTATGGGCATTATGAGTTCCTAGTGATGTCATTTGGGTTTACAAATGCTCCAATAACATTTATGGATTTGATGAACCGGGTGTTCAAGCACTACTTGGATTCTTTTGTAATTGTATTCATTGATGATATCTTGATCTACTTTTGCAATCGTGAAAAACATGAACAACATCTTTGGATTGTACTTCAGACTCTGAGAGATAGCTAGTTATATGCCATGTTTTCAAAGTGTAAGTTTTGGTTAGACTCAGTCGCCTTTTTGGGGCATGTTGTATCGGCAGAGGGCATAAAGGTGGATCCTAAGAAGATTGAGGTAGTTCAGAACTGGCCTAGACCTACTTCAGCTACAGAGATTCGGAGTTTTCTGGGTTTGGTAGGTTATTACATCCGGTTCATGTAGGGGGGAGGGTTCATCCATAGCAACCCCATTGACTAGATTGACAAGGAAGGGTGCCCCATTTAGATGGTCGGATGAGTATGATTCGAGTTTCCAGAAGCTCAAGACTGATTTGACTACGTCACCGGTGTTGGTGTTACCCACAGGTTTAGAGTCTTACATGGTGTATTGTGCTTCATCTTGTATGGGTCTCGGTGTAGTATTGATGCATGATAGTAGGGTGATTGCATATGCATCACAATAGTTGAAGGTGCATGAGAAGAATTACCCTGTTCATAACTTAGAGTTGGCAACCATTGTTCATGCGCAAAAGATTTGGAGGCACTATCTTTACGACGTGTCGCATGAGGTATTCACAGATATTCGGAGTATATTGTATTTGTTCAAGAAAAAAGATCTCAACTTGAGGCAGAGAAGATGGTTGGAGCTGTTGAAGGACTATGATATCACCAATTTGTATCACCCTTGGAAGGGCAATGTGGTGGCCGAGTATGGGTAGCCTTGCGTATATCCCAGTTATTGAGAGACCGCTTGCAGCACATGTTCAAACTTTGGCCCATCAGTTTGTGAGGTTAGATATTTCAGAGCCTAGTCATGTGCTAGCTTGCACAGTCGCTCAGTCTTTCTTGTATGAGCGCATCAGAGAGCGTCAGTATGATGATCCCCATTTGATTATACTTAAGGACATGGTGCAGCACGGTGGTGCCAAGTAGGCTACTTGGATATGATAGGGTTTTGAGGATGTAGGGTAGTATTTGTGTGCCCAATGTGGATGGGCTTCGTGAGTTGATTCTTGAGGAGGCCCACGGTTCCCGGTATTCTATTCATCCAGGTGCCGCCAAAATGTATCAGGACTTACGGCAACATTATTTCTGGAGGAGGATGAAGAAGGGTATAGTTACATATGTAGCTCAGTTTCTAAATTTTCAGCAAGTAAAGTACAAGCATCAGAGGCCTAGTGGTTTGCTTTAGAAGTTAGAGATTCCTGAGTGGAAGTGGGAGCATATCACTATGAATTTTGTTGTTGGACTCCCACGGACTTAGAAGAGGTTCGACACGGTATGGATCATTGTGGACAGGTTGATCAAGTCGGCATATTTCATTCCAGTGGCAGTTACCTATTCTTCAAAGTGGTTAGTTGAGATCTACATCCGCGAGATCATCCGTCTTCACGGTATGCCCGTGTCTATCATTTTTGATCGAGGTACACAATTCACCTCGCATTTCTGGAGGGCCGTACAACATGAGTTGGGCACGCAGGTTGAGTTGAGAACATCATTTCATCCCTAGATGGACACACAGTCCGAGCGCACTATTCAGATATTGGAAGATACGCTTCGCGCTTGCGTTATGGATTTCAGGGGTTCTTGGGATTTGTTCTTTTTGCTTGCAGAGTTTGCCTACAACAACAGCTACCAGTCGAGCATTCAGATGGCTCCCTATGAGGCATTATATAGGAGGCGGTGTCATTTGCAAGTTGGATGGTTCGAGCTGGGGGAGGCTCGATTGTTGGGTACAGATTTAGTGCAGGATGCCTTGGATAAGGTGAAGATTATTCAGGATCGACTTCGCACCACTCAATCTAGGCAGAAATGTTATGCCGACCGTAGAGTTCGTGATGTTGCATTCATGGTTGGAGAGAGGGTATTGCTCTGGATTTCACCCATGAAGGGTGTGATGATGTTCGGAAAGAAGGGCAAGTTGAGCCTCAGGTACATCAGACCCTTTTAGATTCTTCAAAAAATGGGTGAGGTGGCCTACAAGCTCACATTGCCACCTAGTTTATCATTAGTCCATCCGGTGTTCCATGTGTCCATGCTCCATAAATCTCACGGTGATCCGTCCTATGTGTTAGATATCAGCTCCGTCCAATTGGATAAGGATTTGACTAATTTGGAGGAGCCGATGGATATTCTAGCCCGGCATGTACGGCAATTGAGATCTAAGAGTTATCATTAAGTTCGAGTGAAGTGGAGAGGTCAGCCGATCGAGGCATCCACGTGGGAGTCCGAGTCGGACATGCGGAGTAAATATCCACGCCTTTTCACCAGCCCAGGTACTTTTCTATGTCTGTTCGAGGACGGACATTTATTTTAGAGGTGGAGAATGTGATGACCCGATAGGTCATTTATAGTTTCTATTTATTTTTATGATTCGAGACCTCAAATAGCTCCATTTAGCCTTCCTCGATTTGCATGCATAGTCCGTGTCCTTTTTTCTGGAAGGTCTATATGAGAAAATTTATGAAAAAGTGAAATCGTGCCTCAAAACTCATTTGAGATGGCTTCGGTAAACGTT
This sequence comes from Nicotiana tomentosiformis, assembly GCF_000390325.3. Lineage (NCBI taxonomy): Eukaryota > Viridiplantae > Streptophyta > Magnoliopsida > Solanales > Solanaceae > Nicotiana > Nicotiana tomentosiformis. Next base: position 87,794,928 of record NC_090823.1, read on the forward strand.
TTGATAAAATGGAACCAGATCAGTATTTTAATGGTCCCGGTGGATTAGTATCGTGATTTGGGACTCGGGTGTTTGGCCAAAATTGAATTCGGTAGTCCCTAGCTTGATTTATCATAATTTATTGAAAACTAAAAGTTTAAAGGTTTAAAGAATTAATAAATTTGACTGTAGTTTGACTTTGTTACTACCGGATTCAAATTTCGATTCCGGAACTTGGTATAGGTTCATTTCAGTATTTATGATTTATCTGCAAAATTTAGTGCAAAACATAGTTGATTTGACGTGATTCGGACGTCCGGTTGAGAAATTTAAAGTTCTTAAGTTTCTTTAAAAATTTCATTTGCTTTGATGTCCGGTTTGTAGTTCTAGGTGTTATTTCGGTGTTTTGATCATGCGAGCGAGTTCATATGATATTTTTGGATTTGTGTGCATGTTTGGTTTGGAGACCCAAGGGATCAGGTGAGTTTCAGATAGGTTGTGGATGATTTTGAACTTACGGAAAAGCTGGTTTAGTTTCTGCTGCTTTCTAGTGCATGCTTCTTCGTGATCGCGAAGACACTCTCTCGATCGCAAAGAGTAAATTGGGACTGGAGAGGAATTTGTTCTTCGCGAACGCGAAGATATGGTCGCGAACACGGAGCAGTGGGGGGGGGGGGGGGTCTGTCCTTCGTGAATGCGGCCATTCCTTCGCGAACGCGAGCCCAGGCTAGCGAACGCGAAGCCGAGGTGGGTTAATCCTACGCGAACACATAGAGTATGTCGTGATCGCGATGGCCATATGGGCAGTGCTCTTCGCGAACACGTCAGGTATCTCGCGAACGCGATGAACACCTTACACCAGTCATTTAAACTCCTAAAAATTGGGATTTCACATAGTTTTCACCATCTTTTCATTAGAGCTCGGCCTAGAAGCGATTTTGAGGAGAAATGTCATCACCCTTTCATAGGTTAGTATACTTTAACTTATTTTCTTCCATTTTCATCATCAACCATTAATTTCGAGCCTTAATCATTGTTCTTTTATGGTAGAAAATTAGGGATTTGGGAAGAATTGTGGGTTTTAGAAATTTTCGGATTTAGACCTCAAATTAGGGTCGGATTTCAAAACTAATTATAGAATCGGGCTCCAGGTGAATGGATAAATGAGTTTCGGCCCGAATCTCGGGTTTTGACCAAGTGAGACCGGGGTTGACATTTGTTGACTTTTTCAGAAAAATGTAAAGATCTGAGCTTTATGTATTGTACTTAATTTCCCTAGTATTTTTTGATATTATTGAGTTGATTTTGGTTAGATTCGGTTGGTTCGGAGGCATATTGTAGAGGAAAGTCTCCGGTAGAGCTTTGATTTGCTTGCGGAGTGAGGTAAGTGTTGGGTTTAACCTTGATTTGAGAGATTTAAGAGCCCTTGAGCTATGTGCTATGTGAAATTCATGTGTAACCGCATATATGCGAGGTGTCGATTGTATATACGCCTTCACAATATTTGTTTCTATGCTTTTTCGTATTTCATTAATTATTTTATTCCATGACTTAACTATTACATGCTTTAATTGCTTCTTGTGATGACCCAAAAGGTCATCTTATGTTTTAGAACTTGATTCTATTCTCTTAAGCCTTACAAATATTATTTTTACCATCCTCGATTTGTCTGCGCAGTCCGGATGTGTTTCCGTAAAACCTTTATGTTGAAAATTGATGAAAATAAGAAATTTTGCCTTAAAAGTTGATTTTAGTAGACTTTAATCAATATTTTTGGTAAACGGCCCCGGATCCATGTTTTGATGGTCTCGGTGGGTCCGTATCGAATAATGGGACCGGGGCGTATGCCCGGAATCGAATTTAGAGGTCCCTAGCTCGAGTTATGAATTTTTGATAAAAATTAAAAGTATGGAAATTAATTGTTTTTAAGAATTGGTTGATATTTGGCCTTGTTGATACCGGGTCCGTATTTTGGTTTCGGAGCCTGGTATAAGTCCAATATAATATTTATGACTTATCTATGAAATTTGGTGAGAAACGGAGTTGGTTTGACGTGATTCGAACATCCGGTTGTGAAAATAGAAAATTTAATTTTTGGTGTCTACTATGTCGTGCTTCGCGATCGCATAGTTACTCTCGCGATCAAGAAAAGGAAACTGGATAGGGGAGAATTTTACTCTATGCGAACGCGAGACCATGGTTGTGAACGCGGAGCATTGGGTGGAGTTACTCGACGCGAACGCGACCCGTCGAACGCGAACGCATAACATTAGCTAGGTTGGGCAGGGGACCTGGGAAACTCTATGCGAATGTGAGACCTGTCTCGCAAACGCGAAGGTAAGGCAGGCTAAACCTTCGCGAACGTGTACGGCCTCCCGCGATCGTATAATTCCTTAGGAGGTTGCTCTTCGTGAACGCGACCGCGATGAACACTGTCGCCAAACACTTAAAACAGAATAAAAACAGGACTTAAGCCATTTCTTCAACTTTTCAAAAGCCAAACGGGCTAGAGGCGATTTTCGAGAGATATTCTCTTCCCCTAAGTGTTGGTAAGTGATTCTAAACTATTTTCTTTCAATTACCCATTACATTTCATGAATTTTCAACCTAAAATCTGGAGTTCTCATGGTAGAATTGGGCGTTTGGGGTAGAAACTAGGGATTTCGAAATTTGGGGGATTTAGAACTCAATTTGAGGTCGGATTCCACAACCAATTATATATCCGGGCTCGGGGGTGAATGGGTAAATGGAATTTGGTCCGAACCTCGGGTTTTGACCAAGCAGGCCCAGGGTCGATTTTTGGACTTTTTGGGGGAAAAGTTTGGGAAATCTAAATTTATACAATGTAATAATTGATTCCATTAGCAACATTTGATATTATTGAGTCATGTTTGAATAGATACGAGGGTTTTGGAGGTGAATTCTAGAGAAAAAGTTGTGATTGAGTATCAAGTGGCCTTCAAAGCGAGGTAAGTGTCTTGGTTAACCATGACTTGAGGAAATTAGGAACCTCAGATTAATTCCTATGTGAAATTCATGTGAGCGACGTATATGTGAGGTGACGAGTAATTATGCGCCTCCAATTTACCTGTTTTCCTTGTTTCTTTCGTTTTTCTTATATTCTCTCTTTCCCATGCCTAATTGCTACGTGTTTAGACTAATGTTGTTAAATTAATCGTTCTTATCATGTTTACGGATCTTCTGGTGATAATTGAGTACTTATTTCGAAGTTGAGATTTATGTTGTGGAACCAAATGCTGAAGTAAGGCTTGTACTTGTTATTTTATCTCCATGTTGTTAATTGTTTATTATATTATGGTAAGGGAGAGTGTTAATGCATGAAGGGTGACGTCATGCTATGTTGTGAGTGTAAAAGCACGAAGGGTGATGCCGTGCCATATTGTGAGTGTAAAAGCACGAAGGGTGATGTCGTGCCATATTGTGAGTGTTAATGCACGAAGGGTGATGTCATGCAATGATATGAGAGTTAATGCACGAAAGGTGATGCCGTGCATTTTCTATTGATTTTTTGGTGAAGTTGAGATTAAAAGCACAAAGGGTGGTGCCGTATATTTTTCCTTTACTGTATTCGTGTTCCTGTTGATTCATAGTATATTGGCTGTTCCAGTTATCATTCTGCTATAGTTCTTTATCTCGTATTTCCCCCAGCATGTTTCCCCCTCCCGATATTTCCTTTCTAGCTCTTCATTACTATTATTTGGATATACACTGTTAAATTGTACAGACTGATTTGTAGGTGCCATTCCTTATCCTCATCACTATTTCGTCGAGGTTAAGCTCGACACTTACCAGTACATGGGGTCAGTTGTACTGATACTGCACTCCGCACCTTTTGTGCAGAATTTGGTACCGACTCAGGTTGATCAAGGTTTTTGCTGTTGGACTCGCTATCCGGAGACTCAAGGTAGATCTGTCGGCGTTCACATACCTTGAAGTCCCCGTCTATCTTTTCTGTATTACTGTTTCTTTCACTCAAACAATTATATTTCTCTCAGACTATTATTTGTAGTAAATTCTAGATTCCTCGTGAATTGTGACTCCAAATCCGGGTGGTAGTAGTAAAAACAATCTTGATGTTATTCCGCACTCACTATATTTCATCTTAGGTAAATTTGTTGTTAATTACTAAATGGAATAAGGATTGATTTTCCTGATTCTCTAACGTTGGCTTACCTAGCAAGTGAAATGTTAGGTGTCATCACGGTCCTAACATTGGAAATTACGGGTCGTGACAAATTGGTATCAGAGCACTAGGTTGCCTAGGTCTCACGATTCACGAGCGAGCTTAGTAGAGTCTCGAGGATCAGTACAATGACGTATGTGCTTATCTTCTAGAGGCTATGAAGTTTAGGAACAAATTTCACTTGTATTCTTCTCTGTCGTGCGATGTTGTTTTCTCAATACTGATTGAACTCTTCTACTTTTATTCTCTCGCAGATGGCGAGAATGCGTACCACATCTTCAGCCGAGCAGCATCCAGAGCCTCCAGTGGCAGCTCCTATGAGGGGTAGAGGTCGAGGCCTAGTTAGGGGCAAGGCCATAGCCTGAGCAGCAGCACCACTGGTGGAGCCTCATGTAGAGTTTGATGAGGAGGTTCCAGCCCAGGCTGTGCCAGTCGGACTAGCTCAGGTTCCAGATGCTTTTGTCCATTTGGTAGGCCTTATGGAGAGAGTGCCATAGATTGGCGCATTTCTCATGGCACCAACCGTCTCTTAGGCTGGAGGAGGAGCCTAGAATCCTGGTACTCACACTCCGGAGCTGATGGATCCCTAGTAGCAGACTCCAGCTGCTCATCCGGTCGGAGTAGTTTAGCCAGTTGTTGGGCATAGACCGGTGATGGGTCAGTTATGTCTTATGAGTATTTATAGAGATTGTACAGGTTTACCAAGCTCTTCCCAGTTTACTTCAGTGGTGCTCCTTCAGAGGATCCCCATGAGTATCTTAACAGATGTCATTAGGTGATACGGAACATGGGTATAGTGAAGACCATTGGAGTCGATTTTGCCGCATTTCAGATGACTGGTTCTGCCAAAAAATGGTGGAGAGATTATTTGTTGACCAGACAAGCGGGGTCGCCTGCTCTTACTTGGGACCAGTTCTCTCAGATCTTCCTAGAGAAGTTTCTGCCTATCACACTGAGAGAGGAGCGTCTCCGTCAGTTCGAGCGTCTCAAGCAGGGCAGTATGACTGTTACTCAGTATGAGACCTATTTTTTGGATTTGGCCTGTCATGCTATTCTCCTGCTTCCTACCGAGAGAGAGAGAGAGAGAGGGGGGTGAGGAGGTTTATTAATGGACTTGCTCAGCCTATCAGATTGTAGATGGATAAGGAGATTGGGATTGAGAATTCTTTTCAGGCGTTTGCCAATGTTACCAGGAGATTCGAGATGGTTTTATCTCAGAGGAGTGGTCATGGTTCTGACAAGAGGCCTCGTCGCGCCGGTGGATTCAGTGGAGCCTCATCTGGAGGCCGGGGTACTTATGGCAGAGGCTGTCCCCTCCAGGATATTTCATTCAGCACTCTAGGCATCCCACGGTGCCTCAGGTAGTCGTGGTCCTCAGATGCACTATCCCAACCAGCTAGCCTACAGCGCACCACTAGCCCCTATTAGTGCACCTCCACTCCAGAGTTATTAGGGTGGTTACTCAGGTTGACAGGGTCAGTTTCATGGCCAGTAGTCACAGCAGCCGAGGTCTTGCTATACTTGTGGTGATCCGAGGAACATTGCTAGATTTTGCCCTCGAGCATTGGGCAACTCACAACATTAGGGTTCTCATGCCATAGTTCCGGCACCAGTTGTTTCACCACCTGCTCATCCAGCCAGAGGCAGGGGTCAGGCAGCTAGAGGTAGGGGCCAACTGTTAGAGGTGGAGGTCAGGACGTTAGAGGTGGAGACCAGCCAGCTAGAGGCCATCCTAGGGATGTAGTTCAGGGTGGTGGGGCCCAGCCCCAGTGTTATGCTTTTCCAGCCAGGCCTGAGGCTGAGTCATTCGACACTGTTATCACAGGTACTGTTTCTGTTTGCAGTAGAGATACTTCAGTTCTATTTGATCCGGGATCTACTTACTCCTATGTGTCATCCTATTTTGCTTCATATTTGGTTGTGCCTCATGATTCTTTGAGTGCTCATATGTATGTGTATGTGTCCGCACCTGTAGGAGATGCTATTGTTGTAGATTGTGTTTATCGTTCTTTTGTAGTCACCATTGGGAGTCTTGAGACTTGTGTAGATCTTCTACTTCTCGATATGGTTGATTTCGATGTCATCTTGGGTATGGATTAACTGTCACCTTATAAAGCTATATTGGATTATCACGCCAAGACGGTGACCTTAGCCTTGCCAGGGTTGCCTCGATTAGAGTAGAGATGGACTTCTATCCATTCCACCAGCAGGGTTATCTCTTATGTGAAGGATCAGCATATGGTCGAGAAGTGGTGTCTAGTTTATTTGGCTTATGTCCGCGAGTCTAGTACGGAGGTTCTTTCCATGGATTTAGTGCCGGTTGTTCGTGAGTTTCCAGAGGTGTTTCCTACAGACCTGCCGGGGATGCCACCCGACAGGGATATTGATTTCTACATTGATTTGGTTCCGAGCACTCAACCCTATTCCATTCCTCCATACCGCATGGCCCCGCCAGAGTTGAAAGAATTGAAGGAAAAATTGCATGATTTGCTTGATAAGGGCTTCATTAGACCTAGTGTCTCGTCCTGGGGTGCACAGTTGTTGTTTGTGAAGAAGAAAGATGAATCGATGAGGATGTGTATAGATTATCGACAGTTGAACAAAGTCACCATTAAGAACAAGTATCCATTGTCGATAATTGGTGATATATTTGATTAGTTTCAGGGTGCCAAGGTATTTTCGAAGATTGATTTGAGATCTGGCTACCATCAGTTGAGGATTAGGGCATCCGATGTCCTTAAGACAGCTTTTTGGACTCGTTACGGTCATTATGAGTTTCTGGTGATGTCCTTTGGGTTGACAAATGCCCCAGCAACATTCATGGATTTGATGCACCAGGTGTTCAAGCCCTACTTGGATTCCTTTATGATTGTGTTTATTGATGATATCTTGATCTACTCCCACAATCGAGAGGAGCATGAGCAGCACCTTCGGATTGTTCTTCAGACTCTGAGAGACAACCAGTTATATGCTAAGTTCTCAAAATGCGAGTTTTGGTTGAGTTTAGTTGCTTTCTTGGGTCAAGTTGTATCAACAAAAGGTATTCAGGTGGATCCTAGGAAGATTGAGGTAGCTCAGAATTGGCCTAGACCCACATCAGCTATAGTGATCCGTAGTTTCTTGGGATTGGCAGGTTATTATCGTCGGTTTGTGGAGGATTTTTCATCCATCGCAGTCCCATTGACCAGGTTGAACCATAAGGGTGCCCTGTTCAGATAGTCGGACGAGTGTGAGGCGAGCTTTCAGAAGCTCAAGACAGCTTTGACTACGACACCGGTATTGGTGTTACCCTCAGGTTCAGGATTTTATACAGTATATTATGATGCATCTCGTATTGGTCTAGGTGCGGTATTGATGCAGGATGACAAGGTTATTGCATATGCTTCGCTGTAGATGAAGGTTCACGAGAAGAATTACCATGTTCATGACTTAGAGTTGGCAGCCATTGTTCATGAGCTAAAGATTTGGGTGGCACTATCTTTATGGCGTGCCATGTGAGGTATTCATGGATCATTGGAGCTTGAAGTATTTGTTCAAGAAGAAAGAGCTCAATTTGAGGCTGAGGAGGTGGATGGAGCTATTGAAAGACTATGATATCACCATATTGTATCATCCCGGGAAGGCCAATGTGGTGGCCGATGCTTTGAGTAGAAAGTCATCTAGTATGAGTAGCCTTGCATATATTCCAATCGGTGAGAGACCTCTTGCACTAGATGTTCATGCTTTGGTCAATCAATTCGTGAGGTTGGATGTTTCTGAGCCTAGTCGTTTTCTAGCTTGTACCGTTGCTCGGTCTTCATTGTTTGAGCACATGGGGGAGCGGCAGTATGATGGCCTTCATTTGCTTGTCCTTAGGGACACGGTGCGACATGGTGATGCCAAGCAGGTTACGGTCGGAGATGATGGAGTTTTGAGGATGCAGGGTAATGTTTGCCTGCCTAATGTGGATGGACTTCGTGAGTTGATTCTAGAGGAGGCCCACAGTTCCTGGTATTCTATTCATCCGGGCGCCACCAAGATGTATCAGGACTTGAGGCAGAATTATTGGTGGAGGAGGATGAAAAAGGATATAGTTGCATATGTAGCACGGTATCTAAATTGTCATCAAGTCAAGTACGAGCATCAGAGACCTGATGGTTTGCTTCAGAAGATAGAGATTCCAGAGTGGAAGTGGGAGCGTATTACTATGGATTTCGTTGCTGGACTCTCACAGACTCCGAGGAAGTTCGATGATGTTTGGGTCATTGTGGACAGGCTGACTAAGTCAACGCATTTTATTCCTGTGGCAGTTACATATTCTTCAGAGCGGTTGGCAGAGATTTACATCCCCGATATCGTCCGTCTTCACGGTGTACCCGTGTCTATCATATCTGATCGAGGTACGCAATTCACTTCGCACTTTTGGAGATAAGTACATCAGTAGTTGGACACGCAGGTTGAGTTGAACATATCGTTTCATCCTCAGATAGATGGACAGTCCGAGTGCACTATTCAGATCTTAGAGGATATGCTCCGCGCATGTGTTATAGACTTTGGAGGATCGTGGGACCAGTTCTTGCCCCTTGCAGAGTTCGCCTACAACAACAGCTACCGGTCGAGCATTCAAATGCCTCCCTATGAGGCATTATATGGTAGTCAGTGCCGGACGCCAGTTGGGTAGTTCGAGCCAAGGGAGGCTCGGTTGTTAGGCACATACTTAGTACAGGATGCCTTGGATAAGGTCAAGATTATTCAAGATCGACTTTGCACAACTCAGTCCATGCAGAAGAGTTATGCCGACCGTAGAGTTCGTGATGTTGCATTCATGGTCGAAGAGAGAGTGTTGCTTCGCTTATCACCCATGAAGGGTGTAATGAGATTCGGAAAGAAGGGCAAGTTGAGCCCTAGGTATATCAGACCCTTTGAGATTCTGGAGAGAGTGGGTGAGGTGGCTTACAAACTCGCATTGGCACCTAGTTTAGCAGTTGTTCATCCGGTATTCCATGTGTCCATGCTCCGGAAGTATCACGGTGATCCGTCCCATGTGTTAGATTTTAGCTCTATCGAGTTGGACAAGGATTTGACTTACGAGGAGGAGTCGGTAGCTATTGTAGCCCGACAGGTTTGCCAGTTGAGATCAAAGAGTTACCCTTCAGTTCGAGTTACCCCCACCTTTTCAACAGCTCAGGTACTTTTATATGTTCGTTCGAGGATGAACGGTTATTTTACAGGTGGAGAATGTGATGACCCAAAAGGTCATCTTATGGTTTAGAACTCGATTCTGCGCTCTTAAGCCTTAAAATATCATTTTTACTCTCCTCGATTTGCGTGTGTAGTCCGGGAGTGTTTCCGAAAAACTTTTATGTTGAAAATTGATGAAAATAAGAAATTTTGCCTTAAAAGTTGATTTTAGTTGATTTCGGCCAATATGTTTGGTAAACCGTCCCGGATCCATGTTTTGACGGTCCCGGTAGGTCCATATTGAATTATGGGACCTGGGCGTATGCCCAGAATCAAATTCGGAGGTCCCTAGCTCCAGTTATGGATTGTTTGATGAAAATTAAAAGTCTGAAAATTAATTATTTTTAAGAATTGGTTGATGTTTGGCCTTGTTGATACCGGATTCGTATTTTGGTTCTCGAGCCCGGTATATGTCAAATATAATATTTATGACTTTTCAGTGAATTTTGGTGAGAAACGGAGTTGGTTTGACATGATTCGGACTTCCGGTTATGAAGATAGAAATTTTAAAGTGTTTTAGGTGTTATTTTGGCATAATATTAAAGATAGAAATTCGGACGTAGTTTTAGGTGTTATTTTGGCGATTTGATCGCGCGAGCAAGTTCGTATGATATTTTTAGACTTGTGTGCATATTTGGTTTGGGGCCCCGAGAGCTCGGGTGAGTTTCGGATAGGCTAAGCGATGTTTTAGACTTGGAAAATTTGGTGTGTTTATGTTATATCTGGTGTCTGCTATGTTATGCTTCGTGATCGCGTAGTTACTCTCGCGATCGCGAAGGGTAAACTGGGCTGGGGAGGATTTTACTCTATGCGAACACGAGACCATGGTCGCGAACGCAGAGCATTGGGGGGAATTGCTCTACGCGAATGCGTCCCGTCAAACGCGAACGCATAGCTTTAGCTAGGCTGGGCAGGGGACCTGGGAAACTCTATGCAAACGCGAGCCCTATCTCGCGAATGCAAAGGTAAGGCAGGCTAAACCTTCGGGAACATGTAAGGCCTCCCTCAATTGCGTAAGTCCTCAGGAGGCTGCTCTTCGCGAACGCGACAGTGTTCACGCGATCGCGATGAACATTGTCGCCCTACACTTAAAACAGAATAAAAAATATGACTTAAGCCATTTCTTCAACTTTTCAAAAACCAAACGGGCTAGAGGTGATTTTCAAGAGATATTCTCTTCCCCAAAGTGTTGGTAAGTGATTCTAAACCGTTTTCTTTCAATTACCCATTACATTTAATGAATTTTCAACCTAAAATTTGGAGTTCTCATGGTAGAATTGGGCGTTTGGGGTAGAAACTAGGGATTTCGAAATTTGGGGATTTAGACCTCAATTTGACGTCGGATTCCAAAACCAATTATATATACGGGAACGGGGTGAATGGGTAAATGAATTTTTGACCGAACCTCGGGTTTTGACCAAGCGGGCTCGGGGTCAATTTTTGGACTTTTTGGGGGAAAAGTTTGGGAAATCTAAATTTATACAATGTAATTGATTCCTTTAGCAACATTTGATATTATTGAGTCATTTTTAAATAGATACGAGTGGTTTGGAGGTGAATTATAGAGGAAAAGCTATGATTGAGTATTAAGTGGCCTTCAGAGCGAGGCAAGTGTCTTGGTTAACCCTGACTTGAGGAAATTAGGAACCTCAGATTAATTGCTATGCGAAATTCATGTGAGCGGTGTATATGTGAGGTGACGAGTACTTATGCGCCTTCAATTTAGCTCCTTTCCATGTTTCTTCCGTTTTTCTTATATTGTCTCTTTCCCATGCCTAATTGCTATGTGTTTAGACTAATGTTGATAAATTAATCATTATTATCATGTTTACGGATTTTCTGGTGATAATTGAGTATTTATTTCGAAGTTGAGATTTATGTTGGGGAACCAAATGCTGAAGTTAGACTTGTACTTGTTATTCTATCTCCATGTTGTTAATTGTTCATTGTATTATGGTAAGGGAGAGTGTTAATGCACGAAGGGTGATTATGTGCCATGTTGTGAGTGTAAAAGCACGAAGGGTGATGTCGTGCCATATTGTGAGTGTAAAAGCACGAAGGGTGATGTCGTGCCATGATATGAGAGTTAATGCACGAAGGATGATGCCGTACCATTTCTATTGATTTTATGGTGAAGTTAAGAGTAAAAGTACAAAGGATGATGCCGTGCATTTTTCCTTTACTGTATTCGTTTTCCTGTTGATTCATAGTATATTGGTTGTTCAAGTTATTATTCTATTGTAGTTCTTTATCTTGTATTTCCTCCAGCATGTTCCCCCCTCTCCATATTTCCTGCCTAGCTCTTTATTACTATTATTTGGATATACACTGTTAAATTGTACAGGTTGATTTGTAGGTGCCTTGACTTTGCCTCGTCACTAGTTCGTCGAGGTTAGGCTTGACACTTACCAGTACATGGGGTCGGTTGTACTGATACTGCACTCTGCACTTTCTGTGCAGATTTTGGTACCGGCTCGGGTTGATCGAGGTTTTGCTGTTTGACCCGCTATCCAGAGACTCGAGGTAGATTTGTCGGCGTTCACAAACCTTGAAGTCCTCGTCTATCTTTTCTATTGCCTTAATTGACTTACTTGTACCCTTTAGTTGTCATTTATTTTACTTGACTTACTGCTTAGTATTAATTATAGTAAATTCTTAATTTGGGACGAGATTTCCTTTCTGGTTCAGCTTTCATATTCGTTAATCGGAAATTCTTATGATTTGAGTTGTTGAATTGATATTATTGATTGATTTATGTTTATGGATTGGGTTGCACACCGCAACAGGTGAAATAAGGAAGATTGATATTGATATGGTAGGATCGGGTTGCACGCCTCAACAGGTGAAATAAGGGAGGATTATGTTACTGATTCTTATTATATGGCGGGATCAGGTTGTGCGCCGCGACATATATTTTACTTGTTATTATTGATATTTACATGGAGGAATAAGGGATGATTGTGTTTGTACGGTGGGATCGGGTTGCGCGTCACAATAATTTATATATTTGGTATTCCTTGTTGTATTGTGTTGGCTTCGGTGTTTTCATACGAAATTCTGAGGATTTGGTATATCTGGTTTTACTGGTTTTCGAGGATTGAGTTTACGGTCATGAATTAACTGTTTTATATTCATGTATTTCCTTTCTTGTCATTATTATTATACTGCGTACTGGTTATTGTAAGTGACCCGCCTTAGCCTCGTCACTACTTCGTCGAGGTTAGGCTCGACACTAATAGAGTACATGGGGTCGGTTGTGCTCATACAACACTCTGCACTTCTTGTGCAGATTTTGGAGTCGGTCCCAGCGACGGTCAGTAGATTACTCGAGTTAACTATTGGATGAAGACTTAAGGTACAACTGCTCGGTGTTCGCAGCCCTGAAGTCCCCTTCTACTTAATCTTAGTTGTGTATTTTTTCAGAAAACTTTACTTTCATTTTGGACCTTTATCTGTATTATTCTAGTAGCTCGTGCACCTGTGACACCAGTTCTGGGTTGTATTTAGACATTTTTATTACTTCTTCGCACTTTATTACAGTTCCATTACAACTATTTCAGTTAATTGGCATAAGTTAATTTAATTTGTTCAAAATGGATTAAAACCATTATAACGTTGGTTGTCCTAGCAAGTGAGATATTAGGCACCATCACGGTCATAAGGATGGAAATTCCGCGTCTTGACAAGTCGTTAGTGGCTAGGAAGATATTTGGAGGATTTGGGGAAAAAAGGAATTACGGGACGTCGGTATAGTCTGTAAAGATAATTCACGGGTGGATCCTTTGGGTTTGATATATCTAGCAACTTTTTTATTCTTTTAAAATAATTAAAGTAAAAAAAAGATTTTAAAAAATAAAACTAAACTCAACGACGAACAAGTTGGTGCTTTCTCTACTGTTTTCATCAAATAAAGTTATTTCCTAAATTGCATAGATTTTATAATGTTTTAAATTTGCAATAATCTGTAAGATATTTTTTAGTAAAATATTAGTGGCAACAACATCGCCATAAAAAGTCCTTGCCACATTGTACATTTAGTTCTAGGCGAAAAATGGAAATTTAGTACAAATTCGTTGGGATGTAAATTACGACACCACTAATACAATCACTTTTAGTGGCGACCTTTTAGAATCGTCACGAATAAACTAATAATCATAGCAACTATAAGAGGTCGTCTCTAAAGTTATAGCATTTTATGGCAACGGTGTAAAATCACCATGGAAATCCTTACTTTAGTGACGACTCCAGGGGTCGCTACTAAAGGTTGCCACAGAAAATCTAACTTCTTGTATATAAGCACTAGAAGAAATCGTCTCTAGGCACTGGTTATATTTTAGGGAGAAAGATGAAGGAGTGGCAAAATCGTCATTAGAACTTGCTAGATAAGCATCATCGGTGGCTGGGAAGGAATTTGGGAGATTTTGGAGAAAAAGGAATTTGGGGATGTCGGTAGATTCTGTAAAGATAATTCAAGGGTGGGTGGATCCTTTTGGGTTTGATATATCTAGCAACCTTTTTTATTTTTTATAATAATTAAAGCAAAAAAAAAAGATTTTTAAAAATAAAACTTAACTCAACGACTAACAAGTTGGTGCTTTCTCTACTTTTTTCATCGAATAAAGTTTTTTTCTAAATTGCATTGATATTATAATGTTTTAAAATTGTAATAATCTGTAAGATAATTTTATGCAAAAGATTAGTGGCGACAACATCAACACAAAAGGTCTTTGCCTTATTATACATTTAGTTCTAGGCGAAAAATGAAAATTTAGTACACATTCGGCGCGATGTAAATTATGTTGCCACTAATACAATCACTTTTAGTGGCGACTTTTTAGAGTCGTCACGAATAAAATAATAATTGTGAAAACGATAAGGGGTCACCTCTAAAGTTATTGCGTTTTCTGGCAATTGTGTAAAATTGCCACAGAAATCCTTACTTTAGTGACGACTCCAGGGTTTGCCACATTCCACATAAAATCTAATCTTGTAGAGAAGCACTACAAGAAATCGTCTGTAGGAACTGGTTATATTTGAGGAAAAAAGATGAAGGAGTGGCGAAATCGTCAGTCGAACTTGCTAGATAAGAGTCCTTGGTGGATGGGAAGGATTTTGGGAAAAAAGGAATTTTGGGACGTCGGTATAGTCCGTAAAGATAATTCAGGGGTGGATCCCTTCGGCTTTGATATATCTAGCAACTAGCAACTGTTTTATTCTTTTAAAATAATTAAAGTGAAAAAAATAATTTTAAAAATAAAACTTAACTCAACGACGAACAAGTTGTTACTTTTCTACTTTTTTCATCGAATAAAGTTATTTCCTAAATTTCCTAGATTTTAGAATGTTTTAAAATTGTAATAATCTGTAAGATAATTTTAAGCAAAAGATTCGTGGCAACAACATCGCCCACAAAAAGTCTTTGTCACATTGTATGTCGCGACCCAAAATTCCACCACAGGTATCGTAATGACACTTAATCTCTAAGACTAGATAAGGCAAGTACATTTACATTTCAAGCCTTTTTTTTTTAATTCAATGCAGGTGCCAAAAACCAACAGAGAAAATAAATATGAAAAACATCCCAAGACTGGTAATATTGAGTTACGAACTCTAACTGAATACATGAAATGATCTCAAGGATCGAATACTCAATACTGTTTGATTAAAATTAACAGTACAATAAAATGAAAAGACTTCAAGGGACTGCGACGACCAAACAACTCTATCTTGAATCCTTGCGATCACACTTTAACTCTGTCCGAGTGCGATAGCTCAAATATCTGGCTCTGCACAAAATTGTGCAAAAGTATAGTATGAGTACACCACGGTCGGTACCCAGTTAGTATCAAGACTAACCTCAGTGGAGTAGTGACGAGGTACAATCGAGACACTAACTAGTCTAATAACCTGTGAAATATAGTATACAAAAATAATAAAAAACAAATAACAATAAGGGCAACACAAATCAACCAGTGATATGCACAGCAAGGCAACAAGAACACCATTAATATTGCTCAACAAATAATAAATACAAGTACACCCAATTAAATCAAGTCCTTCAAATATAAATCTTTCATCTGTATGCTTCTCAAATAATACTCTTCAGGATATAATACTTTTCAATAAATATATTTAGAATATACTCCCTTCAAATAAATATCTTTCACATATAATTCTTCCAAATAACTTTCTTTAAAATATAATTTCCTCAAATAAATATCTTTCAAATATAATTATTTCAATAAATCTCTTTCAAATATAATTTCCTCAAATAAGTATCTTTCAAATATAATTCTTTCAATAAATCTCTTTCAAATATAATATTTTGAATATAATTCTTTCAATTAAAAGTCACCATGTGACACCCCATTTCATAATCATAAAAATACGGGTCTCAGCCCTTTTTCATATTTTTCGTAAACACGGGTTTCATCCCACTTTCATATTTCAACGGCACTTCGTGCCCATAATTAAATCATCATGTTTCCTCAGCACCTCGTGCCCACTTTTCATATCACAGCTGCACGAATAGTTCACGTGCCAATAATAAAATCATCATATTTTTCTGGCCCCTCGTGCCCATGTTTCGTATCCGTTGCGGCGTGTAACCCGATCCCATATAACATTATTTGCCCGGCAATAGCCATAGGCTTACAATTTCAACATAAATCAGGCTATTATCAAGTTTACCGACAATAATAAACACAAGGAATACTCCAACATCACATGAAAATTACGAACACAATAACTCCACATCATCACATATCATCCCTGACAATAGCTACCCTTATCTCTCCTATAGCCACCCTTATCACTCCTATAATAGCCTCCCTTATCCCTCCGCCCTAACAATATCAATAGTCACCCTTATCGCTCTTATTGCCACCCTTATCTCTCATATATCCATCCTAATCACTTCCCCCAGACAATATCCCAACACATATAGCAATAGTGAAATGCCACCCTTATACCCATATAATATCAATAATAACTCAACAATTTATACTGAATATTATCACGGTAACATAAAAAAAAATCAATTCATATCAGAATTTTGCCAATGGCCACAACCAATTCCAAAGATATAACAAATCAGTTAATTTCACAACAAATAGCATAAGACTCCACACAATGTATATAAAATCTCAAAAATAATCAATAGAGGTAGAAAATAATCAGCATAGGGCAATGCCTTCATTAATCCAAAATTTGATAATTATATTAACACTTCTTCTTAAGCCCATTTAATTAATTATTTGCAGAGAAAAAAATCATAATGAAATTAAATTCCAGAAATATTAAACCATCAAACTCACAGAATTCACATAAATATACAAGTAACATTCACATCAAATCGTCATATAAAAATAAATTCCATAAATGTGAATTGAGGCATGGAAAACAGATGATTAAATAAATGCCAACAATTATCCAATTTACTACACAATATTCCCAAGACTTTAACTCAATAAATTTTGTGCATATAGCCCGAGTACGTACTCGTCACCTCGCGTACACGGCTTTTCACATTTCACAAATGGCACATAAGATTCGATGCCTAAGGGGTAATTCCCCCACTCAAGGTTAGGCAAGACACTTACCTTTTTGTAGTTATGCCGATATTCCAAAATTGTCTTCTTGCTTGAATTGACCTCCAGACTGCTCAAATCTATCCAAATTAATTGTATAACTTCATTACGATTCATCGGAAATAATTTCGGATAATAAAACGTCGACTTAGAAATTTATTCTAAAAAATCAACAAAAGTCAATGCGGCCCCGCCTCTCGGAACCCGACATAATTTTCACGAAATTCGAACTCCCATTCCGATGCGAGTTCAACCATACCAATTTTATCGAATTCCAATAATAAATCGTCCTCCAAATCTTGAATTTCCATTTTTAAAAAGGTTTTACAAAAATTCTCATTTCCTCCATTAAACTCGAATTAAATGATGAATATAACCATAGATTCATGAAATATAATCACTTTCCGAAATAGAACACTTACCTAAGCCAAAGTATTGAAGAACTCCTCCACAATCGCCCAAAAATCGAGCTCCAAAATTCTAATCGAAAATGGCAAAATGACCAATTTTGGTCCTTAATGTTTATGTCCGAAACCGCTTCTACCGAAAGAATTTCGCATCTGCGGTTTCGCTTTTGCGGGACAAAATGCTCTTCTTCTATGATCACTTCCCAGTCACAAAGATCCCATCTGCGGAGCAATTTTTGCTTCTGCGATTATCGCAGGTGCACAACATTTCCGCTGCTACGCTGCCTCTTCGCTTCTGCGTAGAAAACATCGCACCTGCGATTGCGCAAGTGCGGAAGTCTGTCCGCATCTGAGACCTTTATCCAGTTCTGCCCAGGTCACTTCTACGATTAAATCCTCGCTTCTGCGAGGTCGCTTCTTCGATCATAATTCCGCAGAAGCGATCACACCAGCAAGTTCAAAATTCCAGCAGTCTTTTTCAAGCCCAAATTGATCCATTTGCCCTCCGTAATTTACTCGAGGCCTTTGGGACCTTAACCAAATATACCAACATGTCCCAAAATACAATACAAACTTAGTCGAGGCTTCATGCCACGTCAAACAACGCCAAAATTATGAATCATGCATCGAAATAATTTATGAATTTTCAAATCTTCCAACTTCTATATTTTACGTTGAAATGTATCAAATCAATCCGGAATGACTTTAAATTTTTCACACGAGGCATAAATGATATAATGGAGCTGTTCCAATTTACAGAATCGAAATCCGACCTCGTTATCAAAAATTCAACCTTCGGTCGAACGTTCCAAAAATCTTCTATTTTCTAACTTTCGCCAAAATGCGTCGAATTGTCCTACGGACATCCAAATACAAATACGGACATACGCCTAAGTCTGAAATCACCATACAAAGCTATTGACATCATCAAAATTCCATTCCGTGGTCGTTTTCTCAAAAGTCTCTGGTCAAGTATTTCCATTTAACGTTTAAGAAATGAGAGTTTCTCTTTCAATTTAATTCCGAACCTTCCAAAAACTAATCACGACTGCACACGCGAGTCATAATACATATTACGAAGTTGCTCAGGACCTTAAGTCTCTGAACGGGTCCTTAATTCTTAAAACGACAAGTCAGGTCGATATATTTTCCACCTCTTAACATACGTTCTTCCTCGAACGTGCCTAGAATCATTCTGAGGACATTAAATTACTGAGTGTATTCTTACACACATACTCGTGGGTGATTCTTTGTCCCATAATTTAATATGGGTCCGACAACACCATCTCAGTTGAGATTATTTCTTTTATCCATACTTATAAGGTTTAAAGCCAATTCCTTACTCTCCAATCAATTTCAAATGCAAGATTTTTCATATTAACATAGCGTGTTAGTCTCAACCGGCGGTAGGAATTTCGTGCCCACACACACATTATACGTATGCCCATAACCACATCTCTGATCATAATAGATGTTCATAATTAATTCCAGCATCATCAATTAACCTCATATTAACCAAAACCTCATTTCAATTTTTTGTAATATTGACATCAACACGCGAGGCATAAATACCTCATAATTATTTACCCGAATTAACGAGTCACATTTAACGCCACCTGGGCACCCACTTTATAGGCTAAAACTCTATATTTACAGCACGAATATGGCTAAATATGCACAGAAAAATGTACAAGAATTATCAAATAAGCCTAACATGCATGACTCCTTATTAATACTATAGTACAAATTTTAGTTTCAAAAAAGGAGAATTTAAACTCATAAAAGTTTTCACCACAAGGACCTCGTCTTTACATAACTTTCACAGCAGCTCGTAGCCCAGTTTAAATATTTCACCTCATATAAAAATGCGAGGATCTCGTCCTCAACTCCGAATCACAAGTATTTTGCACATTGTGCCAACTGAAATTTTCAATTTCCTTTCTTTCTTCTTTCCAATAAATTCCGTAAACAAATTCACAACACATAATGAACCCTCATACCAATAGGGCATATAATTCAAAAAATTTAGATCAATTATTCTGAAATCACATCAAAACCTACTGTAGTGAGTAATATAAAGTCACTTTTGGACTTATAGCCCTCAGTAGTGTACAAAATAAAATGATAGACACGGGCTAACATCTTCAAATCTCCCAACAGGGATAAAAATGGGAGTGGAGTACAAATTCACTAATCCACCATATATAAGGAGCATGAAAGGAGTTCTCACCTCGATAATCGAAATCGAAATCGAATCAAAATAAGAATTGTGCTCCTTTTATTATAAATTAAATCATACCTGTAACTACACCATCTGGTGTATCGGCCTCAGCCAATTCATAGCAATTATATCAATGGGTCGGGACTCCACCTCTTAGGCGACCTCTACCCGCCTGTCCTCCACCCCTAACTGGCTATGCACGTGGAGTATTAACTGGAATAAAGCTTGTAGCCTGAGTGTTCTGATGAAATACACCCCTTCCAAGTCTGGGACAATTTCTCTTGATGTGTCTAGTATCACCACTCTCATAACAATCCCTATGTGGCTACGACTGCTCATACTAAATCTCTACCGGATAACTGGAATAACCACTATAATAACCACATGTCGGTGGTGCGCTAAAAGAATTAACTGAAGCACTATGAGTATTCTGAATTGCGGAATAGGCTGACCGATTGCCTGAGCCTCCGCCATGATGAGTCATAGCTACAGAGTAGAATCCACTAAATCCTCCAAAGTTCTGAGACCTTTTGGCCTCCTTAGCCTCCTTATCCTCACTTTGAACATGTTCTAACATCCAAGTAATATCTACTACTTCCTGAAATGGAATGTCAGTCTTCAACTCTCGATCCATACATATTTAAAATCATAATTGAGCTCTTCAATAAATATGCGGACTCGCTCTCTAACTGTAGGAACCAAGATAGGTGCATGACGGGCTAACTCATTGAACCTGATATCATATTCTGACACCGTCATGGTGCCCTGTCGCAACCGTTCAAACTCTGTGTGCCAAGCCTCCCGGAGAGTTTGGGGAACAAATTCTTTCAAAAACATTTCCGAAAATTGAGTCAAAGATGGTAGTGTAGCATCGACTAGTCTATCCTCTTCATAAACCTGTTACTATTGATACGCTGCTCCTGACAGCTGAAATGTAGTAAAGGAAACTCCGCTTACTTCTACAATACCCATGGTACGGAGAATACAGTGGCACTTTTCTAGAAATCCCTAGCAGTTGTGCCACTAAAGTAGGTTGACTATATCTCTTAAACCTCTCAAGCCCCTTTTGTTCTTCTTCTAATGCCTCTGGCCTGACCTCAGACATGACCAGAATAACAGGTTGTACAGGCACCACACCAGAACCTGACCAATGTAGATATGTTGCTCTAGAGTACGGGCCGTAGGAGTCTGAGCTCCTTGTCGCGCCCCTATTTTTCTCGCAAAAGCAGATTTCGACATGTGACAACTCTTTTAAGGAGGTATTAAAAGAGAAAAGTCTCCATCTTACGATTTTTAAGGAGCATTAGGGCACCTATTTGCAAATGACTCTATTTTAACTAGTCAACGCCACCAAAGATCGGGTAAGGGCTCAAGTTACCTCAAAGAGTTGGTGTTACGCACTTCTCGAGGTCCACAACTGTGGGTCCCGACCGAACTTAAATTATATGGATTAGTTTATGTGATCAAGTAAGCAAAGAGAGTACAAAAGCTAAGAATTGATTACAAAGAGATCTTGAATAGGGAGGTGCAACTATTTTTTCATTTTAATAGAAAAGAAAGAAAGTGGGGGGGGGAGGGGGGGTCCTAAGTTCTTTAGCCTAAAGGATCACCCCGTGCAACATAAATAATATTTTGTAACTCCCTTGACATAGGGTGTTGCTCATATTATCCAGAGGACACAGGCTATCATCTCCTGCTACCCGATTACTATGTTAATGTTGTTTACCTAAGAGCAATCTAATTCAATTCTAAGCCGTACCCTACGCGTGTACTACCCGTCCCATACCTATGGTCCGGGACGTTTTGGACCTCTATTTGGATGGTTATAAACCTCACTTAGGCTGCTCAGAAATGTCAAAACTACGCGACATACAAAAATACATTGGACTTCACATATAGGCAGTTAAGGTTCAAGTTTGCCTCCACACTTAAGCAACAAATGCACACAAGACAAACTTCATGTTACGCAATTTAGAATTAAGAAATTTAAATCCCTATAGACATCATTTCTACGTGACAAGGCATCGGGGTTGCAAACAGTTTCAAAGGCCAAGCGTTGCTCATAAATAGGATTATACGATTTGCATGTTGATTAATCAAATTGCAGATTTTTGGTTATTAAGCATGTTGTGTCTAGGTGACTCGTGCAGTACGAAATAATGAAAGGACCATTGGGAAGATCCCAGAAGTGCGTAATACACTATATTTAGAGTTACAACATTGACTCTTATTAAGATGAAACAGTGTTGTCCTATAGACATGATCTCTAATGTTTAGCACTTGGAGCTGATTTAATCATTACACTCAACCCTATAGATATGTTTTCTAGGTTAACAGTGCGATGCAGTAATGAATGAGATGATTAAAATCCTATAGGCATGGTTTGTAGTGAACAGTACGAGATAATAGCAAATGAGGTGATCAAAATCATATAGGCATGATTTCTAATGAATATGCTATAATGAATTGAAAGAAATTTCATTGACATTTGTTCCTATAGGCAGGTTTTCTAGTAACACGTAGCAGTAAGAATAATTGCAACATTTGAATTCATGTTTGCCAATAGACAGTGTGTGTGTTTATCCTAATGACATGGTTTCTACATTGCACATATAAATTGAACGACACATATAGTAAGTGAATCAATAAGTCCTATAGGCATGTCATCTACCCATTTGGTATGCAAATATTAGAAATCTACTCATTCCCCATTTACTAACACCCCAATCGTTTATATAAAGTTATTACAGGACCATTAATGAGTAAGATACAAATGTTATACAAATAATGACAATAGGCTCACAGCAGGCCCAAATGAAATACCCAGCACTATCTAGGCCTTCAGTAATTCTCACACAGCATACCCAGACTTCTAACAAGGTGTCGTATTCATTAACACAACCCCAGAATCCATATAGGATCCCAAAGTCGATTCATATAACCATATTGCCAAGCATTGCATCATTTAAACCAACTGACTTATATGTACAATAGATAATAGGAAGAAAGGGGTTGAATGTGGGTAGTTTAAGTTTCAGGGAATGACTAAGGACCCAAATCCTAGTGTGTCAGAGTTCACAAGGGCCTCAAATGGACTCCGAGTAGTGCTCACACTAGGGATGTTAGTAGTAAAGCCTAGGTAGCCTTGGCTTTCAGCCGGGTAAGAGTGAGAAATTTAAGAGAGCATAGGTAATAAGTGAAGGAGTGTGGACTAAGGTTGAGAGACAGGAATTAGGGATACAATTATAACTTAAAATAGAAATGGCCAAGTTAAGCATATAAAGCAGATAATCAAACATGTCACAGGATTTAAAACCAAGTTTAGTAAGGATTTAGAAGCAGGTTCGACAGTTAGCGCATAGGCAGTCACATATTGGTAGAGTTAAGGAAAGAATAAGTTTGTATGATTGACAAAGATTATCATGCACAAATGCCCAATACCAAACAGGTGAAAACCTAAAGGTCCAAATTATTCTAAGTATATATCCTAGTGTCATAAAATAGCCATGTTCCTTTCATATCAGACAACAGAACTGCGTTAGACATGATGGGGCAACATAGATTATGATAACTACTGGTGAATCAAGTGAGCCAAAAATATGATGAGGGACATATTAACAAGGAACTAGTCATAGTTGGTGGAGAAGGATCTTAACACAGACTTAAAACATACTACATGGCAAGATTACCATTACAGAGATTCATAACAGAATGGGAAAACAAGCTCATGTCAAATAGTAAATGTAAACATTCAGGTTTTTTGACACAATAGACTAATTAACTACAGAAAGTACAAATTATGCAGATGAAGAATATTCAAATAACATAATTGACATTTTAAGCAGAACTAAACACTAAAGAGATGCTAACAAGTGCAAAGGTCACACACAGAAGTAGTTCAGAACACATTGGCTAAATAGATTTAAGAGAATCTAAATTGCTCAAATTAGGCAAAAGAATGTTTCAGAGTAGCCACATTATGTGAAATTAAATGCTAAAAGAGACCTAAAACTGAGGTAAAGCTAGCAGAATTGCACACAAGGGCAGTCCAGAAACATATTAAGCTATGAATTTTAGAAGTGAGAACGTATGCGAATCACAGACACATAAGAATGAAATTGCAGAAGTCCAGTAACTTACCAGTTAAACGAATAATAGTAAAGAGCAAAAATTCCACAAGTTTACAGAATCTCAATGCGTCAAAGTTCCCAGGAGCTTCGAAAGAACTCCGGGCAATGCTCGCACTGAGAGAAGATTGAATAATAGAGTCTTAGTGTCCGTGGCTTTCAGCCAGCCAAAAATAGAATACAGAACAAGAGAATAGCATAACAAAGCCTCACTTTTTTAGTGAAAATATGTCGATTCAAGTCTGTCCTAAAAGGGGAATGGAGAGGGGTTTATATAGTAGTAGACATTTAACGAACAAACAAGGAGAGAAATCCGGTAAACCCTAATGTTTTTTAGGGAAAGTGTAAATCACAGAAATTTAAACGAAATCGGACTCATATAATGCAGTGTTGAACGAATGTAGACAAAACAGTGCTCAAAGTCAAAGATTCTGACCCATTTTTGTTTGATTTTGAAGATTATTGCTTGCCATGTTTAGGCAAGCACTTAGGTAACACCACAAACGGACAACCAGTAGTGAGAGGAGACCAATAAGGTAAGTGAATCAGTGATTGATTCCATTTTAGAGCCGGATTTGGAGAAGTTGAGGTGATACAGCAGCTAGGGTTTCTCGGAGAAGAAGAGAGAGTAGAGAGGATTTAGGGACGACAGGTTAAGAAAAAAGGATAGGGTTTGGGCGGGTTTGGTTAATTAAAGAAGGAGAGTGAACGAAGGTCGTTGATCTTGAGAGATCGACGGCTGGGATTCAATAACGAATGGGGCGGGTCATAAAATCGGGTACCGACAGGGTATTATACAAGGTTCGCCTGGTTTGGGCTTGGGGTCCATTAAGCTAAGGATATTGGGCCAATTTGGTTCAAAATTTAGTTTAAAGCTAGGCTATTATTTAAATACATGAATATAATTTATTCAAAAAAAAGTGGGGGCCGAACCCTAGTTTCTGAGTTTCCTACATATCCCTGGTGTTACGGAAATCCGGTCGTGTGTAGTTCTGGACCCAACGGTGAACAAACCGATGTAGTTGTTATAGGAGTGGTCCTATGTTTCGAAAAGGGTTCCTTTGGGTAGGATAGTATCGGATGAATTTATGCGAAGTCATGAATGCGAATTTGAAACGTTATGGATGTATCACTGAGAAAATATCTAAACGGTCATAGAGTAAAAGGCAGGTAATTGATGGTGGTTGGTTACATTTAAAATAATTGCAGGATGTGAACATTGAACGGAAACCGAAGCGAATATTGCTCCCGTTAGGAGAACGATTACTTTCTTGATTACCTGCAAAATGTAAAACACGATGCATGCAAGTATAAATGGATTATTGCGAGAATTTAAACATGATGCACATTCCCTTCGAACCATGAGGGTTGTCTTTGGACGGTGAGGATGGTGTCCTTAGAACATGATGTCCTGGGCCATGAATCATGTGATAAGGGATTCGCAGGCCATGAAATGATGTCCCCGGGCCATGAGAATGGTGCCTCCGAACCATGACGCCTTTGAATAATGATGGGCACTTTCAAGAGATCCTCGGGCCATGGAATGGTGTCTTCCGGCTATGAGGATGAAGCCTTCAGAACATGACGCCTTTGGAAAAAATGGCGATATTTCAGCCTATGAAATGCAAAATATGATGTTTGGCCGTATGCGAAGATGAGACAAGACAAGGCTTAATCTTGGGTAAGATGAGGGCAATGCTTAGCTTTGGGTTAGTAGAGGATAATGCTAGGTCTTAGATGGCATAATGGAAATAGCCTTTATTCACAAGGAAAAGGTAGTGCTTAGCCTTGTGGAATTAGGGAGGCAATGCTTAGCCTTATGCAGGAAGATGAGACAATGCTTAGTATCATGCAAGTAAGGGAAGTGATGCTTAGCTTCATGCAGGAAAGGCAGTGCTTAGCCTTATGCAATTCAAGAGGCAGGGCTTAGCCTCATGCAAATAGGGAGGCAAGACTTAGCCTCATGCAAATAGGAGACAATGCTTAGTCTCATGCAAAGAAAGGCAGTGCTTAGCCTTATATAGTTAAGGAGGCAGTGCTTAGCCTCAGGCAAATAGGAGACGATGCTTAGTCTCGTGCAAAGAAAGCCAGTTCTTAGCCTTATGCAGTTAAGGAGGTATTGCTTAGCCTCATTCAAATATGAGACAATGCTTAGTATCATACGGAAAAGGCAATGCTTAGCTTTATGCAATTAGGGAGGCAATGCTTAGCCTCATGAAAATAGGAGACACTGCTTAGTCTCATGGGGAAAAGGCAATGCTTAGACTTATGTAGTTAATGAGGAAATGCTTATCCTCATGCAAATAGGAGATACTTCTTAGTCTCATGCAAAGTAAGGCGGTGCTTAGCCTTATGTAGTTAAGGAGGCAGTGCTTAGACTTATGCAGTTAAGGAGGCAATGCTTAGCCTCATGGAAATAGGAGACAATGCTTAGTCTCATGCGGAAAAGCCAATGCTTAGCCTTATGCAATTAGGTAGGCAATGCTTAGTCTCATGCAGAAAAGGAAATGCTTAGCCTTATGCTATTAAGGAGGCAATGCTTAGCCTCATGCAAATAGGAGACACTGCTTAGTCTCATGCAAAGAAAAGCGGTGCTTAGCCTTATGTATTTAAGGAGGCATTGCTTAGTCTTATGCAATTAAAGAGGCAGTGCTTTGCCTCATGAAGAAAATGATGAGTGATAGTGAGAAAGTAGTGTATTTCTTAGCTAGAGATGCTTGTGATAGATAATTTGCTGTCTTGAAGGTAGTGACCTTATGTGTCTGCAGATATTGTTGTCTTACTGTGCCTTCATCCAAAGAAAGATTGTGAGTTTTGTGAGGGAAGGTTGGTCTGTGCTTTCACCTTCTTGCTTTGCTTTTGCTCCTGTCTTGAGATCCTATTTGAGTTACCCTGGGCAGCATTTGTTGTTATAGAAATAAAGTTTTTTTAAAAGATATGCGTGCATTTGATGAGTGTAGTTATTTGAAATATGGTAGTATGTAATATTAAGTAATCTAGTTGAGCCAATGACTGTGACATCTTTTAGATACATTGCAACCTCCTTGCTTTAGAATTTTGAGGGTCCTCCTCAAAATTCTGCCCCAGTTTAAAAACAATCCTTTGACTGTTTTGCATATGACGAAGTTGGCTGGACTAGCTTTAGAATTTTGAGGGTCCTCCTCAAAATTATGCCCCAGTTTCTGACCATGGCAAAAATGAAGATTTTATTAAGATATGACCGAAGACATAGGGCTTCCTACGTATCCCCTCTTAAATGGAAATCAGGTCAAGCGTAGTTACGTTATATCAGATGAAGAAATGTAAATAGTCTAAACATAATATCTTTTGACTGCGTCTGAGTTGATGGGTTTTGCCAAATTTCTCCGTCCATTTCTGCAAGTATGAGTGCTCCTCATGTTAGTACTCTGTGAACCATGTATGGTCCTTGCCAATTGGGTGAAAATTTCCCTTTGGCTTCATCTTGATACAGGAAGATCTGCTTTAGCACCAACTGTCCCGGTGTGAATTGTCTAGGCCTGACCCTTTTGTTGAAAGCTCTGGATATTCGGTTCTGGTAGAGTTGACCGTGACATACCGCATTCATTATTTTCCCATCAATGAGAGCCAGTTATAAATAGCCACTTCGTATCCATTCTTCATCACTGAGTTCAGCCTCTTATACGATTCTCAAAGAAGGAATTTCTACTTCGGCGGGAATAACATCTTTAGTATCATAGACCAAAAAATAATAAGTTTCCCCTGTTGATGTGCGAACCGTGGTACGATATCCAAGTAGATCAAATGGTAGCTTCGCGTGCCATTGTTTGTGATTATCTACCATCTTTTTTAATATCTTCTTGATGTTCTTATTGGCGGCTTCCACAGTTCCATTCATTTGTGGCATGTATGCTGTGGAATTCTTATGCTTGATCTTGAAGGTTTCACACATGGATCTCATCAAATCACTATTAAGGTTGGCGGCGTTGTCGGTGATAATTGATTCTGGCACCCCGAACCGACAAACAATATGATCCCTAATGAAATCTGTGACGACCTTCTTAGTTACAGCCTTGTAAGATGCGGCGTCAACCATTTTGTGAAATAATCTATTGTGAGGCCACTAGAATGAACCTGTGCCCATTTGAAGCGACGAGTTTGATTGGACCGATGACATCCATTCCCCAAGCAGAGAAAGGCCAAGGTGCACTTGTTGCATTGAGTTCATTGGGTGGCACTCGTATCATATCAGCATGTACTTGGTATTTATGACACTTTTGGACATACCTGATACAGTCTATTTCCATAGTCATCCAAAAATAACCTGCTCTTAATATCTTCTTAGCTAAAACAAAGCCATTCATGTGCGGTTCGCAAGTTCCGGCATGTATCTCTTCGAGCAATTTGGATACTTCCTTGGCGTCGACACACTGTAATAATCCTAGATTTGGAGTCCTTCTATACAAAATTCCTCCGCTTTGGAAGAAGTGGTTGGATAATCTTCGGAGTGTGCGTTTCTGAGTATGATTTGCGTGCTCCGGGTACTCTCCTTTTGCCAAATATTCTTTGATGTCGTGGAACCATGGATTTCCATCCATTTCCTCTTCAACATGAGCACAATAAGTTGGCTGACTATGAATCCCTACTGGGATAGGATCGATGAAATTCTTGTCTAGGTGTTGTATCATGGAAGATAAAGTGTTCAGTGCATTTGCGAACTCATTCTGGATTCTCGGAACATGTTTGAACTCTATTTTTGTGAATTGCTTCATCAACTGTTGTACATAGTACAAATATGGTAATATCTTGGTATTCTTTGTAGCCCATTCTCCTAGAACCTAATGTACCAAAAGGTCTAAATCTCCAATTACCAGCAATTCATGAAAGTTCATTTCGATGGCTAACCTGAGTCCTAAGATGCATGCCTCGTATTCTGCCATGTTGTTAGTACATGTAAACCTTAATTTTGCGGATACTGGATAGTGTTGACCTATTTCTGACACTAAAATTGCTCCAATACCCACTCTTTTGAAATTCGCAGCCTCATCGAAGAACATTCTCCAACCATCATAGGCTTCGGTGATATCTTCTCCTACGAATGATACCTTTTCATCGGGATAATACGTTTTTCAGTGGTACGTATTATCCATCTACAGGATTTTCTTCGAGAAGATCCGCCAATGCTTGCCCTTTGACCGCCTTCTGGGTTACATAGATGATGTCGAACTCACTCAGTAGTATCTGCCATTTCTCTAACTTCCCTGTAGGCATGGGTTTTTTGAAGATGTATTTTCGTGAATCCATCCTTGATATGAGATATGTGGTGTAGGCAAAAAAGTAGTGCCTCAACTTTTGAGCTATCCATGTCAAAGCACAGCAGGTACATTCTAGTAAAGAATACCATGATTCGTAGGGTGTGACCGTCTTACCCAGATAGTATATGGCCTGCTCCTTTCTCCTGTCTCATCGTGTTGTCCAAGACAATCCCGAAAGCCCCATCTAGTACAGATAAATATAGTAGCAGAGGTCTCCCATGTTCCGGTGGAACCAGAACAGGCAGTTTGGATAAGTATTCCTTGATGTTGTCAAATGCTTTTTGGAACTCTTCAGTCCAACTTGTTGCAGCGTCTTTTTTATCATTTTGAAGATCGGTTCACAGATCACAGTTGATTATGCTATGAAACAACTGATGTAATTGAGACGCCCTAAGAAACTCATCACAACTTTCTTGTTCTTCGGAGGTGGAAAATCTTAGATAGCCTTGACCTTTGATAGGTCTAGCTCAATTCCTCGGTGGCTGACGATGAACCCTAGCAGTTTTCCAGTAGGGACTCCGAAGGCACACTTTGCGGGGTTCAGTTTCAGGTTGTACCTTCCTTTGAAGTCAATCAAAATATTTCCTCAAATCCGCTATGTGATTTGTACCCTTTTTAGATTTGATGATGATGTCGTCCACGTACACCTTTATCTCCTTGTGTATCATGTCGTGGAAAATGGTTGGCATGGCCCTCATGGTGTAATAAAGGTTGTCTTTTTGGCATCCTCTTCATCCATCATTTTGTAACAATATACTCCCCATAGTGTAATAAAGGTTGTCTTTTTGGCATCCTCTTCATCCATCCAGATCTGATGATATCCCGGGAAGCAATCCACAAAGGATTGAAGTTCATGCTTGGCACAATTGTCCATCAGTATGTGTATATTGGGAAAGGGAAATATTCTTTGGGACTTGCTCTGTTTAAATCCCGATAGTCGACACACACTTTGACCTTCCCATATTTCTTTAGAACCGGCAAAAAGTTAGCCAACCAGGTCGGATATTCAACCACTCTGAGAACCTTGGCTTTGATTTCCTTGGTGACTTCCTCTTTTATTTTCAAACTCAAATCTGGCTTGAACTTTCTGAGTTTCTGCTTTACCGGTGGACACATAGGGTCGGTAGGTAGTTTATGAGCCACTATGGACGTGCTCAAACTGGTCATATCATCGTAGGATCAGGAAAAAATATCCTCATACTCTTTCAAAAACTGGATGTATTCTTCCTTATCTGACGGCGATAGATGAATGCTTACAAGCGTTTCCTTGACTGTTTCTAAGTCTCCCGAATTAACTGTTTCAGTCTCATCCAAATTGGACTTAGGCTTGTTTTCAAAATTTTCCACTTCTCTGACGATTTCCTCCCGTATTATATCCTCTTCCAGATCCTCTGAATTACTATCCCTATGTTTCGTTGTCTCATTACATGTCACAGTCGTAGGTTCATCACGATAAGTAATAATAATTTTGTAGAAAGAAATAATGTAAGGAATAATAATAAATACTAAAAACGAAAATCCATTGATAAAGAGTTAAAACGTCAAACAAGTGCAGTTCGATGATTCGAGCAATTATTTCAAAACAAGATATGCTTAACACAAAATAATGAAAATGTCTTAGATGCTCATAAAATTGCTTTCAAAAAATAAATTATGCTAATTGCGAGGCTACCCAGGAACTCGACGGGCCCTTGATGGTGCAACAATCCAGTTCTTGAGAACAACTCCCTTCTCCACGGTCTGAATAATAAGGTCTTCCTCATCATTCTCCTCAACTATCAAACTGCAATCCATGTCTTTATCATCCAGAAACAAATTCTTTATGCCAGCTAAAACTTCATCTTCTTCGGACCCCCACATCATGTCAACTTGATGAAATGACTGGTGCAAATGTGGTACTGGTTGTTCTATAGGGTAATAAGGAGCACGCCATGGTGGCGACCAATTATGACACTCTTTCCAGGTGTATTCATACCCAAGCCCAAAGGTTATGCCATGACGCTTTAGCTGTATCGGTTTGGTGATCCCCTAGAGATTCTTGCCGAGACCCTTACCGGGTTCATACCTTGTCCATGATAGTATGATTTCTATATTACGGCTCCACCATTTGTCTTTCTCAATTGCGTTTATGCGCTCGATGCGATAGTATGTTTCTCCACCCAACTTCCTTCTATTCTCGACAACCGGAACAACTCTATTGGTATAAATAGGATTACTTTCGTCTCCATGGATAATCACTTCCTGATGGTTCCACTCAAACTTCACAGACTTATGTAGAGTAGAAGTTATGGTCCCAACGACATGCATCCAAGGTCGTCACAGCAATAGGTTGTAGGTAGCAGACATGTCCAACACTTAAAATTCAACATCAAACCAGGTTGGGCCCATCTGTATGCTGAGGTTGGTCTCCCCAATTGTGGCCCTTTGAGACCCATCAAATGCTTTCACATTCATACTTCCTACTCGTATCTCGTGCAGGCCTTTACCCAATCTTTTCAGAGTAGTTAGTGTACATATGTTGAGACTCGAACCCCCATCTATCCAGACTCTCGCAATGAATTTGTCCTCCAACTGCACTGTGATATGTAGTGCCCTATTGTGACTTAGTCCTTCCGGTGGTAGCTCGTCTTCATGAAAAGTGATCTTGTGGCTTTCCAACACTTGCCTTACCATGTTGGCCATTTCTCCACTGGTGATGTTATTGGGTACATAGGCTCCATTCAACACCTTCATCAGGGCATTCCTATGTGCCTTGGAGTTTTGCAGCAGTGATAAAATGGATATTTGAGCAGGGGTTTTGTTCAGATGATCAACCACCGAATATTCTCTTGCTTTCACCTTTCTCCAAAGGTCATCCGGGCCAGTCTCAATGACAGGCGGCTTAGATGCAGCTTTTTTCGTCGTTCCTCCCAAATGCTCGGGTGTATAATCCCTACCGGTTCTAGTCATGCCTTACGCTGCACCTGTTTCTTCCATTTTTTCTTTTCTTTTCCTTCTTGCTTCCGCAACATAATCCCATGGTATAGCATTATACTTATAACACGACGTAGGTGCTACCATCACGGTGACGGGTGTTGTTACTTCAACCTCAAACGAAGTTGGTGCGGCTACCTCAACTTCAATTGGTGCTTGAGTTTGTACCACGATAGGTGTGAGAGTGACTGGAGATGTTTTAGGATTATCCCCCTTCTCGAATGAGTCTAATTGACCCTTCCGAGTCCTATTCTTCATTGGTCTCTATCATGTTTACCCCTTCTTCCCTGTGATCCGGGATAGGATTGTTACGGACATTGGGTGCAGCCTCTTTTTCCTATATGACTTTGGTGTCAATTAATGTCTGAATATTATCCTCCAAAGTATGACACTCATCAATAGTATGACCTTTCATGCCTGAGTGATAGACACATGTCTAATTTGGGTTAATCCACTAGGAAGAGTTTTCCATAGCAACAGCGGGAATGGAAGTGACATAACCGGCAGCCTTTAGCCTCTCGTATAGTTGGTCTATGGGTTCGGCAATTGGAGTGTCTTGTCTGGGTGGTCTGCGATCAAAATTTGGTCTTAGGTTTTGGTAATTTTGGCGGGCTGGTGGTGAATGGTAGTATGCTGGTTGGGTGTTATAGGTATGGTAAATGGCGGCAAGTTGTTGGTATCTGAGAGGTGAAGACCGATATGTGGGTGGAGGTGTTTGGTATGTGAGAGGATACTTTGGACCTTGGGCTACCATTAATGCACCCACTTCTTTCTTCTTGGAGATACCTCCTGACTGCAAAGCTTTATTTGTGGCTTGGAGTGCTTCAGAGTTTGTCACCATTCCGCTTTTGATCCCTTATTCTATTGTTTCTCCCAACTTGATGATGTCAGAAAATTTATGGTTTTCAATAACCATCAATCTTTCGTAGTATTGTGAGTCCTGAGCTCTGATGAAGAACTTATTCATCTATTCTTCTTCAAGTGTCAGCCTTACTTTTGCGGCTTCAAACCTCCACCGAGTAGCATACTCGCGGAAAGTTTCCGTTGGTTTCTTCTTGAGACTCTAAATATAGAAATGTTTGGTGTGTTTTCTGTGTTAAACCTGAACTGATCCATGAAATCTGATGCCATATTCACCTAATTAACCCACTTCTTTGGATTCTGACTGATGTACCAAGACAAGGTGTCTTCGGTGAGGCTCCTCATGAATAACTTTATACGGATTCGTTCATCCTTGCCAACCCCTACAAGTTTTTCACAATACGTTCTCAAATGCACATTCGGATCACCAGTTCCGTCGAACATTTCGAACTTAGGAGGTTTGTAACCCTATGGCAGTTATACATCTGGCTGAATACATAAATCTTCATAATTCAAACCCTCAATGCATTTTCCACCTTCGACACTTTGAACTCTTCCAGCAAGCTTCTTGAGTTCTTTCGCCATGTTCTTGATGAGCAGGTCCTTCTCGGCGGATTCGGGTATATATAGGGTATGTTGTGGGGTATGGGGTAAAGTTTCCACATATATGGGATTTCTTTGATGGACTCCGGGATTCTGGGCATAATGGTGGTCGTTAGTTGAGTTTTGAGGATCAGAGGTAGGTTATGGTGCATTCTGAGAAGTGTGATAAGTGGTGGTTTGTGGATATTGAGTCGAATGGTGATGGTGTTGTGGAGGGGTAGGTAATGGTGGAGGATTATGGTTTTGAGGAGGAGTGGCGTGTTGATGAGGCACGGGAGTATTTTGCGGATTTTGGTTTTGTGTGTTTTGGGGAGGTACCGGGTTTTGGGCGTTTGAGTTTTGTTGGTTGATGTCGGGGACATTTAGGGTGAGGGAAAGGTTTGCCAATTTCCGAACATTCTCAAGATCCCATTGTAGCTCCAATATTTTCTGTTCCAAACGTAGGACCAAATGATTCTGTGCTAGCGTACTCCGGCCGTCTGAAGTTTCAATGTTCTCTGCGTGGGTAGCATTGTCTTTTCTAATACCAATCATATCATCAATTTTGCTTTTCCTTTGTTTTTGGGATCACTTGGTGGATGAGGAGATGGAGGACCTCTGGATCTAGTGTGATATGTTAACGATGGCAGTATACACGAACCAACCTTGGGGAATGGGAATAAACAAAAGAAAAGAAAAAACAAAAAGATAACCAAGTCAGTAAGGAGTATTAAAAGAATGTTTGCGATATTGAACATGTGTTGCAGAACTAATAAATTCACTTCCTAATTAGAGGGACCTCATTGTGCCCGAGGTAGGCCTAAGGGACACAAAGACTTGGAGAAAATTGATGTCAATAATTATGTCATTTCATTAATGCGAAAATGAATCAAATCCTTACTAAAACGACAATAATAGAAAAGTTACTAATGGCATTTGCCTTATTACAATCGACTTTGTGTTGTTCTAGCTGCCTAGCTTCAGACTCGAAGACCCTTTTGCGTAACCTCCTATACTTGACTTGTGCTTTAGCAGCGTCATCTATGATCCTATTTTTAGATTAATTCCTGGCTTGACATTTCCCGCTATATCATCTACCAACCATGATGGGTAGAAGTACACATGGTCGGCATGATACCTGTCTGGCTCGATAGTATCTTTCTCTACAATGACCTTTTTATTCCACATATGTTGTGCCTCGAACTTGAACGGAATGATGTTCCCTTAAAAATTTGTTTTGTGTTGGACCATGTTGGAAATCCGAGGTATAACCTATTTTCTTCCCGCTTGGCTCATTACCCTTATAGGAGCATAAGGAAAGATCCCTCTTAACCCGATCAGCTGTAGATGAGTAGTTTCTCTTGATCTGATGATGAACTCACTGCTAGGAAACCATTCAAACATCTAATGTACCTTTTCGTCAGTCAAATTGCTGAAGAAACGCACCCAACTCACAACACTTCCAAGTTGCACAAACCTATCTAGGATAAATGTCATTCTCTTTGGATGATAGTAAGTTATGTAGTCATTCAATGGTCGTCGCAGAAGCTCTTGGCGATATTCACCTCTCTGGAAATGTTCTAATAACCAAACCTGCAGCAATAGATTATAGCCCTCGAAATGTCCATACCCCTGCTTGCATCGATCTAAAACGTGATACATTTAGGCCAAGATCATGGGGATCATAGTGTAAGTTTGTACCTCGATTCCTTCCATTAGAGTCCTAGCAACCATGGCTAAGCGAGTGTGGATCCTTCCCCCTTTCATCGGAAATATCAGCAATCCCAAGAAACAGACAATAAACACAAAACCTCGGTGGTGCGTCCAACCTAAGGAAGTGATGGTAAGTTCATCATGATGAAGGCGATATGACTTGCTATTCCCATAATGTTCGTAAAGGAATTAAAATGGAATGTGTGACTTCTTCAGACAGAGTAACTCATCTTTTTTCTTGAAACCCAACATTTTCAAAAAACCGCGGGGAGTGCGATTCTCTGGTACTAATAAACCTGGATTATCCCATGGAAGCTTAGCGAAGCCTCCTATTTCCTCTAAGAGAGGAGTCATTGCTATGTCACCAAAGCGGGAGACATCTCTTTTCTCATCCCAAAACATAGTGGCGGCCTCAATCAATACCCTATTTGGCCGAATATCCAATAAGGAAGGTAAATTACCAAGGACCCTTTTCACATTATTCTTGTCAGTAGGTGAAATGTTCTTCCACCAATCAAGCAGCAAAGGTGGGATGTTTTGAACCATGCTGAACCTGGGGACTTTGTGCTTCATTTTCTGCAAACAAATAGAGTTAGCCCTTTCCCCCTCCGGAACTGACTATTTACACATTAATGATCAATATACCGGCATGTTTTCTCCAAGTAATGCACATAACGTGATGGTGTCCATTGGGATTGTGGAAATCCCGTCGAACTTTATACAAGGCTTATCTTAGTGGATTATCACGTGGACAACGTTCTAACCCATACTAGGTTTGATATGATGCATGCACATTTGATATTGGAGTGAGGTTTGTAGAAGGCTCTAGACCGGTACTCTCAACTGGACAACTTGAGAGGGAAAGGCATGGGACCGTCGACTGCACCGTTGATCGACTAGTTTACCGCAAGTAAGCCTTTCCAATTTTAAAGGGTAATTTTGGAAGAGCACGGACACTCATCAAGTGCCGCTATGTTATTAATCGGGCACGAGTGAAATATGGTGTGCAGCATGCTTTATTCAAAGATAATAACACGTTGCCAAGTATTTGCATGATAAATATGTAAAAGCAATAAATACAGTATTAACGTACAATATAAAAGACGTAAAAAGAAAGACAAAGGAAAAAGTTAGTTCATGGAATATAGGGAATGTAATAAAGTAAGCAAGGGAGTAGGGGTGGGAGAGACATGATGTAGCAATCTTTAAACAAATGAAGAGCAGTTTAGAGCAAATAAAGGTGAATAGAAAAGGGATATGCATGTTATAACCAATTTAAACAAAGGAAGGTGGAGCAGGAAGGGATATGTATATTACAAAGAATTTAAACAAGTAAAAGGAAAATGGGAGAAGGATGTGCATATAGTAGCAAATAAAAACGAAAAAGGGAAGCACGCTTATATCAAAGAAGACTAATCTATATAAGCCAATTTCGCTATGGTAAGAGCCTAAGTGTAATTCCCCAACAGAGTCTCCATGTTGTCGTGCCCCTATTTTTCTCGCGAAATCGGACTTCGACATGTGACAACTTTTATAAGGAGGTATTAAAAGAGGAGAGTCTTCACCTAATAATTTCTAAGGTGTGTTAGGGCACCTATTTGCAAATGACTCTGTTTTAACTAGTCAACGCCACCAAAGATCTGGTAAGGGCTCAAGTTATCTCAAAAAGAAGGTGTTAGGCACTCCTCGAGGTCCACAACTATGGGTCCCAGCTAAACTTAAATTATATGGATTAGTCTATGTGATCAAGTAAGCAAAGAGAGTACAAAATATAAGAATTTTATTACAAAGAGATCTTGAATAGGGAGTGCAACTATTTTTTCATTCTAATAGAAAATAAACAAAACAAAAAAGGGGGGGAAGGGGGGTCCTAAGTTTTTTAGCCTAAAGGATCACCCCGTGCAACATAAATAATAATTCGTAACTCCCTTGAGATAAGGTGTTACTCATATTATCCAGCGGGCACAGACTCCTGCTACCCGATTACT
The DNA here is from genome assembly GCF_000390325.3 of Nicotiana tomentosiformis. Lineage (NCBI taxonomy): Eukaryota > Viridiplantae > Streptophyta > Magnoliopsida > Solanales > Solanaceae > Nicotiana > Nicotiana tomentosiformis. Next base: position 87,832,086 of record NC_090823.1, read on the forward strand.
ATGTTAAAGTTGTTTACCTAAGAGTGCTCTAATTCAATTCTAAGTCGTACCCTACGCGTGCACTACTCATCCCTTACCTATGGTCCAGGAGGTTTTGGACCTCTATTTGGATGATTCTAGACCTCACTTAGGCTGCTCAGAAATGTCAAAACTAGGCGACATACAAAAATATATTGGACTACACATATATGCAGTTAAGGTTCAAGTTTGCCTCCACACTTAAGCAATAAATGCACGCAAGGCAAACTTCATGTTAAGTAATTTAGAATTAAGAAACTTAAATCCCTATAGACATGATTTCTACGTGACAAGGCATCAGGGCTTGCAAACCGTTTCAAAGGCCAAGCGTTGCTCATAAATAGGATTATACGATTTGCATGTTGATTAATGAAATTGCAGATTTTCGGTTATTAAGCCTGTTGTGTCTAGGTGACTCGTGCAGTAAGGAATAATGAAAGGACCATTGAGAAGATCTCAGAAGTGCATAATAAACCATATTGAGAGGTGCAACATTGACTCTTATTAAGACAAAACAATGTTGTCCTATAGACATGATCTCTAATGTTTAGCATTTGGAGCAGATTTTATCATTACACTCAACCCTATAGATATGTTTTCTAGGTGAACAGTGGGATGCAGTAACGAATGAGATGATTAAAATCCTATAGGCATGGTTTGTAGTGAACAGTACGAGATAATAGCAAATGAGATGATCAAAATCCTATAGGCATGAATTTTAATGAATATGCTGAAATGAATTTAAAGAAAGTTCATTGACATTTATTCCTATAGGCCTGTTTTCTAGTAACACGTAGCAGTAAGAATAATTGCAGTATTTGAATTCATGTTCGCCAACAGAAAATATGTGTGTGTGTGTGTGTTTATCCTAATGACATGGTTTCTACAGTGCACATATAAATTGAACGGCACATATAGCAAGTGAATCAATGAGTCCTATAGACATGTCGTCTACCCATTTGGTATGCAAATATTAGAAATCTACCCATTTCCCATTTTACTAACACCCCAATCATTTATACAAAGACCATTAATTAGTATGATACAACTGTTATAAAAATAATGACAATAGTCCCACAGCAGGCTCAAATGAAATACCCAACATTGTTTAGGCCTTCAGCAATTCTCACACAGCATACCCAGACTTCTAACAAGGAGCTATGTTCTTCAACACAACCCCAGAATCCATAGAAAGCTCAAAGTCAATTCATATAACCATATTTCCAAGCATTGCATCATTTAAACCAACTGACTTAGATGTATAGCAGATAATAGGAAGAAAGGGGTTTAATGGGGGTATTTTATGTTTAAGGGAATGACTAAGGACCCAAATCCTAGTGTGTCAGAGTTCACAAGTGCCTCAAATGGACCCCGAGCAGTACTCACACTAGGAAGGTCAGTAGTAAAGCCTAGGTAGCCTTGGCTTTCAGCCAGCTAAGAATGAGAAATTTAAGGTAACAAGTGAAGGAGAGTGGACCAAGGTTGAGAGACAGGAATTTAGGGATACAATTATAACTTAAAACAGACATGGCCAAGTTGAGCATATAGAGAAGATAATTGAAGAGGTCACGGGATTTAAAAGCAAATTTAGTAAAGATTTAGAAGCAGGTTCGACACTTAGCACATAGGCAGTCACATATTGGCAGAGTTAAGGAAAGAACAAGTTTGCATGATTGACATTATCATGCACATATGCCCGATACCAAACAGGTGAAAACCTAAAGATCCAAATTATGCTAAGTATATATCCTAGTGTCATAAAATATCCATGTTAATTTCATATCAGACAGCAGAACTGCATTAGACATGATGGGGAAACACTTATTATGACAATTACTGGTGGATCAAGTGAGCCAAAAATATGCTGAGGGACATATTAACAAGGAACTAGTCATGGTTGGTAGAGAAGGATCTTAACACATACCTAAAACATACTACATGGAAAGATTACCATTACAGAGATTCAGAACAGAATGGGAAAACAAGCTCATGTCAAATAGTAAATGTAAACATTCATGTTTTGAACACAATAGACTAATTAACTAAAGAAAGTACAAATTATGCACATGAAGCATATTCAAATAACAGAATTGACATTTTAAGCAGAACTAAACACTAAAGAGATGCTAACAAGTGCAAAGGTCACACACAACAGTAGTTCAGAACACATTAGCTAAACGGATTTAAGAGAATCTAAATTGCTCAAATTAGGCAAAAGCATATTTCAGAGTAGCCACATTATGTGAAATTAAATGTTAGAGAGACCTAAAACTGAGGTAAAGCTAGGAGAATTGCACACAAGGGCAGTCCAGAAACATATTAAGCTATGAATTTTAGAAGTGAGAACGTATGCAAATCACAGACACATAAGAATGAAATTGCAGAAGTCCAGTAACTTACTAGTTAAATGAATAACAGTAAAGAGCAAAAATTCCACAAGAACCCAAAATCTCAATGCGTCAAAGTTCCCAGGAGCTTCGAAAGAACTCTAGGCAATGCTCGCACAAAGAGAAGATTGAATAACAGAGTCTTAGTGGACTTGGCTTTCAACTGGCCAAAAACAGAAAACAGAACAAGAGAATAGCATAACAAATCCTCGGTCTTTTAGTGAAAATATGTCGATTCAAGTCTGTCCTAAAATGGGAATGGGGAGGGGTTTATATAGTAGTAAAAATTGAACGAACAAACAAGGAAATAAAATAAATCAATCATAGAATAAGGAAAGAATGCATGCAAAATCAGTTCAAAAATCAATTTAGGAGAGAAATCCGATAAACCGTAGTTTTTTTTAGGGAAAGTGTAAATCACAAAAATTAAAACGAAATCGGACTCACATAATAGAGTGTTGAGCGTATGTAGATAAAACAGTGCTCAAAATCAAAGATTCGAACCCCTTTTTTGTTATATTTCACAGATTATTGCTTTCCATGTTTAGGCAAGCACTTAGGTAAGATCACAAACGGACAACCAGTAGTGAGAGGAGACCAATAAGGTAAGTGAATCAGTGATTGATTCCATTTTAGAGCCAGATTTGGAAAAGTTGAGTGATACAGCGGCTAGGGTTTTTCAGAGAAGAAGAGAGAGTAGAGAAGATTTAGGAGCGGCGGGTTAAGATAAAATGATAGGGTTTGGGCGGGTTTGGTTAATTAAAGAAGGAAAGTGAACGAAGGCCATTGATCTTGAGAGATCAACGGCTAGGATTCAAAAACAAATGGGGCGGGTCATAAAAATGGGTACCGACCGGATATTATACAAGGGTCGCCTCATTTGGGCTTGGGGTCTATTGGGATAAGGATATTGGGCCAATTTTGTTCAAAAATTAGTTTAAAGCTAGGATTTTATTTAAATACATGAAAATAATTTATAAAAATGCTTGACAAAAAAGTAAAAATATTACTTATACACTAAAATGCTTTAAAATAATAACTATGTATTATAAAAATATAAAATGCTATTTTGACACAAATAATATAAATAAAAAGCATTTCTGTACAGATATAGGCTATTACTGCAAAATTGCGCAAATCGCTTAAAACTATTAATGTAATTACATAAAATGAAGTACAATATTTGAAACATGTATTATAGGTGAAAACATAATAACTTTAAGTAGTTAAGTCATCATAAAATAATTTGAAGGGGTAATTAATAAATATTCAAGCAATTTAAATATAGAAAAATCAATTCTATGCTCTAAATATTATAGGAAATTAAAGAAAAATAATTTTATAGATTTGTAAACTAAATAATGATGTAAAAATGATATTTTGAAAGTATATATATTTTTGAGAAAATATGATGACAAAATTGGGTATCAACACTCCTTCCTAATCTGTGAAATATTTGGTGCAACGGAGATCAACCCTGCGTGAGTTAATATACCAAATATATTCAGGAACTGTGCTAAAGTCTCCTGAAATCGTGGGGTAACAACAGGTGCTTCCGGTACCTGTCCCACGACCATAGCTACTGGCGGCTCCTCAATTGTTACTCTGAAAGGTGCTCTAGCTGTGACACGTGCCCTTGCTCAGCCTCTACCTCGGCCCCGACCTCTTACGGCTCTAGAAGTATGCGCGGGGGTTTGCTCAGCTGACCCGGTGGCACGTGTCCTCACCATTTGTGAGAGAATAGAGATACAAATTCTCAAATTCCAAAATCAACAAATTCCGCACGACAGAAATAAATGAAGTGGAAATTTCCTAACAGTTCTGTAGCTTCTCGAAGATAAGTACAGACGTCTCCGTACCGATCCGCACGACTCTACTAGACTCGTTCGTGACTCATAGAACCTATAAACCTAGAGCTCGGATACCAATTTGTCACGACCCAAAATTCCACCACAGGCGTCGTGATGGCACTTAGTCTCTAAAACTAGATAAACTAAGAATATTTACATTTCAAGCCTTTTTTTTTAATTCAATACAGGTGCCAAAAACCAACAGAGGAAACAAATATAAAAAAACCTCCCAAGACTGGTAATACTGAGTCACGAACTCTAACTGAATATATGAAATAATCTCAAGGATCGAATACTCAATATTGTTTGATTAATAATTAATAGTACAATAAAATGAAAAGACGTCAAGGGACTGCGACGACCAAACAACTCTACCTTGAATCCTTGCGATCACACTTTAACTTTGTCCGAGTCCGATAGCTCCAATACCTGGCTCTGCATAAAAATGTGCAGAAGTGTAGTATGGGTACACCACGGTCGATACCCAGTAAGTATCAAGACTAACCTCAGTGAAGTAGTGACGCGATACAGTCGAGACACTTACTAGTCTAATAACCTGTGCAATATAGTATACAAAAATAATAGGAAACAAATAATAATAATAAGGGCAACACAAATCAACCAGTGATATTCACAGCAGGCCAATAAGAATACCAATAATATTGCTCAACAAATAATAAATACAAGTACACCCAATTAAATCAAGTTCTTCAAATATAAATCTTCCGTATGTATGCTTCTCAAATAACACTCTTCAGGATATAATACTTTTCAATAAATATATTTATAATATACTCCCTTCAAATAAATATCTTTCACATATAATTCTTCCAAATAACTCTCTTTCAAATATAATTTCCTCAAATAAATATCTTTCAAATATAATTCTTTCAATAAATCTCTTTCAAATATAATTTCCTCAAATAAGTATCTTTCAAATATAATACTTTCAATAAATCTCTTTCAAATATAATATTTTGAATATAATTCTTTCAATTAAAAGTCACCATGTGACACCCCATTTCATAATCATAAAAATACGAGTCTCAGCCCACTATCATAATTCCACGGCACTTCGTGCCCATAATTAAATCATCATATTTTCCCGACACCTCATGCCCACTTTTCATATCACAGCTGCACGGACAGTTCACATGCCAATAATAAAACCATCATATTTTTCTCCGCACCACTTGCCTACATTTCATATCCGTTGCAGTGTGCAGCCCGATCCCATATAACATTACCTGCCCGGCAATAGCCACACACTCACAATTTCAACATAAATCAAACTATTATCAAGTTTACCGAAACAACAAGACAAGCTCCACAAGATATAAAAATAAACACAAGGAATACTCCAACATCACATGAAAATTATCAACACAATAACTCCACATTATCACATATCATCCCTGACAATAGCAACCCTTATCTCTCATATAGCCACTCTTAGCACTCCTATAATAGCCTCCATTATCCCTCCACCCTGCCAATATCAATAGCCGCACTTATCGCTCCTATTGCCACCCTTATCTCTCCTATAGCCACCCTTATCACTCCGCCCAGACCATATCCCGACACACATAACAACAGTGAAATATCACCCTTATACCCATTTAATATCAACAGTAGAATGCCACCCTTATATCCTCAAAATAATAACTCGACAATTTACACGAAATATTATCACGGCAATATAACAAAAATCAATTCATATCACAATTTTCCCAATGGCCACAACCAATTTCAAAGATATAACAAATCAATTAATTTCATAACAAATAGCCCAGGGCTCCACACAATGTATATAAAACCTCAAAACAATTAACAGGAATAGAAAATAATCAGCATAGGGCAACACCTTCATTAATCCAAATTTTGATAATGATATTAACACTTCTTCTTAAGATCGTTTAATTAATTATTTGCAGAGAAAAAATCCATAATAAAATTAAATTCCAGAATTATCAAACCATCAAACTCACAGAATTCACATAAATATACATGTAACATTCACATCAAATCGTCATATAAAAACAAATTCAATAAATGTGAATAGAGGCATGGCAAACAGATGATTAAATAAATGCTAACAGTTATCCAATTTACTACACAATATGCCCAAGAATTTAACTCAATAAATTTTGCACATATAGCCCGAGAACGTACTTGTCACCTCGCGTACAAACATTTCACAAATGGCACATAAGACTCGATGCCTAAGGGGTAATTCCCCCACTTAAGGTTAGGCAAGACACTTACCTTTTTAAAGTTATGCCGATGTTCCAAAATCGCCTTCTTGCTTGAATTGACCTCCGGACCGCTCAAATCTATTCAAATTAATTATATAACTTCATTATGATTCATCGAAAATAATTCCGGATAATAAAATGTCGACATAGAAATTTATCCTAAAAATAAACAAAAGTCAATGCAGGCCCGTCTCTCGGAACCCAACATAATTTTTACGAAATTCAAACACCTATTTCGATACGAGTTCAACCATACTAATTTTATCGAATTCCAATAACAATCGTCCTCCAAATCTTGAATTTCCATTTTTAAAAAGTTTTTACAAAAATTCTCATTTCCTCCATTAAACTCGAATTAATCTATGAATATAACCATAGATTCATGAAATATAATCACTTTTGGATATAGAACACTTATTTAATTCAAAGTCGTGAAAAATTCCTCCAAAATAGCCCCAAAATTGAGGTCCAAAATACCAATAAAAAATGGCAAAATGACCAATTTTGGACCTTAATATTTCTTTCCATAACCGCTTATGCGGAAAGAATTTCGCATCTGTGGTCTTGCTTTTGCGAGACAAAATGTGCTTCTGCGGTGATCACTACCCAGCCACAAAGCTCGAACCTGCGGAACAATTTTCTCTTCTGCGATTATCGCAGGGCGCAGCATTTCCGCTGCCTCGTCGCTTCTGCGTAGAAAACATTGCACCTGCGATTGCGCAGGTGCGGAAGTCTGTCCCCATCTATGACCTTTCTCCAGTTCTGCCAAGGTCGCTTCTGTGATGAAATCCTCGCTTTTGCGATCAAGATTCCGCAGAAGCGATCACACCAGCAAGTTTAATATTTCAGCAGTCTTTTTCAAGTCCAAATTGATCCGTTAACCATCCGAAATTCACCCGAGGCCCTCGGGGCCTTAACCAAATATACCAACATGTCCCAAAATACAATACGAACGTAGTCGAGGCTTCAAACCACGTCAAACAATGCCGAAATTATGAATCGCGCATCGAAACGAATTATGAGTTATCAAATCTTCCAACTTCTATATTTTGCGCCGAAACGTATCAAATCAATCCGGAATGACTTTAATTTTGAACACGAGTCATAAATGACGTAATGGAGTTGTTCCAATTTCCGAAATCGAAATTTGAACTCGTTATAAAAAATTCAACCTTCGATCGAACTTTCCAAAAATTATCTATTTTTCAACTTTCGCCAAAATACGTTGAATTGTCCTACGGACTTTCAATTATAAATACGGACATACGCCTAAGTACAAAATCACCATACAAAACTATTAACATCATCAAAATTCTATTCCGGGGTCATTTGCTCAAAAGTAAACTCTTTCCATTTAAGCTTCAAAATATGAGAATTTCTCTTTCAATTTAATTTTCTGAACCTTCTAAAAACTAACATCGACCGCACACGCGAGTCATAATACATATTACGAAGTTGCTCGGGACCTTAAGTCGTTGAACGGGGCATTAATTCTTAAAATGACAAGTCGGGTCGTTACATTGTATCATTTAGTTCTAGGCGAAAAATGGAAATTTAGTACACATTCATCGCGATGTAAATTGCGTCGCTACTAATACAATCACTTTTAGTGGCGACCTTTTAGAGTCGTCACGAATAAACTAATAAGTGTGGCAACTATAAGGGGTCGCCTCTAAAGCTATTGTGTTTTCTGGCAACGGCGTAAAATCTCCACGGAAATCCTTACTTTAGTGACGGCTCCAAGGGTCGCCACTAAAAGTTGCCACAGAAAATCTAATTTCTTGTATAGTGTGTATATATATATTTAGCCGCCCATGTCACTAAGACAATTCTTTCATATATATATATATATTTAGCCGCCCATGTCACTAAGACAATTCTTTCATATTTCACACAATTCTTTGATCCAAACTACTATTTTCATCGTAGAAGCGAAAGCTTTTCTTGAACTGCTGATCAGTGAAGTAACCTTTTTTCTTCAAAATTGGTTTACCTTTGTCTAGTCCCTTCCATGACCATTGTCTTCTTAATTAATATTTTACCACGGGTAGATTTGCTCTTTAACTGAGTAAAGAAGTAGTTCACATGGTTTCTGGTTACCATACAAGTCTATATGGTTAATATGATTGCATTCAATAGGCTTACCACAAATAAACTTTGTCAAAAAGTTTATGAGTTCTTCGTCATATGGCCGAAACCTAAATCCTTATGAATCTTCTGAACAAATGCTTAAACCCTAGTCACCAAAAGAAAAACTTAAACACAACAAAAGCAAATCTTGGCCTATCAGAAACCAAACTTTAACCCTTGTACCAAAGCAGAACGTGAGGAATAGCCGTAGCAACGTACCAAAAGGAGAACTTGAGCAGTAAGTAGAAAGAGAGTAACGCCAAAAGCCCTGCTATATATATAGAGAGAGCGCTTAGAAATATAATTAGGAAACGTAGCAAGAAAACTAATTAAGCCTAAACATTGTTATGTATTTCCTTTTTTGTTACAAAAATAAAATATATTCATTTTAGAAAATAATTAGGAAATACTTGTAGCAAGAAATAAACTTAAGCCTAATACTTTTTTATGTATTTTCCTTTATTGTTACAAAAGAAAACCACTTTTATTGGCTTAAATTAAAAAAAAAAAAAATTAGGAGTTTTAACGTGGTTCGTCCTTTTTTAAAGATTATTCTCATAAATAATAATACTCTTTGTTTATTCCAAAAAAATATATATATTCTTACCTTTTTATTAGTATTGAAAGATTTAGCTTTTTAAAAGAGAAAACATATATTACCCAACCCAATTTAAACGTTACTGACCCACATTAATTAAGGGATCTATTTCCATTAATATACTTTTAACCGAATTTTCTCTTTTTATCTCTCTTCCATAATCTTTTCTAGTTTTTTCCTCTTACGTCAATAAACACTCCCAAACATCTCAAAGATTCTGAAAAGAAGAGTATCTCAAAGTACTCTCTACTTTAACGACCATTGATGCCGCTTTGTGTAACTCCTATTTGGTGGTGTTTTATGCTTTTTTTAATGACTTGGTAATCCTCGTATATTATTAGTATAAGTTTGGTATAGTACGTGTATAGATACAGTAAGTGACATAAACTATATGAGTATATTAAATATTTATAAATATACGTGTTATATTACTGCAAAATATAAATAGTATTGTTTACCCGTAAAACGGTACAGTTAAATTTATAACATGATTTATAGACACGTGAATTGATTGACCCAAAAATATGTAAATAAGAACTGAATTTATAGACACGTGAATTGAATTGATTTCTCCGATAGCAGTAGCAAGAACAAAGTTAAGAACAAAATAAAGAAAGAAATTCTATAGAATGGGAGCAGATTATAGCTTTTTTGTGCAGGATATTTTCCTGTCTACATTGGATGATAATTCTCTTATTTATAATTCTATTTAGAGAGACAAGATCCCCAAATCAAACTCCTCTTTAATGAGAATGAAATCGTCTTTGATGGTTGCATAACGATTGGCTATAAATGCAGATATTCTCTGTAACGGTTACTAATTGAATGTTATCCGATATCACCCCTTCAAATCTTGTACCGGTCACGTTCTTGTACCGGTACCAACTTCTTGCTGACCCACATCTTACCTGTCTTCAGTTCCATGTGTCACCTCCTTATTTATCCAACTGTCGTTAACCAATTTTACCGCATACAGATGGTCTCCCTACTTTTCGGTGGCAATACTTTAGTGTTAGCGGAAAGTATATAAAACCTCTTTCCTTCGGGCAAGTTTCTGAACAATTTGTGACACTTGAAAAGACGCATGTCTCTTCGCATTTAATGACCCGAACACGTGTTACCCCATGATTTGACAAATATTTTCGCCAGCTTTCGAGGTAATCATGACCATAATTCTTGACATCTATAAACTTCTCCACTACTCATCATTTTTACTCTTTGTCATTATAACTCCTTCTTCTCCGATTTACCTTAAAACCCTACTGCAAAATTCAACTCTTTCAGTAAAATCTTTCTTCATAAGTTTCTTACCATCATATCTTCTATTATTGCTGCCATCAGAAACTTTAGCCTTCTCTTCAATGGAGGCCCAGAGAAGATCAAAACAAATGAGGCTCATGTCGATTCTGAACCTCCTACTGAGTGAGTATTCCATCATACCCCTTCAACTTACCACCAAATCTGACCTTCAAGAACAAAAAGGACCCAATAATCCCAAAAGTGACAGACACTGGCCCGTTTGTAGGTATCCTTCTTCCATTCATCTTTCTAGAATCCCTACCGTGAAGGATGATTACAAATGGAACAACATTGAAATCTTTGCCCCTAGTGAAATAAAAAGGGTTACCTTTTCCAAACCAGGGTTCATGTTGGTATATATATATATTTTCACATTGGGAGTGAGTAAAGGAATTGACTCAATAATTTTAAAATTTTATCACCGGTACCAAATCTGTTTGGTACAAGCATGCCCATCAGTATGGCGTATGGTGGCTTGCCTCCGCCAATTGTGCTCTAGGACCAGGAAAACCCTAACTCTTGCACACATGATGAACCTCTACTCCCCAAAGATCTTCCGTGGGGATGAGATAAAACTTAGCAACACGGTAATCATGCTCTCCTTACCATCGTTGACGAGGACAACGACCGTGGATGGATGGAATCGTTATCATTGCTACCAGGGACATCCTCCCGACAATAACACTTGTTATTCCTGAATCTTGGAAATGTTTTCGTAAGTCTCTGGTTATCTTTTCCTTTTCATATTTAAAAAGAATTTCCTCCTTTGTTAACTTTGTATTTTCTTTATTTCAGCTACTCATTGGGAACCACCATGGGTTCAAAACCTGGCTAAATGGGTAAATAATTTTGTGAATATTACTACACCGGAATCCCGGATGTGGAAAGAAATGGCCCCCAGACTTGGGTGGAAAGCCGAAAACCATTGTAAACAAAAGTTCGTCTTCCCGTTTTTCAATATTTCAACATAACATAGAGTTAATGTTTAACTATCTTTTTGTACCACAAATGACTTCTGAAAGGGTTTGTTATTTGCCCTGACATCGAGGCTCTCGATGACCCGAAGGGAGCTCAAAAGGCAATGAAAAATATCCTTAAACAGAGGAGAGCTCGTGAATCTACTCTTACTTCTGGTGAAGGCGCCTCCTCCCAAAGTCCCCAGCCCAAAGATCAGAAACAAAGAGAAAACGTACCTCTTCGGCTGGGACTCAGGAGAAGAAATTGAAAAGAACACCAACCGGACCGGCCACATTAGTCCTTGATAATGAAGAAACCGGTGATGAAGTGGTTGCCCTTCAGAGAAGAAAAAGATCTTTATCATCTCAACCGAATGTTCAGCCGAGTGAGCTTCAAACTCAACAGCTTCAAACCCCACAACCAGAAGAAGTTTAAGGGCTCTTCATGAAAATAGGATTGGCCGAAAACGTTGCATCTCATTTTCGAATCCATGCGGTTTCTTCCAGTCAAAGGATTTCAATCCCTGACCTTCCTCCACCATCAACTTCTGAGACACTCACAACTGTCTCTCTTTCAGATTCTATCTCTCCACCGGCACCATTCGAAGAGATGAAAGATGTTCCTTCGCCACGGTTACCCGACCATGGAAATTTGGGAAATATTTACATGACACCTACTCAAAGCCCTTATGGAAAATGAAACTTCAGCCTTACGATTTCGAATGAGTTATTTGTTCTTTCCAAGTCGGTGGATCTTGCCAATTATCTGAAGTTGCTGGCCACGAAAATATATTGGAGAACAATGGACTTACTTTCTAAGGAGTGCCTGTTAAAAAACAGTATGCACTGCTCGGCGCAAGTATCAATCTAATCATCTTCCATCCTTTTTCGTTTGTTATATTTTGAATTAATAACCTTAGCTTTTAATCTTTTCAGGCCAACCTTCTTACCTCTGAAGGCATGTAAAGGTTGATTTTTGATAAACAAGCACATACTATGGAACGAGATCAACTTTTGGCTAAACAGAGTCAGCTTGCCGAGAGCCTCAAGGTGCAGGAAGCAAACATTTCTCAAATGGATGATCTCGAGTCTCTATTGTAGCAATCCAAGCAAGATAGAATGGCTCACAGCCAAGAAGCCACTCAATTACATGAAGACATTAAAGAGGCAAAGGCTAAGTGGGATGAATTATATGATACCGTGACTGTTGTTGTCGAGCGCGACTCTACTTTCATGGAGCAAGTTAATAACTTGGAGGCTAGCTTACGCTCCAGAACCGAGGAGGCCAATGCTGCAGAGGAGAAAAGAGAAAAGATGGAGGTAAGGCTCAAAAGGGTCATGGAGCAAAATCAACTTCATGCTACAACCAATGTTGAACTTGATTCCATGATCAGCACTGTTAAAGATGAAAATTATAAGGTCCAAACTAAAATTGGGAAACTCCGAGAAAAACTCCAAGACTAGGAATATTCTATCCTTTTCGGGAAAACCTACGCCATATCACACGAAGAGGAAGACCTTGGAGAAGGTCAAAGAAGGTATTTCAAACATCAATGACTGCATTTCCAAAGCTCGTGAATTGGATTCAACTTCTCTCAAGAACCTCCCTACTCGGCCCACTGCTTTTGATTCTTCGAATACTAACTCCGAGTATTTGGGAACCGAAGAGAAAACGAAGGAGGAAGCTGAAGAAGATGGAGATAAAGATGAAGGCCTTGAACCAGAAGTGGAACATCCTTATCTCGATAAAGAAAATGAAGACTCTTCTATCCCTTCGGGCTCTAGAAACAAGAATAGTTGATTTTTTTTTAAATTATTTTAGTAACTATGCCAAAACTTCTTTATTTAGTTTGGCATTTTAATGTAACGACTCGACCTGTTATTTTGAGAATTTGTATTCTGTTTGGTGGTTCGATGGCATGAGTAGCTTTGTATGAGGTATTATCACTTACGTGAATCGTCAGTTTTGGTTTTCAGGTGATTCAAAATTGATTTGGAAGAATGGTTCTCATTTTAGAAGTTTTAAGTTGGAAGAGATGACCAAGTTTGTCTTTTGTGTATTTGACCCCATATTGATATTTTGATGGTTCCGTTAGGTCCAAAGGGTGATTTTAGACTTGGGAGTATGTTCGAATTTGCATTTGGATATTTCTAGAAGGTTTCAGTACTATTTGGCAAAAATTGGCAATTTGAAGGTTTGAAAAGTTCATAAGTTTAACCGGGAGTTGACTTTGATGATATTGGGTTCAAATTATTATTTTGGGACTTGGAACAAATTCGTTATGTCATTTGAAACTTGTGTGTACAATTTGAGCTCATTCCGAGTTGATTCGATATGGTTCGGCATGAGTTTTGGAAGTTGAAAGTTCAAAAATTCTTCAAGTTTGATTTGAGGCGCGATTCATCCTTTAGATATTGTTATGCGTAATTTGAGGCCTCGAGTAGGTATGTGTTATGTTTTGGGAGTTTTTTGTATCTTCGGACAGGATCCCAAGAGGCACGGGTGAGTTTCAAACGTGTTTCAGATTATTTCGTCTCATGTTGCATTGCTGATTGTTGGTGTTTCAGTTGTTCATCGTTGTCGCAAATATGAGGTCATGATCGTGAAGTGATTCTTGGAGCTGGGTATTTTCTTCCCCTTCGCGTTTGCGATAGGATGACTGTGTTTGCTTAGAGTTAGGGCCTGGTCTTCTTCGTGTTTGCACCTGCTTCTACGCGTTCGCGTGGTGTTGAGATGAGCTAGACAGGGCGCTAATTTTCTCTTCGTGTTCGCGATGTTTGTCCCGCGTTCGTGTAGGTTTGGCAGCCATGTGCATCGCATTCGCAAGGCTTGTGCCCCGAATGCATAGAGTTAATTGAGGAAATGTAATTTGTTCATCGCAAAGGCGAGGATTGTTCCGCGTTCGAGTAGGGTTCAGTTGGGCAGTGGTGTAATCTAGTTGAATGTTTATCTTATCAATCTCATATTCATCCTTCTTTGCTGCTATCGGATTGTCTAGTTTTGCAAAAACTTAAACTTGGCTCTCAAGTTTTCCAATCTCTTCTTTCAATTTAGGAATAACAAACTTTGATCTAGGGTCAATTTCCCTATCCCTCCAATGCCAAAAATCACATGCTCTAGCACCCTATCATGAATAACAACAAAATTGATATTTCATAGTTTTATTTCTTGATATCTTAACTTATTTAATCTAGAAAATTAAATCAACTTACCCCTGGTATGGACAAGCCCAATACCTTCAACCAGGATTCCTAGGGGTCCAAGAAGTCAACAATGGCAGCAAATATCTATGATTTCCTTGCACTTCTTCAGTAGATGCATGATCGTCTTCTTCTGTACAAAGCCTACTCAGCCTTTTCGAAGCCATTTGCCACGATCCAAAATTCAATTAGTCGTGATGGCACCTAACCCAACCCGTCAGGTAAGCCAATTAACAACTATCTAATTTAATGAGATTGATTAAGAAAAGAAATGATAATACAACTGCTTTTATACAAGAATTTCTCAAGGACCGGTAATACAAATCATGATCTTCTAAGAGTTAGATTTTTACAACAACTTAATCGAAATAGGTACAACATCTGTTTGAAATGTAAATGAACAGAATTTCGAATCTAATGCTACCAAGGACAGTGATAGCCATAACTGGAATGCAAGTACATCTTCAAATCTAGCTTCCGCCGTATACAACAACATCAGCATCCAACATCTACACGCAAGGTGCAGAAGTATAGTATGAGTACAACCGACTACATGTACTTAATAAGTAACAAACCTAACCTTAGGTTAAAAGTAGTGACAAGTTGGGACAAGGGTCAGAGTCCAACTCCAATAACCAGTAACAGTTCATAACAATATAATAAAAGGGTAAATGAAAATAACTCAGAGGTAAGATGCCTAAGTCATTCACAGTAACAGAAAAATAGACATTCATTTCGAGTATAACAGTAATCCCAAATATTTCACCGAAAACCTCAAAAGCATATGAGTAAGTTTGAAAACTGTGATTTCTCCAAAAACCTTTCAACAATAAATAAGATGTTTCATTTTCAGATAGCGTGAGGAAAATACATCTTTATGCCTACATGTCAATATACAAGTGAAATCATGAACGTCACCAAAACCGGGTAGCAGAAGGGAATGCATATCTATGCATGTATCTCAGTGATAAAATCATGTACTCACACTCTCAGAGTACTCAATCTCACTATCTCATATTCTCTCTCACCATGCTCAATACTCAGCACAATCAGTCACTCAGCACTGTACAATACCTTGACGAGCACAAAACACACACTTAAATTGTACTCACTAGTCAAAGATAGTATAGTATGATATCGTGTCCACAAGAATTGGATTTAAACAATATTATCGTAGTTTGTAGCTAGATTGTTATCCAGAAGGATCAACAATGGAGATTTATATAAATTCTAACTACAATTAACTAAGAATCTAAAGCCATTGACTAATGACAATCACAACAAAGGTAAGTGAGGAAGTTATCAATGGGAGAAAATATGGGTTGATAGGATAGGTGCAAGATAATTGTTCGGGATCTAACTCTAGATAATTCTCTACTAATGTTCAAGTGAGTCTCTCCAATTCACTTAATTATCAATACAATTATTTAGTAGAAACTCCTCTCTCGATTAAGTCTCAACCTCACAACATGAACCAATTTACGCTCGGTGAAGATATGAAAGAATTCATAATGGATTGGTCTTTAGGAGAACCTCTTTCGATTATCCTCCTAACTAAGTTTAATCAAGGATTCAACTAGCCTCTTTCGATTACTTAGAAGAATCTATGAACTCAACCAAAAATATAGTGCAAATATATCACAAGTTATGCTTCTCTCGATTACAAGAACAAGTGAACATAGATGCAACAATTAAATTTTCCAAAAATAATTCAAATACATAAAAATAGAGTTATAATCCACAAACAACCATCAATACACCAAACCCATCAAAACCCAAAAGGTTCTACTCCATAGACATGGAGAGGTTCTTCACAAATGAAATAAAAGTATAGCAAAACATAAATACATTCCAAACTCGGATATTGAGTGAGGAAGGAAGGATGAAATCCTTGTGCTCTTGCTTCTCCCTCTTATCCTTAGCTTCCTTAGGTCTAAAGTATGTCAAAAGTACCTCTAAAATGTTATTTTTGTGTATTTAAGCTGCACCCAAAACAAACCCCAGAAGAAACTACCCTTTTCTTAGCGAAATAGGACTCTTCTCAGATAGGACATGCGCGGCCACGCACCTGGAGACCTGCTCGCGCACTTGATCGCGCATTTTGCACACCATACTGCCTCTCATGCGTGCCCAGTGCGCGCTCGTGCACCTGGGTGGTATCAGTTGGGAATTTGGAAAACTATAAAACATAAAAGTTGTATCCCTTTTATATATCATTCCAACGATATATTGTGGAGCCCAAACGGATTTTAGAGCGAAAAGTTATGTGCATTTTACTGCACAATGCGCAGTATGCCTACTCGATTTTTCGTTTCGTTCTTATAATGCACTATCATCCGTTGATCCCCAAACATGATCCCAACTTAATCCTTGGGCTTTTACTCAGACTTCAAAGCTCCAAAATAGCATGAATTCATTCCATAACATCTAAATAACTCGGAATCACTCCTACACGGCATAAAACACACAATAAGTGCAAAACACTACTAATTAAAGCTCAACATAAATAAAGTGCAGTAAATTAGAGTGCGATAAGCGACTAAAATACGAGATTATATCCTATCATCAACACCCCCACACTTAAACCATTGCTCGTCCTCGAGCAACCAAACTACACTTCACATATACATGACCTTTTTAAACAACTCTCCTAATTCATCACACCAAGAATAATAAAACAGATTACGCATAATACCGTAACATCATCGCCTCAAGATTTGACTCAAAAGCACTGCTCATTTTTCACAACCTGCTCACTTACTCTAACACAGAGGTCAATGACATTACCCTTCCTTCATGAATCAAGTGCCCTCACACAAGAATAGAGAGTAGTTCCACACACAATAAAGTTTAAGAACAATTAGGAAATCAAGATAGGAATAATTCGCTCACTCTCAGAACAACATTCATGTGCAACAAAAGATGTACCATAAGCTTGCCCGTAGTGTACTACTTTACTAATTGAACTTATTCAGTCAAGGATCAAGTAGGACTTTATCTGGTTGTAATGTAAGCTATGGGACGGGTAAGATACCTACACCTCCCTAAGTACTTTAGTACATACAATTGACTGTTCAAAACCCCACACTTATGTCAAACCACAACTCCACCTTTACATCAATATACATCAACTCCCAACTTCTTTAAGCACAAATACATCAAGAGTTACCACTATCAATGAATATAAACTATTGTTTTTCTTCATTTGTTTTTCGATTCAAGTGGCTCATACATTTTTACAACAATGCACTTTTCTCCTTATTTCAATAGTTCCACTCAAAAGCCAAATCAACCACCCCACACTTCAACTTTTACAAAGTTCATACCCAATCCAAGTGCTCACGAGAGGTAAATGGTTCAAATAGATGGTCAATTCAAACAAAAGGGTATGGCTTGTAATATGGTTGCCAAAGAAGCAAGATTATAGGCTCAAATGGGGCTAACTAAGATACATAACAATTT
Source organism: Nicotiana tomentosiformis (assembly GCF_000390325.3). Classification (NCBI taxonomy): domain Eukaryota; kingdom Viridiplantae; phylum Streptophyta; class Magnoliopsida; order Solanales; family Solanaceae; genus Nicotiana; species Nicotiana tomentosiformis. The sequence goes on from NC_090823.1 coordinate 87,850,242, forward strand.
GGTGGGTAAAAGCATATAGCTGGCTCAACAAAGAAATGCCTATATCACTTCCAAGACTGAACTAAACTACTATTTCACTTTGCAAACACACGGGAAAGTTCTAGACATCAAATGCAATACACAGAATACATAAAATCTCTCACATACATGGCACAAAACTCACTCAAGATCAGATTCATCAAGACGCTCTAATCAAAGTAGTTAAGCAAAGTTAAGATCGTACAATTTAAGGTGCTTATACAAGAGTCAAAAACTGAGCCTAAGCGTCATAACTAAAGCACATACTATTCTCAAGGCATAATTAAGTCAAGAGATATTTCTTTCATTTAAAATCACAGCACAAGATCTCCTACTCCTAAAAAAGTAAATACACCTGGTTCAAACAAAATCTTTGGAAAAGAATCGCGGCACAAAGAAAAGCCAAGGGGGAATTATTACACTACCTACTGAATTTTTATTTTTTTTACTTTAAAATTTTCAATCAAAAGAAATGAAAACACACATAGGAAATGAAAACAAACAGTTATTTACATATTTACACCCCTACCCCACACTTTAAATTGTGGCATGTCCCCATGACACACAATAAAAAAAAAAGCAAGAGGTAAAGAAAACTCCCATGGACTTTTTTTCGCTTCCGAGAACTTGTGAATTCCCCCCCCCCCCCAATTTTGATTTCATTTTTTATTTTCGCTCCTTGGGATTCTTTATGGTGCTCATCAGGCCAAAGTCCTTTTTGAATTTTTGAAAGACCCCCTCTTTTCTTTCTTTCTTGGCCTCATTTTGAGCGGTGGGTTGTTCTTGTAGGATTATCCTCAAGTTGGTTTTGCATTCATTCACAAGATCAATCCAGGCATATTCCTGTAAATCCCCAAAAATAAAATCCACATTTTCAAGGTTAGAATAAGAAAATGAAGAAGAAGGGTCATGTGAGTATTCTTCTAGTATGTCGAAGACCATTTGTTCCTCATTCTCTTCTAATAAAAATTGTGGCTGTGGATAGGGGGATGGGGATTTGACCTCTTCTT